>NC_081191.1:102833070-104083197 GCF_902713425.1 Acipenser ruthenus
ATTTTCTTTAAATTCTCAAATTAATAATCGATACTAGGGTCGGGTAATTTAAAACCTGATGGGTATCTGTGTCAACCTCTAATAAATATATATATATATATATATATATAATATACATACATACATTTCTCCTTCAGGAGAAGTTTGTTTTCTATGCCTGAATTTGAATTTTGTATGAAATACTCAATTATTAACAGCACACAGTGCAGATGTACATATATTATATAATATAATCTGTAGCAATATACATATAAACTTGTGTGAGAATTACATAGCTTTGTTCCCGCACATTGGCTATTTTTACAATAGATAAAACAGTACTGGGACACCATTGTTGTATCTCTGTCAGAAGATAGATGCAAGTAAATTTAAAATGTTATTATTAGGAGGGCTTACAACAAACTTGTCTGTTGTACAGGTTGGTTTTTTGGAATTAGATTTCTTTGTGTTTTTGTTGCAGGTCGTGTATATGAAGTTTATCAAGCTCTTAATAAAAAAATAAAAAAAAGGCTTTTTTTTTTTGTTTTAAATGCTTTTTGTCCCAATGATCATTTTGTTTTGATAATTAATTCAAATGTATATCTCAGAAATGAATAACTAAAATCACCTTGTCATGTGCCTGCACCTTTTAGACAAGTCACAGATGTTTGGAATTAAGTTGTTTTATTATCACTACCATATGATGTTGTGAATTGTACAGTATTATTATTATTTATTTCTTAGCAGACGCGGTTTATCAAGCCAAAACTGCCACCCCCCTTTTAATCACACTTTATAAAAATAAAAAGTGTGTTACAAAATAGTGCATTATGGGAAGATAACATATCATTTGGCTTGCTAAGCTTAGCCACTCATCCAAGTACAAATAGTACATTAAATAGGAACCCAATGCACCTATAGAAACTGATGTGTTACAAAAAAGAAAAAAAAACACACACACACAGAGCTGGTGAAATTGGGACTTTGGACCAGCCAATCTCAGCATTTCAAAAGGTCATATGAAAAAAAGTTCAAAAGACGGTCAGGTACATTTATTGAATAGTAACTCTCCAAAGGCAAATTCTAACTAGAAGGAGGAAAAAATAAAATAAATCCTAAGCAAAAGGTAGAATTTGAAACCCAAAAGCTACACTTTACTGCAAGTGGGAGAATTAGTGACAAACCAATTATTAAAGATGAGAAATCAGGTAAAAAACAATCACATTTTCTGTACATTTCTGCGTATTGTGTGTGTATATATATATATAGAGAGAGAGAGAGAGAGAGAGAGAGAGAGAGAGAGAGAGAGAGAACACTTGATGTTACAGTATTTATCAATTATGGGAATAAAATGACAACTCCAAAAAGATCAATGCCATGGGTTTAGAAAACTTAATAAAATGTAATGCAATTATACACTGTATATTCAATTGCTATAAACAGTACATTTTACAATTAAAATATTCTATTTGTGAGGAAGCACAGTTTTCTAAAAGTAGTATTTGCAATTTGATTCACATTACTGTTTTGGAAGTACTGTAAATCCCTTCAACAAATATTTATTTATTTTTTGTACATATATTTGAAATTACATAAAGAACACTTGCATGTTAAAAAGAACAAACTTGGGGAGTATCTACAAGAATAAAGCAGATTGAGACATGAAATGAAAATCAATGTAATTACCATGATGCAGCTAAATATTGCCATACAAATACTAATTACGCACCATTCCATACAATGTGCAAAGCATATTACCAGCTAATTGGGCTTTGAATTCCTGGTAGACTCACTAAAGAAAAAAAAGAAGCGCCACAAAGAGGTAATGGTTGGATAGAGTACACAGTGAGAAGTTGTTCACAGTTGTCCTTTTGTTTGCGTTTATTGGTAGAAATCTGAACCTCAAGCACTTAACTAATCGATTTAACCACTATTTCTTGCATCACAATGTTAAACCCCAGCAATGATACATCAGCCAGCCTGGTGGAAGAGGACCAAGATAAGTGATAATGCAGCAGCCAGAATGGGGAAGAGCATTTTAAACATGGCAATGACTTCAATAAAGGCTTAAAATGATGTCATTAAATCCACCTCCACAGACTTTTTTTACCAACTGAACTTCATTAGTTGTACTCTGTACACAACAATTAAAATGGTTATATTAGTATTCATCTGTTTTAGAATTGCAATTTTAATAAGCAGTTGAAACACTTTGCTGTAAATACATGTTTTGCCCTTGCGATCTTTTAAATCTTGGAACTCTTTTTGTCCAGGTGTCTCGGAGTGAATACAATCAGCTGTTTAAGAAGTGGATAAACAGACAGGTAGTGGAGGCCATGAACGTCTGTAAACATCCCAAGTTGCAGATGGTCCCATACTGGAACTGTTAAGTTGAGCAGTATTGCCCCCTCAGTTTAGCTCTTGCAACAATGTCTTCTTTCAAACAGAAGTCCATTCTGAGCTGGCAAAAACCGCTGATACTTGCCCAAGCTTTTTGTGGGTTTAGTGGCTTTGGTGTAAGCTGCCTGGAATTCATTCCACAACATCACTACTATTGTATACTGTAATTAAAAGATTACCCTGTTACTGTGGTTGTTTGATGTAACAAGGAATGACTGACAACTGCAACTACTTGTGAAAACTTCAAACATTTCCTTGTAAAGGGGTTTGCTCATTCTTATCTCAGAAAAGCCAGCAGCATATATTTTTTATTTACTCAAAAGACACGGTTTGGCTTTAGCCTTAAATAGTTTAAAGACATGCAAGAAATAACCTCAGGTCGAGGTGAAGTTGCATCAGTGGAAACGGGGAGCACCCACAGGGCAACAACTTAGGCTTGGCCTATCAAATTGCCTACCATATGTCTTTATGAAGCTCTATAAAACTAGAGCTTTATGTATGAAACATTTTTATAGATTACTCTGCTTCCAAAACCAGCCAAAGGTAATATGTCTCCCTCTCTTGCTCAGGGGAAACAAACAGTTAAAAGCTAAACAGGTTTTGCATATTTATGTGGAAGAATGTGCTGCATTTGCTCTGTAGTTTCAGAAACCAAATACTTTAAAACAAGAAATAGCTTATGTTCACTAATAGGTATCTGTGCAGTTTTTACTTGGCTGGTTATATTAGGAGAGAAGTTTTGCTCTTATGAGATCCATTTTTGTAGAGAAGGCAAAGTGCTCCATTCACTCCTGTCCGAATCCCTCAGTTTCTTCAATGGCAAACAACAGTTTTTCTTTCAGCTGTTCATAGCTTTTGTATGGTGGCAGATCCAATCGGTTAAAACTTAAAAAGGGGGGGTGGGAAGCAAAGATAGTCAGTGACAACTGTGTATTATTGTGGTGTAGACATGATTCGCACCAACGTTCAGGTACACAGGACATTATTCGGCATACCACTATCAGCATAGACTTTAAATAAAAGTACTGCAAATTGGTTTCCAAAACTTGTTGGGAACAGTTGATAAATTTTTACATTTATTTTTTAAAACCTTTTTTATTCAAGAGTAATTTGGCATAAATACCAGCTATGGCCAAAAGTTTTGCATTACCCTATAGAATTAACTAATTTTCCTTCATAAAGTCGAATGAAACCTGATGAATAATGTTACATTAACATATTGAATTACATACCGCTTTGTAGTTTTCTATATACTTAAGAAAAACTGACAATTGAAAAATGCTGGATAACTATTCTGGCTTCCGGTACACACTTGCGATATCATTTTGTAGTTTCTTTGATTACATGATGTTAACCCTTTGCAGTCCATTTATTAACTGCGCGTCAGGCACGCCAGGTCTAATTAATTTTCACACGCGCAGTTAATTTTATACGCGCTGTTTAAAAGTATTTTTTTTCACAGTCAAACGGGTTTAAATGGCCCTGCATATCAACAAAGCACTCACTAGGCATCTCCAGCCCCGCCCCACCCTTTTGTTTGCTATAGCGTTCACCTATGTAAGAAATAAATAATAATAATAATAATAATAATAATAATAATAATAATAGTCGTACATACCGATCGATCATCCGCCAGCTTGTTTACTATGAACACCCCGTTATCTGATACCTGATACCATGTATGACTATTCATGAGATACGCCTTTTTTTTTTTTTTTTTTTTTTTTTCGACTTGTCTCGGCTCCTGTCGCTCCCACTCGGCAATTGAATGGTTTTCTCGGCTTTTTCCGGAGAAAAAACGACTAAACACCCGTTTATTGCGTTGCTATAATGATGTCGGACCCAGTCCGACAAAGGACCTGTGAGGAATAATTGCAATGTCGGACCCAGTCCGACAATGGACCGCAAAGGGTTAAATGAAATATCTAAATTAAGTTGATTTTTTTTTTTTTAATTATGTCTCAAACCTAAAAATTGAAGGTGATGCAAAACTTCTGGTCGGTCACAATTTAAGAAATGTTGTAACAGTTTGTGTGAACTCTGGAGTTCGCCCTGGCAAGCAAAAATAATGTATTATAAAATAGATACATATATAGGAAACTTTACGTGGCACAATTATGCACGAGTGACTGAACGGGATACAGATATAGACAGATTATATCTATCGTAACTTCGAGAGAAAGAGAGAATATATTAGAAATGTATGTGGACTTACCATGTATGACTTCTTGGTAGCCATGTTTCTTTACCAACCTTTTCAATGCAGAACTTTTGAGGACCATTGCTCCCTATTCAAAATAAAACTGCATAATGTAAGGCGTACGGCTAATCAGATATGTGAAAAAGACCTGCATCATTGACATGACCAAGGAGTTTTATAACACTGAAAATATGAAGTCACCATCTAAAATGCTTAACGAGATACAAGCTGTTAAAGTGGTGGGGGCAGATTTATAAAAAACATACAAGCTCCCCTCACAGGGATGCCTAAATAGGCAGTCCCAAACCACACCTGCAATACACCAGAATACACCATGCGTTTCACTCTCTAAACCACCACCTCCACTGTCCGCCATCCAAATGTATTTTGTACAAGAAAGTAAATGCTTTGTATTTCATTGCAAAAAGCTCAGAGTCCTGTGGGTGCTCATACATTTCATACTAGTAATGGCTGTTTACAATGAAAAATAAACCATGAACACATCTGTTGAATAAAAACATACCCATCAGCTCAGCAAAGCCTCCAAGTGGTAATCTGCATGTTCCGGTAACAAACTGCATCAACCGGAGACGGACCTCGTTGTCCATCTCTTTCACAAACTGAAAAAAAAAAGTTTACATTAACTAAAAAGGCACCACAGCACAATATTATATGATGAATGTGATAATGCTGAATTTTTCGTTTCCTTAAACCATTATTTTCATATTAAGTGTAACAAGAAATATGCCCATACCTGCCAGAACCAAATAATCTGCTTGCTGTTTCTTGTGTAATGGCGGTACACTGTGTTCCTTTGCCAGTCCTGGAGGTCAACTTCCTGCATGCCACACAGCATAACCTTGAAATCACAAAGAGACTCTGTGTTACAAAATATGAAGCATCAGAGGTTTATTACCTTGATGTAGATTTGAGGAGCCGATTGCCAACCCTTCTTTCATTTGGGTGTTTCAAAACCACTCCTATTTTAGCTATACTAGGAAAATACATTGTGCCACCAAAACCTATTCAGACAGTTACCCTAAAAATGAATAAACATTGTTTTAATTATGATACAGTTGTGTGAAATACATATTTAATTGCCGTATAAACTGTAAGTCATGTGTAAATTGGATTAAGATGCAACTTATCAAACAAAACAACCAATCAAATGAATTGGCAAGTGTCTTCATTAGCGCTGATTAATTAATAAGATTAATTAGGGCTTCTGTTTTTCTTAATTTCAAGTTTCGATGCTTATTTATAGTTAGAGTTTTATGTAAGATGTTGTTTTTTTTTTTTTTTTTTTCCCCCCCCAGGACTTTCACTTTTTATATACTGTATGAAATTATTGTTTTCGGTTACTTTCCAAAATGCTTGGGCATTTTTTTTCTGTCAAAATATGTATAGTAGTAACTCAACAGTCCTTGCACGCTTAAGTTGTTCCTTCTTTCCTCTGCTGTTCCACAATGAAATCCTTCTGCTCACGGGCACATTCTTCTGGGGTTTTAGTGTGTAGGCATTTTTTTACATTTCGCCACAATTTGCAATTCTGTTTTAAAATCCTCTGTATCTTAACTGTAATACAGCTTTAAATCCCATGAACAAGCCTCCATCCTGATTGTAATCTTGCTTTAAATCTTGCACGCAGTCTCTCCAATAGAAATGTAGGAATGTGCGGTCACTCAGTAGTTGGGTGGGTTTAAAGTATTCATAAAGAATCAATGACAGATACGCTGGGAAAGGTATTTATTTGATCTTTTTTTAAAGGGAAAGGGGTGGTCAGTGTGAGTTGAGTAACCATCTGCACTGGTGTTTATTGGTTATCCACTGATTTCATTTTCTTTGTATCGAGGGTGTTTTATCGTTTAAAACTAAAATCAGAAGCCCTAAATATAATCCATGTAATGCAAATGAAGAAGCAGGAGTGATACCTCTGCCAGGAGCAGAGAATAAAAAAGTGTTTCCATGATCCATTAACTAATTGGGACCAAGGGGATTGTGGAGAATCAATTATATATAATTGGTAAAATATGACAAATCAATAACCCTAGTACAGTTTGCTATTCAGGGCATTTTCCATTTTCCCCATTACAACTGGACAGAACACATTGTACACAACATGACAGTAAACCGAGGTTATAATTTACCTCCAGCTCCTTTTCATCAAAGTACTGGAGCCACTGAAGAGGAACAACTTCATTAAAGCCATCAAGAAAAGCTTTGGTTTGTTCTCCCACTCCCCGAGAAAACCTCCATTCTGCCATCAGGCTGAAACAAATAATATAAAACGTAATGTCAATGTGTAACCACCACATTCACCAGAAAATATCAGAATCCTAGCAATCGGCTATACAAGTGCCTATCACAGGTATTGCATTTTTTGCTTTTTCAACATTAGTTTGGATAAAAACAAACCGTCTCTTACCCTATGTATTCTTCCTTGTTTTCTTCAGTTACTAACAGGTTAGTACCATCCAGCTTCAAATCATGTGAGGTAACTTTTCCTAGAATTTCCATGTCGACTGAAAAGTACATTTCCAAACCACACTCCTCGATGTTGTTATCCCTGGAATGAGCAATTGCTGTTTGCATTTTTTTACCAATTTATTTGCAGTAAAAAATGGCAGCTGGTCTAGGATTTTATTTTTAAAACAAACAAAAAAAAAACAGCACAAACCTTATCCAGATTAGGGAGTTGTAGAATTCTGGATCAATAGACTCCAAATCTTTGATTGTAAGCTTCTTGTTTAACATGCGCTTATAGAATGGTAGTGAAAACCCAGTGTCTATAAATTTGCCATGAAAGAGAGCCTGATTAAGAAAGAAAGGAAAAAAAATAAAGACGTTAGGGCAAGTTAGGAAATTCTTAAACAGCACCTTATGGGTAGTAGAAAAAGGGTGACTGATTCTGCTTATTCAAATTCTTAAGCACAAGTTTAAATTTACTAACCAAGTTTAAATGGAATTAGACAAGTTGTTTTTAAGATACAAACTGGCATATGCACAGCAGCCTCCACTGTGGTACTAAAATACAGTTAGCAGAATGCAGCTGATGCCACAAGGCCGGAAGGTCCCATATTTGTCAGTTAAATGTTATTCTTAAGATTAACATGTCATCTAACATTGCTAACGTACTGATGATCGGGCCATGAAAAGCCAATATCTAGAACTGTACAGGGTCAACAAAATAAAGAATTCAGAGAAATGACTGAAGAAAAGCAAGATACTTGCCATAGCAATGAAGCGCCCAATGAAACAGAAATAGGAGAGGTGATCTGGGTTGATGGTGGAGGCTGGATTGATCTGCAGACAGTAGTTGCTTTTGCCAGCGTACTCAAATAGACAGTACATGGGGTTTAACACTTCGTGGGAAAGCAGAAAGAACCATTCTCTAAAAGAAAGAGAGTCATGGATTATATTACTTGGGGGAGGAGGAAGAGTAACTGCACTTGGCACAATTACAGCACTTGAACACTGCTTTTTACAATGTACACTCCCTTTATTTTCGATTATGAGACATTCCCTCTGCTTAATGTTAGAGGCTGCTGGTTTGTATAATAATCCCATGCATTTCACGAGTTATAGAAGCTTGCACCAGATAAACCAGTAACAGGTGGTTATCTGAACTTTGAATTACAAGATGAGACCAAAAACTAGAAATTCACAGGATGGGTGTTATTTATTTTTTGTATTTATGTTTTGCATGCCACGCCTCTACCAGCATTCCTGCAATTTAATGATAGTGAGTGATAATGCTCCTGCTCCCACTGCACATCCAGTTGCTTCAAGGAAATAATGTTAATCTTGCCATGGTTGGACCAAAGCCCTGACCTGAAGCCAGGTTTGGCCAGACTTTTACAGACACTTGTTGGAGGGTAGTGTACATCCTGCCCCAGACACATTTTGTAGTCACTGTAATATAAGACAGCCCACTGATAGTTACTGATAAGGACACATTCTTTATCTGGGTATGGAGGTTGTCAATGTCTGGTACTCTTCTGCTGTAATCTCTTGTAGTAATATCTTATTAGAAGGGTATGTGTGTGTCAAATATGAGTATGTTTATTAGAAGGACCAAGGGGATACTACAGCTGTAATGGAAAGAAAGTTACAAAATGTATTGAGAGTACCAAAAGGATATTAAGCTACACTGCAAAACAGTTACAAAAGAAAGAATTGTTAAAGAATGATGTAACCACAGGTTGGGTATAAAAAGGCTTGTATAGAGTTTGTTTGTTGGACCAGAGGAATGAGGATTGCACACTTCTTCATCCCCAAAATGGATAATTATTTGCATAAAGTGCCTTTTTCGTATTGCATGCTGATTTTGATGTTTAATATTAAAAGTATTAGTAATAAACTGACTAATTGTTGTACTGAGCAAATCCACAAAATAAGAGAATCACACCAGTAACACCACTGAGGGGCAACGTATTGTTCAAAGGAATGTGGTCAATACAAAATCAGCAAGATTACAGTTAAACAAAACACAAAGCAATCACCTTACCTTGCTAGCCCACCATAGTCTAACCCTTCCTCTCCTCGGAATATTACATACAGTCTTCTCCGCAGGTCATATGGTTTTAAAGCCATGATCTGTTAAGTATAAATCAATTTTTATAAAAATATATATAGTTCCAACAGAGTACATTGTTCATTACTTAGCACAGCATTACAAACTTTAAAGTATTAAAGTTAAAACCAGGTAATTAATAAAAGCAATACAATGTATCAATCAATCACTTACATTTGAATGGCACATGAACTGAACACATATCAAATAACTTTACATTTTATTGTATTATTGTTGAATTGCCCTTACTTGCTGGAAAGAATCCTCAAACAATGTCTGTCGGGATACAGTGATCTTGACATGGCTGGGAAGTGCATTCGACTGAAAACAAAAATAAACATTAAAAACATGTATGTGTTGCTGGAACAGGAATACCAGAAAGTCTATCAAGAGACTAAATGTACATAATGCTTAAAGAAGAGTTACCTGGCATAGATACCGGAAATGAGCTAGCTTCCACCTAAAGCTACGCTCATATGCAATCTGTGGGCCTTTTGTACTACAAAAAACAAATACAAATAAAACACAAGTATAAACAGGCCATAAATAAATGTATTGGAAACCATTTGATATTGAGCAATACTAAAAGTGTCATTGGTTTACACTTACACTGTTGACTTGCCAGTGCGCGGATCACTGAAAGTCGTGGTTCTTGTGTTGTGATCCACAAAGTATCGGACACCCTCTCTTGTGTATCTGATTTCCCAGCCTTCAGGAAGGGGATCTTCATTTTGTAAACTGAAAAAAATGTTACAATTTTTAAGTAACTCACAAACATAGTACTTGCATACCTAAAAATGTCAGCTGACGTCTAATTAAAAAGAGTGGCAGAAAACCAGTGAATGTACATTTGTAAGTGTTAGGGGGCTGATCAAGTTGAGGACGTATTTCTCTTGCACTCTTGCTGTGTGGGACCTGCGAGTAAAGCAGCCCTAAAGGAGACCTATCCACGTTCATCCACTTGTACTTGTCTGATGCCTGCAGACCAACATGAAGCACAGAGCTGCTCTATAGTGTTGGACCTTCACAGCTGTTATCACAGATGTACTCAAAGGTATTGCAGGAGTATATCCAGCACAGGAGACAGAAAGCAATTCATTTACTCAAAACAAAGACATTGTCCACCTGAATCCTGGTGTCTTATCCCATGAATCTTACAATAAAACAATAACCACCTACCCTTGTGTACGTGGATCCTCCCACTGTGTGGTTTTTGTGCTGTGGTTCACAAAGTATACCCGGTCATTGGAATCTACCCGTCTTTCTGAAAAAGAGAGTTACCACTTTAGCACAGAAATGGCATATATGTGAACTCTGATCAATACAGAAGAGATTCTACTGAATGAACCACATACCCCATCCAGGTGGCAAAGGTCCAAGTGGGTCGTTTTCTGCTGACATCATTGAAGCCTGTTCAGATGAGAAGAAAGATATATTACGGAAAAAGCATGGAAGTGATATTTTGTGTGTGTGATAAAAGATAATCTTTCTACCAGAGTGGCACTACACTTCTGTGCCAATGCTAGTGCTTCTGTGGTAGTCCTTCCAGCTGAACAACCCCAAGAAAATAAAAATTGTATTCATTTTAAAAACTCCAACACATTAAAAGCCATTTCTAGTCTATAAAATCTGATGAGAACACTATGTTATTGACAGCAAACTTTGCCTGTTACTTCTGCCAGTAGACAAGTTCCAAACAAGTCTGGTAAGATGAAGACACACCAAGAAACCAGAAAAACAACACATGCTTTCTCTAATATTACAGACCACTACTGAATACACATTCCAAGGATTCATTATTTAAGGCATACAAAGTGCCTGTCAATGTTTTAAATATACTGTACAGGAAATATTATGCATCACATCATTTTGGGAAATACCAAATACCTTAGTCGTGCCCTAAAAACTAAATATTTTAATAGTGCACACCATCTCAACTGCCTTAGATGCCAGTGATAACTACAACTCACAAACTCAAATTTTAAACAATGGAAATAGAACAACAAATTGTGCAAAATACTCAATTAGCTTTTAAAGGCAATCAACTGAACTACAGTAAGCAGTACAAGAAATGAAGTTTGAATAACATGCATCTAACCAGATTTGGCACCACACTCACAACTCAGAAGTTTGACTGTACAGTTACCGAATAGATGTATCGCTGGTTAAACTGCTGCATAGCTCCCTGTAGCTGACTGCGCTGCGATTGCCATTGTTCAAAATTCCTCACAGACTCCATCGTGGGTCGTTGCCAAGTGGTCGTTCTGGTGTTGTGATCCACATAGTAAATCCTGCCTCGATCATCAACGCGTCTTTCCCACCTGGAGAAGAGAAAAAAAAAAAATGTTCAGGATGTATAATACCAAGTTCTGTGTTCTGTAGCTAGATGTAGTTACCAGAGTTTTAAGGGCCAATTTCAATTTCGAATAGCACCCCATTGTATTGGACAGTATATTGCAGATTGAAGTTGCCCTACACTTACCCTGGTGGTAATGGCTGCGGTCTCTCCCAGGTGGTCGTCCTGGTGTTGTGATCAACATAATAGGTCCTACCATGCAGATCTTTCCTCTGCTCCCACCTTTCAAATTAAATATTTAAAATCAGTTAGACAGATGCCAGGTAAAAATAATAACAGAGTGTTGATTCAGCAGAAAGTGCCCAAAAGTACAACACAATAAGAATTTTCAGAAATCATCCAGAAATCGAACAGAATCTTGTAACATATGCACGTCTAAATCAGGTACACTATTCCCAAGATACAGTATTCAATTGCCCAGCTAATCCAGTGCCAGTACAATCACAAAGGAGGTCATATGGTCTTGTAATAATATAGCCTGAATGAACCAATTAGTGGCCTGAACTTACACCAATCAAAGTAATCATTTGCATGCAAAATTAACTTCTAATTACAATTATAAACCTCATGGTTAATCTCAGCTAAAACTGTCGTGTTAATATCCTAGGAATATTTACACTCTACAGTATGTTCTTATTATAAATATTTTGCCTATTTATTCATTTCATTTTTATTTTTTTAACAAGGAGGACCATAGCGATTTAGGGATAACAAGCTATTTAATGAACTAGTGTCATCATAATCATACATATTGCTTTGTTTTTCCATTAATTAACAAAACATGGCACAGCTATTCCAAGAGTTTTTACTGGCACAATGACTACAATAGACTCTGTTACATTTCCCATAAAGTTCCCTATTGACCATAAAATCTGTGCTGGCTTGCGTGTGGCTTTGTCACAGAAAATCAGACAGATCTGAATTGAGAACAGAAGTCTTTAAAAATGTTATTGCCTTTATTCATATTTATGAACATGTTTGTAACATTCACTCCTCAATAAATAAAACAATTACACAAATAACACCGTGTAACAAATTTTTTTTTTTTTTTTTTGGTTCCTGGGTAGTAAGTGTTATTTCCTAATTGCTTATGCCTAAAAAGTATAGAAAATGGCTATTATTCCCCACAAACTTTGCTTTTGTGACCAGGACAGTGATATTTTGAAATGTACCTATTTTCCAGAACATTCCAGATAGATTCACTGCTGAGTAAATTGGAGTAACTTCTAGAACTTTCCAGTAATATAAATAGTAGTAAAAATACAGGGGCCTTAAGCCCACCAGTTCAGTTTAGTTCCAGCTGCCTAAGTGAATACATATCTGCAATCACAAGGCCGAAAACTATGTGGAGCTGGTTGAGACTAAGGCACAATGGGCTGTAGGATGTCCCTCAAAGTCCATATCCTTGATGCTCATCTTGATAAATTCAAGGAGAACATGGGCGCGTACTTGGAGGAGCAAGGCGAGCGCTTCCACCAGGATATACAGGACTTTGAACGCCGCTACCAAGGACAGTATAACGAGAACATGATGGGAGACTACATTTGGGGGCTGATTTGTGAAAGTGATTTACAGTATAATCTTAAATCTCGAAAACTACTCACTTCTAAATCTTTTGTAGTCATTTTTGTATTACTTTAGTATAAATACATGTTAATTTGGATTCATATGTTGTTTTTTTCTGACTTTATGTGAACGAAAAGACACAAATTCGCCCGTTTTCTCATTGGAAATAGGTAAATTTCAAAATATCACTGTCCAGGTCACAAAAGCAAAGTTTGTGGGGAATAATAGCCATTTTCTATACTTTTGAGGCATAAGCAATTAGGAAATAACACTTACTACCCAGGAACAAAAATTGTGTTACATATTGGTTTCAATATGATATTTCTTAGCATTAGCATTTTCTTCTTGCCTGATGATATTCAACAATTGCATATTATATATGTTAATACTTGGTAGAAAACATGTTCATGGGTGTAGCTATTTATGTTACTTTTCAAGGTAATTGCAATTACTGCAGTATAATTGTAACTAATTGTAATTTAATAAAATAGCATTGTAATTGCAATTTGAGCAAACAAGTCTGCTGTATTTGTAACTATAATTGACTCTAGGTCTGCTTTCTATTACTCAAAGCTGGTTTAATTGTTGAATAGAAAAACCTTAACTCTGTACAACTCCTCTATAAATTTCTCACGCAACTTCTTTTTCTACACAGGTTTGGTATTTTGCCACCTCCAAAGCTGTTCTGTGTTAATTTATATTGATGAGCCAAGTTAAAAAGAAATCACGCTAAAAAGAAATCAAGTTATGGTGTAACTTTCACTGCAGGACTGGTTGAAAGCTACTAACAACCAAATGAGCAAGATGGGCCGAATGGCCTCCTATCGTTTGTAAACTTTCTTTTGTTCTTATGTTCTAATGGATGAAGAGGCTATTTGGTTGTACGGTTTGTGTAATACATGATTTATGAATTTTTACTGTTTTTCAGAATCTAGGGAAATTTCCTAAATAAAACCAGCATGAAAAATCAGTGCAAAAAATACTACTCACAATGTACATGAATGAATGTGAACCTTCTACGCTGCAGTACCTTTTTATTATTAATTTGTCTTTGCTAATTATTTTAAAAATAAATAAATAAATAAATAAATAAATAATAATCTTCAAGAACCATGGGTACTTGGTTTACTATAACTTCTGTTTAGGTAAAGATATCATGCCAACAAATAAAAAGCAATTTCAAGTCCTGTTTAATTACCATGTGAAAATCCAGTCACAGCAAGACATAAAAGTGACTGAGCTTGCATGCAGCTGACTAAGCAGTCTGAACAACAAGAGTAAATGATCCCTGATCTCATGGGACACTGCTGCGGGTACAGTGTGCGACGCACATCAAACTGTAGCAGTGCACTTTACTAAAAGTGAAATGTTGCCTTTCTAGAGACTTTGCCAAAGGTTACATAATGAAACTGCAATTTTCTAGTGCCTGACCATTTAAATCATTCAAATAATAGTTCCCTGTGAAAGGCGTGGCACATGTTTACACATTATTATTATTATTTATTTCTTAGCAGACGCCCTTATCCAGGGCGACTTACAATCGCAAGCAAATACAAATACATTCAAGTGTTACAATACAAGTCATACAATAAGAGCAAGAAATACAATAATTTTTTTCTGTGCCATTCTGTGCCAGGGCTCCGATTTCTGCATCAAATTCTCTAATTCTGCGGCTGCCCTTTAGAAAGTAAATACTTAATAAAGGGCCGCTGCGTTTATTTTAAATTGATCAAAATGACTGAGGCTCTTAAACGAGGGCAACCTTTATTAATAATACTATGCTTTACAAACGCTGCAATATTTTATTAAATGATTTAAGGCATTTTAGAAACAGCGCCATGAGAGGCTCCGATCTGCAGCACTATATTCTTGTGTGTTTTTGGGGCTTGAATACAGTACATTCACTGACAGTTAACGAGTTGGAGTGGGAGTTGGGAGGTCAGGTGAGTACAGTACCAGCGAATCAGGAGTGTGTATTGGTTGCTGTGGGGAGGGACAAGAAGAGGAGAGAGAGAACAGTATTTGAGTGTGATGCAGTTGTTTTTCTTAACGAAAAATATTACCTCTGAATATCGGTTTGATTTCTGTTGATTAAAATATATCCTACTCAGTTATTATTATTTTTTTTCCTCACTGTAATTTACCTGCTTGTCTGTAATTTCTCTGCAAGACAAACCGAAACTAAATCTTCTCATAGATAGTAAGCAAGTGTTTTTTTTTAGTTTTTTTTTTAATATAAATAGTACAGGACTGAGTAAAATTCCAATTGAATAAAAAACAAAACAGCTAAACCCCCTACAAGAAGATATCTTCAGCCAGCTTTCAGATAGAGCTTATCGAGTGACCGGCAAAGCTCTAAGTTCCTACCCACGTTATTCTGCTTATTTATTTATTTTGTTTGGTTTCTGTTGCCATGAAAACGATCTGCTGACTGACAGGTTTGGAAGTTCTACTCGCATGATTCCTTTGGCTGTGTGAAAGGGTTATGACGGTGTTATACCAGCATAGATTGCGCAATTTCGTGCTGTGTGAATGGGTATTTTAAAGATTTTTTTAAACGTCTGAGACGGCTCAGTAGCAGCATTTGTGTGTGAAAGTCATATTAGATCACAGGATGCGTGGCTGCTGGTTATTCCGAGGGTGAATAGCATGGAAGGAAGGGCATTTCCTTGTAAGGCTCCAATACTATGGAACAATGCCCTATTCTGTCAGAGAAGCTAGGACCTTCCTTAAATCAAGACTGAAAATGCATTTCTACAAAACTAGCCTTCTTATCATAGTTGTTTATTATACAGAGATGCCAACTTATAAAAGTAGAAAATAGTAGCAGATTTTTTTATTTAAGACCAGGGGCCGCTAGCCCTAGTTTGATCTAGAATTTTGGTAATTGAAAACACATGGCATTTATTATTATTATTTATTTCTTAGCAGACGCCCTTATCCAGGGCAACTTACAATTGTTACAAGATTTCACATTATACAGATATCACATTATTTTTACATACAATTACCCATTTATACAGTTGGGTTTTTACTGGAGCAATCTAGGTAAAGTACCTTGCTCAAGGGTACAATAGCAGTGTCCCCCACTGGGGATTGAACCCACAACCCTCCGGTCAAGAGTCCAGAGCCCTAACACTGCTGCCCTATAGAAATAAACAACCCCAATAAAAATACTTCAACATTGATTTTTTTTTTAAATTTGGAATTTATTCTGCATTTAAATATTAGAAATGAATATTAAGTGCTATCAAACCTGGACTGAAATATTCAACCTCAAAACTTTATAAAAACAACACCACCTCAAGAAAGATTTACAGGTTGTTTTTTTTTTATTTACATTTTTAACTACTCTGCAACTATCAAAACACAAAATGCTGTGTAATATCCAATAATTATTCATTTAAAGGGAGTTAAACCTTAAAACCCATTTGTTTCACAGAGAAGCCTGTCTGGCAGTATTCACAGTAGACGTTAGATTGAGACACTCCACTTCTTTTAATGAACGACCATTCTGTGGTAAATTCCTCTCGATATTTCTGACAAGCCAACCTTGATCTTTTTGATTGAGGAGAGTGACATTTTTAGTTTGATTTGTGATTCCTGTTTTAATAACTGATCATTAAGGCTGGGGTTTTGTCACTGAAATTTGTACTAAAAATCACGGAGCAGTCACGGTAAATTAAATACAATATAGAGTACCTACATAAACATAAAATTGATCTGTCTATAGAAGTAGGATAAGGAGGAAATTAATCAAAATATTTATTTATTATATTTTTCACAACATCAGATTCAAGTTTTAATCCTGTAACTCGGTAAGCTTCACAGCATACACAACTATAAACAAAAATGTTCGTTTCACATAACATCTGGTGGGGTTTCTACAGGACAGCAAACAAAAACTGTAGGTTTTACAAACCGTTAAAAAAATAACGTTTTAAGTTCTCAACACCTCTCTACTTTCTGGTCTCTTTCCCTCTGCCTTCAAAAAAGCCTCTATCACTCCCCTCCTCAAAAAACCTACCCTTGACCCCACCTCCCTTCAGAGCTACCGTCCTGTCTCCCTCCTACCCTTCCTCTCCAAAACCCTCGAGCGGACTGTACACCGCCAGCTCTCTGCTTTCCTGTCCAACCATTCTCTGCTCGACCCTCTCCAATCTGGCTTCCGCTCTGCTCACTCCACTGAAACCGCCCTTCTGTCTGTCACCAACTCACTTAAGTCTGCCCGAGCTGCCTCTCTCTCCTCTGTCCTAATTCTCCTCGACCTCTCTGCTGCCTATGACACTGTTGATCACTCTATTCTACTATCATCTCTCGCTGACCTGGGGATCTCTGGCACTGCTCTGGCCTGGTTCTCCTCCTACCTCTCCAAATCGCACTTACCAGGTAACCTGGCGTGGAGCAACCTCCACACCTCACCCTCTCTCAACAGGAGTCTCCCAAGGGTCAGTCTTGGGTCCTCTCCTGTTCTCTCTCTACACCCGCTCCCTGGACCCCCTCATCGCATCCTATAGTTTCTCATACCATTTCTATGCTGATGATGCTCAGATTTTCCTCTCCTTCCATACCTCTGACTCCACCATCTCCTCCCGTATCTCTACCTGTCTGTCTGCTATTTCCTCCTGGATGCACTCGCATCACCTCAAACTCAACCTCTCTAAATCTGACCTCCTTTTCTTTCCCTCCTCCTCCCCCTCCTCTGATCTCTCTATCTCTGTTCCTCTGGAATCTACCACACTCTCTCCCTCTTCCTCCACTAAGAACCTCGGAGTCACCCTGGACCCCTGCCTCTCATATTCCCAGCACATCTCCACTCTGGCACGCACTTGCCGATTCTTCCTGAGCAACATCCGAAGAATCCGACCCTTCCTCACCAACTACGCCACCCAGCTCCTGGTCCAGGCCTTGGTACTCTCCCGCCTAGACTACTGCAACTCCCTCCTGGCTGGCCTCCCTGCGTCCGCCACCCGTCCGCTCCAGCTCATCCAGAACTCCGCTGCCCGCCTGGTGTTCTCTCTGCCTCGCTTCTCCCACGCAACTCCATTACTCCGCTCACTCCACTGGCTACCGATCACCGGTCGCATCCAGTTCAAGACTCTGGTACTAGCCTACAGATGCCTTGACCAGACTGCACCCAGCTACCTCCCGACCCTCATCTCTCCCTACACCCCCACTCTCCGCTCCGCCTGCACTAGAAGACTGGCTCTACCTCCTCTACGCTCCCCTGCCACCAGAGCCCGCTCCTTCTCCACCCTCGCTCCGCAGTGGTGGAATTACCTACCTACAGATGTCAGGACTGCCCAGTCACTGACCACATTCCGGCGCCTCCTTAAGACTCACCTCTTCAGACAGCATCTGTAGAACTCCTCTGTTTTTCCCCTAGGACACTATCACCCTTCCTTAAATGCGCTTTATTTGCTCTTTTCTGCCCCCTATTTTACTGCATTTAATCTTGTACTTCAGAGCACTGTAATCTGCCAAGTGTTTAATCTGTAGTATTTTGTATTTAATCATATCTTGATGTAACTATCACTGTCACTGTTATCTGCTGTATTATTGAATTGTATTTTGTCACACTTGTACTTGCTTGAACCAAAGTCATTGTATTTATCTTGCTCTTATTGTATTACTTGTACTGTGATACTTGAAATGTATTTGCTTACGATTGTAAGTTGCCCTGGATAAGGGCGCCTGCTAATAAATAAATAATAATAATAATAATAATAATAATAATAATTGTGCTTCTGCTGTGGTACAGTTTGCAGTATTTTACGTTTTGGTTTGTTTGTTTGTTTACATATTATTCTGATACAACATGTTTGATGCCTTTCTGGAGCGCCGGTCATCCGGAAGTAAAACATTTTTATGCAGAAAATGATTACAGCAAGAGCTGGGAAACTCATTTCCATGTTATCCCAGTACTTATAAACGTCGCATTTCATTTCACTGACAATTTCGCAGTAAGCACGGTATTCACACTGTGCTACAGTTGTCTTCAAACAGTAGAATGACCTCAAAAACACTGCTTCCTCAGCTATGCCGACATACTTCGCTTGATTTGGGTCAAAGACCCGACAGGCATTGAAAAATGCAGCTGCAGGTTGACAAAATCTGGCAGTAGAGTTGCACCTGCATGTATGTTTAAATCAATTGACAGCACTGAAAAAAATCGAAAGCATGAAGGGCTACATTGCAAAGTAAAGCAACTGAGGTAGTTCACCATCATTAGCTAAACCGTGAAGGATTTTATTTTGTTTTGGTTGAGGTGGAATTTCAAGTTGTGTTGGTAAAGTTCAATGTTTTCTACTAAAATCACTGAGCCCCTGTCCACCAAAGCCTTACTGACAAGCAAGCAAGTAAACTTGCGATTGATAATGATAGCAAGGCGACATCTGAGCAGCGGTTTCCGAAGGACCCCTAAACTGGTTACTAAGCAAACCAGCTCAGAGCTTTTAGTATGTCAGTTAAAATGCCACAATAAACTGCCAGTGAAATACAGTATTATTTAAGAACCATTAATTAGTTTTTAAAAAATGAAACAGGAAAACAGACACATGGTATTGAAATAATATTTCATAATTTCAGGCAGTATCCATCATTTATTTATTTATTTATTTATTTAATACAAATCGTAGTATTACCCCTTCGCAGTAGAAGAACTTCAAAAATCATAGCAGTTGGCACGTCTGCTTTATATAATAACTGCTTTATTGTTGTCCTTTCTAATTTCATATTTTATTAATGTTCCGACTATGTTGTTTATATTCTTTTTATATGAACTGGCTTTCCTTCTGTTACTAAATTTTGTATTTAACTGTATTACAATAGATTGATTTTTAACTGTGTAAAAGCACCTTGGGGTCCGTGTGACATAAGGTTTTCTATAAATGTGAATGAATAAATAAATAGACACCAAGCCTTTATTTAAACTTAGTATTTTGCTTAAGTGTTCTAGAATCCTGTAGCAGGGCAGTAGAAAAGCACTTCTGATTTAAACGTCTCGTGTTTATTATTATTATTTAAAAAAGGAAATGTATTGTACATACTGTAGTGTTTTACGTTTATTTAAAATGAGTATGTCTTGGTAGTGTATGGTTTAAATGTATTTTGTGTGGTAAATGTGTGGTTTTGTGCTGAAAATTACAAGTGTTGGTTTGTTATTTCATGTGGTAGCGTGGATGGGCTTTTAAACTCATGCAGAATGTGACCATCTCCGGATTTATTCATTTATTGTTAATCCGGAGATGGTCACATGGTCAACACCAGCAGCTTTCTTTGCTCTGGGTGGGTGTTCGGAGGAGGAACGTGTGTGAGACGGGAGGAAGAAATCAAATCAAATCAAAATGAAACCAAAAGGAAGAAAACAATTCCTACGGGTGCGGGAAGCTCCAGCACCGTACTTGTTTAGTTGGTGTCAGTTTTGTTCGCTTTTGTTTACACTTTTACATTGCTCTGTTAGCACTGTTTTTTGTTCAAATTTTTTATTTTTGTCAATAAAAATGGCACAAGAACGCACCTTTCACCCGAGTACCTGCCTGTGTGTTGTCTGTCAGCTATCTGGTGAGAAAGTGAGTATGAAATGTTGTTATATGCGGACGCTTGCTGTCCAGACAGAGCTGGCTGAGCCAGAGAGACAAAGCTCCGGTATTTACAAGCTTACAGCTCTGCCTAAAGGAATGTTAATAAACTTGAATTTGTTCTTCTGTAGATTTAAGTTTCTTAGCATGGTTTAAAAAAAAAGTACATTAATATTACTGCAACCTAAGGCGGATTCTGATGGTGTTTTGCACGGGGGGACTGAAGAAGAGCTACAGCGATTACAAGGCACTGCACTCACCCAGACGGCAGTGGCTCGATGCTGGAGTTGTTAGGCTGCTGCTGCTGCTGCTGCTGTCTGGGTTTCGCCCCATCCGCTGCTGTGCTGACCGTGGAATCTGTGGATGATGCCACTCCACTGGTTGTAGTTGTTGTACTTGAAGGGGAAGCACTACCGCTTGCCACAGCTGGGGAGCCTTCTGACACACTTGCAGCTGGCACAGCGGATGCAGACCTTGCAGCAGCACTTGTGGAAAGGCTGGGGATGGCAGTTTCCGAAGACTCTGCAGAAGCACCACTGGTGGACTCAACAGCTTCTGGGGTAAATGCAGGGGGTGAGGGCTCTCCGTTTACTGCAAGAAAAATAAAAGTAGTCTTTAGGGAGTGCTTTATCATTTATCAGCGTGATTCAAACAATCAACAACAGGTTGCAGCAAGTGTGCCAAAGAAAATTTGAAAGAGTCACTGTGCTGAAAGAGCAATACACTGATTAAAGTGTTAAAGGAGTGCCAACCAATTCTTTAATATCCATTTTCTTTAATGGATACTAGCTGCATTACTGGTCTCCGCTTCTTATGAGGTGGAGAATCTTTTGGTTCTTCACTACGCATATATTTTAAATACAACTCTAAAAGCAAAACCCTGACATCCTGGGGTTGTAGGTCACATGGTCTAATTGCAGTTAGACCTGGCATTGGAGTGAGTTAGGATCTGAACATCTAGGCACATGAAGTATTAGGTACCAGGAAGCAGCTACTAATGAATGGACTTTGAAATATCTGCACATTCCAAACTGAAGTATAAAACAAGCAAAAAAAACAAACAAATACATTATCTTCAATGGAAAAAAGGGGACCGTGACATTACTAATCTCTGGTAAGATGTCAGGATATCTGAATTTAAAAATCTTGGTTAGCACTCTTTTAAACACAGCAATAAAAGTAAGAGTAAAAATGAAGAACATTATACAAGTAAATGAAAGAGAGAAATCTGTTTGCAGTCTTCACAAGGCTTATAAAATATGGCTAGATTTTTGATAGACAGGCGTCAATATTGCAAACTGTATCAAGAGAGTATGAAATCCCACTAATATGAAGGAATGCTGCAATCTTCAAAACCTGTGCATTCAAATAATGTCAGTAGGATCAAATTAAGCAAGCAAAGGAGGATGCAATCACAAAAGTGCAAAAAAAAGGATGAACCTTGTGAATTCCAATTTTAAAACTTTAGAATGCCTATAATAATAATAATGTTGAATTTCCTACTACAGTACATAAGCCTACTTTTAAACAGTACAGTGGTAATATAATGCAGTATACTACCCAGTGTAATTGACACAGGATCAAAAATACAGCACACACACATTTATTACTGTAGCTAATAAGTTAAGGGTGGAAGGCATTATTAGAGTTTGTCCAAAGACTTTCCATAACACTGTAAATATGAAGTTGGCACCTGAAATGGCTTAATGAGATGAACATAGAAATCAAGCCAACTGAGTTTTAAAGACCCTTGTTTTAATAAGGATACCCTTTATCTCACTTCCACTAAACAACCCTGTGACAGGAATGACGAGTGGTCTGACGTCAGGCAGAAGCAGAAACAAAAACTGACACCGGGGAAGTACTGCAGTTCAAAAAGGCTTGCGCCGCCGTTTTTATTAACAAACAAAAATAAATAAAATATTCAAACACAAAACACTGTGCTCACCGAGCAAAATAAAAGAGTAAACAAACACAAATCTCGAACACAAAATCAACAATAAATAATAAATAAACCATACAGGTCAGGCTGGGCAGTCGCTGTCACTGTTCCTGTATGTTATAATTTAGTTTCGTTTTCACACGATCGCTCCGCTCTCGCTCTCTCCGCTCCTACAACACCCAACCCGAGCCAGAGAGCTGCAGGCTTTTTATAATCATGGCCGAGGGGTTTAACAAATTAGTAAATCATCCTATTACCCCTCGGCCACAATCTGCACGGGTTTATTAATTGTGTTGTGGATGGGGCTACCCATCCACGCTAAACAAAACAATCGGCTACGCCGTCATTTCAACAAAACAATAACAAAACATACGGCGCTTCGCCGACATAAAAATAAACAAACACAAAACAATCTGCACAGGGGCGGAGAGGGAGACCCCGATCTAAAAATAAATAAACAAAATAATGTACAGGACACCTCGCCCTGTTACATATCCCCCCCCTTGTGCAACGCACACTTGGCCCCAACGGCCACCTCCCCCCTCAGTCTCAAAGTCCCGGAAGAGGGGGAAGCACGTTGCTTCTGGGGGGTGGCCATGGTGGAATCTCTGGCACCCCCCAATTCTTCGTGGCTGGCAGCTCCCTCTTCCGGGGCTCCCACCACACTCTATCCTGCCGCGAAAGTGTGGCTGGGGGAGCTGGTCTCCTGACCTCCCCCCCCTTCTTTATGGCCGGCCGTTCCCCTCCGTGGGGCTCCGACCACATGATCTCCTGCCGCGAAAGTGCGGCTGGGGGAGCTGGTCTCCTGACCTCTCCCCCTTTCTTCATGGCCGTCAGTTCCCCTCCTTGAGGCTCCGGCCATAGTGTAGTGACCCCAGGCGAAGCAGGATCCCCGGCGACCCCAGGCGAAGCCGGACCCTCGACGACCCCAGGCGAAGCAGGATCCCTGGCGACCCCAGGTGACGGCAGCGGCAGCGGACCCTCGGGAGGCGACGGCAGCGGACCCTCGGGAGGCGACGGCAGCGGACCCTCGGGGGGCAAACTCGGGTGGGGAGCCCCTGGCCATGGAGGCGGCAGCGGGAGCTCCACTTCTCCCTCGTACCCTGTATCCTGTGGGGAACAAAATGCAGCCCCAGGCGATGCAGAACAGCCATCCCCAGGCAATGGCGATGGTGGGAGGGGAGCCCCTGGCCATGAAGGCGACAGCAGGAGCTCCACTTCTCCCAATGGTGGTGGTGGTGGAGGTAGAGGTAGCTCCTCTCCTCTTGATGGTAAAGGCGGCAGGGGCTCCTCCCCTTCAGGCTGCGAAGGCGGCAGGGGCTCCTCCCCTTCAGGCTGCGAAGGCGGCAGGGGCTCCTCCCCTTCAGGCTGCGAAGGCGGCAGGGGCTCCTCCCCTTCAGGCTGCGAAGGCGGCAGGGGCTCCTCCCCTTCAGGCTGCGAAGGCGGCAGGGGCTCCTCCCCTTCAGGCTGCGAAGGCGGCAGGGGCTCCTCCCCTTCAGGCTGCGAAGGCAGCTCCTCCCCTTCTGGCAGCGAAGGCGGCTCCTCCCCTTCTGGCTGCAAAGGCCGAACCAGCAGGCATGCTCCCTCTGCTGGTGGTGGTGGGAGCGACAAGTCGTCCTCCCATGGTGGCGGAGGTGGAACCAGCAGGAACTCTCCCTCTGCTGGCGGAGCTGGGAGCGACTCACAGTCCTCCCAGGGCGGTGGCGGTGGAACCAGCAGGAACTCTCCCTCTGCTGGCGGAGGTGGGAGCGACACACAGTCCTCCCATGGAGAAGGAGGTGGCACCAGCAGGTATTCTCCCTCTGCTGGCGGAGGTAGGAGCGACACCCAGTCCTTCCAGGGCGGTGGAACCAGCAGGTATGCTCCCTCTGCTGGCTCCTTCTCCTCTCTCCTCTCATCTTTCTTCCTCCTCTTCACTCCACAAACAATAAATCGAAAAAAAAATGAAAAACAAAAAACTGCAGCACCCACTTCTGCCTGCGTCCTGGAGGCGCTGCGATCCCACGCAGGACACCACGTGTGACAGGAATGACGAGTGGTCTGACGTCAGGCAGAAGCAGGAACAAAAACTGACACCGGGGAAGTACTGCAGTTCAAAAGGCTTGCGCCGCCGTTTTTATTAACAAACAAAAATAAATAAAATATTAATAAACACAAAACACTGTGCTCACCGAGCAAAATAAAAGAGTTAACAAAAACAAATCTCGAACACAAAATCAACAATAAATAATAAATAAACCATACAGGTCAGGCTGGGCAGTCGCTGTCACTGTTCCTGTATGTTATAATTTAGTTTCGTTTTCACACGATCGCTCCGCTCTCGCTCTCTCCGCTCCTACAACACCCAACCCGAGCCAGAGAGCTGCAGGCTTTTTATAATCATGGCCGAGGGGTTTAACAAATTAGTAAATCATCCTATTACCCCTCGGCCACAATCTGCACGGGTTTATTAATTGTGTTGTGGATGGGGCTACCCATCCACGCTAAACAAAACAATCGGCTACGCCGTCATTTCAACAAAACAATAACAAAACATACGGCGCTTCGCCGACATAAAAATAAACAAACACAAAACAATCTGCACAGGGGCGGAGAGGGAGACGCCGATCTAAAAATAAATAAACAAAATAATGTACAGGGCACCTCGCCCTGTTACAAACCCCCACAAGAATCTGTAACTTGTGGACAGTAGCATCTCAAGACAACACTGTTTAAAAGGGGATCTTACACAATACAGTACAAGACAAACGGCAAGCGCCGTGTATGAAGCCTGACTGCACAAAAAGTGCAGAAAAACAGATAGAATCAAGACAGGGGGAAGGCTGCAGCTTTAGCAAAAACTACATTTATTTAAGGGTAATAGGACAGAGATAGGGCACAAGCAGGAGGATATCTGCTTTTCTACTAAGCAAAGCAAAGCTTAATTTTAGGAAACCCATGAAGACACAGGGCCTCACCACGATGTAATGCTGTGGCAGCCTGTGCTATTTCCTTGAGAGTGAGGGGTTCCTCCAAGTGGTCCTTCAATTGGGGGTCACTGGTGGGATCATCTAGGGTTTAAAAAAAGAAAAAAAAAATCTATTAAAGAGGGATCAGCAAGTAAACTGCAATCCCAAAATCAATTACTCAGTTGCACATTGACACAGTATTTAAAAATACACCTGCTTGTATTGTGGATAAAGATACATACATACATACATACAATGTTCAACAGGGATAATTATTCCTCCTAAAGATCAGGTGTGAGGATTTTATTATTGTAGTTGCAGGATGAGGTCAGATAAGTCCCAACTTCTGCATTAATCACCTTTAGTACAGTAGTGTATACAATGATCTGCCCAGAGATATGCTTCCAGTGTTAACTGATGAAATAGAAGAGGAAACTGTACACAATGACAATGACTGCTGGTATCAAAATGACGGTCAACAGAAAAACAAATTCAGCTCCAAGACAGGATTAAAAAAGTAAAGAGTGTGGCAGGGAGCCCCGCTCCTGTGCGTATTTTGTGTTTTATGTGGGGTGTTACTGTTAGCGTGTATGTATTGGTGCATGGGGTATAAGGTGGGCTGTGTAGCACAAGTGATTTAAAATGTGTAGTAGTATGTGGGCACGGGGATTGCACAAATGAGTTCACGTGCCGGGGTTCAAGTGAATGATTAATTAGTAATTGAATCCTGGCACAGCTGTATATTTAGAGGCATGAATCACTCACTCGAGGTTGAGTGTTCGGTGAGGAGAGAACGAGAGTCGGGAGGCACAGAAAGAATCACAATTGCTATCGTGCTGACTCTAAATCAGCACGTTACTTGTTTTTGGTTTGTCTCGCATGTTTGTTTAGTGTCTGTTTGTTTTGGCCACCGTGCCGTTTATTCTGGTGTCTCTGTGTTTTGTTTTGTTTAAATCTTTTATTTATAATAAACTGGCACAACAGCGCATTTCACTCGGCACTCTGTGTCCCGTCTCTTCCGGGTCTGATGTCACCACCAGCCATCATGTCATATAAGATTTTAAAATATCATGTTTTTTGACTTTTTTTGTTTCTGATCCATATGAGACACCCTGATTAAACCCTGATTAAAAACACCCTGATGAGCAATAATCTTGCACTACTTTCCCCAAGGCTAGTGCCTATTGGGGTCACTGAAGTCAGACTTAGTTTTTTTTTTTTTTTTTTTTTTTAATCAGTTACAGAGGTTGACAAAGTTAAACTGGTCCTAAAAGAGTTAAGTCGAGAGAACAAAAAAATAACTTTAATCACAAAATACATAGACTACAATATATTTGCCAAGTACTTTAATTTATATATATTTTTTTCTTTTTTCTCCCAAATCACAAATCTGTTGGAAAATGCTCGTGCCTATATTACTATGCAGCATTACAAACACTTACCAGTACTATGGTTACTATGGTTACTGGGTGGTTTTGGATACAGTGTTGCATTAGGTCTGGCAGCGACATGAGAGGGAGATGGTGTGCCGTCCCCATTTACAAGAGGAGCACTCGACTCACTCTGCCCTGAAGACGTGGATGCTGCTTGACACTCAATTCCATTGGAAGCACCGCTAGTGGATCTAAAATGAATCAATCAGTGAACGCAAATTCAGCATACGGATCTTTCAATTTGCTGTAGCCCATATCGCAGCAATTTTTTTTATTCTTACATAAAATTGGTAAATCAACTAGGACTTACATTTTTCCCCAATGTTTTACTTGGAAACATTTGCCAGGAGAAATAAATTTTCTTCTAAACATCACAGTGTATCGAGTTCATGCTGTCTCCTGCAACAATACTTGTGCTCCGATGGTAACGTTGAAGGAGGGAACGTGATCTGGATACACTGCCATCCTACAACACTTATTTTTTCTTCTCCTGGCTAACACTCCCAAGTAAATGTTGAGAAATTCTTGATTTATGACCCATGATGTGCGATTAAAAATGTCAAAAGTCAGAATATGTTTAAAAAACATATAACACTGAAACAGACAACACAGGACCCAGCAAAGGTAATGCAATTCATTTCTTGTAAACTTTGCAGGGTGTCCTGTAACACGCAGTCAGTTCAGGTCAGACTTGGCAAGACACCGGCTGTTCACGTTGCTGGCACCTGATCATTTTTTTGTACAGCCAGGACTGGATGCAGGAGAAACGAGTCCCTTCCACCTACTTCGGTTTGGTTTAATCAGTAAAGGTATTTCAGTCCCTCTTAAACTGGTTTTAACCCCCCACAGTAAACTGAAAAGACAAGTTCCTATGACAATGTTCAAAGGGACAACATCCTCTCATACATGCAAATACGTTTTACAAACTTAAAAAGGACGGTATGGTATGTGGTTGAGCACAGAAAGTGAAAAAGCTCCAGGGCTTTAGGTCAGACATGTTTTCTCAGCATTCTCACATCTTTATGATTTTGGCAAACTTCTACAAGGCAAAAATCAATATATTTAAAAGAAACAAAAAAAAGGGGGGGTTACCTTGTTCTAGCCCCTGTAGAAGATTCACCTCTGTTTTCATGAATAGCATCACCATTCTGCTGAACTTCTAGGGAACAGAACATTATTACTTTTTCAGTTTTTAATAAATCAGCCTAATTTGTCTGAGTCCACTGTACACAAATTACTTACTGGTTGCTGGTGCAGTGCCATTAGGTAGTGATTCCTGATCAACAGTCAAGCCATCAAGTACAACAGTCAACTCCCCTGTTTGTACAAGCCCGTTCTTGTTTTCTAAAGTGAGTTTTAATACTTCCTTTACATTCTCCACTACAATAGAAAAGAAATGAGTAAAAAAAATCTGAGAACATTACCAGGGGCTGCTGTACCACTAAACAAATATTAAGAAATTAAGAAGTTAAAAGGTACGGTCACTTTTCTTCTAAGTTTATTTATCTATGATGATCAGTTGCTTTTGCATATTTCATAAACTGATTACTGTTGAAAAGTTAAAAATGTATTGTTTCTGTTTTATACATATGTATGTGGTAAACTGATGTCTGTTCAGATGTTTACTTACATTTTCTAGTTTTGATTTGTAAATTTTTCATATGTATGTATGTATGGGTGTGTGTGTATTATATATATATATATATATATATATATATATATATATATATATATATATAGATACATATATAATCTATATATATGCTTTGGTTTTTCAGATTTTAATTTAACGTACTCAATAAAATTAAAAAAAAAAAAAAACACTATTACATCCGACTGTTTCTCTGTTCCTTATACCATTTACAGTGTTTTGAATACAGCCGTCAGAAAGACTGCTGCGGGGCTTCTAGGTGTGAATATATCTACGGTCCTTCTAGTGTTAAGCATGACATCGGGTAGAGTCGGTTTTAGGCCTTCTAGGAACTGGGTTACCCGATTCCTGGAAAGGGCTAATCACACCGTTTTTTCCCCTAAAGCACTACGAACTAATGCGCGCGTGTTTGTGGCTGTAGGTCAAAATAATCAAGTTTGACAGTTGTTGCACGTCATGGCCAGAGCAGGGGAGAAGGGAAGTGAAGGGAATGCAAGCCAGCTGAATGCACGCATTTCTGTGTGTTCTGCTTTCACATTTTTAAATGGTCAGTTTGAGAAATAAACTTTGTTCAACAGCTGACCCTGCTTTAGCACAAAGCTCACGCTACATACTGTTTTACATAATGGTAACGTTGCTCTTAAATTACTGTGGCTGATTCTTTGGCTGAAGAGATATTATCAGCTCATCATCTAACCATGGAATCTTGTGCAATTAAATCACTTAAACTCCTGGCGGTAAACAACATAACAAAATCTACTGGGATGCAAGACGCAAGAGATGAAAAAAAATCTATTTGTGTTGACTCAAAACTTTATTTAGGCACTCTACGATGTGACTGGCTAAAGATAACATTGGTTTACTGGAGTTCACAAAGACACCCTTTTTCAGCTTGGTACGGTAACCTTTTCACATCCTTGTTTGTTTAATTCTTGCTCTTTTTCCTGCATTACAGCCCTTCATTAAGTTTCCAGGGCATTTTTTTAATGGCACGTGTGCAAGACACAAACCTTAAGTGTATTTTTATTTGTTGCTGTTCTTGTTCTACATTTCTTAAACAACTGTTCATTTTATTTTACACAACAGTACTCACACGTTTGGTCACCATCACAACTGTTGCAAGAAACTGGGGTTCATGTATTCTGCTGGTGTTAATATACCTGATGAAGACACGTTAGCATCGAAACGCGTTTGTTTGTTTTACAACTATGTCCTTTTTTAAAATCAATAAAGAGATTTTGATGAAGAATATAAACGAGCTGGAGTCAAGTATTTAAACCTCTTTAAAGCAAAATGATGAATTTCGTTTGGTAAGCCATTTAAATATAGTGTGCTTGAAAGAAATTTGAATGCTTGCATTGCCGTAGAGACTTTCAGTGTGTGTGTGTGTGTGTATAATAATAATAATAATAATAATAATAATAATAATAATAATAATAATAATAATATTTTAAAGTTCTTCTTATTACTTGTAAGGCCTTACATGGTCTTGGACCTTCTTATCTTCAAGATCTGCTGACCCCATATGTCCCTGGACGTCCCCCAAGATCGGAAAATGCTAATCTTGTGTCAGTCTCGAAAATTCGTGTGAACTCTGTCGGAGCCAGGGCATTTAGTTATAATGCCCCTCGTCTTTGGAACTTGCTCCCGATTCATATCAGGAATGCTAACACAATTGAATCTTTTAAACCCTGTTTGAAAACATATTTGTTTGCATCTGTATTTGTAGCTAGATTATATATCAAGACACAGGCTTTTTTATATTTCTTTTGTCATAAATTACGAGACTGAAGGTCGAGTAGTTTATAAACTGTCACAGAAACCTGAGATGGAATTGTTTTCCTGTAACGCACTGAAGAGGCACATCTATTATTTTTTTTTATAATACATGGATACCCTTGTGATGCTAACATTAAAGAAGACGAGGTTCAGCAGTACAGTTTGGTTTTTTCAACATAGTGTTTCAGTGCTGTACAGACGTTCTATGTCGTTATCTGTTTCTCTGTGATACGAATGTACCAGCTTTACACCCCTTTTTTTTTTTTTTTTTTTTAAACCGATTCTCATTTTGTTGATCATTAATGAACATTTCTGTACTGTGGGTGTTGTCTATGAAAACAACTGAAAGTGATGGTCTCGAGAAGTCGAATGGGTCAAAGTGCAAGAATATGTTCCTCTAGAGGAATTATCACGATGACTTTTTTTTTTTAGAATGGCTCAGGATGCAAATATATAGGTTATATTATCATAGTTAGCTTGATTGATGGGCTTGCAGCAATCCTGAATTTCTAAAAGTGTACTCTGTCAAAACTGACAGGTTTCATTTGTTGTGTTGTTGCTAGAAAATGTATTTTGAGATGTAAAAGCGTGTTCAGCACGCAGGTGGTACTTCAGATTAGATGTAGCCTACGTTTGTGATACTGAAACTCAATTTGACAGCAGATACATCAGAAAGTTATTTTATAATAAGCTTCCCCTTCACATGTCCTTCACTTTTAGTACTTTGCCCCATAATGCAGTTATATGACTAACTTTCTATGCAAACGGCGACTGCACTCGCAGATATTAAAATGGCCCTAAGAGGATCAAGGCAGATGACCGTGATTAAGGCGTGTTAAAAAAAATGAATCTCCAAAGAAGTGAACGCGTTAAATCACAGAGGTTAACTATAAATATAATAGTTTTAAAGTTAAACAAAATGCAATCTAAATAAATGCCATTTCCTTCAGTGTTGTATTAAGAGTGAAGAGACAAAAAGGTAACATTGTTACTTTCCAGGTCTGTGCCTTGTTGGTATAGTACTGCTTTATATATAATAAAACAATGCTTCACTTTCCCGTGCATTGCTTTTGCTGTTCAAATCAATTTGAATCAATTTCGCGTGACGTCTTGTTTGGGATGTGCAGTGGAAACAAGGTAATAGCTGGCCTATACATTCAACTGAAATCTAAGACAGTCATTTGTACAATATTTCAACAACAGAAGAACAGTTTCTTTTGTAATGCATTTCTGCAGATATCAGTCATGTGTTTAAAATGATTATTCCAACATTAAGCTTGTGCGAAGGTTAAGGCGGAACTAATCGCTCACATTTGAGAAATCTAAAACTGATTAATAATAGCAGAAAGCGTTTTGCTTGCATTTAATGTTAATATGGGAAATGTCACCAGGAGTAAGAAACTGAAAACCTACATTTTCTATTGTGCAATTCCAGGGCCTGGCTTATATCTAGAGTGGCTTTTCCTAGTAAAGCATCTGCTTTTAAAGTGTAATGGCTCCATACTTTGAACTCCAATTTGGTGTGTGGCGTTACATTCCTGCAGACAAAAACAAAACAAGATGTTAGTCCTTAGACATGGGTTACCTAGTTCCTTAAGCTAAGTGTCATATATAGCCTTGCAAGTCATTGATTGCATGACTTTGTAAGGATATTCCTGGTGGACTGCAGTCTGCCTACACTCATTGTATTCTCAAAGACTTCACAATGTATTGTTTCTGAGATAGAAACAGTGCACTGAACTGTATAGTTTAAAGTCTTCATATCTGCTTAATACACACCACAAAGAACAGGCTGAATTATCCCTCTTCAAATAGTTTTGTGCAACTATGCAGTCTGATTTATTATTCCAATCAACTTGTGTCGGCACAACAAGAGGGGAAACAGAAGAATGGAGGTGGAACTAAGTTGTGTCAGCACTGAACATTCTGGATCTCAAATAGCATCATGAATGAGAAAAAACAGGCAGTAACTGAGTGTTTACAACGAGATAGGGTGCTTTGTCAACGTCGTTCTTTTTCTTATGTAATGCATGCATACTAAGGGTGCAAACTGAAACCGACATTCTCTTTAAAAACCACAGACGGCGACCAAAAAATGAAAGCATAACCAAACTAATACCAATATTTACATACAGCGAAAAAAAAAAAAAACACATTCATTTTAATTTAGAACATTACCTAAACATGTCTTTCAGATAAATGCATATTTAAGCAATGCAACAGCAATTCTAAGAGTACATTTCGACCAGAATGTACCTAATATAATTTTCTGCCAATCTACTGTGAAAAGGTTTATACAGCAACTATGGACAATGATGAACTATCAATCAAAAAATGAATGACTGCCGCAGATGCCTTGAGCGCGAGCAATTACATTCGGATCCAGGATAGATTAGAAAAGAATGAAAAACATACTTTATTTGTTTGTGAAAAAAACTTCCATAGTCTTATAGGATAGTCATTATATTATATCCTGCAGTGTCCGGGGGGGCAAAAAGTGGAAGACATAATGGAACATTATAGACCGTCTGGGGGGGGGGGGGGCAATCCAAGGTCTGCACAAAAGGTTTGTAAAACAGATGTGTGGTTCTTACACTGTAAGACGTTCTTCCCACTTTGGATGAGAAGAACTGCTGGATTTTGCAGTTTTCTTGGCTTCTCCATCAGCTGCTACTTCAACATAGATCGCAGTTCCAAACCAGTTCTTTTTCCTTTTAAATTTGGCACAGGAAACTGTTAAAACAAACCAAACAGATGGGATTGAGAAATCTATGTAACAGTGACAACACTGCTATTAAACCCATCTGGACCTAGAACTTAATGCCGACCTGACAAAACTGACCCTATTTTCTCTCTATACCTCGGATCATCCACACACAGCAATACAAGATTTTTGAAAAATAACAATGGCCCCAGTAGTAATGTCATTCATTAAGTATTAGGCCAGACTGTTACATTCCTGATAAGCTGCTTTACAAAATCTAATCACGAAAAGTAAACGTTTCTCCAGTTGAACTTAACACTACACATTTCTAATTACACCGTGTAACAATTTTTTTTTTTTTTTTTGGTTCCTGGGTAGTAAGTGTTATTTCCTAATTGCTTATGCCTCAAAAGTATAGAAAATGGCTATTATTCCCCACAAACTTTGCTTTTGTGACCAGGACAGTGATATTTTGAAATTTACCTATTTTCCAGAACATTCCAGATAGAGTCAGTGCGGAGTAAACTTGGAGTAACTTCTAGAACTTTCTAGAACTTTCCAGTAATATAAATAGTAGTATAAATACAGGGGCCTTAAGCCCACCAGTTCAGTTTAGTTCCAGCTGCCTAAGCGGATACATATCCGCATTTTTCTGATATGGCATCAACAGGCTGCAATGGTGGCATTCCTGATGGGTCTCCAAGGCGGTTTTACCAAGTTTCCCTGCTATCTTTGCCTTTGGGACAGCAGGGACACCAAGGCGCACTACCACAGGCGGGACTGGCCACAGCAGACAGAGTTCTCTGTGGGGAGGAACAACGTCAAGTGGGAGCCACTGGTGGACCCCCGGAAGGTGCTGATGCCACCACTGCACATCAAATTGGGCCTTATGAAACAATTTGGCAGAGCTCTAGATAAGGAGTCGGCAGCCTTCAAGTACCTTCAAGACTTCTTCCCTAAGCTGTCTGAGGCAAAGGTCAAAGCCGATGATGCTGATGATGCTCAGATTTTCCTCTCCTTCCCCACCTCTGACTCCACCATCTCCTCCCGTATCTCTACCTGTCTGTCTGCTATTTCCTCCTGGATGCACTCGCATCACCTCAAACTCAACCTCTCTAAATCTGACCTCTTTTTCTTTCCCTCCTCCTCCCCCTCCTCTGATCTCTCTATCTCTGTTCCTCTGGAATCTACCACACTCTCTCCCTCTTCCTCCGCTAAGAACCTTGGAGTCACCCTGGACCCCTGCCTCTCTTATTCCCAGCACATCTCCACTCTGGCACGCACTTGCCGATTCTTCCTGAGCAACATCCGAAGAATCCGACCCTTCCTCACCAACTATGCTACCCAGCTCCTGGTCCAGGCCCTGGTACTCTCCCGCCTAGACTACTGCAACTCCCTCCTGGATGGCCTCCCTGCGTCCGCCACCCGTCCGCTCCAGCTCATCCAGAACTCTGCTGCCCGCCTGGTGTTCTCTCTGCCTTGCTTCGCCCATGCTACTCCACTACTCCGCTCACTCCACTGGCTCCCGATCACCGCTCGCATCCAGTTCAAGACTCTTGTACTAGCCTACAGATGCCTTGACCAGACTGCACCCAGCTACCTCCAGACCCTCATCTCTCCCTACACCCCCACTCGACCTCTCCACTCCGCCTGCACTAGAAGACTAGCTCTACCTCCGCTACGCTCCCCTGCTTCCAGAGCCCGCTCCTTCTCCACCCTTGCTCCGTAGTGGTGGAATGACCTTCCTACAGATGTCAGGACTGCCCAGTCACTGACCACATTCCGGCGCCTCCTTAAGACTCACCTCTTCAAACAGCACCTATAGAACTCCTCTGTTTGTATCCTGGGACACTATCACCCTTCATGTAAATGTGCTTTATTTTGCTCTTATCTGCCCCCTATTTTACTGCATTTAATCCTGTACTTCAGAATACTGTAATCTGACAAGTGTTTAACCTGTAGTACTTTGTATTTAATCATATCCTGATGTAACTATCACTATTTAATCATATCCTGATGTAACTCTCACGATTATCTGCTGTATTATTGAATTGTTGTTTGTCACACTTGTACTTTGCTTGAAGAAAAGTTATTGTATTTCTTGCTCTTATTGTATTACTTGTATTGTAACACTTGAAATGTATTTCCTTACGATTGTAAGTCGCCCTGGATAAGGGCGTCTGCTAAGAAATAAATAATAATAATAATAATAATAATAATAATAATAAAACACAAGCTACTTCTTTTGTAGCCACTTCAAACTGTGTTTATTTGATTGATCGCTTCTGCTAAATTCACAGCTGTGTGTCTCTTGTGTAATTTTCGTGTCGCTAATACTTTTGACTCGAGTTCTCAGTTTTGTTTAATGTAATGGCAGGTGACTGTTAAACGCTTCTTGTGCCATGCTTGTCCATACATCGGTAGTGATGGACATTGAATTACACTCCTGACTTAAATCCTGTCTAAGCTTTTCCTTTGCAAGTTCGTCATCCAGAGTAATGAATTTAGAGATTGTCTTTCGACAGGGCATTTCATAGCCCGGAGCAAGATTCGCAATCACATTTTTAAACGCAGCTCCCTCTACTATACTAACAGGTCTGATATCTTGTGTGACATCATCCACTATCAGGCCTGTTATTTATTTTGCTCTGACGCTTTTTGGATCAACTTTCTTTCCAAAATAAGCTGCCACTGAAGGTGTTGCTTCCTTTTGTTTTTCACTTGTGTTCCCACTGTCTTATTTTGTCGGGTGCTGTCTTACTGAATGATCCCGCAGGTTGGTGGTATTGGCACAGAAGCTCACTAAAACTCCACAAACAGCACATTTTACATTTCCATTTTGTTACCTTTCCATTTTGTTCTTTTTTTCCAAACGTCTAATGGCATTATTTAAAATGAAATTAAATTCACAATTTAACTAGCAAAATTTGATCCTGAAATGCAGCCTACCTCTAGTCTCTTCTCTAGACTAGAAAACGTATGTGCTGCATAGTGGGCTGGGAGTTTTTTTATTATTATTATTATTATTATTATTATTATTATTATTATTATTATTATTATTATTATTATATTAATTTTAAAGGAAATGCAATGAATAAGAGTGTAGATTTAAATTTTGCCTTAATTAATGAACTGATAGATGCGTTTTTTTTGTTTGTTTTTTTCAACCACTGATGGTTATTTTATAATTCGATGGTTATTCCAACAATTCGATTGTCCCAGCCCTAACTCACTTAAACTGGAAATGAATGATGTGCTGCTGTTAGATAACTGCACAGGACATCCTGAGGAGCTTCAGTCACAGGATGGGAAGATTTCTTCCCCCGAACACAACCAGTAAAATTCAGTGGATTGACCAGGAGATACGACAGACTTTGAAAACCCTCTACAGATGCAAACTCCTGCGCCACGTTTTGAATGGATCAGAGCCCACTCCAGACCGCAGTTCAAAGAGTATCACTGCAAAGTGTACAGTACTTAAGTGTTCCCTTACATGATGTCATCTACACTTGTGCAAGCCACAGGCCTGGCAAATGCGTGGAAGAACGTGCTAAGTGCACCCGCTACGGAGGATGAGGATGATGATGACGATGAAGATCCACCTCAGGAGAGTGAAAACGTTGTGGATTTAGCAAGAGTTGTATTGGGAAATGATGTTGATGCGGCTTAAGTTGATGAAGTTGATGATAAGCTCTAATGACAATTTAGATGGCACTTATTTAACTGAAGAAGACACTGTGAATTATGTTTCGCAGCCAGCCGTAGAGAACAACGATGACTCTAGTGATGGAGACCGTTCAACATCATACTCCAATCCCAACTCAGAGAGGCAGAGGAAATGCTGGGAAAGTGTTTATTGTGGGCAGAATCCCAGCCAGCACTTTCTTGCTACTGCAAAATCTGCTGCATCAAAGAGAATGTCGTCAGGGACACAAAAAACTATAAAAATGACTTTTTCACCCAAGGACATTAACAAAAACAAGGTATGCGCTGTAGTGTTGTTTTTCTAGCATACTGTACTGTATATTAGGCTTTTTTTTTCTTTTGAGAGTGATGTAGCCTGCTACTATAAACTCTGAAACTGTTTCAGTACTGTACTATGTACTCAATCGTATTGTTGTTTTAAACTTATAATAGTGTTTAAATGTGCAGTACTGTACTTTAGTATTTTTTTCTCCCATTAAGCACTGTATATTGGTATTTTCTATGCAGCACACCGTACTTATTCAAGAAAGAAACTAGATACTGGACAAGAACTAAAAATCACAAATCCAAACGACAATGATTCCAAACTGAAAATATGTCCCCACAGGCGTTCAGATTTGCGACGTTTTACTCTACTTGAAGCTTTTCAGAACATAAGAAAGTTTACAAACAAGCAGAGGCCATTCAGCCCATCTTGCTCGTTTGGTTGTTAGTAGCTTATTGATCCCAGAATCTCATCAAGCAGCTTCTTGAAGGATCCCAGGGTGTCAGCTTCAACAACATTATTGGGGAGTTGGTTCCATACCCTCACAATTCTCTGTGTAAAAAAGTGCCTCCTATTTTCTGTTCTGAATGTCCCTCTATCTAATCTCCATTTGTGACCCCTGGTCCTTGTTTCTTTTTTAAGGTCAAAAAAGTCCCCTGGGTTGACATTGTCTATACCTTTTAGGATTTTAAATGCTTGAATCAGATCACTGCATAGTCTTCTTTGTTCAAGACTAAATTTATTCACAGGGTACTGAGGATCTCCCAGTTTCTCAACCATGAAACCGCGGAGACTATCTTTATTCATTCCCATGGTGTTCTTATCTTAGTCTCCTGTTTGAATGTGAAGCCCATTTTTGTCTTGTTTCAACACAAACCAGTCTCTCTTCATTTTTTGCTGCCCCTCCCGACCTCGTCTAACCAGGAAGAAATGAAAATCGAACCACACCTTCCTCACAAGGCTGACAGCTGTACTGAGGAATGACACATGGCACTGCCTTCATTTTTATATTAGCGTCTGTTATTCGTGGACAGAGCTGCGACTTGTCTTTACCTTTTTTTCTGAACTGCTTCAGCACGGCAGCTAATAAGTCCTTATCGGTGACATTATATATTCTCGCTCTCCCCATACTGTTCAAGTGATGGTTTAATCCAGCACTGATGCCGATGAAGCTAGAAATGCCATACCCACTTGTTACGCTGGCGAACAGTGTCATATAAGTCTTTTAAAATAGTATTGAATTAAGTTGCTGACACTGTTTTGAGATCAATTGTACGACCAGGTCAGTAAATATGGAGAGACATACACTGTGTTTCTGTATTTTTCATTCTTACAGTGTTTTAGGTCATCTTGGCCTTCTTTATCCATTTTGGCCTGCTATATGTTAAACTGACTTTCAGGGATGTCACTCATTGTTTGTGTTTTAGTTTGTTTCTCCCTGTGTCTGGTTTGGCAGTTGGTCAGTTGTGTTCTGTGTGTGTATGGATATCATGCTTGTGATGAAGTGAAGGAGATCGATAACGAACTGAGATTCCCAGACAGCTTGGAATGCTCATTAGCCAATCAGAGAGCTGGATTTAGTAGTTTCAGTGTCTAACACAAAAATAAATAAAAGTAACCACAGACATTTATTTTCAGCTAATTAACTGGTCTGCATTTCTGAGTGGAGTTATCTTTCCTCGATCTGAATGCAGGTATGCAGTGTTAAGTGCAAAACAAATATCCACAAGTGAGATAGGTATGTGACTCATACTGCACCTTAATTAGAAATCCCTTGTTTAGCAAATTAATCCAGGAACATGCATTAGTCACATACCAGTTGCATACAGCTGTGATCTCCCATTGTGGTTATTACTGCTGTCACATCTTGGGGAGGCTGTGGCCATGTCACTGGCTGCAGTGTTAGCCTGAGTGAAAAAAAAAAAAAAAGACAGTTAGCTTTACTTTGCCGCTGTAGAAACAGGTTTTTTGTTTTCTCAAATCACTCTTCAGCTTTAATGACATATTAAACATTCTGGCTAAATAATTACATTATGATTGCTAGGTTAACAATATTCACATGTATTAATCTAAATCCACCACATACAGTATCCATTTTAAAAATACAGCCGACGGACTACAAAACAAGCATTCATGATTACAGTAGATCCAGATAAATGAAGCTATAATTAACTCTGGACTTTGTCCTTCAAGGCTGTTATATATGTATTTGAAATCTAACCAGCATAAAGTGTCACATTTCTATAAACCGCATACAACTGCAAAGGACAACTATTTAAGCTTTACCCTCATTATTCAAGTCAAAAAAGTAAAATAGTTACAGTACAAACTTTGTATCTACAATAAAGTGATGGCCAATGATAGCATTGCCGGTCTATGTTATAGTGCTACCACAGTGGCTACCAGTCTTCCTTAATGATACAGTTTGCTATGGTACCTTTGACACTGTACCTGCTTTAGAGTTTATAAATACTGCTTAACACATGAAAAGTACTGTAAATATAAACGTATTATTGCACATTGTACATCAGGTATTTAAGGTACAGTGGAGAACTATCAGTGTGATATCAACACAGATAGCTACTGTACATAGGAAATATAGCAATGATTCATGAAATGATGAAAGCAGTGCGGATGCAAACAACTTACGAGCCCTCCCGCATGACCTACATGCATTACATCCTTAAAACTGCTATAAGAGCTAATATACCGACACTGCTATACCGACACCAACATAAAGTACTCATTGTGTTCTGAACCTGAAGATGGGTGAAGGGTGTTGATACCCCTGAGCCCATTAAAATCGGAATGGCTAGAACTTCGTACTGAAAAAACTTTGTATTCTACTTACAGAGCTGCTTATATATACCGTATTACTTTGAATTACCGCTGCCCTTGAATAAGCACCGTACTCAGATATCAGATTTGTAACAGATGCCGCCTCAAATAAATGCAGCTCTCAATAATGAAACATGTACATTATGTTTTCCCTACACCAGCTCAAATAAACACAGCACTTAAAACACATACAAAACACAGTATGGCAAAACATTACAAATAGAAACAAAATTAAATGAATAAACTTGAATACAGTTACACACTGGAGCATACCAGTATTTTACTGAAAAGTTTATGGAACCCAAACAAAAACAGAATACCGTAGGTACACAGCACTATGTACTGATACTGATGCAGGAGTGAATACAGCAGCACTATGTATTTAATTAGCAAGAAAAGTAATACACTAGTTGTAAAGCAGGAGCTGTATGATTTTTATTTAGGTTTCTTAAATAAACCGACCTCCTCAATGTTGAATTGACATTTCTCTCTCGTTATTATTTCCCTCTCCACGCTACCCTGGTATGCGACCTCACCTAGTCAAACACTGATCTGATCTGCAAGCTCAACAGCTTTCAGTTTAAAGTTGTAGTCAGGACTTCATCATCCTGATCAAGTTGAATCCACAGAAATAAACTTCAATATACGCCTCTCTCAAATACTGCAATAAAAAATTGCGCCTTTCGAAAACCATAGTGCTTCTAATTACCGCTGCCCTTGAATAAGCGCAGCAGATGTTTTTAGCAATTTAAAAGAAATGCAGCAGCATTAATTCAAAGCAATACGGTATACATATATGTTCATGTTAGTTCAACTCAGAGTTTCACGCTGTTCTTTGGCAGTTGTAAGACGCTGAAATGATCCAAACACAACGGTCTGTTTCAGTGTTTGATGATCCTGCTATTTCGGCCTTGTCATGTTTACGTTTCCTTACATTCAATGTATGTTTAGCTTTTCCCATGTGTTTTACAATGGTGTGTCTACGAGTGGAATCTACAGCCTTGCTGCATGAAGTACAAAACAGCACATTACAATCGGCGTGAAATTCATCCTTGCCAAACTCGTTGATCCGATCTTTAGGGGTGATTTTTATTGTTTTCGGCATCTTTGAACAGCTCTGGATATGGCTGAAGTAAACTGAACTTGAATAACGGAAGCAGTTTTATTAGACAGGTCAGCAGTGTGGAGTAGTGGCTAGGGCTCTGGACTCTTGACCGGAGGGTCGTGGGTTCAATCCCCGGTGGGGGCCACTGCTGTTGTACCCTTGAGCAAGGTACTTTACCTAGATTGCTCCAGTAAAAACCAAACTGTATAAATGGGTAATTGTATGTAGAAATAATGTGATATCTTGTAACAATTGTAAGTCGCCCTGGATAAGGGCGTTTGCTAAGAAATATAATAATAATATATTTAAGTAAATTTAAAGCAAAGTTGACTGTGCTACTATGTAAATATGATGTGTATTGATTTGGTTATTAAACAAAAAAAAGCCTTGCATGTTTTTTTGCCTCTCCCCATGCATAAAACAAATCTCTGACAACATAGAAAATCCACATTTTTCCGTGTTATCATAGATTTCCTAGGATCCGTGCTGATGAACAAAGTAGAGTACAGTATTTTATTACCGAGTGAGCAAAAGCATCATGCTAAAATATGAATAATACAGTTCCAATAAATCGCAGCCCACACAACACGAAACTCCACAGGAATCACTTCTGTTTTCTAATACTATCCATTCCCTTTATCCCCTCCCTCAACAAATGAAAGCAATGACAGAGAATACTGCAGTTTGACATTGCAAACAAATCAATTGCCTTGTTTGTGATTTAAGAAAACATGTTTTCCAAACTATAATTAACATTGAGATGGCCAGTGGGAAATAACAGGTTCATTTATTTTTCACAAACAGCTTACACCAGCATGCGTTACTCCATTTTACCTTTTGTAAGATCTGGTGTTTAGTTTTTTTTCTGGTTAACAAGGAAACTGGTTTTAGATGTGGCTTCTACTTTGAGAATCAGGAGATATTTTAAGTAGAGCAATCCGTTGTGTATCCACTGGTCACATAACCGTTTATCTGTCATATTCAAGCTCTTCAGCACAGAGTGTGTGTGTGAGAGAGAATGAGTGAGTGGACCATACTGCCAGTCATTCCTTTTTAAATGTGTAAAGATACAGTAGGCTATTATACACTGTATGCGTTTCTGAAACGTGCTGTATACAGTATGCAACGCAAACAAGATACTGTATGCTATCACACTCACAAAGTGCTTACTGTTTTACCTAACTATTATAAACACATGAGAAATGATGTATTTTTACCACAGCCAACCTGGGGCAATGAGCTCTACTTACAGTGGAAGGAACAAACGTTAAGATGTTAAAAACGTTTTGGTCTGCTGAAGACCCTCAAGATGATAGTGTTCAGTTACTAAGGTGGAAAGGGTTACATTCATGGAGAAACATCACAAGAGGAACATCCGGAACATATTTGATAATATTGTTGTGATTAAAGACGATCATCTATGACAATGATAATGGCTCTACAAAGTCAGTGATACTACTGTACATTAATGTACATGAAGGTTACTTACAATTGTGTGTTTACAAAGCCTTTATGATCCCAGTCCAACACTGTGGCCCATGATTTTACTGTAAACAGATTAAACAAAAGATCAGAGGTTTCACTTCAACAGGCCTTAGCTTTGGGGGGAAAAAGTTGTTAAGTTCATTATCCATTTATGGGTTCCTATACTTTCATCTTAGCACTAGCTGCAAGACAATGACAGTATAGTGCTAATAATTCTAAACATTTTTCCATTATTTACAGTGCAATAAACTTTATAAATATTTTAAGAAAAAAAAAAACCACCCAGAAAAGGGTAAATCACTTTATGATACGGTTTCACAATGAAATAATTTTTTTTTCCATTCAGTTAAAAAAACACACACACATTTTTTTTTATATTTTAACGTTACTTGCTTCACCTAGTTTTTGTATTCCATTTTCCGAAAAGGTTTTGGCCCTGTCTACCCTATTATCTTCCACACTGTTACCGGAACCACATTCATTTTGCTTGGCCTTACGAAACCCATAGTGCAACGTTTCTGATGGTTCGCCAAACAATAGGACGTTTAGTGCACACTGTTAAGATTTTGTTTCACAGGTTCTCTCCCATAGCTCCAGAACTCACAGTCTTCACTCAGCCCCTCCCTCTGCTAGGCTTACATTTCACTCCGTCGTGCGTGCTCCCCCAGTCACAGGCACGCATTCCCGTCCCATCACCCATTAACGCAAAGGGGACCCTTAACTGAAAAACCTGGGCTGGCTGTCATGTGAGAGAATGTTCCTAGAAATGCCCCCCCCCCCCCCCCCATTTTGTCTGCCTCGTCGTTACAATTTAGTTTAATACCATTTTTTTTTTACTAATAATTAATTTGATAAAATCAAACATTTTAGCAACCTGTAAAACTATCAAAACCTGAATGTGTATACAGTGCAGTGTAGTTATAAATAAATTAAACGTCGCTTTTGGTTAGGAAGTATTTCAGTTAAAGTACTGAATAGTGAATAATTTTGTGTTGTGGGTTCATTTTCTGTGTTCATTTGGGTCACCAATCAAAAATTTTGGGAAACACTGTCATAGAGAACACAAAATAACATATGGTAAAGTGCAGCATTTTCTCTCTGACAATGTCTCTTCTGCTTTCAGACTAGTTCTGGGCTTGGTTGTTCAAATGAGCCCATGCTTTCTAAGGTCAAATTAACAGAATTGAGACTATCTCCAATTGCCTTTCATACTCCTGCTGCAAAGCTTCGAAACCCAACAATTCTGTCTTGGGCTTGTCTCTCCATACATACCTCACCACCACACACTCCTGTTCTATTACCGCTGAACCACTGCTGCAGTGAGCCAACACTGACGCATCGGGCCCTGTGAATTTCACTCCTGATCTCTAGTTTAAGGTCTTAAATATAAAGAATAAAAACCCAGCATCGTTTATGGTTGCTGTAGTTTTCTCCAACTGCAACACCATTTTACTTCATACAGTGATTCCACATCACTCAGGGGCCTGCTCTTCTTTGCTATGCAATAGGCCATGTGAGTATTTTCATTTTTTCTCTGTTGATCAATTGGCAGTCGCTGAAGTGAAACAAGAATCCACAGGTTTGAAGCAACACTTGTAGACCCACGCAATGGAGTGGGATCTCTGTTGTGCTCCCACTGAAAATGAGAGAACAGAATATGCTCTGGGTTTTGAATTGTGTGCTTGTTATGAATATGTCCTGAAAACATCACATCTTTCCAAAAACTTGGGTCAGCCAGGGTGTTCTCGGCGCACCGCACAGCAGCAACCCCTGTGGTCAGGCCGGGCGCCTGCGGGCTTTCCTGTAAGCTTCCCGAGAGCTGCGTTGTCCTCTGACGCTGTAGCTCTGAGGTGGCTGCACGGTGAGCCTGCAGTGTGAAAAAAAAAAACGGTCGGCTGATGGGACACGCTTCGGACGACAGTGTGTGCTCGTCTTTGCCGCTCCCGAGTCAGCGCGGGGGTGGTAGCGGTGAGCCTAAAAATAAATTGGATATGCCAATTTGGGAGAAAAAAATAACTGGCAATTACTAAATAAAAAATAAAAAAAAAAACACCTTTAGATCAGTACCTTTTTTTAAATGAGCACTTGAATTTTGCAACAAAAAAAATACATATATTTAAAAATCAGAACTAGAAATCACAAGGAAAACTGCTTATTCTAAACAAAAGTTAACACACAAATAGTTAGTTTGCCAGGAAAATAAACTAGAATTACTACAAATTTGTTAGTAATGTCTGTTTTTCTAACGATCAGTATTCATTTTTATTAGTATGAAGTACGCCAATTCACTGTTATATCCGGTGTTGTCAAAATGAAACAAGACTAATGTTTACTGCACATCAGGCCTGCAGGAAGCAGTGGGGATGACTGTTAACTGTGGTTTATACCGATTGCTCCATTCTTGCACAAATGTCCTCAAATACAGTTCAAGTTACAAATGAGAACAGCATAACTTACCGTTTTTGCCAATGTACGGTATGAAAAATGCTGATAGTGTGTAAAACCAAACAAGGTGTTTTAAAAACCAATTAGCCAAGTGCCGGGTTTGATACCAAATTACTATGCAAGTGCAGGTACAGTACTGTATCTCACCCCTTGCAAGCGATCAGAAAAGCCAATTAAAAATGTGCTGTGCTTCTCATTCATCAAAGCACCCACTTGGAGGTTTTATAACACCACTGCTGTACACATTTCAGACAGCAGCCACTTTTCTCACGCCCACTCCCACACCCCATTCACGCTGCATGTAGAACATGGACGTCTGGATTAAGATATGCCTAAATTCATCAATATGACCAATGGGGTGATTCTCACCAACTGACTGTAAAACCATGTCTGTGGTGGATATTTGTTTAAGAATGCATAACTGTAACAAAAAATTATAATCATTGCAAAGGAGTAGGACATCATGCTATCAGTAAATGCGTAATGCGTCCAAAGTTTTTTTTTTTTTTCTTAAGCATTTCTTCATGAAAAAATGAAGAAATACATACGTATCTTGTTCAGAATTGTTCATAATTTACAACAATCTTTGGGTTAAAAAAGTACACCTTAATTGCTGATTTTTTTTTTTTAGACTACGCGTCCGAAGCGATTTGTCTCATTACCGTAACAATTGTTCAAGTTTCTCCAGAGATTCCAGGAAGTATTTAAATAAAGTTGTATTTACCCATGATGCATCATCAAGGAGGGAAGTTTCAAGATGGACACAAGGTGAGTGTACATGTGCTCTGTCTTTCTTTTTAAATTCAGTTTACCTTAGTATCTCCTGATGTGTCAGTGTTTTGAATCTCATTACCGTAATTTGTAAAATATAAGAAATTAATTAGATTTAAGGTAGATTTGAGGTTTCAAAGTAAAAGTTTCTCAGTCACTATGGCTGACACATTTTATTTACAGAATTAAGGTAGGCCTTCTCATTACCGTTACGCCCATTTCTCATTATCATGTCAGTTATGAGACCTGTTACAGTACTGAGAGGTAGAATTACGGTAATGATAACTATAAGGCATATTATACAAACTGCTCAGTTTGGGAGGGCGACCTGATCTGGGTAGTGTCTGGGTGGTATGATGCATCTTCCACTTCTTAATTATGAACTTCATTGTGCTGAGAGGGATAATCAGCATCTTTGAAATGTTCTTGTACCCTTCTCCACCCCTGTGCCTCTCTACCACGTTATCCCTGACTTGTTTCGAAAGCTCCTTGGTCTTCATGGTTGCTTTGTTGGATCACTATGTGAGTTGCAGCTTGAAAGTCTTTATATACCTGAGGGAAATTATCTACAAGTTAAACCACTTTGAGTACACAGGCTGAAACCATTTCACTAATTTTGTGACATTTCAAACAAATCATTTGCACCTGAGCTGATTTAGGGCTGCAGTAGCAAAGGGGTTGAATACTTATGCAACTGAGATTAATCTGTTTTTCCCTGTAAATCTTACTTATTTATATTCTGTATTCATTTTTTAAACTTTATCAATGTGGAGTAGTTTGTGTAGATTCTACATGTAAAGTCTAATTTGAAAGCGTCGTGGAGTACGCTCAGGTGCCAACAAAATGTGAAAACTTTGCAGGAGGGTGAATACTTCTGCAAACCACTGTGTGTGTGTGTATATATATATAATTTACCCCCAACATCAAAGGCTGTTAGGCTTTTGTTAACATGCCATAACAATCAATCCATAATGAAAATGTTTATTTTCATCCAGTAAAATAGCGGCAATTCCCACAATTCATTCCGTATGTAAGTCGAGTAAAACATTCCTTCTCTGAGGACATTTCGTTTCTGGGATTATGTTTCCATGGACCCTGTGAATCGCGATGGACCAATCAATTTCGAGCTTACAAGCGATGTTGGCCGAACGGTACAATCATACACAGTACCCGAGTCAGTAACTGTACAGCAGAGTTATGAAATTGTAAAACTTTTTAAAAACAAACAACCTACATTTTCTATGCAAGATTGTCTTTTTTACTAGAAGTGTACGAAATACTGTGAGTATATGTTATAGCATTGTAAAATCTCTTACGCACTGACTTAGAAGATCGATCTGAAACCTATCACTATATGAGCTACAAGATGTACCGGTAAGATATTTTGCTGCATAATTATTATTATTATTATTATTATTATTATTATTTATTTCTTAGCAGACGTCCTTATCCAGGGCGACTTACAATTGTTACAAGATATCACATTATTTTTTACATACAATTACCCATTTATACAGTTGGGTTTTTACTGGAGCAATCTAGGTAAAGTACCTTGCTCAAGGGTACAGCAGCAGTGTCCCCACCAGGGATTGAACCCACAACCCTCCGGTCAAGAGTCCAGAGCCCTAACCACTACTCCACACTGCTGTAAAAATGTGGTCAAGTAATATTATTGAAAATGCGGATAAAAAGCACACACACACATACAAATACACATAGACATACTGCGATTATCTATGTTTAAATAGCCACAGTACTTAAGATGACTAAAGACAAAAGTTTGTTATTTTTAGAAGACTATCTAAATTCAATTTCTAAGTAGTTCAAGTCAAATGGAAATGTATGTTCAAACTTATGTACAGTACATATTTCTTCCTCCTCCTCCTCCTCTTCTTCCTCTTCTGATGATGTCACACTTTCCATGTCTTCTGTGACAGAGAGCGAATGAATCTGAGTCAATCTCCCCCCTGACCTGTGAGGGCGCTGTGTAACAGGAACACTGTGCCCAGGACTGGATGGTTTGACAGTTCATTCCAGGGTCAGGTGGAAGTCGGCCATCCAGGATGGGGGCGGAGCCACAATACCAGAAGTCCTTGTCCTAATGCGGTAGGCGAGGTGTCAGTCATGGATTGGAGGATACGTGACTGCACTCGCTACCGAAGGAGGCGGGACTGAAGGTATATCAGGGGATGTGGCCAAGCAATCTGTTCCTCTGTTATGGTTACGGAATGACCTGGAGGAATATACGGGAACCGTGAGTGTTTAGTGTTGTACTGTGTACTACTGTATTATTTAGAGACTGAATCCGTGGGTTTGACTGGCTGTACACATCGTTGTGTATAGTCAGTCTTATTACTTAAAAGCAATTGATAAAGCTTAGTTTTCAGCATTGAACTGTCATTGGCTTGTTGTTATTAAGCACTGCATCACCTCTACACCTGTGCACTACTAACCACTTTGCCACACATCCCAAAACACAGCCATATTTCCTTTGTATATTAGACAGTGGGAGAGGATAATAAATGTAGGCATTAATGAATGGGTTAACTCTGCGTTTGCTTTCACTTTGAAACTTCTTACTCCTACGCACTCACCAGCTGTATAGTTGGCTCATCGATCTGAGTGCCTCTCGTGGCGACACGTTCTGGGAAAATTGAGCTGCAACAGTATTACATTGAAAGTCTTTGATCCTTTTCCAGGGTCCTACATAAACATCGATGTGATTTCTACAGTAAGTAGTCAAACTTGAATTTAATACAAATTAAAGCCAGTAAGCCGTGTGTTGCAGTGTTCTGTGGCAGACTGCAAGCACCAGCCAAAAAGGGAAGCTTCTCCAGATTTCCTATAGCAGCTCATGCTAATCTCCTAAGGAAGTGGTATGTCGGTTTGTGTTAATCTGTATTGATAAAAATGAATAAGAAATATCCAAAACCATTTGTGTATAGAAATGTAATTTACAGACCAAAGTGGTTTTCCTTTTCAACATTACTCTTTTCAATTTGAAGTAGTTTCTCGACAGCAAAGCGTCGTATAGCGTAAGCTGTATTGGGGGAAAAAAAAAGTTGAATGCAAACTGTGCAAGCGACTCGTATCATGGAGGCATAACCAATCTCTGGGGTCACTTGACAAGCATAAGTTCAAATTATTATTATTAGTATTAATATTTTTAGTAGTAGTAAAATGTTAAATAAAGTTTTGTTTTGCCTAAGTCCGCTGCAGGTGTGCAATGCAAGCTTACTGTATTGTAATGGCAGGACAGTTTGCACTGCTTGGGACTGGACGCTGGGAGGGGAGCAGGAGTGTTAGTGTTATTGCTGTGTGTGTGTGTGTGTGGTCCTGTCTTCCTCGTCGTTTGTGTGTGTGCATCACCCTGCACCTGTGAGTCAAAGTGTGTTTCATGTCTAGGCAGTGCTAGCGTACTGCCTAGGGCTTCATGTGCACAGTGCAGCTATACGAGAGAGGGGTCTGTGTTGGCTGCACTGTGATTGCGCAGGACCGAAGGTCTGAGTGATAGGTCAGTGTGTATGTAAATGTGCCCTTGTGTGTGAGCCAATAGGGCTCGGGGGATCTCTATTTATGAGCTACCTGCGGGTAGCTCGGGGTTGTGTTGTGTGTCGCTGGTGCTGCCTTATCCTTTTGCCTGCTGTTCCACTTTCAATACAAATAGCAGCTTTAACTGCTTTGAGTTGCATCCTTTGTTGTCTTCTTTTATTCCGCTGCGGACCAGATACGCCTCTGCTACAGTATAAATAAACATGTATTTTTATTTTTATTTAAACTATAAAAACATGATTACTTTTCTATATAACGTATTTTTAAACTACATGTGAATGTTTTATTCCATGTATATGGATTACCCGTAAAATAGGATTTTAAATCAAAAAAACAAGTAGCTATGGTGGCGTCACCAGTACATTATGCAAATGAGTACCATCGAAGGTTCGAACTTTGTTCAAAAGCTTCGAAGGTCAAAATGTACCCTTGGTTGCAGCCTGAGAAATGACCCAGAATAGCAATCAGCAATGGAAAGTCTGATCACAATTATAAGCCATTCTACAAATGAATGCAAAAATAGAAGTGTGACAGACAGATGAACAGACACACAGTCACTCCCATCCATGTATATACAGACTCTGATATTCACAATAACGTCTGCTAAATAGTGTTGATACCAAGATCCCATGTACATGGAGTTGATCTTATTGCCCTAGTTTAACTAACAAAATAAATCAATTGTCAGGAGATTACACTGGCAGCCAAAACATGAGGTTAGGTTACAGTATGTAAAAACAAATGCTTGCAATATGTACACATTTAAATCTTTTAACAACATTAATAAAGTTATCCACTACTGTACAGCAAAAGAGCTAACTAGTGTATGCATTACTTTTCCATATCACACAAGTCTGAGACTACCAAAAGAATGTAAGTGGTGTAGAATGTATGCACAGAACATACACATGTCCAACATCCTTTTAAACATCAGGTAAATCAATTTCATTGAGTAAGCAAGCACCTCGCAAATAAAACATTGGGTTTTAGACAGCTTTTGCAGGGCTGCGACATCACAGATTTTACACACACACACATTTTATATATATATATATATATATATATATATATATATATATATATATATATAGGGCTGAAATGGAGGTATAACTGCAATATACTATTTATTTATTTATTTGGATAGATACAAAAGGTTTAAATAATTACAAAACAAAAGTGTAACCCAAAGTTATGTGGATGAAAAAAACAGTAACTGAGGCAAGGCCAAGTTGTAAAAATAAACACGGTTTATTTATTAAATGCAATCATATACCAAAAGTCCCGATTTATTCAGTATGATAACAGCAGTATTGGGCAGGATGCCTTGCTTTAAACTGGTGACAATGCCATCAGCAATAATAATAATAATAATAATAATAATAATAATAATAATAATAATAATAATAATAACAACAAACAAAATGTCCTCAATCCGTCTCAGCTATAGTTCACCACAGCAATACCTAAGCTTTGTTGCAGCCACCGCCATGTTATTACCTGCCCCATGTTTAAATAATGAGGCGAAACGCAGCTTGATTATCAGGCATGCCCTGAAAGACTAATGTAAGTGTCAAGGTAGCGAGTGTGCTTAGCTCGCTATATGGTTTTGAACGAAACGTATTATCAGCTGTGTAGAAAGAAAAGTAAAGACAGATCAATACATGTTTCTTTAAATACGTTTTCAGCACAACGTTGATTTTCTCTCTACACTGCTGAAGTGCTTTCCTGTATGTATAGAACTTCAAAGTACAGCCTGTCGCTTCTACAAAGCTCAAAATCTCTTGCCGACAGTTAAGTATTTTGGTTTTCCTCAATCAGCTTTACAGCTTTTTCACTCCCTTCTTTTAATTTCGTTCTTTTCGCTAGATCTATCCATTTATTTATTTTGGCTACTGTTCTTTGCTCCTCCCCAACAGTGTTTACAACTTTTTTTCTTTGTGACTAAAACTTCCAGAAAACTTGCCATATAAAATACATTTTTGTCGACCGGCCATTTCAATAATTGTATCATTTTTTTTTTCCTTTAAAAAAAAAAAAAGCTTTCCTTTGCAACCCTGCCATTGTGTATTTACCTAATCGGTCACTGTGCCTTAAAACTGATTACCGAGTGATTTCACACATCGCTGATCGCAGCAAGAGCGCACCCGAATGAACTTGCGGCGCCGACTCTGAGTCCTCGCAAACCTCATAGCTAGCACATCGCAATCGAAGGACTTTTGTGAAACAGGCCAGGTATATGTATTTGATTTCATGCAATAAATGGCTTCTATTGTAGTGTACTACTAAAGTAATGATTTGAAAAACACACATTTAAAAAAGCGTTACTGTACATTATACTTCGTGCAATGCAATACGCCAGGCTGTCATCACACAATTTGCAAATTTGGTAAATTGTAACAGTTAATCCAGAATTCTTTGTGATGGAGCTGTGACGAGTGAAGTACTGTATTTACAGCATCATGCCATGGTCAAGACACCCATCTCCAATGTGAGCTTCACACGTTCACTAATCGACTACTGAGTGCTGCAAAGATTGTACTTAATTCCATAAAGCCGCACTGATACATACCTAATCCCCCTTGTTCGTTGCATCGCTCTGCCACCACTTACACGGTATGCATGTTTAAATCAACAAAAACAAATGATTAAGATTTGGAACTCTCGTTCTCCCATCATGCATCACAATGCAGTAAAGTTACCTAATGTAGAAAAAATACAACGCAACGGAGGAGCAAATTATATAGCTCTACTAACTTGCTTTGTCGAAAAGGACAAGTTTGTTTTCCTTAGGGCAACCATTACGCACACTGCGTATGGTACTAAAAAGCGAGGTACGTCTCCTTAATGTCAGCAATACACGTATTTAAGACACTTCTGAATCAAATACCAATACGCCTGCAAAATGCAGATTGAGAAATCACGTTAATGAAAGTGGCCAAGCATGCGGTGTTCCCTACAGCTATACATTACGAATAACGCAAGCACCACAACTGTGCTGAGAAGGCAAGCCAGGTCTTAATAAAGTTCACTTTGTAAAACAAAATATTTGTACTCAAACACAGGCAATGTGGCAGCTGTCAGGCTGTGTAATTTAACAAGACAAGCCTAAACAAACCAAACTCTCAACTAACAATTCTGTTACGATTCGCTTCGGGACAAAAACTGTATAAAACCAGGGGTGAAAAACAACCTTATCAACACGGGAGACGGCCCACAGTGTGCCGTGTACAGAACAGTGACCGGCAGTACAGTACACCCGCCATCTTATCCAATTCGACAGCGTAAAACACACAAACAACTCTCTACGATCGCAGATTCGCAGTCGCCAGAATTCAACACAGGAAGGAAGTCAGGTCATCAAAATGATACACCTTAAATCAAGAGTTACACCCGTTTAAACTGTGACCATTCCCGTGATGTATGGAGTCTCCTGGCCCTTACCGTGGTGTGCAGCCGTAGCTCCCCACCGGATCTTTCCCTAGCTGTCTGTGACTCGGTTACACTACAGCAGCACTCTCACTGCCCGCTTCTCTCAGTCACTAACTCGGCACCGAGCTCCGAATGCCATCTCACACAAGCAGCAGACCCACGCCGGAGCCAACCGTACGCAGCAGACAGAGAACGCCGATCGGAAGACGTCATCACGCACAGTTGGTACCCAAGTCACATTCTTAGGTTTATATTTGTTTATTTGATTATCAAAATTATATGTTGGTTCAAACACAAACATAAATCATTTCCAGTTTGAAAAGTGTTACATCTACTATAACATGTTGCTGTCATAGATACAAATAATTATTAGTTGTGTTGGAGATTATTTATGTGAGTTGTGTTGGAGATATATGTGCAGTAACAAAAACTGTAATCAAATGGCAACATCATTAGATCCACATTAAATAAATCTGCCCAAACTGGGAATACAGTTTTAATTTTACCTATAAGTATTGCACATCATTTGAAATCTTGACGTTTCTATTTTATGAATTTTCTAAATATCCAAAACGTGTCCTACCATGAGAGGTGTTTAGAAAATATAATTATAGCATACATTTCCAGGGTTTATTTAGAGCTTGACAACAATATAACTAAGCAACCAACTTACATTTGTATCATGGGTCAACTAATTGTGTCGCTAACTTGAGTTTTTTGCATTTTCTAATATTATTTCATATACGGTAATGATAATTCAAGATTTAGCTGTTTGTTCATTGTGTAACATCACTTGTTTTCACAAAGAGTTTTAGTGTAGCCAAAGTATGAGTCAGATTACCCTTCATTTTTAAATGCAAAACATGTGTGGCTTTTAGCTTCTGTGGCATTTTGTGTTTCTAAATTACTTTAGAATAATAAAATGTTAACATATGAAGACATCAGAGTCAGCTAAATACAAGCACAATCTCAACACTTCTGGCTACTGCCAAAGTTCATCATATTTCAGTGTTGGCTCCTGGCAGTTCCTCTCAAGATTCTGTTCAGTGATGTAAAGACTGCACTTTCAAAACCAGGCACTGCAATACCAGTTGTATGTGGTTTTCGGAAGGTATTTAACAGCAGTTTGTGTTGTTTTTTTGTAAGCTTTTTTTTTTTTTTTTTTAATCTGTAAACTTATAGTTTCTTGTAAGTTTTTTAGGTTTTACATTTATTGTACCAGAATTTAACATATTTAATTTCACATATCAAGTATCTTTAAAAAGATGGGCAAGTTAACAAAGCGGTTTGCATTCAGGTAAATCTGTTCACTTTCATTCAGGTTATTCACATGCCGTCATGCATATAATGCACATTTTGTGAGAATGCACTTGCATCACATTTATATACAGCGCTTATTCCTTTTTTATGCTTTCACTGTAGAGTGGCTGAGTCTGAAGCCACCTAATCTGGCTGAAAATAGTTTTTTTTAAATGTTTTCATTAGAGTGTGAGGCAGCGTCTGTTGTATTAGAACTAAAGTCCTGTTTCAAAGTGGCAATCGCATGAAAGACCCTATAGTTTTATGTTCTGTGTTTATTAGACTGCCTTGGGTAAAGTCCATTGAGTCAGCTATCTGCTGCATTTCTTTCCACATCAATCCAGGTCACTTGTTACAGCAGAAACACTACAGTATTGTATCTGCTGGTCCTCATGTGATGAGATGTGTCATTCAGCTGGCCAGTACAGTTATTCTGTCTTCCGCCAGGACAGCCAGACCTTCTGAGTCACAATACAAGATAAAGAATCTGCACTATAGGATGTGCAACCAGTTTATTTATACAGTAACTTGTAGATTGATAATCCATTTTTTTTTAGCAATTGTTTCCAAAACGGGGTTTGAGCAGTGGAAAGATGCTATAGATTGCTTTTATTAGGAAAAGTGTCAGTACTCAAACTGTAATAATAATAATAACAATACATGTTTGAATCTTTTTTGTTTTGTTTGAGAATATGTTGATTTACTCCTTTTTGACATTAATTAAGGATAGATAAATATTTCATGTATTGTACAATGCTATAGATAAAGTCATGATCTCTGGTAACATTGAGGTTGGTCAGATGGTCTGATTTCCGTCTTTGAAATATCGACATATGGTTCAATGGAAGGCCTAATTGGAGGGGAATGAAAACCATGTACGGAATGTGGTCAGGTTAAATTGGATGACTGATTGCCAATTAAAGCACAGGGCTAATACAAAATATTATACTGCTAGATCACAACACATAGGTTCCTTGTGTTACCATATTAGTATTTAAATTCATATTTATTACATTAGAAATATTTCACGTGAAAATGAACATGTCAGATATTCTGCTCGTTGATTTTCTGATTTAGAAAATAGGAATGTAATGATCAATCTTGGCTCTGTGCCTCTGAGCTATGCATTCAGCAATCCAGACGATGTTCCTGCATTCCTGTTCCTTCAGCTTGATGTAGGCATAGAACACTCCGAAGTGGAACTGGTTCATGAAGGCTAGAGTGTTCAGCTTGACCTGACAGAGACAGAGGAAACACGTCATTTACAAAATGCCTTTCTAAATGCATGCTAACGTTTTTAAAACCCATTTTCCTTACAGATGTGCAACAATCACTTCCCTAGCCTGTGTTCTGATAACATAACTCACATACAACAGAACATGGCTACATTCCCAACATTGCCACCCGTATGCATTCAGTTCAGCCCAAACTCAAGAGCTTCCCTTATAAAAGTTTACCATGACACATTTACACAGTGATTTTGCAGTTTCTACATGGTTATACTATGCTTGTATGCTTTAATAAACTTTGCTGTGCTTTTACTATGGTAAGAATGTTTTGAGGAAAAGCCGTGGAGCCTACAATTATAGTGGCACTCATTAAGGTAATTGTTTACACAAGTGTTAGTACCTTTACTGTTCTTTACAGTATGGTTTTATCATTGTATGTTCTCAACTAGCACTGTGATTCAATATATTCTTATTTCAGACATAGATTTCATTGAACATATTACAGTAAAATAAAAAAAAAATAATAGCAATTCTATTTGCAGCAACGCAACTTAATTTGTTTATATGTGTTGCTGGGCAACCTCTTACAGGGCAGCAGTGTGGAGTAGTGGTTAGGGCTCTAGACTCTTGACCGGAGGGTTGTAGGTTCAATCCCAGGTGGGGGACACTGCTGCTGTACCCTTGAGCAAGGTACTTTACTTAGATTGCTCCTGTAAAAACCCAACTGTATAAATGGATAATTGTATGTAAAAAATAATGTCATTGTATGTAAAAATAATGTGATATCTTGTAACAATTGTAAGTTGTCCTGGATAAGGGTGTCTGCTAAGAAATAAATAATAATAATCATTTAAGATTGCCGTCTTTGTTGTTGTAGGCTTTACCTTCAAAGAACGTATGCGACAGTCCTCCTAAAACGATAAGAGGTAGCCCCGTGACAAATACCAATATACTGTATAACAAAGACACTTGTATTTCTCATATGTTTTGTAGAGTTTACAATTCCAATGTACCATAATACCCAAGCCTTGGCTTCGGGTCAGTGCATTGAGGAAATATGTCTATGATGTCTAAGCATTTTAAGTAGGAAACAAAAGTGCACTGAACTGAAATAAAGTCTAGTATGCGATTATTTAGTCTTGTCTGTTATAAATGGACTCTGAGAGGGAACTATCGGACAAAAGCATTCGTCATTGTATCTTAGTCATTTATTATTTGTTATTTCATTTTGTTCACCAGTTTAGCCCCATGAGATACAGACTCTTGTTTTGAGGGACACCAAGTATATTGAAAGCAAGGGCTTCCACACAGGTGTGGCTCATGCGTCAATTAAGCAAATAACATCCCAGCATGCTTAGGGTCATGTATAAAAATGCTGGACAGGCTTGGTTACCTATAATTATGGCTAGCATGGCTGCAAGAGGAGACCTCAGTGACTTTGAAAGAGGGGTGATTGTTGGGGCGCGTTTGGCAGGAGCTTCAGTGACCAAGACAGCTCAACTTGCTGATGTTTCACGAGCAACGGTGTCTAAGTTGATGTCGGCATGGAACTCCGAGGGAAAGACATCATCAGCAAAGGGCAACAGTGGGCGGAAGCACATACTCCAGGATCGTGATATCCGTGCATTAATTCGAAGTGCAAGGCAAAACAGGCGAGCAACTGCAGATCAATTAACTGCAAATTTCAAACTGGGGCGCGAGCAGCCAGTTTCATCAAAAACGGTCCACTGAGAATTCCACAGAGCGGGATACCATAGTGGCCCAATGCCCTATTAAGTGACTTTACATTGGTGTTTCCATTTTTTCTGTCCACTACCTGTATGTATGTACTGTGTATGTATGTGTGTATATATATATATATATATATATATATATATATATATATATATATATATATATATATATATATATATATATATTGTAATATAGCGGGTTGTGAGAGACGGCAGGGAGGGGGTTAAAACCTCCCTGCAAAGAAAAAAAGAGAAAAAACTTGTGAAAATGCACCTTTTTGTTTGATTGATTGCTTTATTGTTTCATTTGATTTTCTAATTGATTTCTTAATTTGCTTATTGTTTAGTTTAATTGTTTTATTATTATTATCCGCACCTGGGCGTTATTAAAAATTAGATCCAGGTGCGGGAGTTTAAAAGGAGAGCAAGCAGTCTGCTCGGGGCTGCTAAGGAGAAGGAGGCAGAAAGGAGTGCTCTGCTTCCTGGCAGTCCTGAGGTAAAAAGGTATAGTGCAAACCTGTGTGGTTAAGTTTTGGGGCAGGGAAACGGCTTAGCCGTCCTGTGGTAGTTAGGTTCCTGCGTGTGTAGTTAGTGCTCGTAAAGAGCTAGGTGTTTGTTTTGTATTTTGTTTTATTTTGTCTTTATTAAAAATATAGCGCAACCGCGCTGAAAAATCCATTTCTGTGTGTGCTGGGTCGTATTTTTAAAGGGGCACGAACCCGAGTGAGTGCGAACCTGTTACATATGGTGGCAGAGTGTGTGGGCACCCCTACGACCCTAGAAATGGAGAGCATCGAGGAGTTAATTGCGCGAATCAATCGCAATACTGCTGCTCAAATAGAGCAGACTGCAAGAATGGAGAGACAGATGAGTGAGTGGGGGTTGACACCGCTGAGGAAAAAGGTGCATTTTCACAAGTTTTTTCTCTTTTTTTCTTTGCAGGGAGGTTTTAACCCCCTCCCTGCCGTCTCTCACAACCCGCTATATTACATTTTATATATATTACACACACACACATTGCTCACCTCATGTTCAAAGAATTTATCTTCTAGTGTCTTTTCATCCGGACCTCGTCCTGATCCTTCAAAGAGAAATTTGTATTCCTGTGGGGAAATACAGCACTTAAACAAGTCATAAAAAACTAGCATGAAATGGCCCTCATCACTCTTTTAATAATATCCGTGATGGATCATTAATGTGTGAAATGTGTGGTTTATATTTGTTTGGTAACGGAATCTGATTTTTGTCAATTAAATATCTCAACAGTGGGTAAGCTACTCAATCTTTTTACTGTGTTTTTATTCTATTGATGAATTTACTAAACCACTCCGGGGGTAAACATTAGAAGGACTACTATTGAGTGTCAGGATTTGTACCTCTGGTTGATTAGCTCTTTAAAATTGACTGTGTATAAATCTTTTTTTATTTTTTCTCAATTCACAGACCTTGCAGTTTACTGATTCTTACAGTTATCTCTGTAAACAGCAGCCAGTCACGTGACTTACAGCATAGTAATCAGCAGTGGCCTTCACATGCTCATAGTCTTCTGCATTGGCCAGCCTACGTAAGCCTTCGGGGTAAAGCTTTCCACAAGTTGGGAACAGCATCTGCCTGTCTTCCTTTTTCAGCTCCGTCCCGAAAGAGTTTACTGTGATTATGAAGGCACGTCGGTCTGCTTCAAACTGTGTTAAAACAAAAATAATGATCCAAGCAGAAACAACAATGGATTACAGAAAATATGCTATTAAAAGAAGTATGTTATCTTTCCTAGACTTCTTTAATGTACCCGTCTGCGGTGTTAACTGAGCTCCCTGTTTTCTGTGAACCTTTGATATCCCCCTGGCCACGGTGAACGAAAAAGCCATCTCTATACCTTATAAATCTGACAACATGGACTACCACAGTGCTACCTAATGACTGAAAGTAACTTTGCAGCTTAACTAGAATAATACATTGCATAGGTGTAAATAACTAAAAACTCAATAGCAGTGAAAGGTTTTGCAAAAGGACATTACAATCCATCTACTTTTTTGTCAGTTTTTTTCAATTTTATTTGTGATCTCCAGGCATGACTTTATTCTTTATTTATTTTTTAATCAGTCATTAACTAATATCCTGCAGTCCAGTAATACTAACCCTTAATTGTAAGTCTCTTTAGTTAAGTGTTTGAGCTTCCACTCCAGTCGGTAAATGACTTCTGTTTTTTGAAAGGACATGAATCCATCTTCATGTACCAAAATGAGAACCAGCAGTAAATCCCAGGCTGGAATAAACACTTTGAAACCCTGCCCTGTTGTCTTCATTACTAAACTTTATACTTACCTCAAGAATGGGGCACATTGTTTCCTCGGTCGCGCCTCCCTGTTCTTTACAGAATTTATGGAAGGATTCTATATAAGACTAAAAAAAAAAAAAAACTTGAATTTTGCATGCTACAAATGTCAATGTTACTGTTGTGTTTACCATACAGTAGAATACTTCATGTATTGTATCATATGAAACAATAATGGTCTTATTACTGCTTAAGTTTAATGATGTCCATACAGCCCTCATACAGCCCAAGAAAGGTGTACTGAAAGACAAGTACATTTCATCGATGGATACATAGCTAGAAAATACCACCTTTTTTACTGAAAAAATGCTGTCAGCCTAACAGAAACACCATTCTGAAAAAAACAAACATGTTTACTTGAGCTGTTGTGTAAGGTAAAATTGTTTGTAATGGAAAAATAATCCATGTACAGGTTAAACGGTGATACAGCCTCTTTAACCACCTTTGGGGATGGCATGACTGGATCTCCTATCTGATAAAGAAGAGTGAAAGCTCAGCTATGGAAGGATGTAGTAAACAGACACCAACATACCTTATACAGCTTATTTCTCATGATCTCAACATTCATTTCATCCAGGTCGGTCTCAGATAAACAGTCTTGGAAAAACTGAGCTAAAATGAAAACCAGTGAATTCTAGGGGTTTCATCTATTACTCATCTATTAGTGACATTATGGGTGTGGAAGTGTAGCAATTGTCAACCCCAACATATTCAATACATTAAACACATTTACATACCAGAACAAAGACATTTGTTTCAGTAAATAGATTCATACTTCGAAATGTATGATTAAGGGGTGACAATGTTTTGTATTATGGCATCAATACCATTAAAGTGACTTTTAAAAGTACCAAATAACAAAACAAACAACAGTTGTGATAATGATAACTGGTGCTTTCTTTGGCATGTTTTGTAGTGTTAGCATTAAAACAGTGTAACAGTAACATCATTTCATAAGTCTTCACTGTACAGGTGTCAAATGTGGAGACATTTATTTTCATTTTAAAACATCACATCTGGTGTTACTCTAATTAAGTTGTCAGGCGTCTTTGTGGTTAAATGATCTTACTGGCTGCAAAGCATGTCAGTCATTAGGGGAAGCTGCTGGTTGGTTACTCACAGGAAAGAAGGCCCCGAAGGGGTGGGGATTCATTCGATCTCCAGGTTAATTGCCATGGTAAATGCAAGATAATCTGAAAGCATGGCTTGCAAACAGAGATGAAGCCTATAATATTGCTGTACCAGGTAGCATGCATGTATGTATGGCTTTTTTTTCTGATAACACGGTAAATGTTTTAAAGCATTCAAATATAGATTTTCAATATTGTTAAGGCAAGCCATAATTTAAAACTTCTATCAGGCCTTGCCACTGTTGTTGCATTCATATATATATATATATATATATATATATATATATATATATATATAAATGTTTTTAATATGATCCTGACTTGAAAAGAATGCGTGAACCATTTAAATCCAATGATGCGCTAAACCTGTTTGGGTTCAACTTTGGAGAAACAGTGGCACCTAGTGGCCACACAGGTTCATCATAAGAACATAAGAACATGTGGCCCATCAGTGCTCACCTGGTTTCAAATACTAACTGATTCCCAGAACTTCATCTTCAAGACGGAAGTCAAATTCACTCACGTGATCTTTGCCATACATTTTCCATAAAGGTACAAGAAGCATGAGTCAACTACATCTTACTTATATTGCATTTGGTGGGAAACCACATTGCATATTATTTCTATTGGTTTGTGTTTCTTTGTTACCTCCACAAGATATGATAGTAGTCTAAACACCATGATACAGCTGTTGTGTTGCTGTGCTTGTAGCCACAAAGCAGTCAACACTGTCACTTCCTATGGTCCACTGTGGTTATAGAAAAACAAAATATTCACTATATATATTTACCTAGAGGTGTGTCGACAAGTATGGCATTATAGAGCTCAGCAGGAGTCTGAGCAATACTGACAGCTTCCATCTGGTCAAAGCTTCCCAAAGGGTGACATTTTGGAACCAGCTCAGCTATGGGCCGCTGACGCAGAGTGCCAGTGATCAGCAGAATCACATTGTCAATCATGTAACTGAAGCTAAAACAAACCACAACAAACAACAATGTTTTAAAGTAGGGCAGTAGCTGCTCATTTTTATTGTTTTTTTTCTTTAAAAAAACAAAACAAAAACATTCTCCTTACTACTGTATGGTGTGCAATCATTTTGATTGGTTCTAGGTTTCTCGCATATTGTGTTATTATCATTTATATATTTAGAGTAGGTCATTTCATAAAAATGATTTCTCTTAACAAGGTTTAAGTGAATTGGAGTGCCTGGTGTTAATACTAATAACAAACCAGTTAAAATAACTAACAAACAAACCTTTGACATCACGTTGAAGGACAAAACAATTTGTGTGGCATCTATAAAGCTCTCCACACACGGGACGCGATGCGATTTGTCCTGCGATAACATGGTACTTCCGCTGCAACACTACCTTTTACACCAGCGGCGACAGGCTCCTGCGTTATGACAGGCGACTCTCCTTTGATTGTATCATCAGTTTGAAAAAGTCACACGTATGATACTCCGGTTGTACAGCTAATAAAAATGCAGAATACATAACAGCTTTTCAGAATACTTATTTCAGTAAAGGTCAACGAATCATACACACCAGCTATATCCAGTTCCCTGGAAACGGGCTGCCAGATGCTTCCGCCATTGTTTACTGAAGGCGCACAAGGGAAGCTGTTCCTCATTTGTCAGTTCTCTAGCTGCCTTGCGATAAAATGGCAAAAATAGACACCAATCCTATTTTTTTGCATCTCTTCAGTGTCACTTCAGCGTCGCGCATCGCATCGCAGGCAGTGTGAACTGCATACATGTTTGATTTTTTTTGTCATGGTATGGTGTGTCGTACGACACATTCGCTTGTCGTATCGCGTCAGGTGTGTAGAGGCCTTAAGACTTCTATACGTAGAGGATTTAGAGCTGCTAAAGGTTACTACTTTAGCAAATTGTATTTTTAAAATCGAAACATTTCCCATTGCTCATTTGGCTCGAAACTGATTTGAAAAAATGTACATAATGTGGCAATTTTGTGGTTCCCCAGCATTCATTTTTGTAATTGCATGCATTGCACAACAAACAGGAGAAATCACTTTGAATAGTTAACAGTAGTTAACAAACAAATAGCCATTTCTACTCCACAAAACAGGAAGCATGACAGCAGGAAGTTCTTATGTTCTTATGTTCTTATTAATGTAGTGCAGGCATTGGAAATCAGTCTCTGACAGAAGAATATCAACCTTTTCAATGGTAAATAACTCCTCTAAAATGTTGAAGTTAAATATCAGAAAAGCAGTGACTACAGGACAGAAGTACTGCCCAGTAATTATACAGGGTCATAGAGACATGAATAATCATATGTCACACTGTTCCTAATCACATGACTCATGTCCGGTGATCGTCTATCTGCACTTGTTTAGCCCTGTAAGGAATATTTTCCTTCGACAATAATACCCTTAACTAAAATCAGACCATGAATAAGCCTGCTTCCTTTTTCCAAATATTTAGTGCTTAAGGGAACTGTTAAAGTAGGCAATTAGTTTTAATTAGTTTTATTTAGCGAATACAAGTTTGATGTAAATCAGAGAGTTCATTCAACTTACGTGATAAAGTTGAGGAAAGTTGCCAGTGGTTCCAAGGAATGGTTCCTGAAGTATCGAAACTCAGTTAACAGTTTCTCCTTCAGCTTGTCATCAATCGTCGTCACTGTAAGTGGACCAGTTTCATTTGCTAAAAAGTTGCCATAATCTGTACTCTGGAGGTGTAGCTTCAGATCTGAAAAAAGAAATAGTAGATTTTCTTGTAATGATATATTTTAAAGTTAACTTCACTTGGCACAGGCCATAATTAGGATGCACTTCCGATTCTCCACTACCCAAGCAACTTGAGAAAGTAAGGGCACTGAAACTATCTTCTGCAATATGTATCGGGATTTAGTGTTATGATGTTCAAAGCCAACTACATCCTTTTACACCTGTACAGTATACAGAACACTACCAAATGTATTCCAGATGTGGTCACAAGAGGATATAACTGAGATGTTCAAAGTGAACATCAGAAATGTACACAAAGTGTAGTATTCAGTGCGTTTAGTCCGGTTTCCAGCTACAATAGTGGGCAGCAGCCCTCTCCTCCATTGGTCCATGGGTATTGAAGTCTAGATGAACTCCCAAACATGCAAAGTCCCGTTCAGAAGTCACATTTAATTCTGTCACTGACCTGCTCTGTAGTTTCAGTAAATCATTCCATGTGTTATATGTAGTTGGAATTGGAAAATTACATAATATACTATATGCGTGTGCCCCAAGACATGATTAAAATGCATTTTGTAGTGTCCATCAGGGCATGAAGAATGATTGCTTAGCAGCAAATGTTTTGTTGCCCATAGTATTTAAACTACAACATATTTATATTACAATAAATGTCCTACTGTACATTTGAATAGCATAAGACAACTATGGTATGCGATGTTTCAATTCTTGGAGCAGATATTTATTATTATTTATTTCTTAGCAGACGCCTTTATCCAGGGCGACTTACAATTGTTACAAGATAGTACATTATTTTTACATACAATTACCCATGTATACAGTTGGGTTTTTACTGGAGCAATCTAGGTAAAGTACCTTGCTCAAGGGTACAGCAGCAGTGTCCCGCACCTGGGATTGAACCCACGACCCTCTAGTCAAGAGTCCAGAGCCCTAACCACTACTCCACACTGCTGCCCTAGAATTATGTATAGAATGTAACAGTCTGTATACTAAAAACACTGATTTTACCTGATCCATAACAATGTGTAGATACAAAGATAAGGACTTACTCTGGTGCAGGAGTGAAACTGGGTAAAACCTGAACTGGCTAATGCTAGTCTGCATTTCTCTTACTAGAACAAAGAATGGTCAGTTTCAGTTGTAGCAATACGTCTTGTTTAGTATATAGTAGACATTAGATGTGCCAAAGCTACAGTGGTAACTGAGGTATTTAGAATGCCATATATGCCGTATTCCATTTTGGTTGATAGTCTACAGTCCTCAAGACACAGACATTACAGAAAAATAAAACTTTCTTTTTTGCTTAGTTATCATCTGCAGATCTAAGCACATGCAAATATGGCAAAGAAGCCATGGTAAAATATGGTAATTAAAGATGGTTTGCCGTGGTAAAGCAGCAGAGGTGGCACAGTGCTTTGCCTGGACATTTCCAGTGTTCAACATTTGTTCCAATGAACCAGTGACTGACATCATTCACTTTAGTCATGAAAGGTTTCTCTGATGAGATTATTTTGGAAAATACATTCCCTTGGTTCCTGGCTGCTATTGTTTTTTTTTATTCTTTTACACAGATGTGGCAACACAGAACAGATATTTGTTAATTTCATTTATTTTCTGATTTATCTATCACATGAAATAACAACTCTACTGAGAATAATCATTCTTTATCTTTTCAACTGTACAAAGTGTATGTATGACTGTGCTGTTTGCCACAAGTCTTTGCACATTAATCTTCCTGTTTTCTGGTGTGAGTCTACATCTCCCCAGCCTTTACCAGTTTCAAGTTGGAAAAAGCGGTTTCCTCCCCCCCACAGTTTCACTTCGTTAATTCTAACAGGGTGACCTTCAGTTGCAATTGTTTAGTCGTCTTCACAAATTTTAAGCAACACTATATGAGTCTTTTCTGTGTTGAAGCTATCAGACAATTGACACAAAGCATTTGAACATCCAAATAACATCCCATAAAAACTCGCCCACAGTTTTTCCAAAACTCTTGTTCATTACGTTCACTGTATTTTGTTATAAATAACCCTGTGATAGCAATAAACAGAAAAACACACTTGGTGCTTATTATTCCCGCTCAATACAACAGAAAGCTTAAAGAGCAGCTCCTTACCTTCTACTGTTTCACACTGTACCAGGTTCTGATAGTCAATCTGTTTGAGGATGCCAGCCTTAAAACCCCTAACAAGACCCTCCAAGTAGCCGCTGTCCACATTGAAGTACAATTCTGAGTACCCTGCCATCTTACAGTGACCTCTTTATCTACAGCACCTGCTGGTCTCTTGACCTTTCTGTTCTGCCTGGATTTTAGAACCCTTTCCTAGCACACAGGATTACACAGACAGTACAGACAGATCAGCTGATCACTGATCCTGCCAATTGCAGCTCCTCCCCTTCTTACTTGCTCTCACAGTCTCCACCCATTGATGTAACTCAGAGCTGCTGTTGAGTAAACTGAGGGATTTGCATGTTATGGTACTTAAACTTCAAACTGTGGCTGTTATGTGAACCATGTTAATAGATAAGTATTTTTTTTTCACTATAAATTGACAAAATATAGCTTATATGAGTGCAGAATACTACATAGGGGGTCACAACTTCATCCAAGTTAGAATAAAGGATGGAGAAAAACAACTGGGATTACCTATACAGGACCGAACTTTATAGGAAATCTAGAGTACTGCCACAGCTAGCCCAGTTATTTTAACACTCTGACATCACATGCAAAACAATATTTTTATATCTGTGGATATATTGGGAGAGATAGGGAGACAAAAAGTGAATAAAAAACGTGTTCTGTTTTTTTAAATATAAAATCTGTCCAACAATATTTCACATATACAAAACCAACCAAGTTAGCATAAAGGGTCCAGCCATATGATATCTATAAAAGGGCCAAAAAAGACCAGTCCTGTAAAGATATAATACAGTTAAATTAAACCAGACAGAATTGGGGCAAGCTTTGCCCCCTATGTTTATTGCTGTAGGATCTAGTAGCAACATGAATAAAAAAGTGTGAGCCAAGTTTGCCCCAATTCTGTCTTGTTTCACTTTTACATAATATCTTTACATAAGGAGACTATATGGCTCCGTGTTCAGCGGGATAGTTAGGGATAGTTCAGGCTTTTCAACTCGCAACCCAATGCATTCTGGTAAGCGTAGTCCTGCTTCTCTTAAAGGTAAGAATTGTACGTGAAACAGGTTAAATTTTATTTAAAAAAAATATATATGTTTTAGGACCTGTGGCAGGGTTGAGGCCTACCCGTGTAAATAATGTACAGTTGATGGGGTTGATAAAGAAAATATGGGTTTGTTTTGTTTAAAAATCACATTTCTTTAGATTTTGTAAAACAAAGTGTGTACCTGATTGAAATCTAATGTACAGCAGGTGGCCAGGTGTTAATTAAATAATTAACAAAAAAAAGGCTGAAGAGTCAGTTTCTTTGTTCATAAAATATGGACAACATATAATTAAAGAAGTGGATGAGGCCAGATATTTGGAGGTTTATTTAGATTAAAATAAAAAAAATGATGTGGCATAAACATATCAAAATTATAACAGATGAGTGTAAATAAAGATTACATTTGCTGAGAGCAATAGCAGGTACCAAATTGGGTGCAGATGTTATTGTACCTTTATGTGCCAACAACCCGTAAAAAGAAGAAGAAGAAGAAGACTCATGGCTGTGTGGATATCCAGGGAAAATGAACCAAGACCGAGGACCACCGTGTGTTTAACCAGGATCCTTAGGACCATAGCAGAGGGATGCATTTAGGGGATTTTAAGTTTATTTAGTTTGTGTAGGAGAAGGTTCCTGGTGCGGGACCTCCCTTTTAGTGGGAACAGCACACGGCCATCTTTTGTTTCTTAGTTGCTTTCCCACTATGTTTTGTTTTGCATTTTTGTATTATGTACACCTGTGTGTATGTCCTACCGCACTAGGGCCACTGCAACAGCCTGTTAAATAAAACCTGAACGCCTGAGCAGCGTTTTCAACCTCAAAACCCTCTGTGTCTCTCGTTTCTCAGCGGACACCCACACAGTAACAGAACACCCCTGTTTCAGGACCTTTCAATTCACAAAATCAATACAAAAAAGTGGTTGTAGTTGAGGTGGTCACAACCCATGGCTTCTTGTAGGGGTAATAATAATAATAATAATAATAATAATAATAATAATAATAATAACTTCAACACTTACTTAAAACTATCAATAGTTGTATCTTCTGGATAGAAAACCCAGTACTCACATGAGGAGATGCAGTAGACAATAATCTAAGCATGTTGTGCTGTCCAGAACAGAGCACAGAGTTACAGTACACAAGATAAAGTTTCACCCTAAAATTAGGTTCTATTGAGGTTCATTCACTTGAACAGAGGGTCTGTGGTCGATTTTTAGGGCACTTTAAAAATGATCAAAATCACTGTCACAAAACATTGAAGCTGAAATGCATTTTAGTCAACTTCTGGTTTAGCCCCCGCCACTTCCAAATATGATCCAAGTACTTTACCTGGCTGTAGGACCGCCCTCCTCAAGCCTTTTTCAGTTTCACAGAGGATTGGACCTATCATCTGTTTCCATGATTACCACTCACAGAAATGACCAGGCAGTGCAAACTGTTTACAGCTCTTTTTCAGTAATCTGACTACTGTATAATAAATACATGTATTTGTTTTTTCAGAGCCTTTGTCAGTTTCAGTACACTGAAGAACCTACAGTATATAGAAATCTGTCAAATGTACAGTAGGTATCACTGGAAACCAGTCTTCTCTGTGTTGCTCTGTCCAACTGTATCTCATCTGCCATCAACATTTTATTACTGGTATGAGAAGTTAGACCTTTTCTATTGAGTGCAGGGCTTTAAATTGCTCATTCCTGCTTTGCAAAACCAGCAGAGGGAGTCAGTGATCAGCTATGTGTTCTAAATAATAGAAGAGAAGTTATAACAAGGGATTGAGTGTTTGAATAAACAAAGAGCAGTAAACACGAGACAGAGCAGCACAGCGTTTCTTTCATATATTTGACTGATGATAGTAAGAATAATGGGTCTATCTCTGTAGTGGTGTGTGTCCATCTTGGCAGGGAATTCCATATACTCGGGGATAAACACAGCACTCTTTAACCCTGAATACACAGGAAGCCCGGGAGAACCAATCCGAGCCAGGAGTTTTTTCAACTCTTTGACTGCCTCTCCTTCCTAATAATCCAGAGATATAACAAAAAAAGTGATGGCTGGTGCACTGGTGGTCAAACTTTGGGTCTTCTGGTTTTTGCTCCACCTGAGTTTTCAATTACTTAATTGGACCACATATTTTCTTAATTGGTCAACACTAACATTTCTTCCAGGTATTTAGCCATTGGTGATTTAAGGGTACTGTAATGCTTTTTATATTATTATTTATTATGTTTACCTCCTCTGCAGTCTGGATTTGAGCTGCTGACAGTCCGCTCTAAAGGCAGATACACTGCAGTTTCACGAAAGGGGAATCCCCCCTAGTGGGGTTCGTAGTCATGTCTTTTATGCACACATACAATGGGCCTATTCAGCCAGTAGGGGTCATTCAATACAGTACCCAGAAACCCTGCAGGATTGTGGCTTTCCAGGACCAGGGTTGGCCACCCCTGTTCCAGTGTTTGTAGCTGTCAAGAAATATAATCTGAATGGCACTTAAACAACGGGGATAGCTGTGACAATACCCTGGATTTACAAGAAAAAGTTTGTTTGGGTTCATAAATAGTCATAGTATTTTCCTACTTTATTCTACCTTAGCTAGAGTAACTGCAATGACTACTTTGTCATATTCTAACCATAGAAATACTTCTGATAGCCCTAGCTCTTTTCATGTTCTGGGTTTCAATTTTATATCTAAACATATTAGCTCACATGTAACTGTAACACATCAGCTAGTTTATCTTGCTTAAATTATTATTATTATTATTTATTTCTTAGCAGACGCCCTTATCCAGGGCGACTTACAATTGTTACAAGATATCACATTATTTTTACATACAATTACATTATTTTTTTACATAAAATTACCCATTTATATAGTTGGGTTTTTACTAGAGCAATCTAGGTAAAGTACCTTGCTCAAGGGTACAGCAGCAGTGTCCCCCACTGGGGATTGAACCCACAACCCTCCGGTCAAGAGTCCAGAGCCCTAACCACTACTCCACACTGCTGTCCATAGTCTTTCTGTACTTTATGGGCCCACAATCTATACATTAAGGGGTAGATTGAACCATTCACTCCAATGCTGATGTTGAAAGGGTCCCTTTGTTCTGGTTCTCTACAGTTGTCTGTTATTTAGTGTAAATTATGAAAATATCAGACTTTGGGGGTATACCTGTCTGTCTCTACATCAATCCATCTGTATGTCATGCTTCACAATTTTGCATATCTGGATAAGCACTTATCCAGCTGACATGGAATTTTGTATTAACATTATTTAGCCTAGCTGAGCAGATTCTGAGGACGTCCATCTGTCTGTATGTCACACTTCACATGCTTGCATAGATCTGGCCAACCACTTATCCAATTGTCATGAAACTTAGTATTAACATTAATTAGCATACCCCACTAATAGTTTGAGATTTGGACTACAGTATAATGGAAGTGTCTGTCTGTACGTCACACAGACATTTGTGCATGTATCCGGAGAACCATCATCATCATCATACTGACCGCTCTAATTTTGAATTTTTTAAACAGCTATTTTTGCAATCCATGAATCACCCTAGGACACTTTTTCTACTGCAGATATTGAATCAAGGGAAATTATTGCAAGCAGACATTGTCACCGATTGTGAGAAAGTGGTTTGCAGTGCTCAAGACAAGGACAAACAACACAGTACTGGTGAAGTGATGGGTTATTTATTTGTAATCCACAGTCTGATGACAACAGTATTGCTCCGTTTAATCCACGGGTTCAGTCCCAAAATAATAGTCCCGATATTTAATCACCCACAATAAACACAAACATGATCAAAAGTCCGTAGTGAGTGCTGTAGTGCTCGTGGTGCAAATAGTTAATCGTGACTCAAGGTGCAGTGTTGTCCAGGTTGTCCTGGCTGTAGCTACAGCTCCGGATCGTGTTAGCCGTCTAATAACAACAAACATGTATAATTAAACACGACAAAACAAACAAAACACTTGCGATAACAATACGAGTTCTCCTTCCGATTCAGCATTAACCATAACAAAGGAACAGATCACCTCGCTACGTCCCCTTATATACCATCAATCACGCTCACTTGGTTAACAATTGCAACCGCTCCTCCAATCCACGACTGCCACATCGTTTCCCTTCTGGGTCGATGATTTAATGTACCGTAGCTCCGCCCCTTTTCTAGATGGTCTACTTCCGCCTAACCCTGGGAATTAATTGTGTGACCATCCAGTCCAGGGCACTCACAGGTCGGGAGGGAGATTTATCACCAAGAATCATTCTGACTCTGTCACACCGATACAGACCATTCTTGTACTATTTTGACTAACCACAGAAAAACTTGTGAAGCTGCCTTCAAGGCAGACATTATATCACAACAGTTCTGATAAACAACACAAACAGCGAGCACTCTGTTCACAACGCCTTTTAAAATGTGATATCAAACAGCCTCTTACAGTCTTTCCACAAATTCAGAGTATTTTCTCTTGTGTAGATACAAATGACCCTATCTGTCTCTTTTCAAGGCTGGAATGAATAAATATCAGGGAAGGGCATATACTGTTGCATTAATTTAAATTTTGGAACAAAGCAGGAAAAAATCAAACCTACATTCAAGCCTACAGTAAATTCATGTTAATGTCTTGCTATGTCAAGAGTATATTATCTCTAGCACAGAAATAAAAAACGTGTTTGGTGTTTGGCCTCACCCCTTTGGCGCACCCTGGTGCCATGTAAGGGTCAACTTTATTTAAGGATTCATAGGTTAATGATGAAAGCTAAGGGCTTGATACCAGGAGGTCCCCGGTTCTATTCCCCACTCAGCCACTAACTGTGTGTGACCTGAGCAAGTCACTTAACCTCCTTGTGCTCTGTTCTTCGGATTAAAAGTAAAACCGAGATCCGATTGTAAGTGACTCTGCAGCAGTTGTTGCTGCATAGTTCAACCCCTAGTCTCTGAAAGTAGCTTTGGATAAAAGTGTCTGCTAAATGACTGATTCATAAAAATAATAATTAAAGCATAGCAAAGTGTAGTGAAGCACAAGAACAAACAGAGCACTAAAAGTAATTTAAAAAAGTAATTAAAATAATTATGTTGTCTAGATAAGAAACATTGTATATTACATGTAATTTTACATTTAGTCATCTTGTTATGAAATTAAAGCTCAAATTCAATAAGTTACTGCAATAAACAGTCGACCTCACAGTCATTGGTGCAACTTTGCACCAGTGGTGACCCCTTGTCAGGGGATCGAAGGGATTCAGGGTAAGTAGGGGTGCACCTGGACTGAAACAAGGGTTGGGGCGTTGTGCGTTGGAAAATGTGACACAATGTTGTAATGTTGTTGGCGAGCTAGGGGGTAGTGTGTGGGCAGCACTGGTGTGGTCGAGCTGGAGCAGCATTCTTGTACTTTTTTCTATAGGCAGAACCTTGACTTAACTTGAATTAACTTAAGAATCTTTACCAATTTGTTATGAAAATGCTTATATGGTGACGAATAAAAAATAACTCAGCGATTGTGGGATTTGCAATTGTATTGGATCAGGGCTGGTGCTAGGCAACTTGCCGTCCTAGGCAAAGCCTATCTACGATAGCACTGTTTCAAATCTAGATTATAGTTAAGCAATCAAGTGGTATTAAGCTTTTGAGGTTAAGACTGGAGCCGGGTCAAACACTAAACAGTTTGTGCAAATTTGATGGACAAGAAGAAAGTCAACTTATGCCATTCACCACAAGAATAGAACAATATAGTCTTTTGTATCAGTGGCAAACATCAAAAAATTATGTTTTAGTAATTCGCCCTTGACCCAAAAGATAAAATTTAAAACAGAGTACTGTAGGTGGCTGCTGTTTTTTTTTTTTAACTGGAGATCTGGTCAAGATTAAAGGCATCATAAAAAAGAAGCAAGACCACAGTAAACTGACCAAACATTCCCTACTCAGTGGAAGTACTCTAGGATTCCACTTCCAGCATGATACTGATACAAAATCCACTGCAACACTCAGGATTCAAAAGAATGGTGTTTGCACCATAGACATTAAAAGTATAAATACGGCTGTGCCATAAACTTTGATTTAATTTATGCCTCATTGTGGAAAGAGGAAGATCACAGGTGGAGAGGGGGCAGCGATGAACTGGTCTCCGCCAAGTCAAGCTTCTAATCTGCTGCCATGTCTTTATTGTACCTTGGGCTATGTTCAATCACAAGTTCCGTTGTTTTCCTGGCTCCCATGTCACACGGTGCAATGCTGATCTTCTTCTTACAGACCTCCATTATGTGCACTAACCCACTTTTTTGTTCCTAGTGCCTATTCAATGGAAAGACTAATTTGATTTCTACACTTTGGAGAGTCAGTACTGACTTTTTCTTTTTTCTGAACTACCTCAGCAGTTTTTTTTTTACAAAGTCAATATATTTTTCTCACACAAAGCTTTACATACAAAGTTCCTTTGAAAAGAACAGTTGTTAGATGGAGGGTGAAAATAATCTAGAGCAGTTCATCCCTGTATATTTGATAAAAGCCACTTTTTAAACTCTCAGCTGGCATGAATAATGAATTTTCTGGAAAACTACATTTTTATGTCGATTAAGAGTTGACAGTGTGCCCTTCGTTGAAACTAATCATTACATGTTGTCCACAGCTCTCAAGCATTGCTCTGGAGACTTGGCAGGGCACCCTCACACTAACTTTGGGATAACCAAGGGGTTATCAAAAAAAATGATCCACTCATGACTGTAAGTATAGTATTCAAGGTGTATGTGTAGCACCACTACTCTTCAGTATTACTAAAAGAAAAGACTTATTTTTTATTTTTAGTAGAATAGTATGTTACACAAGGCTTCTTTTGAAGAAACTCTTTGTAGGGAACGCTTTCATGAAATTTCCACAAAGTGCGGTATCTGAAATTGTTTAGATATTATGGAAAATTGATTTAAAATGTCACCTACAAAAAGTTGCTATACATGTTTATAGAAAATTGCTGTTTATTGGCCTTATGATTTAATGTTTAAAGTTATGGATGTATAACAAATATGATGCTCTGGTTGCTCCAGAACAAAGAAAAAGGGTAATTTTGTCCAAGTGAAACTGAAAAAATGAAATTTTTACAATAGAGGTTCTCACCTTTAATGAAACTACCATAGTGCTGAATCCTATGTAGGCCCACTACTTTGCATCCAATGAGGGCCATCTTCAAACAACTTCCTCTTTCGGGTCGCAGCTAAGTGCGCATTTGACAAGACACTCAATATCTGGGCTATATTATGGGTAATGGGCAGGTAAAGCCGATAGCCTCTAAATCCAGGCTTTGGAGACGGCGATCCTGAAAACCAAGTCTCAGATGAGATCATGACTGGAGTTAACAGGCTATTACCGCCGCTTTATCCCCAAGTATTCCAAGCATGATCAAGAGGAGACTGTGCTAAGCCCTTGCCTTAATTACACCAGATTTTAGAGTTCAGGAGGCAACTGTACTCTCTGTTTGGACATTCACTTCTTCCCACACCACAAGAAGAATGGCATCTGTTATGTGGCTGCCACCGTCAGTGTAAAGGCCTCATATCTCAGAAAGAATTTGAATTTGTGACTTTATATTTGTTGGGTTATTTAAACCCTGCAAGCTCTGATATTGCTGACATATTGAGGACATTTGACTTAAAAGTTTCTGCTACAGAGACAGTACTGTACATTTTGAGTTGTCTTAATGTCTGGAACACAGCTGTTTTTTTTTTTTAATTTCTTTGTTAGGTTCCATTACCCGTCTTGTACATTGAAAAATATACCCTTTTACTGCTATATTGTTTTAACCTTTAATCCTATCAATGATACAGACCCCACCCTTTGACAAAGTGGGTGAAGTTCCATTACAGCTGGTGTCCACTGAACATTTGTATGGCCATATTAATGATACCGACCACTCACTTTCTGACAGTGTCTTTACAGTTGGAGCACTGATATGTTCTATGATTCTCTCCAAAAAAATCTATTACATGTGGTGATGAAATAACCAGGTCATACAGTGTCAATGATATAGACCGTTTTTTGACAAATCCATTTCTAATTAATATTTTCAAACAATTCCAGTGCCCAGGAATACTTTGTTTTTGTTCTCAAAAACAGCCATTTTGAGTTTCATAGCAAATATAATGGGATATGTGTTTATTAAAAATTAAAAATAATAATAAAATAAAATGGATGAAAATCAGTTCAAATTCTTAATTTAGCAACCTCTGGAAGGAATCAATCGATTTTAACGGTCCTATAATACAGCTAAATTAATGTTTTGTCCCATTGTAACTTCTAATGAACATCAAAATCAGCTTGCTTTTTATTACTTCTGTATGTCTTGTGATTGTGTGTTTAAAGTAATGGATGTTATATATATATACTGAGACACAAACACAGAGTTCTGTTTGCAGTTATATTTACAACAGAAAACAACTTGAGATCATTTTGATGTGAATCTTAATACAGTTAATCCAAGACAGTCTGCACATCACATCTATCTTCAGGCTACAACGTTCTGTAAAGCCTGCACATCAACATGCACCATTGTGTTTCACATATACTTGCTTACACCATAGATATATTATACATTTAATGCTACAGCAGCTTCCCAAGACCTTTTACATTTAAATATTGGAGCCTGCCATTTATCATATAAGGTATAAAAAAATAACCACAGGGTGTGGATAAACATTATTAGCTCACCAGCAAGGAATACCTGCAGCCAGGTTTTAAGATGGTCTGTCACAATCATGTCTGCTGTTCAGTTTGGTATAACTGGTATTCCTTAATCTCTGCTTAAAACAGTTTAGCCTTCTACAAAAGGGCAAATGCCACCCATTGCCACTGTTACACTAGGATTCAAAAAGGCATGGTCCTATTACTATTAATTGGCTTGGCTAAAATAATTACTATTACACATGTTTTATTCATATTTCTATAGGATAGGATTATCTTAGATACAAATATAATGTATATAGTTCATTGTTTACTTTAACGGTAAATTATTTTATAGTGTAGTTGAAAAATATAGTTTAGATTTGTATGCATGTATTATATTGTTTATAATGGATAGTTGAAAGCAATAGAAATCTGACTTCATTCTTCCAACATGTTGAGTTTCATGTGTGGAAGAAATAAACCACTGCGAGGGCTACACTGGTTGCTCGGAGGAACCAAATCACAACCATGTAACAATGTTGTCAAACACCTTAATTATCACATTTACTTCACTAGATGGAAATGTCACCAACTGGGTGAAATGCAAAAAAAGAGCTGACTCCATTAGGACGGATTAACATTATAATTGTTCTGGTCCCTGTGTTTTTTCAGTGGGTGATTGTTCTGGTCCCTCTGTTTTTTCAGTGGATGATTGTTCTGGTCCCTCTGTTTTGTCAGTGGATGATTGTTCTGGTCCCTATGTTTTTTCAGTGGATGATTGTTCTGGTCCCTATGTTTTTTCAGTGGATGATTGTTCTGGTCCCTCTGTTTTTTCAGTGGATGATTGTTCTGGTCCCTATGTTTTTTCAGTGGATGATTGTTCTGGTCCCTATGTTTTTTCAGTGGGTGATTGTTCTGGTCCCTATGTTTTTTCAGTGGATGATTGTTCTGGTCCCTATGTTTTTTCAGTGGGTGATTGTTCTGGTCCCTATGTTTTTTCAGTGGATGATTGTTCTGGTCCCTCTGTTTTTTCAGTGGATGATTGTTCTGGTCCCTCTGTTTTTTCAGTGGATGGTTGTTCTGGTCCCTATGTTTTTTCAGTGGGTGATTGTTCTGGTCCCTATGTTTTTTCAGTGGATGGTTGTTCTGGTCCCTATGTTTTTTCAGTGGATGATTGTTCTGGTCCCTATGTTTTTTCAGTGGATGATTGTTCTGGTCCTTATGTTTTTTCAGTGGATGATTGTTCTGGTCCCTATGTTTTTTCAGTGGATGATTGTTCTGGTCCCTCTGTTTTTTCAGTGGATGATTGTTCTGGTCCCTGTGTTTTTTCAGTGGATGATTGTTCTGGTCCCTCTGTTTTTTCAGTGGATGATTGTTCTGGTCCCTCTGTTTTTTCAGTGGATGATTGTTCTGGTCCCTCTGTTTTTTCAGTGGATGATTGTTCTGGTCCCTCTGTTTTTTCAGTGGATGATTGTTCTGGTCCCTCTGTTTTTTCAGTGGATGATTGTTCTGGTCCCTATGTTTTTTCAGTGGATGATTGTTCTGGTCCCTGTGTTTTTTCAGTGGATGATTGTTCTGGTCCCTCTGTTTTTTCAGTGGATGATTGTTCTGGTCCCTATGTTTTTTCAGTGGATGATTGTTCTGGTCCCTCTGTTTTTTCAGTGGATGATTGTTCTGGTCCCTCTGTTTTTTCAGTGGATGATTGTTCTGGTCCCTCTGTTTTTTCAGTGGATGATTGTTCTGGTCCCTCTGTTTTTTCAGTGGATGATTGTTCTGGTCCCTCTGTTTTTTCAGTGGATGATTGTTCTGGTCCCTCTGTTTTTTCAGTGGATGATTGTTCTGGTCCCTCTGTTTTTTCAGTGGATGATTGTTCTGGTCCCTCTGTTTTTTCAGTGGGTGATTGTTCTGGTCCCTCTGTTTTTTCAGTGGGTGATTGTTCTGGTCCCTCTGTTTTTTCAGTGGGTGATTGTTCTGGTCCCTATGTTTTTTCAGTGGATGATTGTTCTGGTCCCTCTGTTTTTTCAGTGGGTGATTGTTCTGGTCCCTCTGTTTTTTCAGTGGATGATTGTTCTGGTCCCTCTGTTTTTTCAGTGGATGATTGTTCTGGTCCCTGTGTTTTTTCAGTGGATGATTGTTCTGGTCCCTCTGTTTTTTCAGTGGATGGTTGTTCTGGTCCCTATGTTTTTTCAGTGGATGATTGTTCTGGTCCTTATGTTTTTCAGTGGATGATTGTTCTGGTCCCTCTGTTTTTTCAGTGGATGATTGTTCTGGTCCCTATGTTTTTTCAGTGGATGATTGTTCTGGTCCCTCTGTTTTTTCAGTGGATGATTGTTCTGGTCCCTCTGTTTTTTCAGTGGATGGTTGTTCTGGTCCCTATGTTTTTTCAGTGGATGGTTGTTCTGGTCCCTATGTTTTTTCAGTGGATGATTGTTCTGGTCCCTATGTTTTTTCAGTGGGTGATTGTTCTGGTCCCTGTGTTTTTTCAGTGGATGATTGTTCTGGTCCCTCTGTTTTTTCAGTGGATGGTTGTTCTGGTCCCTATGTTTTTTCAGTGGATGATTGTTCTGGTCCCTATGTTTTTTCAGTGGGTGATTGTTCTGATCCCTCTGTTTTTTCAGTGGGTGATTGTTCTGGTCCCTCTGTTTTTTCAGTGAATGATTGTTCTGGTCCTTATGTTTTTTCAGTGGGTGATTGTTCTGGTCCCTCTGTTTTTTCAGTGGATGATTGTTCTGGTCCCTGTGTTTTTTCAGTGGATGATTGTTCTGGTCCCTGTGTTTTTTCAGTGGATGATTGTTCTGGTCCCTCTGTTTTTTCAGTGGGTGATTGTTCTGGTCCCTATGTTTTTTCAGTGGATGATTGTTCTGGTCCCTATGTTTTTTCAGTGGGTGATTGTTCTGGTCCCTCTGTTTTTTCAGTGGATGATTGTTCTGGTCCCTATGTTTTTTCAGTGGATGATTGTTCTGGTCCCTCTGTTTTTTCAGTGGATGATTGTTCTGGTCCCTCTGTTTTTTCAGTGGATGATTGTTCTGGTCCCTCTGTTTTTTCAGTGGATGATTGTTCTGGTCCCTCTGTTTTTTCAGTGGATGATTGTTCTGGTCCCTGTGTTTTTTCAGTGGATGATTGTTCTGGTCCCTCTGTTTTTTCAGTGGATGATTGTTCTGGTCCCTCTGTTTTTTCAGTGGATGATTGTTCTGGTCCCTCTGTTTTTTCAGTGGATGATTGTTCTGGTCCCTCTGTTTTTTCAGTGGATGATTGTTCTGGTCCCTCTGTTTTTTCAGTGGATGATTGTTCTGGTCCCTATGTTTTTTCAGTGGATGATTGTTCTGGTCCCTGTGTTTTTTCAGTGGATGATTGTTCTGGTCCCTCTGTTTTTTCAGTGGATGATTGTTCTGGTCCCTCTGTTTTTTCAGTGGATGATTGTTCTGGTCCCTCTGTTTTTTCAGTGGATGATTGTTCTGGTCCCTCTGTTTTTTCAGTGGATGATTGTTCTGGTCCCTCTGTTTTTTCAGTGGATGATTGTTCTGGTCCCTCTGTTTTTTCAGTGGATGATTGTTCTGGTCCCTCTGTTTTTTCAGTGGATGATTGTTCTGGTCCCTCTGTTTTTTCAGTGGATGATTGTTCTGGTCCCTCTGTTTTTTCAGTGGATGATTGTTCTGGTCCCTCTGTTTTTTCAGTGGGTGATTGTTCTGGTCCCTCTGTTTTTTCAGTGGGTGATTGTTCTGGTCCCTCTGTTTTTTCAGTGGATGATTGTTCTGGTCCCTCTGTTTTTTCAGTGGGTGATTGTTCTGGTCCCTCTGTTTTTTCAGTGGATGATTGTTCTGGTCCCTCTGTTTTTTCAGTGGATGATTGTTCTGGTCCCTGTGTTTTTTCAGTGGATGATTGTTCTGGTCCCTCTGTTTTTTCAGTGGATGGTTGTTCTGGTCCCTATGTTTTTTCAGTGGATGATTGTTCTGGTCCTTATGTTTTTTCAGTGGATGATTGTTCTGGTCCCTCTGTTTTTTCAGTGGATGATTGTTCTGGTCCCTCTGTTTTTTCAGTGGATGGTTGTTCTGGTCCCTATGTTTTTTCAGTGGATGATTGTTCTGGTCCCTCTGTTTTTTCAGTGGATGATTGTTCTGGTCCCTCTGTTTTTTCAGTGGATGGTTGTTCTGGTCCCTATGTTTTTTCAGTGGATGGTTGTTCTGGTCCCTATGTTTTTTCAGTGGATGATTGTTCTGGTCCCTATGTTTTTTCAGTGGGTGATTGTTCTGGTCCCTGTGTTTTTTCAGTGGATGATTGTTCTGGTCCCTCTGTTTTTTCAGTGGATGGTTGTTCTGGTCCCTATGTTTTTTCAGTGGATGATTGTTCTGGTCCCTATGTTTTTTCAGTGGGTGATTGTTCTGATCCCTCTGTTTTTTCAGTGGGTGATTGTTCTGGTCCCTCTGTTTTTTCAGTGAATGATTGTTCTGGTCCTTATGTTTTTTCAGTGGGTGATTGTTCTGGTCCCTCTGTTTTTTCAGTGGATGATTGTTCTGGTCCCTGTGTTTTTTCAGTGGATGATTGTTCTGGTCCCTGTGTTTTTTCAGTGGATGATTGTTCTGGTCCCTCTGTTTTTTCAGTGGGTGATTGTTCTGGTCCCTATGTTTTTTCAGTGGATGATTGTTCTGGTCCCTATGTTTTTTCAGTGGGTGATTGTTCTGGTCCCTCTGTTTTTTCAGTGGATGATTGTTCTGGTCCCTGTGTTTTTTCAGTGGGTGATTGTTCTGGTCCCTGTGTTTTTTCAGTGGGTGATTGTTCTGGTCCCTCTGTTTTTTCAGTGGGTGATTGTTCTGGTCCCTCTGTTTTTTCAGTGGATGATTGTTCTGGTCCCTCTGTTTTTTCAGTGGATGGTTGTTCTGGTCCCTATGTTTTTTCAGTGGGTGATTGTTCTGGTCCCTATGTTTTTTCAGTGGGTGATTGTTCTGGTCCCTCTGTTTTTTCAGTGGATGGTTGTTCTGGTCCCTCTGTTTTTTCAGTGGATGATTGTTCTGGTCCCTCTGTTTTTTCAGTGGGTGATTGTTCTGGTCCCTCTGTTTTTTCAGTGGGTGATTGTTCTGGTCCCTGTGTTTTTTCAGTGGATGATTGTTCTGGTCCCTATGTTTTTTCAGTGGGTGATTGTTCTGGTCCCTCTGTTTTTTCAGTGGATGATTGTTCTGGTCCCTGTGTTTTTTCAGTGGATGATTGTTCTGGTCCCTCTGTTTTTTCAGTGGATGATTGTTCTGGTCCCTCTGTTTTTTCAGTGGGTGATTGTTCTGGTCCCTCTGTTTTTTCAGTGGGTGATTGTTCTGGTCCCTATGTTTTTTCAGTAGATGATTGTTCTGGTCCCTCTGTTTTTTCAGTGGGTGATTGTTCTGGTCCCTATGTTTTTTCAGTGGGTGATTGTTCTGGTCCCTCTGTTTTTTCAGTGGATGATTGTTCTGGTCCCTCTGTTTTTTCAGTGGATGATTGTTCTGGTCCCTCTGTTTTTTCAGTGGATGATTGTTCTGGTCCCTCTGTTTTTTCAGTGGGTGATTGTTCTGGTCCCTCTGTTTTTTCAGTGGATGATTGTTCTGGTCCCTGTGTTTTTTCAGTGGATGATTGTTCTGGTCCCTGTGTTTTTTCAGTGGATGATTGTTCTGGTCCCTATGTTTTTTCAGTGGATGGTTGTTCTGGTCCCTATGTTTTTTCAGTGGATGGTTGTTCTGGTCCCTATGTTTTTTCAGTGGATGATTGTTCTGGTCCCTCTGTTTTTTCAGTGGATGGTTGTTCTGGTCCCTATGTTTTTTCAGTGGATGATTGTTCTGGTCCTTATGTTTTTTCAGTGGATGATTGTTCTGGTCCCTCTGTTTTGTCAGTGGATGATTGTTCTGGTCCCTATGTTTTTTCAGTGGATGATTGTTCTGGTCCCTGTGTTTTTTCAGTGGATGATTGTTCTGGTCCCTCTGTTTTTTCAGTGGATGATTGTTCTGGTCCCTCTGTTTTTTCAGTGGGTGATTGTTCTGGTCCCTCTGTTTTTTCAGTGGATGATTGTTCTGGTCCCTGTGTTTTTTCAGTGGATGATTGTTCTGGTCCCTGTGTTTTTTCAGTGGATGATTGTTCTGGTCCCTATGTTTTTTCAGTGGATGGTTGTTCTGGTCCCTATGTTTTTTCAGTGGGTGATTGTTCTGGTCCCTCTGTTTTTTCAGTGGATGATTGTTCTGGTCCCTATGTTTTTTCAGTGGATGATTGTTCTGGTCCCTGTGTTTTTTCAGTGGATGATTGTTCTGGTCCCTCTGTTTTGTCAGTGGATGATTGTTCTGGTCCCTATGTTTTTTCAGTGGATGATTGTTCTGGTCCCTCTGTTTTTTCAGTGGATGATTGTTCTGGTCCCTCTGTTTTTTCAGTGGATGATTGTTCTGGTCCCTATGTTTTTTCAGTGGGTGATTGTTCTGGTCCCTATGTTTTTTCAGTGGATGATTGTTCTGGTCCCTCTGTTTTTTCAGTGGATGATTGTTCTGGTCCCTATGTTTTTTCAGTGGGTGATTGTTCTGGTCCCTGTGTTTTTTCAGTGGATGATTGTTCTGGTCCCTATGTTTTCTTCTGACAGTTGCGGCTCAGTCGTCTGCAGTAGCAGAAAGCACTGAAGAATCGGCAGTGACAGGTCGCGCAAAGATCACAACACAGGGAGTGAGGAATGCACCTCTCCAGGAAACCAGGACCCGGGAGCATCTTCGTATGGGCTGCCAGGATTCCTGCTGAGGTTTCTGATATGAGAAAAACCAAACACAATGTATAAAACATACTGCAGTCTACAGAGAAACAAACACTTTGAGCTTATAACTGCAAAAATAAAACGACCAGTGAAGGTTATATATTGCACCAATTGCTTTTATGCTACAAATCGTGATTAGATTGTAGTCATAGCTTCCCCGTGCTGTTGGCTGGCATAATGACGCATTTCTGCAAAACTGGGCAAATGTAGGTGGAAAAAGCTGTCAATGATCATATGTTACATACACGTTGAAAGACGTCGACGTCGCACGCTGTTTACCCTGATGCTGTTTTTATTTAAATGCATTTCTAAAACAATCAAAGTAACTAATTATCACCTTTGAAGTAAGTTGTTGCTTGTTTTATTTTTTATTTTTTATTTTTTAGAACTGACTGATAGCTATACATGTCAAGGTTTCACGAGATTTAGCCCTTTAAATGTGTCACACTTTTCTCAGATTGTACTACTAATAAAAGCTATAACGTTCAACACTAAACAATTCAACAGGGTGAACATACACCAAACATATTTTATTAACATAAAGGCTAAAAAGGTTTTGGAATGGGAAAGGGGGAATCGATCAAGTTCAGTATTTTTCCATGTTCGGGTTGGGGTGAGTGCTCTTGAGAAAGTCCGGGTCCGAATCCTGCTCTCGTTCATGTGTCATATACCCACTCTTCGTTAAATCAAGATGATGAAACTTTTTGACGAATTTGACTGCAACAGGGAAGTTTTCCCAACAATTTACCCAAAGCCTGTTTCAGATGACAGGTAAGAGCCCATCGACACTAATTTTCCAGGATACTGTAAGCACTTTGGGGACATTTCTAATGCTAGTTTTCAGTTTATTTAGAACTTTAGGAGAGAAGGGTGGGACAAATATGAACCCTGGGGTAAAATGTATGAACATCTGACTAGAAAGCTGTCCACCTTCATTGTAGGTGATGGACTTCATTATTCATTTTGACAGAGGGAGAATGCAAACGAGCAACCCTACCCACTGGCTTGAGTCCAGCACTGCCTGCTGTCATATTCAGCGGCGTGTATTACTGACTTCCACCAGGAACGTGTCACACGAGTGTGCTAGTTCTAAGAACATTAAGGAGGGGTGCATGTTAGCATTTTTTTTCCTCGCTGTTCATTGTACTCAGAACACCCGACCCAATTTTCCTTTCAAACACTATATTTTGTTTATTCTACACATGGGAACCAGTGTTGGGCCAGGTAACCTGTAAGTTAAACCAGTGAGTGAAAAATAGCATAAAATGAAGTATTCCACCACATAGTATTGTGACAGGATAAATAGGCTAATGTGCAGTTTTGTGGTCTAGTGGATTTTTAATTACCCTTGTTAGATGATACCGTCACTGTAGTGCCAGTTTGGTACCTGTCCTGTACTTACTGGTATAAAGGGAGAACCGTAGTCCTATATATATATATATATATATATATATATATATATATATATAAAGTTGTCAGTGGGCGCTGGTTGTTCAAACCTCACATTCTTGTAACTTTGTGTTTCTGTGGCTGAGGGTGCATCAGGTGTGTGTGTGTGGATTCAGAGAGTGGAGAATCGTGTGCTGTGAGCTGTGTTACTTGCTGTGAACCTACTGCTGCAAATAAATATATTGTAGCGTTTCACGCAGTAGGCAGAACAGAAGAAGACAACACGCTGTTTCCAGGTTCAAAGCTTTATTTAGGAATCTCTTTCAGAGTCCACTGCTCTAGCCACTCGCTCTAGAGACCGACCACAATGAGCGTGTAACGCCCTCCTTTTATAACTTAGCCCTCCCCTTTGTGCTAATCGGGTGCCAGAGCGAACAGCTATCCCATTGGTACACTAGGACCAATGGGCACACACAACCAACAGCCAATGACAGGGGCCTGAGCACACCATTCACGCAGCATAGCTCGCACAGCCACCCGCACCTACAGGTAATACAGACGGGGGGAGAGGGACACAATACAGCGGCATTAACAGCACAGACAGTAGAAACAAGAGGGAATACAGTACGCACACACAATACACGGATCGCTACAATATTACCATGAAGCTATTTGTTGTGATGGACAGATCCCAAAGTTCCTTAACTTTATAATTGTATTATTATTATTATTTTTTATAAATTTGGTCGTTGAAATATGTTTAAAGACATCTCTTTTTTTACCTTTAAGTAAAACATTCAACCTGAAACTAAATTCAACGTAACTGTATTTTTAAATGACATCTTCTTACAATATGTTATACTTATTATTAGCCGATAAACATTACTTAATACAGTATTAGCATTCAGTTTTATTTCTGTTTGGTGTTGTAAATTGTATGTTTTAATTGTAACAGTATATGTTTTTTTTATCATCTTTCATTTATAGATCTCATCTAAAAAAGCAATCACTTAGAATAAGTAATTTTTTAAGACATTAAGTTGATGTAATGATACGTGCAAAGTGATTTGCGGCTGCAAAACACCCATATTGCGGCCAAAATCGGCATTTTTCAAGCGCAAACCGTGCGTAAAGAATGGTTTTCACCTGGCGTTCTGCACCATCTTTTTTTTCCGCTTCCTATATGACAAAAAATACAATTAATTTAAATCCAAGTGTCAGAAAAAAAGCTAATCTAGGTAGTTAGTAACTTCAGCAGTCTTCAGGTTTGTCAGGGGTGCCATCTTGTGGATTCTTTCTTTAACCTCATAACAGAATGCTGTACAAAAGTTTTTTTTTTTTTTATATATATATATATATAATACATTTCATTAGGATATTGCTGTCCTACAAAAGAACTATAGTACGGTTATTTGTTTGAATAAAAATTGAAAACAGCAACAATGTTACCAGTTAAAACCAATGACCACAGATTATGAATTGTATTCCCTAGTTAAAACCACTTTATTTGCATAGTATTGGGTCACGTGGTGATATATGTATCAATCTTTTGTCAATTTGTTTTTTATGGTGTACGTTGTTTTAAATGTACTTGTATTTCTAGTTTAACCTTCAAAGTTGAATTTCCTTAAATTAGTAATAGCCAAAGCTTTAAAACACAACAAGTCTTATCTCTTCTATCGTTTTAATGACAGTGGTGTATTGGCAAATTGACAGACATTTTAATGTAAAACATTATCACCTCCAGATGTCGCTAGTGACTCAATTCAGAAGTGAAACGCCGTTTTGTACAAAACAAAACTTACTACCTGTTTTTTGTATTCTGAATTTTTTTTGTTGTTTTTGCTGGTAGTGTAATGATTTCCTTTCTCCACTTTTTGCTAGAATAAAGTACAATCCAATGACATTTATAAAATAAACAGCTGTCGGATTTAAAAAATCTTAATATACACAGTATATATATATATATATATATATATATATATATATATATATATATATATATATATATATATATATATATATATATATCATGATAATAATCTGCAAGATAAGCCAGATATGACAAATCTACTTTTGTGAAAAACAGACTTACATTTCTGAATTCCTAGAGGAGTGTTTTACTGACTGGCTTGTGTCGGTGGTTGACTGGCCCGTCCTGTGTCCCATATTCAGTGTGTCCTGGGAAGGATATGATGCATTTTGTCACTGTCATGTTTGAAATCTCAACGTTTAAACCAGAACTTTTATTACAATTAATATAATGGTAGTATTTATAAAGTTAATTTTGTCTGGGGATTGATCACAGACCTTTTTTAGGCTGCCAGTCCAAAGCAAACTTCAGATGATGTTTTGCTGAGTGACTTGAATGGCACACTGGGGAGCTGTGCACATCTTGGATGGGGATGTAGTCTAAAACTGCTCAATTATTCAATGAAAGATGTATCTAAACGTATAATTAATAACCAGAGTTGGGGTAACTCGCTGCTTACGTAACACGTTACTGTAATACTTTTGTCAATAATGAGGTAATATAACAAGTTCAGTTTTTAATGGAAGTAATAATATTACAGTTACTTTCCATAAAAAAGAAGCAAGTTAGTCTCGTTACCTTTTCTCTGTGGTACACTGACATTAGTCTTGTCTTTTCTTTTTTAACCCTGATGAGACAATATTGGTGCCTTGCTATTTGTGGTTTTATTGAATTCTAACATTTGTATGATTTTCTCTTTATACTGCAAAATTATTAAAAGTCAGGAAATATACAGTACATTATATTTATATGCCAACAACGAAATGTATTCATACTACAAACATTTTAAAAACCTGTTTGACACAGTTAATAAATGAATTACCAGATGAACGTATACAGTATTGTTCTGCAAAGGTTTTTTTTTTGTTTAGTTTGAATGATTTAAGACTGATTTTAATTCTATTGGAAAGGCTCCTTTGCACTAGCTTCAATTGCCCCAAAAGAACAATCACAATAAACACAAAATAGGCCTGATCACAAGGAAAGTGACAGCAGTTCATAAACTTGGGTGACATTTCTGTTATACATTGATGTTTGTCAGTCAGGATGGGACAACGGGGCAGGTAATTGCTAACCCACCGACACTATTTTCTTTCCACTTTCCACAGTTTTTATATTATGTGGATAGCACCTGGTCACGTTACTCATTATACACTGCAGTGTTGCAGAACCAAAACGAGAAGGTTGGTTTAATGTGCAGGTAATAATGGTTTTACTGGTTTGTGCAATGATAGTAATCCATGGCAGTATAACTATTTTCTTCAATTCTCCACATTAATGTCAGTGGTTTTTAGCACACACAACACCTTTTTATTTTGTCAAAGAAGTGTGATTTCAGATGTTATTTCCTCTTTGTGTAGAAAGCTTATTCACAGAGTGCTGTTTATATTTGTCAGAAGGTAGGTAGTTCCCACCACCATCCACTGTATTGTGAAAGCGATACTCTCACTTCACACCAATTTACTATGAGGCAGGGTCAGCTTCGTGTATGACTCAAAGCAAACAGTAACCAGGTGCTCAGTGGTCAAACCGTGGTAATGACAACATTTTAAATGAAGTGAAAAGGTGTGAAAAAAGAAACGGCCCATAATCCCTAGAAGCACAAGTGTACCTGTTTGGTTTCAAGGGGGGAGCTAGTGATTCTGCAAGTGCAACTTCCTTTGCAGAATGCAAACAGGAAAGCCAATAACATCTCAGAATGAAGTAGAGCTCACAGAAGGCAAAAATGTGGAAGACTGCAGTGTATGTGCACCTTATTTTCCAGCATGAAATTGAACTTTATGACATCAAATAATACGTTTAACATTTTGCCCTTTATACCATAAGCATTTTTTATTCTTTATCTCAGTTGGTATGTGTTACATTACAGAGCAGAAACTTTTTTTTTTTAAATCCTGGTACTCTATTGAAATTGTGGCGCATTGTTTAAATGGCGTACTTCTGATAATAATATAGGTAATATTCATCTCGATTGCATATAGATTCATCATATACTGAAGCATCACGAAGTTCTGTAAGCCATAGCATTACATAACATGGTGCAGTGATGACAACAGTCAAAAGCAGAAACCATTATGCACCACCCACAATAAGTTCTGTTAGTCCCTTTTAAAGTTAGCCTTGTATTTTATTGTACTTTGTATTTGGCTTGTTGTTACCTGAATAAGTGGTGTCATTTTGATTTGTGCACTTTTAAAAGTCTAGTACAGTACATCATAGTATTATTATTAATTATTAATTAGTCATTTAGCAGACACTTTTATTCAAAGCGACTTACAGAGACTAGGGGGCAAACTATGCATCACAACTGCTGCTGCAGTGACTTACAATAGGACCTTGGTTTTACATCTCATCTGAAGGACGAAGCACAAGGAGGTTAAGTGATTCGCTCAGGGTCACACACAGTGAATCGTGGCTGGGATTGAACAGGCAATCTCCTGGTAACAAGCCCCTTTCTTTAACATTGCTTTGATCAGTGCAGTAAAGCAGAGTTAAAAACACAATGAAAGTAACCACAGTAAAACACAGTAATTGTATAACAAACTTTTAAAAACAAACAAAATAAAAATCCAATAGTTGGTCCACTAGATTAACCCTAAATCTGTGACCTTCCTACCATGCTCATTCCTCCAGTAAAGTTGCACACAGCTGCTTTAATAGAAGTCCCTCAGATCAGCTCTCTAAATTATCCCGCAGAGGTCTGACAGGGCTAAGGTTGCTGAGTAATTTAAACCTGTGGGCTCTTATTAAGGAAATACATCTTCATCCAATTTACAATGACTTTTGTGGATATTTTATTAAAGTAATATTATTTTAAATATAAATCCACAGATCCAGTGTAATTGAATAAACCTATGGTGAGAAGATGCACGCCGGCATGTAACTGAAGTCTTTGAAAAAGGCACAACAATAGAGAAACCTGGAGTAGTGATTTAGTATTGTGGACTTGAATTAGAAGCATACTCTTAACTTATAGCAATAATGGGCCCCTTACTAAGAAAACAGAAAATAAATCCTATGTTTATAATAAGTTTTGTGCTTGAGATAACATTTTCAATAAACACTTAGTTGATGATTAAAAAACGCTTAGATATATCAATTAGCATATAAAGCACCTTATTAGCACAGACAAAGCCTTGTGACACTTATACAGCAAGTACATAAACACCTGCTGAGAGTCCTCAGTTCGGCCTGTGAGTGAGAAGAATCGGGACGAGATTTAACATCCTCACACACACGTGTAACCTGATCTTGTGTAAAAAAAACAAAACAAAACAAAAAAAAAAAAAAACATGAACATTTCAAACCTCTCTGTCTCGGCTATCATTACAACCAACATGTCACACACGCCTAAGCATGCGTTTAAAGGCGTGGTAATACCAATCTTTTGTTTTAGTTTATATAAACCCGAGCTGCAGGTTCAGTGCGCGGCTGATAAGTTCATGAGCCAGCAGAACGGAAGGTCGCTTAGGTCTGAGTGTAACTGGTTACACGTAAACGCAGCGGATCTTGCATTCTGATGGCTTTGGAAATTCGCATTTCGATGCGCTTGTGACATGGGCTGCGGGACAAGTAAAGTGCTGCCGGAGCCCCCCAAGAACTGCTACGTGGATTTTGTGAAATCGGTGGTGAAATGTAACAACAAACAGAAACTATGCGATGAGGAGCCCCTTAAACCATCTGGGAAGAAAACCGATTTCTGGGGTATTCATAACCCCGGGGAGTATCAACAGCAGCAGCAACAGCAACAGCAGAACCAGCACTTGCTATGGCAGGAAGGAGTGAAACGGAACAAAGTCGCAAAATATAGAGCGAAGTTTGATTCAAGAGTGACAGCCAGGTAAAAAAAAAAAAATTAGGAAAACGTACATTGTAAAACGTTATAAATAACAGACATTAAGGGTGGATTCAATACAAACATGTTAACATAATATAGCATTATAATGATGCAAGTTTTTTTTTTTTTTTTACATAACATTGATAGCAATACATTTGTTTAGTTCTATAGCCTATCTTGTTGGTAACCTTAACTTGTTATATTTTATGACAAGTAGCTCTTCCTGACATACACCAGACGTTACAAGGGTCACCTTAAGAAAATGTGGTTAATCAAACTTCATTTTTACGTAATCTATCTATCTATCTATCTATCTATCTATCTATCTATCTATCTATCTATCTATTACACATAACATGAATAATTGCACATATTCTATGATCATATACTCAATTAATATATCTCCTGTTGCATGCGTATTAAGACATGTGTAATAACAGACTCTGTTGTTTAGAGCATAAAATACAGACATTGCGGAAATAAGTTTCTTTTAGCAGATGTGTAGAAATAAATGCAAAACATAATTTTCTTTAGAATAATGATATATAATAGTTGTCTGTTGTAGTGATCTCTATGCACACTATAATATCTTATTTTGTAATAAGCAAGGATAATTTGATGCAATGGCTCAGATCACCTCTGTTTTAACAGTGGATATTTGCACTGTGCAGTCACCCTGTGACTGACTAATGTACATGAGGATGTTCAAGTAACACATCTATTCTATGGTTTGGCATTTTTTCCAAACAGTGTTTTTGTTATATTAATAACATTTGATACGCATGAAAATTTGACAATTTCAAGAGTAAACAGTCTCTTTAAAAGTAATATATATGGTCAAGTGTTGCATCACCCTATAGAATTAACGCATTTTACTTTATAAAGTCAAATGAAATGCCAAATAATGCTAACATATTGAATTGCATACCGCTTTGAATTGAAAAATGTGAGGTAGCCTTTTGCAATATAATTTTGTAGTTTCTTTGATTACGTGATCTAAATTATGTTCATATATTTTTTTTAATTACGTCTCAATCCTAAAATTCTAGGTGATGCAAAATGTTGGCCATCGCTGTACAACTAAATTGAATCATTTTAAATGAATATTTTTTTTAATCCCCCAAATTTCCCGTATCAGAATCAAACCCCAATGTTGTAAAATGACATTTACATGCAACGCATCTGTACATTTTCTCTAATTCAGGTATGACATCAAGGCTCTCATAGGAAGGGGAAGCTTCAGCAGGGTGGTTAGAGTAGAGCACAGGGCCACCAAGCAACCGTTTGCCATCAAGATGATAGAAACCAAAGCCAAGGAGAGGCGGGAGGTGTGCGAATCAGAACTGCGCGTGCTCAGGAGAGTCAGCCACTGCAATATCATCCAGCTCATCGAGGTCCTGGAGTCCCAGGAGTGTGTCTACATGGTGATGGAGCTGGCCACCGGAGGGGAGCTTTTTGACAGAATCATCGCTAAAGGCTCATTCACTGAACGGGATGCAACCCAGGTCCTGCAGATGGTTTTAGATGGAGTGAAGTACTTGCACAGCTTGGGGATTTCCCATAGGGATTTGAAACCAGAGAACCTGTTGTACTATCATCCAGGTATAGACTCAAAGATCTTGGTAACTGATTTCGGATTGGCTAACTCAGGCAATAAAGGCGGAGACTGGTCAATGAGGACGACCTGTGGGACACCAGAGTATATTGCACCAGAGATCCTGTTGAGGAAGCCCTACACCAGTGCAGTGGACATGTGGGCTCTTGGTGTGATCACGTACATTTTACTGAGTGGGTCTATGCCATTTGAAGATGAGAACCGCACAAGGCTTTACAGAATGATCCTGAAGGGAAAGTACAGCTTTGTTGGTGATGTAAGTATAGAAACACACAAACTACTTCCTTTAAAATATGTGATCTTGTGTTGCAGAATGTTTTGTTTTTAATACATAGCACGGATGGTAAACACCTTATCCTTGCAGCAAGAATGACGGATTCCCGGCGATAAGCTCTTAAAGCTGCAGAATCATCACTCTTTCTGACCTGTTTAAAGGTTGGTGTTTAGATCAGCATATTGTCCGGATCCCTTCTACCTTTTTTGTGGGGACATGGTCACCTGGGTCCCATTTATTTTTAATGGGGAACACATTTGCTGTCATGATTACAAACGGCTATGTAAAAAAAAAAAACATATTTGGCTCTTTTGAACAGAAAAATAGCATATATGTGAAAAAATGTAAAGGCACTGTGTTTTGCAGAAAGCTGACTAACTATCTTTAATTGTTTAGTCTTTCATATTATTAATATAACACAGTTACATTGGATGCGTACAAGAATGTACAAGTGTGTTTGTCGGTTTCTCAGTTTTGGCCTACAATAGTTTACTTAGTTAAGACATAATGGAGTAGACATGCCTCAAGGCTATAATTGATCTATCATGTCCATAAAACAGTAATTTATATTCTCTATTTCCTGTCAGGAAACTTCTGGCTTGGTGCCTTGAGGTACAAGCAATCATGGCAACAAGGCAGAAACTAAGTTAAGCAATGAGGTAAAGACCAGGGGAAGCAGCATTAGTGGGCACTAACTCAGTGTATTTTCTGCTGCTGGAAAATTCAGATAGAATCTTTTGTTTTAAAGCTTGTTCAGTATTTTACTGAAATAAAACATGCCTGTTTATTTCTTTCAGAGCTCTGCATTTTCTAACGTTATCCTCAGAAATCAGTGAAATTCCCTGTAGGAAGTATTTTCTTTTTGTGTTTTTGTTCAGCAGAGATGGGAAAAATGTGGATTATTTAGGCTTGTATGCTGAGATTCTGTGTGACCAGCCCTGATTTACGATAATACAACAAACTCATCCCGTTGGTTGCTAAGCATTGCTATATCAAGCTTTGCTATATACACCACTCTGTCCAATGCTTTTGAAAGAAGGAACTTGAGCAAAAGAATTTACAGAAAGTCTTTATTTGCTTAACTCTCAAGCAACATTCCTGTATCTGTCATATACGTTAGTATTTACAAAATATGAACTAAAACAGTCTGTACACAAAATGAATCAGCACAGGATTTTGCTCCAACTCTTCCAGTAGTTTTTATGATTTTCTGTAAATTACATTTCTAGCAAAGATTGGATAAACTCTTGACGTTACTGTAATACATAACAATATACTTACAGTACTGACTTGATTTAAATAAGATTCTCCAGAAGAGGGGTCATAAAGGTTAGTAAAGAAAAAAAAAAAAAATTAGAGGGGTTATAGCTAAAAAATAAAAAATAAATCCCATCTGTCGTCCACTTCCATTCACTAGGTCTCACTGAAGCAGTTTTGAAAGAAGCAAATCTTGTAAAAATGATACTGGTACCAAAGTTGGTAAAAAAAAAATAACTTAGTTTGCATGCTTAACTTTTAGGTAAAGGGCAGGTGTAACAAACTACCTGAAAGTAAGACATGCAGTCTGAGAAGGGAAATACTTCTTTACTGTTGCAACAGAGTGAAAATCATTAACACACAGGCATTCACTGGGAAACGATACTGTGACATTGTAGCTTCTCATGGTTCACCGCTGCAGGCCTGGTTTGTTTTCACTGTAGGACACTGAAGGTCAGGATTAAGCTGTGCTTGCAGAGCTATGAGGTTCATCTGACTATAGCCAGTTCATTTGTCCCTCACATTTATATGAGCACTAAATTCAGTTTAAAAATTAAAAAAATAATTACTACTTGCCTTAAAGACAACCAGGGGTGTTTTTTTAGTGTAGTTTAGTGGGATCAAAAGGCTTCTGAATTTGCACTGCAATTCAGTATTTAATAGAAAAGTTAATAGTATTAATACATTACTTAAATTACACATTGTGACAGGGTGGCAGTGTAATATGTGGAGATTGGTATTGGAAAAACATGGTAAAATGTCAATTCCATACATATCTCCAAATGCTTTGTTCAAAGCATCCATTTTTTAAAGAGTTGCTAATTATGTTTTGTATTTTCGCCTGTCCCCAATTTGGTTATCCCCAATCGTACCATTTTACTGAACTGTAACAGGACAGATTGTACCAATTTTAATATTCTATTATGGTTTATTGTAAAGGTTGGTTCATTGGACGCGAGCGAGGGCTCAGGAATTGATAATAAGAGAAATGTGCTTTGTGACTTAGAGATGAGTAAGGTAATTCCCCTTGGCTTGCAGAGAGCCGCCCTCGCAGAGGTGAGACCAAACCGATCGGTCTCCAAACCTGAGAAGCAACCGATACTTCCCCCAAGGGGAAACTAGAGGGGAGAAAATGGGAAGACGACAGTTAGATAGATTTGGCCAGGGGTCCCCCTTGTCTCGCTGAAAACAAAAAACGCAAGACAGAGAGCAAGTGCGTGGTTGGGGTCTAAATAGGGGTTTAGCAGATGTTATTGGTAGGAAGGAAATAGGGGGGAGGAGCCTCATGCCCTCCGAACAACATCCCAAGGTTACACTATTGCTTTGAGGTGAATACCCCGGAAGTTCCTATATCAATTCGAACATAACACTGACATGGTCGATTCACACAGGGCTAAAAAGACACAGGATGCTTGAGTTTTAAATTTTACAGGAGGTCCCGACGTCCTGTATAAATTCAGAGGCCACCTGTTTATATGGTGATTTTTAGTCCTGTGTGAATCAGGCTTAAGAGGATAACATAATTTGTTTACTGGAAAGGACAATTGAGGTCTAGTAATTGCTTGGTGAAAGCATGTATCAACGTGCAAAGCTTGAGCTCCAGTTGAAATGTATTAACTGTTCTCTTCCACTCCACTTGCTCAGGAGAATCTTGATGACATGCATGAAGTCTGCTTCAGTGATTAAGTCAGTCCTTATTGGACAAGTCTGACCTTTGAACAAATGTGTGTCATGAAGAATAAATTACTGACAGGTGGTGATTATTTGTAGTTTACTGTTTAACTTGGTTTGTAAAACTTAAATTAACTTTCTTGCATGCTTTCATTTGGGAAACATGTGCCAGGGGAAAGTGCTGAAGGAAATCGAACGGCCAGGGGAAAGTGCTGAAAAAAATCGAATGCAAAATTTGTCATCTATAACTACAGCATTCAAGGGCCCATAGGCCAAGAGTAAAGTAGGCACCTGACAAGTCCTCATCCTGTTTTTATTATTCAGAGGTTGTCGAGACTAATGTGGAATCCAGGTTTAATGTGCTCGCAAGGTGGCAAGAGTGAAAAAGGATTGTAGGTTATCTGCCCCGATTGAAATTTCAATTTTGAAATGTGCACACTGTTTGATGTCTTACTATCCTCCTATCACAAAACCCTGACAATCTACTGTGTAAATAAAAAATGAGAGTTTCAGAGACAGTCTTGATTGACAGATATCTGTCAAACCAGGGGAATAGTTTGCTCATCCTGCAGGCTGTTTGCAATACATTGTCTAATTGATTCCCTTGATTAAACTTTTCAGCAGTTTATGTAGCATGGGCATTTTTAAATGTTTATTTTAAAAGCAGGTCAAATTGTATGCAGTTCATCAATTACTCAAAAATACTCAATCAAGATTCTGCGAAAGCCACAGGTGGATTTATTTTTAAACTTCCCTGTGAGATATTTGTTGAATAAATCAGCATTAAGTGGACAATGATTGTTGTGTGAGTGATGAGAGAGAGAGTGATGTTATTATTATTATTATTATTATTATTATTATTATTATTTATTTCTTAGCAGACGCCCTTATCCAGGGCGACTTACAATCGTAGGCAAAAACATTTCAAGCGTTACAATACAAGTAATACAATAAGAGCAAGATGTACAATACTAGAACCAATATCATTGGCTGTAGGTGGGAGCATATGACGTGTGCATCTGAAACGATATGTTCTTCTGTGGCCAAACTTCTATAATCCAATCAAAAGTCTTAGTCTCTTGCTGAATATTTAAGGCAAAACTGCTGCACCTATAGTGCTAAAATATGACCTACTGTACAGAATTGTTTCATATTTTTTTTTAGAACATTTAGATGGTGTAAAAGTCTCCAGTGTTGTCATAAAACTGCATTGTATATAAAAAAACAAGTATGTTGGGGTGTGCGATTTTGGAGTGGGAAAAAAAGCGCATTTACTATAGTGCCTTCATATTCACAATGTGAGAAAAACATCTTTTCATGTGGTCTATAAAAATCAAGTTTATCAATTAATCGATTCAATAATGGATAAATCCTACAGTGGAATCAAGACACACCGTCTCTGCAACCCAGTGATAAATAGTTTTCATGATGTTTTAATGGTTACATTTGGGAAAGGGCCATTTATCACTGACTATAATTGTGGTGTTTGGCAGAGTTGTGCATCCAAAAGAGAAATGGAATCCAGGTCTATAGGAGTTTAAATGAAGTGAGTTGCAGTGTTATTGATATTGTGTCATACAGCATTAAAGGCAGCAATGCCAGGCTGTGTTTTCAAGAGAGTTGTGTAGAGTGCGCGTAAGCTTAAAACTTCAATGATTAACTTGTAGCTTGTTATGAAAGCAAAAAAAAAAAAAAACCTCCTCCTGTTGTTAAAATATGTTATTAATGACATTAAAACATGTATAGACCTGTGCTGAACCATTTGACTTTTGAATCACCAGATTACGTAAAATTGTGCTTTAAATGATATACTGTACACTGTTAAAAATAGTTACCGTTGCATTAGGGCTGAACACAATAAAATTAACAAAGCCATTGAGCATTTTTCTGAAAAGAGAACCCACTATTTACCAGTAGAACATATGTATTTATTATTATTTTTTAGCAGACGCCCTTATCCAGGGCGACTTACAGTTGTTACAAGATATCACATTATTTTTACATACAATTACCCATTTATACAGTTGGGTTTTTACTGGAGCAATCTAGGTAAAGTACCTTGCTCAAGGGTACAGCAGCAGTGTCCCTCACCTGAACCCGCAACCCTCCAGTCAAGAGTCCAGAGCCCTAACCACTACTCCACACTGCCCTGCATTTAACCCTATTATTATAATCCCAAAGTGAAACTTTCAGTTGATACAAGAAATTATTATTATTATTAGTTTATTTAGCAGACACCTTTATCCAAGGTGACTTAAAGAGACTAGAGTGTGTGAACTATGAATCAGCTGCAGAGTCACTTACAATTACGTCTCACCTGAAAGACGGAGCACAAGGAGGTGAAGTGACTTGCTCAGGGTCACACAATGAGTCAGTGGCTGAGATGGGATTTGAACCGGGGACCTCCTGGTTACAAGCCCTTTTCTTTAACCACTGGACCACACAGCCTCCTTAATGACTCACAGATGACCACAATTACTGTTCTTTCAAGATATCTTCAGCTGGACTTGTAATTTATTACAAATATGTATATTGAGTTGACTGACCCAAATTCATACCTTTCATCAAGCAAAACTTTATTTACAATTGGCTTTAATCTCCAAAGAAGAACTTGTAACAATACTGTAAGCTTTAGGCATAGTTTATTGTGATACTGTTTAACAAAACCTTTAATTCTATAAATTACAGAATACTGGCGACAAGTTACAGTGATGATTTGTAATATGTGTATTAAGAGCTTAACATATACAGTATCTAGATAACCATTTATCCATTTAGTTTTTTTTGATAGTATCATTATGTGGGTTATATATAGAGGCTATTTGTCTGTTTGTCTGTCACTTCTTTAGCCCATGTACAAAGCAACCCTTACAGAAAAGACTGATAGATCTCATTGCGATATTGTTACTTGTGTATTAACCCATCGTAATCCAGTACTGCACAGTGGTCCTGTGACATTAACCACAGAAATTCACCTGAAATGTATAAAAGAATTATACAAGTTTTTCTGATTATGTTTCACAGTACACTGGGGCTGGATGCAAGGTGAGCAAGAGCACTCTTTTATTTATAGCTCTTCAAAAGGTTGCACAGGCTTATGTTAAGGCAAAGTGTTCAACTGGAATCAATTCAAGACATTCTGATATATCAATGCCCTGTTTATATATAGTACTGTAACAGGGGACTCCTGCACAAGTCATGAATGAGTGACCGAAGCGTGGATGCGTGATCACTGCGTGATTGACAGGAGACCGAGACTGGAAGGTTGGGATTGACATACCCACAGGCACGCAGGTTTATTTACGTAGATGTACAGTGCCTTGCGAAAGTATTCGGCCCCCTTGAACTTTGCGACCTTTTGCCACATTTCAGGCTTCAAACATAAAGATATGAAACTGTAATTTTTTGTGAAGAATCAACAACAAGTGGGACACAATCATGAAGTGGAACGAAATTTATTGGATATTTCAAACTTTTTTAACAAATAAAAAACTGAAAAATTGGGCGTGCAAAATTATTCAGTCCCCTTAAGTTAATACTTTGTAGCGCCACCTTTTGCTGCGATTACAGCTGTAAGTCGCTTGGGGTATGTCTCTATCAGTTTTGCACATCGAGAGACTGAAATTTTTGCCCATTCCTCCTTGCAAAACAGCTCGAGCTCAGTGAGGTTGGATGGAGAGCATTTGTGAACAGCAGTTTTCAGTTCTTTCCACAGATTCTCGATTGGATTCAGGTCTGGACTTTGACTTGGCCATTCTAACACCTGGATATGTTTATTTGTGAACCATTCCATTGTAGATTTTGCTTTATGTTTTGGATCATTGTCTTGTTGGAAGACAAATCTCCGTCCCAGTCTCAGGTCTTTTGCAGACTCCATCAGGTTTTCTTCCAGAATGGTCCTGTATTTGGCTCCATCCATCTTCCCATCAATTTTAACCATCTTCCCTGTCCCTGCTGAAGAAAAGCAGGCCCAAACCATGATGCTGCCACCACCATGTTTGACAGTGGGGATGGTGTGTTCAGGGTGATGAGCTGTGTTGCTTTTACGCCAAACATAACGTTTTGCATTGTTGCCAAAAAGTTCGATTTTGGTTTCATCTGACCAGAGCACCTTCTTCCACATGTTTGGTGTGTCTCCCAGGTGGCTTGTGGCAAACTGTAAACAACACTTTTTATGGATATCTTTAAGAAATGGCTTTCTTCTTGCCACTCTTCCATAAAGGCCAGATTTGTGCAGTATACGACTGATTGTTGTCCTATGGACAGAGTCTCCCACCTCAGCTGTAGATCTCTGCAGTTCATCCAGAGTGATCATGGACCTCTTGGCTGCATCTCTGATCAGTCTTCTCCTTGTATGAGCTGAAAGTTTAGAGGGACGGCCAGGTCTTGGTAGATTTGCAGTGGTCTGATACTCCTTCCATTTCAATATTATCGCTTGCACAGTGCTCCTTGGGATGTTTAAAGCTTGGGAAATCTTTTTGTATCCAAATCCGGCTTTAAACTTCTCCACAACAGTATCTCGGACCTGCCTGGTGTGTTCCTTGTTCTTCATGATGCTCTCTGCGCTTTAAACGGACCTCTGAGACTAGCACAGTGCAGGTGCATTTATACGGAGACTTGATTACACACAGGTGGATTCTATTTATCATCATTAGTCATTTAGGTCAACATTGGATCATTCAGAGATCCTCACTGAACTTCTGGAGAGAGTTTGCTGCACTGAAAGTAAAGGGGCTGAATAATTTTGCACGCCCAATTTTTCAGTTTTGTATTTGTTAAAAAAGTTTGAAATATCCAATAAATTTCGTTCCACTTCATGATTGTGTCCCACTTGTTGTTGATTCTTCACAAAAAATTACAGTTTCATATCTTTATGTCTGAAGCCTGAAATGTGGCAAAAGGTCGCAAAGTTCAAGGGGGCCGAATACTTTCGCAAGGCACTGTACATACAGGTGTCCCACGTGACGCTATCTGCAATGGTAGCTCACGTGGGACATACGGCCTGGTGTACAAAAGGCCAATACTGTACAATAACTACAAATAAAAGGTGCCGTGAAGACAGCATGTGCTACTCCACTAACACATGGAGGTCCTGCTTACACACCTGTCTGCTATACTCAGTGGGATCTACTATCCTGAAACTAACTCCCTGTCCCACGGGCAGTTCACCCAACTGCAACCTCAGAATATGCACATGATCGTTGGTAGGTTGCCGTGTCCTTCTCCCGGAACAAACCCTGACCCCCTCCTGACCTCGGAGTATACACACAGTGGCCGTTAGAGGTGGTCACTTAGTTTCCTGACCCCAGTCGATCAGCCGCACAGATGACCCGATGCTTTGGCAGCAGCAGTGCTCTGACCCCTATGCCTTTACAGCAGCCTTGATCTGTGTAATCGGGACCCTTTTATTCCTGGCGCTCCCTGCACCACGCCAGCTCACAGCTGGTAAACACACCCATGCTGCTTGTTCCCACAACTAAACACAGCAGGCAGACTGCCACACACACAGCGTCAGGTTCCCCATTAAAACTAATACCATCCTCATTTATACAATCACTACACATATTGCAATATTCTATCACATAAGCCCCCTCCTTATGTGCAGGGCTTCAGCCCTGCTACAAGTACATATATTTAAATATTGTTATTATTGACTGATCTTTCAACAAATGAACATAATTGACAGTTCCCTGAAACCGCTGACATTTGGGATTTTTTTCTTTCAAATTAAAATGGATTGATATCTTGAATAATTCTTCTGGTTGTCAGTTTTCATTTGAATTTGAATTTATTTGATTTATTTAGCACCTTTCATACCCTAGTGTCTCAAATGCTTTACATGTCAGTTAAAACTGAAAGATGTATGCAGTATCAAAAAGTAGTACACATTACATAATAATAATAATAATAATAATAATAATAATAATAATAATAATAATAATAATAATAATACATGCAGAACATCTAGGGGATTTGGAAATCAGTTCCTCAAACAGGGAGCTTGAATCCGATTAGATTGTGTATAAAATCCAATTCAAATGGTAAGCTCTAGTAGTGTGCAGAGGAGATAATGTGGGCGGATGATATAATGTGTATAATACAGGCACCTTAACAGTTTTGTTCTACATTTCTAATAAAGGTTTGTCTACTTAGTTTTACCTTGTTCAACATTTCCTATTTCCACAAGCCATGTGCCTCATGGTGAATGACCATGTGTTGACGTAGTTTGATGCTTACTTTACCTGTAGTAAACAATATTTTTAGCATACCTAAGATTGTTTTTATATGCAAGTCCAAATATCACAACTCTTCATTCATTCCACTAGACTACATTTTTTTCAGCGGGTGTTGAAATGCTTTACAACTACTGTCGTATCTTGCTTCAGCTGTATAAGCAAACATTAACACCTCCTTGTGAAGCCCACAGAGTTAATGTCCCTGTCCCTGGAAGGAGAGTCATGCCAGGGGATCCCAAAGCCTCATACCTTGTCATGTGTAAGCTGACAAACAGGCAGGAGCTCTTTTCACTAAAACAGTTTGCTGCACGAAAGGGGCAGCACTTGTCTCTGGCATTTCATTCATTTTCCAGAGTGGGTAGTATGTGAACTTTTCAAGCCATTTACATTGTGTTATCTCATTAACATCATTTATTTTATGTACCCATTGGTTACTTAAATATTGGCATAGCAAAAAAAAAAACAAAAAAAAAAAAAAAAACTTCAGAATTCATGTTCATGTTATTTTCTTTATACATGCTGCCTCTCGGGGAGGTTATTCGTAAACATGGGGTGAATTTCCACAGCTATGCAGATGACACACAGATTTATATATCTGTTAAACCAGGTGACACAACAGCTATTAATGTTCTTTTCAAATGTCTAGCCGATATTAGAAGCTGGATGTCTCAGAATTTCTTACAGTTAAATTCTGATAAGACAGAAGTCTTACTTTTAGGCTCTAATCAACAGATGAACTCGACAAATATTGATCTAGGTATGCTAAAATTAAATTTAAAATCTGAAGTGAAAAACCTGGGGGTTATTTTTGATTCTGCACTTTCCTTCAAACCACATATAAAATACATTACTAGTGTCCTTTTATCATTTAAGAAACATTGTGAAAGTTAGATCATTCTTGTCTTTGGATGATGCAAAGAAATTAGTAGATGCTTTTATTTTTTCTAGGTCAGATTTCTGTAATGCTTTATTCTCTGGACTTACAAGTCATGCTATATCACGTCTACAGCTAGTGCAAAATGCTGCTGCTAGAATGCTAACTAGGACAAAAAAAGGGCTCACATTACACCTGTGTTGGCATCATTGCATTGGCTTCCTGTGCATTACAGAATTGATTTTCAGAATTCTATTACTAGTTTTTAAAGCACTGAATGGACTATCTCCACAATATCTAAATGATATGCTAATTCCTTATCAGCCTGAACGCACTCTGAGATCTGCAAATGCTGGCCTTTTATGTATTCCGAGGGTGAATGGTAAAAGGATGGGAGAGGCTGCTTTCTGTTTTAATGCCCCCACACTCTGGAACTCCTTACCCCCTTTATCAGAGACTCACCTTCAATTGCAATCTTCAAATCTCAATTAAAAACATACCTTTTTAATATAGCTTTTCCATAACATTTTTATGTTGTATTCTGAGTTTTATTGTTACTTCTGTTTTTAATAACTGTACTCTTTTATTACTGTTTATTATTGTATTTTTGTATTTTTTTCTTCTGTATGTAAAGCACTTTGAATTGTATTGTACATGAATTGCGCTATATAAATAAAGGGTTATTATTATTATTATTATTATTATTATTATTATTATTATTATTATTAGGTGTTTTTTCCATGATTAATGTATTACTGATTCATGGCAGTAAGTCTGCAAAGTAAATTATTCTCCAAAATTTCTTTAAAGACACCAGCTGCATCAAAGATCAGAAATATTTCTGCTAAAGATCACTCCAAGCGCAAGAAATTTCACCTGTCTCCGTAGTTATTTTTACATTTATGTTTTTATTTAGTTTGATATATACCGTGATGATGAAAATAGAAGGTCTTTAAAAGGTGGACATATAAAATGAAATATTCTACAATTTAGCATTTACTGTTTTTCAGGCAAGCATTTAATATTTAGGAACACTTATAACTCTAGAGAAAATGATCATTTGTTCTGCTGAGAATACAAGATGTAATGTGGAGATCCTGATACAGGTGATCTTGTGATCTAGACCTGATGTTTTGAAATGTCTAGGTCCTGATGTCATTTATCTTGTAAGCCCTTGTAGTATCCGACATCATCGCATCACAGAATGAAAAGAACTGAGTTTGGAAAACTGCAGTCCACTGTAAAAGACCATGTTTATTTGCATATAAGAATGTATTCATTTTTTTCTTTATTTTCCTCAGAGTTCACTTTCAAACTAACTGAACTGGAAACAAACTATATATGAAAGGGATCTAATCTGCTGTTCAGTGATACCAAACAAATACTGTACCTATTTATTACTTTGTCACCCGCATTTAATTACCAAAAAAGCCTGATAGCTTTCTTTTTTTACAATTATGTAAAATAACTCCTTTGAGTGGACGTGTTACTCATGTTTGACGCTACTTGGTGTCAGACCAGTAGACATTGTTAAAGCCTCTCTTGAGTCCTCAAACAGGTATTGTAATGGGATAGCAGACAGTTCCTCACACTCTGCTAGATGGACTGTGTCTGTGAGCAGGCTGGGTCCCTCCCTCCCCAGAAAGAGTGCTTGGTTTGCGTACTGCTCTGCTGCCACGAGTGACATGTTGTTGTCAGGTCAGAGCCCCAGGTAGCAGGGCTGTCATCAGGCTGTGAAGTCACGGAAGAATCCGGGCATTTGAGTGTAAAAAGTTGCATCGGAATGTACGGTACTGGAACTCTAATTAGTCACTATACAGATGAAAAAAATTGAACCTGGTTCATGCCTGCTCTCCCTGAATATTAACGCTATTTGGCTTAAGTAATTTCTCACCCCTCAAATGTGCATTTTATCACCACATTGATGAGACTCATTCTGCTTCTACAGTCACTGCACTACAGCTGAACTACCCTAGGTGCTCATTGTCTGCCAAAAATAGAGCATTGTTTTGTTGTGCATTCTTTCTACCCTTTCCTGGTAAAAAGGGTGTCCCTTTGCGTGCAATTCCTCTGTGCGTCTGAGAGCTCCACAGCCTGGAGGTTCAAACACCAGCACTGTATGCAAGTGCTGTCTTTGTGTGCCAGCCCTGGATCCTAGATGCTTCATCTTACAACATATGTGCTGATTGATTGATTGGCTGCTGCAGTTTTATTTATGCGTTTCAACTGGGGGGAGTGGTAGAGCATGTTCATTGTTTCTTGCTTTTAAAATGAATAGAAACTAGAAAATACAACCTTAATGGATCAAACACAGTATTTTACAGTGGCCTCAGTAGTTATAACAAATAAAACAATCACAGATGTGATTCCTGAGTAGTACTCCACCGCGTAGCATGTGCAGCACCTCATTCAATTCGTAATGAATAGGGCTTTCAAGAAAAAAGTACCAGGAGCACCTGACTCACTTTTGGCAAGTTGCCAGACGAGGGGTAAGTGACGAGTTTTATTTGAACTTCAGCCCAACCCTTTACCCTGTAGGGGATGCAGGTCCTAAAATGTTAGAATTGCTTTGAGAACCTTAGGTTTCTAGTCCCCCCACTGGTCATTAATTTTTGGTATTTCTACCAAGTTTAGGCTGAAATAATATGGGGGGGGGGGGGGGGGGGGGGCGCTCACCCAAAGATATTTTTGGATAGATGATGAGATCTACAAGAATCAAGCAAAACATTTTGGTATCCGCAGATTTTGGATTTTTGGAAGATTTTCGAATGCATTTGTCATGCATTCGAGCATTGCTTATGGCCACTTTGGTGAGGTTAAAGTACCACATAGTTCTAAACAAACTGGCTATTTCTTCAATTGTGCATTCTCTGAGGATTGATCTAGAGGAAAAAGTGACAGGGTGTGCTTCCACTGGCACTAGCTTGGAGCTGAGGGGTTATGAACTTGCATTTTGTATATGACTGGATAGCTAGCTTTTAATAGCGCTCTCAGGCCCCCTTACTCAAACGGTCCGTAATGCCTGGTAATGCCCTCTGTGTTATTGATTACCTAATGATGGCGTATGCATAGTGATCTCTAAATGCTGCAGCCTAACTGCAGTATAAACAGTCATTATTTATTTGTTTTCTGAGATTTATTTGTGGCAGACTGATTTGTAGTTATTTAGATGGTGCAATCCCTCAGCACTGAACTACTTATCTGATACAAAAGATGCACTGTCACCGTGGAATACATTACCATGACTGTGGTAGTTTGAAATGCTTCAGTCAGGTTACGTCAAGTGAAGAACTGTAATTCATAAAATGTTCAGAGTTTGTTGGCTACATGATGTATCAATAAAGACTGTAGCTATCCACTAAAATCACATGTGACAAGTGTTTTCAAAATACCGTTAAAAAGTGATTTTTTTTAACACTGGATGTGATTCACATCGGTTTCGGCACCAGTGGAATCTGTCACTGAGCTCAAAGTAAAGTGCTGTGGATTTTGACGTCCGATAAGAAAATAAATTGCATTGCAGTACAGGAGTATAGCCTTTTTTGATGGCTAATATTTTAAATGAAAGAGAGAAAGTAAGGTGAGATGAATATCAAATCAGTACAGTTATTTTGAAATGATATAGACAGACCCTTTGAAAAGTATAAACCAGCAAGGCAATCTCCACCTTCACAGTACATTCCACACAAGAGCCATAGTGAATTCAGGAAGTCCCTGGAGCCCGGTTAGGTGCATTGTGGGACCTGTCATTTCTTAACAGACACTGCTACACATAGATACATATGTATATTGGTACTGGCAGTAACACCAGTTGTATTAGTATTCAACTAAACAAAGGAGTTTACACATTTAAAGTTGGCAGCTTTGGTATTGAGATGTGGTGAGGAAAACTCTTGTGACTGGGAGCCGTCGGTTCTGGTTAAATTTGCCATGTGTTGTTTCTGTTGCCCGATTTTGGAAAGACACAGTGTCAGATGAGTGGTGGTTTAGGGGATGAACAACATATTTTTTGGATAGGTTCAATTCTGCCTTGAAGTCATGAATGTCAGGTCATTGCGTGCAGTGTCAGATTGTACAGTGTATATTTCATGCACTCCCAAGCTACTATAATTGTGGCCTCCAGCGTTTCCTTTTACTCATCATAATTACTGCTTGTCAGATTAGAATAGTCACTGGTGAAGAATGACCTTGCACAAAAGAAAACAAACAGTGAGTATTCATTCTAAATGCAGGCTTTATTTCACAGCTCATAATGAGTATCCTTTTTTTGAAATTCCTTTTAATTATATCAATGTGCTTGACTCAGTTTTGTAAACTTGTGTACAGCTTGTGTGCTGTGTGGTTTTGCTGTGTATTAACCTTTGGAATATTCCTTTCAGGAATGGTAAATAAAATCCACTGGTCAATACCTGAGTCACTCTCAAATGCTTGAATAACCGCTCAATTCCTTGTGTACCTTAAGGGGTTAAAACAAAAACCTGCTTATAAATAAGTGTACATGGTTTTGTAATTAAAAGCCTTGCAAAGTGGATTGATTAATTGTGTTACATGAGCCATTAATTGCAATTGAGAAACTACTATTAGATTCTCAAAGCTTTTTACTGGAATTCATTGTTGGCATGATTATTTTTATGAAAGGAAAAAAAAAACTGGCAATTATAATTCTAAAACGAACACAAAATAATTTAACATTAAGTACAAACCTTTAAATTACACCAGAGTTGTTTATCTCTGGTTTTTAACTTGTGCTAATGACCATTAGGTGTAAAAGCTGTATAAATCTTGTGCCATATGATCTAATCATGATTAGGGCTGTATTTTTTTCACGGTAAAAAATGGCTTATTTCCCAGCATTTTTAGTTCTAAAAATAGATATTTCAAGATATTACACAATTAAACATAATATTTACTAAAGCAGAAAAAAATGATCATTTTCTCTAGAGTTATAAGTGTTCCTAAATATTAAATGCTTGCCTGAAAAACAGTAAATGCTAAATTGTAGAATATTTCATTTTATATGTCCACCTTTTAAAGACCTTCTATTTTCATCATCACGGTATATATCAAACTAAATAAAAACATAAATGTAAAAATAACTACGGAGACAGGTGAAATTTCTTGCGCTTGGAGTGATCTTTAGCAGAAATATTTCTGATCTTTGATGCAGCTGGTGTCTTTTTCGTTCCAGGCATTTTAAAGAAATTGTGCAGCTCTATGCTGTGTGTTTAATTATTTACCAGAAGCAAACTAAACTGGTTGGTAGGCTTCTAATACAGTGTAACAGGTAGTGTGCCAATAAGGCAAATGTTTGCTATATTTATTTTTGTGATAAAAATATGTATGTTGATACTATTCTGTCAGAAATGGGTACATTTCATGGAAATCGTGAAATCCACGATAACTGTGAAAAAAATACAGCCTTAATCATGATCTATACTTTTCTAGTTTTGTGGCTTTCCACATCCAAAAAAGTTGAATTCCAAAACTTCCTATGGACTACATTTCGTTAAGCATCCATTCTGGAAATCGGCCACATTTGAAACAATGCATATCTCACAGAATTCACATTTGTATGGCAATATGCATATTATTTCGTGACTCGACTTTTAACTGTAATATGGCTAATATGGCTCTATTTTGGCAATACAACTGCCAGGGGTGACCAAATCTGGCACCAAAGCTCCAGCCCAGGTTTTTATTCCAAACTATACTGAACAATTCAAAGAGATTTTATACAAAGCGCTGCCCACCATTGCCATCACCGCCTATATGGTATGTGACGTCTTCCAGGTTTTATTTGGACTCATTAGTAATCATTACTTGTAGCACCTTTTTACTTGTTTCATAGACAGATACATATATTGATTGCATGATCTATTCCACCAAAGTATAACAATTCCCCATTAACTTGGTATAAGATGGCCATGCCACTGCTAAGGGTTCAGAGCCTTATTTTGAATCTGTTTGCATTGTAATGGATGGTCTGTGGTATTATTCTATATACATCAGGTGCAACTATTTAGTTATAGTTAATATAGTCATACTTTTTTTCTTATCTGTTGCTATTTTTATGGGATTCCAGTTTTTCAAGCTTCCTTTAAACTGGTACCAGGATGACACTGGCATTTGATTTATATAGTCATGTTTATCATTTGCCTTTCTAAAACACATTTCATCAAGGACAGAATGTTGGCTCTACTCCAACATAAAAGACCATGAGTCATTTGCAATTGAATGCATCTTTGCAATTGCTCTTGGAATTAGTGTTGCGTGAAACATTAAAGTGTTTCACATTAAACAATCAGAAAACCTAACTACAGCACACCTGTTTGTGAAGTTGTGTGCTAAAAGTCACTAAGAGTCAGCAATTTAACTGGGTTTGTATGTTCTCCATTTCTTTAAGTTACCACCGTCATTCATTGTTTGATGGCTTTGATCCAGCAGATACTCAAGCAGTCATTAACCTCCTTGGATAATTTGAATTAAATCCTCAATGTACAGACCCGAGCATTCATTTTTACATTTCAATCACTTGAAACTGTGCACCAGAAAAGTACAGTAAACGTTTAGGAGCAGCTACATCTTACCAGAGTTACATAACCACAGCTGTAGTCACTTCTTCCAACTGTACACAGTTCACTCTACACCCAATCCGAATATAGGGTTTCTCTCTTTACAATTAAATACTTTATACAGGGTATTAATGTTACCATTATTTCAAAGTGAGTCATATTTGAGCAATTTAATTCTCTGAGTATTAACTTTTTGTCATTAGGGGCTTGGGTTAAAACATATTTCTTTTAAATTCTAAAACATATTCACACTGATACTGAATTATTTGCTGCACCCATTACACTTGGTTCAGTTTATAAAACCCCAGCGAGACTGTATCCTTATTTGCCATGGAGAGATGTTGAGGTATGATAAGACATGTATTGTCTTTCCCACCCTCTTATCAGTATCATCTCTCTCTCTCTCTCTCTCTCTCTTGCTTTCTCTCTCTCTCTCTGCTTCATATCCTTTGTTCTGTTTGCATGCAGAGAGAGTGACACCTGCACTTACTTCTCATTGCAGGAAATATTCTTGCACTTGTCAATTTCATGCCTGATGGGTTTTAATTATTAGGTGAGAAACATGATCTTGAAGTAAATAGAAGGCTCCAGCCTATAGAGGTGGGATTAGTTTATACAAGTGAGGAATAAGGAACAGGAAGGCCACAAAGGCTGAATTCCGAAAGAGTTTCTGTAGGCCTTTGTTTAGATAATTTGTTTATTATTTAAACATGACCCAGCAGAATTCAATCCCTTAATTCAAATGAATTGTCAACAGGTTATTCAAGGCCACAGAGAGAATATGAATGAGAAGAATTGAACTAAACCTGGGAGTTTTTCCAAAGACAGAGACAGCATCCAAGGCTCATATCAAAATCCTAAAAATGAAATAACCGCAGATTAAGCCAGAAGGATATCTGGCAGTTTCATTTATCATACTGTTTGTTTAGCCATCTAGAGTGAAAAGAAAAACCCTTTTGGCTTAGGCTTGAGGAATTAACTGTTAGAGACGAACAGGTTTTATACTTTTACGCATTAATATCATTTGTTTTCACATACGTAGGAGTATTGCTATATTTTTGCACCTTTTCACTTTTTTTTTTGTTTTTGCTTTTATAGCCATGGCCCAGCATCTCCAACCTGGCTAAGGACTACATCAACAGGCTGCTGACAGTCGACCCAAGCGAACGCATGACTGCGACACAGGCACTGAAGCACCCGTGGATCGTTACCATGGCAGCCTCATCCTCCATGAAGAACCTCCACCGCTCCATCTCCCAGAACCTGATGCGTCGGGCATCCTCCCGCTGCCAGAGCTCCAAGTCGGGGCAGTCCAGTCGCTCTAGCCGGTCCCGTCGCATTTGGGAGAAGGAGATCCTGGAGCGCAACCTGAAATACCAGCCCCACTACGAGCAACAATGATTCCATGAGGGGGGCTGTTTACAGACATGACTTTCAAAGTCAAATAGTGTGTTTACACTTACAACTCGGAACTGAACTGGCTCAGAGTTGGTTCAGGTCCGAGTTCTACTCAGATTAGAAGATTCTTATAATTTGAGCCACCCTGCACTTGAGCATAGTATGCGAACGCACAGTCCGTGAACTGTAGTGCGTACCTGGTGGCATCATATTGCCCACCCCTTGCGTGAAGCCAATTCCCATCCCCAAAGCACAGAGGAAGTGTTTAAATCAACAAGCCTGTCATGTGTGTCTCTTGTGTGTTTCTACTTCAAGGTGGTCATTCCAGATAAAATTTTGCCATTAGAAATGGAGCGATGCATTGAAAACGTGCATATCGGACATTTAAAAAAAAAAAAACGGTGTTATTTTATACATTTACACATCAGTCTGACAACTCTTCTTATATGGAAATGTAAACTCCCGTTTATTCTTTTACCCATGAAAAATACTCATTTGTGCTATTCAACAAAATTGAAACTCATTAATTTAATAGCTAAAAAGAAACATCTGCAACTTTTAATTGTGTACTCTTCTCCCTCCAGAGCTCAAGTTTATTTACCATATACTATATGGTAGTATGTGGTATATATGGTAGTATGTGGTATATATGGTAGTACAGTGATGCATGAAATAAAACAAGCGCCCTGCGTAGGTCTAAAAGCACATTACTTTTAAATAAATGACTGTATTCGCCCCATGAAGGAAACCTTTCATTTTCATAGCGATTTTACTGTAATGATTTGTTTAATTCTAGATAGAGGTACCCACAAAACCGAACATTTCCTAATATTGATACGTATCAAAGTACGATCACAGGTTACATTTGTAGATATGTGTGAAAAATAATATTTCTGACAATAAAGTTTCATGACAACTAGGCTGGTTTTACTTTTATCCCACATGAATTATTAAATATCTTTTCACATTATAGCACAAATATGAAAGTCTGTTTGTATTTTGGAATCCTCTGCCTCTGTCATTCTCAGCGTTCTGTCAAAGATATTTTTTTGGTTCTGCTGTCCTAGTAACAATCTCAACTTCCTGTTGCTGTTGTTCTGTGTCTGTTTGATGCTGACAATGGGGGCATTGCCCACGAGTATACGTGGCAAACATGAGCAGTCTCAGGGACCGCTGTGTTCACGGTACAGCAAAAAACAGACCAAAGCAGGCCACTTTTAGGGCGGCTGGACCAAGGACGGCTGTGTTTACACACACAAAAAAAAGACCTAAGCAGTCTCAGAGTCGGCTTAACAGTGGCTCGTGTAAACAGGGTAGAAATGAGACCGGTCTGTATTGAGTTCAGTTGCTCAGTTTAATGCCTGTGCCAAATACAAGTTTTGATAATTGATGTTCCCAGCCACAACTAGTACTTATCTGGACCCCCATTCCTCTCTTTGCCTTATATAAACCCATCAAATATATATGTCTGCACTGTAAAAAGTGAATTCACTGTAGAATTGTATACAGAAAGTAAATTAACATTGCTTTTGTTTTTTTTTTGGACCAGAAGCTCTTGAACCAGTGACACACCAACATGGATAGCTGATCTAATTTTGCTTTCCCAAAAAAGACTTAAGGACTTTCTCATCTATTCAAGCTATCCTCAACACTATTTGCAGAGTTTAAACTGTTACTGTAGATTTGTTTTGTAATAGTGGATATTTCTATGGTACTGTTCTGTAGCAATTTACAACACAGTCCAACACATTTATTCTTTTAACTTTGTGTGGTTGCTCAGAGACGGCTTGGAGCACACCTTCATGTCAGTCCACTCAAATCAAGAAGGAGTATTTTTAACATTAGGTACATAGATGACGTTTACAATTGGGCATGCTTAAAATTCAAAGGTAGAGCACAGCACCCAGTCACGCTAAAGAATCAAGAAGTGTAGTTAACATATTTACTGACTGGTGAAATACAATTCAAAGCTGCAGCAGCATGTCCACTGTTGTGTCATTTGAAGTCTTTTCATAAAACAAACAAAAAATCCAGCTTTACAGTTACAGTGTCCAGTGCAAACCCACATCATGAAAAACCACATTTGTAGGTGAAAAACGCTAAAATAAAACCTGCTACATTTCAAAAACATAAACATGTGAAATGTTCAGTCCACTAAAATAAGGGCATTACATAATCTCTGCAAGTAAGAAATTGCCAACAAGAAATTATAAATTAACATCCAAGGCCAGTCTGGGTAGTTCAAGTGTGGCTCCCGCTGGGCTGGGTGACACAATTTGTGGCTCGAATGAACTAAAGAAAGAATAATAAACAAAAACGAAAAGAAGAGAAAAAAAGTAAAAATAAACCCAGGTTTATCATTTGTGTTCTCTGTATTTATTCCTGTTTATTATTCTTTCTTCTCTCTTCGGATCCTTTGAGCCTGCATGTTCACATTGTGTCACTTGATGACCTTCAACACCGCGCGCTGGCACATGCGTATTCCGATCACCTGGAATGAAAGCCGGATGTGCAGTTGAAAGTGAATTTCATCATTTTGAATGTGCTCTTTCATTTCGTGGAGACAATGGCACTGAGCAAACCCTCCACGAGTAATAAAAGAAAGTATGAGGCTTTAAGCCAGAATAGGAAGAAGAGTTTGTTTTCACTGAACACAGTGGTAAACCTGTGTCTCATCTGCAACAAATCGCTTACACACTGGTCTGTACAAGGCGAGCAACCTCAAATGTCATTATGAAACAAACCACAACACATTTTCATCTGAATATCCTCCTGGATCAGATTTCAGGAGAAACAAGGTAACCTGTTTAAAAGCACACCTCCTCAGTCAGCAGATGCTCTTTTGGAGTTCAGTAAAGGAGCTGAGGGAACGACTCAAGACAATTTTGTATGGCATGGATAGGGCTCTTTGTTTTTGGTTTTTAGTTTTTGTCACGTGATGTCCCTTTTTTTTTTAAAATAAATTTAGTCGTCACCAATTTTTTTACCCCGGTTTTTCTCCCCAATTTAGCATGCCCAATTATTATCTGTATCCTCGGCTCACCGCTCGCAACCCCCCCGCCGACTCGGGAAACGGAGGCTGGAACACACGTCCTCTGAAACGTGCTCCTGCCAAGCCGTCATTTTTCGCACTGCAGATCCACAGCAATGCCACCTATAGTGCCGGAGGACAACACAGATCTGGCGGCTCCACTGCAGAACCACAGGCGCCCTATCGGCCACAGGGATCGCTGATGCGTGGTGAGCCGTGGATTCCCCTGCCCACTCCCTACCCGGGCAGCGCTCAGCCAATTGTGTGCCGCCCCCTAGGAACTCTGACATAGCCTGGATTCGAACCTGCGATCTCTTGGCTATAGGGCACATCCTGCACTCCGCGCCTTTACTGGATGCGCCACTCGGGAGCCCCACGTGATGTCCCTTTAAACTCTTGGAAAAGCATAGATTGTAAAATGAGATCACTTTTGTTTTTTCTCCCGTAACTTGAATGACTATGATTCTTTCATTGAGAATGTAAAAAAAAAAAAAAAGGCAGGTCCTTATTTTAGATTCAAACCGAACACAAAAAACTCAAACCGAACACAAAAAAAGAGTTCAGTTAAATTGCAGCTGCCACCTTGCCTCTCCAGTGGCTGGCTCCTTCCAGCCCCTCTGTAGTACACTGTCTCTGATGGGAAGTTCGCTCCATTTTGGCCACAGTGCTTTCATGGCCACCGATACCAGAACAACCAGTCTTCCCACCACCCAACTCAGCACGGGCCGCAAGTCGTTGTCCTCCTCCTGTTTCCACCTCCCCTCCTCCGTTCCAAACTTCTGACTCTGGGTCCTCCCGTCTCCTCCTGACGTCAGCTCCTGCTCCCTGGCTTCTGTTCTCGGGCAGTGTGCACAGCCAGTCTCCGTACATGGGCGGCGGGACAGAGCGTCTGCGTTGATGTTCCTAGTCCCAGGAAGCCACGGAGCTGACGTTGGTTGGTCGGTGTTGGCCAGTCCCGCACTGCGGCCACTTTATCCGGCTCTGTACCTACCCCCTCACTGCCAATCCTGTTTCCCAGGAAGGTGATCTCCTTCTTCATGAAGGTGCACTTCTCTGGCTGTCGCTTTAACCCTGCCGCAACCACTCGTTGTAGTATTTTAAGGGAGCCCAGGGCAGCCTGGATTGATAGCCCGTGCACCAGCAGGTCATCTAGATACACCAAGCACTCTTGGGAGGGAACACCAACCAGCACCTTCTCCATGAGCCGTTCGAACATTGCGGGGGCATTGCAAAGCCTGAACAGCATGACTTTAAACTGCCAGAGTCCCCTGCCGGTAGAGAAGGCAGTCTTCGGCCTGGCTGTTGGTGCAAGGGCCACTCGCCAGTACCCGCTCTTCAGATCAAATGACAAAAACCAAGTGGACCCTGCGACCAGGTCCAAGGACTCATGGACACGGGGGGAAGATGTACGAATCCTTCCTCATTCTTTCATTCAGCCTTCTGTAGTCCACGCAAAATCGCCACACCCCATTTTTCTTAAGGACAATGACTACTGGTAATGTCCAGGGCTATCCGAGGGCTCTATCAAGCCGGCTTCCCACATCTCCCTCAAAATCTTTTTGGCTGCCTCCTGGCAGGCCACTGGTAAGCATCTGGGCCGCAGCTTGGGCATTTAGGGAACCCCTCTCCATAATAATAAACTCTGTAAACAAACTTAAAAAAACCTCTGGCATTGCATGAATAAACCTAGTGAAGCAGCGGATATTGTCTAGGCTTCATTTTTGCAAAGATATCAACCAGGACATCAAAATCAAGTTGTTTTTACCAATGATTTTTCAGTTGCCATTAGAAGCAGACAACTCAGATGAGGATTGGTCATGAAACACTGACTACAATTTGTTTTCCCTAAGTCCTTTTTGTCGCATCTAATTAAAATAACAGCTTTGGCTACATTTTTGCAAACCGAGTATTAATAATCAACACGTATTAAATAAAATGTCCCAAATGTACATCCGTTTTATGAATGAAAAAGAAAAAACGTAAATGAACATTCAAGCAAAGCATAACTAGAAATGTCACGAAATACAGTCTTTAGCTTTAAAAGAGGTACTGTGTCAAAATAAAACCGTGTTCATTTAAATAATAAGTGCTATGCTTCATTTACATAAAGGGAATGATTGAAATAATCAAAACCCTGCGTTGTGTGCTTGCTGCAGGAGTGATTGTATCAACAATCAAATACAAGTTTACAGTCATTTCTTTTACACAGAAAATGACATGCTTACTCTTTACATCAGTAAAAGTAAGTATCCTTTTAGAGTTGTACCAGCTCAAAAAGAGAATAAAAACTACCGGTGGTGCAAGTTTAACTTTTCGTTCCCCTCTTTGACTCAGTAACTTCTTAATTAGTTGAAATGGCACTGGCTATAAATTTGCTATTTGAAATCAGTATAGTTGCTGTGATATGATAGATCTTATAAGCTAGGCACTTTTACTGACAAGTTTTCAAAACACATCATAAACACTTGAACATAATTATTAGTAAAACTGAACTTTTTCTTTTTCTTTTTGTAACACAACAGCTACTATCATTAATTTTTAACTTCAACAAATGCAAATTATCACGATAACTCGGCAGAAGCTGTTGCTATGGTGTTTTTTTAAGGCAGAACAATTTTAAAACGTAGTAGCACTGCAGCTTTTGGCAAGAAAAAAGAGAATATTTCATTCAACAACGGTACATTGTCAGGCTAGTCTCTGCACTTTCCATGTCCCGAAGCATGAACACTTTCCTTTAAGTCTTTTAACTTCTCACAGAAACTGCTATTTGGGGGCCCCCTGGCGAGCTTGGAGGAGACAGCTGCCCCTGTTGCCCCTGCTCCCGACAACCACAGTCCGTTCTGGTGGGGCGGGAATGCTGTCAGCTGCTTCTAGGGGAGCAGAGCCCCACTCCCCCGGTGGTACTGTTGGGATGTTGCAGGCATGTTGGGACAGAGATTGGGGACTCGGCAGGGGGCCCACACTGTCCTCTTATGTGGGCCCCACGTCATTTCCTGATGGTTGAGGTGGTGTGCGTGTGGGTGGTGGGGTGGTGACGGTGGGGAAATGGCGCTGTAGGTGGCCTGGCTGTTCACAGCTCCAGCACGCGCTGGGAACCTGTGCGTATGTGGCCCAGATGAGTGCAGCCATTTCTGGGAACCAGGCAGGAATGGCTTGGCTGTCTGCAGTGTCCCCTTCACCAGTGCAGGCCTGGCGCACTGCGGGCCGGTAACGGTTGATCCCCTCTTCTCCATCCCGGTCTCCCTCTCTTGATCACCGGCAGGCCTTCCCAGAAGTCCGATCACGTTCACCCTCCTCAAGCACGGCCTGTTCTAGTGTCCCTTTTCCTGATAGCTTGACTCTCCATTAACCATACCTGCAGCCGGGAGTGTGGTGACAAAATATATACATACATATATATATATAAACATTTAAAAAATGCTTGAGTCTTTACTGAATTTCATGATCACACAACTACCGTATAGTTTTGTATGTACAGAAGCATTTTGCCAATTTCTATGTCACTTAAACATGTTTTAATTGGTATGTATTTTGTGAAATTGTGTTTTTACCTTTATCACTTATAATAATGTAAATGTAAAGTATATTTACTTGTTAGCCTTTTATGTATTTGTTAGTTTATTAAGCTCTTAATATGAATTGTGTCAAATTCTACCATATGCAACACTTCCTGTAGGCACCAAAACAAGAATAACAGTTCATTATTTGGATCCCTTTATTTTTATTTTTTTACCTTTTTCTTTCTGTAATTTTGATAGTATCCAATGTGTTATACTTTTAGAATTTGTTGTGAATGACATTCCGTGTGTGATGCTACTGATGATGTCATTTCATGAATAGAATTATACTCCATCAGAGTTCTAAAGTTTTACAAACAGATACTCAAAACACTGTGATTTGTAATATGGTAATACCTTTTATATATGTCATTTAACCAAACAAACTGAAGTGTCTATAAATCCAAAGTGGCACACATAAGACAGCATGGTTTTTTATTTGTAAACAGATCTGCCCAGCTACAATGTTCTGAGTGTGAGATTAATATCTAAGGGATTGGTAAGTGTATACACACCCCAGAGCTACCTCATTTGGAGTCTTTCACACAATATTTGTGCATTTTTATGACTTTTTTTTAACCTTTTGTTTGCTAGAATGAGACAGAGCACATACAAAAAGATAAGTAATTAAATATGAATGTAATCTCTCTCTGTTATGTAACACAATCCTGCAGACATCAGTACTTTTTTTACATTCTTGCCGGGGGTAAAACTCATAAAATGACAGTGGTGTAAACAAATACAGTTTTATTCAAGGAATGCACACAATGTTTTCACTGTCTGATTGGCAGCTTATGGTGTAACATAAACCTCTCTCTGTAAACTTACCAACATCACTGCTGTGTTTTCTGCTCTCGTTGGAGACAGACGTTATGGCAGCAAAAAGAACAACATATCATTTAATAAACAACTGGCACCTGTTTGATATTTCAGTCACCCTCCTTTGATTCCTTTATACACAATTCATAAAGTGCTCTTACAGGTATGAAACAGCAGTGCAGAGGAAAGGAGCACAGTCTCTCTTCTGTTTTTGCATTCATTAGTTTAATAGCACACCTTGTTAAAATCCATTTCCTTTACTTATTATTATTATTATTATTATTATTATTATTATTATTTATTTCTTAGCAGACGCCCTTATCCAGGGCGACTTACAATCGTAAGCAAATACATTTCAAGTGTTACAATACAAGTAATACAATAAGAGCAAGAAATACAATAACTTTTGTTCAAGCAAAGTATAAGTGTGACAAACCACAATTCAATAATACAGCAGATAATAGTGATAGTTACATCAGGATATGATTAAATAGTGATAGTTACATCAGGATATGATTAAATAGTGATAGTTACATCAGGATATGATTAAATACAAAGTACTACAGATTAAACACTTGTCAGATTACAGTATTCTGAAGTACAGGATTAAATGCAGTAAAACAGGGGGCAGATAAGAGCAAAATAAAGCACATTTACATGAAGGGTGATAGTGTCCCAGGATACAAACAGAGGAGTTCTACAGGTGCTGTTTGAAGAGGTGAGTCTTAAGGAGGCGCCGGAATGTGGTCAGGGACTGGGCAGTCCTGACATCTGTAGGAAGGTCATTCCACCACTGCGGAGCAAGGGTGGAGAAGGAGTGGGCTCTGGAGGCAGGGGAGCGTAGCGGAGGTAGAGCTAGTCTTCTAGTGCAGGCGGAGCGGAGAGGTCGAGTGGGGGTGTAGGGAGAGATGAGGGTCTGGATGTAGCTGGGTGCAGTCTGGTCAAGGCATCTGTAGGCTAGTACAAGAGTCTTGAACTGGATGCGAGCGGTGATTGGGAGCCAGTGGAGCGAGCGGAGTAGTGGAGTAGCGTGGGCGAAGCGAGGCAGAGAGAACACCAGCAAAAATGTAACAGCTGCCAAAGTTTGAGTCAACTTCCTTTTCTGCTGGGTTGGATCATTGCCGTACCGTACAGTATTGTTACATTCAAGCCCCCGCCAATGTCTGCAGCTGTTGTCAAGGCTTCCATCTACTGGAGAATTTGGTTACTGCAACACCTGCAACAGCTGCCAAAGTTTGAGTCAACTTCCTTTTCTGCTGGGTTGGATCATTGCCATACCGTACAGTATTGTTACATTCAAGCCCCCGCCAATGTCTGCAGCTGTTGTCAAGGCTTCCATCTACTGGAGAATTTGGTTACTGCAACACCTGCAACAGCTGCCAAAGTTTGAGTCAACTTCCTTTTCTGCTGGGTTGGATCATTGCCATACCGTACAGTATTGTTACATTCAAGCCCCCGCCAATGTCTGCAGCTGTTGTCAAGGCTTCCATCTACTGGAGAATTTGGTTACTGCAACAGCTGCCAAAGTTTGTGCTGTAGAGATGGATAAGAAACTACACCCTATATTGAGAAATTAAAGTTTACCACACAATGCTGACTACTTTGAAACCAGAAAATAGGTTTCACAGCCTCCTCTACTCTGCAACAGTTAGCGAGATAATACTATAGTTTGCCTCTGTTTCTTCCAATTGTAATACATTTTTGTCTTTGTTTTGTGTTATTTATGAAAATTGCAACACATTTTTGCTGTGTTTCTTTCTTTGAGCCTGGCAGGTATATACATGGTTTCATGATTTATATTCGTGCTGCACAAACCGACCTCTCCACAGAAATCAGGTATTGACAGTCAGATGACCCTTATGGAAATGAAATATATTGCAATATATTGGGAAAATATGTTGGCATATGTTTCAGTATACTGGAAAGTATATGCAGTACAAAATATATTTTCCTATGTTATATTAAAAATATACTTGAGAATATATTTACAGTTTGTATATTTTTCCAAATACATTTTCAGTTGTGTAAAATCATATAAGAAATGTAAGTATATAAGTATATTTCAGAATGTAATTTCTTTACCTTTAAAATAATATATATATAAGAGACAAATGGGTACAAAACAATAGCTAAAAAAAAAATACCATTTACCACTATTAGGGCAATAATTAAGAAGTTCAAAACCACTGGAACAGTGGTAAACTTGCCTGATAGAGGACACAAGTGTATCTTGCCCCCACGCACAGTGAGGCAGATGGTTCGGGAGGCAAAGGGAAATCCATGGGCCACAGTTGGAGAATTACAGAACTTGGTTGCATCTTGGGGTCACCAAGTCTCCAAATCTACAATTAGTCGCCACCTCCATGCAAATAGGCTATTTAGAAGGGTTGCCAGAAAAAAAGCCTTTATTGAGAGCAACCAACAAACGTAAGCGCCTGGAGTCTGCTAAGGATGCGTGTACAGAAAAGAACCTCATACCTACCGTAAAATATGGTGGTGAATCTTTGATGTTATGGGGCTGTTTTGCTTCCACTGGTCCTGGGGCCCTTGTTAAGGTCAACGGCATCATGAACTCTACCCAGTACCAGGACATTTTAACCAAAAACCTGGTTACCTCTGCCATGAGGCTGAAATTTGGCCGCAAGTGGATCTTCCAGCAAGACAATGACCCCAAGCACACATCAAAATCCACAAAGAAATGGTTAATTGACCACAAAATCAACATTTTGCAATGGCCATCTCAGTCTTCGGACTTGAACCCCATTGAAAACCTGTGGTTTCAATTGAAGAGGGCAGTCCATAAGCGCAGACCGAAGGATATAAAGGATCTGGAAAGATTCTGTATGGAGGAATGGTCTGAGATCCCTCCCAATGTGTTCTCCAATCTCATTAAACATTATAGAAAAAGACTCAGTGCCGTTATCCTCGCAAGGGATGGGTGCACAAAGTACTGAAAACAAGGGTGCCAATAATTGTGACACTTCATTTTTTTTTGGAAATAAATGTATAATTTGAGAAATGTGTAATTTTTGTTGATTCCATTGAATCATTAATAAAGTCAAATATATTCCACATGTTGGAAAATTACAATATAGCTCAGTACTGGTATTATTTATTTTATACAGTCTTTTTTGCTCATCTTTATCAAGGCTGCTAATAATTATATATATATATATGGTGAACTGAATTGTTACAAGATGAATACATCAGACTCAGGATGAAAAGAGCTGTATTCACTGAAACTGGGTAAGAACATACAAGTAGGTAAACTGCAATACCGACGTTCTTCTGTAGAGGTCACTGTTTCTCAACGTCTCTGTACATCCCTGGTACTACTAATGGAACTGTAATTGAAACAGCTGTTGTTAACTGCTGAAATTACTGATTAATTAATTGCTTGTAAACTAAATTAGACAGCTGTATAAAAGAGGCTCTGTGTGTTTGAAGGAAGGTGTATGAAAAGGAAGGTTTTGATAAAATTGCATGAACTGTGGAATCGTGATGGAGACATTGTTTTAGCATTTGTCCAGTTTTGATAAGAAGGTACACAGCAGGTGTGAAAATAGAAGAGGAAATAATCTGGAGTAGAATTAGAATAGGACACTGCGCCGTTAATATCTTAATATCATTGGCAAGCATGACAGTGGAGATTGTGACCAGTGCAGGACAACAGAATCCATGGAACATTATTTTTGTAATTGTACACAATATATTCCACAGAGAAGAAAGAGGGGAATTGAGACAGGACGGTTTGACAAGTACTGTATATTTAGACTTTTTACTACAGAACATACATCACAAAACACAATAATTAAGTACACAAAGGATACAGGGAGATGCAACTCCATTTAGAATTAAAATATTTGTGTTATGTTTTATGACCAGTAGGTGGTAGCAATGAGTCACATCAGTGATAGGAGCAGCCATATTTTGTATATATTACATTTCCATAAGGGGAGGGTCACTGGTGAGGATTCAGCTAATTCACCATTCAAAGTGAAACAAGGGAAAGAACAGTTGCTTGGATTTGTGATGCTCTTCTCCTGTTCTGTGGAGAACAGCAGTCCACCCAAATCCAAGCAGCTGCTTCTTCACTTCTTTCACTTGCAATGGTAAATTAATCCATTCACCAATGGCCCTCACTAGAACAACTACTTAATAGATATCACATCTCTATAGGACTTGTACTTTTTAAACAGAATTATTCTTGTGCAATAAATAGTTTTAGTCAGATATTCAGATGTTATTTTCTGCCTCCAGTTTCAAATTCCTTTTTTTAACCATTAAATGGCAGAATTAAACCATTTTGTCACTGCAAAGGAGAAGCATGTGAGTGATTGGATAGTTGCCCTAAATTTTTACAAAGGGGTCATTCCTTGTAAAATGGACCCAAGGCCCCCCTCTCCATTTTTGGATTCATTTCACATTTTAACATTTCAGATGGTATTGAAAGCACATCGAGGAATAATCACAAAATATAAGCATGCAACTGTTTTGAAAATTGTAACCCATAAAAGCAAGGCAGCCTGTAATTTCAGCTGTGAACATTCAGCCCTGCTTCGGAGGCCACATGTTTTACAGTGTACACGATCGTCTCTCACCAAACTTCTTGCAACGGTATAATATTAAACATTCAAGGTGGTCAAAATTATATAGCAAGAGATTCTGAACAAGAGACAACTTTATAACTGTAATAACTTAAGTTGATGTGGGCCAACAGACACATTTCTGTTAACAATGAACAGCTATATTTGGATATATAACATATAATCAGCAGCTTTTTTCTCCTTCAAAAAAAAATAAGAGGTAATTAAAGACTGGAATAAATGTATTTAACACCTGTTTGAAAAAATCTCAATGTTTAAACATGGTTATCTCAGGTAAACATACACAACACCCATTACACAGATTTGCATTGTATATCTTACTTATAAATATTACTCATTGCTCTGTGGTAATGCACAGATACATTTTGGCACCAAACTGTTTTTTGGCTTTATCCTACAGAGCATTTGCTTTACTGTTGTTCTCTATTGATGTTCTGAGAAAACGCACATCTGTACATGTTTGCAGGCAATATATATCCACTCAGAAAACTATTGTCTCCATGTTAGTTAGCTGGTATTTTTTGCACTCTGTCTTCCTATGTTGTTTAAAAGTAACATAGTAGCTCCTATATAATTGGTTACAGGTGGAAACACATGATGGATTCTGCCTGATACAGGTGTCTGGAAACAAACTGTACTCTGACCAGTCTCCACCATGGGCCACAGTCTTCTGATTTACTGAACGGCCGTTGAAACTGTTAGCCAGCAGCTGTAAGCCACAGTAATGTGTAATCATTCTAATGAAATAACTTTGTGTAAGATTTGAACTCACATAACCTTGTGTGTTTTTAATGAACAGATCTATATCCATGGGGAAGTTGAATGAGCTCACTGAACCATTAGATATAAACAAAAAGTAGAAAATTAGAACCAGGGGAGATAGAGAACAGGAAGGGGCCAGGTCAAGCTGTATCTGGGGAACAGTTATAATGAAGAACTAATTATTAGGAATGATGTACCCAGAGCAGTGATAATGAAGAAAGAATCATTGGGGAGTGATGTACGCAGAGCACTGATAGTGAGGAGAGAATTGCTGAAGACTGATGGAACCAAGTTAAAACTGCTACACTTGCATGCTTGTCAATAAGGTTTATTAAACTTAAACTGTGTTATATTTGTGCAAGTTCTTTGGGTGAATAACACTCGCTTATGTGAGGCAGTTAACAACACCCAAAATACAGAATTGAGGTCATTTGGTTTGTTTTTAACCTCTACTTCAGTAACCTACTGTAGCAAAGAAATCTGCTAAGGGTAGGTTTTTAAATGAGGCTACTTTTGTAAAAAAAAAACTTTTGTGTTGATATAAATATTTAAATATGCTTATCTCAGGCAAACAGACACAACACCCATTTCACAAATTTACTTTATAAACTTTACCTAATATTACTCATACTGTACATTCTAAAGCCAACACCCTCAAACAAGACCCTTAGGTCAGCTCTTTCAGAAGAAATTCAGAAAATTGCTTCCATGAGAATGTTAGAAACAACTATGCACACTGTGCATAATTGTCTAATTCACATCCTCATTTCTCTTATCTTGGACAATTTTAGGCCAGAGCATCAGTCATAAAAATTTGGATTCACCAGGGACCGTCGCCAGTAATTGCAGAGAGCAGGCAGATGAACAATAGTGTTTATAGATACCATTTCCACCCCACCCTGCCAAAAAAACAAACATGTCTGGGTGATTCCATTTGAATGAACAAATTGTTTGGGGGTAGAAAGTATTTTCTGTTTAACATGTGTTAGTGTTTTGTTTTACCCCTTCAATGTAGTCTTTGAAGCTATTGTGAACAACTCATGAAACACTGTTAGAAAGTGCGGGGAAAAGTATTGGAGTATATATTTGACCGCAGTTTGTACACAATAGCTATCGGTTTTAAAGGAAAGTGTTGTTCAGTTGTCATAAAACCCTGAACTACCCAGGATTTTCAGGATACCATACATGTCCAAGCAGGTACTTACCTGGTGTTAATTAGAAAGACCTGGGATCAGTTAAGGCAGGTATTTAAGCAGGGTTGAAGCAATAGTGTGGTGTCTTTGACAAGGCTCAGTCCTGCCCACAGACCCAGCGTGTTGCAGCAAACTCCAAGAAATCATCTCTGCTCTTTATTAAAGAGATATACAAAGTGTTCTGATCGGTAAACGGCTTAGCTGTCCGATATTATAGTTTACTTTCGAAGAAAATAAAAATACGAGCACTGTCTCATTTTGTACCAGATTCCTGCTGTTTTGAGTCTCCTATGGGCAGCAGTGTGGAGTAGTGGTTAGGGCTCTGGACTCTTGACCGGAGGGTCGTGGGTTCAATCTCAGATGGGGGACACTGCTGCTGTACCCTTGAGCAAGGTACTTTACCTAGATTGCTCCAATAAAAACCCAACTGTATAAATGGGTAATTGTATGTAAAAATAATGTGATATCTTGTAACAATTGTAAGTCGCCCTGGATAAGAGCGTCTGCTAAGAAGTAAATAATAATAATTTACACTAGAAGACCATGGTAAAGAACCGACAACTGTGACTAAAGAACACCCCACTTTGTCACTAATAAAACACTCACAGCTACAGACCTGCCGTGGGTGGGTTTCACCTGCAAGGGCCAAAACCCACCATATGAAACTCTGTACTTTGGGGAGCTTCCCATTCCTGTGATGAGTTGTGATGAGAAGTAAAGATAAAATCACAGTGATGTGAAGAATCAAAACCAACAGAGGAGTTCACATAACAAAAGCATCACAATCCTATTCCTGTAGCACAACATCATGGCAAGTATTACTAAAGTATGTGGAGGTGTCAGCAACAGTAAGATTGCTAGCAGAGCCTCAAAGGGTTTTCATAACGTCCTTTGTTCCTATGTACTGACTTTGTGATAATCCATGGACCTATTCATTTCCAGTTAAACAGTCAGGAAACTGCATGAAAGTGAAGTGTGAGGAAACTAGAATCCATCTACTCCACTAATGTGGGAAAAGTCAAACTAGGTTTTGGATCAAACTTGATCTAACGTGGACGGAAATACAAATGATGTGCTTGTGTTATCTGTGGTAACAGTTTTCTCTCACAAGATGGTGCTATGTGAAAGATTATTGGTTTACTAGGTATAGGGTATGCGCAAACAGCCAGATGACTGCTTTTCACCATTGATATAGTTCTAGTAGCAGAATAACAAATACTGTACTAGATTCTGACATATAAGAAAATCACAAGCACAGATATAGAGGATGAATCCAGTAAAGGTAAATATACTATGAAAGACCAAGTGGCATATTCAAACCATGAAGCTGCGTAATTCCGTTTTAACCCTATAGTTACCACTATTAGTGCTACAATGCCAGACTTGCACAAATAACATTTCAAATGCCTTTGAGTAACATGAATGTGAAGTAATGCTTAAGAGTGAAGTGGGAATCTACCATAAGGTATTTCACATCGAAAAGATGGTTATGATTAGAAGCCTGGGTGTCTCTTTCAATATTTCCACAACTTCAAGGCGTCTCACCAGTAACTTGGCGGTTAATGGGTCATGGGTCAAGGAGTGGCATCTGGTTCCATTTTTGCCTCTAATTGCATTATTTTGTCCATTAAATACTGTAGAAGGGAATAAGAGACACAGGGTAACAGTCAAATAGAACATGTGTTGTTTGAAGCAGTAATCTGTGTTCTACAGGATCGCATCTTGGAATAACAGCCTGAGTCACAGCAGACCTAGCGCTGCTAACAGGATTCATAAACAGGACAAACGTTTTGAGTGTTTGGAGTTCTGTGACGGAAATATAATGAGTTCTGGTTGTAAATCTCCCTCCCGACCTGTGAGGGCGAGAAGTAGCGAAAGGGAAATGCTTTGGACGGGTTGGCCTGACAGTTCATTTCCTGGGTCAGAAAGTCAGTCAGCCTGGAAAAAGGCAAGACTCAGTTGCAGGGTTTTTTTTTTTTTTTTTTTTTATTCAGACATTTTCAAAAAATAAACAGGCATAATTCACATATAGAAAGAACATGTCTTTCAATAAACAGACTGAGCAAACTTGTACAAAAAAAATCACAGGGTGGTCTATTCAGGAATCAAATTATAGAGATCATTATAAAGATCGAGAATGAACAGTAATGGTGAGCTGGGACATCCTTGACGAATTCCTCTCTTCACATCAAATCTTTTAGATGTTCCATGCGGAACAGATACTGAACTATTAATACCATCCTATACCATTCCAATCACCTTTACACATTTTTCACCAGAACCAAAATATTCCAGTGTTTGTAACATAAATGAGTGTTCAACCATATCAAAAGCTTTATAAAAATCCAAAAACAAAATAAACCCATCATCATCATCAATCATATGTCTGTAATCTAAAAGGTCCAGGACAAGCCTAATGTTGTTATGTATAGACCTGTCTTTAAGGAATCCAGATTGAGTGTCACTTATTATTTGTGTCATGCCCTCTTTCATTCTGTTAGCAATCACATGAGCAAACAACTTGTAATCTACATTAAGTAATGTCACTGGGCGTAGATTGTCTATATATCTCTTGTCTTTACCAGGTTTAGGTATAAGAGTTATCAACCCTTGTTTCATAGTTGGCATTATTCTCTATACATTATTTTAAGGCATCAAATAACAGTTATTTTATATCTTCCCAGAAGAATTTGTAGAAATTTGAGGTCAGTCCATCTTGTCCTGGTGCTTTCCCTAATGATACTCTCTTAACAGCAGTGTCAAGTTCTTTCATGCTGATTTCAGAGTCACAGGTCTCTTTAAATGCTAAGTCTATCTTGGGGATATGTGGTTTTATACTTTCAAGAAAGGCAAACGATTCATCAAAAGAGAAGGAGGAGGAATACAGTTTGGTGTAAAAGCTATATACTTCTTCAGAAATCAATCTAGGATCTGTACATTCAACATCATTAATCAGTAATACGTTAATTGCATTTCTCTCCTGTCTCCTTTTTTCTAAACCACTAAAGTAAGAGTTTTTTCCCCTTCCTCTATCCATCTAGCTCATGACCTTACATAGGCACCTTGTGCTCTTTTAAGATATACAGTACTGTGCAAAAGTTTTAGGCAGGTGTGAAAAAATGCTGTAAAGTAAGAATGCTTTCAAAAATAGACATGTTAATAGTTTATATTTATCAATTAACAAAATGCAAAGTAAGTGAACAGAAGAAAAATCTACATCAAATCAATATTTGGTGTGACCACCCTTTGCTTTCAAAACAGCATCAATTCTTCTAGGTACACTTGCACACAGTTTTTGAAGGAACTCGGCAGGTAGGTTGGCCCAAACATTTTGGAGAACTAACCACAGTTCTTCTGTGGATTTAGGCAGCCTCAGTTGCTTCTCTCTCTTCATGTAATCCCAGACAGACTCGATGATGTTGAGATCAGGGCTCTGTGGGGGCCATACCATCACTTCCAGGACTCCTTGTACTTCTTTACGCTGAAGATAGTTCTTGATGACTTTCGCTGTATGTTTGGGGTCGTTGTCATGCTGCAGAATAAATTTGGGGCCAATCAGATGCCTCCCTGATGGTATTGCATGATGGATAAGTATCTGCCTGTACTTCTCAGCATTGAGGAGACCATTAATTCTGACCAAATCCCCAACTCCATTTGCAGAAATGCAGCCCCAAACATGCAAGGAACCTCCACCATGCTTCACTGTTGCCTGCAGACACTCATAGGAGGCTGTGTGGTTCAGTGGTTAAAGAAAAGGGCTTGTAACCAGGAGGTCCCCGGTTCAAATCCCACCTCAGCCACTGACTCATTGTGTGACCCTGAGCAAGTCACTTAACCTCCTTGTGCTCTGTCTTTCGGGTGAGACGTAGTTGTAAGTGACTCTGCAGCTGATGCATAGTTCACACACCCTAGTCTCTGTACGTCGCCTTGGATAAAGGCGTCTGCTAAATAAACAAATAATAATAATAATAATAATTCGTGTACCGCTCTCCAGCCCTTCGGCGAAAAAACTGCCTTCTGCTACAGCCAAATATTTCAAATTTTGACTCATCAGTCCAGAGCACCTGCTGCCATTTTTCTGCACCCCAGTTCCTGTGTTTTCGTGCATAGTTGAGTCGCTTGGCCTTGTTTCCACGTCGGAGGTATGGCTTTTTGGCCGCAAGTCTTCCATGAAGGCCACTTCTGACCAGACTTCTCCGCACAGTAGATGGGTGTACCAGGGTCCTACTGTTTTCTGCCAATTCTGAGCTGATGGCACTGCTGGACATCTTCCGATTGCGAAGGGAAGTAAGCATGATGTGTCTTTCATCTGCTGCAGTAAGTTTCCTTGGCCGACCACTGCGTCTACGGTCCTCAACGTTGCCTGTTTCTTTGTGCTTCTTCAAAAGAGTTTGGACAGCACATCTGGAAACCCTTGTCTGCCTTGAAATTTCTGCCTGGGAGAGACCTTGCTGATGCAGTATAACTACCTTGTGTCTTGTTGCTGTGCTCAGTCTTGCCATGGTGTATGACTTTTAACAGTAAACTGTCTTCAGCAACCTCACCTTGTTAGCTGAGTTTGGCTGTTCCTCACCCAGTTTTATTCCTCCTACACAGCTGTTTCTGTTTCAGTTAATGATTGTGTTTCAACCTACATATTGAATTGATGATCATTAGCACCTGTTTGGTATAATTGTTTAATCATACACCTGACTATATGCCTACAAAATCCCTGACTTTGTGCAAGTGTACCTAGAAGAATTGATGCTGTTTTGAAGGCAAAGGGTGGTCACACCAAATATGGATTTGATTTAGATTTTTCTTCTGTTCACTCACTTTGCATTTAGTTAATTGATAAATATAATCCATTAACATGTCTATTTTTGAAAGCATTCTTACTTTACAGCATTTTTTCACACCTGCCTAAAACTTTTGCACAGTACTAAAGATCATCTAACTTGGACTGTAAACTGATAAGTTTGTTTTTATCAGCGTCAGATATTACTGTCCTATTACAGCATTCACTAATGTCCTGCACCAACTTAACCTCAAATTCTCTCTTTTGCCTACTCTTGGTTTTACTAAACTGTATCAAAAACTCCCTAACTTTAAATTCAAAGAATTCCCATCTACTACTATAGCTAGTTATATTCATATCATTCTTAATCTTCCTTAAATTTAAAGAAGATTAAGATCCATCTTCTTTTCTTGTTTACTGAATCTGGCCAAGAGTGCGGCGATAGCAGCCAGCACAGCAGCAGAGGATGACTCGGGTTCATTAGGTTTAGTCAATTTTCGAACGTGGGCTCTTTGGACAGTGTCATAAGTGGGGAATCGCTCGCCTCGTCAAGGCTCCGTTTATCACTGCCACTCGCCGTGAAATCCATAGCCACAGCATACTCATGCTCTGCCGAAGATGTGGATCTAGTACTTTCCGTGGGCTTTTTCTGAACTTCTTGCTCCGTCTCTGTTTCATTTTCTTTGTTTGACATGGTTAGACTGTCAATTTCAACTGTTCAGTGGGGGTAAAAATAACTAAAAAATTACTTCTGAGGAACATATTCTGAGGAAAATATTCGTGAGTGTTTTGTTTGTTTGTTCGTGTCTGTTTAGTAACTGTCTGTGTTGTTATATAGCACTAGACGGCTAAACATGAATCCGGAGCTGTCGCCAAGGGCCAGCACAAAACTGGATCAACACTGCAGTACAGTCACCATTAACATTGTTATCAGCACTTGTTCACAAGTATAGCACGTATTATATTGTACTTCACCACAAGCACTGAGAGCACTCACTTTGGACTTGTGGTTGTGTGTGTGTCTAATTGTGTGTGTTAGTACTGTGCTTATTATTTACGGTACTGCAACACTTTTGACTACTGTGCAATACATTGTTGTGTATTGCCAGTTCATTATTATTTGCTGGCTGGTCATCAGACCATTGGATTAATAATCATTAAATCAACCATTTCACCCATACTTTGTTGTCTGTTTGTTCTTGGGATTACTGAATCCGCACTGCACCTACTATACACCTGCTATTAATTACCACTTTGCCACAGGTTCCCACATCCAAAATATGAATATGGACTGTGTAATGTTTGGCCAGTGGTTTATTTAAACAAGGGAGAGCCACTAGCTGAAGTAATTTAGTGAGTTCTGAAACAAAGAATCAAGAATACTGATTGAGCTGACGGTTCAACAGAATATACTGAACAAAGACACACTGTACATAATTAAAGCTACCCAGTCAGACGCATGGGGGGGTGTGGCAACGTGCCCCGCCCCTGTGTGCATTTCTGTGTTATATGTTGTGTGTGGTATGTTAATGCAGCTAGGGCTTTGGACTCTTGACCGGAGGGTCGTGGGTTCAGTCTCAGATGGGGGACACTGCTGCTGTACCCTTGAACAAGGTACTTTACCTAGATTGCTCCAGTAAAAACCCAACTGTATAAATGGGTAATTGATGTAAAAAATAATGTAATTGTATGTAAAAATAATGTGATATCTTGTAACAATTGTAAGTCGCCCTGGATAAGGGTGTCTGCTAAGAAATAAATAATAATAATAATAATGTTGGTGTATAGATATTGCTGCAGGGGTTTTAAATGGGTGTGTGTAGCACGAGTTATTTAAAATGTATAATTGTATTTAGGCACGGGGATTGCACTTCACTTCACGTGCATTTAAAGTATTTAATAATATGTGAGCACAGGGTTGCAAGCATAAGCAAAACAAATGCTACTCGTGCGAGAGGACTCACACGATACTTGTTTAGTGTTGTCCACTGTCTGTTTTGTTTGTCTATTTATTTTGGCGTCAAGTGCCGTGTTCTGTTTTTTTCAAACCTTTATTTTCTGTGTGTGTAATAAAACACTGAGCGCCGCAGCATCTCAGTTTCACTCATCAGTACTGCCTGTCTGTGTGACTCTTTCTGGCCTGACGTCACCCCTGCAGCTAGCCTGTCACAGGATGTATCCAGTAAGGGCAGCCAAAACTGCGGTGACTAAACAAACATTCACAAAGAAAATACTCACACTGCTTTCAATTGATTCAACATAGCTGTTATATTGTGTGCAGAGCTGTAAAAAAAGTATGAAATAATAACTGTATACCCCTGCACCTCCACAACATTTTGGAAACATGTATCCCAATATACTGATACAAAGGACAAGACACAAGAAACTGAACCACAAAAAAACTTTAACCCATTCTTCAATATGTATCCAAACTCTCTCCACAACCTTAATCTTTATACATCTATGCATTCTAAGAATTGCTTTGCCATTTGCATTTAGATAGCCTTGACCTTCATTGTAACAATAATCCTACCCCTAACCTACCCCAGCCATAATTCTACCTATAATGCTCACTGTAAGGTAGCAACAAAAACCTTACCTCTTTTCCCTTACAAAAAAGCGAACCCTAAAGCTAACTATGAACCTAACCTCTAACCTAAACTTTAGCCCATTATTCCTTCCCGAATATACTTCAATTTAAACTTGTTTGGAATCAAAACTGAAATGCCTGTGTAAAAAGATTAACTTTTTTGGCCTTTTTTCTTAATAAAATGTCTTAAATCAAACTGTATTTACCATGCATTCTTTATTGCATGATTATTACTGTACATGCTGGTTTTTCAAAATATAAATATGAAAACAGAAGTTGTAGTCTACGGCACAAAAGCTAACAGATTGCTTGTTACGTAATAGCCCGACATCTACTGTCATTTCGGTTTAGCTGGAGCAGCAATAGTGAGTGAAATTGATCCTGCTAGATGGAAGAGTACACTGGCTCTTTGGGTTCTAACCCAGTGAGTGTGTGTTTATGTTCATTAAACCCAGTGAGTGTGTGTTTATGTTCATTAAACTCAGTGAGTGTGTGTTTATGTTCATTAAACCCAGTGAGTGTGTGTTTATGTTCATTAAACCCAGTGAGTGTGTCTTTATGTTCATTAAACTCAGTGAGTGTGTGTTTATGTTCATTAAACCCAGTGAGTGTGTGTTTATGTTCATTAAACCCAGTGAGTGTGTGTTTATGTTCATTAAACCCAGTGAGTGTGTGTTTATGTTCATTAAACCCAGTGTGTGTTTATGTTCATTAAACCCAGTGAGTGTGTGTTTATGTTCATTAAACCCAGTGAATGTGTGTTTATGTTTATTAAACCCAGTGTGTGTTTATGTTCATTAAACCCAGTGAGTGTGTGTTTATGTTCATTAAACCCAGTGAATGTGTGTTTATGTTCATTAAACCCAGTGAATGTGTGTTTATGTTCATTAAACCCAGTGAGTGTGTGTTTATGTTCATTAAACTCAGTGAGTGTGTGTTTATGTTCATTAAACCCAGTGAATGTGTGTTTATGTTCATTAAACCCAGTGAATGTGTGTTTATGTTCATTAAACCCAGTGAGTGTGTGTTTATGTTCATTAAACCCAGTGAGTGTGTGTTTATGTTTATTAAACCCAGTGAGTGTGTGTTTATGTTCATTAAACCCAGTGAGTGTGTGTGTATGTTCATTAAACCCAGTGAGTGTGTGTTTATGTTTATTAAACCCAGTGAGTGTGTGTTTATGTTCATTAAACCCAGTGAGTGTGTGTGTATGTTCATTAAACCCAGTGAGTGTGTGTGTATGTTCATTAGGCACAATGAGAGACAGCACATAGCACACACTGCCTCTTTATAAGAACATAAGAACATAAGAACATAAGAAAGTTTACAAACGAGAGGAGGCCATTCAGCCCATCTTGCTCGTTTGGTTGTTAGTAGCTTATTGTTCCCAGAATATCTTCAAGCAGCTTCTTAAAGGATCCCAGGGTGTCAGCTTCAACAGCATTACTGGGGAGTTGGTTCCAGACCCTCACAATTCTCTGTGTAAAAAAGTGCCTCCTATTTTCCGTTCTGAATGCCCCTTTGTCTAATCTCCATTTGTGACCCCTGGTCATTGTTTCTTTTTTCAGGTCAAAGAAGTCCCCTGGGTTGACATTGTCTATACCTTTTAGGATTTTGAATGTTTGAATCAGATCGCCGTGTAGTCTTCTTTGTTCAAGACTGAATAGATTCAATTCTTTTAGCCTGTCTGCATACGACATGCCTTTCAAACCCGGGATAATTCTGGTTGCTCTTCTTTGCACTCTTTCTAGAGCAGCAATATATTTTTTGTAACGAGGTGACCAGAACTGAACACAATATTCTAGGTGAGGTCTTACTAATGCATTGTAGAGTTTTAACATTACTTCCCTTGATTTAAATTCAACACTTCTCACAATATATCCGAGCATCTTGTTAGCCTTTTTTATAGCTTCCCCACATTGTCTAGATGAAGACATTTCTGAGTCAACATAAACTCCTAGGTCTTTTTCATAGTTCCCTTCTTCAATTTCAGTATCTCCCATATGATATTTATAATGCACATTTTTATTGCCCGCATGCAATACTTTACACTTTTCTCTATTAAATTTCATTTGCCATGTGTCTGCCCAATTCTGAATGCTGTCTAGATAATTTTGAATGACCTTAGCTGCTTCAACAGTGTTTGCCACTCCTCCTATTTTTGTGTTGTCTGCAAATTTTGCTTACTATACCAGAATCTAAATCATTAATGTAGATTAGGACCTACACCACTGGTTACCTCACCCCATTTTGAGGTTTCTCCTCTAATCAGTACTTTCTGTTTTCTACATGTTAACCACTCCTTAATCCATGTGCATGCATTTCCTTGAATCCCTACTGCGTCCAGTTTGAGAATTAATCTTTTATGCAGGACTTTGTCAAAAGCTTTCTGGAAATCTAAATAAACCATGTCGTATGCTTTGCAGTTATCCATTTTCAATGTTGCATCCTCAAAAAAGTCAAGTAGGTTATTTAGGCACGATCTCCCTTTCCTAAAACCGTGCTGGCTGTCTCCCAGGATATCGTTACCATATATATAGGTAATTTTCCATTTTGGATCTTATTATAGTTTCCATAAGTTTACATATAATAGAAGTCAGGCTTATTGGTCTGTAGTTACCTGGTTCGGTTTTGTCTCCCTTTTTGTGGATCGGTATTACATTTGCTATTTTCCAGTCTGTTTCATTGCATTAAGACAAGCTGTCTCATTTAGGCATTCTTCTTAAAATATTACAAACTTTTTTTTTTTAATCAAAGTACACATTTCTTCTAGACTTTGCCACAAAGCTGCTTTAGAATATCTTCACCACATACCGGTAACTTGCACTTTTTATGAAAATAAATCAAAACTATGTGATACTAATTAAAGGGTAGTTTCAACTGTCATTTTAAGGAATCAAATGACACAGTGACCTTTGGCCCCATCTTCTTCATACTGTTACTATGGGCACATGGAGTTGAAAGGTCACTATATTATAATTGGTTTGGAATCAGGAAGTTCACAAAAGGAGCCTGTTACTAGGATCCCACAGGCTTAGAATAATACCCTGTGAATTTTGATACAGAGAACACATATTCACATGTAACTGGAGCAATGGAACTCATATCTGAACCTCTCAGAATGATTGCAAACACCACACAAGGCACAGGGAAGATAAATAAACAAAATGTGTGTGTATAAACACAGTATGAAAATAACAATAATACAGTAGGAAGGACTGGGAAGCAATGTGTTTTGTTGTAAAGTCTTGAGCCTGTTCAGTAACACTTAACAATTAAGTGTAAAAATGTTTTTGAATTTTAAATGAACCAAAATCTAAATGGTTCTGAATGCTCTGAAGACTTTAATAACAATCAACTTTTATGACCTATCTTAGCAAACCCCTTCAAGACCTTTTTGTAATTTCCCCTAAAGGTTACCACATTGTTCCATAGCTGAACTGTGTCTTTAGGTTCATAAAAAAATAAGCTGACATTAAAGTTGGTTTAGATTCCTCATGCTTGCGTAACTAGGGTGGCACACATACCACACTGTTTTTTTTTTCTTGTTAGGAAGTTGTTGGTTTTTTTTTGTGAGGCTTTTAATTTTAGGTGACCAGATTTTTAAGTCTTTAAACTGGGACTCCATAACTTCCAACTTCCAAGCTACAGGGAAGATCTTGGGTTTTTATTTTCACTTTGGCAATGTTTGATCTAATATCATATTGAAAGTGAATGCAGAGACTCATGGTGACAATGCGGCACGCTTTCATAACAGTGACAGAACAATGCCAGCACGGTGCTGCAGGTTCATGGAAACGAGGTAGAGTTTCTGATCGCATCATAAATTCCAGATTTTCTAAATCCATTGATGGAAATGTCTGGTCTGCTTTTCATTTTTTCAAGCAAATTGGCTTCATCATTCACTGCCATTCTCATATTCACTTTGACATCCAACACATTCTTTACCTTGTCCAGCGCTTCTTTAACCCGTTCTGCATAAGCATACCATCAGTCTGTCAGAGGGCAGGATCGCACACTGTATGCCACACTCTGATTGGTGGAAGTATTATTGGCGAGCTATCCAAACCGCCAATAAAGCCAAAATAAATTACACTCCAAAATGTCGCGTTATATGGTGTGTCAAATAAAATATTAAAGGAAGGTTGGTGTTTCTTATGCGTTTCACTTAAAACTGGACATTAGGTCGTCTGGGCTTGTTAATTCCTGCCAACCGGACACAGATGCCAATTCCAGGACTGCCTGGGACTGTCTGGACAGATGGCAATCCTAATTTACAGTACTGTGGCAGTGTACAACGTGTCCGTAACTTTAAATATATATGGGGCCTTGTTTCTGGAAATAAAAAACGGATGTCTACCTGTTTCCCAGCACATAAAGAGTTAATGAGGATTTAAAAAATAGGACAGAATAAATGTATATTATTTAACTGCCCTGACTTTTTTTTAATGTTTCAGAATATCAACCTGATTTACAAGAAAAAAAAAAAAATTCATGATTACAAACTAAAATGTTTCATCAGCACTATTTATTATTTCCTGGTAGATTAATAAACTGCTGTTGTTCAGCTTATGAGGTGGAGCAGGTAATTCAGGGGAATCAAAAACCTTTATGTCTTCATCTTGAGCTTATTGCTGACACAAAATTATGTGTAATCCCTGGTAATTACCTTTAGGTATGATTGTTTAATTAGCTTCTTTAAACAAAACCGGTTGTCTCAGATATTTGGAAAACACATAATGATGGCATTTTACCATGTGCTTGAGTCACGGAGACTTGAAGCTTGATAGTGTAAGATAGCAAGACCTAGCCATAGAACCATGGCTAAATTAAGCACCAAAGCAGCACTAATGGGAGTGCAGTATGAGCATGTTTTAAAAGCTGGGGTGTGAACGGTATTCACTTCACTGTGCTGTGATTCAATGCAAAAAAAGGCAGGGCATGCAAAGACAAAAAAAGGAAAGATTTCATTGGCGAGCAGTAACACAGTTAGGTATGAAAGTATGTAGGCACATGCTTTTTTCACCAATAATTGGTCTAAAATGGTTGCCTCAAACACATTTTCTGGTTACCAATCTAAGATTAAACAAATTAAATTATGACCAAGATGCCATAAAGGGACACCTAATGGAAAATTATATTTGTGTGCTTGTGCTTTCCTTGAGTATCATTCAGCTTTATTTAGTTTTTTAGGTTTTATTTATAATCATGCTTTAGAAAACTTAATGGAAAGTTCATGGAATAAATACCCACCTAAATGAATAAGGAATGCCCTTGCGATCTGGAGTCAAAACGATAGCCCATTGTCATTGTTATGGACCCACTGTCACCTTATTAACAACTTAAAATAAACACAGGCACCCGAGTGGCGCATCCAGTAAAGGCGCTCCTCGCAGGATGTGCCCTATAGCCTGGAGATCGCAGGTTCGAGTCCAGGCTATGTCACAGCTGACCGTGACCGAGAGTTCCTAGGGGGCGGCGCACAATTGGCTGAGCGCTGCCCGGGTAGGGAGGGCTTAGGTCGGCAGGGGAATCCACGGCTCACCGCGCATCAGCGACCCCTGTGGCCGATAGGGCACCTGTGGCTCTGCAGCGGAGCCGCCAGATCTGTGTTGTCCTCCGGCACTATAGGTCTGGTGGCATTGCTGTGGATCTGCAGTGCGAAAAATGACAGCTTGGAAGGAGCACGTTTCGGAGGACGCGTGTTCCAGCCTCCGTTTCCCGAGTCGGCAGGGGGGTTGCGAGTGGTGAGCCGGGGATACAGATACTAATTGGGGCATGCCAAATTGGGGTGAAAACCGTGGTAAAATAATTGGCGATGACTAAAATATATATAAAAAAAAAACAACTTAAAATAAACAAAATCACCCATATAATCTTTTCTTAGAATTTTATGACAGTTCATCTAAAAAAAATATATATATTTTAGTATTTCTTTTTAGAAATATACTGTATTTTTGTACATTATATAGGAGAGGAAAAAAATTTATTATTTATCAGGGCTTATTCTTGAATACCATCTGAGAAGTGAATTTAACAGTTCTTTCTGATATTGCTGACAAGTTTTCAACAGTTCTTACTTATTGAAGCACCATGTGAACTTTTTAAAATGAAGTAACAGCACAGATTGGAATCATAGTGTCATACCTCTGTCACGTTAAAATGTAACATATTGTGAACATGGGGAAGTGAACACAAAAGTAGGTTGCTGGTGTATCTTTGGTGTTTCATCATTTGTTTTGGGAATGTTTTTAAAATCTGTGTTCATCGGTTGAAACCTTTTTAAAAACACTGGGAAAATGTTGCCTATTCATACATTCTGTGCGAATTCTAGACTGCCTATAGTTACTGCATTATCTACTTGAGCCTAGGCAGGTAAAAGTACAAGCAACTTGTCTCTATACTCTGCAAAAACATATAACACATACAGTATCAAGTCAGAAAGGCCAGGTTAGTGTATAGTGTAAAAACTGCACAGTTTACAAATGTAACTGAAATTAGGAATGTAATTGCTAATGTGATGTCCAAAAGTCAGGGTAAAAATGTCTTTGCAAGGGTTCCCTCTATATTGCATACTGTTCATTCCAGGTATGTGTTTTTATAATTCTTTAGAACCCTTTGCCTTTCTAATGTGTACAGGAACCACATAAACAGGCAAGTAAAATAATGATTTCTTTATTACAGGAAATTCAGACAATCAAATACAACTTATTTTATCAAACAATTTACGAACTCTCCCCTTTCAACCACCTTGCACATTATCTCCATACAAAACCTATCCTAAAAACACCTAAAACTGTGCACCAAGGAAAACCTTCCATAATATTTTAACAGGCTACTTGACTTCAAGGGGCTGTTAGGGTTACATTTACTCCACATAAGTTATCCCCAACACAGTCCCGAACAATATAAGCAGCAGTTTGATGAAGCAATAGTTCCAGTATATTCACCTGGGGCTCAAAAACTCAGTTTCTAGGTCTTGACTTTATACAAGTCGCCAAACACTGCCCCAGTAGAAGTGCCCACACGGAAAGGTAAAATTCAAGGCGACTCCTTCCTGTGTCTGCCATTCAGTTACCCCTGGAACCACACACTCCCCTTCCTGTACTTTTGGTTCCCTTTTTATAATGGACTGTCAATGATAGTTAATTGGGGCAAATGAAAAACACCTGACTGCATTTGGAATTTGGGAATGGGACTAATTTCTCCTTCTATCCACCCATACTGTTATATAAATAATAGCACACACTTAACAATCAAATACATAACACAAAAATACAAACTAAGCAACAGAGGTACCTCCATTTGGGTCATTGTAACAGGGTGAGGTGCCCTGTACATTGTTTTGTTTATTTATTTTTAGATCGGGGTCCCCCTGTATTTTGTATTTGTTTTGTATTATGATTTATTTATTGTAATTTGTGACGGCGTACCGCTGTGTTATTGTTTTGTTTATTTTTAAAACGTGTCCTGGCAGAGGCGAGATTGGTGCTCGTCCTCTGCCAGGAAAAATGGAAAAACTCGTGCAGAAGGTGGCCATCTCCCGAATTAATTAAGTGATTAATTTTGTTGCTAATCGGGAGATGGTCACCTGAATATAAAAAGCCTGCAGCTCTCCAGCTCGTGGTGGGTGTTGTAGGAGCGGAGAGAGCGAGAGTGGAGAGAACCGAGAGAGAAAAAGGAGTTTAAAAAAATTAAAGGATCAGTGAAGGCTACAGCTCAGCCTGACCTGTGTTTGATTTATTTTGTGTTCGAGATTTGTTTTTGTTTACCCTTTTATTTTGCTCTGCGAGCACACAGTGTTTTTGTGTTTAAATATTTATTTTACTTTTGTTAATAAAAACGGCAAACGCACCCTTTGCCTGCAGTACTTCCCTGATGGTGTCAGTATTTTTTCCCTTCCTGCTTCTGCCTGACGTCAGACGACTCAGCCAACCTGTCACAGTCATGAACAAAAATAAAGTGTGAAACATAACAAGTGCAAATGAAACCAAATTAATATAGTAAATACAAAAGGAAAACATAATGTGCTCAACCCCAGCTAAATATAGTCACGCGTGACGCTTACAATCGGCATCCATCACTTTACTGAAGGATGTAATTAGTAGATACAGTAATAACCTTAAAATATGCTAACAGGATAACCTGTTCTAAACAATAGCCAAGGTTCATAACCAAGTATCTCCACCAAGACACTGGCTTTCACACTCTCTTACCCAGGCATACCATGATACAGGAAAAGCTATACCAAATAACCGCTAAAACATCTGTATTCAAAATGAAACAAATATCTGTATTTAGATTGTATAATAGCATTTAAACCACAGAGATGAAAATTGTGCGGAAAAGCTGTAGTTTAAATACATTTTTTTTTTTTTTACTTTTCTCAAAAAGCTGCTTCATTAGCTGGAGTACCTTTATTTTATCAGATAATCAAATCACATCTATTTGTGTCCTGATTAGATTGAAATGATGTCCTTAGCTATAATTACAGATCAAAGTAGATTTAAATTGGGTGGTATATTTGTCAAACCAGAGACCTCACAGACTCTTGTCTGTTGAGCTTAAAAGAGTTTTCTCTTTCATGTTGCTAGATTGAAACACTTACGTATGTTTATGTAATTGTGAAGAGATAGTAGATGATATGCACAGCCTTTCACAGGTTCCTCTCAATGAACCCGAGACACCTGATGCTGCTGAGACTTGTCAGGTACACACCTACAGTTAGGTGGTTTGGTTGGCACTGGTTTCTGTCTAGTTAACAAGGAAACTGCCACTCCTTTGAACACCCTGCACATATTTTACATTATTGTTTGTAAGTGCTGTAATTATGTGTGTGACTATAACATTAGACAACCTGCAGGTAGACCAATCTTAACTAACTATAGGAATACATAATTATAATATATAATTATCATATATAAGGTTCCTGACCAATAGTATTTATATGTAAGTGTACAAATAGGGTATAAAAGTATCTGAGAAATACAACAGGCTTCTCCTTCTATTCTTGATTCTAAATAATGATATAAAACAGGGATGTATTCAGTTTTGCTACTACTCATGGGCACAAAACGACACAGTAAGGGATCAGTTTAATTATTTTGATACATGAAATACACAGGCTCCAACAGAAGGTTCTTGATAAGCATCAAAGTGTGTAGGCTACGTCCTGCGGGAGATCAAAGAAAAGGAAAAAAAAACAAATGAGCTGCTAGCAACACTGACAGCGTAACCTTCCTGCGGCTGTACAGGGGAGGTATCAGTCTATTAAGAACTCTGTTCAGTTCAGCATTAGCCAGTAAACATACTGTAGGGAACATTTAATTCCTTTTAATGCAAAATAGAAATGGTCTGCTTGGTCCAGCAATGTGCAATACAAAATCATAGACTTAAACAGAAGTATTTACTGGAGAACAGAGAAAACGTTGTTGCGTTTTCCCTATGGAGTTCAGACATTAATCATTATAAAGGATGTAGGTGATTAATACAGTTCAAAATCTCAACTGTTGTGTGCTTCCATTCATAGTATATAGGTCTGAAATGTGCTGTTTTGAAAGAAACACGCGTTATAGTAAAAATGTATTTTTTATTTTCAAACATGCTATCTCATACCACATTAGGTTAAAGAACGTTCCCATGCCTTAATGTGTTACATTTGCTCTCCCCGCGTCATTTAACTTCAGCAGTGTTTTCTGGGTCAATCCATGTTACTAGCTGAAAGCATATCAGTCCATAGAGGAAACAGCTGACTGGATAGTGACAGGAAATAAGCCATTGAAGGGGTTAGAACCTCCAGGTGAAATGACTGCTGAAGTGCAATGCTATCAGAAAGCATGGACTCGTGTTTAAAACAAATGCCTGTTTACTATTGCACATGGTTCTTTCAGACCTGCACAGCTGAGACCTGTCGAACGAAATTAAGAGCACCACAGGTCAGATTTGTGGAATGATTCTTTCAGCTACAACCACTTCAAGTAAAGTAGTCTGGAACACCTGCGTCATTTATATCTGCAATATTTCACCTCCAATCAGTCAGGTCAACAATATTGTCATGAATTATAATCCATTTGACACTCAGATGTGACTTGCACAAATTACACTGTGAAGACAATAGCAGCTCAGGCTATATTTTATGCTTCATAGGACACCTCTAACAAGTAGGTACAACTAAACTGAGACTCTTTGATCCCACTGGACTATCAATTAACAGAGTTTCAGTTTGATTTTCCAGAAGTTACTATATTCGGCTGCCTACACTACATCTTAAATGTGAATGTAAAGAGGAAACCTACAGTATGTAATACATAGAAATTATATTATTAATCCTAATAAGACTCATGCAAAAATAAAAACACATTTTATATAAACATGCCTGCTCAGGATTATATTAATAATGACAATTATTATTATTATTCAAAATACAATGACTTCAGTCCTAATAAGAGCAAATAAAAAAACACAGTACGATTTGATATCGGGGCAGTTCAAGTGTTGATAGTTACATCAGGGTTAGATACAAGTGCAGGTGAAATGCAAAATACTACCGATTGGATTAAGTGCAGGATTAAATACAGTAAAATGGGGAGCAGATAAGTGCAAGTTAAACCACCACCAAATCACAAACATCACCCAAACTATTTACATGCAGAGCCTTTGCTCTGTTACACTTCCTCCCGTAGCACACCGACCATTCGATGGCCACCCCCCCCCCCCCTCGAAACATAACCACCCACCCTCAAGTCCAAAAAAGTCAATTTTCACCCCTTCCTGCAGGTGTGCTTGATGATGGGTTGGTCCCTCCGGCGCTTCTGGGTAGGGACCGCAAACCGGCGATGAGGGACCCCAACGGGAGTGACAGGGGTGACAGGTGTGCAGGCCGGTGATCTGGCAGGAGCAGCAGCAGACAGAGGTTCGAGGCTTGGCCACGGCGGAGAGATGTCTGAGCCACCAGGGGGAGCACAGCAAAAGGCAGGGGGAGCTATTCTATAGTATTCTATAGGTAACCTACCGGTTATTTTCATAAGGGAATATGAAGCGTTTTGAAAGTCTGTTTAAAAAGTGCATTGAACATTCAAGTTGTATGATAAAGAAAGGTGTTTTTACTGTAAGTATAGTTTTACTGTGTAGTTTTGGAATTAAACATCTTTAAAACCACCAAATCGCATCATTTGTCACATCGGCACATGAAACATTTTTAAAGTTTTTTTATCTCAAGTTTGTTTAAAAACATGTTGAATAGTCGTATTTTTACTATATGCATAGTACACAAAAAAGTATCTTAATACACTTTTGAGATATCAGTGCAGTGCAGAAAATAAAAATAATAATAATAAAAACATAAGCAATCAGTGCAGAAAACTTGTTCATAATCTTGTAAAATTTTACTGTAATTTATCTTGGTTGCGATCATGCCACAGTCCAAATACGTGAAAAGTCAAGAGTGCTCACATCAACCCCAAATTAGAATAGCGTGCTCACTTTATCGCAGTCACGTGAAGTGGCGATGTGCGTTGCCCATTTTCACATGGAAACCCACATTTCACGTGAAAACATCCACTGCTCCCAATCCAGACAGCCTTGGGAGCATACATGGAAGGTGTCTGGCACAGATCTCTATAATCCTACATCTCCGCCGGTTTTCAGACATAGTGATCTGCAATACCTGGGTTGGACAGTTTCATTATATACCTCTGGGTTAATTGTTTTCTTTTTTCTTTAATAAGTCGTGTGATAAATCAGTTTAAATATTGTTCACTACCAACAATATGCCACCCCACCAATGGACATTTGATAAACAATTTGGGCAAGAGCAGTAAAACACATTATTAAACAACCAGGCACAAAGCATTTACAAATCACAGCTTTATTACATGAGCTTAACAGCACATGGCTAATTTGCATAACAACCTACTTTCTCCTTCAATTGCATGAGGTCAGGTGAAAAGAGGGTCTTCTCAAGTAAAATAAATGAGCCAATGGAAATCTGAAATGTATAGGGTCATTTTTCATTCATTTTCACTCCCCCATTGAAAATGTAACTAAGGCAGTGGATAGACAAGCATCCAGTCATTTCTTAATGAACACAGATTATTCAAAAAGTTATCTTGTTGGGTTTTCAGCAATTTCACAATTAAATAAATAATGTCTTCTTCAAGAAACCCTGGTTGCTTTTTAGGGCACTTATACCATGGAGTAGTTGTTCTGAGACATTTGCATGTCCTTGAAGGCATCTAATACAGTGGTCCAAGTGAAAAAAAAAAAAATTCTCATCATCTGTTTATTCACAAAAAAGGAAATAGTCCTGCAAGTCATGAGTATGGTAGCATGTTCTTTGCCTAGTAATCAGTAGCTTTCCAAAGCACACCTGTAACAGCAGTGTGGAGTAATGGTTAGGGCTCTGGACTCTTGACCGGAGGGTCATGGGTTCAATCCTAGGGGGGGGGATACTGCTGCTGTACCTTGGAGCAAGGTACTTTACCTAGATTGCTCTAGTAAAAACCCAACTGTATAAATGAGTAACAGTATGTAAAAATAATGTGTAAAAAAAAAAAAAGTAATTGTATGTAAAAATAATGTGATATCTTGTAACAATTGTAAGTTGCCCTGGATAAGGGTGTCTGCTAAGAAATAAATAATAATAACAGTGCGAGGAGCCTTGTACATGTATTTATTTATAGAACGGGGTACCCCTCCACCCCTGTGCAATTTATTATTTTGTATTTGTTTTGTATTATTATTATTATTATTATTATTATTGTTATTATTGTTGTTATTATTTATTTATAAATATGACGGCGAAGCCTTGTTTTGTTATCGTTTTATAAATGTGACGGTGAAGCCGTATGTTTTGTTTATTTTCATTTAAATGTGTTCTGGTTGAGGCGAGGTCGTCAGCTCGTCCTCTGCCAGTAGTATTTCAAAACCTTGTGCAGATTGTGTCCGAGGGGTAATGAGATAATTGATAGTTAACCCCTCGGCCACAGTAAATAAAAGCCTGCAGCTCTCTGCACTCAGGGTGGGTGTTTGGAGGAGTGAACGGGAGCGAGCAAGAGAGAGAGGAGAGTAAGTAAAACTAAAACTAAAACTAAAACTAAAAATAAGTAGGATCAGTGAAGACTGCTGCCCAGCCTGACCTAGGGTCTGTTTTTTTTGTTCGTGATTTCTGTTTGTTTGAATATTTACTTTCCTCTGTGAGCACTGTTTTTGTTCAAATATTTTATTAATTTTTGTTTTAAATAAACAGCGCCACAGCGTCTTTTTGCACCGCAGTATTTTGAGTTTGTTTTCTTCCTTCATTCTGGCCTGACGTCACCACTCAGCCATCCTGTCACAACACCCTATTTACATTTTGCCTAACAGGAAGGCAGAATTTTGTGCTGCCTACACAAACTGGGTGCTACTGTTTATAGAGAAGAGCAAACAACATTAGCTTTTACACTCCACAAGGTACCAGGATGCAACAGTTTATCTAGTGGGTTGTTGTTGAAATATCTACATATCCTCATTCAAAGTCTAAAAAGAAGTGAAGAACCACATGATTCTTAACACAATAAAGAGGGGAGGCGGGGATGTTGTTTGTACCAGTGACGTGCAGTCAGGGTAGGCACGGTAGGTACTGCCTGCCTAGTGAGAATCCGGAATATATATATATATATATATATATATATATATATATATATATATATATATATATATATATATACAGTGCCATGAAAAATTATTTGCCCTCTGCATTTTTGCATATTTTTGACACTGAATGTTATCAGATCTTCAACCACAACCTAATATTAGATAAAAGGAACCCTGAGTGAACAAATAACACAAAAATGTGATACATATTTCATTTATTTATTAAAGAAAGTTATGAAACACCCAGTGCCCCCGTGTGAAAAAGTAATCGCCCCCTTAGACTCAATAACTGGTTACGCCACCTTTAGCAGCTATAACTGCAACCAAACGCTTCCTGTAGTTATTGATTAGTCTCTCACAGCGCCGAGGAATTTTGGCCCGCTCCTCCATGCAGAACTGCTTCAACTCAGTGACATTTGTGGGTTTTCGAGCATGAACTGCTCGTTTCAGGTCCTGCCACAACATCTCAATGGGGTTTAGGTCTGGACTTTGACTAGGCCATTCCAAAACTTAAAATGTCTTGCTCTTCAACCATTCTGATGTAGACTTGCTTGTGTGTTTCGGATCATTGTCTTGCTGCATGACCCAGCTGCTTAGGGAAACAGGAGTTAGCCTTTTGTGGCAATGACGAGAGTAGTAGCTCCTCTAATCGTGGCAACCATGTGGAGCTGATACAGGATATGTGGAGCTGATACAGGATATGTGGAGCTGATACAGGATATGTGGAGCTGATACAGGATATGTGGAGCTGATACAGGATATGTGGAGCTGATACAGGATATGTGGAGCTGATACAGGATATGTGGAGCTGATACAGGATATGTGGAGCTGATACATATGTTTGCCAACAAAGATGTTAGCCGATCATTTGCAGTCCTCCACCATGTTTTCGGGTCTCTCTAACAGAATTCAAAACGATCTAGTTGAAGCTGTCAGTGAGGTAATCAGAAAAGACATAAAAGAGGAGATTAATGCGGCACCATTTGTTGCAGTTGAAGTGGATGAGTCGACTGATGTCACCAACAAAGCTCAGGTCTCTGGTTTTGCGATATGTGTTGAACAGCGAAGGAGGCCTTTTTGGTATTTGATGATGTGAGCAATGACAGACGAGCAGCGGCCTTGTCGGAGTATGTTTTGGGGGCGTTGGGGAAATATAACTGTGTTGAAAAGCTGGTAGCTCAAACTTAAGACGAGGCGTCTGTAGTGGCATCAGAGCTAAATGGAGTGCAGGCCAAAATTAAGGAAAAAGTCCCTGAAGCCACATTTACCCATTGTTATGCCCACAAGTTGAACCTAGCGCTCTCTCAGTCAGGGACATTTATTCCGGAGTGCAAAATATTTTTCAAAACAGTGGAGGGACTGTCTTCATTTTTTAACAAATCCACTAAGTGCAGCAGACTTCTTGATGAGGTAATAAAGAGACGCATGCCGAGGGCAACATCAAAGAGATTGAGCTCAAATTCCAGACTGGTGCAGACTATTTACCATTACCAATCTGATTTACATGCCGTGTTTCGGATTATGAGTGACAACCCCGATGAGTGGGATGGCGAGACCCTGGCGATGGCCTATGGGTTTGACACTTGGCTGTCAAAAGCATCCACTTGCTTTCTCTTAATGGTTTAGAGGGCATTTTCAGTGAAACAGATGTACTTTTTGTGTTCTGCAGGACAAAGTAATGGATGTTGGGTTCTGCTGTGAGTGGATCAGAGACACAATGCGTGCATTGGTACTCAAGAGACACGGTTTTTACCATTTATACGAGCAATTTGAACAGAAATGCGTTGACATGGACCTGACAGAGACCCTATCAACATCCACTAGGCCTACCACACAGCCGATCAGAGCAGAGAGGAGGAGAATTTTTTTCAACATTTTGGACAAACACACAAATGAGACGTCGGTTCGACCACTTTGGCGAGTTGAATTTCCTGGCCTTGGTTGATTGCAAAAAATTTGAGGAAATGTCAAAACAGTTTGACGAGATCAAACTGGAAAGCCTGTTTAAATATTCTAAATACTTTGACTTTGTTAGACTCAAGGCTGATCTTGTCGGATTGTATAGTTCTCACATGTTGAGGGACAAATCACCCGGACAGCTCCTTAGTTTTTTGTCCCAGCACAATCTGATTCAGACGGTCCCCGAGGTGACAAAGCTACTACAGCTGGTCCTCACCATACCAGCCACAACATCATCAGCTGAATGGACATTCTCCGCTTTGAAACGGATCAAAACCCACACTCGGAATCGGACCGATCAAGGGCGGCTCTCATCCCTGCCGCTTATTTCAATTGAAAAGGAGAGACTTTTAAAACTTCAGGCCAAGAGAGAGCAATTCTACAATGATGTCACGGACACCTTCGTCCAGAAGGACAGAAGGATGGACTTCATATACAAGTAGATATGTAAGTGCAAGTATTTATTTTCAATTTAATTGTTGGTTATTGGTGAGCAAATGTTTAAAGAACGGTAACAGGTCAACTGTAGATTTGGGCATTTATATAAAAACACTAATAGTACAAATTAAATCTTTTGTGGACAATAACCACCATCAATTTGACATTGAGGTCAGATAATAATAAAGTAGGTATTGAAATTCAGTGCCATCCGTCGGTTGAATCGTGTAATTACATCAGAGTTTTCGTTGAGCTGCATCAATAACAGTCTCGTTCTCAACCGTGCATAATTATAATTCTGTTCTCTGTTAGCCTGCCAATCGAATCTATGTAAATTGGGGTGTGAGACTGGCCAGTGCCTACCCAACCACTGACCTCACCGCATGTTACTGGTTTGTACAGCTAATTAGAAGCAAGGAATTTCATTTTTAAGCCTTGGTTAACATTATTAACGCATTAAGTGCTAATTAAGTGCCCATTAAGTTGTCATTTGAGGACTGGTTACTTTGTAATTTTTTGGATCATTTTCAGCTGGCATCTATGTGTTATTTAAATGTTCTCTTTAACTATATTATTATGATAACTTACTCTAATTGTGTGAACAACAAAAGTCTAAATGTAATGTATCAAATTACATAAATACAGCTTGTGTATCAAATTACTTAAATACACCTTGTTGTTTGGTACTGAATGGGTTGAGTATATAGATCAAGTTTGATGTATTATGGCGTGTTTTCACCTAAAAACTAGTTGTTTTATAGTACTATGAGATTGTTCAGCTATTTTTCAAAACTGTTTTTAAAACAGTTGAATAACCTTACTTTGCTGTCTGTCACAAGAGTGCTATTTCCATTAACGGTTGCATTTCTTAATATGTCTTCACATGATATTTTATTTTCTTAACATGCCTGTGACAGAAATAGTGATTCTTGGTGGTAAATCTCCCACCTGACCTGTGAGGGCGCTAAGTAGCGAAAACAGAGTACCTTGGACGGGTTGGCCCGACAGCTCTTTCCCAGGGTTCAAGGGAAGTCGGCCAGATAGAAAGGGGGTGTAACTCCAGTGCATTAACTCATCAACCCGGAAGGGAAACGATGTGGCAGTCGAGGATTGGAGGGGCGGCTGCACTCGTTTACCAAAGGGTCATGTGTGACGGCATAAAAGGGGACAGAGAGACGCAATCTGTTCCTTCTGCAACCCCGTTATTATTTAGCCTGTGCGCTACACATTGTTATGTATTGCTGGGGATTATTATTTGGTCACCAGACCTGGAATTATAAAATAAAAGGAAGCACTTTCTAACTGGATTACAAGTCTCTGTCTGTTAATTACGCACAGCATCCCTCCTGCACCTGTACACTGCAAACCACTTTGTCACAATGCCCTAAAACAGGAATTTGCTAATCTGACTTTCACATACCATATTAGATCATATAATCTGTATTATGGTATTTGCAGTCAGCACAGGGTAGTTTTGGCAGAAACTCATTTCTAAAATAATTTCTAAGAGTTTAACTGTTAGGAATTATTTTTTTCTCCTTCCACAACTGAACACCTATTGATGACATTTCCTTAGGCTGCACATTTCTCTTCCCTGGTTATATTCTAAATCACATTTTTAACCTCAATATCATCACTTGATAGAGATAGAAATTAGAAATGTAGTTTTTTTTGTGATTTGCTATGCTACTGTATCACACATGTTTGCTTGCTGTCATACAGTACATGCAAAGACACTGAAATAGTTTGTTTTCCTTCTTAGGTCCTTTATTTATTTTGACCAATCCGTGGAGAATATCTACAATGTTCCTGGTAAAGCAAAGCAAAGAATCAGAGAATGCAGCATCATGTGTATCTCCTTTGCCCTGGGGGGGCAGAGCAAAGTGTAAGCATTGGCTCACAGCCCAGACTATCACTATTTTCCCCTGAGCTTCTATCAAGTTATCTAATAATATGGGGCTGGCACAGCAATATTATATTACATAAGCATGCTATGTTCTTATTTGGTAGTTCCTATAAAGCAGATTTATTCTCAAGTGTTTAAAAAGCATTTTGTTACACCAGAATTTTCTGCTAAATAAACAAATAATAATAGACTTTAATTTATTTTTGCAGAGACCTCAGAAGGCATAGCACACCACCTGCATGTCAATATGGGCTCTTTCTGCTTTAAGCAATTCAATGCTATTCCTTTCATTGTTCTGCATCTGGGCAGCTAAAGTTGAACACAACACAGATTGTGAATAATTCTCACTCTATTCTGTAACCTCTTTTATCTAGTGTTTGTGATTGACACTTTTATTCTTATTATAATGCATTTGGGGAGCTGTTCAACACTCAGCATTACATTCTGTGCAATTACTAATTCTGTTTCTGACTCAAGTTCTAACTGCCTTTCAAGCACATGGCAGATTTAAGGAGAACTTGTGAGTTACACCCTTGCTGGTATTTTAGGTGTCACAGTGATGGAAACAGCCAGAACATTCTAAAGCAGTAGTGTTGCCCTGGAGATTGTGAATCATATAAAAATAAAACTTTATGGTGACATTCTTTTCTTCACATGCTGCCACACATCTACACCTCAAAAACCTTAAATATATTTGTTTTAAATATTTGTGGACTCCTTTTCAACAACGTCGATGTCTACGTCCTACCTGTTTATCCATCATCCTTTGTTTCTCAAGCAGCATAAGGACAGGCAGTGATGTATAGTGTGCACTGGCAGAGCTATGCAAAAAATCCCATATACATGACAGTGTCCTCTAAACTTTCCATTGTTTCTAAGGCAGAACCCCCCCCCCCCCCCCCCCCCCAAAAAAAAACCTCTATATGTATTCTCACAACGTCTGTTTAGAATCACATAAGCATCTAAATAGAAAATAAGGTTTGGGTTCACAGCTTTGAAAACGTCACTTCAAGCACCAATGTTAATACCTTCTTGGCACTGTTTGTTTAGGAAACAATGGGAAACCAATGTGTTTATTTATCATTTGTTTTACCTGCATAAAGATGCAGATTTATTCAAACCATACATGTTCTGATTCTAAACAGGCCAGGACGAACCCAGCCAGAAGGGAGATCTTTAATAAAGGTAATCCAAGTCATTCCAAGTCAGCCAAATGTTTTCAATTCAAAGAGCTACTTAATGAAAGTAGCATATTTTAAATATTGGCCACATTAGCTTGCAAGACGGATCAAGCGTAAGCTTTTGACAAAGTCCCTCATAAAAGATTAATCCTCAAACTGAACGCAGTAGGGATTCAAGGAAATGCATGCACATGGATTAGGGAGTGGTTAACATGTAGAAAACAGAAAGTGCTGATTAGAGGAGAAACCTCAAAATGGAGTGAGGTAACCAGTGGAGTACCACAGAGATCAGTATTAGGTCCTCTGCTATTCCTAATCTACATTAATGATTTAGATTCTTGTATAGTAAGCAAACTTTTTAAATTTGCAGACGACACAAAAATAGGAGGAGTGGCGAACACTGTTGCAGCAGCAAAGGTCATTCAAAATGATCAAGACACCATTCAGAACTGGGCAGACACATGGCAAATTACATTTAATACAGAAAAGTGTAAGGTACTGCATGCAGGCAATACAAATGTCCGTTATAAATATCATATGGGAGATACTGAAATTGAAGAAGGAATCTATGAAAAAGACCTAGGAGTTTATGTTGACTCAGAAATATCTTCATCTAGACAATTTGGGGAAGCGATACAAATGGCCAACAGAATGCTCGGGTATATAGTAAAAAGTGTTGAATTTAAATCAAAGGAAGTAATGTTAAAACTTTACAATGCATTAGTAAGACCTCATATAGAATACTGTGCTCAGTTCTGGTCACCTCACTACAAAAAGGATATTGCTGCTCTAGAAAGAGTGCAAAGAAGAGCAACCAGAATTATCCCGGGTTTAAAAGGCATGTCATATGCAGACTAAAAAAATTGAAATTATTCAGCCTTGAACAAAGAAGACTATGCAGCGATCTGATTCAAGCATTCAAAATCCTAAAAGGTATAGACAATGTCGACCCAGGGGACTTTTTCAACCTGAAAAAAGAAACAAGGACCAGGGGTCAAAAATGGAGATTAGATAAAGGGGCATTCAGAACAGAAAATAGGAGGCACTTTTGTACACAGATAATTGTGGGAGTCTGGAACCAACTCCCCAGTAATGTTGTTGAAGCTGACATCCTGGGATCCTTCAAGAAGCTGCTTGATGAGATTCTGGGATCAATAAGCTACTAACAACCAAACGAGCAAGATGGGCTGAATGGCCTACTCTCATTTGTAACCTTTCTTATGTTCTTATGTTCTTAACAGTGATGGTTAGCTTAGGTTAATTTGAAATATAGTTATTATTATTATTATTTATTTCTTAGCAGACGCCCTTATCCAGGGCGACTTACAATTGTTACAACATATCACATTATTAGTTTCTGCCATATTCTGTAACATATCTGCACATTTTAACAATGTCATTGGTCTATTTCTTCATATTCTTCATGTTTATATTAAATAAGCATATCAACCTAAAGAAAAGAAAGTGTAATGCCAGGATTAATATGGTCTAAAAATGAACACATTACCAATGGAAGAATCTTGCATTGAATACAAGGATGTTTGCCAAGAAATATTATTTCTTATATAAGAAGAAGAAAACTTTTGTTTTTATTCCCTTTTCCTAATTCATAAAGTACAGTATTCTCTGTATTAGTCTCCTACACAAAAGAAAAAATCTTCTTCAAAGGGTCTCATTGCCAAGCAACGAAGCGCTGCAGGATTACTGCATTCAAGCAGGCAAGTCACCAGACACCTGCTGCAGCTCCCACAAAGCCTTTGAACAGTCAGGCACAACGACATTGATGAAAGCTAATGTTGTCTTAAAAAAAAAATAAAAAATTAACAGAGCTGGTGTTGTACTTGCCAGTAGACTAAACACTGGAATATTATATTTAAGATAAGGCCTTTGCTTTTGTGTGCATCTTATCAGGTTGTACTGTGTATTGGTTCAAAGTGTTTACTGACTATGTGAAAATTCTCTTTTCTTTTTAATGTAGATTGGATTTCAAAATCAGTATCAGAGGTTAAAACAAGGATTTTATTTGTTATTCTTAAAGTGGATCTCAAATTCAGATTCTGCAGTGCTCAAAGTGGATGGGGTGACTTTACCATTACCAGGATCAAATGATCAAATGTTTTCTATAGGCATCTACAATTTTGGCATAACATAGTTCCTGGGTGAAAGGATCTTTAATACTGACTGGTGTCTTTATCCAGGATATGTTTAGGGTGCACCCGCAGTGCTAGTTCAGATGAGGTTTGTTCCTGAGTTTCATGAAAAAACTCAGCAAACAGGTGCCTTGGGTCAATAAAACTTTCAGGGTGTGGTCTCATTTACATGTTAACGATTTCTATGACAAGGGCCATAAGTGTTTTAAACTAACCAGGTATGTGTATATTTGTAACGGGGGGGGGGGGGGGGGGGTGCTGATCTGTGTTGACTATCTGGCGCATGCATGGTACTGCAGGAAGGGGCCAGCAGCCTCGTAGATCCGCCTGTCAGTCATGGCGATGACACGGAGAGGTGGGGAAGACGGTGTGTTGGCTTTCCCTCTCTCTGAGTGGCTGAGAGGCGGGTCTTGGGGGATTGCTCGGCCCATAAGAACTGCGCTTGGTTGTGCATTCGGATGGCCGTGATTGGGAATACACAGAGATGCTGGCTGAGAAGGCCATTGTAAACATAGACCAGGCAAGAACGCCAGTGGTTGGAGCGAGCGACCAAAACAGGCAAGCACGGCTGAGGAAGACAACCCATTTATTAAAATATATTGTTAGGTACCCGAGGGGACGTGTGTAGTGATAGGGGAACCTTGGCCACCCCTGTGTTTAGTGCATAACAGCGTAGGACGGAGATCCCGAGCTGACCGGCTTAGCCGCAGTGGGGGCACTGCGTAAGCAGCACCTTTATTTTGTAGTTTTATTACTGTGTTTTATTTTCCCTTTTCATTTCACCTTTTGTTTTCTTTATCATTTTGAGCACCTGCGAGTGCGCCGGCATCAACTGGATAATATACCAGTGTTGGTAACTCTGTGGTCCTGGCTACAGTTGCCGGTATTGGACAACAGCGCCCCCTGCAGGCCAAAATAAATCAGTGCGCTGGAGCGGTGTTTCAACTAAAGTTTTGTCTCTGTGTCAGTGTAACAGGGCGAGCAGCCCTGTACATTGTTTATTTATTGTTTATTTATTTTTAGATCGGGGTCTCCCCCTCCGCCCCTGTGCAGTGTGTTTATTTTGTATTACTTTTATTGTATTATTGTATACATGACGGCGAGCGCCGTATGTTATTGTTTTGTTTATTTTTTAAAACGTGTCCTGGCAGAGGCGAGATCGGTGCTCGTCTCTGCCAGGAGTAATAATTAATAAACCCGTGCAGATTGTGGCCGAGGGGTAATAGGATGATTTACTAATTAGTTAAACCCCTCGGCCATGATATAAAAAGCCTGCAGCTCTCGGCACTCGAGGTGGGGGTGATAGAGAGGAGAGAGCGAGCAGAGAGACGGAGAGCGAGAGAAGGTTTATTTAAAAACGAAACTAAATCATAGCATACAGGAACAGTGACAGCGACTGCCCAGCCTGACCTGTATGGTTTATTTATTTTGGATTTTGTGTTCGTGATTTGTTTTTGTTTAACCTTTTATTTTGCTCTGTGAGCGAGTGTTTTCTGTTTGAAATATTTATTTTATTTTTGGTTGCTTTAAATAAAACGGCGCCCGCGCCACTGCACAATACCTTTGGTTTTTGGTTGTCCCTTCTTCTGCCGTGACGTCAGACCCTCAGCCATTCCTGCCACAGTCAGTGAATTGCACACCACCCTTCCACAAGGTTACTCTGAAATGCAGGCGCAGCCGATTCCATTACGAAAAGGGAGCATCAGTAACAAGTAGTGAAGGAGCAAGCGAGAGAGAGAGAGAGAGAGAGACATATACAGCTATGTATTCGAATATAATAATAATTATTATTATTATTTATTTATTAGCAGACGCCCTTATCCAGGGCGACTTACAATTGTTACAAGATATCACATTATACATAATTTCACATTATACAGATATCACATTATTTTTGTTTACATACAATTACCCATTTATACAGTTGGGTTTTTACTGGAGCAATCTAGGTAAAGTACCTTGCTCAAGGGTACAGCAGCAGTGTCCCCCACCTGGGATTGAACCCACGACCCTCCGGTCAAGAGCCCAGAGCCCTAACCACTACTCCACACTCAGCTATGGCCAAAGGTTTTGCATCACTTACAATAATAAATAAATAAATAATATATGAACATAATTTAAATATTTTATTTAACATCATGTAATCAAACAAACTACAAAATGGTGCCATAACAGTTGTACAGTATTTCATGTTAGATTTAAAAAATGTCATGTTTCATTTTTTGTCAGTTGTTTGTTAAGTATATGGAATACTACAAAGTGGTATGTAATTTGATATATTAACATAACATTATTTAGCAGGTTTCATTTTTAATTAAAATAAACAATAACGAATGTAGCAATGCAAACTGTGATGTGGAATGTGCCTTCATTCACTTTAGTGCTGTTCTGAAAAATATAGATTTATATGAAAGGATTTTTTTTTATATACATACATATCATACTTTGTAATTACAGAAAGTATGTAGTAGTCACAGTGTTTTTATTGCACTGTGACAGAGAGCGAGTGAATTCAAGTCATAAATCTCCCTCCCGACCTGTGAGGGCGCTGTGAGTGCCCTGGACTGGATGGGTTGGCAATTCATTCCAGGAATACCGGAAGTCTTCGCCTTAATGTGGTTTGTCGGATTGGAAGAAAAGCGATTGCACTCATTACTAAAGGGGACGTGGCTGAGGGTATTCAGGGGATGTGGCGAAGCAATCTGTTCCTTTGTTATGGCTATGGAAAGACCGCTGAAGGAGTATAAATGTGCCGTGAATGTTTTGTATTGTTCTGTCAGTCTATTAATTGTATTGTTTGTCACTGTTAGATGGCTAAACTATCCGGGAGCTGTTACTAGAAGCTAGCACCAAACCCGGACTACACTTCACCACTGTGCACTATAAACCGTATTTCACCACTTGCACTAAGAGCACTCACTCTGGACTTGTGATCGTGTTTGTGTTGTGTGTGTTATATTCATGTTTATTATTTCGGGACTGACCCCATGGGTTTTAACTGTGCAATACACATTGTTGTGTAGTGCCAGTTATTATTATTATTTAGTGTTGCAACCAAGTAACCCAGCGAAATAAAGAGCTGTTGAACCGTGAATTGTGTCTCTCATTGCTGTGCACTGCATCACCTCTACACCTGCGCACTGCAAACCACTTTGCCACATGCACATATTAAATCCTTAAACAAAACAGCCCCCAAGCTTAGGCTATCCTGGTGCACTCATACTCTCGTTTCCTTTCCCACTGGTCAGGCTACGCAAGCCCCTTCACTGAACCATCTCTCACACTCTTTTCCACTGCAGAAAACAACCTTTCCTTTGTCTTTGTATAGTATGTGGCCACATTCCACACTTCTTATTAATCAATTAAAACATTTGATCCATTAACTAATGAAATATGCCACAAACCAATTAAACTATGTGGCTATGCAAAGGTGGCCATCTTGGCCCCAGGCTGTTCCTCCACACCTGAGACAAGATGGCTGCCAGACACAAAAACGCATATTTCTAAGTGTGACTCAACCAAGGTTTTAAAAGACATTTTCCTCTTTTGTAGCATCAACTGTATTATTACTTGTCCCCTTTATCTTCTGTTAAATATAGAGATTTACACATACATTTGGGATATACATACTTACTGATTAATTGAGGATAAACAGATCTATTTTTATTAGCACCATTTGTTTTGTGATAGGTCACAAGTTCTAAATGCAGCTAGACAGTTGCAGTAAAATGAATCTACAGCATACCCGGAAGCAGCTTCAACAATCTAGAGCTTTCTTTTAAATACATGAATATTCTGAAAGGAATTATACAAATTCAGCAAAGAACCATAGACCCTCAAAAGAAGAATTAGATAAAGGGGTATTCAGAACAGAAAATAGGAGGCACTTTTTTACACAGAGAATTGTGAGGGTCTGGAACCAACTCCCCAGTAATGTTGTTGAAGCTGACACCCTGGGATCCTTCAAGAAGCTGCTTGATGAGATTCTGGGATCAATAAGCTACTAATAACCAAACGTGCAAGATGGGCTGAGTGGCCTCCTCTCTTTTGTAAACTTTCTTATGTTCTTCTTCTTAAGACCCATGATAATACTGCTTACTCTAATAAGATGCTATGTTCTTAAAACCATGGTTTCAATCTGTATTGCCTTTCCTGTCTTCTTCTTTCATGCAGTAATAATCTTAATTCATTGAAGAACTTTAAGGGCCTCATTTACTAAGTGGTGGTAATTTGGCCAGAATTACTGGAGGTAAATTGAGATGACTGCGCATGGTATTTCCCAGTGTCACGCACTATTTACTAACTAATTAGAAGCAAAAATACCGGTTGAGAGAACATAACCTCACAACTTTGTTAAAGCCAGAAAGAACCTACAGAAAAATGCACATTGTAACTATGTTTAGTTACAATTTTAATAACTAAGTTTAATTACAACTGTGATTAATCTTGTAACATTGTGCCAAACAGTTGAAATTTGCATCTAACACTGTTTGATCAATAATGGTATTTGAAGGTTGGATGGGTAGGTTATTTCAGTAGTATTATGTAATACTCACTTAGTTGTATTATATGCATCATTTTCATCCCAAATGTAAATTTAGAACTGAGTGTTCCAGGCGGTTTTATGAATAAAGGGGGTATTTATCGTAAGGTATGTGAAATAAAGGTTGGTTCAGGCGGGTTTTTCGTCAGCACTATGGGGCTCTCACCTATTTATAATAATAATAATGTATTTATTTGGCTGACGCTTTTTTCCAACACGAGTTACAATTATTTATTTTACATACAAATTCTGGTACTTATTTATTCTGCTGGGTTTGTACAGCAGCAGTGTCCCGGTATAAAACCCACCACCCTCCAGTTAACAATCCAGAGCCCTAACCACTACTCCACACTGCGCACATGTACAATGCGTAGCTCTCAGGACTACAACTCCAGATCAGAGTTCAGTTGTAGGTCTGACCTGTTTTGTTTTGTTTTGTTTTTGTTTTTTTGTTTGAGGTTAAGAATATATTTACATTTTTCCAAAAAAAAAAAAAATTCAGGTTTTGGGGAGATGTTTCTTTATCGTAGGAGGATTTATTTATTTATGTATTTAGGGCATATAACATCAATGTGTTCTCTGTACACAACACATTATATAAAAATATAGATATGTACAATAGGCTTAAACAGTACAAGAGTAAAAAGCAAATGAATACCTAGCAGGCTGTTGTTTTAGTCTATCCTACGTGTGATACAACAGCTTAGCACTATTCTGAAGAGGATATTCAACAGACTGTAAATTGTTAACATTTTATTCAGGACTGTCTGGAATGTGTTCTCTGTTTAATGCACATAATCGTCTGGCTAAAAATACTAGTCATGTACACCTGCAGATACAGTAACATAAGGTGACAGCCTCTGTGTTTTGCTGTGATAAAACAAGAAAAGGGTATTCTGGGCAAAGGATTTTCGACACAGTTTGTAGAATGTTTTTATCTTTTGTCTTTATGAAAACTATGATCTTAACAATTCATTACTGGTTTTGCATGTTTATTTTCTTATCCTACACAATTATACAAAGCTATTATCTTCGGAAGATAATGTATTAAATAACCCTGGAATAGTAATAATCACTAGACACATTATAACTTTGAACCTATATTCTTTTTACAAAATGAAATTTCGCCCAATTTTTTTTTTAGAATGTCCAGTTACATTCCCTCACTACAACAATTCCTCACATCAGCTCAGCAGAACTGAAGGTCAGTGGGCATCCTCCAATCCCATGACCAATTGCTTCTTTCACCCAGGGACTGCCAGAGCAAATGAGATACTCCCTCTAGAATCCCCAGTGAACCTATAACTCCCCTGCACATCTCGCTTTTACCAGATAAGCCACTGAATTCTTAACCTAGTACTTTGGTATTTTATCTCTAAAGCTGCTGTGCAAGCCATTTAAACTTGATCTGAGATTACATACAGTAGTTCAAATATGTAGGCAAATAGCATGTTCTCGCATTTTTGTTAAAGGGCACATGTGATCCACTACGCATTTAGCACTTTCTTTGCAGAGAAAACTTTCAGGGAATATGAAATACTGACCAATAGAAAGAATGTTTGTTGACCTCTATGTCAGCAAATTGGCATCTGCCTTAATATACCAGCTGATGATTTGCATTTGGGAACAGTTGTCCTCTGTATCCTTTAGAAATATAACCTGTGTACTGCAATAACAATGGCTCTGCTGTGTGTGGATCTCGGATGGTAATTCTATCACACACAATTCATGGTGTTGGTTGCCATGTTGCTACGGTTACCATTGCTATCCTATTGAACCTACACAAAACATGTTCTTTCGTTGCCTAAGTACTGTAAGGCAGGGTTTCCCAATCTTGGTCCTGGGGACCCACCGTGTCGGTTTTCATTCCAGCTGAGTTCTCAATTACTTAATTAAACACTTAATAATTGAACTGATAATTTGCTTAATTAGACCTTTTACTTGTTTTCAGCTTTTAAACAGTTGCAGATTTCAAGTTAGCTATAACATTTTACCAGTAACATGAACTCAGCAACTGCTCTATTACATGTAAAAACTTCCACTCTGATATAAAAAAAAAACAGAAGTCATCAATTCTCTCATCAATTCCGAGATCTCAAAGGGATTCATCGAGGGCCCATTTTCAGCCCCTCCCTTCCCTCAGGTCCGCATGAAGTAGCTACAAGGAAAATGTCAGACAAGAAGAGCCTCATCATCGACTTCTCTGCCCCTTGCGGCTCTTCTATCAGCAGCATTAATTATCTCATTCCTTCAGATCAGTTTTCTCTTCATTACATCACCATTTCTTATGCGATTCCTGTTTAGCTAAAGCAGACATTTCTGACTCCTTCAAAGTCATGCCTATACTCCCTTCTCTCCATCATCTTTTTAGTATCTGTTGGAAGGGGCAATTTTACTTTGCTACTAAACTAACTTTCGGACGCTGCAGCAGCCTTTGATTCACTTTGATTCACTCTTTGATTCACTCTCTGAAGCCCTCTGCTGGATTATACTCAATATTAATTGCATCCCCTTTTTGTTACACTCTTAGAACTCAGGTCTCTCTTCTCAGCAGTTGGCATCCCCCTCTCATAGTAGAAAAACACCGGTCCAGTTCACTCTCTTGAGTTTCTAGGAATAACATTGGATACTATTTGATTTGAAGCCTGACTGCCTCCTGATAAACTGGAATGCATTCGCTTTCTCATTCAATCTTTTGAGATCAACCACTACATTTCAGTTTTGCAATTTGCATCATTCCTCAACGTAGGACATTTATTTCTCGTCTTCTCGCTTTTTCTAAAACAGCCAAAAATCTCAACTCTCACATTAATATTACAGCTGAAGCCAGGAAAGACATTAGGATGTGGTCCTCTCTCTTACAGCAGTGGAACAGCCTTTCTCTGCTTTACGATGACTTCATTTCTGCCCCCCATGATCTCTCACTCCATACGGATGCTTCTTCTATCGGTTTTGGTGGAATTTTAACTGCAGTGCACCAGATTAAGCATGTCAAAAACAAACACCCCGTGATTACTATGACAAACTCAGACGTATGTATTTTGCAGGGCAGAATCACCCAGAAGAAAATGTGAATTTTAAAGTTAATTCTTCCTTTCTGTATTACTTTAGTTTAGTTGTTGCACCTTTAATTTTTACTTTATTTAGTTTTATTTGTAATAAAACTGTTTATATAAACCTTTATATTCACTAGAAGCATTGTCCACTCCGATTATTTCAGTAGAGGTGGGTCCAACATGATTTTGAATTCAAATAAGGTATTATATGATTACAATTTAAGCTAGTCCAAATACAAATATACCTTGCACGCTACACAGATGCCTGGCCTCCACAAATCAACAATCTTCCTCCTCAGCTTAATCCACAGTCTTACTCAAAGTATTCCCTGTCGTTGTTGCAGTCTATCTTTGGGTCCATATAGGTGCAGCAACATCAGCAGCCAACATTAAAATCAACCAGTCCTTCCCCAGAGGTGGAATCTTACATTCACTCTTCTCTCCTCGATATTATTCCACTAAACAAAGTATTGCTAACATGTCTGGAGTGGGGGGCATCTCTCCACCAGAGGTTTCCTGGCGGATGTGTGTGTGTGTGTGTGTATATATATATATTGTAACACAGCAGGGAGGGGGTTAGTATCCTCCCTGCAGAAAACGTGTGCGTATGCACATTTTGGTTAATTGTTTAATTATTTGTTAATTGTTTTATTATTTAATTATCACCCGCACCTGGTTACGATTGTAAATTAAAACCAGGTGCAGGGTATTTAACAGAGGCAGCTAAACTGCTCTGGACTGCTGAATAGAAGGAGACAGAAGACGTGCTCTGTTTCCGAGCAGTCAAAAAGGAAACTGTGTTTTGTTTTATGCCAGGTAAACGGCTTAGCCGTCCTGCGAGCTAGGCAGGGACCTGCATAAGTGTTTAGTAGTGTGTATTAGAACTAGGTGTTTGTTTTGTTTTGATTGTGTATTAAAAACAGCGCGTAAGCGCTTAAAACTCAATTTCTTGTGTCCTGGGTCTGCTTTGAAAGGGGCAAACGAACGACCGTGAGTGCCGGCCGGGTTTCAATATATATATATATATACAGTTGTGAAATTCTCAACAAAAAAGTGCAGGTACTCATATGCACAGTCAGGTGTAAACATTTGAAAAATTGAGACAATTTGAGTGCCAGTGAAAAAATACTTTAAAAATGTATACATATTGGTATTATGTATCAGGCACTACTACGACTAATGATGTACTTGGCCATTTTAATCTCCATAGTATTCTCTGAAATCATCCCCATACTTTCCAGACCCTGGGTACACACCTACAACAGGACCTGGCCATGCTACAATAATAGCCTTGGATTAGAACATATATCCCTGTTTCTTTTATTTCTTTTGTACTTATTACTGATCTTACAATAACATGTTCTGTGTGCTTCTCTGTTGTGTTTCTGTGTAGATTAATTACCATTTTATTCCAAAAGAAGATTTTTCAGGCAGAAACAGCATAAAAGTAGACTTTTTATTTTATTTTATCCCTGGTATTGTGGTTTCTGCACAAAAAACAAAGTAGCAAAAGACACTTTTCATAAAGTAATATCATTACTGTGGTTTACTTCTGCCTTTTTTTGATGTGCACTCAAGCAAAAACTCACATTTAACTTAAATAAACTCTTCAAAATGTTTTAGAAAAGGCGGCATTGTACAAAGACACATGCCTCACCGTTTTTGATTTTGTTTATTACAGTCCTCATAACAGAAAATACTAGGATCACAACAAATCAAAACGCTGATCACTATGCTTAACATGTAATCTTGCAAGTTGGGCCAGTGTTTAAACTCTGTATGGAATCTTGCAAAGCTTGTAATCTTGAGTCATAAAATAATTATTATTTTCTTTACAAAGTATGTACAAGGTTGAAACCTGAACACCCAACCCTTTCCTCTCAGTGCTGTACACACACAATACAGCAACAGGGTAAACCTGCTTTCATTATTTTAAAAAACAACAACAAAACAATCCAACCCTCAAAATGAGCAAAAATGCACTAACATGTTTTTATCTACTTTACCACCCCACTGAATGCTAACCAAATGGCACACAGTCAACGTAGCACGATTTTTTGATGATGTTTCTGATAGGCTTCCTAATAATATGACATCATATTTGTGGTTGAGTCCATTGCATAAGGGGAGCGGGGGATTGTTAAATGGATTCGATATAAAAAGAAAAATCTAGTGATCGTTTTGCTTTTTTATTTACCAGCAAAAAAATCCCCAAAGTAGTTTTGTGGTCCCTTTATTGGCGTAAGAATATTTATTAAAAATGACGTCTGCTTTTTTTTCAAATCCACTGTTTGACCTAGATTATAAATGCAGTAAGACCCTTCAGGGTGTCCGTATGTGTTGAATATACAGACTTCTCGGGGGTTGGAGGCACTCAACTTCGTGCCGCACAACATCCTGCGGCGTCCGTATATTCGACGTATATGGACACCCTGTCAGGTCTTATTGCAATACTTTTTTTGTGGTTTTTTAGCACACCCACACTGTACACACATTATATGCGTCACAGATAATCAGATAATCGCTCTCAGAAGTTTTGTTATTTTACTCCATATACATAGATTGAAAATCTCTTTCTTTTTAAGTATTTGCTCTAAGCTACAAATGATACTTAAATATGTCAGTCCTTTGCTATCTCATGTAACGATCTCAGACAGCTGATTTAATAATGTTTCTAAAAGAAAACATCAACGGATCCATCAACTGTGAAATGCTACCACTGACACACCTGACACACCTGACCACACACCACTCCTACAGAAACTTCTGGCAGAATAATAAACCAAACACATGTGAAAAAAAATACTGCAAAACGAAAAAGAAGAAAGGCAATATAGATTGTTTTGATTGTTGGTATATCCCTTATACAAGTTTACCACAGTACATTTCCACTGCTTTTACAGTTTTTGGTTATACAATGTAATTACCATGGTTTACCATGATTTGCCATGTTTTTTAAATATGTTTTACCATACCTCTCTGGGCTTCATAGTGCCTACCTACTGGATACTTTACCATGCTTTCACTATGCATTATTACACTTTGATATGATTCTACTATGGGAAACTTTTATAAGGCATTGTACCATTTTTAGCTTCAAACTGTTTAAAATGTAACAATGGAGCATTTTCCTATAGACCTTGTAGTCTGAAGATAGCAGCAGCAAGTGTTTCAATGGGAGTTTGTGACAGGGAAGATCTGTGCTGGATATTGGCCCCATGCGTACTCCTGTGGGGGGGGGGGGGGGGGGGAGGTCGGAAGCCCTGTTTGACCCGTCTGCCAATCATGGTGATGACACAAAGAGGTTGAGCAAGGGTATGTCACTTGGACCTCTTTGATTGGTTAGGGGTGGGTCTTGCGGGGACGGTCGATCGCATAAGAATCACGCTCTTCTATTCCTTTAGTTAGCCCTTGCAGGATACAATACAGCGAACGCTCTGTCTGTAGCATTGGAATAACAAAGAGAACAAAAGTATATGGACTGAGTAACATAAAGGGCTGCCTGTTCCTGATACAGCAGCATGTGGCAGTGGAGATGTCTGAAGACGACAGCCGCATTATTAGTTCCTACGTACCCATACTGGTGAAGTACAGTCCCTGGGACGTTATTTGTTTTAGCTCAGAGGGATCTGGGCAACCCCATTAAATATGACCCTGTTACAAAGGGTCATAAAAGATAAGCTTGCAACATTGCGCAGAGCTGAGTACCTACGGAAATGCTGCAAAAAGAAGGACTGTGCGAGAACTTACTTTTATAAAGACCCATTCAAATTTGTAAAGAAGTTATTCATCGGTGAGAAAAATAACACACTAAAAGTATCTAAGTTTGAGCTGGAGAGATATTTGGAAGAAACACATACAGATTAAAAAAGGCAGGAGCCTATGTCAATTCTTTCAGAGATCCCACCTATCAATCCACCAGAATACCAAATGGAGGACTGTGCACCTAAGTGGAAAGAAGTAGAGCAAGCTGTGAAAAAGCAAGGGCATCATCATCCTATGGAAATTGATGAAAGTGGCATGGGAAAAACAGGTTGTACCAAGAGCATGGCGCCGAGCAGGTGGAGTCTTTATACCAAAATTCACTGGGCGTGAGCTGGGGGGGGGGATAAGGCAGAAGCAGCAGCAAGGAGCAGTTAGTAGGACAGAATGTGGTCACCGACTGGGGCCGACGCTGTCGACATCCCAGGGGCGGAGGACCCGGCAACCGAAACAGGATAGAAAAGAGGTCACCGACTGGGGCCGACGCTGTCGACATCCCAGGGGCGGAGGACCCGGCAACCGGAAAAAGGATAGAAAAGAGGTCACCGACTGGGGCCGACGCTGTCGACATCCCAGGGGCGGAGGACCCAGCAACCTGAAAACACATATGAGGGTTATGACTTGGAAAGCCGCCCCTCGTGAGGAGATGAGAGAGGTACCCAGCATCTGAGGCTTCTGTAAGGGGCGCTCGTAAAACCCCTGATTGGCCGAGACATCACGCTGCCTGGGACCTGAAAATAAGGACAAAGCATTGAGGTTAGTATAGGACTCGGCACGAGTGACCAAGTCCTGAAGAGGCAGAATAGAAGAGAGCCTCGAGTGAGATGAGCGCAGGAGCTGCGACAGAACAGAGTTTGGCCGGGGGTCCGCTCTGACTCACGCGGTGAGAACCCCTGAAGGTAAGGGAGGCGGCTGCCTAGCCCTGAGGTCGGGGAAGTGAGCCTCACTTGCCCCCCAGAGATGACCGATGCGAAGGCATGTAGAAGGTGGAGGAGGGGAGGAGGAGGAAAACGAAACACTAGACAGAAAAGGTGCAAGTGATCAGGTCTTAAATAGTAAATAGATACTAATTAACGGGAGATTAGAAAATTGAAAGATTAGAAGATTAGCGGCCCCCCCCCAGCTCCACGCCCCCCGAACCTCGCAAGCTAACATGAAAAAGATTCTACAAGCATCAGTCAGTTTCGCCCTATTTCCCTATTAAACGTAGAAGGCAAGATTTTCTTCAGCATTAGTGCTCAGAGATTGTCAACCTACCTATTAAAGAACTGTTTATTTGACACTTCAGTACAAAAAGCAGGCATTCCAGGTTGCTTAGATCATACATCAGCATAATCGGGCAACAAATTCAATCAGCTAAAAAGGAGAGGAAGGAGCTCCATGTGACATTCCTGGATTTGGCTAATGCATATGGTTCAGTGCCATGAGCTTCTTTGGGCAGCATTTGATTTTTTCAGTGTACCGATGACAATAACAAATTTAGTGAAAGCCTATTTTGGAGATTTGCAATTTAGTTTTTCAACTTCAGAATTCAGCACTACCTGGCAATGCCTAGAAGCTGGAATAATGGCAGGATGCACCATTTCTCCACTGGTCTTTACCATGGCAATAGAAGTAATCATTAGGGCATCAAAATGGGTAGTGGGAGGAGAGCAAGAAAGTGGAAGAAAGTGGGTGGCAACTGGAAGAAAGTGGGTGGCAAAGAAAGCCGTGGAAGATGCAAAGACTGCCTTTCGAATCGATGATATTATGGGGCAAGTTCAGCATGGAAGAGGGGGTCTTGGTCTTAGTTCAGCTCCTCCTACATGGCACAAGGCAACCCCAGCTCAACGGAGGAAGCTGGTAGTCAACAAGATGCAAAAGCAGGAGGAGAGGATGAGGTGTGTAAAGACTGTTTCCCAGGCCAAGCAGGGAGAATGGATGAGATGGGAGAGTGTGGAACAATGTAAGATCAGCTGGCAAAACCTATGGACAATGGGACAGAGCAGGATCAGTTTCCTTATCAGATCAACATATGATGTTCTCCCATCACCACAGAACCTAAACCTTTGGATAGGAGAGGATCCCTTGTGTCCTTTGTGTTCATCATCTGCAACATTAAGGCACATTTTGACAGGATGTAAGGTTTACTTGGTGCCATGACCAGGTGCTGCGATGTTTGGCCTTAGCATTGGAAGACAAGCGTAACATGACCAATAAGTTTCCACCAGTTCCATTAAAACATTACACACAAAAGACAGAGAGCAACCGCCAAGAAAAGGTGTTAAAATCAAGCCTCGCCCAGGACAACTAGAAGCTGCTAGAGACTGTAAAATGCTGGCAGATGTTGGTCAATGGCTTATTTTTCCACCACTAACCTTCGACCAGACATTGTCTTGTGGTCTTGATCAGCATGCCTTGTTCATCTGGTAGAGTTAACAGTGCTATGGGAGGATGCTGTGGATGAGTCGTATGAGAGGAAGAAACTTCGGTATGCTCAGCTAGCTGCTGAAGCGGAACAGCGAGGATTTGTGGCACACTCTACAACCCGGTTTCTCAGAGACGTCAGATTCAGTGGCCAAGAGTTGCATCGCACAGTGAAGAACTTATCTGAAGCAGCAGAAAGGAGCAGAAAATGGCTGTGGTTGAGATGGAAATATTCTGGCTGGGGATCTCAAGCACAATGGAAAGAAAGCAGCGCTTTTGGGTACGGGTAAGTAAGCTGGTCTGAGTTGAGTGGGGGAGGGGGGTGATGCTGGGACGCCAGAATCACTGTCGAGCCCTCTTGAGGTGTTGTAGGCTAGTCAACGAAACACAGAGGATGCAAGGTGCCCACTTGATGACCCCAGAGATGTACCCTACTTGGCTAAATCCACACGGCTGTCATGCTGATGCGCTGGGGAGACCACACTGTGGTTGATCCCCGGAGCCAGCATCACAGCCGTTGTGTGTGCTGATGCACTGGGGAGGCAAAATAAGCTGATCCCTGGAGCCAGCATTACACTTCAGCCATCAACACCAGGCAGAAGGATATCTATATCATCAGATGGAAAGAAATGCAAATGGATGGAGGTGCAGGTGGATAACATTAGTTTACTGTAAAGCTACGTCTTAGTTGGTGCTTATCTTGGTGAGAGCCGAGTTCAGATCAGCATGAAGTTTTAACATCTACTCTCGTGTAATGGAAATCATGAGGGAATAGGAGAACATCATGTGATCTTGTGGCTCGCAGGTTAGAGGAGGTGGTCAGACCCTGCTTATAGCAGCACTTTCCTTTGTAGTTTTATTTACAGTATTTTTTTTCCCTCTTTTGATTCTGGATTATTATTTCTGCATGTACAGTACCTCAGGGGGATACCATTGCTGGTAGAAACCCTGAGGGCCTCCAGGATTACCGTTGCTGGTACCCTAGTGTCAGAACTTGTGTTAAAAAGTCCTGTGCGCCAGTGCAGAGTCTCAACAACTTTCTGACTCCCGTGTTATCAGTGAATCACCCACACACCTTCTCACAGAGTGTTGCACAGTATTTGTTTTTCAATTACCTTTAAAGATTTGGTTTAAAATGTAACTAACCTGTGACAAAGGAACACAAAAAAAAAATGAAGTTGATAACAGGCTTTGTTTTTGGCAAATACTTGCTCTGAAATGTGAAACTCAAAGCTGACTGAAAATGTACCTTATATCCCTTTTCTGGTTTATATAAATGACTTTATGTCCTTAATAATTAACAACAGGATTTCTCCAATAATATCAGCCCCATTATTTTTTCTGTTTGCATTTTAGGCTTAAAAAGCAGGTATGGTCTGTTGTATGCACACTTTTGAGTTTTGCTTAGTCCTTTAATCCCATTGCTGTTTTATTAAAGGTTAAAAAAGCAAGACTGACTGTCTGTAGGAATTACTATATCTTTAACTAAAACAACTCAGTACGTTTCTTGGCGTTCTCACTATGAGTCATTAAAACATTCCAAGCACAGATCTCTGTGACACTGACAGTCTCCCTAAGATCACTGACTATTGCTGGATCAGCCCCAGTTATTTTGCAAACACAGGTATCTGAGTTACTCACTGCATCCATAGCAGAGGCTGATAAAGCGATTACATAGAAGTCACGCCCCAGTGACCCAAGCCCAGTTTTGCTTGCAACAGCCTGCGAGTGGAGAAAAGTGTTTTTTAAGCATTCAGCATCTATGTTTTATAGCTAAACCTATTGATTATAAAAAGGTATGCACTTATTAAATACTATGTATACTTAACATTACTCCATAAATAAATACAAAAAAAAACAACAGCACACAGACATGTAAGATCATAAAAGTCATGTGAATATACATAAAACTGGGTTCTTTGACTGCAAATATGATATTCTGGTACGACTGTATTATAAAGGGATGATGGACACTTTCATCTCCATCAATATGTAAAGCAGGCCTTGTTTGTATTCAGGTTTGTTCAGACAGTAGGAACACAGGCTTCCTCCCCCTTTGAAGTCTGCATACTATTTTGTCTCTCTTTGAGTCAGCTTGGTGGAATAGAAAGTTAAAAGTTAACAGTTGAAAGTTAACAAATTACATATCCAAGTTTGTATAACCCTGGAGGGAAAATAGAAATTAAACATTAACAAACAAAAAAAAAACCTGAAAACACATTACATGAACTATCTATTGATCATTAAACATGGCTAAGATAACAACATTTTTTAATATGGAAATCATATGACGCCTTCCTTTTTGTTCGTTGTTTTATGAAGGTTTATGACTGTAGTGGCGGTGAAAGTAGATCACTTTACCTAGAGGTGCATATTAATCAACACTGCAGCATAGCATGCAGGTATTGCCTCTTGACTCAAAATGAAGTCCACGTCTATGAGCCCAGAAGGGCTACTTGACATACCAAATAATTCAGTATCAGGTCTCAGTAACAGCCAAAGTGATATTACAGACCTATGTTCTGTTGCATGTACAGTACATCTGGAAGCCAGTCTGGAAGTAGTCTTTAGTCAACCTTTAACTGGTTTCTAATTTGGGCTGGTCAGTATTCGGCACTTTGAGAATCATAAATCACAGACACTTGAATCTAACTTATTGCAGGTATGCATCAGGAATATGGGCTATTCTGATTCTGTCTTACTTGCTAGTTCCATATACAGGGCAATGCATGCGGGAAGTTATTCGTGCAATGAGGAAGCCTCCACACTATTTATTTATTTATGCACCTGAAAGAGCCAGCTGGTTCCTCAACAGAGAAACGGTAAAGAAGAAATAGTAAATGCTAGTTTTATATAATTAATACTTTTTAGACTTGGGATTAGTCCAGTTGGTCTTTGCTGGGTACATGCAGTCTCATCAGTGCATTATGCAACTATCATAGTCTCCCTTAATTTTACTCTACTTTACTCACACTGTCTGTTGCTGCCAGCAATCGTCCACTTCAACATCAAGGTCTTTCTTGTAAAGAGCCCACACCACCAAGTTCTGTACCCCTATTTTGTATTTTAATCCTACATTGTTCTGGCCATCATTGCAGAAGAAAAAAATGACAGTTCTGGGATAACTGACACAATATATTTTAAGTTATACTTGCTTTACCTCAACAGCTTTCTCAATCAGCAGTACCATTTCGTAAATCGGCATGCCATCTAAATACCTGAGCAAGCACATCAATTTAACAGATTGCTAGCCCACCACCCACTACAGAAGTGGCTAAAATAAATGATAATTATGTTGTAGCATATTGTAGATTTACTACTAGCATTTTTAAAAAATGTACTGTACTAGATCATTTTTTATATCATTAACCTAAAGTGCTGGTATTTTAGCTCAATTCATAGACCATAGTGTATAATAGATTTATAATAAATATAAACGCAGTAAAAAAAAACAAAAAAACAGTGTAACGCTATCTCAGTTTTAGTTTTTCTTTCCTGTAGTTGTTTTTATTCCATTTTTGTGGCTAAATGAGGCAGGCTGCACTTGCAGTGCTTCAGCACAACCATAAAACGTTTGCGGAAACCCAGTTTAAGAAAGCTGAAGGATAGCAAAAGTCACAAAAGGCCAAATAGGAACTCAGACACAAATATTTTTAATATACCCTCCCGTATTTTAATATTAATTAGGTTATTGCATTTGGAAGGAGAATTTCTCTGGCTAAAAGAAAAGTACATGGAAACCTACGCTACCCAAAAGCACTACTAAAATAGAGTGAGAAAAAGGTGAGACTTATTTTCTCATGGAAATTGCCCCACTGTCTCAGGCGCCCAGCACAATAAGTTGAGCAGAGTAATTAACATAATAAAATAGCAACAATAAGAGCCTGTTTTTATTGTATGTATCCTGGCATATCTTACAACAGCTGTTCTATGTCCACAACCCCAAACACAATAAACAAAACCTGGCAAAATTGTTACAACTTACAGAAATTATTTGCATTTCTGAAAAACAGCTTTATAAGATATATCAGCTCTCCCTAGTCCTTATAACCCTAAAACATGGTTTGTATTAACTGAATGTACTGTAATTCACAGAATTATTATTATTTATTTCTTAGCTGATGCCCTTATCCAGGGCGACTTACAATTGTAACAAGATATCACATTATTTTTACATACAATTACCCATTTATACAGTTGGGTTTTTACTGGAGCAATCTAGGTAAAGTACCTTGCTCAAGGGTACAGCAGCAGTGTCCCCACCAGGATATGAACCCACGACCCTCCGGTCAAGAGTCGAGAGCCCTAACCACTACTCCACACTGCTGCCTGCTGGTGTTCTAGTCGTGTCTGAGAATTCACCAAATTACTAACAGGATTGTGGGACTGGTACTAGCCACATAGGTTATAAAAAAAATAAAATAAAAAAAAAATCACGTAATTTATTTAAGTTGGTTTGTAAAAATGCAGCCTCTCATCTATTTCTGCAGTATGACATATTGCAAGTTGGATTAGCTTCTGTACAATCACCTTGCTTTAAAGCTCTTTCATGATCTTATTGTATGAGGTTAGATAAGGAATGCTCTTGCAATGGAAACTATAAAAAAAAAATTATAAGGTGTTTTGATTCTCAAAGAGCTGGAAAATGCTAAAGAACAAATGCATCCAAACTTTTCAAAAGAAAGACAGAGCTGTTTATTTATTGAAAACGTCTTGCTTGACAAAAGCAAAAAATGAAAATGTATAAACAATAACAACAGCATACAAAAACGAATACAGGTTCAGGTTAAAACTACAAAATAAAATTCCTCTCCCAAGCACTCCACATTGCTAATGTATTGAAAAGATCCAAGATTGTTTTGCATTGGACTATTAACTAGAGTGCCTCCAGTTGGGATCCCAGCACAGAACTGGACTTGTTTAGTCAATTAAGCCATGTTAAACTCTGTGGAAACTTTGGTATCTGGATTCTTCCTGTTTATTTGTGACAACTACTATGCTTGATCATCACAGTCACAGAGCATCACTCTTCAGAACATTAGCAACTGCTGTCCTGGATATTGATATGTTCCGTTGGTTGCCTGGAAACTGACTTGCTGAGAGATGCATCTTTTATAGGAGGCTTTGTGGTCCAGTGGTTAAAGAAAAGGGCTTGTAACCAGGCAAATCCCACCTCAGCCACTGACTCATTGTGCGACCCTGAGCAAGTCACTTAACCTCCTTGTGCTCCGTCTTTCGGGTGAGACGTAGTTGTAAGTGACTCTGCTGCTGATGCATAGTTCACACACCCTAGCCTCTGTAAGTCGCCTTGGATAAAGGCGTCTGCTAAATAAACAATAATAATAATAATTATAGAATGCCATTTATACAACAAATAAACCAGTCATGTGGGACAGCCCATTTAATTTATACTGTATACCCAACTCACACAGGTACTGTACCACTTGATAGTACCTTTTTGAAATTGTAGGCTTTTTAGTTTATCGTATAACTCTATAACTGGCAATAAACTTGAACATTTTTTTGTTTTACAAGCATTCTTTTTTTAAAGCAAGCCCTCTAAAGCTAATGTTATTTTAGAATTATGGTAATGAACACAACATTAGACATTAATTATATTTCTAATGTTGTTTTTCTTTTTTATGTACACTTTTTTTTTTGATAGTTTTATTTTAACAAAGCTTTTTTTTATTTGCACTGGAGACTTCCAAGAAACACAATAGGTGTGGAACTAGCACTGACTTCAGCAGTATTAAAAGAGCAAAGAATCCTTCAGATCAATTTGAGCGGCTAAATAAATCAAAGAAGCAGCCATATGTGCTTACAAAGCCAGCCATTATAGATTAGGCAGCACTCCAGCTTTTCAACTAACTGAACATAAAACTAGATGGTTTGTAGCTGCATACCGATTTATCTCAGCTTTCAAATCCATGGAGTTCTTAATAATAAGGTGACATTAAATGAAATATGATCCTAAGTATTGTAAAACAACTTTTTTCTTGGTGTACCCATACTTATAATTTATTTCTATCCGGTAATTGCCAATACAGTATACTGGGGAGGAAGGTTCTGGAGTAAGCACTGTCTCCCCCATATAATACGCAATAAAATAAAGTGTGATTCTTTATTAGATGGCTGCAACAATTACACAAAGCAGCCAAGCAGTTAAATAATGTCATACTAATAAAGCAGTAAATATGATTTGATAACTTGATTATACAATGTTGGTAATAGGACCTAGGAGGAATAAAACAGAGTGATATTAATAGTCTGATCTCATTATTGCAATGTGCATGGGTTTCCTGTTGTGATGTGAAATGCTGTCTTCTAAAATCAGTAATGTTAAAAGGATTTCATGTGGCTTGGAGATACAATATCCTAATATGATAGCTGCTAATTTGAACTTTATAATGTATATTGTATGCTGTTCCTGAAAGAAGGGTGCATATGAAAATGCGACTTACCCTTCTGCTTGTCTCCTTTCTTACATAAATAACCAAAATAAAATCTCAGTAAGATAAAATACAATGCGCTCCATGAATATGTTAATATTGTAGCGTGCACGGGGGTAGAGGTCAGGCTGGTAGGTGATGCAATCAAATATGAAGACATAAGCCCGATACCAGCTCCTGCACCAGTTGCGTGTTCGTGTCGCATCTCCGCCCATGTTCAGTTAAGTGGAAGAGCTTGTTCCCTTCAGGACTTTACACTTTGTGTCATTGAGAACTAAACGTGTGCTGTTGAGAAATAACTTGTTTTTGTTTTTGCTGGTGAGCTTTCACCAGTTTCAAAGTTCAAAAGTAGCATACAAATAACTAAATACATATTTTATTAGTATGAAATGATATGAGTACCATGGGGTAAAAAAAGTATAAGCAAAAAGAAGAAAGGGAGCAATCAAATATTTATTAACAAACAAGACTGACCTAGTGCTGCAGTCACTTGGAAAAATGTAATGCATTTACTGATCGAGGGGGTGACATTGGAACAGCTCGCCATCAGCGCTTCAGTATGCCATCGACCAGCATAAAATCCCAAGATAAACCAGCACCCACACCGCTAACTCAGGTCACCCAGGTCGATGGCTTGCCCTAAGCGGTCTTGACAGAAAAAGGGTTTTTAATGAAACAAAAGAGGCCAAGGGACTGTAGATGTGGATGTGATTGAATTTAATGAATACAGCCATGTATCAAGACATTCTACAAAGTGCAGTTATACCTCTTGAACACATATTTGAAATTGCTTTTTTTTATAAAGATTGTTCTTTAAACTACCAGAAATTGTGTATTTTGGTCTTTGTTATATGAATTAGTGGCTAATGTTCACTAAATGCTTGTATTAAACATGTTTTCTTGAATGATCTTATATTAAGTGTAGGCTGCCAATACTTTTGTCTGTGACTGTAAATATTAGTCCATGAGACATTCTACAATTGCAAAGAATTTTATGGATGACACTTCAAAAAAACTTTTCATTATAAATTCATGCTAGATTCTATATAAGTAAATGATTGCTTCAAAAACTAAGTTGATATACTTGAATGAATGAATTATTGTATTATCATAAAAAAATGCAATATTTTTTTCCTTCCCTATGGTAAATTATTACCTGCAATAGAATTATATTATCACGTCAATTAAAAAAAAATCACAATGAATAGTGATGTAAATTCTTGCCTGAAATCCATCTCTATTTTATCACCTTTTCCTAATCCTTTAAGTTAGTAGGCAGTCTAAATTCATTTTTAACTATCAAACAGTTGTCATGAAATCAGGAACTACTGTAAATCACCTAAATAATAACATTCTAATTCTAAAAGTATACATTTATTATGCTTGAATGAGTAAACAGTTTATAATTAGGGAAAGTAAATGATCTCACAGAATAACATTCTAAACATACCGTCTCTAGAGTACTGGTAACATAGATCCACAGCAGGAAATAGGTTCAGTTTACTTTGAACAAAGTTGTGATATTTCGGTCAAGTACAGCTACAGTAGTCAGTATCCAAAATAGATGAAAACAAAAGATTTTTCTGACTTAGAAATAAGTTATTTTCTATTGACTTTATAAGTTGTTTCTTTACACACAGTGCACTTTTGTAGCAATTTGACTTATTATAACATATTTATATGTGTTGCAGTGATAGCATCTATTCCCAGCACCCTCTTAGTATCTCTTCCTAGAACCACCTCCTTCAGTCACAGACTTTACATACACAGAATGCACGAGACAGCACCCTTAAAACAACAAGCCCTGCGACACGTGTAATACTGTCAAGTTTCCAGTTTTTTTGCAAGCCAAAGGAGGCTGAATGCAAGCTGCATTAATGCATTTTGTTTAAAATCAAAACAAGCACTACATTAACCTGTTTTCCAGGATGTTTAAATCTATGTTTCTTCTACAGTTACGATTTCAATGAGAAATTACATTTGTATAGAACCGTACAGTGTACAGTACCGTCTTTAAAGCCTGTCAAACCATAACAATATGAGTATTGCATTACTGTGCTGAATCCTTGTATTATTCTCCAGATTGAGGGTGTAGATAGCAGGTGTACACATTTATTAAAACCACTAAAAACTCATTTTCAGAGTTATTGACCTTTCAGACTTACGAACAACATCCATTCCCAAGGTGTTCATAGCTCTGAGGTTCTATTGTAATATGCAATAAACACACAAATTTTATTACTCTGATCAGACTGTTTAGTTTTTTTAATGTGTTTGATATAATTTAGCCATTAACATTGTATTCACTTAGAGTTCATGTTTGTGATTTGCTGTCCATTTTAGCAAAAAAAGGTTAAAAGTTCAGCAGATCAGTTCAATCTTCATCTATATTAAACATTCCACAGCAGCAACCTAAACCTTATGAGATAAGATAACATGGTAGCTACTGCAAATGATTATTTACATACCTAAATGCTATTTCAATATATACAGATTTTATCTGTTTCCTCTGAGTGAAAGTGAAATTGCAGCCATACATCTAAAATGTAATTGGGTAGCAGGCTGTTCCCTGAGGAACTACATTGATACAGGAGCCATTTGTTTGTTTAAATAGTTTTCACATGCATATTATAAATAGACATAACTTTGGCCAGAAAAAAGTATCTTTTCGACACATCATGTAATATCTAAACACTTCATAGTTTTGTGAAAAACATTCATACTGGAGATAAACTGGAGGCGTAAAAATGTCTCTTTGATAAGGAATTTTAGTTTTGATACAGCAGGATCAAATACAGCCTAAGTCAGTGACTGGCAAAGGTGTATCTCTCTTTCTGTGATTTACTGTAATAGAGTTCAGAATAAAATGAAGTGCAATCCCTGGCCTGTAGTTTTTTTTCAATCCGAAGGTCGATTGGCTTTTGAGGGTCTGAGTCAGTAGGACTGAACCACATCATTCCCTCATACTCATGACAAGAAGACACCTTTGTTCCTTTCTTTTTATTTTGTTTCCACCAAAACTATCTGATGTGATATACAGTATATAATAATAATAATAATAATAATAATAATAATAATAATAATAATAATAATACATTTAAAAAATAGCACAATATATATAGGGGCGGAGCTCCCTGTCACAGACCAATTCTTGAGAAGGACTCAGTTTGGTTCGATTAAAACAAACTGAAAGGGATTGAGTTAATTTGAGCATTCACATATGCTTCCAAAACTAACCTAACTGTTCGAAAAAATCAACCCAAACTAACCAAGTGTGAATGCACCCTTAATATGATACACCTGCTGCTGTAAAATATACTGATTTTTTTTTTTTTTTTTTAAGCAACGTTGAATAGAAATATGTTTTCATCCAAAAACGGCAGCTGTGTAACAGAAAATGATAAAGAAAAGCTGGTGTGGTCAGCACAAGGTGTGCCCTCCAATGGTATTCATGTAGGTCGTGCAGGTGTTGCGATCCTGTATCTGACACAGGTTCTAGCACCCCACTCTACCTGCAGTGGGCATCCTTTTGCTCTCCATACTCATCCACATGTGTTTATATAATAATAATTTATTATTATTATTTATTTCTTAGCAGACACCCTTATCCAGGGCGTCTTACAATTGTTACAAGATATCACATTATACATTATTTCACATTATACAGATATCACATTATTTTTTACATACAATTATCCATTTATACAGTTGGGTTTTTACTGGAGCAATCTAGGTAAAGTACCTTGCTCAAGGGTACAGCAGCAGTGTCCCCCACCTGGGATTGAACCCACGACCCTCCGGTCAAGAGTCCAGAGCCCTCACCACTACTCCACACTGCTGCCCTATGGATGGATCACAGCAGGGTGTCGATGTTGATACTCTGGATGACACTGTGTGTGTGTCAGGCAGCGCAAGGTTGATTACTGTCTGTGGGACTGTGAGAGTCCTTTGTTCATCATAGGGGTATGCATAAGTAAAACCTCAACATTCATTATTTTATTTTCTAGTAGAAAATTTTACTTAAACAAATCAGTAGAAGGCTGATACAACACAGGACACTGGACAACAGAGAGTAAGGAGGCGTTTGTAATTTTCCATCAGCTTCCATTATCTAATGGACAGCTATTTTTGCCTCATTCAAACTGTCACACTCAATGGCATGTAATAAACATTTTACAGTCACTGTTTTTAGTTAATTAATTTTCTTTAATATACTGGCCACTCGTACAACTATTTTCATGAGAAGTTCTGAAGTTAAGAAAAATATGAAGATTTTATGACTGTATCTAATGCTGAGTTTCCAAATGGCTCTTTTTATTGGAGTGTCAGCCACAGCAAACATACCTGAGACAGTCAGTTTGGTACTTTGTGCAAAGCAGTGCTCACTGGTCTTCTTCATTCAATCACCCAAACAAAGTAACACGTTTTAACTTAGGCAACTGACTTGAGTTTGAACTCATGCAGTAGAGGATGGGTATCTTACCTTCTCACCCCCGCAACCACAAAAGCCAGTTTCTGTACGAATAAATTATGTACAGTCAGACAGAAATACCACAACTTTGAGAAAACTGACTATGTCAGTATCTGTGATGCAGTTTCCCACAGTAAGAAAATAGGACCTGTTTATTCATGAATACAATAACATTTTATTGTTGTGACTAGGGCTGTATTCCAATGGTTTAGTGCTGAAAAACTACAGCATCAAATTAAAGACGGGTACAGTTTTGAAAATATGACCCATAATTCTTAAAATATGATTTAGGTATTCAAAAGGGTAGTCATAATTAATAAAAATGGGCTTTAAAAATCATTCATTGACAAAACATATCTTTAAAATAATCCTTAAAGTTTTGTGAATAGTGCCCACTGAAATATAGTGCCCTCTTGAAATCTGCAGTTAATTTGAATACTTCATTTTAATGATGTATATCTATCCAAATTCAGCAACATTTAACAGTGTTTTATTGTGTGGCATACAAGTCCATCCTCCAAATATATATATTTGAATTCTGTATTTCAAACATCTGCCATTTGCTGATATCTACAATGCAAAACTAAAGCTGGCCACACCTAGCAAGCTTTAGTTGGAGCTACTGAAGTTTAGCAGTGTTTTTTGCAATTTTTCTATGTTTTTCCCATTGTTACTATGCATTTAGTGTACCTTGGTTTGCCATGTTTATTAATATGCTTTACCGTACCTTCAAAATACCTACCTATGCTTTAGCATTCTTTCACTATGCTTTATTACCCTTGGCTGTGCTACGGTTAGCTTGTGTATATAAGGCTGTATTTATTGAATTCCTTTCAGTTAGTGTCCTGGATTTAGCAGGGTGTCTTATTTTATATATATATATATATATATATATATATATATATATATATATAAATGCCTTACTGACCAAATTTTCTTTGTTTTAAATATTCATGTATCATAATGCTAATTATGGTAAAATAATATGCTTTGTCTGTACACAATGAGATTTTCATTGTAATTAAATTGAAAACCTTCCTGTATCAAAGTTTCCAAAAGGTTTTCCAAAGCATATTCACATATTCAAATTAGTCACACACACACACACACACACACATATATATATACCAGGTACCCGGCATGACGTACCTTCATTGCTCATTTCTTGTAAAGACGCCGACATATCTGAATTTTGTTCATCGCTTTTTTCTTTTGAAACTTCTCCAATCACATGAAAATAATTTCTTATTTTCCTCATCTTGGTTTGACAAGTTTTCAAACTGTCTGGAAAATTCAAATCACTGAATTTGGCGCTGTATGGGATTTGTAGTTTTTAATGTGTTATTAACAGTAGGCAGTGGTAGGCTTGCCAACCCTCCAGGATTGGCTGGGAGTCGATCTCCCGGTGACTATTGAAAGCAATCCGGGATATTTTAATAGGATATTTTAAGAAAATAAATTAATATAATGAATGCACATAATTCATACAGAAGTCATCTGATTGTGCTTTTCTTTCCCTTGGCAGCGTAATGACATAATACTGTAGGGATCTGTGCTAATTGTGTGTGTGTGTGTGTGTGTGTGTGTGTGTGTGTGTGTGTGTGTGTGTGTGTGTGCGCGCGCGCGTGATGTCCTGTCTTTCCCGCCGTTTGTGTGTCACCCTGCATGAATCTGTGAGTAAAGAGCGTTTTGTGTCTAGGCAGTGCTTGAATGAGATCTTGCTGCGGTAGTCTGGCTCTTGTTTGTTCCCCTGAAACGCTACAATACGTAGTGTAAACCGGTAGTACTATCATCACGTGCACGTACGCTCATGAACGTTGCCGCTGCCGAGCGCTAAAAACATTACAGCAGCTATTTAGTTAACAGTTAAAAAAAATCACGAATGGTGGTGAGGGGCATTCGAACAGTAACACAGTGAAAAAGAACAAGTATGTTTGCTGTTTTAACGATGAATGGTGCAAAATCAACACGGTTACAGCAGAATGCATTCTATGTCGTCAAGGGTTTTCGGTGAAATACTATAGAAAGTCTACACCCCCTTTCAAATTTTTCACCTTTTGTTGCCTTATAGCTTGGAATTAAAATGCATTAAAATAGTTTTTTTTTTCATTTATCTACACATCCTACCCCACAACTTCCAAGTGAAAAAAATATTATAGAAATTTGTAGAAAATTAATTAAAACTAAAAACTGAAATAGCTTGGTTGGATAAGTGTCCACCCTCCTTGTAATAGCAATCCTAAATTAGCAGGTTTAACCAATCCCCTTCAAAATCATACACCAAGTTAAGTGGCCTCAACCTGTGTTAAATTGTAGTGATTCACATGATTTCAGGATAAATTCAGTAGTTCCTGTAGGTTCCCTCTGCTGGGTAGCGCATTTCAAAGCAAAGACTCAACCATGAACACCAAAGAGCTTTCAAAAGAACTCCGGGACAAAGTTGTTGAAAGGCACAGATCAGGGGATGGGTATAAAAAAAACATCAAAGGCCTTGAATATCCCTTGGAGCACGGTCAAGACGATTATTAAGAAGTGGAAGGTGTATGGCACCACCAAGACCGTTCCTGACCGAGCAGGAAGGAGACTGATTAGAGAGACTGGTCAAAGTATGCATGTGACAACAATATCCACAAATCTGGCCTGTATGGTAGGGTGGCAAGAAGGAAGCCATTACTCAGGAAAGCCCACCTTGAATCCCGTTTGAAGTATGCAAAAAACACTCAGGAAATTCTGTAGCCATGTGGCAAAACATTTTGTGGTCTGACAAAACTAAAATGGAACTTTTTGGCCTAAATGCAAAGCATTATGTTTGGCGCAAACCCAACACAGCGCATCACCCAAAGAACACCATCCCTACTGTGAAGCATGGTGGTGGCAGCATCATGTTATGGGGATGTTTCTCATCGGCAGGGACTGGGGCACTTGTCAGGATAGAAGGGAAAATGAATGGAGCAAAGTACAGAGAAGTCCTTGAGGAAAACCTGCTGCCCTCTGCGAGAAAGCTGAAACTGGGATGGAAGTTCACCTTTCAGCATGACAACGACCCAAAGCACACAGCCAAAGCTACACTGGAGTGGCTAAGGAACAAAAAGGTAAATGTCCTTGACTGGCCCAGTCAGAGCCCCGACCTAAATCCAATTGAAAATTTGTGACTTGACTTGAAGATTGCTGTCCATCAACGCTCCCCAAGGAACTTGACGAGCTTGAACATTTTGTAAAGAAGAATGGTCAAATATTACCAAATCAGTTGGGGCTCCCGAGTGGCACATCCGGTGAAGGCGCTCCACCTGGAGTGCAGGATGCGCTCTATAGCCTGGACGTCGCCGGTTCAAGTCCAGGCTGTTCCTTTGCCAACCGAGGAAGAGAGCTCCCAGGAGCCGGCGCTCAATTGGCTGAGCGCCGCCCGGGGGGAGGGAGGGTTAGATCGACCAGGGTGTCCTCGGCTCACCGCGCACCAGCAACCCCTGTAGTATGGGCTTGCCTGTAAGCTGCCCAAGAGCTGCGTTGTCCTCCGACGCTGTAGCTCTTGGGTGGCTGCATGGTGAGTCCGCAGTGTGAAAAAAAAGCGGTCGGCTGACGGCACACACTTTGGAGGACAGCATGTGTTCGTTTTCGCCCTCCCAAGTCAGCGCAGGGGTGGTAGCGGTGAGCTGAGCTTCAAATAATAATTGGCCATTCCAAATTGGGAGAAAATAATAAAAACAATTGGCAACGACTAAATTTATAAAAATAAATAAATAAATAAATATTACCAAATCTAGGTGTGCAAAGTTGGTAGAGACCTATCCTAACAGACTCACAGCTGTAATTGCTGCCAGAGGTGCTTCCACCAAGTATTAACTCAGGGGGGTGGAGACTTATCCAATTATGATCTTTCAGTTTTATATTTTTAATATATAATTTTTTTCTCAATAAAAACTTTCTTACCCTTAACATTGTGGAGTATGGTGTGTAGATAAGTGGAAAAAAATCCTCATTTAAATGCATGAAACTCTGAGGCACTGACACAACTAAATGTGAAAAAAGTTCAAGGGGGTGTAGACTTTCTAGATTTCCATTACACAAGAGTAGATGTTAAAACTTCATGCTGATTTGAACTCGGCTCTCGCCAAGATAAGCTCCAACTGAGACGTAGCTTTACAGTAAACTAATGTGATCCATATGTGTCTCCATCCACTTACGTTTCCTTCCATATGATGATGTAGATATCCTTCTGTCTGGTGTTAATGGCTGAAGTGTAATGCTGGCTCCAGGGATCAGCTTATTTTGCCTCCCTGGCGCATCAGCAAACACAACGGCTGCGATGCTGGCTCCGGCGATCAACCACAGTGCGGCCTCTCCAGCGCATCAGCATGACAACCGTCTGGACTGAGCTAAGTAGGGTACATCTGTGGGGTCTTCAAGTGGGCACCTTCCATCCTCAGTGTTTCGTTGACTAGCCCACGACACCTCAAGAGGGTTCGACGGTGATTCTGGCGTCCCAGCATCACCCCTCTCCGTCCCCCACTCAACTCAGCCCATACTAGATAAGTTATTTTTGTTTTTTAAAATATATATTTAAAATCTCTAACTAGATCAGTTCATGTATGGGTCAAATGTCTTATCAGATCCCAGGGGCCAGTTGTACTAAACGGCTCCGATCTTGATCCTATCATGTATTGGGTTGCACTAAAATTATCAGAGTTGATCTTGAGCTCAGTTTCGGCTCAAAATCTGATCCTATTTCGATCTTGCTTCAGACCAAGATCATAATCGGATCAGAGCTTGTTATGTGTGACTCAAGCATGCATCCACATGATTATCCTGATAAAATAGGTCAACAACATACAAAGGTGTGCGTGCCATTGGATCTGTTATGCACTGCTTAGCTAAAAATACTGCTAAACTCTGATTACAATCTGGCTGGCACCAGAGGCTCATTAGACAGGCATGTTAGTATGTGGTATTTAACTCACATTTCGTCAGTTAATGGAAGAGACACTGTTAATACCTGACATGCACCTTAAAAGTGGAATCAATCCAAGGCAATGTCTTCGATCCATTTCTGATTAGAATATTCCTGCTTGACAAGTTAAAGTGAGAGTCCCTGGATGGTCTATCAGACACCATTATCAGGCAGATTTGCTTTTTTCAAATCTGTAGGCACTGTAGGCCTTTACACCTGTATCAGTCTAATGTAATTAAGACTGCAATGAACCTGCTGTAATGACTTAATCTTAGTCATATTTAATGGTTTTATTGATCTTAAACCACACCTTAGAGATAAGCTTTCTATGTATATAAATCCTTCAGTAGGCTAACCTACTGTAGATGGAAAAGTGCTTATTCACAAGAAAACATATTTTTCATTTATACCAGGAAGCACTCCAGATAATGTTAGGTTACCTACCATAACCCTGGTTCCCTTTCAATTAGAAGACAACCACCAACATTACTTATGGGATATGCCTGTTTATTGGGTAGGTATTACTGAGCTCTTATATCAAAGCTGCAGATAGGCCCCTTCCTTGGGATGATGCATTCGGTCCCGCCCACCAAGGGATTAAAACCGTCATACTGAGGAAGCCATTTTTCTTTTTGCATCGAACACGTGAGGGCGACCGATGCACCTCATGGTTGGTTGTAGCCTTCTCTTTCAGGGAGGTAGCTAACCTAATGTTCCCTTTCAATTCGATGACCACCAACATTACTTATGGGAAAGTATACCAGAGCAGTCGCGAGGGAGAAGAAACAGCAGCATATGAGGGACACATCAGAACCGCATAACTCAAGGGTTGGCGGTGTGAGCGTGCAACCTCAATGACCCTCGTGTCTAACGACCCGCTTAGCGGAGGTGATAGCCAAGAGGAAGGCTGTCTTCATAGACAGGTACTTCAACTCTAATTTATTTTCACACACGCTTTTTATTTTAGACATGCTGTTTAAAAGTTTTTTTTCACAGTAAAACAGGTTTAAAAGGCACTGCATATGAACAGGACACTCAGTACTGCATCTCCAGCCCCGCCCCACCCCTTGTTCGCTGTATTTTCCACATACCTCTTCATAGTCGTGCATACCGATAAATCATCTCCTGATCACTCGTTTTATCACCAAACTCCTCAATAATGCGATACAAGTCATTATTTTATAACTATAACATCTCAAAAAGCTCTGCAAATGTCCATGATATTCTTTGAGCACTGGATGTAGAAGCAGCTATGTTGTTTGTTTATGTCCGTGTTATCTCTGTGGTGCTGGGGCTATCTGTATTGTTCAGTGTGGAAGGTGACCTACCAGCATCAAGCAGTTATTGTAGATAACTGGTATGGGGCAAGAGACTGGGTCATGACTCTTAGTCAGACACCAATTCTGGAAATACTTCCACTTGTCCATAGCTGGAACCTGCCCGATTCTTGGTGCCAAAGAGTGCCTCTCGTCTGACTGAGGAGATCCCAGGGCTGGCCTTGTAAGAGTTGGCACAGGGTCGAGAACTAGATCCTCCTGGGCCACCTGGGGGCCACTAGGAGAACTGACACATTCTCTAATCGGACCTTTTTGAGAAAGGCCGGGAGTAACGGTATCGGCGGCAACGCGTATAGGACGATCTGGGCGGTGGCCCTGGAACCGCCTCCTGGGACACTGGAGTGTGGACTGCCTTTTGGGAGTGCCCGGTTGCTCTCCGCTGCTGTGCCCTGTAGGCAGTGCCTCAGGTCATCCATCCAGGGGAACCGGAACTGTCCTGGTGACAGTCCGAGTTGGTGGGGTTTGCCAGCGGTTCAACCTACCCCACGCAGGAGCGCGGGGATGGAGTAACGCAGCCATTTGCCGAAACGCCTCACGTTCTCAGTGGGATCGATGCAGGGGGTCCTCCACTGCTGGCCTAAAAGTATGTCCCGGGGATATGGACACGTCTAGCAGCACAGCCTTATCCACGTCGGGAACCCTTGCTTGCGACAGCCACAGCTGTGTGCAAGCCACAACCAGACTAGCCAGTGAAGGAACAATTCCATAATTGATCATTTAATGTTTATCCACAGGATTCGTAGAACTCCTGAAGCACTCTTGTACACTCTGTACAGAACTCCATTAGGCCCTGGAGATGATGAAGCCCTTGCTTTTTCACAGCTTGCTCTACTTCTGTCCACTTAGGTGCACAGTCCTCTATTTGGTATTCTGGTAATCTGTATGTGTTTCCTTCAAATATCTCTCCAGCTCAAACTTAGATGCTTTTAGTGTGCCATTCTTTTCATTGGTGAAATTTGAATGGGTCTTTATAAAAGTTAGTTCTCACATGCTCCTTCTTTTTGTAGCGTTTCCGTAGGAGCTCAGCTCTGCGCAATGTTGCAAGCTTGTCTTTTATGACACTTTGTAACAGATTGAGTCCCTCCTTCTGACTTTCCCTTCGTTCTGCTCTTCTCCATTGCTTCCTCAGTTGTTTTTTTTTCAGAGTACTATCTATATACAAGTGCAAAGCTTAGTACTCATTCTTGTTTTTTTAGGGCATTTCTGGTTTAAGGCCCGGCCACTTACAGTGGACCTCAGAAACAAAAATCACTGACAAATAATGTTAAAGCACTTTGTGTTCTTTCTGAGGGCTAGAAATGTGTTTTAACAACACTTACATTTCTAACCATGCTTACTTTTCAATGATCCGAGGACAGCTCTTCAGTACACCTCCACTGTTTAGATCATTCAACTAGAGCCCCAGGTTTTTGTTTCAACCAGTAATGTTTTTTTTTTTTATATTGCAGTCTAGAGGAATCATTTTACATTGTACTGTGGAACTCCAGTGTATGCAGAAATATATATTTTCTAGGTGTTATATGTTAGATACATTTCCTGCTTTCAACACATACACCTTCCAATTTAAATGTGTATCTATTTGTTTGTACATAGTACACTCTTTCTCCACACACTCCTCTTCACCCTCCATCATCTGACCAATGAAAAAATGAATCTCCTGCAGTCGACCATAAGCTTCCTCCAGACAGCTCAGTTGTTCATCACAACCACGTTCTTGCTCAATATATTGATAAAGGCTGGAGAGATGACAGAAGCAATGTTATGCATTAAGAGATTCTTGCTTGGCTGCCTCACAGATTACTTGGTTGGAGGCCTTGTTCATCCTCCTCAACCTCTGCAGCATTCTGTGTCCCCCCCCAGGATGTCACATGCTGGTATTATTTCCCTTAGTATGGCTAAAGCTACACATGTAACAGTTTGCCGTGATAAAACATCTGGAACTTCATTCAAAACTCAATAAAAAATATTCAAGGTAAAGAGACACAGATGAAGACACATGTCATGTTTGTTTACTTGACTTGACCTTTGTAAAAACATATCAAAGTTTTGCAGAGCCTAGTGTAGTGAAGCAAGATTAAGAACAAATAAGTCTGGAAAAGAATGGTAATAAACCATGACAAAACATGCACAGTATAGCTTAGGAAAAGGATGCAAAAATACCCTGGTAAACTTTAAGAAGGGTAATAGGTGGCACCAAGTGCAATTTGTGAGTTTGATTGTTTTTGACAGCTATTATACTTTGAATATATTTGTCATAATATTTTGTCCATTCTGAAACCCTACAGTATATTTAGCTAATCACAGGTTTCCTTCACAAAACAAGAGGTGGCAGAAGATGATTCAGTGTGACATACCATTTATACAAATGACGTTTCCACAGACCTTCAAATGTGTTAGACGTCTCAGCATCTCTTGCTAATGCATGATTTTACTCTTGCATCAGAGTGTGGGAGCACTGAGTGGCCAGTTAACTCTGAATTGCTCACATCCTGAAAAACAGCAGCAATACTGTGAGCATACTTTCCAGCCCTCAGGTGGACAATGCGTATCAATGAACATTGCAAGCTTCCTCCCATACAACCATTTGCATCCACTACAGTCTGCTGCGGTCAAAGCTTAAAGCTACTCTGAGCTACTTAGCATGAAATGTCAGGTTTAAACCTTATTGTAATTACAATTTCAATTTAAATCTTGAGCATTACACATTTCTCCTTGAAGAATCTTTCATTTATATACTGGATAAAAGAATAAGCCAAGTTTGTGAATTGAATCATGAAGTAAAAAGGGAGCCCTGTATAACCAACAGCTAAGCCAACATTAAGGTGTAACACATTTGTATGCTTTAGGTCTGCAGTATGTTTTTCACAATGGGAGTTCTATGCTGTGGAACAGAAAGGCCAAAATCAGGGCATCCACACTGAACCATAACAAGATAAGACTATTTTGCAGGCTTTATTGAAACACTTCTCCTAGCTCCGCTATTTTTCTCAATAATCAGTTAAAAAAAATGTAGTTGGTTATCATGTGTCGGCATGAACAATGAGCTTTTAGTCTCCGCTGTCCACTGCTTTTTAACAGAAGAACAGCTGGACTGCCTGGGACCACCTGAACTTTTACTTGAGGCACCTGAGGCCTATTCTTTTTACTGGTGAATACAACGTGATTGTGAAAAGCAACAGGGAAGCTGCATGTCAATATATTACCATTTTGCAAAGACCAACTGCAGGGTTTGTGGCAGGCATGAGCATGGATGATAGCACAAGCTTGCCCGGGGATTAACAATGGCAGTTTTAAATTAAAGGATGATTTTAATTAATTGATTCGCTAATCCAGCTGATCCTCTGTGGCTCCTGTAAATTCCCGGCACTCCATATAAGTGTAGAAACAAGCAGGATATTCTTCCTGTTTTAGTGCATGCCGGACACGCTGGTAGCAGCTGGTGAGTCCTTTTTTACATATTTATTTTAATGTTTAAATAAACAGTTGTTCTTTTTATAGTTTGCTATAAATATTGTTTTTGCATGCTGATTTAGACTAAAGGTGATTTTTAACCAATATGACTGCACTATTCATGTATTTTGTTGTTTTTGTGTATTTATTCTTTTATACGTTATGCTGAAGATTGCACTTTTTATACTATTTATCATATTTGAAATGCATGTTTGCGCTTCATTAATGAATATAAAGCTTGTGAGGTTTTAAGGCAGGAAATGTATAGTACAAGTGCCTAGTATATTCACTGGTTAATAAACTTAGTTGTGCTTTCAAATTTACCGCTTGTCATTTGTTTGGTTACATACCCCCACAGGTCGTGTCGACATTGTCCCTTACCTTCGCATTTTGGATTTGACTCTCCAAGCATAGACCAGTTCAGGATTTGGGAGGAAAACGTCCTGACAGGAATCGTCTAAAAAACCACATCCATCTTAAAAACACTGCGATGTTTCATTTTGCAGCAAACACTTCATCTCAGTGACTGTCGCTGAACATTCCAGTAATCCTCATACTCAAAATCCACAAGGTAGGAATGTAAAATGTAGTCAGATTGTTACTTCTCCTTGAATTGAATAAACATCATATTCAGGACTGCGACATGTCGCTTGTGCAAAAACCTGTGACGCATATTCAGTGCGCTGTCAGGAAGCATCAATGCCGTGGGGCGTAGCCAAATGCGAGAACAGTCACGCTCATCAGGATTTCAGAAAAAGAAAATAAATAGTTCACAGTTGGTAATGTATCATAGGATCACAACATAACATTCATACTTTACAAAATGAGTCTTTCCAAACACTGCTTGTACTCAAAGTTTAGCTATTCTAGTACGGTGGTCAAACGTTTTGCACACCAGTCTGTCACTGAATATCTGGATGGATTTATCTTTTAAATCGTCAACAAATTGACTAATACCGTCTACAGCTAGTTTGTTCTGCAAACTCACGTGATAACTCAGAAACGTCTCGTTTTTCATCAAATCGAGTTGTCCATCAACTTGAGTCCTGGGAGAATTCAAGCAAACTGGAGCATAGGGCACATCCTGCACTCCACACGGAGCACCTTTACTGGATGCGCCACTAGGGAGCCTGGTTTGAGTTTCTGATTGTCTGTATATTCGTTGGGATCAATTCCTGGTTCTGCAGGTGGGCCAGTGGTGCACTTTGGTCGATTTGGTAGGTGTTTGTGGCTTGAAATACAGCCTCGGAATATTTAAATTGTTTTTTTAGTGTTCTGCGTGCCAGAGTTGCTGCCAATCTGGTCCACAGAGGGCATAACGGTGTTGAGTTTATTTGGGGACATTTTGTGTGATATGAACTGGATCATGAGGCCAGGTTAAAATAGGAAGACTGAAATTCTGATTTGTAGTCCATCAAAAAATTTCGACCATGATTGATTTATAACACAGTATTTAACCAACATATAATGGTCAGCTATACACACATAAACAAGTGCTGTTTCATCATACTGTTCATTCTGTTCCATGTGCCAGATTTCTGTCACACAGCCAATTCAAGATCAAGAACAATTCAAACACTAACTTGCACGGGACATTCAATTTTGTCATTCACATTATTTCTCTAGCCACAGGCTAGATGAACTTACCAGAAGGGAATTACAAAGATATATATATATATATATATATATATATATATATATATATAAAATAAATCACGAGACTGGGTTCAAAATGTTCTGACCAGTCACAAAAAATCATTTCTAGACGTAGTTACAAAGCTGCTCGTCACCTTAGAATATATTATACTTGCTTCTCTAATTTATTGCTTCTAACCCCTGATAAACTGGATGTTCTATCCCTCACTCGCACACTAATTCTCCAGATCAACAAACCACCTCAACAGATCCAATAGCAATCTATTTTAATTTGCAAATGTCACTGCGGGACATTCAAGGATCTGCTCCAACATTCAGGATACAAATGTCTCTGCAGGACATCTAAACATCTATTCTAACCTCCATCTTCCAAACCACACATCACAAAGGAGTCCTGGAGTTCTATCAACATTCTGCACTCCAGATGCTTCTCCCCATTAAAGGATGTCCTTCTAGAAACGACATAGTCTCTGCTGCTGTGGATTCCTCCAGCATGGCAAAATCACCACGGAAACCAGTTCCTTGATCCATTACCTGACCCCTGCATTGGAGACCTTAAACTTCAATCTCAGGTCATGTATAAAATAACAAAAACAACATCTGGATCCAGCATCCTAAAGAAGGACTTTATTCCAGGATCCAACCCTACCATATCCTTTGTTATATTGGAGTACACGATGCTCCTCTGTACACGATGCTCCTCTGCCTAATATTTTTGTTCACCGGGATGAACACGTCACATAGATTTCTTATTTTATTGTTTGTTTTTTTAGCAGGCGGCACTGGGATGATTTTACTCTACTTATTTTTCTTCACCCTTGTTGGGTCAGTGTTTTCTGATACATATAAGACTTTGTATTTTAATAAAGGTGGTTATTTAACCCTCATAAGGACACATCGGGATTTCTATGTATTTCTATGTATATTTATTAAGAACAGTCAATTTAGACAATAGCTAAAAAAAAAAAGACTAATAAATGTTTTATAGATTGATATTCATCCTCTTGAATGTGTGTAACCCAGCCACATGACTACTGTTTAGAGGGGTGTAACAGGGTGATGTTACCTGCGTGGGTTGTCACTGAATAATAATGAGTCAGACACAGAGCATTGGGTGTTGACACTCCACACAGGAGTGCAGGTTTAATACACAAGTGCTGCCTCTAGGGTATCAGCAATGGTAGCCTTAGTGTTAGAATTATTAAAGTAAACAAAACAAAACTAAAAATAAAAGTTTGCCACACAAGGCGAGTGCTAGCTGCATTAAAAGACATGTCCCGCTCCAGGAACCTACTAGTCTATGAAACCCTCTCTATACTGCTTGGGATCAACATCCCCTAAACTAACCTACTGCTGTTGCTCCTGAAGTCCCGGCCTACCTGCTCAATTGGTTGCCTAGCAACACATCTCCTGTTATGCGTCCCAGCTGTGCTCATCCATGCAAGAACCAGCGACAGTGTCCTCCCTCTCACAAGGGGTTACAATCCACAGCTTAATCTGGAAAGACTGGTTTCCAGCAGAAGGCCTTGACTAACTACAGCAGGTGGGAATAATAATGTGCTGAAATAAGAATGCCCGCACATTCGACAAGCAATCTGCCATCTCAGTTTCAAAAGCTGCCTTCCTAATGACCTGTGTGTACCCTTGTGACAGGTTGGCTGAGTGGTCTGACGTCACGGCAGAAGCAGGGACGGGAAACACTGACACCAGGGACTGCAGTTTTTAAAGAAAGAATCGGCTGGCTGCCGTTTTTATTAACAAACAAAATAAATAAAATTTTCAAACAAAAACACACTGTGCTCACAGAGCAAAATAAAAGGGTAAACAAAAATAACTCTCAAACACAAAATAACACAGTCAGGCTGGGCAATAGCCTTCACTGATCCTTTGTCTTTTTTAAATACAGTTTCTCTCTCTCTGCTCACTCTCTCCTCTCTCACACCCACCTCGAGTGCCGAGAGCTGCAGGCTTTTTATATCATGGCCGAGGGGTTTAACTAATTAGTAAATCATCCTATTACCCCTCGGCCACAATCTGCACGGGTTTATTAATTATGTTGTGGATGGGGCTACCCATCCACGCTAAACAAAACATTCGGCTACGCCGTCATTTCAACAAAACAATAACAAAACATATGGCGCTTTGCCGACATAAAAATAAACAAACACAAAACAATCTGCACAGGGGCGGAGAGGGAGACCCCGATCTAAAAATAAATAAACAAAACAATGTACAGGACACCTCGCCCTGTTACATATCCCCCCCCCCCTGTGCAACGCACACTTGGCCCCAACGGCCACCTCCCCCCTCAGTCTCAAAGTCCCGGAAGAGGGGGAAGCACAGTGTCCATGGGGGTGGCCATGGTGGGAGGTCCGGCACCCCCCAGTTCTTCGTGGCCAGCAGCTCCCTCTTCCGGGGCTCCTGCCACACACTATCCTGCCGTGAAAGTGTGGCTGGGGGAGCTGGTCTCCTGACACCCCCCCCCCCCCCCTTCTTCATGGCCGGCATTTCCCCTCTGTGGGGCTCCGAAGCAGGACCCTCGATGACCCCAGGCGAAGCAGGACTCTCAACGACCCCAGGTGAAGCAGGACTCTTGATGAGCCCAGGCGAAGCAGGATCCCTGGCGACCCCAGGCGACAGCAGCAGCAGCGGACCCTCGGGAGGCGAACTCGGGAGGGGAGCCCCTGGCCATGGAGGCGGCAGCGGGAGCTCCACTTCTCCCTCGTACCCTGTACCCTGTATGGAGCAAAAGGCAGCCCCAGGCGATCCAGGCGTGGCATCCCTGGGCGGTGCGAGGCTGGCATCTTTGGGCGGTGCGAGGCTGGCATCCTTGGGCGATGCACAACAGGGCGGCAGCGGTCCCTCAGGAGGCGATGGCGGCAGTGGACCCTCGGGAGGTGACGGCGGCAGCAGACCCTTGGGAGGCGATTGCAGGAGGGGAGCCAGGACCAGCGGTGGGGCTAGGTCTGGCCCTCTTCTCAGCTGAGGTAACCTGGCCATTTTCCCCCTTGCCCTTTTCAGCAGCAAGGGCAGCTGCGGACCGCCAGCCTTCTGTCCCGGTCCGTCCTGTCGTGAAGGGAGAGGCAGCTCCTGCTCCTCTCCCTCGGGTGGTGGAGAAAGAGGCAGCTCCTGCTTCTCTCCCTCAGGTGGTGGAGGCAGAGGCAGCCCCTGCTGCTCTGCTCCTGGCGAAGGCGGCATGGGCTCCTCCTCTTCTGGCTGCGAAGGCGGCAGGGGCTCCTCCCCTTCTGGCTGCGAAGGCGGCATGGGCTCCTCCCCTTCTGGCTGCGAAGGCGGCAGGGGCTCCTCCCCTTCTGGCTGCGAAGGCGGCAGGGGCTGCTCCCCTTCTGGCTGCGAAGGCGGCAGGGGCTCCTTCCCTTCTGGCTGCAGCCGTGAAACCAGCAGGCATGCTCCCTCTGCTGGTGGCGGCAATGGAGGCGGAACCAGCAGGCATGCTCCCTCCGCTGGTGTCGGCGATGGAGGCAGAACCAGCAGGCATGCTCCCTCCGCTGGTGTCGGCGATGGAGGCGGAACCAGCAGGCATGCTCCCTCCGCTGGTGGCGGTGGTGGAGACAAAGGCAGCTCCTGCTGCTTTGATCCTACCATTGGAGGTGATGGAGGTGGGACTAGCAGGTCTACCTTCTCTGCTGTGGGTGGTGGTGGGACCAGCAGACGCTCTCCCTCTGCTGGTGGGAATGGACGCCGCAGACACCCCTCTGACAGGAGAGGGCAGTTGAGTGGGGAATGCCCCTGCTCACCTCAGATGGGGCACTAGCAGTCCTGCATGACCGCCCGGATGATGGCATCCCAGCTGCTCTCCCACTTTGTGGCCGTGACTGTTAGCTCCCGCTTCTGGGGTCTCCCCCAGGGTACCTGGTCCTGGCTCGCTTGGGCAGCCCCCTCCTCTCCCTGGTATTGGGTGGGGCAGATGGCCACGGTGTGCCCAAACTCCCCACAACCAGGGCACCACTCGTCTACCACGTAGCTAGGGCCGACATCCCCTGGTGGCAGCTGTTGCTGTTGCCGCCGCTTTTGCTGCTTTTTGCAGCTCTTCCTTCCCATCCTCACACTCCTTTTCTTCCTCCAAACACTATTAGAAAAACGAAAAAAAACAAATAAAACTGCGGTACCCTCTTCTGCCTGCGTCCAGGAGGCGCTGGTGATCCCACCGCTGACACCACGTGTGACAGGTTGGCTGAGTGGTCTGACGTCACGGCAGAAGCAGGGATGGGAAACACTGACACCAGGGACTGCAGTTTTTAAAGAAAGAATCGGCTGGCTGCCGTTTTTATTAACAAACAAAAATAAATAAAATATTCAAACAAAAACACACTGTGCTCACAGAGCAAAATAAAAGGGTCACAAAATAACACAGTCAGGCTGGGCAATAGCCTTCACTGATCCTTTGACTTTTTTAAATACAGTTTCTCTCTCTGTTTGCTCTCTCCTCTCTCACACCCACCTCGAGTGCCGAGAGCTGCAGGCTTTTTATATCATGGCAGAGGGGTTTAACTAATTAGTAAATCATCCTATTACCCCTCGGCCACAATCTGCACGGGTTTATTAATTATGTTGTGGATGGGGCTACCCATCCACGCTAAACAAAATAATCGGCTACACCGTCATTTCAACAAAACAATAACAAAACATACGACGCTTCGCCGACATAAAAATAAACAAACACAAAACAATCTGCACAGAGGCGGAGGGGGAGACCCCGATCTAAAAATAAATAAACAAAACAATGTACAGGGCACCTCGCCCTGTTACAACCCTCTTGATTAAACTTCTAAAAACATCAACAAAGACTGTTATCTATACCTGTCTTTCTGGTCACCATTCTTAAAGTTAACTTGTTCTCACCTGTTTATTAAAAGGAATTTAATGATTCATTATAGTCAAATAATAAGTTAAACAGACTTCATACTGAAGTAGTGAACAACCACAACACATCAAAACCATTTCAGATATTGATTCAGTTTGGAGGTAATACAGTCGCTTGGGACAGTTAAATTAGATAGTGTGCTGAATTACAGAGTTGCTTTAAAAAATGGAATAATGTACCTAAAACAAAGTAAAATGACCAAACTATTGGAACGCTTTAAAAGAAAACGACTTTATTACTGTACGTACACATATAATAAACACAATAATGCCTTAGCAAACTTTAAACACAACAATGCCTCGACAGAATCTCTGGGTCTAATTCCTGCCGGTAACCAGCTTGGGCTGTGACGCTACTCTATCACATGTGGTGTCGGAAGTGAGATAGTGACCCAGAGCAGGGCTGCAGTTAAAAGATTTAGAAAAATAATAATAACTATGGACAAACTAGCAGAGGTGTGGGCCCCGGAGCAGAGGCGTCGGGAAGCTGAAGGGGCTTCATTTACGGGGATTGTCTGGAGTTTGGGCACCACAAAGAGGAGTGCCCAGATGAAGACCCCTGCTTTATGATGGCATACGAGAGGGAGGAGGTGGAGTCCCTGGATGAATGGCTCCGCCTTAAAGTGCAAGACGAGCTGCCTAACTGAAAGCCAGAAATGGGCCCCATCTGCCTCCCAAACTGTCTGGTACAGTAGTTTTGACACCCTCCTCTGCTACCCCTTCCAAGAGGAAGAGGAGGAGCTGCCTGACCGAATGCTGGACAAGACAGAACTGCCTGCCCCGAAACGGAAAAAGGGGAGGAGCGGCCAGTCTCGGAGGCAAGCAAAGGGGCGAGTGCCATCACCAACACCAGAGAAGGAGGAGTTGCCTGCCCTAGAGCCAAAGAGGAAGGAGCCTCTGCCGTCTGGTGCAAAAGAGGGAGGAGTCGCTGCCATCTCTAGAGCCAGTAAGGGGTAGGAGCCGCTGTCATCTCCAGTACAAAAGGGGGAGGAGCCACTTTCATCACCAGAGCCAGAAGGGGAGGGGTCTCTGCTGTCTCTAGAGCAAAAGGGTGAGGAGCCGTTGTAGTCTCCAGAGCCAGAAGTGGAGGAGCTGGGCCAACATCAGCAGCTGTTACACCTGTTGCTGGGGAGTATGGCTGCCAGCATCACCCTGCCAGCGTTGCCATTGCCGGAGTGCCACACGCATCCACTACCGCTGGAGTGCCCAGCATCGCTGCCAGCATCCCAACTGCTGCACTGTCCAACGCCACAGGCAGCATTGCCACTGCCAGCATCGCCACTGCTGGAGTGCCCTGCACAGGGATGGGGTTAATTCTGTCCCTGCCAGCAATCACAGGTGTGGCCATTCTCCAATTAGTTAGCTGAGTGCTCATTGGAGAATGGCCGTCTGCATAAAGAGGAAGTAAAATCCTTTGTTTGTTGGAGGAGTTTGGGGCTGTGATTCTTGTATTGTTTCGTAACTTGCTATTGCAATGCCCAGCCTACAAGTGTTTTGTTCTTTTGTTTGAACCTTTTATTTTGGTCCTCGTGCCATGTTTTTTGCGCAACACTGCTTTAAAACTGGAGCTTTCTGTCTCTAGCTCTATTTCCTGCCAGTAACCAGTCTGGGCCAGGACGCAACCCTGTCACAGCAACACCTTGCTTTGTTTTTGTTTTGTTTTTTATACTAGATTTAAACTTACAAAATAAAAATCACATGACTTGGTGTCGGATTCATATTTACATTGATTTTAGGCAAGAGACTCGTGAATAGACTAGACAGGACTCATACCATTCATTTCAGTAAGGATTTGGTCAGGTCTCATAAATCATGCCGATTTATACAGAATGTCAGTACGTAGAGGGGCTGGCTTAGACAAGTTTTACTGTAAAAGATATTTTCTACATCCTTTAGCACTGTCTGTTATAGAGCAGCTTGCTTTGATTATAAGAGTAACTGAACATATAGCATTGATGTTTTAGCCTACATGTATATGCCTCAAAGTGATGCCTCAAAAAGATGGCTGATGATCTTTTTTATTTACCTATTATAACAAGATTATTTTTAGCAGGGAAATATTGTCCACCACTGTAATTGTCAATTGCTGTTTTTTAGACTCTTAGCCTACTGTAGACCTATGTGTTGCATTTGAATATAAACTGTTGATTTTATACACATTTCACAAGCATTTAAATGATGCCATTTTCCGTATGTGTGTGCACTGATTAAATTATGTCTTCAACACCTTTAATTTGAATGAAATGTGATATGTATTTTCGCAATGTTTCATTTTCTATTCTATATCATGGACCAGATTCCAATAAATGGTTAATAGGGTTTTTAGAAAGCTACAAGGCAAATACAGTATACATTGTCCAACCTTGAAACAACCTTACTGCAGTTAGATTAGTGTAGCTCTGCAGTGCAGCGATCCATTCTCTCTCTCTCTCTCTCTCTCTCTCTCTCTCTCTCTCTCTCTCTCTCTCTCTCTCTCTCTCTCTCTCTCTCTCTCTCTCTCTCTCTCTCTCTCTCTCTCTCTCTCTCTCTGTGATTGCTGATTACACGAGAGAGAGGCTGCACACAAATAATCACAGATGTCACCTTGTGGGTGCAGTACGCGCATGGCAGAGAAGGCTTTATTGATAAGCTGCTGACCTTGGAATGCAGTTGCTGATACTACAGCTTACCCTCCTTATCAATGTGAACAAATGCGTATTTAATTGGATGCTAAATGTCTGATAAGTTGTCTTTTTCTCTATTTTTCTGATTACAGTTTGCTCACAATAACCCTGTTTGTTACTAGTTGTTTTTTCAGAAGTAGTACCTCAAAGGAACATGCCTCGGTTGTTACTGATAGATGGCTGAGCATTATATAACTCCCTGTGTGTGATTAATAAGCCTGCCTCTGTCTGAAATAGAAATGCTTTGCTATGGGAACAAGGGGGAGGAGGTTTCCTGGTTAGTTATTTTATCAATATAATGAGCAATTGTCGTTCAGTCCTACTAGTTTCTTTAGTTATTTCTACTTACCTATACTTAGCAATATAATCAGCTCATTCAGAGCTAGATTTTTGCCTTTGCAGCAATTTTGGGTTATTTAGGTTTAAAGTCATCACTTTTATCAGATACCTACAGTCCTGATTGCAGATAGCTAGTGATGAATTAATATTAATAGAATATATCAAGTAAAATGTGGTTTGATGATGAACAGCAACACCTCAAACAGACCAGCCCTTTTTGTTTTACAGGTAAGAATGTTCGTCTCCATTCAACAATCTCACACATTTATAATCCATTTTGGATACTGGTTAAATCAGCCACAAACCAGGTTGGCAAGTTTTCTTGGGCAGTCGGTGATCCTTGATTCCCCTGGGTCCTACTGTCTGGCTTCTATATAGATAGATAGATAGATAGATAGATAGATAGATATGCATTATAATTGTATCAGTATATGAAGTATGAAAGATAATATTCATTTCTATTTTTATCATTCACTCAAGTTCCATTTTAAAATTCCTTTCAGGAAGTTATTTCGTGATATCTCTAAATGATTTAGAGATATCTCTAAATGAACAGGAAGTTATATGAAGATATCTTAAAATGATTTAGAGATATCTTAAAATGATTTAAATATATCTAAAAATGCATTTTAGATATCTCATTTAAAGCTCAATTTAAAGATATCTGTAAATCATTTTGAGATATCTCTAAATGTATTTTAGATATCTTAAAATGATTTAGAGATATCTTTAAATATTAGAGATATCTATAAATGAATTTGAGATATCTCTAAATGATAATTTGGCTTGCCATACATATTTGACACAAGTCTGTAGGTTGAAGTTCCTATGTCCTAGTACTTATTGTCATGCACCTGATTCTGATACAATTTTGTGTGGGGCAAGTTGTTATGACCTTATAGAGATACCCCAATAAAGGTACATTTGCATACAGGTCATTTTTACAGTCGGTATCACCACTTTGACTGCTTTTTTTATTATGTGCAAAGACATAGTAAAGATAAAATGATGAAAAAATGGATGAAATTGTTTAAAATTACAAAATTACAAACAACCCCCTTCCCTGTATGTTGAAGAGACATAAAATGTGTACTGTTTCAAAAACTACTTTGCACTGACCAGCTGGTACATGCTGCTGGGATAACGATGATGAGTAACAAAGTGGTTTTGTTTTCAGTTTGTAATGCAACTTAATTTCCCGACACTATACCCACTGGATAATGACATTGCATAACTTACAGAAGAACCGAAAGACTGTGGCTAAAGCATGGCGCTTTCTTTATTATCAGGAGTGACGTAGCAAAACCTAATCTTTGGGTTACAGATGCAACAGAGAAAGTGCTGCTTTTATAACCAATCAGAAAAAAACTCTCACAGGAATTTTAGATCTGTTAAAATCAACTATTCGCTGTCACTCTATTTTTTGAAGGTATACTGTGTATAAAGTAACTGAGATGTATTGACATTTTCTATTTTTTTTTTTTTTTTAATTATAAAGAAGAGGACCTGTAATAGGCTTAGGCCCCTATTAAAAATAGATTAAAAAAGAAGAAAAAAAAGGAAATTACTCAATGTTTTTAGTTTTAGTGAAATATTTAGTGATGACCGCAATATCATCAGAAATCTTTTAGCTCAATGTAAACTGCTGTGCTCTGACTGTAAGCAATTCAGCTAGTTTAATTACATTTTATCCGCAGGTAAGCAGGCTGCATTATTTAACCACACGGACAATTGCAGTTTAATTAAATTGCAACTAACACCACATGATATATTGTTACCAGATATTAATATTTTTTTTATGCCACTCATTGCTTTATAGCTTTTTAGCTAAAAATCGTATCCAATGGAAAAGAACAAGAACCATGTCATAAAACACTTTGCTCACTATAATTTATTTAATATTATATATTTTTTTCAATTTACACAAAAAAAAAAAATACCAATGGATGTATGACTGCAATGCCTCAGTACGTGCTTCTTTTGAGGCCCCCATCAATGAGGAATGGCAGTTGCTACAGTATAGTTATTCATGCCAGCTTTATAAAAAATAAACCAAATTAAATGAGTTTACATATATAAACTAGGACTGCTGATTAAGTGCTATTACTAGGTACAATACTGATCTAATGTGCACAGGCATCGCTAGCATAACCCTGCTCCTTGCTTCACATGACATTTACTGTTTGTATGAGATGGATGTCATTCTTTCCAGTGACACATTTTCTTTGGCAAAATTCTCACTGAAAGTATTAGCCTTTCCTTGTATTTAGGTATACTCATATTAGATATTAGACCCAGTATTGATAGAGATTACTTTTCTGTATTCTGTGATATTAGTTATAGGAATAATAATTTGGCTAGAAAAAAAAAAAAAAAAAAAAAAAAACTAGAAAAAAACCAAACAATAGCTTGCTTTAAATATCTAATTTAGTAGGCCTGGTCTAGCATGGAAACAATAAAGACACTGAAAGATCTCCTTTATCCACCTTCTACTGGAATCAACAAGTGTCACAAAAACTACATTAGTAACTAAATGTCTCATTCTATAGTTCATGCATTCTATGTGTGTACAAAATAAAACGCAAAAGCAGAAATATACTATATTCTTTTTATTGATATGGCCTTCCTTGTAACAATAATCAAACATTATTTAGTATTCTTTATAGCATTATTGCTCAACATGATTTCATTTTAAAAACTAAGACACAATCATATAAACTAATTCATAATCCACTTAATGGCTGAACTTCAATAACACTTTGCAATATTAAAATATTCTTCTTTAATTTATGTGCTCAACATTGAAAAAGAAAACATGACAAGGATGTTGTGCTGGTCTGTATTAGCTGGTTTCCCCAATAGTATGACATTATTTATACTCTGGAATGAAGTAAGGGAGCTTGCCATGAACATGTTACAGAAGAATGTTGTACCCATTTTCTTATAGCCAGTAATAAAAAAACTCAATATTATATTAAAAAGACAGAATGCCTATAAATATAAATTGCATATGTGCAAATATATAGATATCCAAAGTGATGATGAAATCCAGTGCATAAATGACTCAGCTGTGGCTTTGTATGAGGCTTAGACTGTGCCTGAAGCACGTTCAAGTGCAATCAGAAGTCACGTTTCATTAAGGTGCTGTGATCCTAATGCTGGGAGAAAGGGATTCTGGATTGATTAGCTAAACTCTTGTCTTCTACAAAGATCCAGTTTCATTTGTGCTGGCTACAATACTTTCTTTAAATAGCCAGCCTGGAATACCAGCGGCGAGCTCTTCATTTGAAAGAGGCTCTGACACTCCTCTGCTTCAGAGGCTGTGGTGGGCGGTAGTTGTCCACCATGTGGCAGGGTGCTTCACCATCCCCTGTAAACAGGAGGCTACGGAACCTGGCCATCTGCAAAGACAAAGACATTAAAAAACAGTGATCAGCTTCCTGGGCACCATACATTATAGACTGCTCAGGATCTGTCAGCCAATCAGAGTGCACGTTTCATCTTCTGCATTCCACGACACATCCCGGAGAAACCCTATTCATGACAACAACCGTGCCACTTTCAGTTTTTACTGTGCTGTGTTCTCCATATCAGCACAGTTGACATCCTCTGCTTTAAACAAATCATATAGGAGGCTGTCTGGTTCAATGGTTAAAGAAAAGGGCTTGTAACATGGAGGTCCGTGGCTCAAATCCTGGCTCATTCACCGACTCACTGTGTGACCCTGAGCAAGTCAGTTAACTTCCTTGTGCTCTGTCTTTCAGGGAAGACGTTGTAAGTGACTCTGCAGCTGATGCATAGTTCACACACCCTAGTCTCTGTAAGTCACCTTGGATAAAGGTGTCTGCTAAATAAACAAATAATAATAATAATAATACCTGAGGCACCTCTTGGAATTCCATTCAACTGCAAAGTATTCTCTTCATTAACCATTTCTCTCTCTTTTCAATTGACAATGGACTAAATAATGGTTGGCAATAATTAGAAAATAAAAAAAGCTGGGTTTTGAACTTGTATTAATAATAAAGCAGTATATAATAGATTTATAGGACTGCAAGTGCCTGTGTATGGGTTATATTAGCACACAGAGCCAATAAACAGAGCTCAGCTCCAGCCTCAGTGTGTTCACTTCTACTCATGTCGATATTACCCACACACACACACACACACACACACACACACACACACACAGACGTTCACCGTCCTCTAACCCTGTTTTCTATTCCTCTGTTAAACTCATGCGCTAAAAGCTAGATTTCACTTCCTTAAATGTTTCATTTACATGAGTATCCTCTACTGTGTTGTACTGCAATATGATACATCATATTGTTCTTTTCTCATCTCTGTTTTACAATACTATATACTATAACAATGTCCACTACTATTCAACAATGGATATGGCTCCTTGGTATTATTATTGTTTAGCAGATGCCTTACATCTTACAGAGACTAGGGTGTGTGAACTATGCATCAGCTGCAGAGTCACTTACAACAACATCTCACCCGAAAGACGGAGCACAAGGAGGTTAAGTGACTTGCTCAGGGTCACACAGGGAGTCAGTGAGCTGGGATTAGAACCAGGGACCTCCTGGTTACAAGCCCTTTTCTTTAACCACTGGACCACACAGCCTCCTCGGTATCCTCATCCATCACTTCAATGTATATGATGTGATGGCATTAAGTTGTTTGAATAGTTTGCTTCTCAAGCATTAGTTGTAAGGTTACAATTCCATATGTCAGATACTGGACACACATTAAAAATAGATTTTAAAGCAACCGAACAAGGTAAATGCAATGATTTAAAGCAGCTAAAATTAAACTATACATTTTATGAAGACATAAAACTTTTAATATTGATTAGTTATGCATGCATTGTTGAATTTTCTCCTACAGTTTAGCATTATATATAAAAAATAAAACTCTGAAATGTACCATTTCTTTTTAATGTCTTATTTTGTTTCTTTGTTTGACTTAAGTGCATTCCAGAATTGCCTATTTATCTGGTAGCATGAAACCACATTTAATGGCCACTTCATTGCACACACTTATCAGAAGTGACCTCTCTTGTCTCATTGTCACATATCCTTTGAATACTGTCGACAAGTGTACTTGTCCTAGAAATTCTACTTTGAGCTGCAGCAGGCAAGTAGGCCTAAAACTATTATTCCCTTTACTGTGACGTTTCTGTAGCAACCTACATACCTGGATTAGCATAGCAAATACTCTACTAATAAAAGCAAGTGTATTGTAAATGATCAGCTGATTCATTTACATTCTAAAGTCGGCATTGTTTGACGAAGTGGCCCCTCAAACTGATACATTGTGCAGTCCTTTGTGCTGCTGCTGGTTGACCTTGCCTCACAGATACCTGCTATAACACGCTGAGTTTTGAAATGATTAATTTAAACAGCTATGTATTATTATGTGCTTACAACTAAAACTCCACCTTGTGAAGAAAGGAACGTAATGTATACAGTTCTAAAACGTGAGTCAGTCCTGAGAACTGTATGAGCAATTGCAGTAGAACTGCACACCACATATCTATGTGCTGCAATATGGGAGGGTACATGTTATTGAATGAAACATGATGCCAGCATTATAGTGTAACTGTATCATAAGGCGACCAAAAATGTCTCTGCGGACTCTGGTGAAGGAACCAATAAAACAAGCATAACTCCTATGCTGTAGTGGTTACTATGGAAACATTCTCTGCCATACCAATTGTGTTCTAATGACAGCTACCTGTAAGCCTCTTTTTCTGTCCCAGTGTTTGGTACAAATGGGGGAGGATTGCAAATTATAAAACTCAAGCAAGAAAACAAAGTGCCACAGATGACATTCCAGTAGCACTGCAATAGATCAGATTCCATCCACTAACCTGCTCAGCGCTGACAGAAATAGTCTCCTTGAGGACGATCCAGGTCACACTCTCAAGCAGAGGGGGTGTGGTCAGTGAGCCATCATAGGTCCAGAAATCCAGGGAGCCCGGGAGCAGAGTTGCTGGATTGAAGTCAGAGAAAGAGGTTTGCTTCCCCTAAAAGAACACATCAGTGCCACAGTTACCATCACAAGAATACGTGTTTACATAATAATAATAATAATAATAATAATAATAATAATAATATGTTTGTAATACAGTTCTTGAAACACACTTTCTGTTAGGCTTTGTTACTGTTGCGCCACTGTAAAGTAATGCCATATTCAAGTAGTGACCCTCCACCTGTAGAGTCATAACTTGCAAAGAATTATGTACATTATTTTATGATGAGTAGTTGTTTCTTACCTTTTCTTTAATTGCATCAAAAGCATCAATGATTTTCTGCAAATATGGATTGGCATTACCAATCTGCAAAAGAAAAAGTGAATAACTAGTTAACCTAGAGGTAAACACTCCATTATTTATATAACTAGGTGATCAGTCACATAAAAACTGACCCAGTGCGGTACAATCACAACCCTATGAAGTGACACATCAGTATGTAGTTCTTGGTAAAAACCAAGAATGTGTTTGTATCTAGGCAATGACCAAGGGCTGGGTAATTTATAGTAGTTTCTTTACTTTTTTTTTTAAGTAACTTGACATTATAACTGACCTTCAGAAATACACCAACAACAGCCAAACCATCAGGCTGTGCTGCAGATTCGCCAAAACTTGGATACTTTCCAGAATTCCAGTGAACCAAGTGAAGCTGAAAGAAATATAAAAAAGGGTATTTTATGATCCATTGTTAAACAAAGGATACAAATCAAATTTTAAAATTACAGAACAAAGCAAACATGATAATATGGTAATGTGACACCCATAATATCATTGTTAACAGTGCATTTAAAAGTATATGCAATCTGTTTATAAAAATCATTAAGGACTTTTTATGAAGATCTAAATGTTAAATGATTTTAACTATATATATATATATATATACACACACACACACACACACACACACACACACACACACACACACACACACACTTTCGCCCATGAAAGCTCACCTCTGCAGGGTACTTCACCCCTTGCACAGTGTGCTCTGAGCCATGTTCATCTGAGGATCCCCAGTGAAAGTGAAACTGACGCAGTCGGTAGGTTCCAGAGACTGGTCCTCCTTTAAGCACTAAAGGTGAAGAAAAAAAAAAGGAATTCAGTTAAAAGAATCACCTAGATTTTTTTTCATGCATTAGAGCATTTTTTATTTGACATCTGGAAAATCCATAAAAGGTCAAGTAAAAGTAGCCTACACTGGGACTTGTAGCCTACTTTGGGTTTTATTTCTAGTCCTTAGATGCTGCATATTAGGTAGCAAACATCTTCAGTTACAAGACCTATTCTAAGTGCATATGCCTTTAGGTCAGGATGTGCAGTAGCCTACCTTTGAGTCATCGTAGATTTGTGTGTCTGTCAGCTGGTGGTGTTTACTTAATGCTTATCCACAGCTGAAATCTTTATGTGTTTGAGAAAATGAAGAAGATGAGAAGCTCTTGCACCTAAGTTCTGCCCTGCATAGGTTTATTTTATATAGCTGATGTTTATTTTATTGAACCAAACCAACATCTTGCATCATCATGCATTCAGAACTGCGCAGACACATGGCAAATTACATTTAATAGAGAAAATTGTAAGGTACTGCACGCAGGCAATAAAAATGTGCATTATAAATATCATATGGGAGATACTGAAATTGAATCAATCAGTCAATCTTTATTTTATATAGCGCCTTTCATAGTGGACCACCATCACAAAGCACTTTACAAGATACAGTAACAACAAGAACATCCATAATACAACAAGAACATCCATAATAGAATGAATATGAAAAAGACCTAGGAGTTCATGTTGACTCAGAAATGTCTTCATCTAGACAATGTGGGGAAGCTATAAAAAAGGCCAACAAGATGCTCGGATATATAGTGAAAAGTGTTGAATTTAAATCAAGGGGAGTAATGTTGAAACTTTACAATGCATTAGTACCACCTCATCTAGAATATTATGTTCACTTCTGGTCACCTTGTTAAAAAGTATATTGCTGCTCTAGAAGGAGTGCAAAGAAGAGCGACCAGAATTATTCCGGGTTTAAAAGGCATGTCGTATGCAGACAGGCTAAAAGAATTGAATCTATTCAGCCTTGAACAAAGAAGACTATGCAGCGATCTGATTCAAGCATTCAAAATTCTAAAAGGTATAGACAATGTCGACCCAAGGGACTTTTTCAACTGAAAAAAGAAACAAGGACCAGGGGTCACAAATGGAGATTAGATAAAGGGGCATTCAGAACAGAAAATAGGAGGCACAGAGAATCATAGGAATCTGGAACCAACTCCCCAGTAATGTTGTTGAAGCGGACACCCTGGGATCCTTCAAGAAGCTGCTTGATGAAATTCTGGGATAAATAAGCTACTAACAACCAAACGAGCAAGATGGGCTGAATGGCCTCCTCTCGTTTGTAAACTTTCTTATGTTCTTATGCTGTAAAGTGTTTCAGCCAATCCAAGGCCTGCATTTTTGTTTCACAGCACCTACACTGTCACCTTAGAAAACTGCAATCAAATTGCATCACTGTTTCCCTTTCTAAAAATGAATAAACACAGCGCACTACCATCGAGACAGAAGAGCAACTACAGTGACATTTAAATAGTTGAAGGCATCAATAAAAGCTATAAATAAACCTATTTGAAATACAGACTTAAACTAGGGGAAAAACTATCTCACAAATCTGTTATGCTGGTTCCATTTCTAATCTTTACTCACAATCACAACAAATCATTACTCATCCACCAAGCATGGAGTATAAACATTATCTTTTTTTTATGTTACATGTTATGACAAAAACAGGCAGCTAAAATAAAAACAACAATGACAATAATAATTATAATAATAATATAAGGAATGCCAGTTTGTGCGCTGCAGTTAAGTAAGTTAAGATGCACACACGACCTGTACATAATACATCTTATAATCTTACAGTTCTACATAAGAATGTAAACTTATTGCGAGTTCTAACATAATCTGTAGGGCTGTAAACGGCTTTTACTGCTAATGATACTACTACTATAATAATAATAATAATAATAATAATAATAATAATAATAATAATACAACTTGGCAATTATGATTAGGAAAATGTATTATTAAATGTAATATAAAACACTGAATTAAAATACAAATGAAACTGTTAATTGTGCACTTACCGTGCTCAAGCCTGGAAGAGCATCAGAATTTAGGTCATGCAATAGTACTGTACTAACATTCGATGCTGCCGACGTATTTGCCAGAAACAGACAATTCGGTGCTTTTACTGATTTATTTTTCCCTCTGACATTCTGGATCATCAGAAGACAGATTTTTGCTCTTTTTGAAAACTGCTTCTGTTTGCTAATTACTACCACTAAACAAACAGTACACTTCTACAAGCTTAAAATGTCTGTTTCGCCTCAATTGATCACACAAGATTACATGTGAGTCCACACTTATGAAGACAACATTTTGCAAACCAAAGGTACGCACAGTGCGTAATGTGCGTACAGCTGCGGGCGCCAATGCATATAGTGCCATCGAGGGTAACAGAAGAACGCCTACTGTACTTTATGGTGTGAAAATAATGCATCTGAATATATATTTATTCTATAAATAGTGCTGTGTATATAGGAAGTGACACATTAACATGAGTTTATTATTAACTTCGGGACCTCGATTCTTCATGGAATAAATTAACTTTACAAACCAATTTTTACAACGTCAGAAGAATGTTTGTTTGCCAAAAACCCATCTCTTGGCGAACTGTTATGTTAGTTAACATTAAGTAATGTATGCATTATCAAAAAGTATTGCAATATATTTCACAGATTTTGGTCATCTCTTCCTTGCTTCCCCGTGCAAGTTCATGAACCACTAATCTTTAAATAGGCACCATGTGGAAAATATTGTAGTTTTCTATAAAATGCATAGTTATTATTGTGTTATCGAATAATAGAAGAAGAATTATATATAACATATTTAAAACACTAAATGTATTACTGACACCATGAAAATACAAACATATGTAATATACTTCTTAAAATTCCCTAAAAGGATCGCTGCTAAATTCAACAGCCACGTGAAGCTGAGATACATCAGTATGTTCAAGCAAATGTTTTAGTGGGGGCTGTTGTTTCAATTAATGTTTATCGTAGGAATAATGAACTGTAAAACACGCACACCTGATACCTGCAAGTTGTTGAGGACGATATGGGTATTCTTCATTAACTTAATAATGTTACATTTTTTTTGTTTGTTGTTGTTTTTTTAAGTCTAGCAACCCATAATTTGTATTGGTGCATTTATACACATTATAAAATATACTAACCTGAGCGATCTTCACTATCCACGAAGTCAACCTGGAAGGAATGCCCATTGTTCAGAATGCCTTTAGCAGTGGCAGGATCGTATTGAATGCTGAGGGGTGTAAGAGATGCATCATACTGTGCTTGTGACGGGACTACATCGATGGGGGACTGCCTGGGTCCATTTGCAATTGGGAAATGATCACCCCATTTATCTGGCCCTGAAAAAACAAAATAATAATAATAAAAATCACAGCATAGTTAGATATCATTTTACTAATTAAATAAATAAGGAAGAAGACAAAATATATACATATATCGAAACTATCATATCACTGGGATACTTTAGTAATTGGCTAAAAGTAAACGACAATTTGCCATTTCTTATTAAACAGCTCAGGCAATTTGCCATTTCTTATTAAATAGCAATTTGCAATTTCTTATTAAATAGTTCAGGAAAATAAACAACATTCCAATTTTAATCATAAGACTGTTTTATTAACACAACAATGTGTAGCCTACAAAGCAGTACTATAGACAGTGGGATATTAATATGTTAATTATCTTCACTTGCAACACATTCATCATTCATTCATCCCATTTTCACTTGTTGGCTTTACAAATGAACAGACATTCTTAAAAAAATAGGTTCTCACCGTTCTCGACATCATATCCCCACGAATGTGCCATTTCTGTCAAAGTTGTTGTGTGTGTCGGTGGAGTGTAATTCCTTTAATTGCTCAGTCGAGGATGGAGCAGCCAGTTTCTGATACCCCAGATGAGATGCAACAACGCTTTTATAGATGTGTGATACTAGTACGCGGTATGCCTCTGAAGCAAGTGGGTTTGTCTATATGATCTCAGCACGTTTATAGGAGGAGTTTAGCAGCTAAATACATTTTATAATTGTAGTGCCTGGTGTGCTTTCAATAGGCAAAGCGGTCCAAAACACACCAGGCTTTTTATTTTTTGTCCACTCTGTTATTTGGTTAAATATACTAAAGGGCAGACAGAATTGCGCGATTTATGCTAGATTTCAAAGATCAGGATCCAGCGATAATCTGGATTTAACACACATAAACGGCATTCTGTTCCAAGCAATGACTTTCCCTGTAGCATACATTTGTACGACTCCGTATGATTTGTGACCGCACGGGATTGATTGCGCCCCAATTCCAATCTGAAAACAGCCAAATTTTAATCTGTTTTCAAACAGTCTCGGGCAATACTTTCACATCGTGTACGGTCAAGAGTTCCACGGGCTTTCAGAGATCTACTCAGTCCGAAAAATGTGGAATGTATGCAAGTTACATGTAGCCTACCTCCAGTGACTTACTCACCGGACAGGAAAAACGAAACACTGTGCGTTTGTGAATAAAAAGTACATTGAAAATAGACCGAAGATCTCAGAAAGGGTAGACCTACTGTGTTTTTGGCTCATTCAACGAGTTAAAGGGACTGCAGCGGTTTTACTTAGTAGGCGAATCTGAAAATATCGTTTTTCTTTTTTTAAAGTATGTATGTTGGTAAACATGTAAGTAGCATAAATGTTTCATTTGAACTTGCCTCATTGTTAAGATATCTGTTTTTGGTATTTTATAGACTATTATGTTGTGTCAAGGTAAGACATAAATAAATAAATACATATTTTAAGAAAACGATTTCACTAACTTTGTTTTAGTATTATTTATCAAGAAGTTATGTTTATTCTAAGCATGGGCTATGGCAAATGTATCTCAATACTTCAGATATAGTTGTATACATTGTTTCATAGAATGTAGCCACATTTAAAAAAATAAAAATAAAGAAAAAACGCAAAAGCTAGTCCCGCACAAACACAGCCATCTGGTACTCATACATGTTGGGAATAGTATCCTTTTCTGTAGTAATATACTATATTTATTTTCATATGAAAAATACAAAGTAGCCTAAGTTTGAGCGCCTTTTTGAACCCTGCTATAAGGTAATGGAAATATTTATAAAATAAAATACACACACACACACATATAATTTGATTATTTTCTTCAAACACATAAATCAAAAGTTTAATTATTTTAAATCTACTATGTTGAAAAGTAGGTTAGATCATAGATCATAGGTTAGATCATAGGGTGTGCACTGCGTGTATCATTATGCAATGAATAAAGCTAGTTCCCAGTTTCTCTTGTGTTTTCATAGTGACTATTTTGAAGGCAAGCTAATCTGGTTAAATAGTTGCTGAGCAGTAGTCAACTTGACACAAGTATGAACCGACTATGGTTTCTGTTCCTTATACAAAACTGCTATGTGAAAAGTAACTGTAAAGTTTTGTTTAAACTATCTGACAGCCTCAAAAAGCAATAAAACATATTTCCTGTGGGAAATGTCAGTAGGCCAACATATTAGTGGCATTTCTGATCACATTAATGTATGGCATTTAATGTGTTATTAATTTATTATAATTATTTTTAATATTTTTATTAGATATAACATTGTTTAGATTGTGACAATATCTTTCACCAAGGACTGTAAACATGTTGTTTTGGTTGCATTGTTCACTACCCTCAGGCATTAAGATACCATCAGGTACCTGTTTTTTGTTGATGCAGGCTACCCTTTCCCACAATAAAGCATGTTTATTTTAATAACTAAGGTTAACAGGGGTTATTTTAAACAATGTATTATACAATGGAATCAATACATTTGATGCCGATACTCATTGAGGATATATTAGGATATAGGCAGGCTATGTGGTCCAGTGGTTAAAGAAAAGGGCTTGGAACAAAGAGATCTCCGGTTCAAATCCCACCTCAGCCACTGACTCATTGTGTGACTCTGAGTAAGTCACTTAACCTCCTTGTGCTTTTCTCAGGTGAGACGTAATTGTGGCTGTCTCTGAATGGAAGCAAAACACACAACAAGGGATAGAACGTTGCCTAGATAGAGTTTGTGTAATTTGTATTGTACTGTAGATCTGCAGTGTATTCATCTTTAAATGTAACACTGTGGTGTTTTCCCATTATTTCCGTTTACACTGTATGTATTACGCAATTGTGAGACGTAATTGTGACTCTACAGCTGATGCATAGTTCACACACCCTAGTCTCTGTAAGTCACCTTGGATAAAGGCGTCTGCTAAATAAACAAATAATAATTACAAAAGACACAGAGATATAGCAACATATAATGTAATGTATTTTAGATAAAAATGAAAAAAAAAGTGTGTGTGCAGCAAAATAATTACACCAATTTCATTTTAATGTGCCTGCAACTGTGATGAAATGTGTGCAAGTCACTCCTGCCAAGGAATTAAATGTACCCAGATACACTCTTTGAAACTAATTGAGTAATGTATGCAATTGTTTCTTTTTAGTACTACAGACAGTACTGGAAAAGCAAAGCAATGAGTGTGTGTATGATATGACAACATCTGCTGAAAACTAGCTATGAAATAAACAGAATTAGTGCCCTCCTGGCTTATTCAGTATTGGAAAAAACTACTTTCTACTGGTTATTTTGGAATATTAAGCATTCTGTGGTCCCATAAATGCAGATTATATAAGTAATAGCAGTAGAATTATTTATTTACAATACAATTGATAGAATAGATGTGTCCCAAGATCTTTTCATCCTGAAAGGAGCCATCCTCCTTATGATGTGGGAGTGCAGATCAACCAAGACCAGGTCATTGAAGGAAAGCTAAAAAGGAGGGGAGGAATTCAGTTTTCAATATATTTCGGTGGTCTAAAAAAAAAATTGAAATGTTGCTGATTCCTTTTATGCAGTGCTTTATTGGTGCAACAGAATTGTACATTTAAACCATGCTTGTATTTCTTCTGTGCAGTGCTTAATACAATGAATACATTACAACTACAGCCTACTTTAGGACAGCTAACATTGAACATTAAAAAACTTTTCATTCAGAATATACTTCCAGGGTTAGTTGGTGTACCTGATGATGTCACCAAAGTTTAACCTTGACAAAGAAGCACTAAAAAAATCATCTTAGAAACGTGTTAGGCCCATGTAGCATTTGATATCTGTCAAATCTAGTGCAATGCATTTACAACTCTAGTGCAATTCTCTTTTAATTCTAGTTCAGTATATTTAACGATTTTTAAAATAGAAATCTTGTCTGAGCCTGTGATGCATCATCTTCTCTAATAAATGTAGGGTACTGGTGAACTGTTGCTCCACTCGTGGTTGGAATGACACTACAACGAACGTTTTCGTATCGACGATAAATTCCGAAGAATATGCCAGGCGCACGTTGATGACGTCACCACACGTGGTGTAGTGCCTTCTCCGGTTGGTCCAGCAGAAAGTGAGTACACTTCATTTTTCTGTTTAAAGTTATTTAAAAAAAAAATACGACGATTTTTTTAATTACGGTTAAAACATGGGGATTGACTGTTAGTTTGGACCTGTGCTAGCTTTCGATTTTTTTTAAATACGCAGAATGGTACGATACTATAAAGTATTATTATTATACATATTACGACAATTGTGTTTACAAAATAGCGTAAGAGGGCAAGTATTAATCTGTTGTAACAAAGTTACACACTGCTGTAAAAGGGGTGGCATGTGTCTAGATGTAGACACCAACTAACCTGGCTTGGACTGGACTAGACTGCAGTGTTTCTTGTACTGTTAGTAAGTAGCACTTCGCCCTGGGGTGGTCAAACTTCCTGACCCTACGAGCCGCATACCAAAATGTTCATACGCAAGACGCATGCTGTAAGACATTTTAAATACCAGCAAGACACATACTGTAAAACATGAAATACTAGCATTGTTGTGCAGTACAGTAGCTGTTGGGCTGTCTCTGAATGGAAGCAAAACACACAAGAACAAGGGATAGAACGTTGCCTAGATAGAGTTTGTGTAATTTGTATTGTACTGTAGATCTGCAGTGTATTCATCTTTAAATGTAACACTGTGGTGTTTTCCCATTATTTCCGTTTACACTGTATGTATTACGCACTTTAAATAAAATATATTCAGTTATTATGAAGCAAAATACAATAACTGACCTGATTTCGCCAAAAACACACAATATTTGTAAGGATTATTTTTGACAAGCTCTTCGCTTGGAGATCTGAATGCTGGGTTTAAAAGTACCAGCTCATGACGAGACGTAAGATATGTAAATATAATATTAATTTTAGACCTGCAATATAACATTTAAACATGCGTTCTCTCGTCTAGCGCCAACACTCCAATTGTATAAAAAGATTCATCTGAATAAGGACGTTTGCCACGAGCGATATTCCATGCTTTCCATACAAAACTTAAATCGTTAAATCAGCTTCTTTACTGAACGCCGAAAGTAGCATCTGTAAACCTGATCCAGTTGGATATTAAGTTGAAAATGTGTTGTGGGGTACAGTTCACTTGACTCACACACTCGAAAATACACAATTCTGCCACATTTTTGCTCGGTAAGCATTAACAGGTCATTTAAACAACAATAAAGTGAGGACAATACAGAAATTGTGAATTTATTTATGAAATATAGGTGAATACATTACTGCGTATTACCTTTCAGTTCAGGGCGGTGAGCGTTGTATGTAGTAGCCACTAGAGGCCGCTAGAGCGTGCAAAATAATGTAACACTTAACTCACACACTCGAACACAAAATTCTACCAAGTTTCTCATCCTTGACCTTTATTATATTAATTTAAAAAAAATCTGAAAAAAAATTCTAAAGTTATCTACAAATATATAGTAAAACAAAATACAGCTGCAACTTCAGTCCACGCCACATCATATGAAACTTACACCTAACCCCTACATCTAACCCCTAAACCTGTCACTATCAAACTAACTCTGTTACTCTTATTTCAACAGTTTCTTTTGCACGCTCTAGTGGCTACTACATCCGACTCTCATCGCCTGAACTAAAAGGTAATACGCAATAACGTTTTAACCTGTATTTCATAAATAAATTCATAATTTCTGTATTTTCCTCACTTTATATGTCTTAAAATGACCTAATAAAGCTTAACGAGCAAACATTTGGCAGAATTTTCTGACTGTGTGAGTTAAGCGTACCATAACCATGTGGTTTGTTTCATAATGATGTTTGAGGTTGCTCGCCTTGTACAGGCTAGTGTGTAAGTGATTTGTTGCAGATGAGACACAGGTTTATCACTTTTCAGTGAAAGCAAACTCTTTCTCCCAGTCTGGTTTAAAGCCTCATACTTTCATCTATTACTCGTGGAGGGTTTGCTCATTGCCATTTCTCTCTTTTCATTTTTGTTTATTATTATTTTTTCAGTTCATTTGAGCCGCAATGTGCAAAATCCAGCTTTTCACCGGGAGCCGCATGTGGGTTTGCCCACCTCTGCCGTATAGCATGGAGCTGCTTGCTGCACCACAGTCCTGTGTATGCTATCGCAGATGTTTGTAATTTAATGAATTTTCTTTTGCATATGCAATAAATACACATAGATAATAATATTATTATTATTATTATTATTATTATTATTATTATTATTATTATTATTATTATTAATACTGCGCCCCTTTTTGCTATGTTGCATACATCAGTCTAATATACTGTAACATTCGTCAGGTTGAGTGGATACTCGGGAGACAAAGTGGGATTACGAATACTACCGGTTTATTCTGGTTGAAACCGATAAAAACAACAAATCCCTGTTCGGGCCAGGATTCACGGCAAAATAAAAATAAAAGGAATTTAATCTAGCTATGTCACTCTCTTAAATCCTTTCTTTACCCTATCACCCAACTGTCACGCTCTCCAGACTCGCCTCAGGATCCTCCCAACTCGCTTCACAGCTCAGGCTCCTTTCTTTCTGCCTATCACTCTGTCTCTCAGTCTCATCATCCCCTCAGGTTCAAGTCTTTGCACGGTCTCTCCTTGCAGGGGCATGCCCCACCTATATAGCCAGGGTTGTGGTCCCACCTACCACCCGGATCGACCCTCCAGCTCCCGCCAATTCTGGAGAGAGGTGAAGAATGACTGGCTAATGCATCCCTCAGCAGCAGACGAGACCCCACTGTTGCCAAGATTAGGCTTGTTTTGAGAGTCGCGGTTGAAATTTGCATAAACATCCATACTCTAACATGGATTACACTTGTTTTGAAAGGCAGTGCTGCATGTTTTTCTTATGAGACTTGGCAACACTGCCACAGATAGGACAAGACAAATAAACGAGACAGAGTCCTGCAATGATGCCATTGCCCGGGTCGTTATAATACTGTATATTTGACCAGAACAAGACCAATCATTAACTTATTTTTTTAAACATTTTTAATACCCCCGGTAGTTATGTAGACTAAAAGTCTGATCACTTGAAATAAATTATTTGTTTATATACTGTATATATGTGTATGTGTCTATATCTATATCTATATATATATATATATATATATATATATATATATATATATATTAATACAGCTACTTCAGTAAGTTCCATGTGGATTGCTGCTGGTTACTTTTATTGATTGCACCAGGAGGTTAATATGTCCTATTTACTAATTTTAGGTACTGTACCAAAATGTTAAAATTAAAAGTGTCAATAAGTAGACATATTTTATATGAATGTTTAAAGACAGTGTTTGGTACAAAATCTTCTAGATATCCTAATTAGAAGCTGAGATACAAATGCTCGAAGTTACAGGACCAAATAAAAAATCAAACAATACAATTCAATTTGTGCTTTTCATGGTAAAAAAGAAAAAGGAACGTGCCATCATATAGACATCATTTTAAAACACGCCTTGAGAAAAGAAAAACAAGTAAAAACTTTTCAGCAATTTTCTTTTTGGAGTTCCATAATTTCACAAGTGAACAACCATAATCCCAACCAGAGATTACAAGCTATTTTTGCTTGGGTCATATCCACATTGTACAATTAACAAAAAAAAAAAAAAGAAAAAAAAAAAAAATCCTCATATTAAGAAAGCAAGAACACACAGAAGGGTGTTGAAATATGGTCCAATGTCTGCATGCCTAGGGGTGTTGTTTTACACAAGAAGCCGCCAAATGCTAAACAGCCATGGTCTTTAGATTCTGGACCACATTTAAATTGTTATTGCCCTTATACGAGTGTGTGTATAAATTTATCAAGACTTTGTGTACCATGGTTTACACTTTAACATAACAATATAGAATAATATGAATTGTTATGAAATGTAATATTTGCAATTGTTTGTAGATTTATGACTGTACTTAATAAGATGATATAACTTCAGTAATGGCACAGTGCAATAAATAGCTTACTGTTTGGAAGTGACCATTTTTACTTTTCAATATCTTTCCTCAATCAGGGAAACATGGCTAAAAACAGATCAAAAGGGCAGAAGCAGAAAAATGTCTTTCAAGTAGCCAATAAAAACGCTAAACCAAAAAATAAAACAAAGCCTGTTGCAACAAGCCTTAAAAAGGTGAGTACTGATGTGATTATATTGATTTTAATGTAGAGAATCCTTTTCTTACCTGTCTTTACCATACCAACTTTCTCACAATAAGTTTTCACTAAAAGATGAATCAAATACTGTACTTGGTTTCATCTATCCACTCATTTCCTGTGTTAAAAGTAACGTGGCACCACATAGTTTCCATTGTGCAGCATCAAATGTGAGTGTATGGCTCAGGTACGGTCCGATTACCTTCAACAAATTAAGTCAACTGTGGCAGGAAAAGTACATTAATATACAGTGGCTCTCAAAAGTATTCACCCCCCTTGGACTTTTCCACATTTTATTGTGTTACAACATGGAATCAAAATGGATTTTCTGTTTTGTATTTGTAATTAATTTAGAACAATATGTAGATTTTATTTTTGACTTTTTTTGTGTTGATCAGTGGCAAAAACTCCTAATTAAATCCATTTTGATTCCATGTTGTAACACAATAAAATGTGGAAAAGTCCAAGGGGGGTGAATACTTTTGAGAGCCACTTTAAGTCTGGAAAATATACTGCAAAACAATAAAGGAAAATGTTGTTATGCAAATGAGTAATATGGAAATATTTTAAGTCATAGTAATTTATGATTAAAAAAAATCTAATTAAGCTTTTCAACAATTAAAAAGGTTATTGCAAACTTGGAAGAAATGCATTTAGAAATGTCACTTCTGTAAAAAAAAAAAAAAAAAAAAAAGGTATTTAATAATATATGAAAGTAGAAGATTACTGGTGTATGTTAATGTTTAAAGATCTTACATACAATCACTGTTGACAGTGTTTCTCTAGTTTTGCAAGAATGCAACAGGCTGCACTTGTTTGTTTCTTTTTTTCGTTTTGCAATAGGAAAGAGCTCACTTGTTTTAAACAAATCCATTTTGGTTATTTCCCGAAATCTTGCAACTACCTAAATTAATTTATACTGTCTTTTCAAAATGTGGTTTAAGACGTCTGGAAATTCAAAGCATGATTTTGTTTTGTCTTTTACCAAATGATCGCTTTTATTTTTGAGTGAATTCATTTGTTGCAGTTTGTTTTTTGCCAGCAAATCTTAGGAACTCCTAATGCCATTAACAAAACTCACTTTTAGTTTAGTTTTACTCATCACTGGATCACAATTGCAGCTCTAATGTATTTGCCAAATTTGAACAAGAAACAACTGTTTTGGGCTAGTGGACCATTATGAATTCACACTGAGTTCGGCTTGGTCTATTTTCCAAAGCTGCAATTTAGGAAGAACTGAAACATTGTACTTTGAGCCAGACACATACTAAATACACTTTCCAAGACTGAAAATAGTGCAGAATAGATTTATTTAATTCTAATTCAAACTTTTATTCAATTTTATTCAAAAGTCTTCTAAAATGTATGCAAGGAACTTAAATTGTGCTGTGCTACTGTACACCATGAAGTATATTATTGTGTCTGTTGTAGTGGATTGTATTGTTTGTATGCTCCACTTCTGACTAACGCTACATCCTTAATGTGTCACTCATTAATCATTTTCTAATAACTGTTTCAAGGTTCTGTGCGGATGTGGGAACTCTTAAGGACTGAATGGATGGTTGTCTGAATGATTCTATTGGTGTGTGCCAAAAATCTTAGCGTCCGAGCTAGATCGCTGAGCTCATTGTAATCCTATGAAGCTTGGTTTAATTAGTCAATTTTCATGAAATGAGCATATGAGATTTTTGGCAAATACTAAGCCAGGCAATATGCACCTTAATAATAGGAACTTCGGACCCTATTACATAAAGCTTTTTAGATTGAAGGAAAACATATTAATGAAAAACAGAGGACGTATGAATCAATCAATTGGATTGATTGAATTAGCACACACAAATAGGTAACATTTGTTCCTGTGTACTTTTATCATTTAATTCTTACACATTTACCTTGTACTGTAGGCTAATAATTAGTATGCTGCTGGTCTGAATACTCTAAATAGACCTACGGTATTAGGGATTTAAGTAAATGTATCAAATGTGTACAAGGTCACATGTTAGACCTCGCAAACAATAGCTTGCCATACAATTTTTTTTTTTACTGTTTAAACATGAAAAGCACCACAAGGAAAATAAACAGAAATATCAAATTAGGATTACAGTTTACACTGAATGATTGCAGCAGTGCTATTTTCTTATTAAAAGGCTGTTTTGTTTTCTTTAATTTTGTATTGCAAACTTTCTGTAGTGTATTTTGTTGCTTTTTAAATTAATGTACACCAAATGTAGTCTGGTAACAATGAGTGTTTGTTCTTCATTCAGATAAAAGTTGGCAATAGTGACAAGGTCGACAACATGAATACAGTATTTACAGAAGTACAAAGGGAAGTCAAGAGCATATCGAAATGCACAGCCCAGGAACCAAGACGGCAGCTTCAGGTAAACCCCTACTCCTTTCAGAAAATAATCTGCAACAGACATGACATGTGGGCTCAATTGAATATAATTTAAAAGCAGACTAAATGGAAGCAAAACGAAAAAGTTTTACTGCTTCAGTATTTGTGTGTTTATTCATCATTTATGACGTCTTTTGATTTGTCCTGCAGTCTTTTTTAACCCATAGCCTGAAATTGAACATTTAACTAAATCAAGAGACACATATTTTAGAGCTCAATGAGCCATACGTTTTGACAGCTCTGACCTAGGAGGTTGTTCTCTCTAATGGGCAGTAGGACAGACTGGATGGACTGATACCAAATTACATGGATTTGTTGGTTCAATCACTGTTGATCCTATCTCATTGTTTAAGGAGGCCTTTACTTTGACACTCAAAAATTGAGAAAAAATATTTGTATCGCTATGAACATAACCCACATATGCAAGTATTAAAACATAAAAACTATTTGTTTGGTTCCACATTATAATGAGACTATTCCCTCAGGATCCTGTTTTTTTTTTATCAGGTTATGATTTGCTTAAAGTGCTAAATAAATAAATTATCAATCACTGAACTCCAGTTTATTGAATAGTTTGGTAAAAACACAGGTAGATGAAAATGAGAACTGGATCACTATGATTCCCAAAGATTGAACTGTTGAAATGTTATTGTACTAATTGGAGAATATGTCCAGAAGTTTTGAAAAATATTTTTTGGCCAACATCAAGTCTTGTTGTGACAGACAGTCAAATTACTGGACTATACCCAGTGAATCATAGAATGCCACTAGGTACCACATTAAGTACATTCTTTAAGATGGTAATCTTGCTCAGAAGCCACAAATACTTCCAGACACACCACAAAACACAACATTATACCAACACGTACAGTATCTTACAGCTTATACATAAACTAGCAGTAACCCCAACAGGTTATGCCACTTCTAGGTCAGTTTCTTTGATTTGTGACATTTCATGATTTCTCTCCCTTCAAGGTCACAAAACCAGCACCTGTCGAAATCCTCAACATGGATGCAACTGCCCAGCTGTTTTCTCAGTTATAGCAATAATAATTTAGACAAGTGTTGATTCTCAGAGACATAGGATTTATTTAATGCACCTTTGTGTCAAACTTTGGTCCAGTTAAAAAAAATAAAACAAATGTGCAAAAAAAAAGTCAAGGTTGTTTTCAATATGTACAATAAACAAACAAACAAACAAAAAAGCAACCTGCAACTACAAATAAAGTCTGTGTAAGCCTTTCCGCCAACTAGGAAAGTTAAAAAAAAAAAAAAAAAAATGCTGTGACAAGTCACTTCACTAAAATTTTATTATATACACACACACACACACAAAACCCCCCCAAAAAACACACACACAGTCTGTAGGGAATGGCAGTAACAAAAACTACATTCAACAAGAACCTGAAACACTAAAAATGTTGTTCCTTGGCAGTAACATTTTTTTGTTCCAATAAGAACATGCATGTAACTTCATATACAAAAGAATTTTAACAAAAGATCTATTCACGTTATTCTGGTATAATGCCTATTTTAAAAAAAAACAAAAAAAAACACTTCTGTACTTTGGAGTGAGCACCACCAAATATGAACATAATGCATCACTGAAAAGTATTTTCAACTGAAATAATTTCAATATAAATCTGTCAACTAAATGATATTACTTTTAAATGTCATGTCTGGCAAAAATAAAATACTAGTTTGGTTACCTAAATCCATATGAATAGTTAACCTTTTGATTTATACACCATAAACCCATATATGTAGCAATTACAACTGAAAAACATAAAATATTATCCTTACATTGCAGATTACTCTAGTTAAGACTCAAGGTATGATTGCAGGAGGTAGTCAAGATCATTCAAACATGTTGCAACATCAACTAATAATTTAGAATTTGTACATCGAAGAGATCACAGACTCCTTCATTGTCATCCAGATTAAAGTTGTAATCAACACCCGGTGTTGGGGACAGTCGAAGCAAGGGGAAAACTGTAAAGAAGGTACATGAGGTTTACATTTCATAGATAAATGCATTTATATATATATATATTTTTTTTTAAAAAGGGGAAAAAGTAAATTCTTGCTCCCTTGTAAAAAATTAAATAAATCAATCTTTAGGGTGGTTTAAAAAAATAAAAAAATAATGAAGCATCAGCACATACAAATGTATGGTGAACTTTCTGGTATGCCGACCCAAGAACTACTAGGTCAGTGTGCACATAACATTTACACACTACTACAAAAAACGGGTACACTTTAAAATAATGGCTGCAGATTCCTATGAATTCCAATGCATAAGCTGCCGTTCCTTTGGTATACCAATTCATTACAAAACAAAATATTTGTTATTCCAATATTACTCTTCGGCAACCCTATGAAATGTTATTGAAATTCATATGAATTTGTGGCCATTGTTTTAAAGTCTTACGTTCTCTTCCCCCCCCCCCCCCCAAAAAAAAAAAAAAAAAGACAAAAAGCTATATATGTACACAAACTGAGCATCAAAAGAAACATATCACTTATATTTGAGCATCAAAAGAAACTGTATCACTTATATTTGAGCATCAAAAGAAACGGTATCACTTATATTTGAATAAAATTCACTAGATGTGATCGAAAAATGACACTGTTTTAGAGCAGGTGCAGTGACTTTTTATTGTGCTGATTAACAATTCAAATAAAAAGGAGGTTGTGTGGTCCAGTGGTTAAAGAAAAGGGCTTGTAACCAGGAGGTCCCCGGTTCAAATCCCACCTCAGCCACTGACTCATTGTGTGACCCTGAGCAAATCACTTAACCTCCTTGTGCTCCGTCTTTCAGGTGGGACGTAATTGTAAGTGACTCTGCAGCTGATGCATAGTTCACGCACCCTAGTCTCTGTAAGTCGCCTTGGATAAAGGCGTCTGCTAAATAAACAAATAATAATAATAATAATTAACATCACAAAAAGATGCTGCAAAATGATCTGTTGATCTTGGGCAGGTGTTGTGACTCTTGGTCTCCCAGTTCATGGCCTGTCATTGACAGAGTGTGTCTGGTTATACCGTCTCGCCAGGTTTGAAATTGCTGGCTGCGAGCAGCCAAGACAGCGAGTCACAGTATACCGCCCTAGTCCAACATGCCGATTGCACAAAGGCACTGCTCTCTTGACAGATGTGGCATATTGCTTTTTTGTGATTTTCTTTAGTGCTTTTATTCAAGCTTGCAATTCAACAGATTAAATCACTCCATAGCCAGTGTCCAAACAACTGTCTTACTAATTAGGTGATTAAGTGCATATATTCCAGTCATAATCACTCAAAGGTGTCATGGTCAAGGATGAATGATCGAGTGATTAAAAAGAAACCAAACACATTTAGTCAATGTCCATCATTTATATACCTTATTTTTTTCGAAAATAAATGTGTTATAATAGTGATAAGTTTATTTTGATGCTCGCTATATATATTATATATAAAGTCTTCATTAGATAAGTATTCACCCCCTTTGCTATGGACACTCCTAAATAAGCTCAGGTGCAACCAATTGCCTTCAGAATTCACACAATAAGTTAAATGGAGTCCATCTGTGTGCAATAAAAATGGTTCACTGATTTCAGATTAAATACAGGTAAGGTCCCACAGTTGGGTAATGCATTCAAAGCAAAGATACTACCATGAAGACCAAGGAGCTTTCAGAACAACTCCGGGATAAAGTTGTGGAAAGGCACAGATCAGGGGAGGGGGTATAGATTTCAAAGGCATTGAATATCCCTTGGAGCACAGTCAAGTCGATCATTAAGAAGTGGAAGGTATACGGCACCACCCAGAATCTGCTTAGCGCAGGTCGTCCTCCCAAACTGAGCAGCCGGGTAAGAAGGACATTGGTCAGACAAGCCAGCAAGAGGCCAATCACAACGCTGAAAGACCTACAGCGTTACAAGTATGGAAGAGGGGCAAGAAGGAAGCCATTTCTGAAAAAAAGCCCATGTAAAATCCCGCTTGGAATTTGCAAAAAGGCATGTGGCAAAAAGATTCTGTAGTCCGATGAAACAAAAATTGAACTATTTGACCTAAATGCAAAGCATTATGTCTGGCGCAAACCCAACACAGCACATCACCCAGGTAACACCATCCCTACTGTGAAGCATGGTGGTGGCAGCATCATGCTATGCGGTTGCTTTTCATCGGCAGGAACTGGGAAGCTTGTCAGGGTAGAGGGCAAAATGGATGGCGCTAAATACAAGCAAATCCTTGAGGAAAACCTGCTTCAGTCTGCAAAAGACCTAAGACTGGGACGGAGATTCACCTTTCAGCAGGACAATGACCCCAAGCACACAGCCAAAGCGACACTGGAGTGGCTTAAAAACAAGAAAGTGAATGTCCTAGAGTGGACCAGTCAAAGTCCGGACTTGAATCCGATTGAGAATCTGTGACAAGACTTGAAGATTGCTGTCCACCAACGATCCCCATCCAACTTGACAGAGCTTGAACAATTTTGCCAAGAAGAATGGGCGAATATTGCACGATCCAGATGTGCAAACCTGGTAGAGACTTACCCCAAAAGACTTACAGCTGTAATTACTGCCAAAGGTGGTTCTACCAAGTATTGAATACTTACCTAACAAAGACATTTCAGTTTTTTATTTTTCATTAACTGTTGTTTCACAATAAAAATTATCTTGCCTCTTCAAAGTGTTGAGTAGGTTGTGTAAATCAAAGGGAAAAAAATCCCATTTAAATGCATCAAGATTTCAGGTTGTAACACAACAAACTGTGAAAACGTTCAAGGGGGGTGAATACTTACTATAGGCACTGTATATATTATATATATATATATATATATATATATATATATATATATAAAAAACACACACACACACGGTTTTCAAAACACTAGAATTACATTTTGTGGTCCTGAAGAATTCTTAAGATTCTGGCATGATGTGACTAATTGGTGTTACCAATATCCATGCTAACATATAAAAGCTTTAACTTTATTTTTGCTCAGCGTTGCAGTTTAAGTGATAACGATTCAAATTGCAATATTTACAGTAACAGCAAGATTAAAGTATCTAACCCATAAAATGTTTTAGTTAAGGCGTTACTGCAAGTAGATACAAGTGTTACAGTAATTGTAGGATAAAAAATACTCTATATGAAGATACAGTAGGATAAAACAATACAATGTATATTTTGGATGTTCCTAATGTCTATAAATGTTGGATCCCCCCCCCCCCCCAAACTTACCATCAGAAGACATCAATTCATCCATCAAATCTGCAACAATAGGTCCTAAAATAAAAAGACAAAAAATTATATGTCAGTAATTTACTGGTCATGCTATGCAACTTTTACAAGATGAATACACAATACATTTTAAATGAGGAGTTTGAGAATGTTCTGTGTTCACACCCACTCTATTAAACAACAGGCCAACAGAGACAAATTCACCACATTTTATCCTTACCTTCAGATTCTTCCTTTATCTGATCAGCAGTGTTCAGTTTAAGAATGCTGTTAACATCCAGGGGAAGCAGAGATTGAAAACCATGGGCATCGTTGATTGATTGATTATTATTTTCCGTTTCAATGCCTGTGCCAGTCAAGGGGTCCGGGTCTGCTGAATATTGGGTAGTTTGAAGAGTACTGGACTGTAATAAGCCGCAGTCTAAAAAAAAAAAATCTAATAATAATTAGATAAATGTTTAATAAAAAAAAACAATAATAATCAATAGCTAATTTCCCACACTCGTGAACTTTAGAAATGTATTATACCTGCTTATTTAAAATGAACCCCTTAACATTATAAACCAGCATGTCAGTGACATTGAAAAATAAATCACCATTGCCTTTATCCACAGAATGCACATATAATAATGCAAGTGTGACACACACAGACAGATACATACAGACTGCTTCATATAGCCTAAGGATATGTATTAGTTCAGTCATTTTGCATATAACCGTAGCTGCTGAGTGTAGGGTGATTGAAGAGATGCAGAGTAAACCAGAAGTGACCCTCAGTGAATTACATTAGAGGGAGCTGCTGCCTCATTTAACATTGGTATTTTGACCAAATTGCTAAATATTGTATTTAGTAAATTAGAACAAAGAACAACATTCTAAATAAATAAATAAATAAATACATCTGTTAACTAGAAGCACTGTAGGTGTCATGTAGGCTAAGAACAGTTACAATGGACATGTGTTTAATCCTCTTCATGCTCATCAGTTGCACTTGACTTAACCCCCAAGTCTATAGCATTTCCTTCCTTCTGAAACTTTCTACAAATCAGATCAGTTACACAACGCTAGTGTCCCAAGAGAAAGATAAAACATGCCTAGGACTGTTGTAGCAAATCTTCACAGCTGTTCTGTTATTCTTAACAGAGACAACCACGGATATCCCTTTAAAAACGTGACAAACATAAGCCGTTGCCTTAGCCTTGAGTACAGTGGTGTGCACATTTATTGGGATGCCCCTTGCGTCTGTTTTGATTTGTTGTGCATATGAAATCAAACCACTGTAACTGAATCTTAGAAAATTGTCAAAATAGACTAATTAGTGATTCACCAATTTAATTGAGGACTTTAATGGGCCACACATGCAATTCATTTAAAATAGTAAGAAAAGGAGCAGTCACAAATTGTGAAATGCAGGATACTTTTTAGACGTTGTTTAAAGATGCCTAATTAAAAGCACAAAGTGGTCTAACATTTTCACACGTGTGCCTATTGCTTCAACATCCCTGATTACAAACTGAAAATTGAAATTGAAGTGGTTTTAATGGTATATAAAGGATATAAATGACAAATCTTGAGGTGTTTGTAATACATTTGCACACAACTGCAGGTCACTTCTTTAACATTTGTTAATTAAACTGCAATATTGGGCCTCAATTTAACAGCTTATAATATTCTTTATTTTAAAAAATTGTAAGAAATCAATGTGGGTGTACACAAGTTTAATTATTAACTAATGTAAAGGTCTAAATGTGTGAAATGGATTTGCCTTTAGTAGTACATACCAGACTGCATGTCTGCTGTTGATGTCTGTGGTATGTGTGGTTCCATCAAGGAGGCCTGCTCTGGCAAATGCTGAGCTGGAGGGGACTTCTGGGGAGTTGCAGGGGTTGCTGGTGGAGTAGGCATTACCGACAGGTCATCAGGTGGCGGAACGGTGAATACCACCGGCTTCGATGAACTGGACTCTCTGTTCATTAAAAGCACTTGGATAGGCCCAGAGTGGCTTCTTAAATTCACCTGATACTTCTTCTGTCCATTTTGCCCCTTTCAACAGGAAAATAAATCCAGTGAGAGGTATGATAACAAATAAGAACATAAGAAAGTTTACAAACGAAAGGAGGCCATTTGGCCCATGTTATTACAGTAAACTACCTGTATACACAACTTTATCCTTTCGCTTAACTTTTAAGCCAAAAGAAACTTATACAACACAAAGCCATTTTTGTCAATAGTTAGGTCATGCAGAATGGAAAGTAACTGCAGGTATAAATCCTAAAATATAGCGTTAGGCTATGTACAGGTAAATCCATGCAAATGTCCTCATGGATCCTATAGTGTTACTTCTGAGAATTATTTGTCAGGTTTTGGTACAAATGCATTCATTCAAAAAAAAAAAAAACACAGAAATACAGCCTTTACATACCAATTCGGGTACTGGAACCTCTAACTGTGTACCTGATGGAGCCAGAATTGCCAGGAGAGTATCACCTACGGGAACACCAATTCAGAAAAGTTCAAACAAAATGCATAAACATTCAAGACAACCCTTCTATAACTACTTAAACAGCATCAGTGTCTTAGTGGCCATAATTATACAGGGGCAACCCAAGACCATGCCTGGTTAGCTGGTCAGTTTAATGTAGTACTTGGATGGGCTCCCTCCCCCATACACCGCGTTACACATCAGCAGTGTTGAAAAAGTTACTACTAGAAAAATGCATTAAAACAAAATAGAACATCCAAGCTATTAAACCTATAAATTCATGTTTTAAATTTAAAACTTAGCCTTTTCACTGTTCTCATATGACCACTTAATTATCCAACCCATTATCCTAATTGTTGCCAATAAATGCAGGCGATTAAAAATAAAAATAATTTAAAAAGTTAATAGAATTTTACTGTAATTTGTGTATTTTATCTTACAAAATATTTAGAAACTTAACAATTAAAGTTCTTAAAAAGGAAGAAAAAAATACACATACCACTGAAGCAATTGCAAATATCATCATGTGTAACATATGCAAATGTAATAAAAAGTTGAGGAAATATTGTAAAATAAAAAGCATGACAGTGAAACTCAATATTAGGGTCAACCTACAAGAAATTGTTTATTTTAAAGTAGTAATATCAAAATATCTACTGTAACTATGGTTGGAGTTGCATCAACAAAACAAATCAAATACACACGGGGTTGAATAGTTTTAGCTAATTCATCGTGCAGTAAAGCGTTATCAGGGAACAGCTAAATTATGTGGATTCTGACATTTGGTCCGAGGGACAACACTTTCTTTGTAGTTTAATCCTCCCATACTGTATATTACAAGACACCTATTATTTTATGTATAAAGGATATCTGCTGTTTGTTGGATCATCAGACACGTTCTTTATACTTTGCTGAAGCCAGATTTTCTGCTGATCCAGATCTTTCTCCTTCATCTCCAACTCTTCAATCTGTACCTTTAGATGTTGGAGTTGGTCTAAAACTTCTTTGGTATTGCAGCCTACACTCACACCACTGAATTAGAAAAAGAAACACATTATATTTAGAAACTCACACCTGTTGCCTTCTTGAAGCCAACACAATATAACAAGAAGCCTGCATGCTTTAAAATAAATAAATAAAGGGAGGCAATGACATAGAAGTACCGGTGAACAATCCATTCAATGCCACCACTTACTTCCACTGAATGCTGTTCTTCGTTTTCTTCTCAATTAAGCCGATTCCCTCAAGCACATTGGTAATGTCATATATTCTTCTTTTTTGTCTGACAGCAAGACTGTCAGCTGCCTGTTAAAAGGATAATAACTCTCATCACCAGTCTGAATTTAGCAGAGAGAACCACCCGAAAAGAGTTAATCTGAATGCTCCTTGAAACTCTGTCTCAGTTTGCTGTTTGCACATTGTTGACAGTATGTGCGGTCTTGCACAAAAAAATTAGAGCCGACATAAAATTCAAGACAAATAGAAAGCTGAAGTCATTTTTACAGTTCAATAGTGAATTACACAGTCGAATGTGTACTGTATAGTGATAATGAGGTGTACTTTGTATTCAGAACTCCCAAGATAAAAAGAAGCACCTGTTCAAATATTAATGCACACATACGGTTAACTGGGCTGTAAAACATAACCTACTGTACTGTAATTACTAACAAAATATACTCTGTTAAGAACATAGTATATTAAGACCATTTACAGTTTACTAGTTTTTCCTTGGACGAGTATTTAGCATCTTGCTTTCTACTAAACCGCTTCTGATGAAACAAGCTTTTTATATAACCAATATACAGTGCTGCCAGTGTCTAAAGGAATTCATCACCAATAGTCAGCCACAGCCATTTTTTTTTGAAGATTTTGAATAAGTGTGGTAAAATCTACTAACTGACCCCCCCCCCCCCAAAAATAAATAAATAAATAAATTGGTAACCAGTAGCCTTTACTTTGTGGGTGTAAGGTGAAGCCATGAAAAAAGATAAACAGCAATGCCACAATTTTGCCAGTACTTTGAATAGAACAAATACTGTAGCTACCTAAACACTACTGTGCCCAGAAGCGTTGGCGCGAAAGAAAGGAGGGAGATGGGTCTATGAATAAATATCTTGTGAAAAATATTGTTGATAAAAGGTGTTCAGTCTTAGTTTTTGTAAAAAGAAACACTTACCATTGTTCTTGTTTGTATTGGATGGATGTTTCTTTGGGAACAGTTAAAGGGTAAAACAATAACACATTAACTGAGTAGTACATTTTTACCAGTGATGATGGCTTTCTGCCAAAATCACAAATTGAAGTCTGGCCATACTGTACTGTATGTTAAAAGTTTACTATGTATGCAGTACAAAAACTATATATCTCAACAACTGTTAGCAGCAGGCACCTGAGGAATGAATGTAAACACGCATGCGCATTTGTGATGCATCAAATTCAATTTAATTTATAAAATTTTAATAATGCAACAATAATACTTGATAATAGATAAAGACTAGTCCTATATGAATTGCAGAGAAATGTTTTTACACCTTACTACGTAGTTAGTTAATTGCGTGTTTGCTCTTCCCTGGATCATTTTGACCCTGGCCAGCAGAAATGGCAGTCAACATACAAAAAAAAAAAAAAAAAAAAAAAGAAAAATCTGTGCAAACGTCGAATTTAAAATGACAATATCTACGCTGTAGTTGGCTTGTCAAGGGGGCGTGTCCAACATTGCTGCAATTGTTAAAATCAAATTAAACAAAGAGAGAAAAATATATTATTAGTACAATGTATGTAGGAGTAAGATGTTTAATTATAACTTGACTTGTCATATAATCACTGACATTTTAAACAAAAATAAAACTATTAAGAGACATGTTGTCATAATCACACACCTGCCGAGAGATGCTTTGGCCTGCTGTACACTGGTGGTAGTGTGTGGACTCAGGTGTACCAAAACAATACGAACAATAGTTTACTGAACACGTCCATAAACAGGAATTATTATGATGGTAAAAAAAAAAAAAGTTTAAAACTGTATCTACAACCATGTTAAACTACAAAGTGTACAGACAAAAAATACTTATGATAACTAGTTAACTGAACTTCTGAAGTGAAATGCGTTCGATGAGAATCACGTTTTCTTTTGTTTGGCTTTGCAATGCAAGACCATGCTGACGTTAACACAGTCCGTTAACTACTGTAAAATAAATCAAAACTGACCAGTTTAAGATCGAGCACTCCATCCTTTGCCTCCTGTAACAATGTTACAAACTTGGTCGTGAGGAGTCCTAAACTTTTCTCGTGGCGACTCGGGGTACTCGGGGTACACTGCTGGCTCGAGCTCACCGACTCAGCCATGATCTCCAGGCAGTGTTGTGTCCAAGATCACGCTGCTCGCATAAACGCCCAATAAAAACCTGTATCACAGTGAGTCTGTAGTCCAAGCCGTTCCAAATTATTTTTTCAGTTGTTTATAATATTCAAATAACATCTCGCACGCTTCACCGTTAAGAAACAGGGTCAGTTTTAAACTGGAGGAACTGACGTCAGCTCACTGTTGCCTCGGCAACTGGAGCAAAAATTACCCGTCCCCCACCCTGCTTTCCAGTAGGTAAGTGGACAAAATTAAAGACAGACATTAGTTTTACAGCAGGAGTCTGATTTTTCAAGAAAATTGTTTCTGTCACACTTCCAGTTTCCAACTTTAATTACGTTTTAGTAGGACAATGTTTTTATAAGTTACTGGTGTATTTTGTATTTCTTTTGAGGAGCTGTGGAATCCTCGCCGTGATAACATACTGTGGCTTTGCTGTTATATTAGCACCGCCACCCTTCGCCCACTGTTGTAATTAACTATCCAACGACAAGGATTTTGCAATGACTGCACGTGGTGGGGGTGAACAGGGAAGTTGGTTTTGTATTTTATTTATTTAAAACGTTAACAAAAGATTGAGCAACTGGGTGTTTTCTCATGATGTATGATGTTAACTTTTTGCTATTGGCTTGTCACGGATTTTTTTTTGTTGGATTGATTAACGGGTAGTACTTGGATGAAAAACATGTACTTGCGACAGTATGAACAATATATATTTTTTACGAACAACATTTCCTCTGTCCTTTTTTTTAAGTAGTTTTAATACAACCTGCAATGACTTAATATCTGCTAAGACAGTGACGGCTCAGGGCGTCCTGGACTTGCTGGTCTTTTTTGTGACCTTGCCAGGGAGGGCTTATTGAAGAACTTTTTGTAAATTTTGCCAGAAGTGGAGTGATCTGGTGCATTCTGGGAACCAGTTACAATAGGTGTAGGTTGGAGGTATGACACAGGCCCGGTTTTTGGGATGGAACCGCATAACAGTCTCGCGTTTTGATTGGTCCATGTCTGTCACATGAATATGTCGTCACACGAGTGGAAAAGCGTGCAGGCATTTTTAACATTGTGATCAGATAGAGAGAGTGATCTGCTTTCCACAACCTTACCATTAAAATATAATGTGGTATTACACTGTACTGATATTACAAACTATGAGGAATTACTTTATATAAATTATCATGTTATGCGCAAATGTAAGAATTGGCTTTCTGTGGTGGTGTACTTTTTTCTTTCAAGTAGCATATATCTATAATCGTTTTTGCGATATATTTTAATATAAAACATATACGCTATTGCAGTTTTGTTACAGGATACATTAGTTTATCTCTAATGTAATCACAGTTTTACATATAGACTGCCCCTGTTTTCATTTACGTCGCAAATTCTGGGCCGCTTTACTTTTCAGATAATGTCCCAAATCCTGGGCCGATTTGGTTTGCAGATAACATCCCAAATTCTGGGCCGCTTTGGTTTTTAGATAACGTCCCAAATTCTGGGCCGCTTTGATTTTTAGATAACGTCCCAAATTCTGGGCCGCTTTGGTTTTTAGATAACGTCCCAAATTCTGGGCCGCTTTGATAACATCCCAAATTCTGGGCCGCTTTGGTTTTTAGATAACGTCCCAAATTCTGGGCCGCTTTGATTTTTAGATAACGTCCCAAATTCTGGGCCGCTTTGGTTTTTAGATAACGTCCCAAATTCTGGGCCGCTTTGATAACATCCCAATTTCTGGGCTGCTCTGGTTTTCAGATAACGTTCCGAATTCTGCATTTTCGAATTCAGGCCAGTTTTTGAGATATTCTGCTTAGCTGACAGACGAGTTTCTAAGTCATGCATGCACAGTTTACCATAAACTGGACCGTTAATTCATTTAAGAGTACATGAATCAAAGTTAATGTATTTTTTACTCTCCTCAGAAAACATTTAGGAACATGGTATACCAAAAAAAAAGAAGGTCATCTCATTTGCTTATGTAATGTCCATCAATATATAGTGAGGCATAGGGGTTTATCAGAACTTCTGGGTTTAAGAGACCAGTGCCCTTCAACAACTTCAAATAAATCCTATTGTATTGTATTAGTCAGCATTTCCCTTATCTATTCCTGATCATTTATACTGTAGGTCAGGGGTTTTCAACCTTTTTTTGAAACTGTAGCCCTTCTATCTGGAGGTTTCAGCTCGAGTACCCCTTTACAATTTTCGCTCAACTGAATGGTACCTCAGTTACAATAAAATGGAGAATAATCTGATGACCCCCCCCCCCCCCCCCCCCCGTTTATTTAATAAATCTGGGTGACAAACTGCTGGTTTAGGACAAAACAACAAATCATTCCAAAAACACTTGAATCAGTTAGGCACTACTAGTCTGACACTACAGGCCTTTAAATTGCAGTACCAATTTGCAAGTTGCTAAGTGGTTGCGTTCCTCAAATTTGCAGTGCAAAGTGATATCTTAAAGAATAGGGTATATAGTGCATTTTTTCGCCTCCCCTCGCTTTTGGTGCAAAACTGTGCTCCGATACACTCATCCTGATACTGTGATCACAAAACACTTGGAATGGACTTAAATTGGTGCTTCTGTACTCTTTTTAGATGCACAACAATCTTAGCTAAGGAAAATGGGTTCCTTCGAGTTCGTAAGACCAACGACCGCCATTAGCTGAGCCTTACCCCGATGGTGTTTTTATAATGGGATTTGCCATAGGGAAGGGGGTGGTCTCTTATCGTACTCGTATCTCCACGACCCCTGGGCCAACAAACTCAGAAGGACATTCTTTGCGTGCACAAGAGTCTTAGCTAAAGAAAGACATCAGCCACGGGTTCAAATGCCACCCCACCGCCAGATGGTGGGCGTTGCCCCAAAAGGGTTTTATAATGGGATTTCCCATAGACATTTTTCAGGGTGCTGTATCTCGGGTTCCGGGGGTCCCCAAGACTTGAAAATCTGTATGGAGGTCCACCTCGGGGGCCCCTGTCGATCCCTCCAAGTGACGTGTCCCCAGCTAGAAAGGACACCAGTTTAGACTTTTTTTGCCAACCTGGAGCTCAAAAGCTATTGGAAATACAACCTTGACATGCCATCATGCTGAAAATGTGAAAATTTGTTGAAAATGTAGCATTTGAAAACGGGTTGCTCCCTGTGAAAGAGGGCCCCCAGACATGACCCTAGGAAGTTCAACCCGGTTTCTAGGCCCCGGGGTCATGGAGATATGACCCCGAAAAGGGTAGTTTTTGGACATTTTTGACAGAGCGTATCTCGGGTTCTGTGGGGGTTAGGAACTTGATTTTTTTTTTGCGTTGGGGCCCCATGGGTCCCCGCACAAGGAGTCACCATTTTCATGGTTCAAATGCCAGGACGGCTTGGCAAAGTGAATTTTTTCGTCATGACATGAGTTTTTGGGTGAACCACCACACCTTTTTAGGGGGTGGTTTGGGGTGCTCCCCCGAGTCTATATCACTTTGAATGGTGGTTCTACGTGCTCGGGTTCGAGAGATATGCCTGAAAATGTGTTTTATAACACTGCCATAGACATGAATGGGGCTGAATACCCGAAAATATATTTTGCAAAGAATTGCTACGGTGGGTGTATGCGTGCAGGGGTTGCATGGTGGTGTGTGCGTGCAGGGGTTGCATGGTGGTGTGTGCGTGCAGGGGTTGCATGGTGGGTGTATGCGTGCAGGGGTTGCATGGTGGGTGTATGCGTGCAGGGGTTGCATGGTGGTGTGTGCGTGCCAGGGTTGCATGGTGGTACACGTGTGTGGAGGGGAATTGGAGTTCAGGTTTTGCGCACAAGAGGGGCGGGGAAAAGACTGGGAAGGGTAGGGTAAAAGAAAAATTACTACAGTCATTTATTTTCACTTTCGACTCCCAGTCTCCTTTCCCTCACTTTATGATTTTATTTTGTGATTATTTAATTATTGTCAAAATAAACGGCCTTCATCTACTCACAGTTGCAGTCTCATTTCTGTCCAAAAAGAACCTGAAACACTACAATATATTGATGGACGTTACATAAGAAAACGAGATGTCCTTTTTTCGGAATACCACGTTCCTTCCCAAAAATGTGTTTTAATATTAGCCTTTAATAAAGGAAAACGACTGCTTAAATTAATTTTCATGTATCTATTTCAGTGCATTGTAGTTTCTTCATATAATAAGAAATGCGTTTTTTAACATTTACATTTTTGTTTTTTTCATTAAAAAATAAAAAGATTTCTGGGGAGAGTAAAAAATACATGAACTTTGATTAATGCACTAAGGGTTACTCTCAAATGAATTCACGATCCAGTTTATGGTAAACTGTGCATGCATGACTTAGAAACTCGGCTGTCAGCTGATTCCCCAAAACTGGGCTGAATTCGGAAATGCAAAGCGGCCCAGAATTTGGGACGTTATCTAAAAACCAAAGCGGCCCAGAATTTGGGACGTTATCTAAAAACCAAAGCGGCCCAGAATTTGGGACGTTATCTAAAAACCAAAGCGGCCCAGAATTTGGGACGTTATCTAAAAACCAAAGCGGCCCAGAATTTGGGACGTTATCTAAAAACCAAAGCGGCCCAGAATTTGGGACGTTATCTAAAAACCAAAGCGGCCCAGAATTTGGGACATTATCTGAAAAGCAAAGCGGCCCAGAATTTGGGACGTAAATGAAAACAGGGGCAGTCTATATGTAAAACTGTGATTACATTAGAGATAAACTAATGTATCCTGTAACAAAACTGCAATGGCGTATATGTTTTATATTAAAATATATCGCAAAAACGATTATAGATATATGCTACTTGAAAGAAAAAAGTACACCACCACAGAAAGCCAATTCTTACATTCGTGCATAACATGATAATTTATATAAAGTAATTCCTCATAGTTTGTAATATCAGTACAGTGTAATACCACATTATATTTTAATGGTAAGGTTGTGGAAAGCAGATCACTCTCTCTATCTGATCACGTTAAAAATACCTGCACGCGTTTCCACTCGTGTGACGACATATTCGTGTGACAGACATGGACCAATCAAAACGCGAGACTGTTATGCGGTTCCATCCCAAAAACCGGGCCTGTGTCATACCTCGTAGGTTGTGGACAATGTACAGATGCATTTAACTTGGTCTGTCCCAGCCCTACCCCCTGAAGGGCGAATCTAGCCTTGTGGTGACTGGTTCACTAAATTCTTGTGATCCCTCTGCACCTCAACACGTAAAGGAAACGTTTCTTTCAGTGCAGTTTGGAGCACATTTGCGAGTAAATGTTTTTGTTTGAAGTGTTTAAAGTTAAATTTCAGGTTTTTTTTTCGCTTGTTCAGCCAAAAAAAAAGGCTTAAGTAAACCTCATGTTTTGATTTTATGAAAACGTGCCTAAGCCACTGTTTACTGCGAAGAAATGGCAAGGAATGAAAAAAAAGGAAAATAAAATGCAGTGTCAACTTCATGTACTATTTATTTAGGGAATAAACAAAATAATATTTACCTTGAACTATTTGGCATAGTTCAAGGTAAATATTACTGGGGTAAAGTAAGTCCTACAATCTCCTGGGATATTTTTCTACTTTAACGTGTTGCATATTGTAATGTCTTGCTGTAAAATAAAGGCGCGCACACACACCGAGGGCACGCCCTGATTTCTGAGCAATATAATGGCTTTTATTACTTTTTGAAAACGAACTAATATTTAAATTACGAGCGGTTATCCTAACATGAAAATCCCTTGTTCGTCCCAGTACTATACAAAGCTATACATTACATACTGTGGTGTACAGTACTTCAACCTTTCCTGCAAAACTTATTTTCAACATGGAATTTGCTTCAATCTACCATGGATTGTTTTTGTTGTTATGAATGTACTCCTAAGGTAAACTAGCCGTCTGATCCCTATTCATTGAGAATTATATGGTGGTTGTTGTAATAAAGCATTTAAGCAAGTGGAGTATTGACTTTTTCTATTGTCTTAATTGTGAAAGTGACCATTTTACATCCGTATTAATCGTGTGTCACCAGCTTATTAACATTTCAGGTTTTAAACAGCTGTGGCGATTAAAATTTCAGATACCAAAGCAGGATCTACTGCTTACTGTTGAGCTTGCTTGAACCTCCAGTCAGTGCACAGGAATTTTATGAATATACATACCGAATACAAATATGTTCACTAGATGAACCCAGCTTGCTCCTTTAAAAAAAGTTTATTAAAAAAAAAAAAAAAAAAATCAAAACACATTTACAAGCGCTGTACATTTTTTTAAAATAAATGTATATTATGTTTATATTTGAAAAATGTATTCAAATCTGCAATCTACAAAATCTACATTATTAAATGTAACAAAGGCAACACTGTTCTCCTGTTATAAGTATAGTACATAAGGATACATAATGGAGCTCAGCAATGCATCAGATTTTCCACCAAGTGAGAGAATGTCCAATACCTTAAAAAACACCTTCTGAATTTGCATATCCATAGAAACAAATTAAGAACACATATCATTGGGTTATTAAAGGGTGTGAGGCACAGATATATGCATGTTTGTGGCTATACAGTATTTTTTTTTCTCCTTTAAAAAATAAACTTAGACATGACTTCACTTACTGCTAGGAATATCACTGTCTAGCTGAATATATTTAACATAATTGCAATTTGTCCTAAACATAATCAATCATCCATTAGTGTATAAACAGAATACTGAATGGTTTGATGACGGTTATTTATCAGGTTCTACTTTTGGACCACTTAAGACCCATTATGTATCCTCAGTACATCTTCTCACAGTACAGGCACATAAATACACAGGCACATAGCATAGTATACATACAAAATATCTTACAGAGATTACAATGATTAAAGTACACTCTTAAAACACAATTTACAAAGGGATGATTAATATGACCTGGTTGTGTGTACATACAGTGTGTAAACACTGCAGTAATATGGTTCTGCTGCAATGTGGCGAAGTTACAAGGTTGATCCCATGCCTTTATTTAATCTATTTTAAGAGCAGATACTTGAAAAGTTACATGTAGGCTTCTCATTTTTTCAGCTACTGAAATTCTTTCAGGACACTAGTGAGTCTTCTAATTTTTTCTTCCATCATCTTTTTACTGCTTGCTGTTTCTTGCAGAAGTTGCCTCATTTCTTCTTCAACCTGATACACCTGAAACAAGGTTTCAGAACACAATCTTTGATTTAATTTATGCAAATTGAGATAAATGCTTTCTAATCCTGATCTGATAATTTTTTTTTCAAATTTATTTTTAAATACACAAGCAAGCAGCTGATATATGTGACCCACCCATACAAAATCAGTTACAAATTAGCATAATAGACACCATTGGAGAAAACTGTTTATCTACTTTAAAACAATAAAAAGATAAAAACTGTAACTGGTTATAATGAAGACAAAAAAAAACAACTATTGTGAAAATAGTAATGTAAACTAACCAGTAGTGTTTCACATATCACTCAGTGTCCTACAGTAAAATAAATGATCTGTCCCACTGTCTAACATCTGATCAGAAAACAATCCTATCGATGCTAGGTCAGCTGTTCCCAGGGCTAACATTTTCATCTTAGGACTCTGGACTAGTGATAGACAACATCATGATTTTCAAAACAATATTATAGGAACTTTACTACAGTGTGTGTGTATATATATATATATATACACACACACACACACACACACACAGTGCCTTGCAAAAGTATTCAGACCCCTCACCAATTCTCTCATATTACTGAATTACAAATGGTACATTGAAATTTCGTTCTGTTTGATATTTTATTTTAAAACACTGAAACTCAAAATCAATTATTGTAAGGTGACATTGGTTTTACGTTGGGAAATATTTTTAAGAAAAATAAAAAACTGAAATATCTTGCTTGCATAAGTATTCAACCCCTGTGCTGTGGAAGCTCCCAGTTTACACCGATGAAAGAAATTGCCCTAACGAAGACACAATTACCTTACCATTGGCCTCCACCTGTGAACCATTAAAGTTGCTGTCACATTTTCTGGATAAAAACCCCACTGTTGAAGGATCATTGGTCAGGCTGTGAATCTGAAGGAAAATTAAGACCAAAGAGCATTCTACAGAAGTTAGAGATAAAGTAATACAAATGCATAGATTAGTGAAAGGGTACAAAATAATATCCAAGTGTTTGTATATCCCAGTGAGCACAGTTGGATCAATAAATCGGGAAGTGGAAGCTGCATCACACCACCCAGGCACTGCCAAGAAAAGGCCGTCCCTCAAAACTCAGCGCTCAGACAAGAAGGAGACTTGTGAGAGAAGCCACAGAGAGGCCAACAATCACTTTGAAGGAGCTACAGAGTTCAGTGGCTGGGAGTGGAGTAATGGTGCACCAGTCAACCATATCAAGAGCTCTGCATAACACTGGCCTGTATGGGAGGGTGGCAAGAAAGAAGCCATTACTCAAAAAGTACCATCTGAAAGCACGTCTGGAGTTTGCCAGAAAGCCTGAGAGTGACCCAGCTGCGATGTGGGAAAAGGTTTTGTGGTCAGATGAGACCAAGATAGAGCTTTTTGGCCAAAACTCAAAGTGCTATGTGTGGCGCAAACCTAACATTGCCCATGCCTCAAGACACACCATCCCTCTAGTGAAGTATGGTGGTGGCAGCATCATGCTGTGGGGATGCTTCTCATCAGCAGGGACTGGGCATCTTGTTAAAATTGAAGGAAGAAGGGATGGAGCAAAATACAGGGAAATATTGCAAGAGAACCTGCTTCAGTCCGCTAAAAAACTGAAGCTTGGGAGGAAATTCACCTTTCAGCAGGACAATGATCCCAAGCACAAGGCCAAAGCAACATTGGAGTGGCTCACGAACAAAAAGGTGAATGTCCTACAGTGGCCCAGTCAAACTCCTGATCTCCATCCCATTGAGAATCTGGGGCACTATTTGAAAATTGCGGTCCACAAGCGTCGTCTGAACAACCTGGAGCAAATCTGCCAAGAAGAATGGGCCAAAATCACTCCGACACTGTTTGCAAAGCTGGTACATACTTACCCCAAAAGACTTAAAGCTGTTATTGCAGCGAAAGGTTTGCTCTACCAAATATTAATGTGTGGGGGTTGAATACTTATTCAAGCAAGATATTTCAGTTTTTTATTTTTCTTAAAAATATTTCCCAACATAAAACCAATGTCACCTTACAATAATTGATTTTGAGTTTCAGTGTTTTAAAATAAAATATCAAACAGAACGAAATTTCAATGTACCATTTGTAATTCAGTCATATGAGAGAATTGGTCAGGGGTCTGAATACTTTTGCAAGGCACTGTATATATATATATATATGAAAATGAGTCAAGGACATCTGGCTAAGAGGTATGAAAGAAATGTTTAACTCCATGATTACCCTTTCATTCGCTGCTTCTATTTGCTTTTGCTTTTCTGTTGCAAGTTGAAGTAGATCAGCTTGATGGGCTGCTTGTACTGAATCAAGCTGCCTCCTAAATGCATCATCAAGCGAGTGAAGCTTCTCCACTGCAGCTCTAAAATTGTTTAAAAAACAAAAAGGACTTGTATCTGTATGCATTTACTTATACTATACATCATAACATCAACTACAGCGCTCCTTCAGTTCTGCTATTTGACTTGCACATCAAAAGATATTACTAAAACTGTGAATTAGTGAAGGGTACTTACACAGTACAATTTAGTACACATACAATGTACTGTTAACATGGACTAACAGTAAAGTAAACAAATTCTAATTGTGAAATATCGAGGGAGCACAGTATAACACAAATGTCAAAAGTATTAGTGTCCTGTTTAGATTGCAAAATTACCCAGAGAGTAGTCTCCTATATAGTACACAAGGAAATGCAACATGGAATAAAAACAGACATTTGCTGCATTCCAAAAAGCCAGCTTATATTTCAAATTTTTCTAAAACGAATACATAAAAGGAAATACTAACTAAATAAGGTATTTACCCAGATTTTATTTAAATTACAACTGTAAACTTTAAAATAATTTCAATCTAGTACTTAACCCAGGACCAGAATTAGACAATACATTACAGATTGATGGATCAGCTGACATTCGGTCATTCTTACTTTTGGCTTTGAAGTGACTTCTCTTTCTCATCCACAAGTTTCTTTTCCTTAGCATCAAAAACATCTTTCATATGTTTGACCTGGGCTTCCAGCTGTGTCAGGAGTTCTGCTTTGTCTTGCCATTTGTTATTCATAGCACTGCATTTGATTAAAAAATAATAAATAAAGTAAACAAATTGATTGATTCATTCATTCAATGTGCAAGTTAAAATGTTATGCACCTATAAGCTTTCTTTACACCCTCCAGCTCTTTCTCTTTCTCCTCAAGCTGCTGTTTTAATTCCTCTTTTCTCTCAGTGAGTCTTTCGACCTTCTCTCTTAGCTCATGCAATGGTGCAGTTTCATATTCAAGCTGCTCTTGAAAGGATTTTTGAATCTGAAGGTTTTCCTCTCGCAGTTTTCTTATCTGTTCATCCCTTTCTTGTAGGCCCTTTAAAAAAAAAAAATTAAAGGATGGGGGTGGGGCCACTGCAAATATGGTAGTGAGTATTCAAGTTATGTATGAATAACAAAAACTAGTAAATAGTTATTTTTAAAGTGAAACAATTATAAATAAAGAGACATGGTTCATTGGTTAACAAAGAGGGGAACAAATCGGTGAAGATTTTTCTCAAACACTGCTTCCATGATACTTAGATGGGATAATTGCAAATTGCAGTGATATATATTTTTTTGTATTTCAGCAACAATATCCCAATAGGGGCTAAAGGTGTGGCAAGATGAAAAGCAGCCAATTTCAACAACCTGAGCCCCACCCTTCCTTCTGACCTTTAACAGAACATGCTTCTCCACAAATAAAAGGCCTCTCGGACATGCATAACAACAGAAGACAATGACCCACTAAGGATTTGTAAAATATTTAAATCTATTTAGCTATTAAATATAAAAGCAGGTTCAAAACTATAGTACTGTACCATTTATTTGGTAAGCATAACCCTTTTGTGTTTACTCAGCTGAATGCTAAGCGCTCAGGGTGAATTTATCCCTAGTAACCGTGTTCTATAATAATGGAGTTAATATGAATTAACATACACTTTGGCTGTTTATTATCTCTTTTAGCAGAGGGTACAGTTTTCTCCATAACCCACTATTCAGGATGCGTTAGCTTACCTCCTTAAGCTTCCTTATCGTTTCTGTTTGGTCGTCTACAATCTTAGCTTTAATCTTCAGAGCATCGATGTCCCGTTCATTCTGTTTCTTTGTCGTTTCCATTTCAGTTGTCAGTACATCAATCCTGGCCTCCAATCTTCCTCTATCCTGTGCCAAGGAAGCTCCTATATAAAGTAAGTTGCCACTATTACCATATATAGATCATCCTTTTTATACTGTATATAGTACCCGATAGTCTATAATTAATCAATTACATATATCCTTAGACAATAAATACAACAAGAGCTCTTTACTGAAGATGGGTCCCACATTTTGTTCTCCATCTAAACAATAATTCCATACATTTTTGCTGTTTTGCACTTCGATTAGCCACATACATGTGTAGAGAATTTTGAAATTTGAAATCTGAGTAGGCTGCCAGTGACTATGCTGATCATACTTGCGTCAAGCCTCAGCTCAAGCCTCTTATTTAGACTGCATTTGGCGGGGTCTGCGGGTGCGAGCGTCACGTCGGCATGGTAACCACAGTGCATGTGCAGCCAGAGAGTATACAGTCTACTTCAGAACTGAACCACTCATCAGACGCTCGGCTTCCATGCTCGGAAGAATACAGCCAGATTTGTCAAAGGTAAAAATTAAGTCACATTTTATTACAGATGAGTTGTAGTGCTGGGGATTCAAAAGCAGCAGCAGTGTCCCCCACCTGGGACTGAACCCACAACCCTCCGGTCAAGAGTCCAGAGCCCTAACCACTACTCCACACTTCGGCCCATGTTTAATTGCAAAAATGGGTTATCATGACCTACATCAAGCAAATTGCATTTCATAAATGCCCACACAGTTTCACCAATGCAGTCAAATTATAGTGGGTGTATTAGTAACTGCTCAGAGTGAGGATTTTCAGCAAGCACCCGTTACAAAATCGAGGGCTTTTCTTGCAAATGTATTGGTCATCTTGATTGATGATTGAGTTGCTGTTTGCTGGATGGCAAGCATCTCTCACAGGGTCTGGGAAGACCCACTTGCAAAGAAATATAATTAACTGCACACATTTGTATCACCTGAGAGTGGATGATTCTGATTATACCTGCAATATAGATCTCCAGTAGCAGCAGAAAAGAGAAAAAAAAAAAAAAAACTGCCAAGGCGGCGTTTCATACCAATAAACTAAATTTCAGTACACTCATTAACTTTAAATTAAAGTCTCTGTATATTATTTACTTTCATATTATTATTCAAACTGCTATATGCCCACTTGATGTCTAGCTTCATGTAAATACAGTGCAAGAAATGTACGAACCCAGTTGCCAATGTATATTTCAACACAAAAAGAAGACTGAAAAAATCAACACAAAGCTTTTAAATTGCTTTTAAAAATACGTTGAATGTTTAAATGATAAATCCCTTGCAGACAGTTACATATCTTCATCAAAACTCTACCTTTAAAATATGCATACATCATGGCCTTGTTCGGGTGAGCCCCTCAATGTAATATTGAAATGCATGTTACTGTGTTTATGATTGTGATTGTTATTCTACTAGTGATAGAGCCGTGGTTTATTATGTATTGTGCATGCTGTTGGGCAAGTCTGTTTGATGTATGACGGTGTATTGCTGTATTTAGAGTATGGAGCTTCCCTTAATGAAGTTGCCGTAGCTATACATGTGGGGCAAGGGTTTTGTTATTGCCATATGTTCGGTAATCTTCCGAGAAGGGGTAATGCTGATTTTCAGTCTTCACTGGTAATAGTTAGGGACTAGAGAATAACAATCATGGGGTTTCCATGCGGGTCAATTTACATGTGAAATGGTGATGCACGTGCACGTCTGGGAGAATTACGCGGGTAAATCAGGTTTGTGGCTGGAAAAAACGGCCAAAGAGAGGGATAGGGTCAATCTTATTTACTCATGTAAATGACGAAACACACAGGAAAACCACGCCCAGTTTCGCATGGAAACCCGCATTTCACGTGTAAATGTTAATGAGCGTGTTTATCCTTAACTATAAATATTGCAAGAGATCAGGTCAGTTGTTACTGTGGATTCCAAGACGGCAGAAAGTAGTGGCTGATGGGCGATTTTATGGTTAGCAGTGGAGTAGTTCACCTTAATGCTAATGCGGGCAGACTTTTTTATTATTGTTTTTTGCTGTGTCTGGTCTGTCATGTTGTATATATCTTGTGGGTTTACAGTTTTGTATAAAGCTACTTACCACAAACTGCGTTATGCATTTGTTATAGTATTAAAGCAGCTGTTTGAGAATACCCTTGCTGTAAAAACTACGCTAAAGTTAAACACAAAGAGCAAGTGAGCTGCTTAACTGAATTAATTCCCGTCCTTTTTTTGATCCCAGCTATGTTCAAAGATGCGTCTGCCCCCCACGTTAATAAATATTGGTAGCCACTGATTCCTGAACACTTAATTTTGTTGTTTGTGTTTGTGCAGGCAGCAGGCAGTGGCAATTTTGGGAACGAATTAATGCATTTCAGTCTGCCACCTCCCTTTCAAGTGCCCACTACCCGTATTTGCCCAAGTGTGATGTTGAATGCTTCTTCAGCAGCTGTCAGCGGTAGGGTAGGGTTTCTAAGTCAGGGTAGTATACGCAGCTTCACCTGATCCTCTATATGCTGTATTGCCTGAATGAAAGGCAATACAGCATATATATATGAGCTAAAATATATATTATATATATATATATATATACACACACACACACACACACTCCACCAGCAGAGGTAGAGTACCTGCTGGTTCCGCCTCCATCGCTGCCACACACACACACATATATACATACAACGTCTGTGCCGGTTTTCGGCCATGGTATATCTGCAATACCTGTGTTGGTCACATTCATTTTATACCTCCGAGTTAATTTTTAATTAATAAGTAGTCAGATAAATTAGTTGAAACTGGATTCAATACTAATGACAAGCCAACCCACCTGACATTTGAAAAACAATTTGGTCAAGAGCAGTAAAACACATTAACCAAGCAGGCACACGGTATTTTGCTTTATTACAGCAGCTTAGATTAATTTGTGTACCAGTTCTCTGCGCATGGAAACCATATTTTCACAAAATGTCTTCAAAATAATCAAAGTAATCTTCAAAAACAGCATGAGTACTTTACACATAGCTAATTTACATATCAACCCCCACCTTTCCTATTCATTTGCATGATGTTGGGTGAAAAGCCTGGTTTACTCGAGTAAAATAAACTGAGCAAATGGAAACCCAAAAAAGCATTTTACACGAGACATTTTTCTCATGTAAATGTCTCGAGTTAAAAAAAAAACTTGCATGGAAACCACATGAATGATAACAACAAGTAAACAATAGAATAGTTGAACAATCGTGTTTGTAATCAGACAGTATTCAATCAGGTTAAACAAATACGTATAAATGAGAAGAAACATGAGTAATGTAAAGTATATGAATGTTTATTGTAAATGGAATGAATGCTAAATAAATTTGCTTTTGTATAATGATCCCAGGTGTAACCATTTATTGAATAACTAACCCTGTTAGGAGTAGGCATGGCTGGGGATTATTTAATTCTGTGTCTCCTTAGGAGGCAGTATTAGGATTATTTGTGAGCTTGTCTGTGTGAATGTCAGTCATTTTATGTACAGTGCCAAAATAAATATTTATACCTGTGAACATCACTACCAAGTGACTGTTTCCTGCGTTCTAAAAACATCAGTGTTCCTGAGAGAATAATATGATTGAGGGTGGGGGTAAGCTCGGACCATCACCTCGTTACAGGCCTAATTATAATAAAACATCCAATTTCCAGTGGGATTCTGATGATAGACAATTTTCCAACCCGGTGGACTGAGCAAAGATTCAAACCTATAATTTTCTGCTTTTAGTGATTCATTGACTTAATCCTGTAATAACTCATTAGTGTCTCAAATATGACAATACTTTGCCATCCACTGTAGCAAATTTGGCTTACAATCCAGCCTCAGTCAACATTAAGCCTACGTGTTTGGTACAAGGAATGGAGTCTAGTTACAGTACCGGCAAATTATGGCAACTCGGGTGGGGATTATATTGCCCATTACTAAATATCCTTGTATCCCTGAATAGATCATTGTCTCGTCTATAAAAACATTCTAAATATTTTAATGAGTAAGACATCTCACAAGTAGAATGGTATCCCAAAATGTTCTTCCTTTTTCTGAAAAGCAGTACAACGGGGGATGGGGAGTTTGTTGCCAGATAACTTCACTCAGACTACTCTCACTAACTTGTTATTCCTGCATAGAAAATTGTCTCCTCTTTAAAAATATGCAATATATTTTAATGAACACTCTCCCACAAGTGCTGTGGTACACCAAATATGATCAATTTCTATCAATGCATTATTAATGGGTGTAACAGGGCGAGGTGCCCTGTAAAATGTATTGATTTTTAGAACGGGGTGTCCCCCTCTGCCCCTGTGTAGTGTGTTATTTTGTATTTGTTTTGTATTATGATTTAGTTAGTGTATTTAGTGACGGCGAAGTGCCGTGTGTTTTTGTTTTGTTTTCTGAAACCTTATGGTAATGTGTGGCTGTCGGCTACTGCAGTGTGGAGTAGTGGTTAGGGCTCTGGGCTCTTGACCGGAGGGTTATGGGTTCAATCCCCAGTGGGGGACACTGCTGTTGTACCCTTGAGCAAGGTACTTTACCTAGATTGCTCCAATAAAAACCCAACTGTATAAATGGGTAATTGTATGTAAAAATAATGTGATATCTGTATGTGATATCTTGTAACAATTGTAAGTCGCCCTGGATAAGGGCGTCTGCTAAGAAATAAATAATAACAATAATAATAATAATACTGCGTTGTTAATCTAGCCGGCAGTCACAGGGGTAATAGGATAATTACTAACTAGTTAAACCCCTCGGCCACAATATAAAAAGACTGCAGCTCTCCAGCTCGTGGTGGGGGTTAGAGAGGAGAGAGCGATAGAATGAAAGACAAAACTGTATTTAGAAAAATATACAGGAACAGTGATAGCGACTGCCCAGCCTGACCTGTATTTATTATTTGGTGTTCGTGATTTGTTTTGTTTAAAATATTTATTTTTGCTCTGCGAGCACACAGTGTTTTTGTTTAAATATTTTATTTATTTTTGTGTTGCTTAATAAAAACGATGGCCAGCCGCGTCTTCCTTTTGAAACTGCAGTTCCTGGTGTCAGTAATTTTCCCGTCCCTCCTTCTGTCTGACGTCAGACGACTCAGCCAGCCTGCCACATATGGTGTCCAGCGTGGGACCACCAGCGCCTCCTGGACTCAGGCAGAAGTAGGGTACTGCAGTTGTTTTTTAGTTTTTTCGTTTTTTTTATTATTATTACTTGTGGAGTGAGGAGGAAGAAGGGGAGGAAGGAGAATGGGAGGAAAGAGGAGGATAGGAAAAAGGAAGAGCTGCCAGAAGCAGCAACAGGAGAGAGGTGAGAGGAGATGGCGGTCACGGGACCCCACCCAGCTGGGACCCCCATACTGGGACACAGAACAGGAGCAGTGGAGAGCTGAAGGGGCCCCCCTGTGTGTCATCTGCAGGGAGTTTGGGCATGGCCAGGAGGACTGCCCTTATGAAGACCCCTGCTTCTGGAAGGCCTACTCAATGGGGAGGGTGTCCTGTGTGTCTGGGTGGTTTTGGCTGCTGGAGCAGCAGACCCCATCACCTCCACAGGCCAAAGGAGACAAGGGGAAGGAGTCGGTGCATCCACAGCCCAAGAGGGAGGAGTCGGTGCATCCACAGCTCAAAAGGGAGGAGCCGGGGCGTCCACAGCCCAAAAGGGGGGAGGCCGAACGTCTACAGCCCACGTCTCCGCCAGCAGAGGAAGAGTACCTGCTGGTTCCACCTCCATCGCCGTGGGAGGACTGCGGGTCGCTCCCACCTCCACCAGCAGAGGTAGAGTACCTGCTGGTTCCGCCTCCATCGCTGCCACCAGCAGAGGGAGCATGCCTGCTGGTTCCACCGCTGCAGCCAGAAGGGGAGGCGCCCCTGCCGCCTTCGCAGCCAGAAGGGGAGGCGGCCCTGCAGCCTTCGCCAGGAACAGAGCAGCAGGAGCTGCCTCTGCCTCCACCACCACCACCACCCGAGGGAGAGGAGCAGGAGCTGCCTCTCCCTTCACGACAGGATGGACCGGAACAGGAGGCTGGCGGTCCGCAGCCGCCCTTGCATAGGCTGCTGAACAGAGCAAGGGGGAAAACTGCCGGGTCGCAGCGGCTGAGAAGAGGGCCAACCCTAGCACCACCGCTGGTCCTGGCTCCCCTCCTGCAATCGCCTCCCGGGGGTTCGCTGCCGCCGTCGCCTCCTGAGGGACCGCTGCCGCCCTGTAGTGCATCGCCTGGGGATGCCAGTTCGCCATCACCCGGGGCTGCCTGCTGCTCCGCACTGGTTACAGGGTACGAGGGAGAAGTGGAGCTCCCGCTGCTGCCTCCATGGCCCGAGTTCGCCTCCCGAGGGTCCGCCGCTGCTGCCGTCGCCTCCCGAGGGTCCGCCGCTGCTGCCGTCGCCTTCCGAGGGTCCGCCGCTGCTGCCGTCGCCTGGGGAAATTGGGTAGCTGGAGCCCCACGGAGGGGAACTGCCGGCCACGAAGAAGGGGGGAGAGGTGAGGAGACCGGCTCCCCCAGCCGCACTTTCGCGGCCGGAGATCCTGTGGTCAGAGCCCCACGGAGGGGAGCTGCCGGCCATGAAGAAGGGGGAGGTGGAGGACATTCCACCATAGCCACCCCCAGAAACAACTTGCTTCCCCCTCTTCCGGGACTTTGAGACTGAGGGGGGAGGTGGCCGTTGGGGCCATGTGTGCGTTGCACAAAGGGGGGGGGGAATGTGTAACAGGGCGAGGTGCCCTGTAAAATGTATTTATTTTTAGAACGGGGTGTCCCCCTCTGCCCCTGTGTAGTGTGTTATTTTGTATTTGTTTTGTATTATGATTTAGTGTATTTAGTGACGACGAAGTGCCGTGTGTTTTTGTTTTGTTTTCTGAAACCTTTGGTAATGTGTGGCTGTCAGCTACTGCGTTGTTAATCTAGCTGGCAGTCACACATAATTAATAAACTCGTGCAGATTGTGGCCGAGGGGTAATAGGATAATTACTAACTAGTTAAACCCCTCGGCCACGATATAAAAAGCCTGCAGCTCTCCAGCTCGTGGTGGGGGTTAGAGAGGAGAGAGCGAGCGGAGCAAGAGAAAGAAATTAAGACAAAACTGTATTTGAAACAGTTCAAGTGCATTATGATACCGTAAACTCTAAACATAGTCAACATAGTAGTTTCATGCCAGTGTTCAAATATTGAGTTTTATTGGTGACCTGGAAGGGTTCTTTGGACTATTTTGAGAAGCCCAACTCATTTTTAATATTACCAGGACTTCTAACTTCTCTTGCGTTTTCTCGTTCTGGTAATGCTATCCAAATAGCATTCTTTAGTTACTATTTCGCAGTAATGCAGCCACTGCTTTTTTATTTGTGTCTAAATAGCACTGAGAAGCCCCCATTTGTTAATATAACAAATTTGTTATGTGTTTGTTCAGGCCAGTGTCTAAAACAAGGACATTTCCACTGCACCCTCTGTCTCCATCAATTATACAGCTTTCATATCAATGTAATCCAATTAAAGAGCATTTTCTACCTTGGTGTGCTAGCTCTTGTCCCCATATCCTCCTTTCTGCTCTGAGACCATCAATTACAGACTCCTGGGCAGTTAGCTGTGAAATAAGCTTTGATTTATCCTGCTTCAGCAACTCAATCTGAACATTTCTTCTTGTGTCCTCTTCCACCACTGCTTCCAGTGATCTGATTCGACTCTGAAAACAAACAAACACTTACAATTAATAAGGATAAACCCTGTATTTAATTTGCTAACAGTAACTTTGCATTGTGTGGTGCAAAATCAATTAGCTATTAGGAATAAGATGAGCACTGATGGGCCTAATGTCCTTATCTCGTTGGCAACTTTTCTTATGTTCTTAAGAACAAAAAGTAAATAGGGTTCTGGCAGGACAATCTAATAGACATGAAAAGTAGAGAACACAACTTAAATATTGCTTTCTGGGTAACACTGTTGGGTGTTTAATATGTTGTATGAATTTGTAATTTACAAAAACATTTTAAAAGAAAGTTTCATTTTGTGGATTTCTTTTGAAACACAGGCTGTAAATGTTAAAATCTGAATCACTATGTGGGTATTTTTATATTTGATCATTTAAATCTGAAAAAGCGGATCCCCTGGTATACATTTTTAAGTGGACGAAGACTACTACATCTTTCTGCCGTAAAGGACAATTTATTTTTATTATTTTATTTATGTATTTATTTTTAAATCTCTTTAAGCCTAGAGCAGGGGTTTTCAACCAGGGGTACACATACCCCTGGGTGTACTTCAAAGGGTAGGAGGTATGTAGGACAACTAAGAAATCAAAATCATTATTAAAGATGTATTTATTTATTTTTAACTGTATTATATATTAGCTCTAAACCACTGTGCATAAATATTACATTTGTGTTTAGCAAGTCAAAGGTTTGTAGTATAGTTTCAAAATTGTCATTCACCTGCACGCTTGTGCGATTTCGATTGAGCGGATTTGCACTCTGATATTAGGGTGGTTGAAGCACTCGGAGCGTTCTGCGCTGCTCATGAACTTTGCAGTGGTATAACTGAATTGGTATAAACTAAATCAGTAAAGCACAATATACAAGTTTTAATTACTGTTTGGTATTTTGTCCTAAACCAGCAGTTTGTCAGTCTCAAGCAGTGCCTTCAATTTTATATGAAATAAACTGTGACGGAGCGAAATGCAAACTTTATCAGACATGCTCAAGCTTCAGATAAAGTAATACTTACCTGAGCCAGAGGGGCTGGGTTGTTTGTTCCTGGGAAGCCACTGGAATCTAAGGGGGATTCATGGTACCTTCGGATCAGTCATGCTTATAGGAAGGTACCATTATAGGCCGAGTAACAGGGGGATTCTATACTGATGGTGTTACTTCTTGTTAGGCCGCGCTGCAGTACTGTTCACACCAAACTCGGCAGGGTAAAGTCAGTGGGCAGTCCGTTGTTACGTCACGGCTTCAGGTACAGTGGCTTTTGGTTACCGAGCAACAAACAGTAAATGCCAGCGGGAAAATAAAACTCCTTTGACAAAACTGAAGACACTGACAAAAGACAAAACTGAGGAGCGAAACATTCTAAATGTTTTTTTTTATAAATCCTAATTGTAACCCCCACACCACCACAATCCCCCCCCCCCTCTTTTTGTATTAATTTTGTTAAAAACTGTTAGAATATAATAAATGTACACCAAATTAAACGTTGTGCTTTATCTTTTAAAAGTCTGTCTGCAGTTAATTTGTCAAAAAAAAGCTTACTTTATGTAGCACCACAGTCACCCCGAAAGACCCGACCCCCCCCAGTTGCTTATATATCTATATATATATATATATTATAGAGAGAGAGAGAGAGAGACACACACACACACACACAATACTTCGAAGAATGCACAGCAAACAAACAAACAAACAAAAATTGCGATCGCTCTGCTCTACCGGAGAAAGAAAAAAACTGTATGTAAGATCGTTGTCGGTACATGACATCCTGAAGAAAAGAAAACAGTACGGCGAATACCATCGGCTGCTCCAGGTGAAGTGGCATGGCAGCACAGCATTGTTTAAATAATAAATACAGTGGGTCTTTTTAAGTTTACTATCCCATCTTTTACATTTTTACTTATGGATCATTCCGTGTCAATACATCATTGTCACCCATAGGTCTCAGATTTGGATTAAACGTTTTGCTTTATCTTTTAAGTTTGTCTGCAGTTAATTTATCAAAAAAAATGCTTACGTTATAGTAGCAGGTGCATAATTATTTTCAATGTGGAGTTTAGCACAAAAAATATATATTACCTCATTTACGTAATTATGTATATTTAATATTCACTCGGTAATCCCATTTGTACACCCACAGACCACCATTCTACATCTTTTTTATTAATATCTTGGTAACTATTAATTGTTGTATTATACAACGCTGGGAAATCTGAAATTAAAGCGAACAGCTTTTCCTCCATTTTATTTTTTTTATTTCTTTCTCACAAAGGAATCTCCTACTTTTCCCTGATTGGCTGTTGGTAGGTTACGTCACGACGCGGCGCGGCAAAAGTTGAAAATATTGTATCTCTTGTGCGCCACTCTGCGGTGCCGCGTCCCTCTGCGGTGCCGCGTCCCTCTGCCGCTGCATGTAACCGCCTTCATTGAAGACCATTGCTAGTGCCGCGCCACGTCCGGTGTGAACGCCCCTTCACACGGGGGGGAAAAAAGGAATTTGTCAATTCAGATTATGTTGCCTTTTATTGCAACAGTGGTACCATTCAGTAGAGTGGAAATTGTAAAGCGGTACTTGAGGTGAAACCTCCAGACAGAAGGGGTACAGTTTTTAAAAAAGGTTGAAAACCACTGCTCTAGAGCAGGGGTTTCCAACTTCGGTCCTGGAGAGCCAGTGTACCCTCTTCTAATAAGCACTTAATTGGTCCAATTAAGTAAATTTAGGGTACAGTTGGAACAAAAACCAGGAGGGACACCAGCCCTCCTGGACCAGGATTGGAGACCCCTGCTCTAGAGTAAATTAGACTAATTAACATTTCATATGTACTCCAATGTCTAAATTCCACAAATATTTGAGTAATGACGGAAATAACATTGAATACATTTGATGATCGATTCATGCAGCACTTGTTTCACGCTAAGATATTTAATCCAAAAATGACATGGTGTGATTCAGTTTGCCATGCATGATGAAAGAACGGGATTTCCTGAGGGAGATGGAAATTAGTTTTCCTTATAGCCTCAGTATATTTTAATCTACTTTTGCAGAGATGTCTGAAAGCTATGAAGACATTAGGGACTTGCAAATGAAGGCAACTACATCCTCTTCTACTGCAGAGTTTTTAGGGCATGGGATAACCAATAAGATTGTCTTAATTTCTAAAGCCAAATTATATTCAAGACTTTTTACAAACCAGTGATAGTGCTGTAGGATATCTAACTGGAAAAAACAAACAAAATATTACCAACAGGCCAGATGTATTTTAGGTGAGATCTCATTAGAAATTCCACATTTTCCTGTCGACTTTTTTTACAGTAAGAGATTTTGTATTTTACTGGGATCAGGACATGATTTTGTGTATATAATTTCTGTAACAGTAAACCCATACCTTCAGTTCCGAGGTTGACCCTTGTTTTGACTTTATTAATTCAGCTATTCTTGCCTTCTGCTCTTTCACCATAGCTGTAAGCTCCTGAATCAAGCTTGCAGACTGTTTCTCCTTTTGCTGAGATTTAGCCAGGGCTTTCTTATGTTCCATTAACTCTGACGTAATCTGTTCAAACCCATCTTTCACCTTGCAAAAAAAAGAAAAAGCTTTTATATTCAAATACAGCTAAAATTATTTTATTCAAAAGATTTCAAACAAAAAAGTAGTCTAGACTAAAGCATTTTGGTTATTGGTCATTATGACTTATAAAAAGTATTAATAAAAGTATTAATAAAATAAACACCCACCCACACACAAAAGGTTTCAATGAACATTACAAAAATTATATTGCATGTAGTATTGTTTTTCTTTTTAAAATCAACACTATTACATACCAGTCGCACAAAATAGTTCTGATTTCTACTATTTAAATTACCTCTTTAAATCGTGTTGCTTCAATGGTCAGAGCCATACGGAATTCATCCTCCAACTCCATATATTGCTGCTTCATAATATTCATTTTCTCCTGAGATTCCTTCATTTGTTGTAAATGTCTCTGCTCTGTTGCAGCCATCTCTTTAGATAAAGCATTTTGAAATTCTGGTCCTGTCAGTGTTACTCTGGATTCCAATTCTGTCCTTAAATCAAAACACCCCACACTAATTTCACATGTGGTCAGATTTAAATCACAAATAGAACATATATTAATTTTTAAATAATTATATTAAAGTGAAAGTTTACTATCAGCCGCCTTGCTCTGCAACTATAAATACTATACACTTTGAAATAATTGTAAGTCAAGGTCTCTTTAATAGAAAGATCAAAACATCTAGCCTAGTTAAAAGTTTCTTTAGATTATAGTATTTCAACAAAAGTATTGTAACACATGTGCATAAATAAAATGCTGAGAAAAATAATTGCATGTGTATGTCATTGTGTAATAGTGGTAATGAAGCCAAGACCCTGTTCTTCAATGTAGTGTGTCATTGTTTATTTGAATTTCTCCACTTTTGTAATATCTCAGATTTTTGTTAACATTTCAGTTATTGCCACATACATTTTAGAAACACAGATGCTTTATGAAAATAAATTATATATATATATATATATATATATATTATATATATATATATATATATATATATATATATATATATATATATATATATATATGCATCTTGCTCATACTGATGATTAATTTGAACAGTAATGGTTGTAACACAGTAGCCAATTACCTACTTGTTGCTACATTTTATGGATAACATGTATTTGCATTACTCAAAGAATAAATTGCATTATCCAATACAAGTATCCTGAACACCAATCCTATTAAGGAATACTGTAAACCCACTGTCCTCCATAAAGCCTTTTAAACACCATTAGTACCACCATGCTTTTTATTTTAGTTCATGCTGCTGTTTTTTTTTTAGGTTTTACTTATTTAGTTTGTCATTTGCAATTTCACATTCCTTTACAGACACCATGCTATCAGAATTAATTCTCCACCTGGCAGATTAAGTTCCTGGAGACCTATAAACTATCAACTGGATCAGCTGTCTTTCCTAAAACACTGGAAATGTCAGTAGTTACCAAGGGTAATACACTGAATATTTAACACCACTTGTTCTATCCAGTAATCCAATGTTGAAATTTGTTTTGATAAATGACCTTTTCAAAAGAAGTAGGTCAGATACTGTTTTTAAACACGGAGCACAATCTTTACAAGACTTACTGCACTATTCATTTTACAAAACAGGAAAACAGAAACACGTTGCTGCTGTTACCTATGTACTTGCTCTCTAGAAGCAAGAAGTTCATGCAGCTGTCGCACTTTGTCCTTCTGCTGTCGGAGAGACACTCTCACTATTTCCACTTCCCTTTGGGATGCTGCAACCTTTAGCTCCATTTCTTGTATTCTTTTCATCTGTAAACAACAACAACAATTCACATGGTTTTATTCGGGAATTGGAAAGTAAATCAACAGATATTTACCAATTCTTTATAACAACAAAAGCTAGGTAGTGGACCCTACATATTGACACTGTCACCCATACTGAAACGATGGCACATGTCCATATGACCTATGTTTAAAAAGGCTCAAGTTTTAGGGATAGAGATAACAGTTTATTACAGAAGATAATTGTTTATTCAAGTCACACTTATTACTGCCATGTGTATTCCTTAGCACAAATTATCAATGTTTCATAATTAAATTCATGGCAACATACTTTTGCATAGGTTCTGGATTTCGACTGAAAAAATGAAGGTAGACTTTTGTTACAAGAAGTTACATCACTTACTTTGAAAGTGTGTGCTGCTGACAGCCGATTGACTGAGTTATTGATGGTTAGATTGCTGGTAGCCTCTCAGGGATTTTGGCTAAACTATGCATGGACCTTTGTTATAAGATGCAAATTTACATTCTGTGTCTGTATCACAATGACCTACTATTTACACAGCACTGACACCTGTTGTGTGTTCTTTAATGCCTTAATCATCAGTTTACTAAACACTTCATTATGAAGTCCTACAAATCCAACACTGTACCTCTGCGGCCTGCTGATGTAATCTTTGGGTTTCTATCTTTGACATGTTTTCTTCCAAGCACTTTAATGCCCTCCGCTGATGTTCCTCAGCACTCCTTGCATGTCTCAACTCATTAGAAAGAGACTCTGTGTTTTCTTTTAACTCATGAACACTGGCCTGGAGCTTACTTTTCTCAGCTTTCTGTTTTAAAAGCAATTCCTTTAACCTGAAGAAATAAATAACATTGATTTAAGGGGTAACGTTTGTGGCCGTGTGAAGTCATGAAATCAATATAATAGCAAGGCTTATCAATAAATGTCTAACTGTATAGCCGTCATCAGTAATGCTAGCAGAAATTGTAAAAACTACAACTAATCAATTTATTGTCACCCACTACACTGACTGTAGGGATATAGTGGAAGATGAGAACACAAGTATGTACATACGTATGTCACACTTTACATCTAATTGATTAAACTTGGTATTGACATTAGCAGAGGCTTTATGGAGAGGCTATTGATAATATTAGATGTATTGGTCTGTATATGCATTTCTCCATCTGTATGTCACACTTACATCTTTTCTTATATCTGTACAACCATTTATTAAAGTTTCCTTCTACAAACTGACAAGTTTATTGACAAGTTTTTTTCTCAAATAGAAACTCATTATTTAGCTGAGAAATATTTCACATTTCAACATTACATATTTATAATTAAAGCTTTGACAAAAAAAAAAAAAAAAAAAATTCATAAAGTACATTTTGTTCTTTGCCTAATTTATATATACATTTTATAGAGAGAGCTATGATTCACTGAAAAAAAAAAAAAAAAAAAATTCAAGAAGGGCTATTTTACCACAGTGCAAGTAACAGTGCACTTAATAGTTTAAAAAATACTAAATTGTCCAGTCACTTTGTAAAACAAAATCACGGTAGTGGTCAATAATTAGTGCCAAAACCAATACTGCATTTCCATTATCTGTCCGATATAAAATTAGAATACATTTTTTTGATGGAGCAACATGAAGATTCCTGTATATGTGTATAAGTTTCGACAGGTTGTGGTATTTACTTTTCTAAATGAAGTATTATTACCTGTCTGTTGTATGAATGGCCATGGTTTGGATATCCTTCTCCTCAATGGCTCGGGTTTGCAAGCCTTTCATTTGTTCCGTTAATATTTTCACAGCCTGTTCAGCTTTCCATCTTCTCTCCCTTTCCTGGTCGAGTTCCTCAATTATTGCCTGCGTACATTTTTTTTTTTTTTTACAAAAGATACAGGTTATATTTGTTAAGTTATAATATTCTGTAAATAAATGGTTTTATTTTTAGAATGCTCTGTTTTTCTGTTACAGCATTACAGTACATTTCCATTGGTGACTGCAGAAAAAATATATTTACTTGTCTTGTTCTAATATATAAAAGTTGTTTTACCAGGCAAGTGTTTTTGTAAAAAAAAATCTCATTCATAACCCTGATCTGGTGCAAGAAGTTCATAAAAAGGTAAATACCGACATGTTTAAGATTTTTCTTAAAAAAAGGTGTGAGGTTGAGACTTTTTATCCAAGTGCTTCCTCTCCCTGACAATATTTTCATGACTTATTTAGCTTAACAGTCACTACAAAAAGCTACGAATAATTCAGCATGGGTTGAAATCCCAGTATCAAGTTAATTAGACTAACTTACCCATCCCCACTTTTTTTTCATGTCGATAACTAGTTTCTGTTATATATATCACATATTGCATGGCAGATCTGTTTATGCTATTTTGGCTGTATGTTTGGTCAGATGTTATTAAAGTAACCTGCATTACTCTGTATGTAGATTCTTCATTTGTGTTTGTTTGCTTGGTTCCAGGGGGATCCTTCTTCGTTTTTGGTCCTGCAGATGCTTTTTTGGACAGACTTCTCGGAACATCCAACTCAGTAGACCATGTATTACTGGTGGACTCCTCTCCTTGACATGGAGAAATCAAATGCTTTTTTGCAGAAGGCATAGCTTGGTCACTAGACAAATAGAAATGTATTTTAAGTAAACTGACACAGATGAAATAAGAAAATGAAAAACACTTTAAAAAGAGCACATTTAGGAATATAAAACTTAAAAAAAATGAATTACTGAAAACTGGAAATATACATTTTTTTATAAATGAAACAAGCACTAGGTCATTTTTTTAGGTTACTTGAATTCGTTTTCTTTTCGTTTTCTACCATGACAAAACTTATTCCATGTTGCCATCACTTTATTAAAAGAGAAAACTGAACAAATCTGGATGGCAAGACATATGCAGAACTATAAAAATATTTATTCTTAGCAGTGAGGCCTTCCCTCAAAGGAGAATTCAACTGAGAGGCCTGCATCTTTAGCATAGGCTGCTGTGGAAAAAAAAAAAAAAAAAACAACAATCCTGTCCTTGAAATCCAGTGGTTTTGAAAGTACATCTAGACAGGTTCTTCAGAGTTCAACTACCTGACTGGGATCATTGATCAGGTCCTAAATGCCTCTTGCAGCTGGAAATCAAGAAGCTATTTCAAAGTGCCTGTGGCTAATCCTGAGATCAGAAATGAAATATGGGCTGATGACAAGAGGGATTATTATCCACCAAATGCAGACTTTACCTTCTAGACAAGTTCATGGGAATTAATAACCAATTGTTTGAAAATTCTAAAAGAACCCACAATTTTTGTTTTATTGTCAAAAAGAAAATTTGGCTCAGGGTTTGTGGAAGGGTAGAAAGAAGGAAGACACATGAAACAATATGGACTGCAATAAACCATGACTTATTTGAGGTAAATCATACATTCCATTATCAAAACATGAATTCACTGCAGGCCACTACTGTATTTCATCCATCAGTATGCCCACCTAAGTACGGTCATTTTAAAAGACAAATTATATCTTTTGAATAAATACTAAAATAACTATTTATTATCCAAATATTTCTCATAACAAACAAATGGACTAATTAAAACTACCATGAATTTTAAGATGTATGCAACAGTTTTTACATTTATAAGCCCTCTTACTGTACAGATAAACAGGAAGTTTTTCAGCACACAAGGGTAAACAACAGTAGTAGACTCTTACTTATCTGGGCCCCTGTAGTCTGAAATGACCAAGAATTTGAACCATGCTGTGATCATAATGAAATGCATGCTAAAAGCAGTGTTGGAAACTGAATTTCCATACATTAAGCTAATTATACAGAGCAGGTCATTATGAGTAAAATTCCCCCACAAGACACATAAGACATTTTAAAATGAGTGACACAGTGGAATGATTTCAAGGATAGCCTTCATTAGGGGGCAGCAGTGTGGAGTAGTGGTTAGGGCTCTGGACTCTTGACCAGAGGGTCGTGGGTTCAATCCCCGGTGGAGGACACTGCTGCTGTACCCTTGAGCAAGGTACTTTACCTAGATTGCTCCAGTAAAAACCTGACTGTATAAATGGGTAATTGTATGTAAAACTAATGTGATATCTTGTAACAATTGTAAGTCGCTCTGGATAAGGGCGTCTGCTAAGAAATAAATAATAATAATAATAATAATTAGTCCAACTAATCACAAGCCAGAACACAGTAAATCACCAAGACCTACAGTCTTGTACTTTCTATAACTTCTGCAAATGACCGTCCACGTTGGTTCATCACAATTAGGTAACCGATTGTTTATCTAAAAATGTGACACTGTACAAGTGCGTCCTCTGTATCACTGTCAGATGGGTATGCCTGAGGGTGATGTTTAGTTAAAATAAGAGAAGTAAAAAAAAAAAGTTTGTACTGTTCACTGTTTGTGAAAGACATAAAAGATGAGCTCCTTTACGATTCAAGTTTTGTTTTGTAGGGGGGCTTTCACCAAACTCATACCCGTCAGACTTTTTTCCTTTAGCTTCCTTGATGGTACGCTGTCTGGTGACTGCAGTGGTTCTCCTGTAACTGGGAATTCTGGATCTTCTTGAACCCTTTCTGCGATTCTCTTTGCCACTTTCACAGTCACTTTCAGATGTATGATCTATGTCTCTTTTTGCTTTCTGCATGGTTGATGGAGTTGAACTTGAACACGCAGGAGTCTAAATTAATAATAAATAAGCATATCAGGAACAGACATCCCCTGCCACGACTGTCAATTCTTATGCAAAAATATGTATGTGACATACAGATGACCAAATGCAGACAGACAGACACCAGAAGCTAATACTCACAATAACATAGGCTAAATAATGTTAATGTCAAGTTTAATTAAAACCGGATACACAGTTTTCCATATCTTGTAAACATGTAAAGTGTGTCATATGTATATCCGCATTTAGTATATCCCGGTCACCATGGATTTTATCCCAAAGTTTGAAGCATGGAGAAAAGAATGGATCAGATGCTAATCCTTGGATCAAGGATTAATAGGATTAAAATAGTGAGCACACACATAGGATACTAAACAGGTGAGGCATGATATTTACTGCAAAGCAGTTATAGCATGTTAACTGTTTTTCACAGAATGTTGATGAACCATTTACTTAATTACCAACAGCTTTCTATGTGATGATTATTCCTCAACACTACAAAACTATATGTAATATCTAAATCTTTGTTTAAATGTCAAAGTATTTTTTGTACTGAAAACAAATTAAAGTATCCCTATAAAGCATGTTTAACTACAAACCTTTCCTAAGCAAGCCCATTTCATATTTGATAAGACTCTAACCTTTAGTGTATAGTTGCAGTTACTAACAATGGATTACTATTCAGCAGCCTCCAATTATCGGGTTATAACAGCAAACTTCACACAATATAAAAGTCATCCATTTGGGAAAAAAAAGGATTCACTGAAATTCTTCAGAATTAAGTTGTAACAAACAAAACTTACCTGTTCAAACAGCTGAGTAATTTGATGCTCAAGTTTTTTTATTCTAAGTTCGTTATTCAAATTTTTACTGGTCAAGTTATTTTTCTCCACTTCGGAAGAAGAGCTATCCTTTTTACCAGATTCCGTGGCTCCATAGATTTCTGTATCTGTACGCTGACGAAACTTAGTGAGCACTTCTTCAATTTTAGGGGTAACTAATGGCAGCCCAGCATTACCCTAGAAAGCAAAGTAAAATGTCAGCCAAATCTACCATATGGATAAAAATAAATCATTTAAACCTGCTTGAACATCATACTTATATTTTGTAAAAAGGTTATCACCAATATGGTCTTAAACAGGATTATATATAATATTGATCAAAGAAAATCTCAAAAACATTTTTCAAAAGATAACCAGGATGGAGCTGACCCCAGAACAGCCTAGAAGTGTTCCACTCAGGAAACACACTGATCCAGGTTCAGCAGACAGATTCACTTTCCATTTTATACCATCATAATCATGTAATATCCTCATATGGTGTTTTGGGCCAATCTACAAGAGATTTCATTTCCCAAGTTGCCCTTATTGTACCTTGCAAGTCATACATTAAAATGTTCAATACATTTCCTCCAATGCCAAGTTGAAATATAATTTACAAACTGCAAAAGAGAAATGATTTACAAACACACCAACCTTTTCTACATTCATGCTAGCATCCGAAGAAACCAAGTATTCCATAAAATCTTCCAAACCAGGTACATCTACTGGACTCTCTTCAACTGAGTTGACACGTTCACCATAACGATTCCTACCATCCAGTGCAATCAACTGAGGTATCGACTGCAGGGTTATTTCTCTATACCCTTTAAAAGAATCAGAATGAAAGAATATCAATATATTGGTTATACCATGATTTACGCAATACTGAGAATCATGCCAATGTTTTTTTTGTTTTTTTTTAAACAGTGGAATTTCTCAATTGTGGTATAAACCACAATATATACTATTTATAGTAAATCTGTGGCTTAAAATCATTACATTTTAAATACCTGGCACCATACAGACTGGGTTGCCTTTGCCATCCTTATCCAAAGTTAGATCAGTCAGGCACTGCAATCCCATTAGGCACTGCAATACATGGTTTACACTGCCAACACAGTTACTATGGAGATAAATGCAGCTCAGTTTGTGGCTGGTTCCATGAAGTTGCAAAAATCCTAAAGATTTCAAAACAGAGTACTGGTTAAAAAAGAAGCAGCATATTTTACAAAAAAATTTGTGTCAATCATGACTTTAAAATACCATCAGTGTTGTTACTATATATATATATAAAGAAATAAATAAATACTATATATAACTAAAGAAATACCTAGAGGTGAATAATGTTTGATGGTAAAAGTATTTCTACATTGTTGGGAGCTCTGACTATAAAATGAATTTGATTAATTTCACTGTAATACCACTTAACATATACCATAGATCTTCAATCTCATTCTATCAACAAATACAAAGGGTGTACTGAAGAATAGCATTCAAAAAGTCAGTATAGTGTGTATTTCAAGAGGTTTGAGTTATTTTGTATTAATTCCCTAAAAAACACACTTACCGGATAGATCACTTATTTGGTTATAAGACAAATTCAGTCTTATAAGGTTCCCAAGTCCATGAAGTCCTAAGAACAAAATAAAACATGTTTATGTAAATATATTACGTAAAGAAGGTTCTGTACAGTAAAAACATGTAGTGCATTCGTTAGGTTATAAAATAACTTATTACAAATTATGATGGTTCTTCCATATAGCAAGGCCACACTAATAAACCTGACACTAATATTACCTGGCCATTAACAATAGGAATGCCAGTGGCAGCAACATTAGCCTATATGTTGAAACAGTGATAACAAAGTGTGACTATCTTAGCAAAAACAGCTAGTACCCAAGTCTAAATGGTATGCTTCAAGATTTTTGGTAGTGATTGAAATTCTTGTTCTAGCACTAGTAACACTTTTTTTTGTCTCAGATATTTATATCTCCAGCTATTAAAATGCTTAGTCTAAGCATTTTTTTTTTTTAAACACATAAGGTGATTAACCTACAGACTGACATCATGTTTTACTATACTGATCTTTTTTAATTAGCTGGTTTATATGACAAGGGTAAATATTATTGTTGATGAAAGTTAAGGGACAAAAAAATGTCCCTTGGGGGATGCAGGGATATAAAGAAGACTCCCATTGCACAGCAGTATGTTAAATAAAATAGTTGTGCACATTAAATCTTTTACGTGTCTTTTGGATCCTATACCAACCAGTCTCTTGAAGGAGGTGTTTAGTAAGCTGTCCAATGATGTCCTTGATATAGTTAATAGCTCTTTGTCATCAGGAAGGTTTCCTTCTTCTTTAAAAACAGCCTTAGTGAAACCTTTACTTAAGAAATCTAATCTGGATAGTTCAGTTCTAAGTAATTTTAGACCTATTTCAAACCTTCCTTTTTTAGCAAAGGTACTTGAAAAAGTCGTTTTTAAACAAATTAATAGTTTCCTTGGAAATAATAACATCTTCGAGAAATTTCAATCAGGATTTCGCGCTAACCATAGAACTGAGACTGCACTTGTCAAAGTGGTAAATGATCTACGTATAAGTACAGATTCTAAGTGTTTATCTGTACTGATCCTTTTAGATCTGAGTGCTGCTTTTGATACTGTGGATCATAAGATTTTAATTAATCGTCTTAGAGAATGGGTGGGCCTTTCTGGTAGTGTCCTAAACTGGTTCATATCCTATTTACTGAATAGACAGTATTTTGTTGCCTTAGGAGAATCTACATCTGGACTAGCTAATATTACATGTGGTGTTCCGCAGGGCTCCATTCTTGGTCCCATGTTATTTTCTTTATACATGCTGCCTCTCGTGTCCTTTTATCATTTAAGAAAAGTTAGATCATTCTTGTCTTTGGATGATGCAAAGAAATTAGTACATGCTTTTATTTTTTCTAGGTTAGATTTCTGTAATGCTTTATTCTCTGGACTTACAAGTCATGCTATATCACGTCTACAGCTAGTGCAAAATGCTGCTGCTAGAATGCTAACTAGAACAAAAAAAAGGGCTCACATTACACCTGTGTTGGCATCATTGCATTGGCTTCCTGTGCATTACAGAATTGATTTTCAGAATTCTATTACTAGTTTTTAAAGCACTGAATGGACTATCTCCACAATATCTAAATGATATGCTAATTCCTTATCAGCCTGAACGCACTCTGAGATCTGCAAATGCTGGCCTTTTATGTATTCCGAGGGTGAATGGTAAAAGGATGGGAGAGGCTGCTTTCTGTTTTAATGCCCCCACACTCTGGAACTCCTTACCCCCTTTTATCAGAGATTCACCTTCAATTGCAATCTTCAAATCTCGATTAAAAACATACCTTTTTAATATAGCTTTTCCATAACATTTTTATGTTGTATTCTGAGTTTTATTGTTACTTCTGTTTTTAATAACTGTACTCTTTTCTTACTGTTTATTATTGTATTTTTGTATTTTTTTTCTTCTGTATGTAAAGCGCTTTGAATTGTATTGTACATGAATTGCGCTATATAAATAAAGGGTTATTATTATTATTATTATTATTATTACCTATACACAGCATCTAATCAAGCTTGTAGTAAAACCTGAAATGGGTGAAACTGCTATGCAATAAGAACCTTATTTCCATCCTTGTGATGTCTGCATCCCCACAAGGATTTGCAATGTATCTAACTCCTAACCTACAGTCCTTGCCACAATCCAAGACCTTTCTCAAACACATATTGAAATGTGTATTACATGTGTATTTAATGTGTGGTAGTTTTGTAACACAGGCAACTGTCTAGTCCATCAAGAGAACTTCTGATCACCAAACTTATGAATTAAACCAGATTCAAAACCAGGAACTCTATTCCATTAGTGTCTTCTATTATTATTATTATTATTATTATTTATTTCTTAGCCGACGCCCTTATCCAGGGCGACTTACAATTGTTACAAGATATCACCTTATTTTTACATACAATTACCCATTTATACAGTTGGGTTTTTACTGGAGCAATCGAGGTAAAGTACCTTGCTCAAGGGTACAGCAGCAGTGTCCCCCACTGGGGATTGAACCCACAACCCTCCGATCAAGAGTCCAGAGCCCTAACCACTACTCCACACTGCTAGAATTGTTACCAAAACCTAGAAATATGTAAACAAAATACCAACCTTCTACTTTAGTTACCAAGTTACAAGATAAGTTAAGTGTCCGTAGAGAAGCCAGCGATCCCAGTCCCTCAATGCAAGTTATGCGATTAGATGAGAGGTCCAAGTGTCGCAAATGCCATGCCCGGCCAAGGCCTTCAATCTTGGAGATTCTGTTGCAGTGGAGATTCAGGGACTTAAGCTTTTCATTTAAAGGTATTTCTGAAAAACTGGAAAAAGGCAGAAAATTATGAATGAACCCTTTTGTTTACAACCACCCAATAAAACGGGTCTGTAAAGTGATGCAAGTATAAATCATTTTAAGATAGGCCAATACACTGATGTTACTTACCTTGTAATGTGTTTATCAATCAGACAGAGCTCCCCATCTAACTGTTTATTTTCTGCCATTCTTTAAACGGCATGATAGGTAGGATCTTCACGGAAAAAAAAAGAATTAAAATGCAATACTTAAAAAAAACAGGTATGTCACATTTTATTTTCTGTTTAGACATAACTTCTGTTCACACAAATCACACCAATAAATATACGTGGGCATTTGTAAGAAGTGCATACCTGCTACAGCCCTACATAATTAGTGGTAACGGGCCAGGCCTTTTTAATGCAAATTGCCTGGAGATTCCAGTACGATCGTTATATCCTCTCTTCCACAATGTAATTAATTATTGGGAGGAAACAGCAGGCTACTGACATCTCTTACCAGTGATACCAAACCAACCCCCTGGGAATTAAGAATCTTAGGGAAAAGGAAGTAATACCGATTTCTTCTGAAAGCATGATCTTCTGTCACTTGAAATAAGGTTGTTTTGCAAATGAGAGGTAAGAGATGTTTTGTTATTACCACAGGTACCACATTAACAATAAGAATAACCATGATCCTGTATTATATAAACGTAGATTGCATACAGATACACCATTAGTCACTCCATCTTACACCGCTCAAGTGAACTACATTTTATTTGGTGCAAACATAAATAAAGCCTGTATAATTAGAATTCGTATTTGCGAACACAAGAAATACAAATGCAACGTTCAATGGCTAAGATATTAACGTACATTGTACATTAGCAAAAAATACAGTTGATCACAATTACAAGGTTAGCTATGTTGTTGCTAAGAAACAGCTTGTCTTACTAAAGTCTGATTCATGAATGGGGAAAAAAGTAAGACCATCATTCTAATTGCTGTAAAATAGTCAATGGTGAAACTTTAAAAAAACATTTTACCAGCGCTTTCTACCTGCTTTTTGCTTTTCTTTTTTCCCTGCTTGCTTTTGTGTCTGTGATTACCGTTGAAACTCGCCGCTCTGAAGGTATACTTCCTGTTTGCGTCATATTTGATCTGACTGCTTCCTTTGACCAAGTTGGGGAGGGGTTTGCGTCGTGCTGCGGCTTTCCGAGTGTGAAATGACACATGATAGTGGAGAATTAATTACTCCTTACTCCTTTTTAAAGTTAAAAGTAAGTTAGTTATGTAAATAGTGTGCAGGCATTTACACACCAGCGTAGGGGAGGAAAAAAGGGAGATGGATTCAGAAAAGAAGAAAAAAAACATGATAGGAAAAAGGCAAAGAGTAGCCCAGTTAAATATCAAAGTATGGTCAGTTTATATGTTCTTTTCCTGGCCCAATACATATACTGTATTTGTAATTTATATATATTCACGATACAGCGTTGTTCTTTAGAATATTTTTATTAAGTAAAGTTGTCACCTTCCTGAACGTTTGTGAGACTCTCAATTGTCTCAAAATTGCATTGGTACAATTGTGGTATTAAACCTCACGTCTTTTAGAAATACACACTTCTTTTATACTGCTGCTGCTGATGGATGATGTTTTAGGTGCTATTTTGTATCTGTTGTATCTGTCTTCTTGAGTACTCAAGTAGATGTACAGTAAGCTGCCATGTGTATGTTGGCTACTCTGGAGATACTGCCACAATGTTCACATAAAAAGATCAGTGCACATCGTTGCCATTAAGTGCTTGAAAATTAAGATTTTACATTTTTATTTATTTAGTACAATGTTATAAATTTGGACTGGCGTATACCAGCTATCCAGTATATGGTAAAATGACAGCTTATTGTTATATCTTAATGCAGGAGTAAGCACAGAAAAAGAAGGGAGGTCATGATTGTTGGGGACTCCATATTGAGAAACACAACAAGTTCAGTTCGCAGTTTGGACCCCCTTACTACAACAGTGTGCTGCCTTCCAGGAGCCTCAGTCAAGCACATCACTGAGAATGTGGACAGGCTCCGAGAACGAACAGGAGACGACCCGGTAGTAGTCATCCACATCGGTACAAACAACATTGGAAGAGACAGACCAAGATCCCTGCAAAACAGATTCAGAGAGCTAGGAAGGAAATTAAAAGACAAGACCAAAACTGTGGTATTTTCTGGGATACTGCCGGCGCCTTGCAAAGGACCATATGGACAGCTGGAAATACAAAATCAAAATGCATGGCTGAAATCGTGGTGCACACAGGAAGGCTTCACCTTTCTTGAACATTGGAGCACATTCTACAACAAGGACTATCTATACAGATGGGACGGACTGCACTTAAACAGAAAGGGAATCAATCTACTTGGAGAAAGGATCCTTCAGGAGGTCCAGAAGCATTTAAACAAGAAAGGAAGGGGGGAGAAAACAAAAAAACAGAAGAAGACCACATCAAAACAAGGGCAACAACTCAGGTAAGACAACTATTAAATGTATTTATCTTAATGCTAGAAGTCTCAGAAACAAAATGTTAGAACTTGAAGCTACTGCACTAACAAGTAACTACGATGTGATAGGTGTTACAGAAACTTGGTTGTCTGAGAGTGATGGAGACGAATATAATATTAGTGGGTACACACTATATAGGAAAGACAGGCAGGACAGAAGAGGCGGAGGGGTAGCGCTATACATAAGAAACAGTCTTGAAGCCCAGGTGTTAAATCAGGACAAAGAAAACAATGCAGAATCAATATGGGGTCAGAATAATGGACACATATTCAAAGGGCATAATAATAGGAGCATGCTATAGACCGCCAAATTCAGACGCTGAGCAAAATAATCTGTTATACAATGACATTCGAAATGCGTGTAGAAAAGGAGAAGCCATACTAATGGGGGATTTCAACTTCCCCCATATAAAATGGGAAAACCCGATGGGGGCACGACGGACGAAATTGAAATGGTGGAAATGACAAATGACTGCTTCCTAACGCAATTTGTCAAGGCATCGACTAGAGGGGAGGCATGCCTTGATTTAGTCTTTTCAAATAATGAAGACAGAATAACTAAAACAGAGGTCAGAGAACCATTGGCAAACTCAGACCACAACATGGTCTCATTTGAAATATTTTTTAAAACCCCAAAAGTAATGACTAAAGCTAAGGTTTACAATTTTAGAAAAGCAAACTATGAAGGTATGAAACAGAGACTAACATAAGTAGATTTGAGTAAAATAGAGAAAACATCCACAGAAAAAGGATGGCTGTTTTTTAAAAATGTAGTACTAGAGGCGCAAAACAATTACATCCCAAAAGTAGACAAATCTAAATCTAAAACAAAATGGCCAAAATGGTTTAATAGATCAATTAAAAAAAAATATTCAGCGAAAAAAGGCACTTTACAGAGCGTTTAAAAGGGACCAAAAACAAAGTACACAGAAAGAGTACTTGGAACTGCAAACGCAAGTCAAAAAGGAAGTTAGGAAGGCCAAGAGAGAGATAGAAATCAATATTGCTAAGGGGGCTAAAACCAATTCCAAAATATTTTTCCAATATTATAACAGCAAGAGAACATTCAAAGAGGATGTTAAATGTCTAAGAGACACAAATGGCAAAATCATAGATGAAGAAAAAAAAATGATTACTTTTCACAGGTTTTTACAAAGGAGGACACGGAAAACATGCCCGACATGTCGACCTGTTCCTATCCGATTTTAAATAACTTTAGCATAACAGAGGCAGAAGTGTTAAAGGGACTAGGAGCTCTTAAAATAAACAAATCCCCTGGGCCAGATGAGATCCTCCCAATAGTACTCAAAGAAATGAAAGAAGTTATTTACAAACCGCTAACCAAGATCATTATTATTATTATTATTATTATTTATTTCTTAGCAGACACCCTTATCCAGGGCGACTTACAGTCGTAAGCGAATACATTTCAAGTGTTACAATACAAGTAATACAATAAGAGCAAGAAGTACAATAACTTTTGTTCAAGTGTGACAAACCACAATTCAATAATACAGCAGATAATAGTGACAGTTACATCAGGATATGATTAAATACAAAATACTACAGGTTAAACACTTGGCAGATTACAGTATTCTGAAGTACAGGATTAAATGCAGTAAAATAGGGGCAGATAAGAGCAAAATAAAGCACATTTAAATGAAGGGTGATAGTGTCCCAGGATACAAACAGAGGAGTTCAACAGGTGCTGTTTGAAGAGGTGAGTCTTAAGGAGGCACCGGAATGTGGTCAGGGACTGGGCAGTCCTGACATCTGTAGGAAGGTCATTCCACCACTGCGGAGCAAGGGTGGAGAAGGAGCGGGCTCTGGAGGCAGGGGAGCGTAGCGGAGATAGAGCCAGTCTTCTAATGCAGGCGGAGCGGAGAGGTCGAGTCGGGGTGTAGGGAGAGATGAAGGTCTGGAGGTAGCTGGGTGCAGTCTGGTCAAGGCATCTGTAGGCTAGTACAAGAGTCTTGAACTGGATGCGAGCGGTGATCGGGAGCCAGTGGAGCGAGCGGAGTAGTGGAGTAGCGTGGGCGAAGCGAGGCAGAGAGAACACCAGGCGGGCAGCAGAGTTCTGGATGAGCTGGAGCGGACGGGTGGCGGACGCAGGGAGGCCAGCCAGGAGGGAGTTGCAGTAGTCTAGGTGGGAGAGTACCAGGGCCTGGACCAGGAGCTGGGTAGCATAGTTGGTGAGTAAGGGTCGGATTCTTCGGATGTTGCTCAGGAAGAATCGGCAAGTGCGTGCCAGAGTGGAGATGTGCTGGGAATAAGAGAGGCAGGGGTCCAGGGTGACTCCAAGGTTCTTAGCGGAGGAAGAGGGAGAGAGTGTGGTAGATTCCAGAGGAACAGAGATAGAGAGATCAGAGAAGGGGGAGGAGGAGGGAAAGAAAAGGAGGTCAGATTTAGAGAGGTTGAGTTTGAGGTGATGCGAGTGCATCCAGGAGGAAATAGCAGACAGACAGGTAGAGATACGGGAGGAGGTGGTGGAGTCAGAGGTGGGGAAGGAGAGGAAAATCTGAGTTAAGAGAGGGTGAGGTGTGGAGGTTGCTCCACGCCAGGTTACCTGGTAAGTGCGGTTGGAGAGGTAGGAGGAGAACCAGGCCAGAGCAGTGCCAGAGATCTCCAGGTCAGCAAGATGATAGTAGAATAGAGTGATCAACAGTGTCAAAGGCAGCAGAGAGGTCGAGGAGAATTAGGACAGAGGAGAGAGAGGCAGCTCGGGCACACATCATGCAACAGTCTCTTGACACAGGGGTTGTACCGACAGACTGGAAAATAGCAAACGTAATACCGATCCACAAAAAGGGAGACAAAACAGAACCAGGTAACTACAGACCAATGAGCCTGACTTCTATTATATGGAAACTAATAAGATCCAAAATGGAAAATTACCTATATGGTAACAATATCCTGGGAGACAGTCAGCATGGTTTTAGGAAAGGGAGATCGTGTCTAACTAACTTGCTTGATTTATTTGAGGATGCAACATCAACAACGGATAATTGCAAAGCATACGACATGGTTTATTTAGATTTCCAGAAAGCTTTTGACAAAGTCCCGCATAAAAGATTAATTCTCAAACTGGATGCAGTAGGGATTCAAGGAAATGCATGCACATGGATTAAGGAGTGGTTAACATGTAGAAAACAAAAAGTACTGATTAGAGGAGAAACCTCAAAATGGAGTGAGGTAACCAGTGGTGTACCACAGGGATTAGTATTAGGTCCTAATCTGCATTAATGATTTAGATTTTGGTATAGTAAGCAAAATTTGCAGACGACACAAAAATAGGAGGAGTGGCAAACACTGTTGCAGCAGCAAAGGTCATTCAAAATGATCTAGACAGCATTCAGAACTGGGCAGACACATGGCAAATGAAATTTAATAGAGAAAAGTGTAAAGTATTGCATGCAGGCAATAAAAATGTGCATTATAAATATCATATGGGAGATACTGAAATTGAAGAAGGGAACTATGAAAAAGACCTAGGAGTTTATGTTGACTCAGAAATGTCTTCATCTAGACAATGTGGGGAAGCTATAAAAAAGACCAACAAGATGCTCGGAAGTAATATTAAAACTTTACAATGCATTAGTAAGACCTCACCTAGAATATTGTGTTCAGTTCTGGTGACCTCGTTACAAAAAGGATATTGCTGCTCTAGAAAGAGTGCAAAGAAGGGCAACCAGAATTATCCCGGGTTTAAAAGGCATGTCATATGCAGACAGGCTAAAAAAATTGAATCTATTCAGTCTTGAACAAAGAAGACTACGCGGCGATCTGATTCAAACATTCAAAATCCTAAAAGGTATAGACAATGTCAACCCAGGGGACTTCTTTGACCTGAAAAAAAGAAACAAGGACCAGGGGTCACAAATGGAGATTAGATAAAGGGGCATTCAGAACAGAAAATAGGAGGCACTTTTTTACACAGAGAATTGTGAGGGTCTGGAACCAACTCCCCAGTAATGTTGTTGAAGCTGACACCCTGGGATCCTTCAAGAAGCTGCTTGATGAGATTCTGGGATCAATAAGCTACTAACAACCAAACGAGCAAGATGGGCTGAATGGCCTTCTCTAGTTTGTAAACTTTGTTATGTTCTTAATGTGAACACATCTTATTAGTGGGATGTCATTAATCAGAATGTTTTCTTTAAAAACACCTGGGGATTAGTTTTCCTGTTGCATCATTTCAAATCCTGGTGTCTTGTGTGCCCACCCTAAGTCTCCTATTGTGTTTTATCGATGTATTCTCATTTGTTTTTGCTGTTTTCAGATCAAAATGTTTTGCAAGTGGCAAATAACACCAACTAAGACCAACCTCCCAACATAAATCTTACACAGACAACATCTAAACTGATAGCAACGTCACAACCACGGGAAGACACATTTGTATCCCAATGGGGAACATTTTTTATAACTTACATTTAGGTGTTAAAAGCAGGTTGGACAGTATTCAATAAAATACAAGTGAGATTACTCGGTTAATACAGTGATTAGAATGCGTGTACAGTGAACATACTGAGTTAATACAGAGATTAAAATGTGTGCAAAATTAAATCATAGAATGCTGTCGTTACTTAATAAAAAAAACGGGCTGGGCTTTGCTACCCGAGAACTGTGCTACCCCTTACTTCAACTCAGAAGACAGAAAACCTTTTTAAAAAGTTGTATTTGACACTGTACAGTAGTGTTATAATTAATTGTACCCCGTCACATTACGGTATTGACTGCTGGTGCTTTACATATATGGTGTTCTTTTACTTGTAGCAAGAAGTTGTTTGATTGCATTTTCCACTCGGAATAAAGGGATAGATTCCCAAAGCTATTCACTCTGAATCGTTATTAACATTACTTCCAAGTTCCTAAATGAAATGGCAGAGGTGTTTATTTGTGCTTTGTAAAGAGCTTTGGAAATATAACCTAAAGTTTTTGTTTTTCTTTTTTAAAACAAGATTCCACAGGAAAACATGGAGTGCTTTCAGTATATAACTACAAAATCCAACTCAGCACTACAGCACTTGTATTTTCCAGGTTTTGAACTAGATGTTTATATCTGTGGACACCACTTAAATAAGATTCCTAAAGCACCGACTCGGTTGTTTTATGTTCACATTTATTTGGATTGATGGATACCTGTCGAAATAAGTTAATTTCAAGACATAGATCAGAATACTTTGAGCCTCTGCCTACATCCTTGTTTCAGAGTCAGTTTACCATTTCTACCCGTGCTGTCGAGAAAGAGCCATTGTGATTACCCTTGGGTATTCTGTAAAATCCATCTGTCTCAGACTATAAGGTTGACGTGGAAGCAGCAGGTATCTACTAGACTAGTTGTTTCATTAACATGTCTATTTTTAACTGGTTTTATACAGAACACATTTTCACTCAGTCCTCCAGGAGCCTACTGTATATCTCTATTGACGTGGGTTTGAAAGGTAAAAGTGATCTAATAGCAAAGGCTTTATATGCCATTGTTATTCTGCCGACGCACCTGGCCTGGAGAGTAACGTCATTCAGTACCTGTGCACATCACAATATCAGAAGGGCACGTAGAGGATTAAGAACATTTTTTAAACCTACTCTATTTGAAGGGATCGTTCATACCATCAACATTTTCTGAATATTGAATTTTGTACCCGATGAATATACTATTTTGAGTATGTTGCTGTTTTACCAGGATTACTACTGTATTTAATGCCCTTTTTCAGCTATGAAGGCTACTTCTAAAACAACCTCGCTTTTTGAAGTCTTTTCAGAATTGACCACTGGGGGCACTAGGGCTATGCAACTGTAATTAATTCCCCTTGTAACAGAAATGGCAGCGCTCAATACAAAAACACGGCTACAGAGGGCAGAAATTACAATCATTATTTGTCATACCAAAAATTCAGCATGTAGGAGTCTTTTTAAAGCAGCAATAAATTAATAAGTCCCCATTGGAAGAAATTCACATTATCAACATATAAACATGTGACAAAAATGCATTGTAATGATATTGTATTTTAATCAGCGTACACATAATAAAAATAAAATATATAGAAAATTGATACAGGTCCAACTCTGACATTTATTAAAAATCTTGACACTGGAGTGTGAGTTTGAGAGAGCTCATCCAAGACTATGTGAGGTGTCCCAGAGATGTTATCTGTTAGTCAGCTAGTCACAAGTTGGCAATCTTTCATTGTGTACATTGTAATTGTAAATACAGGACTTTTCATAGGTGATTTGGTATACAAAAATGCATGGATTTATGTTGCTAAGTCTCAATTTCTATTACTACTAGCCAATAGTCATGCGCAAAGTTTATTTAGTTAAATAGTTTACACCAATCTAAATTCTGTCTGACAGATATTGCCCAACGTATGCAACTAGGAACGTATTAAATTCTGATTGTTGCCACAGCTCTGCTCCACAAACAATAGGGTGAACATTTTCAATGCTTGATATGTAGGAGGCTTAATTGTATTTTTTTTTTTGTTTTGGTCCCTTTTCACCGAACTACCCTTTTATAATGAAAGATCATTGTCTTTCTCTTTGTGTTACACCCTACTTCAAAATGTGAAGATTGCTTCACAAAATATACGTTTTTTATATACTGTATATACAATTTAAAAGTTTAAAATAACCACATATTTTTAAGTTTAACTGCTGTTAGTCGTAATCGCTCTCAAATGTAATTATTTACTGTATTTATTTTCTCTCATTTGAATTTGCTTACTATTGATTGTATTGTATTTTGTATTGTGATATTTTGTAATGTGATAAAGTAAATAATAATAATAATAATAATAATAATAATAATAATAATAATAATAATAATAATAATTATTAAATCCACATGAATTAACAGGGCTGAATTAAAAAAAATACTTACGATATTCAGGTGTTATTCCTGTGGTATTCAGCTGGAAAATCCATTTTGAATTTGCGAACATTATTTGAAAGTGTTACGTTTTTAGCCTTTTATGTGTTCATTTTTATTTCAATAATAATAATAATAATAGTAATCATAAATTATTTTGTTTTACTGTAAGAACTGAAGTTCAAGTAAACAAACAATTCATCTGTGTTTTTTTCAATGAAAGTGGTACTTACAGGAGAGGCAGAAAACTGGAGACTGGAAAGAGAATGGTGGGGAGAGGGGGTATTAGGAAGATTTTAGGTAAATTAATTATCTTGTTAAAGCTCTACTTCATTATACGCAAGGCTGGAATTACATCGTTGCATTGTTAACTTTTAGTTTCCTGATCTCAATAGGATTGTTTGCCTTTTATTTATTTATATATTTATTTTATTTACCCCTCCTGTTTTTCTCCTCTGTTTAGAATTGCAGTAAGTACAGCAGCTCAGGAGAACAAAACGCTGCTCCTCTGATCCAATCAGCTCTTTATACAAAGAACATGACGAATGAATATTGTGGGGCTGCCATGTAGCTGTCTGTTCATGATCACGGGGCACCTGAGCTGCTGTTTGAATGTGAGGCAAAGCAGTGAATTATCCCTCCACTACCGACAAGAGAGATATACTTCCTTATCTCCCGTAACCCCGTTGGAAGTCTTGTGTTAATAAATGCTTATCGCACAACTTCAAAACAAAGAATGCAAGGGCTAATGAAACTCCAGCGAAAGAGCACAGAGCTGCATCACTGTAATTCTCCACAATTGCCACAATTGTTATGAATTTCTATGAATAATCCCAAAGCAGGTTAAACTATCGATACATGTTTTATACATATACATTATAAGTGCAATATGTAGATTCTTACAGTAGCCATGTCTTTGTTCTTATTGGAAACTTGTAATTTAAGTTGCAAATCATCGTGTTAGGACTGTAGTTCATGATCTCATGAGTGCAATCTTCAAGTTGTTCTCCACCATACTAATGATTTCTCACCTTATAGTTTAGGAACACAGCAAAGCTTGAGAACATTACATTTTTATACGCTTTGCATGGCATAATCTGTATTATAAATAAAATAGAAATACAATACAACTATAAGTCACAGCCTAAGAGTCTTGCAGCCCATATCAACAGTTAATTAACTATGAGTGTTAACACAAGTGATACAATGCTGCTTAAATAGCATAAAGCCTCAAACACACAGAACGTAACTGTGTTCATTAACCTTGTGATATGCACAGCGCCCCCTGTGGGTTTTATATTTTGCATCATTGTGTTCCCCATGGCTCTTTTTTTATTTTTTTTACCAGCACCAACATCTAGCCCTCAGCATGTATGGATATACATGCCCCAAGACAAACAACTTTATTCCAGCCTTGTAGTACCATCAGGGGCCAGAGTACTTAAGAAATCTGGTCTTGGCTCTCGTTAAATAGACTGATACAAAAACGGAAACAAAAAAAACAGTATTACAGAGATACTGATTAGATATTTCTGCAGTTTTAAGAAAATATATTGGCATAAATAAGGAATTTTACAATTTTTTGTTTAAAAAATCCTGCCCAGAACTGATGAATGGAAATGACACTGAACAACACATTGATTGAAACCTCTGAACAGTGAAACAAATGGGGTTCTTTAATATTTACAAAAACAACGCTTTAGTTGGCACTAAGCACTACACCAGAGGTGGCCAAAGTAGGCCCTTCCACTCCTGGTCATTGTTCCAACCCTATTCTAAATTGTTTAATTGGACTAATTATTATTTCATTTGTTAAACCTGGAGTGGGCCACGGTTGGCCACCCATGCATTACAGTATGTGTTATTTGAATTCATTGGATAGACTTTTCTGCATATCATATGCAGTATTAGAAAGGTTTGAAATGCCACTAGGAATCCAGGTGTGGGCTGTGTGGCAGGTTTCACAGACCCTGATTAGCAATCATTTTATTACCTTACATAAGCAACATTAGGTAGTCCAAGATTACTGCTACCGAAACTATCCATTAACATTTTCCAAACATTATCCTTACATCAGGAATGTACTTCAGATTTAATTTAAACAGACAGATACTAAATACAAAACAATATAGAGACATTAGGTCATCAGATAAAACATTTATTTACATACATGTAAAAATTATGTTACATCATTAAAAATAAATTATACGACAGACTTGCAGAACATCAAAACAGATAAGGATGGGAATTAGCTGTTCACTACTGTATGCTGTCTGACTGTCACAGGTTAATCATAAAGTAAGCCACTTTTGCGTGTTAAAGTAGCTAATGTATTGATCATGTGAAGGCTCAACTTGCAAGATACAATAAAGACAAAATAAGAAGTGAAATCCCATAGGTGGCCATAGGGGGCGCCAAAGTGTTCATGTCAGGATGGAACAGTCCCCCGTTTTGACAACGGAAGACTGGAATGTAAAGAATGCCACATCATTTTGGCAACATCCCTTGAACTACACTCTCCCATTGATGATTCCTGTTGTCTCTGCTGCAGCATGCTATGAATTTCTGCTACCTCTTCCACTGGTGGACTGAAACTTCCACATTAGACATTCTTCCCATCCTGGTCATGGCACGTGCTGCTGTGTTGGTGGCACCAGCTATGGGGTTTCACTTCCTGAAAGTCCTACGATCACATGATTCAATATTAGCAATGACATGTGAAAGTATCCTGCTTATCTGAAATGATTGTAGCTAACAAAATAGTCCCATGCTTATCCATTCATTATATACTCAGATACAGTTATGAAAGAAATCGGCAAACACCTTTTAATGTCACGTTTTAACATAAGAACACCTGAGACCCATACAGTGAATAGAAGTGCAGGTTTATTAAGTTTTTTTGTAGCTCCAACCACTTTAATAAATCAGCCGGTACATTAGGAGGAGTTATGTGTGTTTCAGACTTTGACAAAACACAATTTTTTTTTTCCTTTTTTTTGTTTAGTTTATTTTACATATACACAGAACAAGAGGCTAACAAATAAAATATTTAGAAACCAAAGTAAGCGGTCGCCTCCTAATACCCCACGATTTTAAAGCGTGATAGTTCATGCAATGAAAGGCAACAGATATTGAAAGCTCAGGTTATATCCAGTGACACTGTGTTGATTTAAATATGCTCTGTTACTGAGGTAGATCTGAAAATTGTGTATTTCCTACCTGCTGTTTGTATTTTTCTAACAGGCTCTTTTACTGCTCTACACTAAAAAAAACATTGTAATTTCCCAACCCTGTACACACGCTTAAAAAGTTAATCAATCATTACTTCTAACTGAGCCTTAAAATGTGTGAATAAACAAACAAGAAATTTGGGGTATCTCTCTTTTTTTCTTAGAATCCTTTTGTGTTGAATTATTCACTAGTACTGGTGAGATAGAAGTGGGGTGCCCAGCCTTCCTGCTGCTGACACACAGCAAACAAGCAGCAAACAAGCAGTTATCTGACTGCACTTGACCTGAAACTAAATGTGTTATTAAAGGTTTTGACATAAGGATTAAGTTTATTAGAATAGCTTTTTAGTGGCACAAAGTAATTGAAAGGTTTCTTTTAATTCCTTATATACATGTTATTGTAGCACTGTATTGTTATAGCCTGTTAGTAATAAGTGTCTCATTTTATAAAACAACCCTTGCATTATTATTTGTTTACCACAGATCCTTAAACATGTTACCAGTTATATTTCAGTATGTGAACTTATGCTATTGGATTGTTACTATACTACAAGGATATGTCTGGCTAATAACCGTTGCTAAAATTAATACACAAATTATGAAACATAATGACAACTATCTTGTTAAGCTTCAGCTACTTGCTCCATACACTAATTTCAAACCCTCAATAATACAATCTGAGTAAAACTACAAATTCTTATTGGGTTGACATATGAAACAACCCACATTGCCCAGGTCTCCAAAGGAAAAATTGTCTGAATCATTCTTTTTGTTAGAAAACTAATTCAGGTTCTCTAAACTTTTTTAGGGGTAGCAAATCAATAAAGCACATCACAAACAAGAAGGAAAAATCAAACTAGAGTGCAATTTAATATTTAATGTATAATGTCTGTGAGTATTACACCAAATCTGTCTCTCAACATAACAGTGAAAGACCACTTTTTGCACAAGTATATGGTGTTTTACAAAAGAAAAATGTCCTGAACTTTCTGGGGCCCCCCTGATCAACCTTTGAGAACCCCTGTTTGAGATCCACAGAGACCTGAATTAACATTTTGACAACAAGACCTATTTGTGCAAGTTTCACTTTTTGATTCAATATACATTACAGCACTTTCTATTAAAATATTGTATATATTCATGTCTATGCCAGGGAATCGGCTGGTGCTTTTTGTTGACAGTGTTCCATGGTTTATATTGGATAGTACTCTTGATAACATGTAACACATTGCACCCAATACACTAGCAACACAAATTCTACTGAATGCAGCATTAAACTGCTTTGTGAATCTGTTGTGTGTTACTCAACAAAAGCAGAAGCCACACAATCATCAACCTGAAATAAAGATCAACAACAAAACATGCCGGTCATAAAAATAGCTTTACAATTATTATACATTTCTATAAAATACTGTTAGGATTTCTACATAAATCATCATGTCCTTTCATTGGACTTTTACCAGCCCAAGTGTTTTACAAATGTACTATTACATAACAACCTCTTAAAACATCACAGGATGGGCAATAGAAGAATAAAAACCAAGGATTGATAGATGTGGTATTATCTTCCAACTGCATTTTTAATTATCTCTGCTAATGTATTGTTATATTTCTTGTGTACAGTATTATCCAGAAACAACTAAGAAAACCAATTATAGTTTTCTACTGACTACTATACGGAAAATGCAGACAAACATTTTGGTGTCCAGTAATCCAGGACAAAGAAACAGTAGTGGCTATACCAGATGCAGATCATATCCAAGTGACTGTATTAATGATAATCACAAATTCTGAATTTCATTATTCACATTTAATCTGCTATTTCAAGAATTTCTTTTTAGGTGGATGTTATTTGTGCGAAAGAATGACCACATCTTTCAGAATACTGGTATTGGATTTACAGCGTCCGTCCTCATTTCTTGCGTAGGAAGTTGGGTCCCTTTCGTCGTGCACATTGTCATTGTTTCTGCAGCCGATTCTGGGCTGTTTGGCATCTTCTGCTTGTTTTACCTGAACAGGAACAAAGAAAAGTTAACTCCACACAATCTACAGTCCATCTCCTTTTTTTTAATAGGATTTGAACATGTTATCATCTTTGGTTCAGTTTTATTGGAGGGACACCTTTTTACAGGGTGGATAAATGTCACACTGTATTTCCTGAACTGCAAATGGGAGTTGACATAGCTGTTTAATCTTTGGTGGTGATGCCTCCTGGATCCTTATCTGTTCAATTGTAATTAAATAATGCATTGCCTATTACATACAAAAATTACATTTTTCACATGTTAGAAAAGATTGTAAGAGACGCTATAGTTTATAATCTGTTGTAATACAATCAATTTGTGTTTTACTCCATACAGTAGGGGGAAATTAAATCTCTTCGGCTAATAGAGTTTTGAAACTACATTACTTCGACATTTTGGATATAAATAGGGTCCAAAAATGAAAGTGTTTTTATTCTTTACACACCGTTGCTGTACATTTGATTCTTAACAAATAAATTGAAAAAGAAGAATTGACGTGACCGATCATTGCAAAGGTCACATTGACTGCACATAACAAAATATGAAACACGTTTAGTTTCTCACTGACAGCCTACCATGCTTTCACTATGCTGTATTACACTTTACTATACTTTTACTACGATAAACCTTTATAAGGGCTACTACATTCTCTATATGTAAATAGCACAAATCTCAAGTTGTATTTACAGTGCCTCTCTATTTAGCACCTTGAAAAGAAATCAGTATTTGGTACAGTAGTTCACCTGCCATTAAATTCACTGTCGCCATAAGGAAGGTATCGCATACTAAATATTAAAAAAACACACTGCTACTTTTTGAGATTTCTTTTAGCTCACACACCTGAAAGGTAAGGTACAATAAGCAAGCTTTTAAAACATTTTCACTCATTTGCACAACTAAAGTTGTGGTGGGCGCAGCTTTACAAAAACGAAATCTTGTGCGACATCCATGATCGACCCAGGGAATCAAAAAATACACACATCAAGTGTACTGAGTATCAAGTCACATGACCCTAATACATTATGGTGGCCATCTTAGGTCACAGGTCAAAGTTAAGGATGTTGTTAGATTTTAAACATACTTTATGAATATGCGACTAAAAATAAGCACAGGTTTTAAGTGCAGCTAAAACCAAGCTACTGTAATGTAAACCCACTTACCAAGTTTCGAAAATACATGCCTATGTATTATTATTCTGCTTACCTCTCTATTTTACTAGATCACGTTTTACAAGAGGTAAGCATTATATAAGGGCCGCACGTTATACAAGGAGTGAGCGTTATACAAGGATCGAGCATTCTACAAGGAGCGAGCGTTCTACAAGGAGCGAGCGTTCTACAAGGAGCAAGTGTTCTACAAGGAGCGAGCGTTCTACAAGGAGCGAGCGTTCTACAAGGAGCAAGTGTTCTACAAGGAGCGAGCGTTCTACATGGAGCGAGCGTTATACAAGGAGTGAGCGTTCTACATGGAGCGAGTGTTCTACAAGGAGCGAGCGTTATACAAGGAGTGAGCGTTCTACATGGAGCGAGTGTTCTACAAGGAGCGAGCGTTCTACAAGGAGCGAGCGTTCTACAAGGAGCGAGCGTTCTACAAGGAGCGAGCGTTCTACATGGAGCGAGCGTTATACAAGGAGTGAGCGTTCTACAAGGAGCTAGCGTTCTACAAGGAGCGAGCGTTCTACAAGGAGCGAGCGTTCTACAAGGAGCGAGCGTTCTACATGGAGCGAGCGTTATACAAGGAGCGAGCGTTCTACAAGGAGCTAGCGTTCTACAAGAAGCGAGCGTTCTACAAGGAGCGAGCGTTCTACAAGGAGCTAGCGTTCTACAAGGAGCTAGCGTTCTACAAGGAGCTAGCGTTCTACAAGGAGCTAGCGTTCTACAAGGAGCGAGCGTTATACAAGGATCGAGCGTTCTACAAGGAGCGAGTGTTCTACAAGGAGCGAGCGTTCTACAAGGAGCGAGCGTTCTACAAGGAGCGAGTGTTCTACAAGGAGCGAGCGTTCTACATGGAGCGAGCGTTATACAAGGAGTGAGCGTTCTACAAGGAGCTAGCGTTCTACAAGGAGCTAGCGTTCTACAAGGAGCGAGCGTTATACAAGGATCGAGCGTTCTACAAGGAGCGAGTGTTCTACAAGGAGCTAGCGTTCTACAAGGAGCGAGCGTTCTACAAGGAGCGAGCGTTATACAAGGAGTGAGCGTTCTACAAGGAGCTAGCGTTCTACAAGAAGCGAGCGTTCTACAAGGAGCGAGCGTTCTACAAGGAGCGAGCGTTCTACAAGGAGCGAGCGTTCTACAAGGAGCTAGCGTTCTACAAGGAGCGAGCGTTCTACAAGGAGCGAGCGTTCTACAAGGAGCGAGCGTTCTACATGGAGCGAGCGTTATACAAGGAGTGAGCGTTCTACAAGGAGCTAGCGTTCTACAAGAAGCGAGCGTTCTACAAGGAGCGAGCGTTCTACAAGGAGCTAGCGTTCTACAAGGAGCTAGCGTTCTACAAGGAGCTAGCGTTCTACAAGGAGCTAGCGTTCTACAAGGAGCGAGCGTTCTACAAGGAGCGAGTGTTCTACAAGGAGCGAGCGTTCTACATGGAGCGAGCGTTATACAAGGAGTGAGCGTTCTACAAGGAGCTAGCGTTCTACAAGAAGCGAGCGTTCTACAAGGAGCGAGCGTTCTACAAGGAGCTAGCGTTCTACAAGGAGCTAGCGTTCTACAAGGAGCGAGCGTTATACAAGGATCGAGCGTTCTACAAGGAGCGAGTGTTCTACAAGGAGCGAGCGTTCTACAAGGAGCGAGCGTTCTACAAGGAGCGAGTGTTCTACAAGGAGCGAGCGTTCTACATGGAGCGAGCGTTATACAAGGAGTGAGCGTTCTACAAGGAGCTAGCGTTCTACAAGAAGCGAGCGTTCTACAAGGAGCGAGCGTTCTACAAGGAGCGAGCGTTCTACAAGGAGCGAGTGTTCTACAAGGAGCGAGCGTTCTACATGGAGCGAGCGTTATACAAGGAGTGAGCGTTCTACAAGGAGCTAGCGTTCTACAAGAAGCGAGCGTTCTACAAGGAGCTAGCGTTCTACAAGGAGCTAGCGTTCTACAAGGAGCTAGCGTTCTACAAGGAGCGAGCGTTATACAAGGATCGAGCGTTCTACAAGGAGCGAGTGTTCTACAAGGAGCGAGCGTTCTACAAGGAGCGAGCGTTCTACAAGGAGCGAGTGTTCTACAAGGAGCGAGCGTTCTACATGGAGCGAGCGTTATACAAGGAGTGAGCGTTCTACAAGGAGCTAGCGTTCTACAAGGAGCTAGCGTTCTACAAGGAGCGAGCGTTATACAAGGATCGAGCGTTCTACAAGGAGCGAGTGTTCTACAAGGAGCTAGCGTTCTACAAGGAGCGAGCGTTCTACAAGGAGCGAGCGTTATACAAGGAGTGAGCGTTCTACAAGGAGCTAGCGTTCTACAAGAAGCGAGCGTTCTACAAGGAGCGAGCGTTCTACAAGGAGCGAGCGTTCTACAAGGAGCGAGCGTTCTACAAGGAGCTAGCGTTCTACAAGGAGCGAGCGTTCTACAAGGAGCGAGCGTTCTACAAGGAGCGAGCGTTCTACATGGAGCGAGCGTTATACAAGGAGTGAGCGTTCTACAAGGAGCTAGCGTTCTACAAGAAGCGAGCGTTCTACAAGGAGCGAGCGTTCTACAAGGAGCTAGCGTTCTACAAGGAGCTAGCGTTCTACAAGGAGCTAGCGTTCTACAAGGAGCTAGCGTTCTACAAGGAGCGAGCGTTCTACAAGGAGCGAGTGTTCTACAAGGAGCGAGCGTTCTACATGGAGCGAGCGTTATACAAGGAGTGAGCGTTCTACAAGGAGCTAGCGTTCTACAAGAAGCGAGCGTTCTACAAGGAGCGAGCGTTCTACAAGGAGCTAGCGTTCTACAAGGAGCTAGCGTTCTACAAGGAGCGAGCGTTATACAAGGATCGAGCGTTCTACAAGGAGCGAGTGTTCTACAAGGAGCGAGCGTTCTACAAGGAGCGAGCGTTCTACAAGGAGCGAGTGTTCTACAAGGAGCGAGCGTTCTACATGGAGCGAGCGTTATACAAGGAGTGAGCGTTCTACAAGGAGCTAGCGTTCTACAAGAAGCGAGCGTTCTACAAGGAGCGAGCGTTCTACAAGGAGCTAGCGTTCTACAAGGAGCTAGCGTTCTACAAGGAGCTAGCGTTCTACAAGGAGCTAGCGTTCTACAAGGAGCGAGCGTTATACAAGGATCGAGCGTTATACAAGGATCGAGCGTTCTACAAGGAGCGAGCGTTCTACAAGGAGCGAGCGTTCTACAAGGAGCGAGCGTTCTACAAGGAGCGAGCGTTATACAAGGAGTGAGCGTTAGACAAGGGGTGTGTGTTATACAAGGAGCAAGCTTTATACAGAGCAAGCTTTATACAGAGCAAGCGTTATACATCAAGGTTTTAAAAAATGTGAAGGTTTTAAAACCTGGTGCCTGCTTTGAAAACAATACATTGCATCTCAGTAAATACACAGATGTTCTTACTAAGTAGGCTCCAGTTAGAACAGGTTTCAGAATGGTAGGTGCGTAGTTGTTTTAATCTGACTTGATGGGACCTTTAAAGATTCCCTAGGAGTGGTGGCTGTACTCTGCTTAAGAAAAGACAAGCAACTCATTTTAAAATGGATGGCCAAGGTGATGGCAGTACAAACAGAAACAAAATCATTTTATACCCTGAAACTAATTACATCTTTACATGGCTGCATTTGATTGCTTTTGAACTAGGAGGCTATTAAAGCTTTCATGCTACTATGTACACCGCTTTCAGAATTTGTACCTGTTGCATTTTTTGCACTCTGGTAGACAGGTTATAAATCATTTGCTTTACAAGAATGAAGCATCTCCATGAACACAACACAGGGGCAGCTTGGAATAGAAGAACAGGGAGAGCTAAAACATACAGGTAGTGGACAAAAAAAAAATGGAAACACCAAGTATATTGAAAGCAAGGGCTTCCACACAGGTGTGGCTCATGCGTTAATTAAGCAAATAACATCCCAGCATGCTTAGGGTCATGTATAAAAATGCTGGACAGGCCTGGTTGCCTATAATTAGGGCTAGCATGGCTGCAAGAGGAGACCTCAGTGACTTTGATAGAGGGACGATTGTTGGGGCGCGTTTGGCAGGAGATTCAGTGACCAAGACAGCTCAACTTGCTGATGTTTCACGAGCAACGGTTTCTAATGTGATGTCGGCATGGAACTCCGAGGGAAAGACATCATCAGCAAAGGGCAACAGTGGGCGAAAGCGCATACTCCAGGATCGTGATATCCGTGCATTCAATTGAAGTGCAAGGCAAAACAGACGAGCAACTACAAATTAAGTGACTTTACATTGGTGTATATTTGTATATGTTTTTAGCTCTATCAAGTTGTGTAGCCAATCAATAATACAAAGATGATGGCTTTTGCCAGAGAGAAAATAACTCTTTTGAAATGGCCTTTCATAGGCCAAAATAAAAACATACTTGGTCAATTTGTCATGAAATACATGCTAAAAACATACTTGTAATCATCTAAGATGCCAAGCAACAGCAAAAGTCTGTTTGTGCTTGTGTAGATTGAACATCTTATAGGGAGCTGTACGATACAAGCTGTTCACTCGTCAAAGTCAGAGCGGCCTGAGTGGGTGAAAATAAGCACAACATTTTTTTTTTTTTTAAATAAACAGTATATATAATTGTGTAGATATCTGATACAAGCCCTCAGATAAAAAATATATTGTAATGTATCACCCTCTGGCTGAGGAGGCTCTCGAAAAACATTTCAACGGCGTAGCATATTTTTATTTACAATATTTACAAACAGTTAGCAGATGTTTTGTCACTAACAGTTTCCCAAAAAACCCACAAATAAACACACATGTATAAGGGTCCTAGACTCACTTAATAAACACAGTTAATAAACTGAATTCCCTACTTAACAGGTATAGGCTACTCCTGTTTACCCTGACAAGAAAAAGTCCTTGCTTTCATTAGTGGTGTTTGTTTGTTTTTGTTTTGTTTTGTTTTTTACCTTCATGTTTCAAACACACACACAAACCTTCTTCCATTAGAAGACTGAAGCCATTTTATGCCTTGCAGGTACAGCTGATTAATATTCAAAATCAAGGTGAGGAAGGCTAATTAATTCAACTTAAATCACCTGTTGCCTTACCCTCACTTGGAATAGCACCATATGGCTTCACTTGCCCTTACTAAAGGTGGAGCGCCTGTTCACTCTTCCCCAGGTCCTGGTGCCTCCATATAGAAAACATGCACTCCGTCACAATATATATTACAGATATTGCAGATGGCAACAACAGATGACAGATATTGCAGATGGATACATTGTTTTCACTGGAAACGTTTTAGTAATTGTACAGTAGACAGTTAATAGAGGAAAGACAACTTACCATACTTTGTATCAATTGCTGGTGTCTTCTATGTCTGATAAATGGTTCTCTATCTAAATAAACAAAACATATTTAGTAGACTACTCTTACTCTTCTACTGTTTATTAAAATACTGTTTAAAAATACATATTGGTGAGATTTTAAATTCTTCAATCTAGTGCGGCAAGTTTCCTACAGACTATTCATGTTATATCCCACGATGTTGCTGTGTGTGATTTTACTGCAAGTGTTATACAGAGAGATAATGTTCACAGTGTACATGTTTGTTTGTTTGTTTTATATAGAGATATTAAATGAATGTGTTTCCGGTTAAAGATCATACCACAATTAAATAAAATGTACAGATTTAATTTTTTTTATTAGCATTTTCAAAATATACTGTATTTATTAAAAATATATATATATATATTACAAAATATAATTAAACAAACTGCATATGATCCACATAAACTGGTCCCTTCTAGAATGTTTCGGAGATACACAGCCCATTCTATTATTGTTTTTGAACCAGTACAGAATGGGAGATGTTTTATATATATATGGAATTTCATGATAAAAAAAGCATGCTATCATTTCCTTTGTAATTTGTGTGTCCATAGTACACTGTACACTAGCTTCACGTAGGTGCATTTAGGAATGTTAATAATTCACATCACAACCTACCAGATCATTGCTGCCTTCTTCATCATAATCCTCCTCTATCCCATCAGTCATTTCATCCCTGTCAGCATCAGGACCTCCTTCACCTGGCTCCTCTGTAGAGTTGTCTGCATTCTCAGATATGGATTCTTCATGAAGAGACTCTGTGGTACCTTCATATTTTCTTTGAACATCTTTGAGAATAAGATGAAACACTAAACATAAGTGGATGAAGCAGTCCCAACTATTAGCATTATAAAAGAGCAAAACACTTTTTAAAAAAAAAATTTAGTCATTGCCAATCCAGTTTTTTTTAAAATTATTTTCTCCCCAATTTGAAATGCCCAATTATTTTTAGGCTCAGCTCACCGCTCCACCCCTGCGCTGACTCGGGAGGGGCGAAGATGAACACACGCTGTCCTCCGAAGCGTGTGCCGTCAGCCGCCCGCTTCTTTACACTCTGCAGACTCACCGTGCAGCCGCCTCAGAGCTACAGTGTCGGAGGACAACGCAGCTCTGGGCAGCTTACAGGCAAGCCCGCAGGCGCCCGGCCAGACTACAGGGGTCGCTGGTGCGCGGTGAGTCGAGGACACTCTGGCCAACCTAACCCTCCCTCCCCCCGGACGACGCTCGGCCAATTTTGCGCCGTCCCCTCGGAGCTCCCGTCCACGGTCGGCTGTGGAATAGCCTGGACTCGAACCGGCGACCTCCAGGCTATAGAGCGCGCATCCTGCACTCTAACGAATGCTTTTACTGGATGCACCACTTGAGCAAAACACTTTTGACCAGTCTTGAAAAAATAAAAGTCTATTCTCTCTTTTAATTGAGCAGTCAGTCAGTCATGGAGTGGATATCAGGTTTGTATTGTACAGCACCCCTATATGACATTCTCTCTCTTTTACTATAAGTAGTGGTGTTAACCATTTTGGAACTTTGATTTACAGCAACACTAGGTGTGGGGATTGTATTGCTCATTTTTCCTTACTTACGAGATACCCTGGTATCTCTGAATAGATAATCATCTCCTTTTTAAAAATATGCTGAATATTTTAATGAGCAAGACATCTCACAAGGAGAATGGTATCCCAAAATGTTATTTATCTAGAAAAGCAGTACAACTGGTGATGGGAAGTTTGTTGCCAGATAACTTCACTCAGACTAAATATCTTGGTAGCCCTAAATAGATCAATGTCTCCTCTTTAAAAATATGCTAAGGATTTTAATGAGCAATCTGTCTCAGAAGTTCAGCTGTACCCTAAAAACTAATTTAATAACAATGCTGAATGACTGGGTGGAGCATTTGTCTCTATTTTACCCAAAAGTAATTTTCTTGAGTGGCGACAGCCAAGCCTGGTACAATATTCAATGTAGTGTCCTTGGCAGTCCTGAGCCAGAAACCTATTTTCGAAGGTAAAATGAAGAGAAAATGTCATACCCATTAATTCCACATTGGTAGAAATTGATCATATTTGAGGTACAACAGCACTTGTGGGAGAGACTGTTCTAACATCTCTTTTCTATTCAGAGATACCAAGATATTTAGTGAGAAAATAGTCTGAGTGAAGTTATCCAGAAACAAACTCCCCAGCCCCAGTTGTACTGCTTTCCTAGAAAAACATTTTGGGGTACCATTCTACTTTTTAGAGGTCTTGCTCATTGAAATATGTAGCATATTTTTTAAAGAGGAGACAATTATCTATTGAGGGATACCAGTGTATTTAATAAGTAACGGGTCTGAGTGAAAATTGGCACAATCCCCACCCATCGTCTTGCTGTAAATCATCTCTTTCCAAACCTTTCAACATTGCTGTATATATATACAGAGAGAGAGAGAGAGAGAGAGAGAGAATTTCATATAGGGTTATGTATGACACACGCCTGATATCCGCTCAGCTGAATCATACATAGCACTGTACTATATTTTTTATAATAGTAAAAATAAAAATAATTAAACTGTAATTTTAATGTAACTTCATTTCTATCTGATACAAGGCATTTTATGACAAAACAGTATGTTTAATACTGTGTCATAACGGAGCACAAAACCTGCACTGCATAGATATAAGTAACATCCGAGGTCACAGAAGTGATTAGAATGCCTATAGTCAATATGGTAAAAGAGAGACATCTGAACATACAGTTTTTCTGCTAAACACTATGTAGTGAAATACAATTACTTTTTTATGAGTAATGTCTTGAAGTCTCTATATACCCTCCACATTAGTCTGGATTAACATACTCACATGAGGATGTTATATGATCAAGCATTCCTGTTGCCTATCTTGTATCTGTCAAAATGACAGATAACTGCATCGTTTTAATTTACTTCCTGATGGGTTGTCTCCGATTAAATATCATTTTACCCACCAGTTTCTGCTCTCTGCTGCTTCTCAATCTTATCCAGTCTGCCCAGCAGGGAATCAATTTTTGTTTTAATTTGCATCAGTTCCTTTTTGATTGTCTGCAGCTCATCTGATTTTACTGTTGAGACAAAGAAAAAGAAAACAATTGCAAAAACAACAACACATCCCTTTCGGTTTTTCTCCTTTGAGAACCCAATTTCTACTATTTGAAATTCATACAATTGTGTGAAGCAGCAGGGTTCTTCTTAACAAAAGCACCCAGCAGCGTTTCAGATTTTTAAAGAAATCATGCAGCTGTATGCAGTGTGTTCAATCATTTACAGGAAGCAAACTAAACTGGCTGCCAGGTTCCTAAATGCAGTGTAACAGGTAGTACGTCAATAAGGCAAACGTTTGCTGTATTTATTTTTTAGTGTGAAAATAAAATGCAGCCTTAATTATAAGACATGTCACAGGTCCTGGGAGTCTGTCTGCAGCAGTATCTTAAAGTCCAGTCATGGCTCTGCCTCCCAAGCCTGTGGGGACACTGTAGGATTAGGGGCCATGCTTACACAGGGGCTTACACACTTACAGCAATGATGGTATTGCCACTGCTATTCCAAATGTTGGAATGTCAATATTCTTTAGTTTCTGAACAACTCTAGTTTGCATACGCAGCTTTCTGGTTTCCAATTGGGCCCTCTCAGCATTATGAAGTAGAACTGAAACTATATTGAAAAAAAACGGGACTGGGTGCTGTACCGAAATACAATGCAAAATAAATACAAGGAGGTACAGGCAGCAAGGCAGAGTGCTAGACCAGAGCTTATACCAATCACGTCCTACAGGAGTCACGGTCCAGCCACTAATGGCACCTGGTGCTAAACCCACCTCACATGTGCTCAGCATCCCATTTGGTAAAGGACAGGTTATATTTTTGAGAATGTTTTGAACCAGTTAACAAGACAAAAATTACACTGATGTGAAATTTAATTTTCATTCAGTTATGCGATGCCTTTTCTGTGTGTTTTTATTTTCAATATCTTGTACTTTCCATCTCTCGTTCAGTTTCACATTACATTTAATCAGTGGTTTTGTTTTTAGGATGGCTTCTGAAATTATGTTTCTATGGTTACTGGGAGACACCCCACTGTTCTGATCCAAGTACCTCCATTCCTATTTTGTTCTGGGTGTTAGAAAAAAAAAAAAAAAAAAAGATAAGACATGAAATTGCCAGGGACTAAAACAAAGGAATGCTTGATGCGACTGACATGAAAATTACAGCAATGTATGCTGTAAACGGTTGCATTTTTAAAAGAAGATATTTAGAAATACATTTTGGGTGGGAGTGGGAGTGGGGGTGGGGGTAGGGGTGTGACCTGTGTTTTGACAAACCTCTAGTGAAGGGGAATGCCCAGCCTCAAAGGTTCAATCTTTTGTTTGAATCTTTATTTTGACTCTCATGCCCTGTTTATTTGCTGTGTGTGTTTAATAAACGTGCGCCTTAAACTGCAGCTTCTGTCTCCGAGTCTCTCCTACCGTAATGAGGACTATATATTCAGACACTCACGCTTTCATCCTTTTCTATAGATATGATATGAAAATATAATTTATGTAGGAGGATCACAGCCTACTAAATAAACTGAAAATAGGATTTTTCCACTTGTATCGAAGCAACATCATCCTGTCCTGAGAATATATACGTTGCTAAGGCACATACAAGCATAGCAACTCCAGTGCCATTAATAGCTTTTTGGCCTGAAAAACAGACTAGGAAAAACAAGCTACAGCAAAATACAGAGACCGAAAAACTGTATTAGAAGTGTAATGTATTAGGTTCTTTAAAGCACGATACATTACAATAAAGGTCAATTATGCTTTTTATGTTGTGCTAAACATCAATTCATTGAATACAATGCAACTCAAAATGGTACCATAGTTATTTTTGACGGGTAACAATCCATTATAATTGAACAGCACAACTAATACAAAGATTCATAAGGAAGCTTTTCAGTTCATCTCAATATGCAATGGATTATCAAAATACTCATTATTATTTATTTGTTATATGTTCTTTTGCTAATTAACATGCTGCTACTCTATAGGAGATATTTAAATGCTGGTTTGCATTTGATGTCTATGTCTGCTCAGATACATCTGGATAATGACATTCCAATTGGATAGTTCTGGCACTACTTTCCCAAACGTTTGGTCCTGTATGGAATCACTATAGTTTGTCACCTTGATTCAGAATCTTTTGTGCACAGATTCAGAATTAAAGTTGAAGAAATAAACTAGAAAGACTAGAAACAACTGGCACTTCCTATGTCACGTTGAAAAGTAAGAAATAAATCATTTTTTTAAATGAACATAATGCTTGTTTGCTACAGCTTGGAATGGAAGTGAATGACGGGTAAGATTTATAAGATCATTTCACAAACATTTTTTTTTTAGAAACTCTTCAGTTTTGTATAGGAGCAAAAACTTTACAAATTCGAGGCCAAAACAAGAAAAGGATGTCAAGCATGAAAATGCTTCACCTCAGCACTTTCACACCTTTATTTTCTCCTTATATTCAGTATATAAATACAGGATTTACTATTACAACTGTCTTCTGGCTCGAGGCAAAATGCATATGCTTTTATAATATTAATAAAAAAAACAAAAAGTTTGATATGCCTGTTCAGTAATGTCCTTTTTTATACTAGACTGTTTATGTAAAAATAATAATAATAATAATAATAATAATAATAATAATAATAATAATAATAATAATAATAATAATAATAATTTCAATTTCTAGATAGTGCTCATTTTTAATCATGCTGCAGTTCTAAGTATTGCTTTTATAGATACACCTGCCCCAGGGTGAAGTTTTGATTTTATGAGTGCAGAAGCCAGCATCTATGTTACAATACTTCACACATGATGTGTCTCAGAACCCAAAATGCAACCTGAATATTTGAGTCAAATGAAAAACGCAGTCATTCTTCTGCATTGGTAGTAAATGAAAAGTATTGCTGTGCCACTGCATTTAAGAAATGTCTTGTTTATTAAAATGTTTTACCTACTTTAGAAGAGGGGATGATCATCTATTCAGGTATACCAAGATCTTTCTATACATTGTTCAGTTTTACTAGGAGACTGATCAGTCAAGACCCACACATGTTAGTCAGTATGTTTGAATAGACAGCCCTATAGTTCTGCAAATCAAGCTGTAACATAAATGCAAAACCAGATACTGCCATGCAATTTGTCAACCTTAATGTACTGTATTGCTGTTTGTGATGAACTTTAACAAACATGGAATATAAAACACAAATGAATCCATTGGCTTGTTTTGCACTTTCGCTGTCTAATTTTCCACTACTTGAGATGCAAATCTTTGTAAGCTGACAAGAAAATTATACGCAGTGTGGTTTTGAGATAGGAGTCATTTTGTAGAGACTGTTTTAATCTTTTTCAATTGAACTTTCTAAATACATTAGAGAACAGTGATGCAAGCATTGTAAATGTCTCATTTAAACAGGTCTGTTATTATTTTAAATCAATAATCTATCACATTTGAAACACAAAGAATAAAACAGGTCTGCTCTGTATTGATTAGATGAAAAACTGTTTTGGCATTGGATTCTCATCTTAACAGTGATTAACAATAACCATAAAGCTGACAATACCATTAATTTAAGTCTTATTGATTCCAATGTCAGTCAGCCCTTAATGCCAATATTCCAGTATACGGGACCCATTCTTAAACTGTTAATCAGTTAAAACACACAAGAAGCATGGAGAACGCCTTGGTTTTCCATGACAAGAACAACTCACTTCATGTTTGAGTAATGATGAATACTGGTATATAAAAGCCCCTTTGCAATGCAACTCAAATTAATCAAATCTACACTAAAGTAAGTCAATTAGATGCCAGAGATATAATGTTCTCGTGAAATCCCTGGAAACTTTTTTAAAGGAATGATGTGAATGAAGATATCACATTGGCATTCCCGTTTGTAAAACCTACATTTGGGTCCTGAAGACGAGGAGCCTGTCATTGATCTTGATGCCCCTTTTATAGGAAAGCTGCTTTTGCCTCTGCGTGTGGAGGGCACTGTCACCCGGGCCCGCTTCAAGGGGATCACTGCACGAGGAGGTGCGGGCACACGGCCATGGTAATCAAATAGCCTGAAGGAAAAAAAAAAAATGTAAAGATTTTTTTTGTTGTTGTTTTTTTTATTCTTTTAAACCCTTGTTGTGTTACAAAAAAATTAGTGGCATTAATTATAATTAGAAAAAAAATACTATAACCACATTTAGCAGGTCGTGGCCAGGTATGAACCAGCAACCATGCACTGTCCAAGCAAGAGATTTTAGCTAACAAAATGATTTAATAATGATTTAACAAACATGTGTTTTCATTTTAAAACATGACCTCTACTAGTACTAAACTATGTTAGGAAATATGTGTCTGCAATAAAAATATGTGTCCTTGGTCATTTCACGGGAGAAATTTCTCCCCAACCTTTCAATGCCTTTCCTGTCATTTACCAGACAGCTGCTGGCCCTATTGACTGACATGCTTTGCAGCCAATAACAAGCTTTCACCCAGGTGCCACTGCCGAGGTGAAATAACGTATAGGAAATTAAACAATACCAGTCTTCTTCTTAGTGAGGCAGGGAAACTGAAAACGGTCTTTAACCAAATGTAATATCATATATCACGTTTGAAAATGAAAATACAGTATTTCTGCCACTGAACATTTGAGACCAATGTAGCAAAACGAAAGGCACAAGAGTTAAAGTTTATGTAATTATTTTGTTAGCTTCAACCACTTTAACCCATAAATAATTACCCATACTTTGCCTCATTTGCATGAGGCGGATCTATGGTTGACAATGGATACGTAAAACATTAAAGTACCTGTATGGAAGCTTTTGGGACAGAAATACATAGCTCAAAATTGGTAGAACAGTAGTAAAAAAAAAAGAAGTCTAGCTACTTTAAATCCACACAATATTAAATGTGATCAATTTTATGTATGTTTATCTTATTTACAGTGCCTTGCGAAAGTATTCGGCCCCCTTGAACTTTGCGACCTTTTGCCACATTTCAGGCTTCAAACATAAAGATGAAGAAAATTTTTTGTGAAGAATCAACAACAAGTGGGACACAATCATGAAGTGGAACGAAATTTATTGGATATTTCAAACTTTTTTAACAAATAAAAAACTCAGAAATTGGGCGTGCAAAATTATTCAGCCCCCTTAAGTTAATACTTTGTAGTGCCACCTTTTGCTGCGATTACAGCTGTAAGTCGCTTGGGGTATGTTTCTATCAGTTTTGCACATCGAGAGACTGAAATTTTTGCCCATTCCTCCTTGCAAAACAGCTCGAGCTCAGTGAGGTTGGATGGAGAGCATTTGTGAACAGCAGTTTTCAGTTCTTTCCACAGATTCTCGATTGGATTCAGGTCTGGACTTTGACTTGGCCATTCTAACACCTGGATATGTTTATTTGTGAACCATTCCATTGTAGATTTTGCTTTATGTTTTGGATCATTGTCTTGTTGGAAGACAAATCTCCGTCCCAGTCTCAGGTCTTTTGCAGACTCCATCAGGTTTTCTTCCAGAATGGTCATGTATTTGGCTCCATCCATCTTCCCATCAATTTTAACCATCTTCCCTGTCCCTGCTGAAGAAAAGCAGGCCCAAACCATGATGCTGCCACCACCATGTTTGACAGTGGGGATGGTGTGTTCAGGGTGATGAGCTGTGTTGCTTTTACGCCAAACATAACGTTTTGCATTGTTGCCAAAAAGTTCGATTTTGGTTTCATCTGACCAGAGCACCTTCTTCCACATGTTTGGTGTGTCTCCCAGGTGGCTTGTGGCAAACTGTAAACGACACTTTTTATGGATATCTTTAAGAAATGGCTTTCTTCTTGCCACTCTTCCATAAAGGCCAGATTTGTGCAGTATACGACTGATTGTTGTCCTATGGAGAGAGTCTCCCACCTCAGCTGTAGATCTCTGCAGTTCATCCAGAGTGATCATGGGCCTCTTGGCTGCATCTCTGATCAGTCTTCTCCTTGTATGAGCTGAAAGTTTAGAGGGACGGCGAGGTCTTGGTAGATTTGCAGTGGTCTGATACTCCTTCCATTTCAATATTATCACTTGCACAGTGCTCCTTGGGATGTTTAAAGCTTGGGAAATCTTTTTGTATCCAAATCAGGCTTTAAACTTCTCCACAACAGTATCTCGGACCTGCCTGGTGTGTTCCTTGTTCTTCATGATGCTCTCTGCGCTTTAAACAGACCTCTGAGACTATCACAGTGCAGGTGCATTTATACGGAGACTTGATTACACACAGGTGGATTCTATTTATCATCATTAGTCATTTAGGACAACATTGGATCATTCAGAGATCCTCACTGAACTTCTGGAGAGAGTTTGCTGCACTGAAAGTAAAGGGGCTGAATAATTTTGCACGCCCAATTTTTCAGTTTTTTATTTGTTAAAAAAGTTTGAAATATCCAATAAATTTCGTTCCACTTCATGATTGTGTCCCACTTGTTGTTGATTCTTCACAAAAAATTACAGTTTCATATCTTTATGTTTGAAGCCTGAAATGTGGCAAAAGGTCGCAAAGTTCAAGGGGGCCGAATACTTTCGCAAGGCACTGTATTTCATTAATTGAGTTTCATGTCACAGGTTTATACATCTTATGTATCTCGTTCATTTATACAGAAAGATGAATACTGCGACAAATGATTGACTTGCAAGAGAAGACATGGGTATTGTGTAGTATTCCTCACTGTTATTCAGTATTCAGATATATACAACTGGCTGAACTCAACAAATGTTGTCATCAGTATTTTCCGAATGTCATATGAGATAGATGTAGGCCGTGAATTTTAGTGTCGTATATTACAAAATCATCCCTTTTTCATTTACTCAGAATCATACAAACGAAAAGCAAAGCAGGCAACATCATACATTTTGATAAATGTAATTTCAGAAGCAGAAAGCAAAAGGCAGATGCATTCTACCTGACAGCTACAGCTTATCATGTTTGCAAATCATTCTAGAAGTTAGACAGCTATTATACAGAAATGTTGACAGGTATAATATGTTCTCAATTTGCTTCCAGACAATCAGTCAGAGCTGTTGACAGGAGCTGAATGGAATGAAACGTTTGGCAATTTATTCAAAAAAATAGTCCAGGCAATTGTGGATGAGTGACCTCTACAGTCATCATTATAACCATCCAGCCTGCCAGGATCACAGACACAAACAACTTCAGGTGGATCTGACCCTTGAAAAGGATGCCACTGAATCTGTAGACGGGAGTCCAGGGATACCTGGGTCGTGTTTTTAGTCACAGTGTGTTCTGGGAGCTGAATTTATAACTCTTTCAAAAGTGTCAGGATTCAGTGCTATAGACTAGAGACACCAATTTTCACTGATATTACTCAGGGTTGACCACCTTGAATTATACAACCAATGTTGAGGGATGCAGAAATTTAAAAAGATTTTCATTTTTGATACTGCAGAGTGGAATACATTTTTTGCCGGATCTCATTTTAGAATTTTTCTTGCACTCATTCTAATTCAATGACAGACTGTCCTTGAAAATCGAATAGTTCCAAATCACACCTCCATCTAAGGAAAGTATGCAACTTTTTAATATACGTTTAAACATAACATTGTCCTGGACTGAAGTAAGTGCTGGACAGGTAAGTACCACAGGAATGGTTGGAACGATTATGTGTTGCTTGAAAAAAAAAAAAAAAAAACCTTATGCATGAATCTTCAATTTTATCTACAACATAAGCAACTTTTAATTATTAGCAATTACTTGTTTAATTATTAGCAATTACTAGCAATTATTATAAGCAATTATTTCTACATACATAACATTTAGGTGTTTTAGATTAATCTTTTACACAGAGCACCTATTTCATTGTTTTTTATTACAAGTATTACTTGTATTGTAACACTTGAAATGTATTTGCTTACGATTGTAAGTCGCCCTGGATAAGGGCGTCTGCTAAGAAATAAATAATAATAATAATAAAAATAATAATACAAGTGTATATTTGATCTCCAATAACCATAGTATTACTGATAATAGCACTATTCAAGTTCTATTGGTTCTTTTAACAGGCAACCTTCTCCCTGCTGTTGCCAAGGACTCATTATAATATACAGAAAGTAGTCTCAGAAAGATGGTAAAGGCTTACAATACAAAATCCTTTTTTTTTTTTTTTTTTACTACTATCTAAATATGTAACAGAGGCCCTTCACAAATAATATGATTTGTTATTTTTTTTAAAACAGCTAATACTTTTTGTCATTTCATTTGATATGTGCTTGTTATAAGCTTAATATCTCAGACGTGATGCTTCCCCAGCCACAGTGGAAAGCTAGGTTATGAAGGGCAGGATTTATAAATATAGATTTTTCATCACTTTCCCTTCTGGCAACCGAGACACGATGTGAAACTAAACAAAGCAAGTGAAGTATTTAATAAGAAACTAGTTTACAGCCTGCACCATAAGGATTGAACACCGAAAAAGCGCCTCACAAACACACACACACACACACACACACACACACACACACACACAAACACCCCCCCCCCCACAAACCATTGTACATGAGGCTGTTTCTGCGATACTAGAACATCTCGTCACTCAAATTAGCTTTCCAGCACTTGAGGTGAAATGATGAAAAGTATTTTTTTTAAAGCAGGTGAAACGGATATAAGGCGGTTTCCATTGCCATCTTTTTTGTATCCTGTCTGCTTGTGTTGTTTACAGTAATGTAAGCTCTATTAGTATTGGCTGTAGCCTTCTAAAAGTTTATCATGGGAGGTGTCTGACTACTATCGAATCAGTATGTGACTTGTAATGCAATACAAAAATGAAGCAGAGTAAATGTTTCACAATTGACCGCTGCTCAATGTTAGTTTATAGTTTATCAATTTTAGAACAGTGTTACCAATAAACTGAAGCCTTTAAACCATTTATTTCTACATGCAAATCGACATAAAAACCAGTGAAAACAACAAAAATAAACCATGCCATAAACATTGTGGTACAATCAGTTCAGTAAATATAGCAATTGTAACATACAGTAATTCAGTTTGAGTGATCATTCTTTCAACTGTTTAAAAAAAAAAAAAATGTGTGTATATACACACACACACACGCACACAAAAGCAGTATGTCATGTATCATCCAATTTAGATAAAAGAAAATACATACCGATTGTAGAAATCATCTCTGTAGTAGTCATAATCAAATTCATAACCACTGTAGAAACAAGAAAAAAAAAAATTGTTATTTTTTTGTTATTTCATTTGTTATTTTTATAACTATGACTGTATTCTATATCAAATCACCTTTGCTTTACTTTTTCTTTTTAACCCTTTAGAGAGGAGGTTCCTGGAATACCTGCCGGAGCCCATATCACTTTATGTGTCTTTTGGTGATTAATAGGTGAGAAAATAGGCACCGCACTGCTGTCATAGAAACGGGCAGCTATTCTAGACACCACAGAAGGGATAGCGTGTCATTACATGCAAGTCATGTATTCACATAACACAGTCAACATTTTAAGAACTACATGAAAATGACACAGGTGGGTAATTTTCTTCCAAAGTGACCTATGCCTATGTTACCCTCCAGGCTAACCGGTGCCTGACCCATAATACACACTGAACACAATTTCAGAGCTGTTTAGAAAGTCAAAGCCCCAATTCCAGAGGACATTATAATATTGTGCAGAAACAGTAGTCTAAAAAAGATGGCAACAATTTCAACAATTATATATATCAGATACAGTACATCCTAATTATTCTCTTATTTTTAAAATACCGCTATTTAGTAATTTTAGATTTTGTCTTTCATTTTGAAAGACTTTTATTTTCCTCTTCTGTCCCTGAGCAGTATATAACGCTGCTGGCATCTTGAGATGTTTATTTCTGTTATGTAAAATAATCTGATTTTAAAATGACAGTTCCTAATGGAGATAATGCTTTTCCCTCATAACATTGTTATCACGTTTTTGGAAAACATACTTTCATTTTGGTGGACTGAAATAATCATAAAAAACATAGTTGCAATAAGCCTTTAAAAAATGTTAAGTGGAAAGCCCAATCTTAGCAAGCAGAGCCTTTAACATTCACTGGTGATGGATGATCCTTTTAACAGGTAATACAACTGGTGGAAATAATCTGCAGATTAAATGGATTTGTCATAAATTCCGATCATTGTGCTGCAACGCACCTTGCAGTAAAAAGCTTGTTATAAACTTATTCATGCAGCTACTGACGTTCATTTTGAGACAAGTTGATCATATACAATTGCATTAAACATTTCTAACTGGAATTCAGACATTTTTCAAACAAATTATAGTACAACATATTTGGAAAAATACCTCCCTCTCTAGAGCAATTGCCTAAAGGCCTTTGTATAGATTGTTGCTGATGAAAATTCTAGGTAGGTTGGTATAGCCTCATTTATCATAGACTGTCATGATAAAATGTACATTACAGTATTACATTTTCCCATAGAATTCAAAGTGAAACATCAGAAGGTCTCCAATGCAGAATCGCATCATTAACACATGCCTGTTGTTTCCCATACCAGTACCTCAGATTTCAAATCGTAGTTTTAGTTTGCATTTTATTATAAGAAAATCTATTTGAATTGATGTCTGTAACCAATCACTCATGCACACACAGTAAGTGTACTCTTCTGTGCTGTTTCACCCTTTTCTTAATGCTGTTCAGTTACTGTACATGCAGATGAGTCATAGATCTGGAACTGGAAGGTAAGTTCAGTAGTTTCATGGTCGGTTAGAATGGGCCTAAAGTATGAGCGTCCCACAGTGACACACTGTGTCCAAGTAATACATTCCTCTCAGGAAAAGCTCCAAATAATTAACATTTAAAGCTTTCTAAAAAGGTCACACCTTTTGTACATTATGTATGATTGTCTTTACATATTTCAGTGTCTTATTTATTGTGTTATATACTGTATTGCATAACAGTTTAATAAAGTATGTTTCTCTGAATCCATTTATAACATAGCAAAATCATTAATTACTAGACAGATAATCAGTACAGGAGTAATGATGTGTATAAAAATAAACAAGTGGGTGTATTTATATTGTGCAGTCTTAAACACACCCTTGCATACTGTGAACAGTGAACAAAGAAGAGAACTACTGAATGCACACCAACATTCAATTTCAATTTGATTTGAAGTTCCCAATTTGAATGTCGCCTCGTTGCTGCACCCCACTTACAGATGCAGAAGACTGGAGATCAATGTGCGATCAATGTGTTCAGCCAATTACTTCATTTCATCCACTGAACAAAACATCCAATGTTACCAAACTACAAGGACCCAGCCTGGGAGGTTTCCATTTGAAATGATTGGGCACTTGACCAGTAGTGAACTAGCTCCCTCCAAGCCTGTGCAAGCGGATTAGCCAATGCACTGGACCCTGTGCCCTGCCAAGACCTAGCAGCCGTTCCTTTACGAGGTGAGCCACTGGAGACCCCTGTGCACTTGAACATATTTGAAGCTATCCTTTAGATTAGCTGTGATAAGATCTTAAACATTCCTCAATTTGACTGGCAGAAAAAAATAATTTAACAGAAACCATCTCATTTGATTTGTGCTGCATGAAATTATCTTATCATCAGTGGACAATGACAGATTAAAGTATTTTCAGCAATCGCAAGTGCAACATTTTTGGCCACATTTGGCCAAGTTCAGCCAGATGCTTGGTCACATCTGAAACATTTTAAAGTTTGGTTATGTGTAACTACATCTCACCTATAAAGGGAAGAGAGAGGTCTCTTGGATCCAGCTTTTGGTCTGTAGGGTTTTGGTTCACCAGCCATATTGATATCTGTGGGAGAAACATACAAATACAGTGTAATGATTTACATTATAACGTAATAATATTCCTGTTTTCAAGAGATAATTATTAAGTTGAAACATTATTATTATTATTATTATTATTATTATTATTATTATTATTATTATTATTATTATTATTATTATTATTATTAACACTAAGAATACTGTGTAGTGGGAAACCCAGCGAGTAGGGTAGCCTGATTTACTACCAAGATTTTAAAAACTGTACTTAACATTTTGATATATTTTATATAATTAACCTAAAGACTTTAAGTGCTGATATTTTAGCTCCGTTCGTAGGCTGTAAGGATCAGATTTGCTGAAGCTACGTTTCTGTAGGAAAACTTACAGTACAAAATGTTTAGCAAATAAAACAAGGATAGTACACAGAGCTTTCTTATGGAATGTTGTTTTTTTATTATTATTTGTGTAATGCTATGTCTGTTTTTTTTTGTGCTTTTTTATTTAAAAAAATATGTCCAATTGAGGCAGGCTGCTTGCAGTGCTTTAACACATCCTAAAAAGTTTGTGGAAACCCAGTTTAAGAAAGCTGTATGATATCAGTCGTTGCACAAGGCCACATTTAAGTCAGACAGAAAAATTTAAATATACCCTCCTGTATTTTGATATTAATTAGGTTATTTGCATTTGGAAGGGGAATTTCTCTTTCTTTCTCTAAAAGAAAACTACATGGAAACCTACGCTACCCAAAAGTAGGGGAGACCAGGTCTGGTTGTCACACTTTTTACTCTTTATTATTTTCCTCAATCTGGTGGCATTCTCCAAGGTTCTGTTCCTCGTTATATTGAAAAATAACTCTTCATGTACAAATTGACGTTTTTTATTTCAGCGTAACTGTATTCCAAATATGATATTTAGACGGTTGAAAATGCGCCGGTCATCTGTGACAAGCTGCCCCATGCTGGGGTTGGGTGTCACAAAGTATGTTCTTGGTCTTACAGTAAACAATAATGCAACATTTTTTGTTTTTTTAAATAACATAAAGTTTCTACTGTGTACAATGACAGAAAGTTGTATTTTTACTTTTTATGTGAACATAAAAAATATAGACCTATATATATTTGAAATGTTGACCCATGCTACAAAATAATACCACAACCTCCACAAAACCGGAGGACAAACAGTAAATAACTTAAATAAGCATCATATGGTGACATATCTAACATGTTGGTGTGAAAAAACTAGAAAAAATATAACACTTCTTCCTATAGGATTTACATGTGACAACCAACCCCAAAAACTATGTGACAACCTGCCCCAACCCGACTTTACATGATAATTTAATTCTCTCAGTACTACTAGGAGAACCTACTGGTTTTGTTTTTACACCAAAAGATAGCCAGTATCTGGTTCTATTAACATGGCCATCAGTTCAAACAAACTCCAATACTACTAAGAGTTATAAAATAAATAACAACATATACATTTTTTACTTTGGGTGTGAAAAAAAATGAAATATGTGCTAACCTTTATGTTAGATGGAATTGACCTCAAATTACGAGATGGTTGAGTTCCAGACAATAGAACACACATTTCAGTGTTAGTATCACCTGCCTGCACCATCTAGTGTCATAGTTATGAGCACTGTGACAACCAACTTGTGTGACAACCAGTCCCGGTCTCCCCTACTACCAAAATAGACTGAGAAAAAGGTGAGACTTTTTCTTTTTCCATGGAAGTAGTTTGGTAATATGCAATCTTGTAGAGGCTTGTTCAGGGATTATAAACTCAAGAAGTAAAGCAGCAGCTGCCGTTGTTAAGACTGATTTACTGCACTCTCGAGTTGTGTAAAAAATGAGTAGAGGTTACAGAGAGGACGCCACTTTCTTAAACTGATTGATAGCTGCTTCTTCACTTGTAACTTGAAATCAAAGAAGATTGATTGCATCTGCTCCTGCTTTGCTTTTTACATCCTCTCTGCTAATCTTTGAACAGTTTTCAAGGTCAATCTCTGTCCTCTGTGACTATAGCCAGCTTACAGGCAAATATTTACTGTACATAGAGTTCTATAATTCGATTATCTGTTCCATATCTATGTGGTCGCAGGACTGCATTTATGTGCACAATAAGTAGCAAGCCTAACGTGCACCATAAATCTAAATTTACTGTCCCATTTACTAACAGAGAACGCATTAATTTCGTGCACACTGTTTGGCTAATTTACATACCATCACCGTGATATCTTTTGTTCAGTGGCTTATTGTAAAAGGTGGAGGTGGCTTACATTGACCGAAAATGAGCGATCAACAGAAGCAGCCCTCCGCAGGGGACAGGCAGAGGCAACGCAAACTAAAAGAGTTAGAATTTCTAGTGGAGGAGGTTGTTTACATTATAGTACCCTGTTTGGGCCAGTGTTTTATTTAACCACTCTATTATTTGTACCAATGTAATAAACTATAGAATTAAATCTAAGAAATTATAACATTCATTCACATTTATTCACGCTTAATATAACCTGTTATTTACAGGTAATTTTCACTGATCTATATGAAAATGTTAATGTAATGCCTCCATGATGCCAGATAGATTTCAGCCCAGAAAAATAGGTTTAAATAGTGCTCCTATCAGTGGTTAAAGCCTGATTTCCAAACGAACTAATTATCGCTCACTTTAAGGAGCACACTACGACCGCCCTTTAGTAAATACAAATCACATATTCATTCTGATTACCATAGTGTGGCACAATAAAATCAGTGTGCACCATAATATGCCCACTATTGCACATGTTAATGAATAAAATTGCAATAGTAAATACGAAAATCATGAGCATGCATACTGATTGCATGATGCACCATAGTGTTTCGTGCCCTTGTCAGCCACAAGGAGATTTATGGGGAAAGGAGGCATTGATCCAGGATTATTGATAAGAACTATAGGTAAGGACTCACCTGTGAGGGAAGGAAAAAGAGTGGCCTGCTGTTTTGTTTTTTTATTTTGACTGTGGGGAGAGAGCTGTTCAGGGGTGAGTAATTCTCTCTATAAACTGTTACAATTAAAATAAACACAATTACATAAACTAACTAGTTACTAGAAGTTTAACATTTTGAAAGTTGGTCCAGATTTTAAATTGTCACAAGTGCAGTATAAAGACTACACATCTTCATACTGTCACTGAAAAAAAGCACTAACATCACAGCAGCAGCCAAACTGTTCGTGCAGATCAATCAAAAAAGCCTTAGCTTATGGTCGTTAAGATGTCTGTATCAAATTTCACTGTTGGAAAGTATTTTAACACAAACATATCAACTTAATTGGAATTAACAATAGCGACGACAGCATATTGGCACATCATCAAATCTCTTTTATACTAGAGGGAACCGAAAGGAAAGCATTTAACAAATAATTACATTCACATCCTCAGAGATATTTACATCCTCAGAGGTAAATCTTACTATGTTGTTGTGAAAACCCTTTTTAATGCAGTGCATGTTTAATTGATAGTATGGTTCTTATAATGTTTGACATATTAGCATAGCCCCCTCCTTAATTACCATACTATAAAATGACACACACTGGTGAGCCACTGGAGGTTTGTTGTAAATCCATGTGCAAATAAAGCATAGTACCTCTATTTGTATAACAAACATAGTTACTGAAACACTTACACTATTTTCTGTGTTGTTTTAATGATCTGAATACAAACAGCAGTAGAGCTAAATGCTGCCACACTTCAATCCCATTTGTTTTTTTCCCTAACAGTATTTAACATCACTGAGGACATTAAAAATACAGTGGTAATAGTAAGATCATTTAAATAGACCATTATATGTGGGTGGAGTGATAAACATGGGATTGATGCATCAATATTGCATGCAAGTGGTAATACTGATAAATACTTTTTGCAGTGGTCTGGAAACTGCCTGTGGGCAGCAATGACATTAGATAGGATGGTCCCATTAGAAAAAGGCATTGCCTGAGTGTGTGTTCAGTCATTCTGATAAATACAGATACATTCAAAATCTTGACAGAAAATCCAGATTTTAAACTGAAACAGGAGACATTGATAACTGATAAAAAGTTACATTTTCTTTACCATTCAGGGCAGATCCAGTGATGTATTTTCAGGTGAGGTTCAGGTAACCTTCCTGTCCTGTATAATTTGTCCCTAGCTCATTATTTAAGTTCTTTTCAGCCACCAATTAATTCACTAAGAGGCTAGTTTTGGTGTTAAAAACATTTTTTTTTTAAATGAAAGTATAAGTACTGTAAAATCATGAGTTTGTTTCCATGCAACACTCTGCCCTAGTCCATGTCGTACATATTATTGATGGACTAGAGGCAGAGTGCTGCAGGGGGGCAGGTTAATAGTTACACTCTGGTGTATCAGATGTACTTGGAGGATACACTTGAGACATGTACTTAAAAACAAAATGTAATTATTTTGAAAATAACTTTGCTAAATACATGTTGCTAATACATACAGATTTTATTTTGAAGGACATCCAGAAAATCGATTGGCTGCATGGATCAAATGGATAATGTTTTATTTTATTTAAATAAGTAACAATGCACAATCAATACGTGCAAACAACTACTAATTCTAAATTCATACCTTATTTATTTCAAATGAACTGAGCATCCAGTAACATTACACTCAACACTTACATCATTGCTTAATAATGTAATGGTAATGTCTCCACTCTTGTTAAATTGGTGCCAGGTAATAACAGAACATACATAAAGTGTTAATGGTGCAAAAAAGCAACTATTTCTATTGTGAGAGATAGTAATACTTTGCATATGCATAAACTTGCAATTTAAAATATGAATATGGCAGGGTGGTGTGGGATGTCCCTTTTCCACAGAATTCTCATTTCATGAATTTCTCCTGTGAATCGACAAACTCCTATCAGTATTCACCCAGCAGGCTCTCGAGCATCTTCTTATAAAGGGCGAACATTGACATGAGTTCTCTTCATAATAAAATAATCTACACTGGCAAATCCATCAGTCCTCCAAATGTCAGAAGCAGCTGAACACAATGGGCTAAGAGCCATTCAAGTCCCATGACTTTCACGTTAAGAAACACATTTCTGTGGATCCCTGCAGGATTGGGTGGCATTTGTCTTGAGCTCCCCTAGGTATTACTTGGAGCTTGTTACAGTTTTCTATTCCTATGCATGGCATGACATTGAGTATAACCGCTAATGCTCTGGAAGGAGGTGGAGCATCACATCAGAATAGAAAAAAGAGGTTTTATAATTACATGATTTCATCCAACAGTAAATCTCGATTTGACATTTTTGCTCTGCCCAGGCTCTAACTCCAGCTTCACTGCACAAGGCAGTTAATTCCTGTTCACTACATGCACTTTTAAAAATGAGAAGAAATAAATCTCATCTTGTATGTGCTAGCTTGATAAAAAAAAACATATTACATGAATGAATTAGCTGTGTGAACAGTAAGCTCCAAAGCATCATTCAGATGAGCTGACTACAGAGCCAGTTTCATCAAGCAACCCGTAATTTAAACATTTTAAAAGAAGGTCAGTTCCTAACATTATCAGCATACACAACTGCATATTTTCTTTTACAGACCAGAACGTGTGAGCATTGTTCCAGTGTTTGAATGCACGTCTTTCTGTATTAGTTTGAATAATTAAATGTGCATACACATGGATCTTTATTACGACTGTCATGTTTTTCCTAATTGATTCAGGGGTGCAGTATGGACTTAAAGGTGTAGTAATGATATATTCTGATAGTTTTGATATATATTTTTATTCAAACACGATAGGTAAATAAACTATTTTTTTCCTCTTTTACTCCGGAATGTTTGCCGGGAGAAAGACATTTTTTCTTCTACACATCGCAGTGCATCCAGTTCATGCTCCCTCCTGGAACAATGCTGTGCTCAGATTGAAATGACTGGAGTATTGTGGGATCAGAAAACCAGCACTGCTATAAAATACCTTGATACAAAAGCAAACATGAACTCAGTGTATATACAATAAGCACCGCAAAAACAATGGAAATGGTTATTGTATTCACATTGCTTGACCCCTTGAAAAAAATTAACAAAATATCCTACAAAAAAACAAACAAATGAATGAACAAAAAAACTTTCCCAGTCCTTCCTGACTTGTCTCTCACATTGATTCATTCTGAATACTTTAACCACCCCAACTACTGACTGGCAGCAAATTCCAACATTTCTTTTGGATTGTAACGTGCTTGCGAGATTGGAAACTGAGAATTGTTCTTGCTTGCGAGATTTAAAGCTATATTGCAGTTTGAGACTATTTACATGCTCGTGGAATTTAAAACACAATTGCAAATTGTGGTGAAATGTACAAAAATGCAAAAACCCCTCAAAACCCCAGAACAATATTCCTGTGACCATAAGGATGTTGTTGTGGAAGACAGCAAAGGAAAGAAGGTACAATTGAAGTACTGCTGAGTTACTATACATATTGTGATAGAGAAAACCGTCCAAGAATTTTTCAAAGTAACCGAAAATAATAATTTAATACAGTATATCAAAAGCGAAAGCCCTGAAAAAAAAAGATTTACATAAAACTCAAAAATAGCTAAAAAACAGAAGCCCTCATTATATTTAAGTTGAAATACAGAAGCCTAGTAGATTTATGCCTTGAAAATGTTAAAACTGAGTAAAATAGTTCTGACAACTACTCCCTAAATGTTAATTTTAACTATGCATTGTTTTCCTATTCACATAAAACAGCCCTTAAAGCCGACCTCTGAGACTTTAAACAGTGTGCAGCTGCGATGATGATGATGATGATAAATTGGTAGAAACAAAATTTGGATTGTGAGGGATACTTGAGGGCAACTGATCTAATTAAAATAATTAGACCTATGGATGTTAATAATTGTAGGCTATGAGTTTCATCATTTTGGAAAGGCAATACCTGGGCTATTTAGTGTGTTTATAATATAATATAATATAATATAATATAATATAATATAATATAATATAAAGCAGTCTTTTCAAAGCCAAAGTCTAACCCTAGGAAATATCTGCCTGGACAATGGAACTAAAGCCCAACCATTTTGTTCCTCCCCAACTTGCGGGCTCCTCATCACAACCAGGATTCGAACCAGCAATTTCCTGATCATGTGACTCATCCTGCACTCATGCAGTAGTGCATTTACTTGATGGGCCCCTGAAGACCTGAATGCTTTCTGATAACATTTCAACACTTACAGTAACATGTTTAAAATGAATGTTATTCAGTATCCCTAGATCCCTGAATCTGTCTGGCCACTGAAAAGGCCGTCAGTGAAGCCTGGTGAAGAAGCTTGTGTTGGACAAGCAAACAGAAAACGTTTGGTTATTAGGGCAAGATTAACTTATTCAAGGAAAAAAATAATAATTTAAAACGTCAATATGTATTATAAACCTGTAATATACATCAATGTAGTTTCATACAAACACATTTGCTACTGCTTACTTAATACAGTAAATATGAGTTTTATCAAATTCAGTCAAGTGGCTTTGAAGATATTGTCTTCATTATGCAAGCTAATCAGAGGCTAAACACCACGTGTACATCACCATGACCTAGATTCTATTAAGAAAAGCTAAAGAATGTTTGTAGCCATCGCGGTAAGATAAGCAGCACTCGCATGTAAAAATGTGTGACATACATAAGTACACATGCCAAAGCCATTACAGGGGATATGCATTCCTCATGGGGAATAATAGGAATCAGCCGCTTTGTGCATTAGTGCTGTTCATCTATTGAATTCTCTGAAATAAATAGATGAGTCATTTGGCACAGTTGTAGCCTACAGCCTCTAAATCCTCTTAATGAAAGTTGTCCTATTTTATTCAAACAAATAGAATAATAGAAGCTCCATTCTTAACTCACAATTACCTCAGTCTGTATAGTAATGTCACATCTGCTGCTACTCCCAGACCACCCTTACCACAGCTGCCAAGCAGTTTCAGTTGCCCTGAAGCACACTCTTAACTTCTCCTCACTCCTCAAATAAAACATAACCCCGACAAAGTCCATTTTTGATGTAAAGGTATTTACTATATAGATATTGTGTGCTAACATGTTAGATTTTGGTACCAATAGTGGTTAAAACTACAGCACTCCTGTGCCTAAAAAAAACAAATTTGGCCTTGGATAATTTTAATAATTTTAGGCCCATTTCTAATCTACCCTTTTTAGCTAAACTACTTGAACGTGCTGCCAGTGGGCAATTAAATTGTTATCTTACTGCTAACAAGCTTTATGAACCTCTTCAATCCGGTTTTCGACATCTTCACAGTACTGAGACTGCTCCTGTTAAGGTCACCAATGATCTTTTAATGGCTGCAGACTCAGGTGCTGTATCGATTTTAATTCTACTGGATCTTAGTGCCGCATTTGATACTGTAAATCATGTGATCCTTCTAGACAGATTAGAGTGTTTATTTGGTCTCTCTGGCACTGCTCTTAAATGGTTTAGCTCATATCTAACAGGACAATTCATATCCCTGGGCGGGTTTAGTTCTGAAGTCGGGTCAGTTACATCTGGTGTCCCTCAAGGCTCTATTTTGGCCCCCCTTTTATTTAGCAAGTATATGTTACCTCTAGGCCACATCTTAAGATCTCATGGTTTGAACTATCATTTTTATGCTGATGATACCCAAATCTATATTAATTCTAAACCCAACATTGCTGCTGCTGCCTCTGCTTTTACTGCATGTATCACAGATACAAAAAACTGGATGTCAAGTAATTTCTTACATCTAAACTGTGACAAAACTGAGGTAATGCTGCTAGGCACTTCTTGTCAGCTAGGTAAAACTAATGCCTTAAATCTGTCTATCAATGGCACCATGCTTGAGTTTACTTCTAAATTGAAAAATCTGGGTGTGATGTTTGATCCAGGGATAACTTTTGAACCGCATGTGCTAAACACTGTCAGGATTTCTTTTTTCCACCTCAGAAACATAGCTAGGCTGCTACCTATGCTTTCGCAATCTGCGGCTGAAAAACTAGTCCATGCGTTTGTGTTTTCCAGTATTGATTACTGTAATGTCCTGTTTGCTGGTGTCTCAAATTGCATCCTTGCCAGACTTCAATATGTCCAGAACTCTCCAGCCAGAATTCTGTCCAGGTCTGCCACCAATCATATTACTCCTGTTTTAGAGGCCTTGCATTGGCTGCCTGTTAGCTTCCGAGTCGATTTTAAAATTCTACTGCTTACCTATAAGGCTCTTCATGGGCTGGCCCCACTTTATGTATCTGATCTTTTATCTTTTTATACTCCTATCCGCAACCTCCGCTCACATGATCTTAGATTGTTGAGTATCCCTCGTGCTCGCCTACGCACTATGGGCGACAGGGCATTAAGTTGCTATGCCCCAAAATTGTGGAACTCCCTTCCTATAGAGATTAGAGACTCTGCTACTGTGTTTTTAAATCAAGTCTTAAAACTTTTTTTAGAAAGGCTTTCTTATGATTCTGTATTTCTGTTTGGCCTCTGTGTTTTTATGACTTCTTGTATTTTCTTTTTGTGAAGCGCTCTGAGACGAATGCTTTTAAGGGCGCTATATAAAATAAAGTTTATTATTATTATTTTGGACTCCTTGGGAATATTTCTATTTCAAGCAGTCCTTGGCATTTTTTTCCATTATTTGATGGGAAAAAAATAAATAAATCCTAAAAGCAAAGTGTATATTTCATTATTCTTCAGCTGATGGAAAGCTGTAGCATTCACCTTGAACAGCCTCTCTGTTTTTCATGGTTTATTTATTTATTTGGCAGAACCATGTACAATATTTGTAGTTATTAAATGAAAATAAAGCAAATAAACCAAAACACTAAAAGTATTTTTAGGCAGAGTATAGAAGCTTGTATACAGTTTGTCATGTCTGTCCCGTTTCCTCCCCAGGGCTTATGCTGTAGGGTCCCTTGATTTCACCGTGTAACAATTTTTTTATTTTTTTTGGTTCCTGGGTAGTAAGTGTTATTTCCTAATTGCTTATGCCTCAAAAGTATAGAAAATGGCTATTATTCCCCACAAACTTTGCTTTTGTGACCAGGACAGTGATATTTTGAAATTGACCTATTTTCCAGAACGTTCCAGATAGATTCAGTGCTGAGTAAACTTGGAGTAACTTCTAGAACTTTCTAGAACTTTCCAGTAATATAAATAGTAGTATAAATACAGGGGCCTTAAGCCCACCAGTTCAGTTTAGTTCCAGCTGCCTAAGTGGATACATATCTGCATTTTTCTGAGATGGCATCAAGGTCATAGGAGACTTCAAAATGGTGGCATTCCTGATGGGTCTCCAAGGCGGTTTTACCAAGTTTCCCTGCTATCTTTGCCTTTGGGACAGCTGGGACACCAAGGCGCACTACCACAGGCGGGACTGGCGACAGCGGACCGAGTTCTCTGTGGGGAGGAACAACGTCAAGTGGGAGCCACTGGTGGACCCCCGGAAGGTGCTGATGCCACCACTGCACATCAAATTAGGCCTTATGAAACAATTTGTCAGAGCTCTAGATAAGGAGTCGGCAGCCTTCAGGTACCTTCAAGACTTCTTCCCTAAGCTGTCTGAGGCAAAGGTCAAAGCCTGTGTCTTCGTCGGACCACAGATAAAGAAGATCCTGGAGTGCAATGAATTCCTCAAGAAGCTCACTAGTAAGGAGAAAGCGGCTTGGAACAGCTTTGTTGCAGTGGTTCGGGGCTTCCTGGGCAATCACAAGGCCGAAAACTGTGTGGAGCTGGTTGAGACTCTGGTGAAGAACTACGGCACAATGGGCTGTAGGATGTCCCTCAAAGTCCATATCCTTGATGCTCATCTTGATAAATTCAAGGAGAACATGGGAGCGTACTCGGAGGAGCAAGGCGAGCGCTTCCACCAGGATATACTGGACTTTGAACGTCGCTACCAAGGACAGTATAACGAGAACATGATGGGAGACTACATTTGGGGGCTGATTCATGAAAGTGATTTACAGTATAATCGTAAATCTCGAAAAACTACTCACTTCTAAATCTTTTGTAGTCATTTTTGTATTACTTTAGTATAAATACATGTTAATTTGGATTCATATGTTGTTTTTTTCTGACTTTATGTGAACGAAAAGACACAAATTTGCCCGTTTTCTCATTGGAAATAGGTCAATTTCAAAATATCACTGTCCTGGTCACAAAAGCAAAGTTTGTGGGGAATAATAGCCATTTTCTATACTTTTGAGGCATAAGCAATTAGGAAATAACACTTACTACCCAGGAACAAAAATTGTGTTACATAGTGTTTTCAACAAGAGGGCTAGGTGGTATTCCTGGGATGTTACAAAAGGGGGAGCAGAAAAATTGTTCCCCAAGTGCATGCATTTTATTTTTTATAATTAAACAGCTTTCCCAGTAAAACACACACATTGTGTCTGTGTGTGCAAAGTAACGCACATTTCCCCCTCAATATGAAAAGCCCAAGAGTTAACAGCACAACTCAAGTATCCGTTTGAAAATAATAACCAGTGTAAAAAAATTCAATAAAAAACCTATGTAACAATGTAGCATTCATCCCTAACAAAGCTTATGTGTATTAAATAAGTCAAAAACTTATAATATCTTGTTCTCATTGGAAAAAGAAACTGTAATTGACATTGGTGTCCCTACAACCAAAGACAAGGTCAGTTATCTTAAGGGAATAGCCTTGCAGAGTATTCTAATTCTGAATCTCTGAAGTCATCAACTGTAAGATAATGACTACTATACTGAGAGCCTACTTGGCTGGTCTGGGCTGAATACTGAAGATTGGTTCTAATAAAGTTAGAACCACAGAGACAATATGTATACATCATTTACAATTCACTGTTTTGTTTGTGTCATCTAAACTATTTCAATATGTAACCTTTACATACTAAAAGCAACAGTATATGCCAGCCAGACTAGCTCTTACCAGCAAAATGTTTTTCACTGACAGCTGTTTATAAAATCTACAGTACATATTTATTAAAAAAAAAAAAAAGATAAATGATGTATATTAAATAAAAAGCCCATGCATTTCATCACAGTAGTTTTTTTTTTTCTGACAAGCACTATAATAATTGAGTGCTCCTAATAGCATGTCCCTTTACAGTAGGTAAATACTACAAATTCTAGGATTATATTATTGCCATTAAAGAGTGTAGCCATAGCAGTGTATTTGCCAGCACATAGATGAACATATTTTACATTAGTATTCATTCATTTGCTTTCATTTTTCCAAAGAATGCTACAATGCTTAAAATAAAAAAAGCCTTCTTTATTTGTTTACCTAAATTTCTATGGTCTAATAAAAACTAAAAATAAGTTTATCAAGAGTACTTTTATCAACAACACTGCTTACCATGTCTGAGTAATAGGATAAACTAGATTTCTATTGGCTTTTTGCACCTTATAAATCTACTTACACCTTTGGTTTCGGCGTTTTCCCTTGTACATGGTCATTGTGGATTTTCCCAGCGAAAATAAATGTCTTCACACAGCAACAAAAAAGCAAATGATGTTTTGCAGAGAGGCAGATTCTCAGTGACAAAAGGTAAGCAGCAGACTCCCTGTGGTAGCTGGGGTTATACCATTCACAACAGCAGGGGAGTTACTATTTGCCATGATAGTAGCACAGTATTATGCACAGCAATTCTACAGTATCTAGTGTAGACTTCGCTAAACCAACTGCCTGTGCTTGAATCGTAACAAAGAGGTCTGTTATTCAGTAGACTCAACTCAAACAAGAAACTAATAGTACTGTGATTTCGGTTAGAGTTAAGGTTAGGCTAGGGTTAAGAAGATGCTCTAACAGCTTTGTAAGTGCACGAAGTAAAGGTTTTTATGGGATGAGGAGAAGGCTTAGATGTAAAAGTGTTAACATTTTCACCTGTCAGCAAATCAGCACAATAGTAATACTTTACAGTATATTGATGTGGCGTTTTAAAAACAGTTTATTAACTGAAAGTATGAAAGTATTTAACAAAACATAATACACGGTAATACAAAAAAAAAAAAAAAAACATTATTAATACAAGAGCTTCTTGTACAATTAACCAATTACATATTAATGTAATCTATTAAAATGTTTAGTTTATACAGCAAATGATTTAGAAACCTGCACACAGATACAGTATACTGCATGCTCACCTAACAGTATGCACACTACAGTCCTAGCTCTAGTTTTTGTGCCCCACACTGTTTTCAATTAGGTTTTACTTTCTTGCACCACAGCTACTGCAGTACAGGGCAAGTGAGAAGAAAAATGCCCAGCAGGCACTGGAAAATGGCAGCAGTCTACAGAATACAAATGAAGCATAACCCTACAGCATATTGTCAAACATGGGTTTCAGGGTGCATGCTATTACAGTATGTTACTGTGCTCAGTATGTCGGTTTCTGAACCTAATGGTCTGATTGCCTCCTGCCCCCCCCCCCCCCAGAAATTGCAAATACAGTCACCTGCAGTGTATGTTTTAATGGCAAGGGTCAGATACCAGCAAAGAGCACAGAACAGTACATGCATTCAGATATCTGTCTCACTCATTTAACCAGGACTTAAACCTGCAGCTGTGTTGCTACAGGAAACGGAGTCTCTGACCTGGTACTTTCCCATTGATTGCCTCATTTATTGTTCAGTTATTATTTTATTTAAGTTTTACAGTATTAACCTTGAAGACCTCCACGTACACATCTAGGTAGGATCCAGCAATGATGTCATTTCGTGAGCTAGTACAGTATTTCAATCTGTGCCTCCCATTTCAATCTTGTCTCCCATTTTCAGTGAAGCAGGATGTCATAACAAATGTAATGTGGAGTTCAAACTGAAAGGGAAATCTGTCTGTCCAGCAACAGATGCTTGTAGATGCGATGGAAGAATGGGTGTTTTTTAGTGGTGCAATCGGCAACCTAATTTCTGATTCGATTATCGTATAGGCATTTATCAACGATAATCGATCCACTGACGTTTTATTTTTCAAAATAAAGAGCAAACATTAGTTTTTTTTTTAACAGAAGATCCAATAACTAAAAACGTTGTGCATAATAGTTAAACAAAAAGGCACAACTTACATTCAATTTTCCGGATCAGATGTCCCTTTAACATTGTAATAATAATAAAAATACTTAATTTTAACAGAAGTAATTTCTATCTGAACTATGGTGGTTCATTACTGTTACCTCTGATTGGTTAAACAGCATCACATGACCGTGCGTATAGCGTATACTAATGAGCCGGTTCACACTGAATAAATCACTATGCACCACGACATTCTAAATTCCATGACAAACTGCCATTTTATTTCTTTTTTCTTTAATATATATATTTGTTGCACCACTAGTGTTTTTATTATCTTTTAATTGTGGTAATGTACTATATCGGAAGTATGACATGTAAAGTTCAGCTGCGCAATGATAAGGGGGAGCTAACTGATTTTTAAATCTAGTAATACTCCTTTAATATGAAGCGTTTCTGAAAAATGTAAACAGAAACAGATTGTAAGCATCATCCCTTGGTTCCCAATTGTATTATTACAGTACGGAATATGGAAGATTATATGCCAACTTCTGTATGTTGCACCATAATCAAATGCACAGTTAGAGCCTGCATACAGAATTGATATTTTCAAAGACAGTAATCTATTCTATTTAAAGACAATGATCAGGGTCCAAATGCTCTAGGATAGAGTGACCAGACATCCCCTTTTCCCATCAAATGTTTTGGCGTCCTGACATTTTTCCCCAAACCTTCAATAAGATTCCTGTTTGCAACGGAGGCAGATAACACCCATTGCGTTAATTATGTAAACAATCAGCAATCATTTTAATAGTTCCAGAATAATATTTGTGTCCTTTAATTTACTATACTAAATTAAATGTATGCAAAATGATAGAAATTAAGGGTTAAAATAATACTACATATGGTTAGGACATGTTCTGTAATTAAACTATATTGAGATAAGAAACATTCTTTAAAGATGTATCGTTTGAAAACTATTTTTAATTTGTGTGTCCCGATTCTGAGCTTTGGACAGCTGGTCACCCTATTCTCATCCTCACGGTCACCAGCATCATTGCTCTGTCTCCTGAGCATTTAGCAAATAATATAGAGCAATATTCCAAAAGGGTGGCATGCTATTAACAACTCAAATGTATAACGACTCTGGGTCTTGAATCATTTTTATTCTTTATTCTTTCAGTGAGAGCCTTTAATTAGTTCCACTTGGCGTCAAGAAAATCATACTGACAATATACATGTTGTTCTGTGACCAAGTCATACATTACGCAAAAGCAAAGTAATTGCATTTGTATGCATTGGCTCAAGACCAGCGATACAAAATTTCCAGCTGGGCTGTTAGCTAATTAACTTTGGTTTATTTCTGTGCAGAACAGTTTAGAAGGTGGGGTGCCCAGCAGCACTTTGCTTTGTAAGGTTCAGTGGGCTTTTGCTGTCAGCAGCATTCTTCTCCCCACTATTATCAATGGGACCGAGCAGAAAACCGAAATAATCTTTCATTTTTGAAAATGTTCCACAGCTTTCACGCCTGCTGCACACCTAAAAAGGATGACTTTTCTCTTTAAATAAACTTGATGGAACACTCGTTCACTAATAATGTGACTAGAGGTGGAGAAAATATTGTGAGAAACGCTGCAAGGTTTGCTCAAACCGTTTGTAGAGTTTGAAGATAGGTTTGCACCACCTGATGCGTGGCGGTCACAAAAAGGAATCTCAGTGTAGTGCAAGGAATAAAGGAGGGACAGCACACTTCTGATTCTTATAATCTTAATAAATATACATACTGTAGCTAAATGGCAACAAGTATGATAATTATGGCATTTGTCAATTTATGGGGCAAAACTGGGAACTGCATATACAATCGTAATTTCATTAATGAATTGTGTACTTTAAAGATGTCTAGGGATGTGCTTTAAGAAACAGCAGGGGGTTGGCAACATATTCCTATATATTACATTCACTATTACTCTCAAATAATGCACTAGGTTGGTGGGAATAATTACATTTTGCTCTTCTTTTTTTAATTATTTTTTTAATGCTGTAAACAGAATTTGACCTTGTGCTGTCATTACACGTACCTCCTTTTGAATTGCATATAGGTATAATCAGATAAGGTACTGACTTTAATTTTTATTTATTATTTTTTTTCTTTGTAAAAGGAAGTGAATTGTTATGCTAAGTATTATTGCTAATAAAAGACCCTGCATCTTCACTCTTGGTTAGGCCTTGTACATAATTATTTCATTGTGATCATTTATAAATGAGCCTAAATCTTAAAACACAAGGGACCAAATCCTTTTTTAAATAAGAACCAAGCAAGATGCCTAATTTTGTTTGCTGCTCACATACGAATGCAATTATCCCATTAATGAGCTGATACAAAGTGCTGACACAATCTTCTAAGTGTAATTTAGCTTCAAACACCCATGGGAAATATCAAATCTCTATTATATAATATATAATATAAATTGTATTAAGACACCTATTATTTTTCTGCAGACAGACTTTGTTAAATTATTTCAGAAGAAAGACTAACAGCTTTAAAATTAACTGCAAAGCTATTGTGGCAGAAACAAGGTCTACCAGTAACCATTACCCTGGACTTCGGAAACACTCTGGGTGACTTTTAGAGCAAATATGGTAAATGGTTACACTCTGGTGTATCTTACTTAGAGACTTCAGACACGCTTCTGAGAGTTCAATTGAGGGCACAGGGGTGCTTTAAACTTAGTTAACTGATATTCCATACCCATTCCAAACTGCTCTACAAGGTATCGCTAATTGTTTTTTGTATGTTATAATACTGACACCTATTTAGCACTTTACAGTGAAGTTATCTATTAAAGTTATACAAATGTCAAAACATTTAAACCAACTAATACATGTACTAGTCTTCTTCTTCTTCTTCTTCTTCTTCTTCTTCTTCTTCTTCTTTTAAATGACTTGCATTCAGTCAGTAAACTATCCTAAAGCAATATTCTTGGGACCACTTCCAGGTACTCTAAGACGTGCCTTTTGAAACTAGGTTGAATCTGGACAAACCTATAGAGGCGTGATATATAGTTTTCTGTTGTGTACTGTATTTCCCCCTTGCAGTGTGTAAATATGGACTATTCAAGCAGCTGCGCCTGGCAACAGAGGGACTATTTATATGTGGCCAGCATTAGTAAACACAAGGGGTGTCTAAGTGAAATAATTCCCGACATTCCCAGGTGATGCTGTTTGATTATTTATTTTATGCAAAATGTTCAATATTAAAAGTTTACAGTTCCTTCTATCTGAGCACCTTACATGGTTTGGGTTGGATTTCTGTGCTCCCATTGAGCACTGTATAATTGTGGGATTAACCCACGACACCTAAATGCATAGTTTTACATATAAAACAGGATGTTGCTAAGGTTGCTTTGTAAATCTGTCAATTCCAGGTTGCTAAACTGCCCAGTTAGCAGTAATGGTTGTAAGTCTTTAGGAAACGTGATTCAGTTACCACAAGGTCAAACACAAAAATGCTTAATTTGAACAAACAAGATACAGTATAATTATATAAAAATTATAACAGCAAATATGAGAACTGTAGTGTTTGAATGAATAGCTGTTGCATGGCAAATATAAAAAGAAAAAACAGAAAAATAAGCAAATCAAGGGTTCCAATAAAAGAAGTAACAGAGAGTTATTGATAAACTGGGCAGGATTGTGGGACATACTGTAGAATATATATTATTTTCACACTCCTGTAAAAAATTGAGGTATATCAAGTAAAATAATGTAAATTAGTCATTCAAATTAACAGGAGTGAGATATGTGAATACTGCATTAAAATACAATGTCATTTTCATTATTTTAGGAGTGAGAAAACAGGAGCCCTCCAGCAGACCTTTGGTGTCCCTGGTTGTGCTGGTTAAAAAAAATGACTACTGTCACCTCAACGACGTCACCAACAAAGACTCTTATCCACTGCCCCATACTGATGAGTCCCAGGACCTGGTGGCGGCTCTACCTGGTTCAGCTCCCTGGATCTGAGAAGCGGATACTGGCAGGTGGAACTCGACCCCGACGCCTGCCCCAAGACCGCCTTCTCCACCGGACGTGGGCTCTGGCAGTTTAAAGTGCTTCCCTTCGGCCTCTGCAACGGCCCTGCAACCTTTGAACGTTTGATGGGACAGGTATTGACTGGCATTCCCCCCAGCGATGTTTAGTGTAGCTGGATGACCTGTTGGTACACGCCGCCACTTTTGAAGAGGCGCTATCTAATCTGCACACCGTCTTCCAGCGCCTGCAAGACGCGGGTCTCAAGCTTCATCCAGGCAAGTGCCTCCTGATGCAGCGCGAGGTCGCTTTCCTGGGTCATTGTGTGGGGAAGGACAGGATTCGAACAGATCCTAAGAAGATGGAGGCTGTGCAGTGCTGGCAGCAAACATAAGACAGCTACGGGGGTTCCTAGGATTAGCCTCCTACTACCGCCGCTTCGTTCCCCAGTTCGTCACCGTCGCCACTCCCCTCCACAAGTTGGGAGGCTAATCTACAGAAACACCAAGCTTTCACATGGAGCCCTGAATGTGAAACCACCTTTGCAACGCTCAAGGAAGCCCTTGTCAGCTCTCCAGTCCTAGTTCCCCCTGCCTTGGACGCCCCTTTCATCCTCGACACAGACGCCAGCGACCAGGTCCTCTCCCAGCTACTGCCAGGAGGTGAGCGGGTCATCGCATACTACAGCCGTGCTTTTAGCAAACCAGAGCACAGGTATTCCCTACTGGCTGTTGTCGCCGCCCTGCTCCAGTTCCGAGCCTACGTCACCGGCCGTCACTTCACCTTGTGCACCGACCATGCGTCGTTTCGGTGGCTGGTGAACTTCAAGGAGCCTGAAGGACAGCTGGCGCGCTGGCTGGAGCAGCTCCGGAAGTTGGACTACGCCATCCTGCACAGAGTGGGTATGCAGTACGCCAATGCAGATGCCCTATCATGCCGTCCCTGTGCACCTGAAGTTTGCGACTACTGCCTGACCAGAGAGCAGTGGGACCACAAGGAGGAGAACTGCGGCGAGTGCCTCATCCCCCTGCCGGCATGCAAAGAGCTCTCCACAGTCTCTCCCTCAGATTGGCGAGCACAAAAGGATCTGGGCCCAGACCTTGCGCAGGGCACCCGACCCCGCTGGGAAGATATATCTGGCTGCTCACCAACCACCAAAGCGCTGTGGTCCTAGTGGCCCGGGTTAGCCATCAGAGAGGAAGTCTTGCAACACCACTGGCTAGAACCTGTCACCCGAGAGGAGCGGTGGCAGTTGATGATTTCCTGCCCTCTCCAGAACCAGGTCTTGTCCGCCATGCACAGCACCCCTGGCACAGGACACTTTGTGGTGAACAAGACGCTGCGACGGCTACGGCAGAGCTATTACTGGCGCTGCGATGTGGAGGACTACTGCCGTCGCTGCGACCGGTGCACCGCTAGGAAGTGCCAACTGGGACAGTCCCATGCCCCCCTACAACAACGCCAGTCCGGAGCTCCCATGGAATGAGTCGCCATTGATGTGCTGGGTCCCCTGCCCCTCACTGAGTCTGGAAACAAGTACGTGCTGGTGGTGATGGACTACTTCAGCAAATGGCCCGAAGCATACGCGCTCCCTAACCAAGAAGCCACCACTGTTGCTAACGCTTTGATAGAGGGCTTCTTTACATGCCAAATAAATCTTTAGAAGTGTTTCCATTCTTCCCACTGGAACCCACTACACGCCGCTGCCACATTATTTAACAAAGAAGCGGTTATCAAGAACTAAATTGTAAGTGACTTATATAACTAAGACTATATTTTTCATGGTTGTCATAGATTTCTGTGAAATGTACCAGTTGCCGTCTAATATGTAGTTCCTTGGAAATTCCCAATTCTGAAAGAATAGTGTAAATGTACATATTTGTAGTACTTAAAAATAAATACAGCAAACATTTGCTTTATTGCATTTAGAAACCTGCCAGTTTAATTTGCTTCCAGTAAATGACTGAACACATTGCATAGAGCTGCACGAATTCTTCTTCAACTAATATTTCTGCTAAAGATCGCTCTGTCAGTACAAGAGGGGACATTTCATGTGTCTGTTGTTATTGTTACATTTATTTATGTTTTTATTATTTTGTTTGACAATTCACTGATGGTCTTTTAACGATGGAGATAAAAAAGGAAATCTTCTACAATGTACTGTTTGTCAGGTAAGCATTTAAATATTTAGGGAGTTAGTAGAGTGTATGAAACTGAAAATCATTTTATTAAAAATGTAGCTGGAGTTTTGTATGTGTAGGTATTTATTTTATTTTATGGCTGCTTCAAACATCTACAATATAAATACAGGTTGCATGGAAAGGAAATGAAGTTGCTTTGGAGACAGCTCATATACTGGCTAATTAGTTGTTTGTGTGTTAAATCATGTGTGTGGGATATATATTTAGAAGTAAGGAGAACATTGTGGGAGTATCTTTGAAAACTGATAAAGCCCAATTGCTAAGAATGTGCCTGGGGTAGTATCATTTGAGATTACACTCATTTGGATAAATTTCCATGAGTTACTGGTATGTTATGACATGAAAAGATAGTGACTGGATCTTTTTTTTTTCTTTTCATTGTGACATACCGCAATGCAAATACATTCTATTACTGAGCATACTGTGTAGCATTTAAAACACTGTATTTACAAAATGATGATTTCCACAAAATACCAAATATTTTAAGATGGAAGAAAACTTTGATCTACATTTTTTACTTCCATGAGGATATTTTAAAAGAGGAATTTAAAAAAGACTTTACACTAGCTCTGAAGAATGCTCTTCTCTACACCCAGCTCACTTGTCCGAAGGGACAAGCTTCGTACTGACTCTGTACAGCCCTGTGAAAAGATACCATACAGTACCTTCAAATGAGTTAGTGAAGTAGACAGGAAGTAGAGCCATTTGGAAGTGGATAAGTGGACCCGTGGAGTAAAAGCAAGCCAGCAAGGAGACAAGGCTGTGAAAAGGACTCGGGGTGTATGGAGCCTTCAGCTGCAGTGGAGGGCCCCCTGAAGGACCAGGATTCAAGCCCAAAGGCGACCGGGACTGAGTAGTGCTGCTAAGGCTATTTTGGGGTACTGGGGCAACTGTGTTTGGGGAAGCATTGTGTGCTATTTCTATGGTATTGTGTGTTCATAGTTTTATAGGGTTTTAGTGAAACCAGTGCACTGGGTAGAAACACATTTTGTACCATTTTAGTGGTGATTTATATGGTATTTATTGAGGAACTCTTTTAGGGTGTCGTTTTTTAGTGAGGGTTTTTCTTTATTTATTTTGGGTTTTATCACCAACGGTGTTGGCTGGTGAGAGGGTTTTACATTGTTTCACTGTTGAAAAAGAGATTTGTGCACCCAATAAAAACTTGAAACGCGACGCTGTGTGTGTTGTGTGGCATACTGTACCTACTGCTCTAGCTCTTTGGGATACGACTGGCAGCAGAGTAACTACTGACCAGACAATAATATAATATTATTATGGAAAAGAACCCTTTCATTAGGGTAGGTACAGTATTTATGAGCAAGATATGTCACGAAAAAAACATGACCTATGGTATTAATGAATGTGAATGTAACTGACGAGACACATGTGCTTCCTGTCGCTGGCTGAAATGACATTGAAATAGTGAATTACAGTTAAATTGATAGTTTAAATTGTTGATTGCTAAGGTAACCAGACTGCACTTAAAAATTGTAATTTAGATTTCCTTCATGTGCTGGGCTGTGTTGAATTGGGAGGGTGATTAGAAACGTGTGTTAAGTATACAGCTCCAGGCCTAAAAGATAGTATTAATTGGCAAACAGTGTCTTAGAACACCAGCCGTTCTTAGCGCCAGCTGTCCAAGGGCCACACGTCCAAGGGCAGTTTGAGCTGTGGCAGTCTAAGGGCCAAACGTCCAAGGGCAGTCTGAGCTGTGGCAGTCTAAGGGCCACACGACCAAGGGCAGTCTGAGCTGTGGCAGTCAGAGCGAGGACCTTTTCCAAATCTCTCCTAATGGCTACCAGAGGTCTCATTCCCACTCTGACACCTAATGTCTGGATGGACACAGCGGGCTCACTCTTTCTCCTCTCCTAGAACGAACACTGGTAAGTACTTGCTTCAGTTACCACTACTAACTCCCTCTCCCCCTGCACTGCCTGCTACAAACTGTAAATTCTCCTTCCTGAATTGCCGTTCTCTGACTAACAAATCTCTGCTTCTCAACGAACTTATAACTGTTACTAATCTTGATCTCCTCTGTCTAGCAGAAACCTGGCACTCTGTAAATGATAAGCACTCGCTACATCTATCCACCCCAAATGGTTACTCGCTCTTTGACAAGCCACACCTCACTGGTAGAGGTGGGGGCACTGCTGTTATTGCTAACTCTGTGCTTGCTGCCTCAACTCTCTCTATGCCAGCCTTCGTTTGAGCATCTCGCTATCAAGCTCCCCTCTCCCATGTCCCTCACCCTTGCTATTATCTATCATCCACCAAAGAATAACTCTGCTCAGTTCTCACAATTCCTCTGCCTAATCTGCACTTCAACTAACAAAATTCTACTAGGTGATTTCAACATCCATGTCGATTTGCCTTCTTCCCCTATAGTGACTGACTTGTTCACTCTGCTGGACTGTCTTGGACTCTCTCAATCTGTCAACGTTCCCACTCACACCCGTAGACCCTGGATCTGCTCATCAGCAGGGGTCTTGATAGCTCCAATCTCTCTGTCATGGATATCTCTCTCTCTGACCACGTATTAATCACTGCCAATATTAATCTTCCCGCACCTTCAGCTACTGCTGATACTGTTATTTCCTTCCATCCCAAAAATCTGATAAATCCTACAATACTCTCGGAATGTGTCTCTTCTTTCCCTCCGACTGGTACTCTCCCATCTTCGGTCAACGATGTGGTGACCCGCTACAACGCCACCCTTACTCAGATCATCGACGCAGTTGCCCTGTTTACAACCAAAATAGTGAAGAAACATCGCAACTGTCCATGGTATACCCTCGAACTTCGACTGCTTAGATGCTCTCTGGATGCAGAGATATGCATTCATCTCCTCTCAAATCGACTACAACAACTCTCTCTACGGTGGTCTTCCATCACGCACCATAAACAGACTGCAGCTGGTTCAAAATACCGCTGCTAGGATCCTTACCAGATGTAAAAAAAAATGATCACCTTACCTCCTGTCTTGAGTTCAGGATGACTTATTTGTATTTTATTTGTGCCTGCTTGCTGAATAACATCTGTGAAGGGCAGTTTTAATCTCATCTGCTTTTGTGGATAAAACATTTCTTTCAGACACACACATGCCTCTACTGTTACTCATTCAGTATACTGAAACTGCAGTTAAACACAGCGTTGAACACTTTCATTATTTTTAAGCAAAATAATATTCAAACGCTACAAATAAAATTGCCTAAACACAGGCCTCTTAAAGGCTCTCGGTGGCTGAGCTATTCTGACACCATCAGTTCTCTTAAACTTTGAAGACAAAGACATTTAGCCTTAAAAAAACAAGGTCACCACAGTACAAGTTTTATCTTTATTTTTATAAAACCATATTCATGAAAAAGAGAAATAACACTTGATAGTAACACAGTAAAGCAGATTATACTCAGACATCTGCAAACAAACAAAACCTGCCACCTGATTATATATATATATATATATTGTAACGATTTCACCTCTCTCGGGTTCGTTGCCCCTTTAAAACCAGTGACCCAACACACACAAATGGATTTTTCTTGCGCGGTTGCGCTATTTTAATAAACACCAAAACAAAAGTACAAAAACAAACACCTAGCTCTTTATGAGCACTAACTACACAAACAGGAACTCCCTGACTAACACGGGACAGCTAAGCTGTTTCCCCGTCTTTTCAAAACACACTGATTTTTAAACAGCACTTTATCCCACGACTGCCAGGAAGCAGAGTACCCCTTTCTGCCTCCTTCTCCTCAAGCAGCCCCGAGCAGACTACCTGCTCTCCTTTTAAACCCCCACCTGGATCCAATCTTTAATAACGCCCAGGTGCGGATGATAATTAACAATAAAACAATTAAACAAAACAATTCAAACAATAAACCAATCAATCCAAAACAAAAGTGCATTCCACACAGGTTTCTCTCGCAGGGAGGTTTTAACCCCCTCCCTGCTGTCTCACCCAACCTGCTTCCTTACAATATATATATATTGATCAATTGAAATCAATTGAAAATTTGATTGTGATTTGTAATTTTTTTTTTTTTTTTTTCAGTTGACGTTATGGAGATCCTTAGCTTGTGTCCCTGAATACTTGCACACAACTCCTCTCACATAGCTTAAAAAGGGTTTTATTTGCATTTATTTTATTCATAAACATATTGCTGTACTTTTGTTGGTTGACTCATTTTCATACACTATATGTTACTGTAGTTTATTACATAGTTTTATTTTAACTCTTACATTTCAAGTTGCAAAATGCGCTGTTTAATGTGACCTAAAAAAAAATAGAACATACAAATAAATGTTTCCTCAGTAACCTCTTTGTCAGAGAGAATACTGAGATTAGACTGCAGGACACATCATGCTTAAATTCAAATGCAGTTCTTAAACCTTAGGACCCTGTGACAGACAGAATGATTCTTGGTGATAAATCTCTCTCCCGACCTGTGAGGGTGCTGTGTAAAGGGAACAGAGTGCCCTGGACTGGATGGCCAGACAATTCATTCCCAGGGTTAGAAGGAAGTCGGTCATCTAGAAAGGGGGCGGAGCTACGATACACTAAATCATCGACCCGGAACGGAAACGATGTGGCAGCCGCAGATTGGAGGAGCGGTTGCACTAGTTAACCAAGGGGTCATGATTGACAGTACAAAAGGGGGCGTAGCGACGTGATCTGTTCCTTGTTATGGTTAAACGCTAAACCGGAAGGAGAGTGTTTTATTTGTTTGTCATGTCTAAAAACTGTTTGTTTGTTGTTATTAGATGGCTAACATGATCAGGAGCTGTTGCTAAAGGCCAGCACTAAACCCGGACAACACTGCACCTTGTTCATGAATAAACTGTATTTACACCACAAGCACTATGTGTTTGTGTTTTGTGTTACGTGTGGGTGTTTAGGAACGGGACTATTACTATTTTGGTACCAACCCGTGGAGTAAAACAGAGCAATACACACCGCTGTATTGCCTGTTTAGCATTTTTACTGTTTGCTGTATTTGTGTCATCAGACCATTGGATTTACAAATAAAATATAATTGCACCTGGATTATCATTGTCTGTCTGTTCATTGATCACTGCTGCCTTCCTGCACCTGCACACTGTTAACTACTTTGCCACAACCCCCGATAGATAAGTTAGACTTACTAATTACACTGTGATGTTTAAAAAAATGTCTTAGATGCTGGTGACAGTTTTAGTGATGAGGAAAACGGCCTACACTCAAACATGATGGTTTTCCTTAGAAAGTCATCACTCTCTGTCCACTGTCATTATTTATATAATGTTACACAATAGGAAGTGTGAGTCTACAACAGTGTCCAACTTTAAGGGGTGGGTAGATCACCTTCTCACGCTAAAAAGCTGTACAATTGACCAAAAACATGAAACATGTCTGGAAATCGTACTGTAGCGATCCATGCATCTATGTAATTGTGTCTTTTGTACTGTACTGTAATTCCTGTTGTATTGTGTTCCTTTCCCCCTCTGTATTCTGTGTGGTCCAGTGGTTAAAGAAAAGGGCTTGTAACCAGGAGGTCCCTGGTTCAAACCCCACCTCAGCCATTGACTCATTGTGTGACCCTAAGCAAGTCACTTAACCTCCTTGTGCTCCGTCTTTCGGGTGAGATGTAATTGTAAGTGACTCTGCAGCTGATGCATAGTTCACACACCCTAGTCTCTGTAAGTCGCCTTGGATAAAGGCGTCTGCTAAATAAACAAATAATAATAATAATAATTCCCTGCAGTTGCTGGTCGATTGTAGTGAAGCAGACAGAGCAGTGGTCTCTGAGTAATTAAAGCAATTGAACTTGAATCAAGCTTGTTGTCTCCTTCCTTTCTGCCTGCCTGCGAAATGCTCCAATACATTATGCTTAAGAGACTTCATGAGCGCAAATCGCGTTTGTGACATAACCTTGCGTAACTTTCTACTATAACTGAAGGCCGTGCCAAGCAGTCCTTTATTAGCAAGCGTCTTTGACCAAATAGGGGGGGAAAAAAAACATACACTACGAGGCGTTTAAAGACCTCTTCATTCAGTGTTTTTTTTGGTGACACCATATTAAACGTTTCGAATTATTGCTATTTGACTCATAAAAATGTTTTAGTTGTTTTATAAGCAAGCTTATAAAATGCTTAAGCTACTACAGCAGCAGGGCTGGTGTGTGACGTAATCACACACGATGACATAAGCCCAGTAAACGCCCCTTGTAAAGAAGCCGGCTTTTTTGTACAGCGGTATTGGCGCTATGCTTTAGTGTGAGAGGTTCCGCCCGTGTGTTGTTTGCTTCGCTCTGTGTAATGCGTTAAAGTTAAAACTATCAATGTTATTTAGGATTCTACCTTTTTTGTTGTTTTTAAAGCACCAGAATAATATTCTACTCACAGTTCATCGTTGGATTTAATGTAGCATCAAGTCATTCTGCACACAAGTCGGTATCCTATTGTTGTCTTCAGATATAAACAAAATAAATAATAATCCAAACACCGCTCTTTTGAGACGTATTTACTGCATTTTGATCGCAAGTTAAATTCTGTGCTGGACGAAATTCAAGCATGAATATCGGTGTACATTATAATAATAATAAATTCACGTCGAACAAAACAAAATGAAAAGTCACCCGCAAGTTGCACAAGTAACAAAATGTACAAGACCAAATGTATTGCATATGATAAACATTTACATACTATTTTCTTAATGGTGGAAAAATATGATAAGGACCCCTATGTAAAGCATTACCTGGACTATATTAGAAATCCTTAAGATTCCCCATTAATATGCATTCTTAGACCTTTGTGAAGAGATTTCTCGCAATTTATTTTTTATCACTTCACATTTTTCTTCATAAGAAGTTTCTGTTTCAAACTATACAGTAACTACATTTTAGAAAAAAGACAATTACAATTTCATGCTTGACGCAGAAACATTCAACACTCAACATTTTACAGCGATTGATGCATTAAAATCAAATTAAACTGTAATTGACATTTCAACTAGTCAATGAATTCATGATTTTACTCTCATTATGGGCAGATCTATACCCCAATGCATTCCTGAAATCTACTCTGCTTCATTAGTGAGGAAGCAAACAGACTTTGCAAATAGAGCGGGCCAGGTGTCTGGGGACTGTGTTTGTCAACATTATGCAGAACACAATTACTATTCAAGCAAACAGGTGCTTTAACTCCTGGGCAATTACAGTTGTTAGTATAGATACAATGGAAGCATGATTTACACATTTTAATCATAACTCTGCATATAACTAAGCGTTAGTATACTGCAATCTATTTGGAAGAAAATTAAAACAACTGAACTTGCAATTTCTAAATAAAAGAATTGATGCTTATGTTGTTTTGACTGGAACGCAGGAGCAGAGGGGGAGCAAGCATTGCTGAAATCAGCTCATGCACTCCATCTAGTGGCCAGAACATAAGGGTGCACCAAGCACACTAAGTAACGACAATGCTTTCTGTGTATTTTAAATTATTTAGCATGTTAATTTAACATTTTCTTTTTGTTTACAATGATTTATATACACTCTGGTCTAAACAAATGTATTCCATAGTTTATATATTTGTAACTAGTTTTCTATTTTAATTCTTTGAATTTTAACTGATTTATTTTAATGACACTTTTATTGTACAACTGCATTTTATGAAACACTTTAATTATAATGCTAATGGCATAGACCTGAGGTTAATTAAACATAGTGCTGTGACAAAATATATTAGAAGTTATACTGCCTCATTTTCAAATAAAAATACATTCAATTTATTTATTATTAAAAAATCTAATTGTCTATAGTACAAATACAATTGTTTAAAGCAGTGGTTTTTAACCCCAGTCCTGGTGACCCCCTGTGTCTGGTGGTTTTCCTTCCAACTGAGCTATCAATTACTTAACTAGACCCTTAATTGAAATGATAATTTGCTTATTTAGACCTTTTAAATTGTTTTCAGCTCTTAGTTGAAAACAATTAAAAAGGTCTAATTAAGCAAATGATTATTTCACTGCTTTAAAGGACTTAAAAAGAGCTCTCTGGATTGCAATTGAAGAAACGGAAATGAACAAGAATTAAATAATAGACTGGGCTATCTGACTGGAAAGGATAGTTCTACAGGAAAAGCCAGCTCTCCAGCAACTAGGATTCGTTTCATGGAACAAGCCTGAACAGCGGAGCGCTCCCTCACTCTGCTACTGCATCCACTCTGCTAAATAAATGAGTATGCCCAATTAAACTGATGCATAGAAAGACAGCTCTGTTGCTTGTCACGAAGCCCGAAGTACATCCTTGTAGGAAGTAACTGACTTTTCATAAATCAGCGTGTTGCTGTGAATCGAAGGGATGATAAAACCTTTGTTTCTGCTTAATAAGATGTTTTGAGCCTATGTACAAACCATAATTAAACCAATTAAAACTGGTTCTAAAACCATTTACTTTTATTCAATCAATGCTTAATAACACACTATACAACTGGAACACGCAGGCTTTTTCTGATAAACACGCACCTTGTGTGGGGCAGTGTACACACTGTTCCAGTTAAATGGCACAAGCTCTTATTGTTTCACCAGCCTTTGTTCCTGTCCATTATGCAACCTGTTGCTTATGTTGCCCCTTTTAAATGGTAAAGAAATCATTGAAACTGTCTGTAAACTTTGTGTGATTTTCCTGTGTTTAAAGAATACTGTACTAAGTTGAATACAAATAAAATTGCCAGAGGGCAAAATGGTCGATGTCTTTTCCTGGTCACAACTAAAGGATGATCAGGGGCTAGACTTTAATTTTCCGCTGCTAAGAAAAATAATAAAGGGCTCCGTTAAGAGTCTCCTAAGTTAACTGGCTAAGGATAAGAGAAAAAAAGACAGACTTACTTGCTAGTTTGCCCCGTTAGTTTGCTCTGTGTTTTTGTGGGGTCACAAGTTTTTAATAACCCCAGGCAATCAGTTGCTATGCCTGGACACTCTGGGTTCTGATTGGTCTATGTAAAATATATTCCAAACCTATTAATATTATTGGACCACAAAAAAACAGACAACGTTCTATTAAAACCCAGCGAAAAAGAGAATGGGGTGGGGGTGGGGGTGGGGGTGGGGGGGTTGGGGTCAGCAGGGGGCGCTTATGGGAAAAGACAAACATACATTTTGTTCATCCTGCGCAGTAACGTATTCAGCATGAGTTGTTCATGTGAACACCGTGCACCATAACAGTTAGAGTAAGCTCTGAATCAACGCAGGGATAATGAACTCTTAAAATCAAGCTGTACATAGCTGGTGTACATCAGCAGTTTGCAATCACCAGCCTTTTCGTTCGACCTTGTGATGCATGGGTATAGTGCTGTGCTGCCTGTCAGAATTGAGCGCAACTCATATCATTGTTCTTAAATGTAACTTCTTGTTATCTGGGTTTCTGCTGACATTGATAAAGTGAAGAAGAAACACAGTTGTTAACTATTTGTCTCACTCTGTGAAACTGGCTGTGCTAATGGAAAACTTTTAGAGAGAGAAAAATGTTTCTTGGAAGAATAAGATATATGTACCCGGGAATATTTTATTAAAAATACCTTTGTGATTGAATGTTTGTGTGTGAATTAAGTGTGCTGGCAGTGATGTTACAGACTGGTGTGTGTATTTTTTTGTGTGTGCACTTTATGTTTTTAAGACACGGGTGGATTTGAATACCTATGAAACATGAAGACATATTCAGAGTATAGATTGCATGAAAAATTGAGGGTATATTACTTTAGTTTAAAGAACATTGTGGAAAGCAGCAAAAGGGAAGTTGCATGCATCTGAGCGCCACAATGTTTTCGCTAATAATCTTTACCCCGTCTGCATGAATTGGTAGTAAGCTTTAAATTACAAAGTGATCATACTAATTGGAACAGTAATGAAAGCAAAGACTTTTATATTGCAAATGTGGTTATTTTAATGGTTAACTTTGGCTATCATTAAAGTAAATTTGAAACTTTCTTTATTGTTTGCTTTTAAAAGAAAAAAAATCAATGCAACAGAACTGTTATCAAAACAATGCAAAAAGAGATTGATTTTTAGTGCTGCTGTAGAAAATCAACAACACACTTTTGATTGACAATGGTGTAATTCTCAAATCCTTTATGCGTTTAGGTTTTTTTTTTTTTTTTTAAAGATAAGAAGTTTTTTTTTTTTTTATAATTGTACTGAATCTTCAAGGACGAGAGCCTGTCTTGTCTTCAGTGAGTTAGATTTATTAGCTAAACAAGCTGCAAAACATTTTGAATACATTTATGGGTACCACCTAGTGGTTGTGAAAATATATCTTATATGGGTTACACAGATCATTGAGTGAAGCAGTGAGTGCATGCAGTCCCAGGTAAGAAAAGGAAGTCAAGGAGAGAAGGCCCTATTGCACTCCGAGTGAAATCAAAAGAATTAATACTGCACTTGATTTCTTGCAGGCTGATTCTGATGGTGATTCAAAAAAGGGGCCAAGGGGGGAATCAAGCTGGCAACCGGGAGCAGGAACATGCAGCTGACCATACAGAACTGTTCACTCTCACACAACGGCATCACTGAAAACTGCTGTTCTACTCAAGAACCAATGCCTGAAATGCGATAATATTGTCACCTCCTGTGGATATTTGTTGTAAACGTGACATTTGAATGATTTACTGTAGCACTGAATATGTCTAAAATGAATATAGGGACATTAATGGTAATGTTATTTGTAATAATGGATATAATGGTTTTGTGTAACTGTAAGGAGAAAAGGAATTGCTAATGTGTTACGAATAGATGATTGGGCATGCATGTACTATTTTAGTACCTATTCAGCGGATAGTGATACTTTTTGTAACTATAGCTCCAGTTTTTAAAGGATTCTGATCTGCATAACAGAACTGGTGATGTAATTAACATGGGGATATTAAAAGGAAATGGGTTAGTAAAGTTTAGTAGACCCTCCACAAGAATAGTAAAGAAAGATTGTATTTGGATGAGTGTTATTATTATTATTTAAATTATAATTAGCTCAATTAGACCTTTTTAATTGTTTTCAGCTCTTAACAGTTGCATATTTCAAGTTAGCTATACCATTTTATAAGTAACTTGAACTCTGCAACTGTTTAACATCTGATAACAATTAAAAAGGTCTAATTGAGCAAATTATCATTTCAATTAAGGGTCTAGTTAAGTAACTGAGAGCTCAGTTGGAATGAAAACCAGCAGACACAGTGTGTCTCCAGGACTGGATTTGGGAACCACTGGTCTAGACTGTAAGCACCTAGTGTGCAATATATTTAATGGACAGTAGGGGGACTCTAACAATAGTAGTGATTCTCTGCTCAGCGTAGAACGTGTCCCTGGTGTTCAGCTGATACGTCTGTGTCTATTAAAGAACCCATAATACACAGCCAACTTTACCTGACTAAGAAGGGAGCAGGTATATACCCAGTCCTGGGGACCCACTGTGTCAAGGTGAATACGTTTAAGAGATTCATTTAATATTCATTCACAGCTACTGATTGACTGTGATTGAGGTTTACAGTAAAGGGACTTTAAATGGACTGTTTTTGTTCTTGGACTAGTTTAACCAGCATTTCATCAAGCATTTCATCTCTGCTGAGTTTAATTTAACTGTTCCTTCCTTCTTGACAGTTTATACTGTTGGGATTCTGAAAGTGAGGATTCAGACAACATACCAGGCCAGAAAGATGTGCTCACTCAATTCTACTGCAGCTCTACACTAATGGTATTGTTGTCTTTCTTCAGTGTTTAGAAAGGGAAACATTAATGAGTTGATCTGACTCTTTCATCAATCATACTAGCCCTTAATCTATTCTCAAGAGACAACCACAGCCTCATTAATCAGGATGCCAGCAGTTTTTCTTGTTGTTTCAAAACTTTCATATACCGGTATTGTTCATGTGTCTTTGTGCCATAAAGAACATATTAAGACCTAAAGTTTTCATGTCTACTAACCATGCAACACTTCATTTGAAAACACAGATTACAGGAACTTAAAAAATACAGAGGACAGTGAGATTTGATTAAATTCGATTTTTCTTTTTGTTTTTTTTACAGTTCCATCTGGCAAGGCCATTTCCTTTCAAATGTAATTATACTTGGATAGGGTATTGGAATTAGATTTATGGCTAGTTAGGTCATAAGCATGATAATATGTTTCTAAAGAAAATCGTATTGATTATACTGTATGTAATTCCAAGTGCTGAAAAACGTTTTAGAAAACCACTTCTAACACATTTGACTAAGCCTTGTTTTTTATTTATTACTATTGCTTCTAATACTATTTGATATGAATTTGTGATAGCAGATACATAATTAAATTAGACCGATTTTTGTTTTTGAGTAAGCAGCTTTACTGCAATTATTATTATTATTATTATTATTATTATTATTATTATTATTATTATTATTGCATACTAAATGCAATTTAACTGTAATTCCAATGTATTCCACAGTGTGGTGCTAGAAGATTACAAATTCATGTATTGCTCTAGTTAATGTACACGTATTTTTATATTATTTTTAGTTCGGACATCACAATTCAGCTATTAAAATATGATCCAATGTTAGTAACATCAAAATATCACATTCTCTTAGGAGCAAAACCTACATATATTGCCACACCAGATTGTAATTATAACTGTACTGCTCTCCGTTCTGAAAATAAATATCATAAAAAAACAATTGTTACAATACTATTAAATTGCAGTTCATCTACCCTCTTCAGCAGCTACAGTACAGCAGTGTGAAATGAAAGTTGTTTATTCATCACAGTGCCTGTGTATATGCCTGTCGATCTATACCTTTCTGTGCACATTAAAAAAAACATTGAGTTAAGTATGTAGGACTATGGTGTATCTTAACAGTGGATAATGTAAGCCATTTGTTATTATTTATATAAATACAAAAACTGCTTTTAAAAAAAATCAGAATGGTTATTCTGTCTTGTAGAAAAACTGGAGATTTTTTTAAAATCCTAGCGTTGAATTCAAATGATTGTGAAGTGATGGAATCTTTTAACATTACAGGTGACATAAAAAGGCAAAAAATTCAAATATGTTATAAATTATATACGAAAATGTTGTGAAATCCCCTTAGGTGTACTGTATGGTAACTGGACAACATGTATCTACAATTTTAAAGTTACTATGTACAATAAATATTCTCAAAGATGATGATGGTTGATGATGACAGGAAATTTGTCAAAACTTGATGATGCAATGTTTCCAATGTGAAAAGAAAAAAAAAACATAGCCTGGGTGCCAAAGCTAAATGTTTTGCAGGCCGCAGATTCAGAGCATGGCACTGATCATTTAGATTTATTGTTGTTTCAGATAACAATTGTGCTCTGAGTCATCACTTCTTCATCTCCCTCTCTCTGTCGCTCCCATCTCTTCCTACTCTGCCGACCCCCTCTGTCACCTTCCATTGAAATCTCCATTCCCTCTCCCCCTCTCTTCTCCTCTGCTGCTCTCTCACACCTCCCCTCTATTGACTCCTTCTCCCAACTCTTTGTAGACTCAGCTACCTCAACCTTTTTCTCCTCCCTCACCTCCTGCCTCGACTCCCTTTGCCCTCTCACCTCTCGATCTGCCCGCCTCTCCCTGCCCCAGCCCTGCCTCTCCTCCGTGCTCCACTCGGCTCGTACCGAGCTGCGCTCTGCTGAAAAGAAATGGAAGAAAACCAATCTCCCTGCTGCCTTTGATCTCTATCACTCGCTCCTCTCATCCTTCTCTTCTTTCACTCATCTCTGCCAAACACTCCTACTTCCACTCTATCATTCAGTCTTCCATTAACAATCCCTGTAAACTTTTTTCCACCTTTCTTGGCTGATGACTTTGCCTCCTTCTCCTTCAAAATACATCTGCAAACTCTTCAACACCTCGCCTCCTTCCCCACCCACCCTGTCCTCTGCTCACTCACTCCCCATCACCCTCTGCAACCCCTACTATTCTACCCTCCTTATCCTCCTTCTCACCCCTGTCGGACTCCTTCTCACCCTGCTCTACTCCCTTTCATTTCCTCTCTTCTCAACACCTCTCTGCTCTCTGGCTGTTTCCTCTCTGCCTTCAAACAGGCCTGCATCACCCCCATCTTAAAAAAAACCCATCCCTTGATTCCTCATCCCTCCAAAACTACCGTCCTGTCTCCATTCTGTTCCTCTCTAAAACCCTCGAACAAGCGGTACATCTCCAGCTCTCTGCTTTCCTGTCAACACATTCTCTGCTCGACCCCCTCCAATCTGGTTTTTGCCCAGCACACTCCACTGAAACTGCACTTCTCTCCGTCATTAACTCTCTTCTCTCAACTCGTGCCGCCTCCCTCTGCTCTGTCCTAATTCTCCTCGACCTCTCTGCAGCCTTTGACACAGTCGACCACTCTATTCTCCTGTCCTCCCTCACTGTCCTGGGACTCTCCGGCACTGCTCTTGCCTGGTTCTCCTCCTACCTCACTAATCACACGTACCGGGTGTCCTAGCATGGCTCACCCTCTGCATCTTGCTCTCTTTCGACAGGTGTCCCCCAAGGCTCAGTCCTGGGACCCCTCCTGTTTTCTCTCTACACCTCCTCCCTGGGTCCCCTCATCTCCTCCCATGGCTTCTCGTATTATTATTATTATTTATTTCTTAGCAGACGCCCTTATCCAGGGCGACTTACAATTGTTACAAGATATCACATTATACATTATTTCACATTATACAGATATCACATTATTTTACATACAATTACCCATTTATACATTTGGGTTTTTACTGGAGCAATCTAGGTAAAGTACCCTGCTCAAGGGTACAACAGCAGTGTCCCCCACTGGGGATTGAACCCACAACCCTCCGGTCAAGAGGCCAGAGCCCTAACCACTGCTCCACACTGCTGCCCACGTATCATTTCTATGCTGATGATGCCGAGATCTTCCTCCCCTTTCCCCCTCTGACTCATTTCCTCCCGTATCTTGACCTGCCTCTCGGCCATCTCCTCCTGGATGCACTCACATCATCTCAAACTCAACCCCATCTCCTCCTGGATGCACTCTCATCATCTCAAACTCAACCCCATCTCCTCCTGGATGCACTCGCATCATCTTAAACTCAACCTCTCCAAACCAGACCTCTTTCCTCCTCCTTCCTCCCCCACCGCTGATCTCTCTATCTCTATTCCTCTTGAATCCATCTCCCTCTCTCCCTCCTCATCCACCAAGAACCTCTGTGTCACCCTCGACCCCTCCCTCTCCTACTCTCAGCACATCTCTATTCTGGCATCTCCCTTCGTCACGGACTACTCCATACAGCTCCTAGTTCAGGCCCTGGAACTGTCCCGCCTTGACTACTGCAACTCCCTCGTGTCTGGCCTCCACTCCAGCTCATCCAAAACTCTGCTGCTCACCCTGTCTTTTCCCTTCCTCGTTTATCCCACGCTACACCGCTGCACCGCTCCCTGCACTGGCTCCCTACACCCCCCTCACCCCCTCCGCTTCTCCACCACTGTCAGATAAGCTGTACCCCCCCTCCGCTCCCCCGCCTCCAGAGCCCGCTCCTTCTCCACCCTTGCCCTTCAGTAGTAGAACGACCTACCCACGGATATCAGGACTGCTCAGTCCTTGACCACCTATGACCACGTATTCTACTACTGCTCTTAATTATAACTACTTCCTGGATCTTATACTTGATTTTACTCTTATAGGTATCTGTATGTACATTTTTTGCAATTGCTGTTATTTGAAATCATTCTCATCCATTTATCGTACTTATTACGTGCTCTTACTGGTCTTTACTCTCATAAGCAAATATTTTGACTATAAATTAATTGCTTTTAGTCGAACTCGCTCTTAAATGTAATTACTTACTGCATTCTTTATTTTGCTCTTATTTGATTTATCTGCTACTGACTATTTTATTTTATAACTGCTCTTACATGATACTTTGTAATGTGATACTTTGTACTGTGATATTTTGTAACAACTGTTAAGTTGCCCTGGATAAGGGTGTCTGCTAATAAATAAATAAATAAATAAATAAATAATAAAGAAGGATATATAAGAAAGTGATTGTCAATGTTCGACTGAATGTCACATTTTAATGAAGCATCACACCCCAAACCAAAATGGTTTGTTTCAAATCAGCTAAATGTGCAGGTTCAGTGTTCTGTGTTGTTATACTTACTGTATACACAACAAGATCTTAAGAACATAGCATTGGAGTTCATCACTCCTAATGCTTCTGCAGTTCAGCCTCATGACATTTTGAGGGCTGGATGCCTCTCAATGTGGGGTATTGTTGCTTAGTTGCAATCTTTAAAATGCACTGTTCTTCAAAAGCAAGACACTGTCATTTTACCATGGCAAACATGAAAGTGAAATTCTATATACCTTTATATTGTATGCATGTCTGCCTTGTACATCTGATTAAGTATGTACTTCTGACTGCACATATCAAGTGAACAATTACCAAAGAATTGAAGCTAAGCAGGGTTTACTATAGGAAATCTCAGTGTCATTGGTTTTGTTCTGTGAAATGTTTTTTTCTGTAAATATATCGCCCATAAAAATCACTTAAACTGCAGATTTTTTCAATATTGTTTTTTACAGCACCTTTCACAAAAATAAGCTTATTGTGACACACTGAAGCCCTCAGATGATGTTTCTGGCATTTACTTTCTTTCAGTCACATCACTTTGAATTCTTGTATACATTCTTCACTCACTTTTGTCCTCACTCGAGTGAACCTCTGCCAGAATTAGAAGCATGAATATTCTAAACTATTGCAAGGCATTGCTGCTTATCTCTATCATTGGCAGATTTAAAACCTTTCCATCCTCATTCAGTCTCCAGGAACTTGTTACTTTCCTTCTTGCATATCAGATGGTTCAGAGGTTCTGTCCTGGCTGCACTTACCAGTATCTCAGATAAAGTATGTCATTATATTACATTACCATTATGATTAAAATATTCTTTGTCAATACATTCACTAACATTTACAGATGTATAGTTAACTTGTCAGCAAATATTAGTTTCACATACAAGTATACATAGTCTTATGAAATAATAAGCCTTTATTTTCTTCATACTACAATACTTTACAAGTTTACAATTGTAGCATACCTTTCTTCTCTTTCTGTTTTTTATATTGCACATGAATGATCTAATTATGGTAAAGATGATAAGACTACTTTTCATTTTACTAGACCATTTTCTAAACCCCTAAGTAAAAGCTAGCATCACTATGATCCAGGAATAAATGTGAATTTATTTGATTCAGTCTGAGTGATGAAAAATTGAAAGCCATTTGGTGCACATTGAGATTGTGTTTATTATTATTATTATTATTATTATTATTATTATTATTATTATTATTATTATTATTATTATTATTATTATTATTATTTATTTCTTAGCAGACGCCCTTATCCAGGGCGACTTACAATCGTAAGCAAATACATTTCAAGTGTTACAATATTTAGCCTGCTTTCTGTGATCAATCTTCTATTTATTTCGAATATAATCCTCTTTAAGATTAAAAGTAGATTTTGTGCATGCCCTCGGAAATTAAGGATTTATATAAATATATCACGGAAAAAAGTGATTGCAATGTCATATGATACTGAACAGTATCAAAGCAGGGTTGCCATGATGCTATAATTAGGATTGGAAGAGAAGTCTTTATAACCATCCACAATGTGTAGTTAACAACAAATCTAATAGCAGAGCTGGAGCCCATGTAACTTTACTGCTTTAGTTGTCACTGGCATTAAACAGGCATGCCAGTGACATTCATCCACCACCATGACTGGAAATATAACATGACCTACATCCTCTCTTAAGCACATAAGAACATAAGAAAGTTTACAAACGAGAGGAGGCCATTCGGCCCATCTTGCTCGTTTGGTTGTTAGTAGCTTATTGATCCCAGAATCTCATCAAGCAGATTCTTGAAGGATCCCAGGGTGTCAGCTTCAACAACATTACTGGGGAGTTGGTTCCAGACTCTCACAATTCTCTGTGTAAAAAAGTGCCTCCTATTTTCTGTTCTGAATACCCCTTTATCTAATCTCCATTTGTGACCCCTGGTCCTTGTTTCTTTTTTTCAGGTCGAAAAAGTCCCCTGGGTCGACATTGCCAATACCTTTTAGAATTTTGAATGCTTGAATCAGATCACTGGGTAGTCTTCTTTGTTCAAGACTGAATAGATTCAATTCTTTTAGCCTGTCTGCATATGACAAATCTTTTAAACCCGGGATAAATCTGGTTGCTCTTCTTTGCACTCTTTCTAGAGCAGCAATATCCTTTTAGTAACAAGGTTACCAGAACTGAACACAATATTCTAGGTGAGCTCTTACTAATGCATTGTAAAGTTTTAACATTACTTCCCTTGATTTAAATTCAACACTTCTCACAATATATCCGAACATCTTGTTGGCCTTTTTTATAGCTTCCCCACATTGTCTAGATGAAGACATTTCTGAGTCAACATAAACTCCTAGGTCTTTTTCATAGTTCCCTTCTTCAATTTCACTATCTCCCATATGATATTTATAATGCACATTTTTATTGCCTGCATGCAATACTTTACACTTTTCTCTATTAAATTTCATTTGCCATGTGTCTGCCCAGTTCTGAATGCTGTCTAGATCATTTTGAATAACCTTTGCTGCTGCAACAGTGTTTGCCACTCCTCCTATTTTTGTGTAGTCTGCAAATTTAATGTGTTTGCTTACTATACCAGAATCTAAATCATTAATGTAGATTAGGGATAGCAGAGGACCTAATACTGATCCCTGTGGTACACCACTGGTTACCTCGCTCCATTTTGAGGTTTCTCCTCTAATCAGTACTTTCTGTTTTCTACATGTTAACCACTCCCTAATCCATGTGCATGCATTTCCTTGAATCCCTACTGCATTCAGTTTGAGAATTAATCTTTTATGCAGGACTTTGTCAAAAGCTTTCTGGAAATCTAAATAAACCATGTTGCATCCTCAAAAAAAAATCAAGCAGGTTAGTTAGACACGATCTCCCTTTCCTAAAACCATGCTGACTGTCTCTCAGGATATTGTTACCATGTAGGTAATTTTCCATTTTGGATCTTATTATAGTTTCCATAAGTTTACATATAATAGAAGTCAGGCTTATTGGTCTGTAGTTACCTGGTTCAGTTTTGTCTCCCTTTTTTCACATAGAGAAATACGTGTGACATGCAGGCAGGCAGGCAGGCAGAAATACCGATAAACAAAGTAGGCTTTCGATCGTTTTTATTCCTAAGACCTCTAATCATTCACTTTACAAAATAAAACTACTGAGCAGGCGTCAGTTACCCAAAGTAAAACTTGGGAAGGATCCATCCACTAGATGGTAGGGGTGTGCAGGATTAAAAAAAAAAAAATGTGATTCATACCTACTGTATAGCTACTGTTCACTTCAGGTTTGGGGTTGGCCGTTTGAAATATAACTAGAGCTTCTAGTTTTCTGGCTTTATTTTTTATCACATGATGTCCCTTTAAAACATATTTTGAGCCGATTCGTTTTCTTAATCAAACACTAATTACCAAAGGAGGTTGTTTCTTTTTACCCTCATATCTTGATTGAGTTCACAATCGACGTGCATTGATCTCACCTGATTCTATTTGAACTGAATTTCGTTCTGGCTCTGATCGCCGAATTCAGCTTATTCATTTCCACTGCGTTAGTTTCCAGTATCGCATCGCTAATTTAAACAATCTGGTATTCAGTTAAGGCTTAACAACTATTAATTAAGGTTTAGAGGGAGGGAGAGAGATGGAAAATAAAAACCTAAAAACTATTAGCCCTAAATATAACCCATATATATATATATATATATATATATATATATATATATATATATATATATATATATCGTTTTCTATTTTACTTTTATTTTAAGACAGGTCAGTGTTATTTTTCATTGAGCCTATATATAAAGAAATCTCAGAAGTACAGTAAGTCTTAACAGGAGTTATTATCTAAATTCAGGAATATCGCTTAAATTGTTGGCTAGCTTTCTGGAGTTAATTTGCTCAGTAAATTACCACTCAGCGTCTTTGGCCACTAGACATACAGGCGCATATAGAATTGATATATACCAAGCCAGCAGTTAAATGAAGCTTAATACAGAAGTCAGTCTAGTTTAATTTGAGTGATGCATCGGTAAGAAGGGACTTAATTTAGTTTTAAAGGGCAAACCTACTGACATACATAAAGTATTGCAATAATATATATTATTGTAATCAAGATAATTAGCTATCCAGATTATATAATCTGTTACTTCTGAATATTCTTCTGCATTTTAGTAACGTAATTCCAGCACTTTGTCTTAGACATTAGGTTATGTTGTCATTAGCCTAGGCTTTACCAGTAATTCATTAACATTTTTGCCCAGAAATAAACAGACTTCAAATAAAATATTTCAAATCAATGGTCATCCAGTCACACAAACAAAAAGTGTTTTATTTGCAACGACAGAGGGGAGGATGCAGGGGAGAAAAGGGAACAGATAGGGAGAAGTGTTTGAACTAGGGTTTTAATAGCAGGCTGATTGAAGAAACTGTAGGGACGGGAGGTTCTGTGCTCCTGCCCCTTGAACCACGCTTTAGTTACAATAAAAAAAAGCATTCATGCAACTATAGACTTAGTCAGTGCATTCTCCAATTTTGTTTTGCTTCATACACGTTGTCTGAAACTAAAGAAAAACACTGATATTTAAAAAGAATAATTAATATAAAAAATGTCAAGACCGTTCTGGAAGTAATCTTAGTTTGATTGTTTAACAATGAGTTTACTACACAATATTTCCATTCATTGTATTGCAGGACTCCGGGAAAGAGACCGCTGTTGTTCTGTCTGCACAAAGCTGTAGCCTTCAAGCATCGCCATGTGTGTCACTGTATCTACAATACATTAGGGATTCAGGGTGCAGTCTGCAAACAGGGCACCAATATGGTACCTGCTTGAGTATATGGAATGGCTGCTCTGTTTAAAATACAGTATTTTAAATTATTCCACTGGCATTAGCTAAAAATAATTTCTAATACAAGAGATTGAGAACCATGTCGTAAAACCCTGACTAGCTCAAAAATAGCGATGAATGTAAACTTTGATTTGAATGACTTTTGCACTTGCTCATTTTTCTTGTGAGGCTCCTTCTGTGCAATTTGTAGTCACATGTATTTCTGCAGTCCGTTAATAAAGGTTAAGGTTCATATGCCTTTAGGTTATGTTGTTCACAAGTTGATTAGTTAAACAGTATTATAATCAGTATGTTTACTTGGCACATGAAACTGCTTTGATGTCTGATTACTACACTGATTACTATGAGATGCAGAAATCTTTGCAAGTTATAAGATTTCTTGTAATTAAATCTGTAGACCTTAGTAGCCTGTTTAGTGTCCCTTTTCCAATTGTGTGAAATCAACTATATGATTGCTTATTATCAGTGCACTATACTTTTGCCATATTCCAGTGTAGAGGAATATATTATTATGAGCTAAATCCTGGAAACCAAAACTGTAATGACATTAAGCTGTGCACTAAGCAATCTCACTGGAAGAACTGAACACAGTTATAGGGAGCACAGCAACGAGTATGTGCACAGAAACAGCAGGAACCCAACAGAGAACCTGTTACATTGATTGAGTTTCTTGTTGACGCAAAGAAATACCTTTTTATTAATACATTTTCTAAATGAATGAAATATTAATACAGACCTTACTATTTTCTATATGCATCACCTCCGTCTTTCTCTGATGATTCATATTTGTCAGTTTTATGGTTTTCCTGCTAGTACTGTGTACACCCACATATAGAAACACACTTTTGTTGCAGTTTCATTCTTATGCTGTCCCTCAATATGCAGCACACAATAACATGACTGCATGCTTTTTGATTATTTCCTTAGAGGCATATTTGTATGTAAGAAAATGAGAGGTAGAATACACTGGAACTTTGATAAATTACTTTTACCATGTATTTAGACCTGAAAATAAAAGGAAGCAAATGTGTTCCTCTTATCTGTGAAACAGAAGTCTGATTGTTAAACGAAAAGCAAAATATTCACTGTAACTGCACTCCTCATTGTCCCTTTCCTTACACAAGGCCTGCGGTACACCGAGTACGACGATGTCATTCATTTTAAGGTTAGATCTAACATTCAAGAATTAACCAATTTCACCTCGACCATCAAGGCAGCAGAGGTTCGCTTGTAACAATTACCTGCCTCTCAACTGAAATCGGATTAATTGAAATTCTTTATCATAGGAGCTGGGAAGTTAAATTGTGTGGTGAATTAGGTTATTTTCATATATCTGTATGAGAACATTCCTTCAATAAATAGTGTTGTTTACACTGTAATAATGTTATTCTGGGTTATTAAGTTACAGAATTGTTATTAAAACTGTAGATCTTCCAGAACCTAGTAGAAGTCTGTAAGCTCTTACTTTATTTGGGTACTTTGTGATGTATTTTGTAGCACGTGTCAAAACCTGAAAATCCACTGGTAGCGTATATAAAGACCACAGTGTGTCTGAGTATGCAGTGAAAACTATGACTAGCACTTTTTTTATATATATTATATTTGGTTAAAGCAAGTAGTGTGGTTCCTGAAAAATATAGCGTTATACATCCCCACGTGTTGCTACAACTTTTTAAATAACGTACCTGTAATTTTTCTTTTCATTTTCAAATCACTGCAGGAAGAGCAATTGAAAAAAAAAACCCATAACAAGTGCTCTGGCTTTTCTTTTCCGTACCACATCATGGATCGTTATTGCTGTGTTACCTGTTTGACAATGTGGGCAATAATCCTGACACATCACTGCACGAGAGCGGCCATTTTGAAAAGAGCTTTGAAACAGACTTGAAAGTTATAAGTGTAAAAAGATGTCAGGATGTTAACAATGAAAAGAGAAATGACAGGTACGTTATTTAAGCAGTTGCAGAAATGTGGGGACGTGTAGTGCTATATTTTTCAGAACCCGCTACTTACTCTTTAATAAGGGGTAGTCAACATGAGGAGAGAGGCACACCAGCGGGATTCATTTTAAACCAGGTAAAAACTAGATGTGATCCAAAGCAAGATGCTTTAAAAGACTTAAAATAAACATCAAACTGGTAACATAAACTACAAGTCTTGCTAGAGGTGTAAACATTGTATGAAAGCTGAGGCATGAACAAAGAAAAAACACTGACTAGTACAAAGAGACACTGTTAAAAATGATATATCAATTGCTATTTTTTTAACATAAATGCCAAAAATTTCAATTTCAAATATTTTTATGAATGTGCCAAACTGGGGCAGCCAGTTTATTTAAAAAACAAACAAACAATATAACAGAAAACATATCATTTGAGTACTTCAAAAATGTAAATATTTAACGGCAGCAACTATTTACTGTTTAATAATTTGTTTACATAACAATTAAATAATACTGTAATTCCCATGCTACTGTATCAATGTATTGCCATGAAATAAAGTCGTTCTAATACAGTATCAAATGGACACTCATATGGTACTGAAGTAGATAACTGGTGTGCATACGTATATCATTGTCATGTCAGAGCATGAACAAAGAAAGCATGATCTGTGAGTGTAAATCCTTTGAAAACTGCTCTGTTTTGCTATTAAAAACTAGTGTATCTGTAAGACAAAATATACAGTACAGAAAATGAACTATGAGGTACTGTGGATTCATTGACACCCTTGACAACCTTGGTTTAGTGCACAATATATGCTCATCGAAAGTGTTATTATTCAATCTGTGACATTAAGAGTTAACTAAGATACAGTGTAAACACCACTGCTTCACCGACTTGAGTGAATACATAGACACCCAGAAATAATATATACATACACATACTTTGCAGTAATCAGTGTCATTTCACTATATAGAAAGAACGGTCTGATTTTAAACTAAGAAATGTGGCATCATTAAAATTGTTATAATGCCTCCCTTATATTTTGCTAAGAGGAGGTTCAGGGAGGTCAGTCCCACAAGGACAAGGTCAGAAACCTTCATAACCTTGTTTATCCTGTTTGTGCAACGCACTCAGTCTTGTATAGGCACTAAACATGTCTCTACAATCCTATAAAAAGCTGACAGTCAAGGAGTTTATGAATGAGAAAGGGTTTGCTATAGTATTTTGATGCCAGTGTAGTGCTGTTATTTGAAATCCTACTACAGTCAGATTTGACAAGATGGATCACGTGCTATTTGTTCCTATAACGAGAGATCAATGGGAACATTTGCAATAAGGCACATTTTAATCATTGTTGACAAATGAAAGGACTGTGTACAGTAATAACAACCAGCTGTCCAACAGAAAGTTGCATATGTGCACTGGAGGCACAATGACGGCTGATCATGGTGTCATTGCTGGTGTAATTGGCTAAAATTGTCTTTTAAATGCATAGCTTGTTTTCTAAATATTGTTTATTGCTGTCTCTTGGGTCTAGCTGTTACAGACCCATATGCTGTTTTATGATTTATGTTTTGCTGAGAGAATATAATAACCCCAAGATTTCCATTACACGAGAGTAGATGTTAAAACTTCATGCTGATTTGAACTCGGCTCTCGCCAAGATAAGCACCAACTAAGACGTAGCTTTACAGTAAACTAATGTGATCCATATGTGTCTCCATCCATTTACATTTCCTTCCATATGATGATGTAGATATCCTTCTGTCTGGTGTTAATGGCTGGGGTGTAATGCTGGCTCCAGGGATCAGCTTATTTTGCCTCCCTGGCGCATCAGCACACACAACGGCTGCGATGCTGGCTCCGGGGATCAACCAAAGTGCGGCCTCCCCAGCGCATCAGCATGACAACCGTCTGGATTGAGCTAAGTAGGGTACATCTCTGGGGTTTTCAAGTGGGCACCTTCCATCCTCAGTGTTTCGTCGACTAGCCCACGACACCTCAAGAGGGCTCGACGGTGATTCTGGCGTCCCAGCATCACCCCCCTCCGTCCCCCACTCAACTCAGCCCAGCTTACTTACCTGTACATCAGCGTTTCTTTCTTTCTATTGTGCTTGAGATCCCCAGCCAGAATCTTTCCGTCTCAACCACAGCCAGTTGCTGCTCCTCTCTGCTGCTTCAGATAAGTTCTTCACTGTGCGACGCAACTCTTGGCCACTGAATCCGACGTCTCTGAGAAACCGGGTTGTAGAGTGTGCCACAAATCCTCGACAACCCACTTCCACTGGGTAAACCCGAACTCTCCATCCTCGCTGTTCCGTTTCAGTGGCTAGTTGAGCATACTGCAGTCTCTTCCTCTCATACGCCTCATCTACAGCATCCTCCCATGGCACTGTTAACTCTACCAGGTGAACAAGGCGTGCTGATCCAGACCACAAGACAATATCTGGTCGAAGGTTAGTGGTGGCAATCTCAGGTGGAAAAATAAGCCGTTGACCAACATCTGCCAGCATTTTCCAGTCTCTAGCAGCTTCCAGTTGTCCTGGGCGAGGATTGGTTTTAACACCTTTTCTTGGTGGTTGCTCTCCTGGGCGGAGGAATGTTGTCTTTTGTGTGTAATGTTTTAATGGAACAGGTGACAACTTATTGGTCATGTTACGCTTGTCTTCCAATGCTAAGGCTAAACATCGCAGCACCCGGTCATGGCGCCAAGTAAACCGTCCTTGGCTAAGAGCCACCTTACATCCTGTCAAAATGTGCCTTAATGTTGCAGGTGATGAACACAAAGGACATGAGGGATCCTCTCCTACCCAGAGGTTTAGGTTCTGTGGTGATGGGAGAACATCATATGTTGACCTGATGAGGAAACTGATCCTGCTCTGTTCCATTGACCATAGGTCTTGCCAGCCAATCTTGCGTTGTTCCACACTCTCCCATCTCATCCATTCTCCCTGCTCGGCCTGGGAAATGGCCTTTATACACCTCATCCTCTCCTCCTGCTTTTGCACCTCGTTGACTACCAGCTTCCTCCTTTGAGCTGGGGCTGCCTTGTGCCATGTAGGAGGAGCTGAACTGAAACCAAGACCCCCTCTTCCATGCTGAACTTGCCCCATGATATCACCAATTCGAAGGGCAGCCTTTGCATCTTCCACAGCTTTCTTTGCCGCCCACTTTCTTCCAGTTTTCAACACAGGTGCTGCCTCCCTTACGCATTTATCGCGTGACTCTACTAATGTCATTTCCAGTCTGACCTTGGCGCACTTAAACTCCTCGGTTAGAGCAGAGACTGGTATCTGCAGTATTCCTTTACCATAAAGTCCCACTCTGCTGAGGCAGCGTGGAACTCCCAACCATTTCCTGATGTATGAACTGAGTTTTAGTTTACCTGGTAGAGCGCAGCTGTCTATGCTCTTCAACCCTTCCACTGCTTGTTGTCTAACTTCTCCCACATGAACTGTGTCCTTTAGATCCCCGTCGTACCATCTCCCAAGACTCTTCACTGGCTTCTCAGACACTGTTGGTATTGCCTCACCATTAATGAAGAATGTTTTATCTACTACTTTGCCTTTAATTATAGAGATGCTCCTTGATTTAGTGGGCTTGAATTGCATTCGTGCCCATTCAATGTTATTGGTTAATTTGCCCAATAATCGATTAGTGCAGGCTACTGTTGTAGTCATGGTTGTCATGTCATCCATGTATGCTCGAATTGGTGGTAGTCGCATTCCAGAAGCCAAGCGCTCTCCTCCTACTACCCATTTTGATGCCCTAATGATTACTTCCATTGCCATGTTAAAAGCCAGTGGAGAAATGGTGCATCCTGCCATTATTCCAACCTCTAGGCATTGCCATGTAGTGCTGAATTCTGAAGTTGAAAAACTGAATTGCAAATCTCCAAAGTAGGCTTTCACTAAATTTGTTATTGTCATCGGTACACTGAAAAAATCAAATGCTGCCCAAAGTAGTTCATGTGGCACTGAACCATATGCATTAGCCAAATCCAGGAATGTCACATGGAGCTCCTTCCTCTCCTTTTTAGCTGATTGAATTTGTTGCCAGATCACATTGATGTGTTCTAAGCAACCTGGGAAACCTGGAATGCCTGCTTTTTGTATTGAAGTGTCAATGAAGCAGTTCTTTAATAGGTAAGCTGACAATCTCTGAGCAATAATGCTGAAGAAAATCTTGCCTTCTACGTTTAATAGGGAAATGGGACGAAACTGACTGATGCTTGTAGAATCTTTTTCTTTAGGTATAAAGACTCTACCTGCTCGGCGCCATGCTCTTGGTACAACCTGTTTTTCCCATGCCACTTTCATCAATTTCCACAGAATTCGTAGAACTCCTGAAGCACTCTTGTACACTCTGTACGGAACTCCATTAGGCCCTGGAGATGATGAAGCCCTTGCTTTTTTCACAGCTTGCTCTATTTCTTTCCACTTAGGTGCACAGTCCTCCATTTGGTATTCTGGTGGATTGATAGGTGGGATGTCTGACGGAATTGACATAGGCTCCTGCCTTTTTGAATCTGTATGTGTTTCCTCCAAATATCTCTCCAGCTCAACCTTAGATGCTTTTAGTGTGCCATTCTTCTCACTGGTGAATAACTTCTTTACAAATTTGAATGGGTCTTTATAAAAGTTAGCTCTCGCACGCTCCTTCTTTTTGTAGCGTTTCCGTAGGCGCTCAGCTCTGCGCAATGTTGCAAGCTTATCTTTTATGACCCTTTGTAAGAGATTGAGTCCCTCCTTCTGACTTTGTTCTGCTCTTCTCCATTGGTTCCTCAGCTGTCTCCTTTCTCTAACTAAGCGTTCAATCTCCTGCTGCCGTCTAGACTTTCCAGGAATAGTTTGTACTTTTTCCTTCCTTTTTCCAACTCCAAACCTCTCACTTCCATATGCGTAGATGATTTCCCCAAATTTATCCAGCTTCTTTTCAACTGTTCCACTTAATCTTTCCAATGCAACGCAGAGATCTGTGTTTACTGTGTCCCATGCAGTTTTCTCACAAGCTCTTGGCCATTTAACTCCAGGCTTGTGCCCGTTGAGGTTCTTTTCTCTCTTATGCTGGTTTGTCTGACCGGGTTCACAAGGATCATTAGGTTCATCACTAACTGTGTCCATGCAAGTCCTCCTCACATCTATGACAGGGGTGCTGATATCCTGCGAACTGTGGTTTTCTTCCTGTCGCTGGATTTCATTCGACTGACTTGACTGACTTCGTAAGAAGTACTGATCAATGCAAGGCCCTTGTCCCTTCTCCCTCAAGCATTTCATTCTCCCTTGATGAATCTTCAAACCACTGACTGTTGTCGCCTTGCTCCAGCCGCAGACAGAAACCTGGAGTTCCATGTCTTTGTTAACTGCAGATCTTGAACTAGTCTTTTGTGAAGTACTCTCCATACTCATATCCGTTTCCGTTCCTAAGTCGTTAACCGTGTTGTCCAACGTTGAGTCATCTTCCGCCCCCGCTCTCGCAGACTCTAGGGGTATTTTTCTCTTTATTCATAGAAGCCTTGGGCGGGTGTCTCCAGCATCCTGTAAACACAGAGCTTGATGCTGCCGACAAGGGTAGCTAACCCTTACCAGCCCCAATGGGGTCTCTTTCCTCCTGTCAGCTGTCTCTCCAGGCTGTCACAAGGTCTTTCCCTTGTTGCCAGCTGCACTATTCACAGCAGTCACTGGACGTATCCAGATCTTCATGATTGCCATTACACGAGAGTAGATGTTAAAACTTCATGCTGATTTGAACTCGGCTCTTGCCAAGATAAGCACCAACTAAGACGTAGCTTTACAGTAAACTAATGTGATCCATATGTGTCTCCATCCATTTACATTTCCTTCCATATGATGATGTAGATATCCTTCTGTCTGGTGTTAATGGCTGGGGTGTAATGCTGGCTCCAGGGATCAGCTTATTTTGCCTCCCTGGCGCATCAGCACACACAACGGCTGCGATGCTGGCTCCGGGGATCAACCAAAGTGCGGCCTCCCCAGCGCATCAGCATGACAACCATCTGGATTGAGCTAAGTAGGGTACATCTCTGGGGTTTTCAAGTGGGCACCTTCCATCCTCAATTTGAAGGGGCCTTGTCAGTGGGACTTCATTGAAAACAATGCGATATCAAGGTGGATTGAATTAATACTCTGGGGGAATACATCTAAAATGTTATTGCAGTTGGGATATACATAGGGCTTCTGTTTTTCAGGTTTTATTATTTGTATTTTTCGTTGCTTATTTTTAGATATTTTCGAGTTTTATGTAATTCGTTTTTTTCGGGGCTTTCGTTTTTGATATACTGTATGAAATTAGTGTTTTCAGTTACTTTCCAAAATGCTTGAGCGGTTTTTTCTCAACTGTTCCACTTAATCTTTCCAATGCAACGCAGAGATCTGTGTTTACTGTGTCCCATGCAGTTTTCTCACAAGCACACTTGAAAAAAATTATTGTATTTCTTGCTCTTATTGTATGACTTGTATTGTAACACTTGAATGTATTTGTATTTGCTTGTGATTGTAAGTCGCCCTGGATAAGGGCGTCTGCTAAGAAATAAATAATAATAAATAATAATAATGTATAGTAACTCGACAGTCCTTGCACACTTAAGTTGTACCTTCTTTCCTTTGCTGTCTTCCACAACGAAATCCCTATGGTCACGGGCACATTCTTCTGGGGTTTTTGTGTGTACGCATTTTTGTACATCCTCTGTATCTTAACTGTAATACAGGTTGAAATCCCACTAACAAGCCTCCATCCTGATTGTAATCTCGTTTTAAATCTCACAAGCAGAGTCTCCAATAGAAATGTAGGAATGTGCTGTCATTCAGTAGTTGGGGCGGGTTTAAAGTATTGAGAACTGATCACTGATAGATGCAAGTCAGGAAGGCGGGACATTGCCCAGCAGCACTGAGAAATGTATTTTTATTTTTGTAGTAGTTTTTATTTTTTAATGGGAAAAGGGTAAAGTCAACGTGAATAGATTAACTATTTCCACAGTTTTTCCGGTGTTTTCCGGTGTTCATTTTTTTTGTATCGGGGGGGGTTTATCGGGTTTTATCAGTTAAAACCGAAAATCAGAAGCCCTATACTGTATAGCCTCAATGATAGTCCCACCCAGTTTTGAAATGCGCCCAATCAATGTGCTGTTAGATAAAGCCAAGGGCATATAATGGCAACAGCAAAGACAACTGCAAGAGAGAGAAAAAAAAGCAAAATTGAAGTACATACTAAGAAATGAGTTCTCCTTTCTAGTTCACCACTTTTGCTGCCCCTGTTTGCTTAAGGGTGTTCTTGGTGTTACTGTGTGTACATTTAAATGCGTGTCTAGTTAAAAATCATAGGCAAATACAATCACAAAAATATGATTAGTCTTTTCTATATAGAGTGTACTCTATATAGACTCTATATACTGTACCATGGGATACAGTAATTAAACATTGCTCACAAATTGACAGAATAATGTTAATTTGTCTGGGAAGATTTTTTTTTTCTTTCAAAAGGAAAAGAAACCAAACAATTAATGGTCAATAAATATGTGTATGTTGTCATTTCCTTTGCAAACTCCATGTAGTAGCCTATTAATAATGCCACGACAACACATAAATACAAAGCACAATACCATGACCCAGTTTCTAGATTAATGCTCATTATATTGCTGAAAAAAGATTTTGAACTATTTAATAATTTGGTCATAAACACATTCCTTACTGGTGATCTTTCCCTCCAAATGCATCAGTCATGATCCTGTTGTTGAGCAGTGACCCCCTTGCAAACCTGCACACCTACAGAGCACTGTCTATGAGCAGGTTGCAAAAATAAAGTTGCTTCATTCAGAAAGGCTGGCACATAAAGAAATGCTGCCTGTATATTTCAAACGGGCATTTCATTTTCAAGTAGAAAAGTAGCAATTGAATAAATTCAGTATCTTATTACAGTATACTATAACAGTAAGGTTTATATACAAGATAACAGGCTAAATTCAGTACAAACAAACACTTAAGTATATTTCTCATGAATAAACCTTGTGTTGCAAAGCATATAGACACCTTCATATACTTTTCTGCTAACGTTTGGAGAGGATTGTAGTTTCTCAATATACGGACATGCCCATCAGATAATATGCAACTGAAGGTCAGCGAAAAGCAAAGAAAAGGGTTAGATTTGGTACAGAGATATTTAACAGCACATTTAATCCTTATATTTGGTATTGAGAAAAATATGCAAAATGTTCCTCGAGATTTAAGGGAATGGCATTAATCTTAGAAACAAATGCTTCACCTGGCTAGAAACAAATGCTTCACCTGGCTAGAAACAAATGCTTCACCTGGCTAGAAACAAATGCTTCACCTGGCTAGAAACAAATGCTTCACCTGGCTAGAAACAAATGCTTCACCTGGCTCCAGAGATTATTAGTCAAGTGAGCACTACTTGGATGTCACAAAAGGGAGCAGCATTATTCTGGAAAGGACAGGTAAGGATGACACTGATTATCTTATTTAGGGGTGGTAGTGAGTATTAACAGCCACAATAGAAATTGCATTACTGCAAGTGTAGCATGCAGTAATATCAAATCTTTCTTCTGGACACAGTTGGCTTTACTCAGTCAGTGAGTCTTCTGACTGTGTTCTATCGCTGTCACAGCAGAATCCGTTACAGCTTTATTTATAGCAGTACTCTCTAACACGTAGCCACTGCTGTTTTCTGACACTGCTTTACAAACGTTCCTAATATTTTCAAAAAAAGCAGGTTTAATTTTGCAATGTATAATATGCTATTGTAAGAACATAAGAAGAACATAAGAAAGTTTACAAACGAGAGGATGCCATTCGGCCCATCTTGCTTGTTTGGTTGTTAGTAGCTTTTTGATCCCAGAATCTCATCAAGCAGCTTCTTGAAGGATCCCAGGGTGTCGGCTTCAACAACATTACTGGGGAGTTGGTTCCAGACATTGAAATACTACAAAGAGTTGCTGTACAATGCCACTCTAAGTCACAATAATATGTATCATTATAATGAAAAATAGGATGACACAGACAAGATTGGAACATCTTGCTTTTACACTATCTGGAGGCACTAGATTTAATGTGTGAAGAAAACAAAGGTATTGCATGACATTTTCAATTGATGGAATTGCATTTCTGTATGTTTCCGTACAGGCCTAATCTATCCAATATCACAAATAAAAAACAAATATTTGCTATTTTAGAGATTTTCGTTCTTCTTCTCAGTCTTCTTCTCACCAAATCAAGGTCTTATCATGGCCGGTGCTAGTGGGGGAGTGGGAGGGGGGGGGGGGGAAGTTCAGATCACACATTGAGATGAAAAAATCTCTGACAAATCATAATAAAAGTAATATTAAACTATAATATGAGTTCTTTCTGGAAAATGTCAAAGGTTATATATTTTTTACAAATGAGTAACAGTAATACCCCCCATTAGCAACCCCCTCTGCAGGGTCCGGTTTCCTCACAGGATGTCACCGGTCTTTGCTGGTGATTCCTGAGGGAGCATTGAATTGTATCTGGCGCTCATGCTGTTACACAGACAGAACCGACAGGGATCTTTTCTCTTCATCACACTACAGCGGATCTTACTGCCCAGGCGCCTAGTGAGCTCAAGAGCTCAAGTGTCCACCTGCAGGGCTGGCCTTTGTCCTCCAGAGGCCGGACGCTTGGTAGTGGGAGTGCCCACAGACCTTCACTTCTCCTGAGATGTTGTGGGGAATTCCTGCGGTGAGGGAACATAATTTGACACCCTAAATTGGGGAGAAAATCAGAGGTAAAATAATTGAGCGCTCTTCTTGAAAATGCATCCCAGGGACTTTCACAGTTAAAATTGAAAAGATTACCAATAATCTTGTGGGTATAATAAGTTCCACTTGTAACATGGTACAACTGAATACGTGCTGCTTTCACAATCGACACTGATATTTTCAAATAGAGTATTTTTGAGAACATGGCAGGTAAATATGATGGGAAATCAATAGCAAGGTCATTGTACCATTTAGAATGCTGGTTACATAACCCTGCAATAATGAAGTCAATTCCTCCAATGCCAACAGTAGCTTTTTGCATTTCTGCCACAAAAGTGTTATTTTTGCTTGTCCACAATCACAATTGACCTATAAGATTATAGAAAACAGATGTGTACCGAATATGAAAGCAATATCTGAAAGCATTTGTACCAAGTAATCTAGCTGTCAGAGGTACAAAATTGGGTAGTCAAAATATCATGTTGTCATTATTGTAGTAAACCTTTCTGGCAATGGAATTAATGAAATGACTAGGAATAAGTTTAATTGTACAGAATTTTCAAACTATTTTTATTACGGGGTGGGGGGTGGGGGGTGGGGGGGGGCAAAAATACAATAAACAAATAAAAAAACTCATTGTACACTCATAAAGCAGCTGCCAGTATTTTAGTTATTTCTTGAAACAAATATATAAAGATATCTTTTCTTAAACATGCTTTTATACAGCTCAGTGTCAGAATATGCTCTATATTTCAAGATGATCTGTGCACTTCTACATACACAACTGGTATGTAATACGAGGGGATGTTGGTTAATTATTACACTCCACCTTCACTTATTAATACAATTTGGATGGCTTAAGTTTTTAATTTTAGGTCTAAATAACTACATACATTTGTAACACTTTAAAATAATGGCTGCAAATTCATATAATGTAGATTTCAATATAGTTTTTTGTCTGTTATTTTGTTTTTATTTGTGAAGAATTTTCTTTATAAAAATGTTCATAAATGAATAATGAATTCAAGGTGAAAACCACAGGTACACTATAGCAGTGCATGCATTGAAATTCATCTTAATGTGTGTCAATTTTTTATTTATTTTTACTGTAACCCATAGCACTATCAACATGTTAAGAGAATTATAAATCCATTTTATGATATTTGCAGTAAGTCTGTGTGTTTCTAAATTATTTTAAAGACTAAATAAACAGACATAGGGGTTTAGAAATGTTAGGGCAGCTTTATTAGATCGTCCTTGATCTGTGTCTCTAGCCTATCCACACACAATGCTCGTTATAAATCCAATATTATTATCAGCTTGTATAGTTCTTATCGAGGCCACTTGCTGGTAGATGCTGTAATTATTATTTCCTAATACCTCACTGAATTTTTAAGCCACAAACTGCAGTGTCTTTTGAGAATATGATACAGTTTGCATTATATGGAGACATTTTATATCAATAAAAATGATATATGCATTTTTTTAATTAGTAGCTGAGTAGCTGAAGGAGGCAGTGTGGTCCAGTGGTTAAAGTCCAGGGCTTGTAACCAGAAGGTTACTGGTTCAAATCCCACCTCTGCTACTGACTGACTCACTGTGTGACCCTGAGCAAGTCACTTAACCTCCTTGTGCTCCTTCCTGCGGATGAGATGTTAAATCAATGTCCTATTGTAAGTGTCTCTGCATATAATGCACAGTTCACAGCCTACCTCTGTAAAGTGCTTTGTGATGGCGGTCCACTATGAAAGGTGCTATATAATGATATTATTATTATATTATAATTATTTCCATGTATATATTGATACAGATGGTAAACAGCAGTTCATGTAACATCAATCTGTTTTGCATTTTATTGAAACCATACATCCTTAAAATGCTACACTGGAATGCTTGTAGTTTGTAATTTAGTAGTTAGCAGGCATATCAATCCTAATAATGACTGGGTCAGGGTTAGTTACTGATGTTCTCTATTGATTACACATGTCACAGGTTAGACATTTCCACCAGCATTTGATTTGAACATTGTGTGACCCCTCGCCCCAATAGCAACATTACATAAAGGTTTCTGCTTATTTCTAATGTTAAATATTAATAGAGAAACTTTCTATTACCGGAATCAATTTAATATGAAGCCCATTTTACTGCAAAATGTCTCTCTGCTGAGAGTACACTATGTGTTAGCTAGCTCTCGTAAATAATACAGCACCATTTACATAAGAGAGTGCTTTAGGACTATTCACACCATCTTCTCTGCTGCTGCACTTTATTATTTTATTCATGACTAGATTCTAAAATTTTACATTGCTTCCATGACCCATATCATCTTGATCTGTTTCTCATCAAAAACAATACCCTTTTATTTTCTTTATGTAATTGAGGGAATTAGTTGGATCAAAGGCCACTCGTTAAAACAGCAATTATGTAAAATAATTGGCAAATGTCAAAGTGATTACTTCAGAGACAGTTGAATGAGTTGTGCCAACATGACTAACAAAGATACAGTAGAGGAATGCCTACATTAAAGTACAGTGCCGAGCTTCAAATGCCATTTACACAGCTTTTAACTAAAACTGTGCGAGTCTGGCAAACCTGCCCATCAAAAACGTTCACCAAGTTCACACTGGCCCAGCGAGATCAATTTTAAAAAAATATGGGGGGCTCATCAGTTACAACTGACTTTCACAACTCAAACACAACATGAGTTATCCAACGGCACTGTTTGCATACGTTTGCTCATAACCCCTCGTCTTTGTTTTTTCATTCTGAATGTTTCTAAATTATTTTGCTCTAATATTAAGGTGTTGTGTGGAAGGGTGGTGGGCAATTCACTGACACAAGGAGACAGTACTTTATTTGTAACGCCGCTCAGGTGCACTGATTTATTTCCACCAGTAAAGGGCTCTGTTGTCTGGCCTGGATACTGACAACAGTAACCAGAACCACGGTGTTACCAATACTGGTACCTAGGCAAAGGCACAACAAGTGCTCGTAAGTAATAATGAAAACCAAAGGCGAAAGAAAAAGGGAAAATAAAACACAGTAATAAAACTACAAACAAAAGTGCTGCTTACGCAGTGCCCCCACTGCCGCTAAGCCGGTCAGAACGGGCCTCCTACTTATGGTCAGTTACCCTATACACTGGGGTGGCCAGAGTTCCCCGTACAACTAAACACGTCCCCTCGGGTACGTAATTATTTTATTTTATTTTTTTCTCTTTAAATTATTTTAAGGCAGGCTGTTTTCCCCAGTCAGGCTTGCCTCGTTCTTTTTTTAAAACTGACGTCTTCCGTCAGTGTCACTGTGTTCCCAAACACGGCCTCCCGAGTGCACAACCACACCCTCTTCCCCACCTCTCCGTGTCATCGCCATGACCGACAGGCAGATCCTACAAGACTGCTGCCCTCTACCTGCAGTCCCAAGCATGTCAGATAGTCAGTCCAGATCCCCCCTGTTACATGTTGTTTTATTTTTTATATTGCTCATCTTTTTGAAGGTTTATATGGGATGCTATCCTGGTTATGGGAATTCATGTGTTATTGTGACCTTTTAACTATTTTGAATCCATCTGCTTCATGGTATTATTTGTTTAAATTCATTTGTAAACTAAAAATAATTTCAACTGCATAAATAATTTTATAGAAAATTGACAAGTCAGTAGCAAGTTGAAAACTCTCACTTACTGTTTTTTTTTAAAGCACAATTTGCAAAAGCAAGCTATTGAATAATATTAGAATGTTAAAATGTGCATACTGTAACAGTGCGTCAAAAATTTTACAAGCAAAATAAGGTATTCCTAAAACCTTTACACTTCTGACTTCTTTACATTCTACGTTCTAAAAAAGACATGATTTCCATTACATGAGAGTAGATGTTAAAACTTCATGCTGATTTGAACTCGGCTCTCGCCAAGAGAGCCGAGTTCAAATCAGCATATGTGATCCATCTGTGTCTCCATCCATTTGCGTTTCCTTCCATATGATGATGTAGATATCCTTCTGCCTGGTTTTGATGGCTGAAGTGTAATGCTGTCTCCAGGGATCAGCTTATTTTGCCTCCCCAGCGCATCAGCACTCACAACGGCTGCGATGCTGGCTCCGGGGATCAACCGCAGTGCGGTCTTCCCAGCGCATCAGCATGACAACCGTCTGGATTGAGCTAAGTAGGGTACATCTCTGGGGTCTTCAAGTGGGCACCTTCCATCCTCTGTGTTTCGTCGACTAGCTCACGACACCTCAAGAGGGCTCGACGGTGATTCTGGCGTCCCAGAATCACCCCCCTCCGTCCCCCACTCAGCTCAGCCCAGCTTACTTACCCGTACATCAGCGTTTCTTTCTTTCTATTGTGTTTGAGATCCCCAACCAGAATCTTTCCGTCTCAACCACAGCCAGCTGGTGCTCCTCTCTGCTGCTTCAGATAAGTTCTTCACTGTGCGATGCAACTCTTGGCCACTGAATCCGACATCTCTGAGAAACCGGGTTGTGGAGCATGCCACAAATCCTCGACAACCCACCTCCACTGGGTAAACCCGGACTCTCCACCCTCGCTGTTCCGCTTCAGCAGCTAGTTGAGCATACTGTAGTTTCTTACTCTCATACGCCTCACCTATAGCATCCTCCCATGGCACTGATAACTACCAGGTGAACAAGGCATGCTGATCCAGACCACAAGACAATATCTGGTCAAAGGTTAGTGGTGGCAATCTCAGGTGGAAAAATAAGCCGTTGACCAACATCTGCCAGCATTTTCCAGTCTCTAGCAGCTTCCAGTTGTCCTGGGCGAGACTTGGTTTGAACACCTTTTCTTGATGGTTGCTCTCCTCGGCGGAGGAATGTTGTCTTTTGTGTGTATTGTTTTGATGGTCATGTTATGCTTGTCTTCCAATGCTAAGGCCAAACATCGCAGCACCTGGTCATGGTGCCAAGTAAACCGTCCTTGGCTAAGAGACACCTTACATCCTGTCAAAATGTGCCTTAATGTTGCAGGTGATGAATACAAAGGACATGAGTGGTCCTCTCCAGTAAGGAAGCATATTCTGTAGCACTGAAAACCTTTTCTTGAGATATTGTTACATTATACTCATCATCACTGTGAAAATGCCTGAAGCTAATCAGGTTATGAAGCAATTCTCATTTGAAATAAACGTGAAGATGCATCTGCAGTCTCTGATGAAGAAATGATTATCCCTCTGTGCCCTTTTTATACTCAGCAGGAAATCTGTCTACATTTGGCAACGATAATAACTATGGTATGCCTTTTTCCATCTTATTCTATGAATACAATCTTTCAACCGGGTCTATGCATTTCACATTGTTACTCTAGATAAGTTTCACTTTTCTGTTTTCTGTTGCACTTTGAGTATATCCATGCAGAACAGATAATAGAAAAAAATGAAAGAATATAAATAACATGAGAAAATCCTTCATTTCCAAAACTATGTTGTCACATGATCCATGACTTAAATAAGCTGAGTGAGAGTTATGTGAAACAATTCAACAAAAATCATGGCAAAGTAGAAGAATCAGGGGCATGATAGTGGGTCCCATGGAGCCGACTCAACCCTCATCACAACTGTTTTCACTCAAACAATGTGCCGGGAGTCCGGGACCTACACAATCCTACTATTAAGAGCATTGTCTCTGTGTAGTAACAAACAGCAACCAAAAGATAGCATCAATACTGGAAAGCCACTGCTTATACTGTTCATACTGTACAATTCATTTTCACAACACCAACAAAAGCCAAGTGTATAAAATCAACAAACCAAAAAATGATCAGAAACAGAACACTCTTCTTTGAGCACAATACATGTGAATAAATAAAGATAATCAGCCTAATCATCTTGGAAGATGTGAAAAAAGTGATTATGAAAATCTGTTCCCTTTCTACTAAAAAATCAAGTGTATTTTGGGGGTGATCATTTATTTTTTTTATTTTTTAATAAAACAAACCTACCTGATTGAGACAATGAGCAGGAAAAGACAAGGACTTGGTTGTGATTTTGCTTTGCTGTTAATGCAATGTCACTTTGCTGTTGATGTGTGATGGTAGTCCTAGAATCTTTCTGTCCATCATTTGGTGACTGCTCCTGCCAAGTTTCTTTGCTCCTGCAGTCATTATATTTATTATAATTTGCATTATTTTGGCAACTGACTTTATAATCACCATGTGTGTCTGTGCAGATAAGTTCCTCATTGTAAATGGTTTTGATCAGTTTTCTAATCACTTTGCCTTGAATCTCTCATGCAGAAATGAATATGATTAAATACTATGAAGAAATTGTCTGCTTCCATTTCATTAATTCAATAATAAATGTTAGGATTATGGTTAATGATCAGTCATACTTAATTTACCAGTTAATTTTGGATAACAAAAGGCTAAACCAAGTGAAGAATGAAAATCATTCAATGCATTTTACTATTACTGATGAAATCAGAACTAAAGTGAAGTGCACTTATGGAAGTATATTGTATGAAATCTTCCATGCAGAAATCCCTGGTCTTAACTGCAAGCAGAAGAAACAAGGCAGCCTCACAGGAACAAGTAAGTAAAGTAAATGATCATCTTCCATTATTATGTGTTAAGATAAATAATCATTTGAAAAATAAATGGGATAACCACAGCCTGCTTGGGCTCTGTAAAAACACTGTCATTGAATTATCATGCACAGCAGCTCATTCAACTACAAACACCTCATCTATTAGCTTTGAATTAGAGTGTAATAATAGAGCAATTCTGCATGTGTGTTTACCGTGTGTGAGCTTTAACAGTGATCCAATCTCAAAGTCTACTTGCTCAAGACCTGTTTTTATAGCAGTCTTACTGGCATACAACAGGAGTTTGATCGATGGCTCTATTTTTAAACCAAAAGCCTTGCCTTTTAGCAAGGACAAACTAAACATAGACACAAGTCCTGCCTTATGGATAACTGGTTTACTTGTTTGGAAAACTACAAATTTTAATTCAGAGTAAATCCATCGTGTTCAACTCTCAGATCCTGAAACTGCTACAGATTTACTGTGAGCAGGATGTGTCTGGAGAGTTGTCAGGTTTCAGACTGGTCTTGAGGCCGCCTCAAGAATCTGTGCAGCAGAGCTTGATGTCTAAATGAATTCTCTATAACCACCATCTTACCTGATGCCTTGTTAGCCTGATCTCCTTTGGTGCTCAGAGACTGCATCTAATTTAGACCTGCATGCAGTGAAGTTGTACAAACCACAAATGTAATAACTGACCACAAATGTAATAACCACCTGCCCACAAATGTAAAATCTCCCACAAATGTAATAACCACCTGCCCACAAATGTAACAATCTCACCCACACATGTAATAACCACCTGCCCACAAATGTAATATCTTCCACACATGTAATAACCACCTTCCCACAAATGTAATAATCTCAACCACAAATGTAATAACCACCGGCCCACAAATGTAATAATCTTACCCACAAATGTAATAACCACCTGCCCACAAATGCAATAATCACCTGCCCACAAATGTAATAATCTTACCCACAAATGTAATAACCACCTGACCACAAATGTAATAATCTCACCCACAAATGTAATAACCACCTACCCACAAATGTAATATCATCCACAAATGTAATAACCACCTGCCCACAAATGTAATAATTTCACCCACAAATGTAATAACCACCTGCCCACAAATGTAATAACCACCTGACCACAAATGTAATAATCTCACCCACAAATATAATAACCACCTATTCACATATATAATGTCTCCCACAAATGTTGCATCCATGATAATGCCAGTGAATTACTTAGTACATATTTATTTATGTATTTAAATAACAGTTTAACTTATAATTAATAGTATTCATTACTGCCGGTTTTGGATATAAAGATGCCATCCCCCAATAATGACTGCCCAATGATTAAAGTATATACACTTGTAGTTAATAATGGCACATGTTTTTTTTGTAATAAATAATAACTGAAAGTTGGTAGATGGGTATAACATTTTTGGGAAAGAGTATTACATTTGTGTGCAGTTATTACATTTGTGGACAAGTGGTTATTACATTTGTGGGAAGTTATTACACTTGTGGTTTGTACAAAGTGTGAATGCTTATGAATTAGGGAAAGCACAGGGAACAGTGTAGTCACTTTGGAGACTCATTTCTGGGGTTAGTTCAAAGAAGTGAAGGGAAAACTGCATCAATACATTTTCTAAGGATCATTTAATAGTAAGGTTAGAAGAACATATTTTATATAGCAACAATTCCCTTAGTTTACTCCAGTTTATATTGATAAAAACATAAAAGCATAGCAAATCATTGTAAGGCATCAGCAAGCATGGTAAATAACACAGAAGAACAGAATGGTAAAAAAATATATATATATATTAAATCACAGTATTACTAATCATGTATATTAGATTTCTTATTTTGAATGACATTTTTTTTTAATCCCTCTGAAGTGCTAATAAACCCTGCATTTCATGCTTCAGTGTTGTCAAATAACTGTGATTCAATAGTAGGCCAGTTCAGTTGAAAGTTGCATATGTAGTGTGCATAAAATGTATATTCTAATGGAATTAGTGACATTTCAAATACCAGGTGCTGACTAAAATGATAAAATGGTTTCTAGTTTTTAATTTGCACCAAACCTAATAGCATATGTCCTGTTGTAAGTGACTTGGCATATAACGCACAGTTCACAACCTACCTCTGTAAAACACTTTGTGATGGTGGTCCACTATGGAAGGCACTATATAAAAATACAGATATTATTATTATTATTATTATTATTATTATTATTATTATTATTATTATTATTATTATTATTGATCTATATTTGTGGTTTACTATTGAATACATGTATCAAGCTGAACAGTTTATCACTGTAACTTTTAAAATGTATGTCAGGATTTAATATTTATCAGAACTAAAATATACATATATAAATATATTTAGCATGGCTCTGTATTGTTTTTTTGCCTGTAAAGGATATCTTAACACTGTAACAAGTATGTATTTGGTTTGATGGCTACTCTTCTAGTGAAATCATATGACAAAAATATGTGTTACTTACAGTCTATTATTGTTATTAGGTTAGACTTACCTTTAAAAAAGCATGCATTCCTAGGGGTATCAGAGACTCTCAAAGCAGGGACAGGTAAGGATGTGTCTGAAACAAGCGCACATTAATAAGCAAATTACTAATAATGTGCTACCTTTGCACTTCTGAAAGCACTACAGCAGGGGAAACAAATTAGTGCTGATATCTTCTTACAAAACTTGCAGTTTTAATAGACTGTAAAAGATGCAACAAATACACACAGGTATAGCAGGTTAAAGTAAAAAAAAATACAACTAAATACTACAGACTGATTAAATAAATCTGTATTAATCCTTAATGGGGAAATAAAAATGCACAATAACATCAATATTGTTTGTTGCTAACTTGTAAAGAAGCATTTATTTAGCAATACATGCGTAATGAACACAAATAAAACCTTTTGTAGAATGTTCCCATTCATTTGCTGTAAAAAAAGCAATGCTACATTTTATATAGTCTAAGGAAAATGTAGATTCGGGAGCCTATTTTGAAGCAATTGCAAAGCCTAAGGCAAATTGTCATTGAAGAATGAAATAATTATAGTGGTACAAGAAAAAACAAGGAATTACAGCAAATAATAACTCGGCTTTGCCTTTGCTAGTTTTATATAACAGCTGTTCTATTCCTCTCAGAAAATGTATCATTGCATTGCCTTAAAATTGGGCCCACTGGTGTGTTAAATTATTTTTTACTTTTAGTAACACTGTATTTGGAAAGTGATGAATACAGCAAAGAACAATGAAATCAACAAATCGCTATTTAATAACTTGTATTATTTAGGTGTCACATTTCTGTAACCTAACCAAATTTTTTTCAAAATGGAAAACAAACAATACACACACACACATACAGTACTGTGCAAAAGTTTTAGGCATGTGTGAAAAAATGCTGTAAAGTAAGAATGCTTTCAAAAATAGACATGTTAATAGTTTATATTTATCAATTAACAAAATGCAAAGTGAGTGAACAGAAGAAAAATCTACATCAAATCAATATTTGGCGTGACCATCCTTTGCCTTCAAAACAGCATCAATTCTTCTAGGTACACTTGCACACAGTTTTTGAAGGAACTCGGCAGGTAGGTTGGCCCAAACATCTTGGAGAACTAACCACAGTTCTTCTGTGGATTTAGGCAGCCTCAGTTGCTTCTCTCTCTTCATGTAATCCCAGACAGACTCGATGATGTTGAGATCAGGGCTCTGTGGGGGCCATACCATCACTTCCAGGACTCCTTGTACTTCTTTACGCTGAAGATAGTTCTTAATGACTTTCGCTGTATGTTTGGGGTCGTTGTCATGCTGCAGAATAAATTTGGGGCCAATCAGATGCCTCCCTGATGGTATTGCATGATGGATAAGTATCTGCCTGTACTTCTCAGCATTGAGGAGACCATTAATTCTGACCAAATCCCCAACTCCATTTGCAGAAATGCAGCCCCAAACTTGCAAGGAACCTCCACCATGCTTCACTGTTGCCTGCAGACACTCATTCGTGTACCGCTCTCCAGCCCTTCGGCGAACAAACTGCCTTCTGCTACAGCCAAATATTTCAAATTTTGACTCATCAGTCCAGAGCGCCTGCTGCCATTTTTCTGCACCCCAGTTCCTGTGTTTTCGTGCATAGTTGAGTCGCTTGGCCTTGTTTCCATGTCGGAGGTATGGCTTTTTGACCGCAAGTCTTCCATGAAGGCCACTTCTGACCAGACTTCTCCGGACAGTAGATGGGTGTACCAGGGTCCCACTGTTTTCTGCCAATTCTGAGCTGATGGCACTGCTGGACATCTTCCGATTGCGAAGGGAAGTAAGCATGATGTGTCTTTCATCTGCTGCAGTAAGTTTCCTTGGCTGACCACTGCGTCTACGGTCCTCAACGTTGCCCGTTTCTTTGTGCTTCTTCAAAAGAGCTTGGACAGCACATCTGGAAACCCCTGTCTGCCTTGAAATTTCTGCCTGGGAGAGACCTTGCTGATGCAGTATAACTACCTTGTGTCTTGTTGCTGTGCTCAGTCTTGCCATGGTGTATGACTTTTGACAGTAAACTGTCTTCAGCAACCTCACCTTGTTAGCTGAGTTTGGCTGTTCCTCACCCAGTTTTATTCCTCCTACACAGCTGTTTCTGTTTCAGTTAATGATTGTGTTTCAACCTACATATTGAATTGATGATCATTAGCACCTGTTTGGTATAATTGTTTAATCATACACCTGACTATATGCCTACAAAATCCCTGACTTTGTGCAAGTGTACCTAGAAGAATTGATGCTGTTTTGAAGGCAAAGGGTGGTCACACCAAATATGGATTTGATTTAGATTTTTCTTCTGTTCAATCGCTTTGCATTTAGTTAATTGATAAATATAATCTATTAACATGTCTATTTTTGAAAGCATTCTTACTTTACAGCATTTTTTCACACCTGCCTAAAACTTTTGCACAGTACTGTATATATACACACACACATACAATACAGCATTATAAACTCTTATAAATTTATGAACATTGCTAAACTAATGTTGTATCCTCAAGATACTTCCTCAAGGTAAATGTACTAAGATGGGCCAGTTGCAGCGCAAACGTACCGCAATTTGCATTTTCGTTGCGACAATTCGAAAGTATACATTTTGTCGTATGTACTAAGAAAAAATATGTTAATGTAAAGAACCGCAATATACTAATTTAAATATTTGTTGTGTCTTCTTAGCGAGATCTCTAGCATTATATATTTCGAGAGTTGTGCGACATTGTTCAAATAATTTGCGGGAGTTGAGTTGTGGTTTGCTGCAGCAGAGGGTGCCCGAAGGATAACGTCTATACATGCAAGGGTGCAAGAATCAAAATAGTGTTGTTTTGTTAAATGTAAACATCATCTGAACAATGCATTCTGTTCCATCTTCATTTTACCTATTTTTATGCTTATATATATATATATATATATATATATATATATATATATATATATATATATATATATACATACACACTGTATAGGAAAGGCAGTTTCATTGTCACTGTTTATCAGCTACCCTTAATACTACTAATACTGAAAGTGGCAGCCCATTATTTTTAACCATCTCAACTAAATCGCTGACACAGGCATTCTGTTAAGAACAGAAATCGCCGGCAGCTTTAGTATAGCTCATAATAGCATTTGATTATTGCAGGTTATATCAAAAACAAGTTTGATGCCTTCCCACACTTATATTTTATGATTGGAGGAATTAATTTGGTATTGGAAAGGCACATATGTACCTCGCTGATCGCAGTTACCGGGTGTCCTGGCGTGGCTCACCCTCTGCCTCTTGCTCTGTTTCGACAGGTGTCCCCCAAGGCTCAGTCCTGGGACCCCTCCTGTTTTTTCTCTACACCTGCCCCCTGGGTCCTCTCATCTCCTCCCATGGCTTCTCATATCATTTCTATGCTGATGATGCCCAGATTTTCCTCTCCTTTCCCCCCTCTGACTCCGACATGTCCTCCTTCTCAAACTGCCTCTCGGCCATCTCCTCCTGTATGCACTTGCTTTATCTCAAAGTCAGACATCCTTTTCTCCCCCCTTTCCTCCCCCTATCTCTCTATCTCTGTTCCTCTTGAATCCACAGCCCTCTCTCCCTCTGCATCCACCAAGCATCTCGATGCCGCCTTCGACCCCTTCCTCTCTTACTCTCAGCACATCTCTACTCTGGCACGCTCCTGTCGTTTCTTCCTCGGCAACATAAGCAGAATTCGCCCCTTCCTCACTGACTACTCCACGCAGCTTCCAGTTCAGGCCCTGGTACTGTCCCACCTTGACTCCTGCAACCCCCTCCTGGCCGGCCTCCCTGCCTCTGCCATCTGTCTGCTCCAGCTCATCCAAAACTCTGCTACTCGCCTTGTCTTTTCCCTTCCTTGTTTCTCCCACGCTACACCGCTGCTCCGCTCTCTGCACTGGCTCCCTATCGCTGCTCGCATGCAATTGAAAACTCTTGTACTCACCTATCGCTGTCTTGACCTTTCCGCTCCCTCCTATCTCCAGACTATCATAGTTTTCATGTAAGTTAACTGCTCTCAGTCGAACCCGCTCTTACATGTAATTATTTATTGTATTCTCTATTTTTTGCTCTTATTTGAATTTGATCTTTTCCTGTTGATTTTATTGTACTTTATAACTGCTCTTATCTGTAATGTGATATTCTGCAATGTGATACTTCACAGTGTGATATTTTGTAATGTGATATTCTGCAATGTGATACTTCACAGTGTGATATTTTGTAATGTGATACTCTGTACTGTGATATTTTGTAACAATTGTAAGTCGCCCTGGTTAAGGGCGTCTGCTAAAAAATAAATAAATAAATAAATAAATAAATAAATAAATAAATAATAATAATAATAATAATAATAATAATAATATGTCTACTATTATTTTACTACTTTACAGGTGTAAAGAGTCCAACTAGGGAATGGGTGGAGTTGACCTTTTTTTTTTTTTTTTTATAAATTTAGTCGTTGCCAATTTTTTACCCCGGTTTTCTCCCCAATTTGAAATGCCCAATTATTATTATTTGATCCCGGTTCACCGCTGCAACCCCCCTTACGACTTGGGAAACGGTGGCTGGAACACGCGTCCTCCGAAACGTGCTCCTGCCAAACTGTCATTTTTTGTACTGCGGATCCACAGCGAGGCCACCAGACCTATAGTGCCGGAGGACAACACAGATCTGAATGGCTCCACTCCAGACCCGCAAGCGCCCTATTAGCCCTGCTGACCTAAGCCCTCCCTACCCGGGCGGTGCTCGGCCAATTGTGCGCTGCCCCCTAGGAACCACCGGTCACGGTCGGCAGTAACATAGCCTGGATTCGAACTTGCGATCTCCAGGCTATAGGGCGCATCCTGCACTCCAACTGTGGCATTTATTTGTCTGATGTGCCAAGCTAGTCTTTACATGCTTTGTGGTATCACACAAAATAAAGTTCACCACTGCTGAACACCATAACAGGTGTAGGTTTAACACAAATAGATGTTTTACAATCTATTTGATTTTCATATTCTAAACATATTCACCCATTATTATTCAAGAAATAATCATCAAAGGTTGCAATATATTGCAAACATTGTATATCAACAGTACAGAATAGTATAGAATGACAAATACATAAACAGATGTACGTACATCTTCATATGTCCCCAGACTAATAATTTATGAAGTGATTTTCCAAAAACATGTAAAAATGTAAGTGTGACTGTAGCAGGGCAGAAGAGCCCTGCATGTAGATAGGTGGCAGGGCAGAAGAGCCCAGCTGATACATGTATTGTTTGGGGTTACAATCACGGGTCAATGTATTATTGTTTAGTTTAAATGCGGTCTGGCAGGGGCGATGTTAGCAGCTCGTCTCTGCCAGACATCTCGTGACAATGCGGGGTCGGCAGCGAATGATTATTGACAAACTGGCTGTCGACCACGCAGGTTAAAAACTCTTGTCTAGAATGTGTCCATCTCTTGATTGATTCATTTATTACTAACCTGGAGATGGCCACATGTATAAAAACCCGCAGCTTTGGCTGAACGGGGAGGGTGATCAGAGAGGAGGATCGGAGAGAGCAAAAGAGAGACCAGCACAGTAGTTGTTTTGGGTGTAGGTATTGCGTGTGCAAGATTTGTTTTTGTTTAAACTATTTTGGTTTGTGAGCTGTGTTTCTGTGTATCCTTTTGATTTATTTGTGTACAATAAATACGAGCAGCAGCACATCAACCTGCAGTAGTTGTCAGTGCCAGCTTCCTGGCGTGGGGACGTCACCACCACGGCGTCCTGTCACAGTGACTTACTAATGGGAATGTGTACGGAACACAGACTCTCACACATCCCCAGAATCTAATACCCTCAATAACTTCTGCTATAAATTGTTAAAGTTTCATAACAATGGGATACGTTTTTTTTTCCAGATATATGTAAAAAAGTATGTCCTAAATGTAAAGTGTGACACACATGCTGTAGAGTAACAGTGCTGAACACACTAAAGAACACACTTTAGACAGGTTCCATCCTGAGAGTAAAGTAATAAATCATGTTCTGCACTATTGACTTCATTCAGCAAAAGTTGTGATGAGGGAATTCTCAAGATACTGTACAGCTTTTAACTATTTGGTTTTCTTTCTAGTTAAGTACTACTATTCATCAGTACAGCTGGTATGTATCATGCAGGCATTTCCTCTGACAGAAGTCAAAAGTTTAAATTAGCAGCCTTGTAAACGTAATGAGACTTCACTGCTGTAGATAATATTGAGAGCCCTAAAACTAAAAAATTACTTGACTAAAACATTAATTTAAAAAAGGCATCTTGCTGTAACCTGCAATATTGACTGGTAGAAGGTGTAATGTTTTGGACATTCACTTCTGTTTGAGTTTTTTCCTGCTATGGGCACAGAATAGCAGTGTATGTGTGAGCTGGGGTAAAGTATTTAAATTGTGTCAGATTATGTTACATGCTGGTGCATCTGGTAACAAACAAAGACAATGTTTTGTTTTTATTACATTAGGGAGCGCTGTCTTCAGTAAAAGGAGCCAATGCTGCCACTTATTATTACACACATAAACATTAAGAGCTATTCTGTGCATCTTACAAATGACACTAAAAGGATAATACATATGTGTTAAAATAAAGATATAAACGTGGTATATAGACAGATGCCTCGATACGTCCCCAGATTCTGATACTCTTAAAGGGTACATCAGCACTACATAAAAAAATAAAACATAAACTATCCCACCTTGCTGTTCTGAATGTATTTGGTCATTGTATAATAATCTGTATGCGCCCAAACATTTGCATAATGCCACACTGTCAAAATCATTCTTCTGGAGAATCTCTTTGAGCCAAAAAACTTGACTTTCCTTGTGTACTGTCAGATGTACTGGCGCATGCCCAGTGAAGCACTGTATAAGCTATATTACCTCTGTGTGGAAACACACTAGTCTGTGTGACAAACATGGGCCGTCTAATTTTCCATAAGGAAGCAACCTGTACCTGCTTTCATTTTGTGTAGTAGTAATCTTTCACATTGTACATGTTTCCTTTGCATGTTGTATTTGGATGTATTATTATGATTAATGTTGCATTCAATAAAAAAAAAAAAAAAACAAAAAAAAAACCTCTGTGCTGTGTAAGAGGTTGCGGGCAAAAGAAAACCAAGACAGAGTTGTTCTCATTTTCAACTAATGACCTACTGTGGCAAAGTGGTAATTAATAGCAAGTGTATAGCAGGTGTGGTGCAGATGCATTAATCTCAAATAACAAAGTATGGTTGTTTTAATGATTGTAAATCCAATGGTCTGATGACCAGCCAGCAAATAATAATGAACTGGCAATACACAACAATGTGTATTGCACAGAAATGAAAAGGGTTGCAGTCCCACAGAAAATAAGCACAGTACTAAACACACACAATTAGACACACACACGATCACAGGTCCAAAGTGAGTGCTCTCAGTGCTTGCGGTGAAGTACAATAAAATATGTGCTATAGTGGTGAAACAAGTGCTGATAACAATGTTAATTGTGACGGTAGTGCAGTGTTGATCCGGTTTTGTGCTGGCCCTTGGCGACAGCTCCAGATTGGTGTTTAGCCGTCTAGTGCTATATAACAAAAACACAGACTGTTACTAAACAGACAAAACAAACAAAACACTCACAAACTCCTTTTCTTTTTACTGTGGGAAATCTCCCGGTCCTTCCAGTTCCTTGTATCTCTCAAACTCAAGCGAAGGAAAAGATTTACAATTCTCCGGACCCTTTATGCGATCATGTATGCCCCTAGCTGACTCCCAGCTGACTCTATTGCCTGCAGCTGTTACCTCATTTACCTTCCGGGTCAATACGTTCCTGCAACTGAGTCTTGCCTTCTTCCATGCTGACTGACTTTCCGACCCAGGAAATGAACTGTCAGGCCAACCCGTCCAAAGCCTTTCCCTTTCGCTACTTAGCGCCCTCACAGATCGGGAGATTTACAACCAGAACTCATTATATTTCCGTCACATCTGCCCACAATTATAGCAACACTGTGTTATTTCAATAAACGTCCCCAAAGTCTGAGATATAGCTCCAGCGTATTCAGCATGTTTGCAGAATTGACACATATTAAATAAACTAGCAAATGAGATTCGGAAACAATGTATTTCCTGGAATATTGCATTTTTTCATCCTTTGTATTTGGTTTTCATTTGCATTTCCTGACACAACACATGCACAATCATCTACACACTGTTGAGTGGGAAAGTTGAATTCGATATGGCAGTGGAACGGTGTGTTTTTCTTTCCGTTTGTAGATTTTTGCTTGTCATTGTAATTGTGTGTTTGGGTGTTTTTGTTATCAGACACCTTGGGGTATAGAGAAATAACAAAAACATCCAAACAGACACAGTTACAGTGACAAGCAAAAATCTACAAACAGAAAGAAAAAACACACCGTTCCACTGCCACAAGCTGCGTGGATTTACAGGGTGAACTGGAACCACAAACGTTATTATAATGGAACCTCACACCGTTGAGTAAATTATGCATCATGTGCGCTTTCATTGTTAGATATCGAAGTTGTGTCATTAACAGTTTCAATTCTAATTTTCCTCAGCAACACAGTGTGACTGTATGCAAGGAACGTCTGAAATAATGCCAGACAATATTTCAACATCAGATTGTTCAGAAACAGGGAGATGGAATTTGTGGCCGAATTTGACTTTCCCACTCAACGGTGTGTAGATGATTGTGCATTTGTTGTGTCAGGAAATGCAAATGAAAACCAAATACGAAGGATGAAAAAAATGCAATATTTATTTTTTTAGGTAGGATCATCCTCAAAGACCTTATTCCCAAAGGAAATACATGGTTTCCGAATCTCATTTGCTAGTTTATTTGATACGTGTCCATTCTGCAAACATTCCGAATCAGCTAGAGCGCTATCTAAGACTTTGGGGACGTATATTGAAATCTATAACAAAAATAATGTAAAAAAAACAAGTGAGAAAAACGTAACAGCCATTTAAAGTGGTGATATCAAACACAAAAGCCCAAGTTAGGAGAACCAGTTGGGGCAACCTTGGAAATGCAAATGAAAACCAGCAAAGGTCATTCAAAATGATCTAGACAGCATTCAGAATTGGGCAGACACATGGCAAATGAAATTTAATAGAGAAAAGTGTAAAGTATTGCATGCAGGCAATAAAAATGTGCATTATAAATATCATATGGGAGATACTGAAATTGAACAAGGGAACTATAAAAAAAGACCTAGGAGTTTATGTTGACTCAGAAATGTCTTCATCTAGACAATGTGGAGAAGCTATAAAAAAGGCCAACAAGATGCTCGGATATATTGTGAGAAGTGTTGAATTTAAATCAAGGGAAGTAATGTTAAAACACTACAATGCATTAGTAAGACCTCACCTAGAATATTGTGTTCAGCTCTGATCACCTCGTTACAAAAAGGATATTGCTGCTCTAGAAAGAGTGCAAAGAAGAGCAACCAGAATTATCCCGGGTTTAAAAGGCATGTCGTATGCAGACAGGCTAAAAGAACTGAATCTATTCAGTTTTGAACAAAGAAGACTACGCAGTGATCTGATTCAAGCATTCAAAATTCTAAAAGGTATAGACAATGTCGACCCAGGGGACTTTTTTGACCTGAAAAAAGAAACAAGGACCAGGGGTCACAAATGGAGATTAGATAAAGGGGCATTCAGAACAGAAAATAGGAGGCACTTTTTTACACAGAGAATTGTGAGGGTCTAGAACCAACTCCCCAGTAATGTTGTTGAAGCTGACACCCTGGGATCCTTCAAGAAGCTGCTTGATGAGATTCTGGGATCAATAAGCTACTAACAACCAAACGAGCAAGATGGGCTGAGTGACCTCCTCTCGTTTGTAAACTTTCTTGTTTCTTCTTGTCAAGCATCAAGCAAATAGGCACAATTGGAAAGGTGCTGGGGCCCAACATTCACACAATTGTTGCTTCTAACTTGGCTTCTTTTTTTGATGATAAAAACATTCATACGCATAAATAATAATAAATTTAGCAAAAAATGGTACAGATTAAACACATAACGTTTAACAATTATTTTGAGTTCTAAATGACTAAACACCAGTGCTACACCTAATGATGTATAAACACTGCTGTTTAGGAATAGAGCACTTCTATTTTTTTTTTTTTTTTTTTACTATACACACGTGCCATTTACATACAAACGTTTCACACGTCTGTGGTTTTACAGTGTAAATGTATGAAAAGAAGACAGATGTAGCCATAATACAGTCAAATTTAATGTCACTTCTGTTTATGTCACACTCTGCTTATTATCATCAAATTGAAATGTCCCGGCCCGAATATAATGCATACAAGGTTACAAGCCTGTTTCTTTAACCACTGGACCACACGGCCTCCATTATTTAATGTAAATGGTGTGAATATCAAACTGCTTGTGTTCCCTGGTTTATTTTGACGACCAACGTGGAATCACATGATTGGTAGATGTCCAGTTATTTAGCTTTTCTGTTTGAAAAGTTGCTACACGCTCTTAAAAAGTAAACGGAAAAAGAAGAAGAAGAAGAAGAAGAAGAAGAAGAAGAAGAAGAAGAAGAAGAAGAAGAATTTTACCTTAGTTTGACGACTTATATCTCATTGTATAAGAGGTATGTACGTTTTTTTTCACATTTGATGTAAGAAAGTTTCTGACTTCTGGTACTGGTACAGATGGTAGGTCTAAGTGATTTACTTTTGCCACTGCAACATGGTGAAAACAGCAAAACACTTGGAGCTGTATAGAGCTCGGTAGTTTCAAACAAGTTTTTCTAACTTGTATGAGGAACTACCATTCCTCTCAATAACACAGTGCTGCTATAACTGTGGGAGGGTCCCTTCATTAGTTGGAAATGAGAACTCCGTCTTGGTTTTCTTTTCCCCACAACCACTTACACAGCAGACATTTTTTTTATTGAATGCAACATTAATCATAATAATACATAAAAATACAACATGTGAAGGAAACATGTACAGTGTGAAAGATTACTACACAAAACAAAAGCAGGTACAAGTTCCTTCCTTATGGAAAATTAGACGGACCATGCTTGTCACACAGACTAGTGTGTTTCCACGCGGAGGTAGTATAGCTTACACAACGCTTCACTGGGCATGCGCCGGTACATCTGACAGTACACGTGGAATTTTTTTGGCTCAGAAGAGATGCTCTAGAAGAATGATTTTGGACATTGGCAGTGTGGCATTATGCAAATGTTTGGACACATACAGATTATTATACAATGACCAAATACATTCGGAACAGCAAGGTGGGATAGTTTATGTTTTATTTTTTCATGTAGTGCTGATGTACCCTTTACCATTTGCTGGTCAAGAAACATACACCATCATCACAACTGTTAAATACGAAATCAGAGCATTGAGCATCCTGAAAAAGTAGATGACAACCTCTGCACAGATCAGGTACAAAGATGGATTTGTTCAAATATCGCCAGGCTCATGTGACTTGTTCCAAAGTTAAAGAATGTTCTTGACAAGTTTCATCACAATTGGATCAGTGGTTTTCTATATATATGTACCTCCACTATCTCTCTGTCACTAGAGTTGCCCCCCCCACCCCCATATCATTCCACACAACAAGTTTTAAATCGTTCCTCTATGTACTGTATTTTTTCTGTTGGAAGTTTAATTTACACTGGTAAAAAATACTCAAATAAATCACCGAAATTAGTAATCATTGCTGGAAGACCACCAAATGAGAATAAAGATTGGATGTTCAGGTAGTCTTAAAAAGACATTTTAAACACAACCAGAATAAAGAGTTGTATCTGCCTTTCACATCAGTGACGCACAATTCCTTCAGAAACCTACTACCTACTGCACTGAATTGTGTTGTTTCAAGCACAGAGAAGGCATCATCTGACACTGCATCTTTTATTATTTACATTGGCTTGCGCACAGCAAATGAATGTAAAACTGCTCAGGGGATACAGTAAATTATACAGTAATGCAATACCATTAGCATAGTATACAGAATGCACATTTCACTATCATATACAATATATTTTACCCAATAGCTATGGCTATAAGAAAAGGCCTACATTAAGTAAGTGTCAGAAGACTGTAATGTTACTCTACATTCTGCAGGAACTTATTTATTTGTGAAAATACAACAGAAATTTGCACCATGAATATAGACTAAGGTGCATGAACCGTTTAGGATATTTTAACATTCGGTCTTAACATTTCCCCAGAAAATAATAGCATTGTATTGTATTGTATTGTATTGTATTGCACTGTTAGTTACTCCAGTCATAAAGGCGTAATTGCATGTATTGATCAACATCCAAAGGTATATTTAAATCAAATGGGAAATCAAGCTGAAGTGGTTTAAAATCAGGAGGCTGACCCTCAAAGGGTCGTTGGAGCACAGCAGCAGGCACCCTATCACATACAGAGCAATTGGGCTCATCTTCCATGGTAGCATGTCTGATAAGGGAGGTGAGCTCCTCTGACAGGGTGGGGCTACCGTGGGAGCCAAGATATCTGATTCCACGTCCAGATTAATTCTTGGGTGTCTATGTCCACAGATGCAGCAAGGGACAAGGTGTCCTCTTGCGCTGGTTGTGGGCTGTGACGGACTGGGACTACAAATCGGCCCTGGCATTTTAAAGTGCACTGGCCCACATTGAGGCTGTGACGATACTTAGTAAGAATAAAATGCGGAATTTGCGTTCTGACAGAGAATTACATAAGACGTTCAGCAAATTTCAATTACTGAACTAAAAACAAGCTATCTTGTGACGGGACTGTTTGCTGTAAATATACATAAACCACAGGAGGCCTACAGACATATTTGGAATAAAGTGTATCTATCAACTCGTTTGGTGCCAGGCACCAAATGCTCCACAGGCATATACCAGTGCATTGAAAGCATCTAATTCCTCCAAGGGCACTAACTAGGGTTAATCTTGTAGTTGTTAGTGGGCTTCTGCTTCAGTGCAACTTTGTATGTGGTGAAGCGAATGAATGTCAATCAACAGGCGAAAAGCACTCAATGTGTTCTCATCAATGTTGTGTTTTGTATATGCAGTGGGCCCTTGAACTTCCGTCAAAATATTATGTTCACCGCGTCTACCTACAGCTTCAACACCAGGATTTATAGTGTTCCAAACAGTGCCATCATTGCCAGCCTCGAGTGCCAGGTGGTGCTGGCGCTACCGCTGGAGAAGCCGCTGCCTCAGGTGAAATAGCGGCTGGATCAGGTGCAGGGGCTGATGCAGGTGAAGTGGCTGGCATCCTTGCAGGGGCTGCCACAGGATTGCTTCTTGTTCCACGGGATCTCCTGTGCCCTTGGTGTCACTGTTGCTGGAAGATTCATCTTCGCACCCCAGTTTCTTCAGAGCCAGATTCTGTCTGTGCTGCATCAGAATCGCTGTTTTGTAAAATTTGCAGTAATTCCAAACACTGCTTTGCTGTCCTGTGTCTTCTGCGATCCATTTTCAATGTGTATTGGGATAACAATGAATTTATTTGAAAAACGAGTGACTTGTATAGTAACCAGAGCACAGACAGACAGCCTGGCACCATGAGCTGTCAAGGCTGATTGATGGGCTATCAGGAGGCTCATTGAAACAATAAAAATGTCAGAAGACCGCTCACTTGAGGAATGCAGACTGATATAATCAAACTTCAATACATGGCGACAAGTTCCGACTGATAAATAAAAAATAATACCACAACATTTAATTGTTATAATGTTTTATACGTATCGGTCAATTTGACTGCTCCTGCTCGGAATAGGTATGACAGTATTTTATCTCCCTAATTTTTGCAGCTATGTGATTCTCTCGTTGTCAGGGCAATTCGTACATATATTTAAGAAAAGTCAGGAAAGCACATCTTAAACACACACACCACAATTTAAATTTAATTTTCAAAAACGGTCAAAATGACCACCTTGATTGTTCTAGTGTTAAAACAATGCAGGGCACAGCAGAAGAGATGATACCATCATACCTGGACAAGTTTATGTGGAGAGAAAGGTACGACAGGAATTGTCGAGATGCATTTATAAATATTCTGCATCAGATCACACACAGCTACACAGCTATGCAATAGATTTAAATCGTCACTTAAAACACACTTGTTTCCCTTTGTTTTTTTGTTTTTTTTAGTAAAACTTATAATGGATGTTTCACATGTATTTATAAATTGTAATGGCTTTTGTATTAACTCTTTTTTTAAAATGCTTTGTTTTTTTAAATGCTGTTTCTAATGTAGTTTGTTTTATGTATCTGATGTTATTATCAATTGCTGATGTACTTTATGCTATGTACAGCGCTTTGAAATGTTCTACAGGAAAAGCGCTATATAAAAATAAAATGGATTGATTGATTGATTGAGTTGCAACCGACCACAGAAGAACTGACATAGACGGGGGCAGCGGTAACAAAGCATCCATTTAACCACCACAGCCTCTTTAAGAGCGACCCAAATCTTTAAAAGCTGAAAGTTTAAGATATATTTTTTAACTATTTATTTTCAGAATGGGACAGTGAAACGCTGTAGTTCAGGGAGAAGCAGCAGAGTGATCAAAATTGCAAGTTTTGAACTGATTTGCTTTTTTCACTAATTAATCATTGGTGTCTGAGACTCATTCAATATCTACTTTTCACTTCGGTTTCCCAGTAGTTCAACATTTAGATAAATCTCGTCAGTCATGTTTATTGCGATAAATTCCAGTATGTCAGTATTTTTTAAAGGCTAGTGGCGTATGGATCTCTAATAGTGATTCGCCCCTTTTTGAAAAGAAGTGCCAACCCATGGTGATATGCTGTAAAATCAACACCCGCATGTGACCTGTTTTGACCAATCACAATAGAGTATTTAAAATACCTCAGACCTTCAATAACACCTTTGCTAATGCCGACTGGCAGTGTCTGACTATGTTAGCTGGTATTCATGCAGGACATGATATCAAATTGGGATTAACTTCAGGGTGCATGGGCACACGAGTGTTCTAAAGTGTATTTAACATTACACACATTTGCTTTCCTCTTCTGTATAGCCTTTTGTGAAGTTCATTTCACTATTCTGCATCCCTAATTTATTATTACATTTTGTATTTGTCACTTTATTGTATTCATCAACACAGCTCTCACAAAAGAGACACTGAACTGCCATGACAGTTCTAAAAAAACAGCCACTGACAAAAATACATTTAGGCAACAAAACTAGTGTTCAAAAACATTTGTCAAACATTGTTACAATGTTAAGAACAATACATAGCAATACATATACTGTATAATACAATGTGTCAAGTTAAACTAATTAGTACACCCGGGAGTGTACTGAAATTAGCTAGCTGCTTAAAAAAAAGATAATACTAAGAGTGAGAGAACGGCTAGTTAAATAACCATTAAATAGCCTACCGTATATTTAACAGGTTTAATTAGACTCTGCATTTATTTAACAATGTGTCCAGGTTTTGAGCTTGACAAGTGCATGACAATGACTTACATCATTATATATATATATATAACAACCCAAAGATGCACATTAAAAACAGCAGCTTACCGAGTGGCTGTCCTGCAATGATTCTTGCATTCTCTCCTGCAACCGCAGCCCGTGCATTTCTTTCACTCATGTACTGAACAAATGCATATCCTTTGTGTACTGAGCAGCCAACTATTTTCCCATACTTGGCAAAGATAGCTTCAATGTCAGCTTTTTTTACTATTACTGTGTTGAGATTGCCAATGAAAACCCTGGAGTTGATGGATCTGGGATCATTCTTGTTGGTGACATTGCTGGTCTGGGTCTTGCCAGTCATTGTCCTTCACTTGTTTTCCTACAGAACAAAAGAAAAAAAAAAACAGATATTTTTTCCCCCTGAAGTTTTATCTCATAGCTGGATACTAATGCATGTAATGGATGTTAGCCTCTTCAAAGGATTTTTTTTTAAGGATCTGTTTCAGAATATGTGTGTATTAATGTGGCTAGGAATACCAGAACTGATGCAAGCTACAGGTTAATTTAGCAAGATAAATCGATTAAATGACAAAAAAGTGGTTCTAATTGAGAACTGGAGATCCCTTAAGAGCAACAAGATACGGAGCGCAGCACATACAGAACAAATCGCTTCAATCTGATTACATGAACATTGCTGTTAGGTCCCTGGGATTATTTTGAATGTAATACACTACCTTGAAATCATCTTGATTAACAATTTTTTTTTTTTTTGGTTCCTGGGTAGTAAGTGTTATTTCCTAATTGCTTATGCCTCAAAAGTATAGAAAATGGCTATTATTCCCCACAAACTTTGCTTTTGTGACCAGGACAGTGATATTTTGAAATTTACCTATTTTCCAGAACATTCCAGATAGATTCAGTGCTGAGTAAACTTGGAGTAACTTCTAGAACTTTCTAGAACTTTCCAGTAATATAAATAGTAGTATAAATACAGGGGCCTTAAGCCCACCAGTTCAGTTTAGTTCCAGCTGCCTAAGTGGATACATATCTGCATTTTTCTGAGATGGCATCAAGGTCATAGGAGTCTTCAAAATGGTGGCATTCCTGATGGGTCTCCAAGGCTGTTTTACCAAGTTTCCCTGCTATCTTTGCCTTTGGGACAGCAGGGACACCAAGGCGCACTACCACAGGCGGGACTGGCCACAGCAGACCGAGTTCTCTGTGGGGAGGAACAACGTCAAGTGGGAGCCACTGGTGGACCCCCGGAAGGTGCTGATGCCACCACTGCACATCAAATTGGGCCTTATGAAACAATTTGGCAGAGCTCTAGATAAGGAGTTGGCAGCCTTCAAGTACCTTCAAGACTTCTTCCCTAAGCTGTCTGAGGCAAAGGTCAAAGCCGGTGTCTTCGTCGGACCACAGATAAAGAAGATCCTGGAGTGCAATGAATTCCCCAAGAAGCTCACTAGTAAGGAGAAAGCGGCTTGGAACAGCTTTGTCGCAGTGGTTCGGGGCTTCCTGGGCAATCACAAGGCCGAAAACTATGTGCAGCTGGTTGAGACTCTGGTGAAGAACTGCGGCACAATGGGCTGTAGGATGTCCCTCAAAGTCCATATCCTTGATGCTCATCTTGATAAATTCAAGGAGAACATGGGAGCGTACTCGGAGGAGCAAGGCGAGCGCTTCCACCAGGATATTATTATTTGTTTATTTAGCAGACGCCTTATCCAAGGCGACTTACAGAGACTAGGGTGTGTGAACTATGCATCAGCTGCAGAGTCACTTACAACTACGTCTCACCCGAAAGACGGAGCACAAGGAGGTTAAGTGACTTGCTCAGGGTCACACAATGAGTCAGTGGCTGAGATGGGATTTGAACCGGGGGCCTCGTGGTTACAAGCCCTTTTCTTTAACCACTAGACCACACAGCCTATACTGGACTTTGAACGCCGCTACCAAGGACAGTATAATGAGAACATGATGGGAGACTACATTTGGGGGCTGATTCGTGAAAGTGATTTACAGTATAATCGTAAATCTCGAAAAACTACTCACTTCTAAATCTTTTGTAGTCATTTTTGTATTACTTTAGTATAAATACATGTTAATTTGGATTCATATGTTGTTTTTTTCTGACTTTATGTGAACGAAAAGACACAAATTCGCCCGTTTTCTCATTAGAAATAGGTAAATTTCAAAATATCACTGTCCTGGTCACAAAAGCAAAGTTTGTGGGGAATAACAGCCATTTTCTATACTTTTGAGGCATAAGCAATTAGGAAATAACACTTACTACCCAGGAACCAAAATTGTGTTACATAGTGTTATCCATGTATAATATTCTCATTCAATGTCCTCACAAACAGAACAGTATGTACCATTACACATGAAAAGAGGGTGATTGAAAAGAGAACATTTTATACTTCTACAGATAAATTAGGTGGGGGTTCTAGGTGGTTTGAGCCATAAAGTTTGGGTTAAATGAATGCTTTAAAATGTATTTTCCTATTGGCCTTGCTGGGAATGTTTTATATCTTCACAATTTTTTTTTGGACCTTAATTCAGCATATGAACATGCTTAAAATCAAGGCTATAGATAAAGTTGTCTATATTTTGATAATCTAAACAGTGGAGAATCTCTGGGGTTTTTCTCCTAGGCAGCAGTATTTAGATCTGCCACTGCTGAGGTCAAGCTAGACTATCAGAGTTTGTTTGAACTACAATTTAATATAATACAATCTAATATTGTATTTGTTTTTTTAAGGTTAGGTTATTGGATTTATTGATGTGCACAAATATATATTTAATTTACTTGTTAACAAACTGTCAGACCATGGCTACAGTGGAATCAAAGTTTTTTTTTCCCCATGCTGAGATTGCCTATCACAGATTTTGACATACTTTGAAATACTAATCCCCACAAAGGGATCATTTCCTTTTGAAATATTGCACATCTCAGTTCTGAGGATCCTGAACACCATAAATACTTTTTTTTTTTTTTTTTTTAAAACCTCACCAAGCTGAAGTTGAGGATATCTGCTGACAAAAAAATACATTGGTATATATTTTAGAAGTGTTAACTAGATCGGCCCAAAATCAAGAAAGAAGGCAAGATAGAAAGATTGTTGGTGAATATTTCAGTTGCTCAAAAGTCTCTTGAACAAGGTCACTGAATAAACTAGTGTGTGTCATAAACTAATCAGGTATAGTTAATATTGCTACGGTTCCACCTGCAGCATGAAACCAATCTGTAAATCTCAGAAATATCAGAGCTTTGCCTGAATCTGAAACGTGGCCAAATGAGCAAGAAAATAGGTGTGTTGATCAATAATTCATCGGCAAAGATTAGGAAACGATATGTAAATAATAAGCAAATGTAACTATAACAAATATAAATCTTATTATTCTCATGGGTAAACCTTCCTGTAATTAGGACCGCACTTGTGAATGATCTAATTAGTGCAGCTATAAAAGTTGTTGAAAAACACTGATTCCGACACTAAAACAAAACACTGATTCCGACACTAAAACAAAACACTGATTCCGACACTAAAACAAAACACTGATTCCGACACTAAAACAAAACACTGATTCCGACACTAAAACAAAACACTGATTCCGACACTAAAACAAAACAAAACATACAGTCTTACCTTCCCGGTTCCACCACGTGACAGACTAGCAGGCCTTCTACTTGAACACTGAGGGGAAATTTACTTGTTTATTACAGAATTAATACTGTAGTACCTGTAATTTAAACAGGAGTCACATTCACTGTACAAAACAAGCTCCCTCTTTTTGACAGGCTTGAACCGAGTCATAAATAGCTCATTTTCTTGCACAGTGTTCGATTAGAAAGCCTATCTGTCATGCTGGCACCGGAAAAACATACAATTAAATATCTATTATTACTTATGAATTCAGCACCAGGTTGATTAAAAAAATAAATATAAAAATCCATAGTAAAATAAAATGTAGCTTGTTGTCCCCCATAATCTAAAAGAAGAGGGCACTTGGGCCTATTTCAGTGCTAGCAGAATATAACAGTGACTTGAAGATTATAGTCAGGGTACCTCACTGCTATAAGCTGGTTAGTGTTTGTCTTAACCATTGTCTTAACCATCTGATCCATTTTTGTCTTATCTTACAGTGAACAAAAGTAGGTTTGTTTGAAACTTAAAAAGCTGCAAAAGTTCAGACATTTAAACTTCACCCAAACAACCTATAAATATGACCTAACTATAAACATGCTAATTGTTCTTTATCTATGGGAAATCGACTATTAAAGGGAAAGGCAACTAACATGAGCTGGTCCCAGCCATGCTGGTTGAGCACAAGCATATACTACAGTACTGTAACTACCAAATCCCATAATTAATACTAATGCTCATTCTCAAACTATAAATGTTGTAGACACTCTTAGTGAGCCACATGTTCTTCCATGTGTGTAAAATGAATGTACTTTTTAAAAGCAGTCTTGACAGGCATGTATAACCCCTCTATGTAAGTAAAGTCTCAGTGCTACTGTATATTGTGCCCATCGCATACAACAGATTTGATTCAGTTGTGCTTGTTGGTGAATAATAGAGGCGTGATTCATCTATGACTTCCAGAGCGGTAGTTTAAATCAACCTTACCTTGACCTAAGCCTAAACCTGTGTGCCATTTATAATAATGGTGCAGAACAACATTGCACTGCAGTGGGCAGTCTGCCAGTAAATACAGGTTTATTCTGTATACTATTATTAGAAGCACTGTAAGAGGAATCAATAACTGAACTGAATCAAGTAGTCAGACGTATAATGTAATTTGCCAATCCCTTTTGCTTATGGTGTGTTTTAGAATGCGTTTTATTTAATACTGCTTTTAATTAAGCTTCATTAAATTGATCATGGCAGAACACACATATGATATTAAGTTCTGCCATTTTTTCTATAATGTGTTTGTGCGGTTTAGGTTTGTATTGCTGTTGTACTTGTATCCCGTGTGCTTGTGCAGTGGTATCTTCTTTTGTGTATAGTGGTAGTAGATTTCGCTTTAGTTCCTCTTCACAGTTGTATTCATACCTTTGATTAGTCATTGCTCAAGGTTTAGCTGTTCATAATTCATCAGCAGTAGATCTTACTGTTTTTGATCATTTTTGCTTTTTTTTGAGGCTATATTAAAACTCACATAATAAATTCTGCAACTGCAACAAGGTTTTCTGAAATAGTGAGACTCTCACCACTCACCGCTACCCACTCTCCGTATACTGATGAGTTAGTTGACAGATATAGCCGCCGTTTAACATACTTTTGATATTGTGGTCACAGTTAAAACTTGAGCAGTCTTTTCTGAGCAAACTGCACCATGGGCTAACAGTACCCTATACAAAATGAAAAGGGAATGTTGCACATTACAACATAGATGGAGGGCTACTAAATTGCACATTCACTATGATATTTGAAAACAACATCTATTAAAGTGAATAAAGCTCTGAGGACAGCCAGATGTTGCTCTTTTGCAAAACTTATTGATGTTACTAAAAATAACTTTTTAACGTTTTTCTCAACTATTCACAGATTAGTAAACCCATCACCTGCTGCACCTCCTTATACTGAAGCCTCTACCACTAAGTGAAGAATTTCTTAAAATTATTACTATTATTACATCCTCAGGATGGTTCCTTTATGAATGTGCCCACTAGACAGATTGGTTCTGTCATGGAATGATGATGCTCAGATTTTCCTCTCCTTCCCCACCTCTGACTCCACCATCCCCTCCCGTATCTCTACCTGTCTGTCTGCTATTTCCTCCTGGATGCACTCGCATCACCTCAAACTCAACCTCTCTAAATCTGACCTCCTTTTCTTTCCCTCCTCCTCCCCCTCCTCTGATCTCTCTATCTCTGTTCCTCTGGAATCTACCACACTCTCTCCCTCTTCCTCCGCTAAGAACCTTGGAGTCACCCTGGACCCCTGCCTCTCTTATTCCCAGCACATCTCCACTCTGGCACGCACTTGCCGATTCTTCCTGAGCAACATCCGAAGAATCCGACCCTTCCTCACCAACTACGCCACCCAGCTCCTGGTCCAGGCCTTGGTACTCTCCCGCCTAGACTACTGCAACTCCCTCCTTGCCGGCCTCCCTGCGTCCACCACCCGTCCGCTCCAGCTCATCCAGAACTCCGCTGCCCGCCTGGTGTTCTCTCTGCCTCGCTTCTCCCATGCAACTCCACTACTCCGCTCACTCCACTGGCTCCCGATCACCGCTCACATCCAGTTCAAGACTCTTGTACTAGCCTACAGATGCCTTGACCAGACTGCACCCAGCTACCTCCAGACCATCATCTCTCCCTACACCCCCACTCAACCTCTCTGCTCCGCCTGCACTAGAAGACTGGCTCTACCTCCTCTACGCTCCCCTGCCTCCAGAGCCCGCTCCTTCTCCACCCTCGCTCCGCAGTGGTGGAATGACCTTCCTACAGATGTCAGGACTGCCCAGTCCCTGACAACATTCCAGCGCCTCCTTAAGACTCACCTCTTCAGACAGCACCTGTAGAACTCTGTTTTTCCCCTGGGACACTTATCACCCTTCCTTAAATGCGCTTTACTTGCTCTTATCTGCCCCCTATTTTACTGCATTTAATCCTGTACTTCAGAATACTGTAATCTGCCAAGTGTTTAATCTGTAGTATTTTGTATTTAATCATATCCTGATGTAACTATCACTGACACTGTTATCTGCTCCGTTATTGAATCGTATTTTGTCATATACTTGTACTTGCTTGAACCAAAGTCATTGTATTTATCTTGCTCTTAATTGTATTATTACTTGTACTGTGATACTTGAAATGTATTTGCTTACGATTGTAAGTCGCCCTGGATAAGGGCGTCTGCTAAGAAATAAATAATAATAATAATAATTAAGGGTTTGAATCCGTTAGTTATGCAGATTAAATCTTCCACCTGTTCCTTAGATCCAATATCAAGTATATTTAGTTATTTAAGTATATTTAGTTATTTGTGTATTGATGATCTTACTATACAAAATAGATCTCAGTCAACTGGAAAAGGTCCAGTTGCCTTAAAAACAGCTTTGGTTAAGCCTCAACTCTAAATATAACAGATTGTACTGTTTTGAGTAATTTTAAACCCATTTCTAACTTGTCATTCTTAGCTAAGGTTCTTGAAAAGGAAGCAGTCCAACAACTCCACATATTTGTGGATGTCAGCAATGTCCTTGAAAAGTTTCAGTCAGGGTTTTGATTTGCTTATAGTACAGAGACTGCCGTTGTCAGAGTGGTAAATGACTAACTGATGAGTGCCAACTCTTACTCTTCTTTTAGACCTTAGTACTGAATTTGATACTGCGGATCGTACCATTTTAATTGATTGTCTTAAAAGCTGGGTTGGCCTGACTGGAACTATTTTAAACTGGTTTAAGTAATATCGAACTAACAGACAGTACTTTGTTTCTTTAGGGGAGTCTATCAGGACTATCTGCTTGTACTTGTGGTGTCCCCCAGGGCTCTTTTCTTGGTCCCTTATTATTGTTTTTATACATATGGTACCACTGGGTGCTATCATTCGTAAACACAGTGTTCATTTTCACTGTTATGCTGACGACACAAACTTTCAGTGAAACCTGGTGACACCACTGCTATTTTGGCCTTAATAGTGTCTTGCTGATATCAAAAGTTGGATGCCTGAAAATGTCTTGCAATTGAACTCAGATAAGACAGACGTTTTGCTGTTAGGTTATATTTGATTCAGATTTGAATATTGAGGCTCACATTCGAAGAATTACACACGTTTCATATAACTGGTGTTGGCCTCACTGCCCTGGCTTCCAGTGCATTTTAGAATTGATTAAAATCTTACTATTGACATATAAAGCACTAAATGACTTGGTATCTGATTACCTGAGAGAGTCTCTGTCCCCATGTAAACCTCTAACGCTGGCTTTTTGTGCCTCCCAAAGTTAAAATTGAAAAGGAGAGGAGACAGTGCATTTTGTTATAATGCTCCCGGATTGTGGAAATCACTGCCCTTTTCTATTAGAGATGCAATATTTTTAAGTCAATATTAAACACTTTTATATTTCAGCCTTTTTAATCAGACATACAAATAATGATTTGCTTATTTTTGTAATTTTGTGTTTTATTATTAATTTCCTGTTTTCTTCAATTGTTTTATTATTATTATTATTATTATTATTATTATTATTATTATTATTATTATTTATTGTTATGTTGTAATTTTTACTACGTCTTGATATTGCATACTTCTTTCTGTTTTAACCGACACATAAAGTGCTTTGAGATGGTATGAAAGGCGCTAGATAAATCAGATGCAATGAAATTGAAACCCAATCCAGAGACTTGACAGTAATGAAGTAATGAAGACAGAAATACAGTTCTAGAATGCAGCTGGTTTTGCACACAATGTGCAGATGTCAAATAGAAATACTGTTAAACTACATGTAAGGTTGACCGTGTGTGTTACTAATTAAAATAATGCTGCAAATGACCGAAATAAATCATACACTTAGACATCTTTGTCGCGGGGGGGCGATGCTGACCTCCACATAACAAAGACTTGAGGAAAAAACGAGTACACACCAGTTTGTAGAAAAAAGGTGAAAGGGAAACTTTATTTGCAGGAAGCTCCACTGTGCATATGAATATCCAGCACACTTAAAACAGCAGCACAACAGACAGTCCCTTATTCAGTACTTTAGATCAGCATGCAGAAACCAACAGCTCGGGGCACCAAAACTAACTCTCTTTCTTAGGATGCCATATTGCCTTCCTTTTATAAGCACCAACCCCACCCACAGATACGTCATTTAAAGGGGTACTGTCCCAACAGAAAGTTCTATAACCCCCACCCCCCCTTTATTATTATTATTATTATTATTATTATTATTATTATTATTATTATTATTATTTATTTCTTAGCAGACGCCCTTATCTAGGGCGACTTATAATCGTAAGCAAATACATTTCAAGTGTTACAGTACAAGTAATAATACAATAAGAGCAAGATAAATACAAGATAAATACAATTCAATGATACAGCAGATAACAGTGACAGTGATAGTTACATCAGGATATGATTAACTACAAAATACTACAGATTAAACACTTGGCAGATTACAGTACTCTGAAGTACAGGATTAAATGCAGTAAAACAGGGGGCAGATAAGAGCAAATAAAGCACATTCATTCTGACCCATAAATCAGCTACACATACATCCAAAGGAGAACATCGATACAATAACCCCCAGAATGTATACATCTATCCAATACACAATATTGAATATGGCCAATATACATAAGGAGAGACCAGCTCCCAGATAAACTGTGCAGTACTAACATTCCCCACTAGAGGTCCCTCCTGCTACTACTTATATATGGCAGTACTCTTGACACTCCAGTTTATTTATGTTGTTTATTATCAATGATAGCGTGGTGTCTTAGACAAAGATGCTGTGAAAGTGTTAATATGAAAAATGTCAGTATCTCTAATTGTTAAAAGTAATCTCGAAAAGGATGTAATTCACACCATCTTAAGTTAAAAAAATAGACAGATCAGTTGAACATGTGTTGGGATGCAGGAGATGTGAATGATTTTAGGGACATTGCTTCCCTTGCAGGCCACATACATCTTCATAAGCAAAGAACTGAGTACAGAAAAAAACAGGTCCAAATGTGTCAAGAAGATTATGCTATGGAAGTCCATTAAACATTGATAGTACTGTATGTGATGCTGTGACAGATTCTTGGTTGTAAATCTTCCTCCTGACCTGTGAGGGCACTAAGCAGCACAAACTGAGTTCTTTGGACAGGCTGGTCTGACAGTTCTTTCCCAGGGTAAGGAAGTCACCCAGTCTGGGTGAAGGCAAGACTCCGTTGCAAGAATGCATTAACCCGGAAGGGAAACGACGTGGCAGCTGCAGATTGGAGAGGCGGTTGCACTCGTTTATCAAGGGCTCATGTGTGATGGCATAAAAGGGGACGGAGAATCGCAATCTGTTCCTTCGTTTGGTTTAAACTTTTGAACTGTAAGGACTGTGAGAGACTCCGTGAGAGATAAAAACGTTTGTGTTTTGTTTTGTTTGTCTGTAATTGTCGTGTTTTGTTTTGTTTGTCTGTAATTGTCATGTTGTGTTTTGTTTGTCTGTAATTGTCGTGTTTTGTTTTGTTTGTCTGTAATTGTCGTGTTTTGTTTTGTTTGTCTGTAATTGTCGCGTTGTATTTTGTCTGTAATTGTCGTGTTTTGTTTTGTTTGTCTGTAATTGTCGTGTTGTGTTTTGTTTGTCTGTAATTGTCGTGTTTTGTTTTGTTTGTCTGTAATTGTCATGTTTTGTTTTGTTTGTCTGTAATTGTCATGTTTTGTTTGTCTGTAATTGTCATGTTGTGTTTTGTTTGTCTGTAATTGTCGTGTTGTGTTTTGTTTGTCTGTAATTGTCGTGTTGTGTTTTGTTTGTCTGTAATTGTCGTGTTGTGTTTTGTTTGTCTGTAATTGTCGTGTTTTGTTTTGTTTGTCTGTAATTGTCATGTTGTGTTTTGTTTGTCTGTAATTGTCGTGTTTTGTTTTGTTTGTCTGTAATTGTCATGTTGTGTTTTGTTTGTCTGTAATTGTCGCGTTGTATTTTGTCTGTAATTGTCGTGTTTTGTTTTGTTTGTCTGTAATTGTCATGTTGTGTTTTGTTTGTCTGTAATTGTCGTGTTGTGTTTTGTTTGTCTGTAATTGTCGTGTTGTGTTTTGTTTGTCTGTAATTGTCGTGTTTTGTTTTGTTTGTCTGTAATTGTCATGTTGTGTTTTGTTTGTCTGTAATTGTCGTGTTGTGTTTTGTTTGTCTGTAATTGTCGTGTTTTGTTTTGTTTGTCTGTAATTGTCGTGTTGTATTTTGTCTGTAATTGTCGTGTTTTGTTTTGTTTGTCTGTAATTGTCGTGTTGTGTTTTGTTTGTCTGTAATTGTCGCGTTGTATTTTGTCTGTAATTGTCGTGTTTTGTTTTGTTTGTCTGTAATTGTCATGTTGTGTTTTGTTTGTCTGTAATTGTCGCGTTTTGTTTTGTTTGTCTGTAATTGTCGTGTTGTATTTTGTCTGTAATTGTCATGTTGTGTTTTGTTTGTCTGTAATTGTCGTGTTTTGTTTTGTTTGTCTGTAATTGTCGTGTTGTATTTTGTCTGTAATTGTCATGTTGTGTTTTGTTTGTCTGTAATTGTCGTGTTGTGTTTTGTTTGTCTGTAATTGTCGTGTTGTATTTTGTCTGTAATTGTCGTGTTGTATTTTGTCTGTAATTGTCATGTTGTGTTTTGTTTGTCTGTAATTGTCGCGTTTTGTTTTGTTTGTCTGTAATTGTCATGTTGTGTTTTGTTTGTCTGTAATTGTCGCGTTTTGTTTTGTTTGTCTGTAATTGTCGTGTTGTATTTTGTCTGTAATTGTCATGTTGTGTTTTGTTTGTCTGTAATTGTCGTGTTTTGTTTTGTTTGTCTGTAATTGTCGTGTTGTATTTTGTCTGTAATTGTCATGTTGTGTTTTGTTTGTCTGTAATTGTCGTGTTGTGTTTTGTTTGTCTGTAATTGTCGTGTTGTATTTTGTCTGTAATTGTCGTGTTGTATTTTGTCTGTAATTGTCATGTTGTGTTTTGTTTGTCTGTAATTGTCGTGTTGTATTTTGTCTGTAATTGTCATGTTGTGTTTTGTTTGTCTGTAATTGTCGTGTTTTGTTTTGTTTGTCTGTAATTGTCGTGTTGTGTTTTGTTTGTCTGTAATTGTCGTGTTGTATTTTGTCTGTAATTGTCGTGTTGTATTTTGTCTGTAATTGTCATGTTGTGTTTTGTTTGTCTGTAATTGTCGTGTTGTATTTTGTCTGTAATTGTCATGTTGTGTTTTGTTTGTCTGTAATTGTCGCGTTTTGTTTTGTTTGTCTGTAATTGTCGCGTTGTATTTTGTCTGTAATTGTCGTGTTTTGTTTTGTTTGTCTGTAATTGTCGTGTTTTGTTTTGTTTGTCTGTAATTGTCGCGTTGTATTTTGTCTGTAATTGTCGTGTTTTGTTTTGTTTGTCTGTAATTGTCGTGTTGTGTTTTGTTTGTCTGTAATTGTCGTGTTGTGTTTTGTTTGTCTGTAATTGTCGTGTTTTGTTTTGTTTGTCTGTAATTGTCGTGTTTTGTTTTGTTTGTCTGTAATTGTCGTGTTTTGTTTTGTTTGTCTGTAATTGTCGTGTTGTAGTTTTGTTTGTCTGTAATTGTCGTGTTGTATTTTGTCTGTAATTGTCATGTTTTGTTTTGTTTGTCTGTAATTGTCGTGTTTTGTTTTGTTTGTCTGTAATTGTCGTGTTTTGTTTTGTTTGTCTGTAATTGTCATGTTGTGTTTTGTTTGTCTGTAATTGTCGTGTTGTAGTTTGTCTGTAATTGTCGTGTTTTGTTTTGTTTGTCTGTAATTGTCGTGTTGTGTTTTGTTTGTCTGTAATTGTCGTGTTGTATTTTGTCTGTAATTGTCATGTTGTGTTTTGTTTGTCTGTAATTGTCGTGTTGTATTTTGTCTGTAATTGTCATGTTGTGTTTTGTTTGTCTGTAATTGTCGCGTTTTGTTTTGTTTGTCTGTAATTGTCGTGTTGTATTTTGTCTGTAATTGTCATGTTGTGTTTTGTTTGTCTGTAATTGTCGTGTTTTGTTTTGTTTGTCTGTAATTGTCGTGTTGTGTTTTGTTTGTCTGTAATTGTCGTGTTGTATTTTGTCTGTAATTGTCATGTTTTGTTTTGTTTGTCTGTAATTGTCGTGTTTTGTTTTGTTTGTCTGTAATTGTCGTGTTGTAGTTTTGTTTGTCTGTAATTGTCGTGTTGTATTTTGTCTGTAATTGTCATGTTGTGTTTTGTTTGTCTGTAATTGTCGTGTTTTGTTTTGTTTGTCTGTAATTGTCGTGTTTTGTTTTGTTTGTCTGTAATTGTCGTGTTTTGTTTTGTTTGTCTGTAATTGTCGTGTTTTGTTTTGTTTGTCTGTAATTGTCGTGTTGTAGTTTTGTTTGTCTGTAATTGTCGTGTTGTATTTTGTCTGTAATTGTCATGTTTTGTTTTGTTTGTCTGTAATTGTCATGTTGTGTTTTGTTTGTCTGTAATTGTCGTGTTGTAGTTTGTCTGTAATTGTCGTGTTTTGTTTTGTTTGTCTGTAATTGTCGTGTTGTATTTTGTCTGTAATTGTCATGTTGTGTTTTGTTTGTCTGTAATTGTTGTGTTGTAGTTTTGTTTGTCTGTAATTGTCGTGTTGTATTTTGTCTGTAATTGTCATGTTGTGTTTTGTTTGTCTGTAATTGTTGTGTTGTAGTTTTGTTTGTCTGTAATTGTCGTGTTGTATTTTGTCTGTAATTGTCGTGTTTTGTTTTGTTTGTCTGTAATTGTCGTGTTGTATTTTGTCTGTAATTGTCGTGTTTTGTTTTGTTTGTCTGTAATTGTCGTGTTGTATTTTGTCTGTAATTGTCGTGTTTTGTTTTGTTTGTCTGTAATTGTCGTGTTGTGTTTTGTTTGTCTGTAATTGTCGCGTTGTATTTTGTCTGTAATTGTCGTGTTTTGTTTTGTTTGTCTGTAATTGTCATGTTGTGTTTTGTTTGTCTGTAATTGTCGCGTTTTGTTTTGTTTGTCTGTAATTGTCGTGTTGTATTTTGTCTGTAATTGTCATGTTGTGTTTTGTTTGTCTGTAATTGTCGTGTTTTGTTTTGTTTGTCTGTAATTGTCGTGTTGTATTTTGTCTGTAATTGTCATGTTGTGTTTTGTTTGTCTGTAATTGTCGTGTTGTGTTTTGTTTGTCTGTAATTGTCGTGTTGTATTTTGTCTGTAATTGTCGTGTTGTATTTTGTCTGTAATTGTCATGTTGTGTTTTGTTTGTCTGTAATTGTCGTGTTGTATTTTGTCTGTAATTGTCATGTTGTGTTTTGTTTGTCTGTAATTGTCGTGTTTTGTTTTGTTTGTCTGTAATTGTCGTGTTGTGTTTTGTTTGTCTGTAATTGTCGTGTTGTATTTTGTCTGTAATTGTCGTGTTGTATTTTGTCTGTAATTGTCATGTTGTGTTTTGTTTGTCTGTAATTGTCGTGTTGTATTTTGTCTGTAATTGTCATGTTGTGTTTTGTTTGTCTGTAATTGTCGCGTTTTGTTTTGTTTGTCTGTAATTGTCGTGTTGTATTTTGTTTGTCTGTAATTGTCATGTTGTGTTTTGTTTGTCTGTAATTGTCGTGTTTTGTTTTGTTTGTCTGTAATTGTCGTGTTGTGTTTTGTTTGTCTGTAATTGTCGTGTTGTATTTTGTCTGTAATTGTCATGTTTTGTTTTGTTTGTCTGTAATTGTCGTGTTGTGTTTTGTTTGTCTGTAATTGTCGCGTTTTGTTTTGTTTGTCTGTAATTGTCGTGTTGTATTTTGTCTGTAATTGTCATGTTGTGTTTTGTTTGTCTGTAATTGTCGTGTTTTGTTTTGTTTGTCTGTAATTGTCGTGTTGTGTTTTGTTTGTCTGTAATTGTCGTGTTGTATTTTGTCTGTAATTGTCATGTTGTGTTTTGTTTGTCTGTAATTGTCGCGTTTTGTTTTGTTTGTCTGTAATTGTCGTGTTGTATTTTGTCTGTAATTGTCATGTTTTGTTTTGTTTGTCTGTAATTGTCGTGTTTTGTTTTGTTTGTCTGTAATTGTCATGTTTTGTTTTGTTTGTCTGTAATTGTCGTGTTGTGTTTTGTTTGTCTGTAATTGTCTTGTACTGTATATTACTAGATGGCTAAACATGATTCCGGAGCTGTCGCAGAGGGCCAGCACTAACCCGGAACAGCACTGCACGATTGTCACTAATAAACTGTATCACCCACCACGAGCACTGCTGCACGCACTGTTAGTTTTATTGTGCGGCAGATATTTGTGTTAATTGTTTGGGAATACAACCCGTTGTTATTTACTCAGTGCAGTACACATTGTTGTGTATTGTCGGGTCTTATTATTTGGTCACCAGACCTGGATATAATAAAAATCCCTTTCCAACTGGATTATAACTCTCCTTGTTTGTTTCATCACGCACCAGTTTCATTTCCCTCTCAATAATTTAATAATAGGCTGAATTCCTAGAGTGAGTTGAATGTTCTCCATATGTAAATGCATAAAGAAGCAGTCTGTGAATAGCTGATATTAAACCCAAACCACAGCCCCTATTTGTCAACTGTCAGATATTACATTGACATTATTAAGAAAAGATAACACTATGTAACACAATTTTTGTTCCTGGGTAGTAAGTGTTATTTCCTAATTGCTTATGCCTCAAAAGTATAGAAAATGGCTATTATTCCCCACAAACTTTGCTTTTGTGACCAGACAGTGATATTTTGAAATTGACCTATTTCCAATGAGAAAACGGGCGAATTTGTGTCTTTTCATTCACATAAAGTCAGAAAAAAACAACATATGAATCCAAATTAACATGTATTTATACTAAAGTAATACAAAAATGACTACAAAAGATTTAGAAGTGAGTAGTTTTTCGAGATTTACGATTATACTGTAAATCACTTTCACGAATCAGCCCCCAAATGTAGTCTCCCATCATGTTCTCGTTATACTGTCCTTGGTAGCGGCGTTCAAAGTCCAGTATATCCTGGTGGAAGTGCTCGCCTTGCTCCTCCGAGTACGCTCCCATGTTCTCCTTGAATTTATCAAGATGAGCATCAAGGATATGGACTTTGAGGGACATCCTACAGCCCATTGTGCCGTAGTTCTTCACCAGAGTCTCAACCAGCTCCACATAGTTTTCGGCCTTGTGATTGCCCAGGAAGCCCCGAACCACTGCGACAAAGCTGTTCCAAGCCGCTTTCTCTTTACTAGTGAGCTTCTTGGGGAATTCATTGCACTCCAGGATCTTCTTTATCTGTGGTCCGACGAAGACACCGGCTTTGACCTTTGCCTCCGACAGCTTAGGGAAGAAGTCTTGATGGTACTTGAAAGCTGCCGACTCCTTATCTAGAGCTCTGACAAATTGTTTCATAAGGCCCAATTTGATGTGCAGTTGTGGCATCAGCACCTTCCGGGGGTCCACCAGTGGCTCCCACTTGACGTTGTTCCTCCCCACAGAGAACTCGGTCCGCTGTGGCCAGTCCCGCCTGTAGTAGTGCGCCTTGGTGTCCCTGCTGTCCCAAAGGCAAAGATAGCAGGCAAACTTGGTAAAACCGCCTTGGAGACCCATCAGGAATGCCACCTTTGCAGCCTCTTGATGCCATCTCAGAAAAATGCAGATATGTATCCACTTCGGCAGCTGGAACTAAACTGAACTGGTGGGCTTAAGGCCCCTGTAGTTATACTACTATTTATATTAATGGAAAGTTCTAGAAAGTTCTAGAAGTTACTCCAAGTTTACTCAGCACTGAATCTATCTGGAATGTTCTGGAAAATAGGTAAATTTCAAAATATCACTGTCCTGGTCACAAAAGCAAAGTTTGTGGGGAATAATAGCCATTTTCTATACTTTTGAGCCATAAGCAATTAGGAAATAACACTTACTACCCAGGAACCAAAAAATAAAAAATAAATTGTTACACGGTGTAATGTAATAACAACTGCATTTTACGATATATCAATGTGCATACATATAGCAACTTATATAAAACTGTACTTTTGTCTTTTGTACTTTCACGGATTCTTGATGCCGCTTCTGAAAATCATAACATGTCCTTTTTTTTGGAGTGACAAGCATGAAACCACAGAAATAACCACGATGCCCCCGCTTCTAACATACAATTCCCCGATGCGCTAACCTTTCTCTCTTGAGGTTCTTATCAACTAACTACAGCTCATTTCACTAGAAAATGGGCCTTTCATGCAGCTTGTGCTTCTATTACTAAATCCTGTGGTTATTGTAGTGCATTGGGCAATAATCCAATTAGCCAGGAAGCGAATAGAGCCATCCTTCATTCTGCTTAAGTCACTCACAATAAAGCACAGCTCACTGATACCATCCTTGTTGTATCAGAACCTTTAATTGCCTGAAAAAGGTTAGACGTCTGTAAAGACAGAAACACACATTTATTGTGACAAGATCCAATTGTCTTTCATTCGGCAAGCCTCCATTCCTTTACATTAATCTTCCTGCCTAAGAAGAAAGCTCAAGTCTTTTTTTTCTGGCTGGTTTGCATAATGTGTCGGCTTCTGTTGGTTACTTTATCAGCATTGAATCCAAACAGACAGCAAATGTAATTAACTGCATTGAGTTTATTAAATGCTCCTCAAAAATGGTATACATGACATGCAAATAGGGGTGTGCAGAGAACACATTACTCACACTCGCAATCATACTCAGAAACCAATACTCATACCCAGATTTACTCTGATGATGTCACTGGGAGTGGGCGGGAATAGAACCCGGAAGTGCTTTTAACACTAGAACCGCAGAGATTTTGAACTACATGTCACTGCCTCAGCCGCAAAATGTGCGGCTCCATTTTAAAACAGCTTCGATATGAAAATGAAAAACAAACAATCGGATACAACTTAATATTTTTATTTATGAACACCAAACATAACAATTTCAGAGCAGGAACACCGTATTTACATTGAAAACTAAACTTTGTTCTTATTTTTTTCAAAAAGAGCACATATACATAAAGATGAAAAACTGTAATAAAATAAACTTTACGCAATAAACTTCTGTTGAAAACAGGGGTAGAAAGCTGTATGCACATATACATTATAAAACATAAATAACTAGTTATAAAAATAGCATAAAACAAAAATATAACATAACTTATGCAACGTGAAAGCGCTTTGAGTGAAACCGAGTTCAAAGGCGCTGTTTGTCTGTTCAGAGTTCTATTACAGCTTTCTAAGTACAATCTACGCAGAAAACACGCTTTTAAACTGTACCAGTGCATTTGCCACAGACTGCCTTTTTACAACGGGTGCAGACATCAAAAGTTCTGTTTTTACTGCATTTAGCAACCTGGCATTGTCTTTTATTCCATGTGCCAGTGGGTGCAGCGCTGGCTGAAGGTTGAGGGGCATTTGCAAGCCGCCTTTCGTGTCTCTTATCAAAATGTTTCTGCTGTAGCTCCAGGGCTAGCTGCAAAATGAAGCCCCTCCGAGTGATTGTGTTGCCGGTGCACTCCTTGTACAAAACCAAAGCGTTGATGGCTGCCAGGTCCAAAACATTATAAAAAACAGCACAGACCACCTGCGAGTACCAGCTTTGACAGAATACAGCCGTGCCATTTGATCCAGTATATCCACACCGTACTTCGTTGTGTTGTAAAATGCAACAGTCTCTGGCTTTTGTTTAGCATCAGTCCCGATGGTCACTGATTTGTGCAGAGAGCTTAGAATAAGCACATTTTTAAAAATGTTTTACACCTGTACACACTCAGGGTGGCACAGTCATTCTGCCTGAGGAGTGCAGGGGGCTCGCACGGCTTGAGGAGTGTAGTGGAGTGCAGGGGGGCTCGCACGGCTTGTTTGTAATTTCTCTGTAAGAGAAACCGAAACAAAATCTTCTCATAGATAGTAGGCAAGTTTTTTTTATATATATATAATTGTACAGGACTGAGTAAAATTCCAATTGAATAAAAAACAAAACAACTAAACCCCCTACAAGAATATCTCTTCAGCCAGCTTTCAGATAGCGCTTATCGAGTGACCAGCAAAGCTCTAAGTTACTGTTGAGTTGAAGTTTTCACCATCCAAGCTGACAACGAGGTAAACAGACAGCCCTTGTTTTATCCCCTGCTGTGTTGGCACTGAACTCTGCTGGAAAAAAGGGACTAAAAGGACTGCTCTGCTGTAAGTAGTTCATCTTGGGTTGTCTGTCGGGACTGTACTATAAAATAACATTTGCTTACTAAGGTGGGTGTACATTAGTTTGTATTACATGCTGGACTGAGGTTGCAGTCTCTTTGGGGGTGTCATGTACATAGGCAGAGTTGCGCGTTTCTTTATTTTTTTAGCACGGGTAGATAAAACAAACCTTTACGTTTCTTTATTGAGAGCGGCGTTTATTCGACGGCGGCATCTATTACAAAGCTAATATGCTGACTGACACTGAACTTTCTCCAGTGTCAAGTGTGTTATTCTCTCAGTGAAAACAATCACCATGGTTGACTAATTCAAAGACGCAGGAGACGAGACGCTTCAGCTTCGCTTCAGCCCCGCTCCGACAGCCGAACCTGGGACAAGCCCATTCTCTCTTCCCCTTGCCCAAGCCGCTCTCCTTCTCGCACTTAGTTTGCCTGTCTGTCGCTTCGAACTGAACTCCCTACCGCCATTTAGCCAGGCTATTTATAGTTTAAAAACTGCAAATTAAAATGATCCACGAGTGGGAATGTTACCCTTTTTTTTTTGGTAAAAAATATAGTGTTGATTACATGGTACTTTATGCATGGTTAATTCACAGAAAGTTACATTTTTGCTTCACTATATGTGCATTAGAGAGAGGGAGTTATTTTATTTTGTATTTTAGTCAGATGTGTGTTATGTGTCCCGCGGCGCCCCCCACCCCCTCCCCTGTTTATAACGCTCTTCGGTTATGCTTACATTGTGTGTCCCCCAAGACCCGCGTTATAGTGAGGGAGCACTGTAGTATATAAAAAATTTAGATATAACATAGGTATATTAAAGTGTTTACTATATATAGTATAATAAACACAGAAATTGGTAACTATAGTGTTAACAAAAATAGCAGTAATGAAAATTATTATTTGCAATTATGTTTTTTTTTTGTAAGGAAAACAGTGGTTTGTGCTGCAGCCGTACATTACTAAACTAATTATCTAGCAGCAGACATAGCTGAATCATTCAGAGAAGGTAATTTGCAATCAGACATAATGAGACTGCTACCATTACTTGTCGTTCTGTATTTAGCTCTGAGCAGCCTAGAGGAACTCAATCATTTTCTGTCCTCCTCTTAGGGCATTGCTGCTATATTGAGTGCATCAGGCCATTTTATTACTTCCAGTAGTTTAATTTTTCACTGGACTGCTGCTCTACCTGCAAAATATCCAGTCCCCTGCGCCAATTTAGACTAACAGCATCTACTAGACCGCATGGTGCTTTATATTTAGATGATTAGTAGTTGGATTTATTTTTATTTTGTTGCTGTTTCTACCTGTATGATCTATGTACGTGTAACAGGGCGTAGGCTGGGCCTGAACTGGTGACCCTGTGCACCGCAAACGAGTATCTAAACCACAATGCAAAAGAGACAGGATTGTTTGCATCTGTGTTGTTAGAACTCTTAACCTCATCTCATTTCACCAACAGGGGGCGGGACAGAATCCGTAACGACAATATATAACACAACGCTGCCCGTTACATACAGTAGTGCCTTCTCAGAGATTAAGTGTAATTGTTAAGATACATTCATTAAAATAGAACGCATATTTGTAATGTGTTAATCCTTTTCTTCAAGCTTTGCTGAATATTGCAGTATTGCAGTCACAGAAGCTCCAGACATTTCATCAGTTTTATCAAGTCATATACTGCACTTACAAAGGCAAAGTGTATTACTTTATCTGAAAAGTAAGAGGGGCTGGATACAATCCAAAGCAAAGTGGTTTTAAAAAATAAATACTGTAATTAAAACACCGGCCATAAAGGGGCATGGATTTAATATGACGTGTCTCATGCAAGTCCTTTCCTTTGTTCAGCCTTGACTCAACCAGCTTGTCCTGAGCCTTCCTGAATATTGCTTATAAATCCTTAGGAATCTGACATCTACACATTATTTTGCACTTTCTTTGTGAAACATTTGTGCTGTACTGCATATGAAAGCATGTGCTTCAGTTTGTCAGATCTGCAGTCCTGCCCAATGTAACCAAAGCTTATGTGCAATAGTGAGATGTATATAAACATAACACATACAATCTATAAATAGTTCATTCGAATATGGATATTTCCCACTGGTTATAATTACCAGTAATCAAACTCACTTGCCTTTGAACTATTAATCCGTTTTTTGCTGGATACCCCTACAGCTAAATTTAGTAGAACGCTGTTGAATTAAAAACTAAGCTATTTTTTTTGTTAACAAGGAAATACAAAAAAAAAAGGAAATTGGAAACCACTAAAAAAAATTGCATGGGTTAATACATTTTTACGGCTGTTCTTACTAAATATTCAACACATGAAGATTGCAATGGTAAAAAATATCTAATTCATTACTGGTTTCTGCAATTTCCTTCATATGCGTAAGCAACCCAGAGTAACAAGATTCTAGCCTGGAGAAAGCCACTGCAATTACACTCCATCACTATTATAGATTCTTAAGAAAAAAAAAAAAAGTTTTTTCCTTGTGCTATCCATAAGATATTATGACAATTTCTCCTTGCCAGTAATGGTCTGAAACCTGGTCAATATCAATTAGATTGAGACACATGATGCATTCGACTGTGTTTCACTAATACAGGTCAATATTGAGCTTTAAGGTAAAGGAACTTATATGCACATTTATGGACCAACTAATAACCTACTGTGGCAGGATGGCTGCAGTGGTGACGTCACCGTCCTGGAAGAACACAAACACACAGCAGCTGCGGGTTAAAACCGAGACGCGAAAGCGCTCGGTTTCTTTATTAAATAATAATGAAATGAAGGGTTTTTATACAAACCACAAAACAAACAGGCACAAGGGCCAAACAAACCAGACAGACAAACAAGTTAGTGTCGTGCTGGCTAATCCAGCACGTTTTAGCAATTGTTATTTTTAGATTCTGTCTCCTCTCTATCTCCCCATACCTCCTCCCTGTACACCCAACCCCGGCTGAGTGACAATGTGCGTCTTTTATGCAGTTGTACTGAGACTCGATTGCTAATCAATCATTCAATTAGAATCTCGGTACAACTGCACATGGATTAATTACGTGTCCTTCCCCATGCTCACATAGTATTACATCACGTGAAGTGATGTGCAATCCTTGTGGCTAAATACAAATATACATTTTATCACACGTTCTACACAGACCCATTTATATCCTGTGTACCAATGACTATACACCAACATTTAACACACTACATGCAACATATAAACACACTATACGCACAAGGCGGGGTCACACTGCCACATCTACATATTACAAATACATTCTGAATTGATACCGGTGCTAAAATCCTGTGTCCAGTTATTTCAGTTGTTATTAACAGGGATTTTTGTAAACCGACATTCCCAATACAATCACAAAGTGCTTAAAGGCTCGAATAAGTACCTTACACAATCATTATCATCATAATATCTCACTGCACTGGCTGAATCACGCAGAGGATTATTATCATCATAATATCTCACTGCACTGGCTGAATCACGCAGAGGATTATTATCATCATAATATCTCACTGCACTGGCTGAATCACGCAGAGGATTATTATCATCATAATATCTCACTGCACTGGCTGAATCACGCAGAGGATTATTATCATCATAATATCTCACTGCACTGGCTGAATCACGCAGAGGATTATTATCATCATAATATCTCACTGCACTGGCTGAATCACGCAGAGGATTATTATCATCATAATATCTCACTGCACTGGCTGAATCACGCAGAGGATTATGTAATGTACCTCCGAGAGAACTACATTATTATACTTTTGTTTCTATCGTTCTCTGTTGTTGTTTTTGATTACATCCTTCTTCACCAGGCTTGCTAACTAAAGTTCCTTTTTTGACCACTGAAAAAGCTCCATTTCTAATTATTATTATTATTATTATTATTATTATTATTATTATTATTATTATTATTATTATTTATTTCTTAGCAGACGCCCTTATCCAGGGTGACTTACAATTGTTACAAGATATCACATTATACATTATTTCACATTATACAGATATCACATTATTTTTACATACAATTACCCATTTATACAGTTGGATTTTTACTGGAGCAATCTAGGTAAAGTACCTTGCTCAAGGGTACAACAGCAGTGTCCCCCACTGGGGATTGAACCCACAACCCTCCGGTCAAGAGCCCAGAGCCCTAACCACTACTCGACACTGCTGCCCTTTCTAAGTGACCACTAGAGGTGTGCAGCTGTAAAACTGTCCCCTCTGAAACTGTGTTTTTCTATGGAGCAAACCTGGTAAATAAAGACTGTGAAAACAACAACTAAATAGATCATTTGCTTTTTTTTTTGGTGGGGTTATCTTTTTGGTCAAATGGGGATTCGTATAGGAATAGTGAAGTATAAACCCCAGAGATAACCAGGAAACCCTGTTGTAAATCACGTGATTATTACCCAGGAGGTTCTAGCACTGACACAGAATGCTGGTGGAATGTGGAAGCAGGTGAGATATTAATAGCTCCCAATATATAGTACTATAATATACTGTATTACATGGTCAATAATTACACAGAATTGCAATTTACTTTGTACTGTAATTGTCTGATTACTAGTATGTGTTACTATTATAATGACTGGGTTGTAGCTATATAAAATAATAAAGAAAAAGACAAATCTATTTGACAATTGGAATTGTTCGTAATTATTGCCTGGTTAATATGCAATGAACACTGAGATTTAATATGCTACAAAGACAATGTTGTGACAGAAAACCTCATTTATAGTTCATGTAAAACATAACCACATTTAATTTGACAATTACAACTAACTTAAATCATATGTTAGAATTTTGAATTCTGTACTGTGCTGTATATGTATTGTTTATACTGTATCAAAATCGTTCAGGCACTAAAGAGAAATATCAGTATTTAATATTTTAATGTTTTTTTTTTTTTTTTTTTTCAACTCCCTTTAACATTTCGTGGTGATTGCATAATTGGTGTTGGGTTATATTGGCTCTTCATCATTTTGACTACAGGTGTCTCTCTATCTAGCTTTCAGCTACATTCTAGCATTTCAATATGCCCCCTCAACATGCAAGCTTACTAATTGCATCTTAAAAGTAATCTTAAGTTATGTTCAGCCCAGGTGCTTTGAGTCATCTTGCTTTATCATGTGGGCTGAACAATGTTTAGGGTATCATATCATTTTAAAAAGCAATTAGTAGGCCTGTGATATTTCCTAATATAAGCATGTTTTTATAAATAACATCTGACCTACTGAGATCAGACCCCCTGGGTAGTATACAGCTGTTACTCCAGATGAGATAGCAATTCTGGGATGGCCCAAGTCAATTTCTTCCTGTTCTACTGACAATACTGCATAAACAAGGTCATTAGATACAGAGAGAGAGAGTTTTAACACTTTTTTTTTTTTTTTTTTTTTTAATTTACTGTAAATACATTTTATTTTTTGTTCTTTTTATATAAGTTGGTACCAGTTTTTGGTATCTATTTTTATAATAAACATTATTTTCAAAATGACGGCAGAGAAAGGGTTACCTTGTACCTTGTTGAGAAAAATGTGGATTTGCTAAATTTGAGCTAAAGATGTGGCAGGAGATGGGGAGGGTTATGTAACAAATTAATTCTCATACAGTGAATTCATTTGGTCACATTATTTATTCCATAGTAACATCAAAATATGATACAAGGCAGTTAAAATGGAAATTGTGGACTAAGTAAGTTTCAAATTGGCCCGTGTCTTCAAACAAGCAACGATCCCTGGCAGGGGCCGATCTGCAGCCGAGTGATCAAGGGTCTAGACAAAAGCAAGACATGTCAGACGGAGCATCAGAGGGGTCAGATGTTAAACTGTAGTAATTAAAGATGCATTAGGGTGCTCTTAATGAGCACAGACTGTAAGAGACTGTGTGAGAAATCGCAGATAACGACACAAGCGGATACAATGCAGAAGATATCAAGCTGAATTTCTTTTTTCCGTCACATAGACACTACACATAAATACTTTTTTATTGTCCAATATCATGGTTTTCGTTATTAATGACAATAATGTAATGGTAAAATACAAATTGATTATGTGAAAGTTATGAACTGTAACCAAGTATTACAAATCATGCATTTGTCACGTGTCAACCAGAGAGCTGTATATCCTGTGCGAGAGGACAGTTTTATTCCTCTTAACGACATCTGTACATATATACCTATAATTTTATTAAGATTGTATTCAACAGCCTTGGGTAAACAATACATGGCCTTTCTCTATTTTCCCATTACATTTACATCTTACTTTGCTGTTGGTCAGTGTATCCCATGAGGTGTCGCAGTGAGTGAATGCAAAGCTGTTGTGTCACAGGGTTACTTTTTTGTGTTGCAGACCTAAGGCCTGGTCACACGGGTGACTTTTGATGACGACAACAAGGGGACAGCAGATGTTGACGGCTTGTAGCCTCATGTGACCACACTGGGCAAAAACCTGGCGACACACCGTTGACATATCTCCCACTAAGGACAATGTTCTATTTTTCAGGCGACAAGAGGGCAACATTTTCAATACCAGCCAATCATATTAGTAGTATCACATGATAATAAGGATATAGAATACCATAAAGTCCGACAGACATCATATATAATACATTCTGATTCCTGAATTTCATCCAATTAATTATATGTAGTTGTGACAGGATAGCGTGCGTGGTGACGTCAGGCCAGAAGCAGGAACTGAAACAGATACTGCAGGTAGGGTGCAATGGCTTTTGCGCCGTCTTTATTTTAAATATAAAAATAACGTAAAAGATTTAAACAACAAAACACTGTGCTCACAGAGCAAAATAAATACTTAAACAAAACAACTCACAAACCAAAAATCGAACAGCCAACACAGGTCAGGCTGGGCAAATGCCTTCACTGATCCACTCTCGCTCTAGTGCCGCCTCTGAACATCCAACCCCGCTCTGAGCCGAGAGTGGGTCTTTTATATTCGTGGCTGGAACCTTAATTACCTATTAATAAATTACCTTATTAAGGCTCCAGACACATTCCCACGAGAGTTCTAGGTATGGGGTTTTAACCCCATCCCCACGACTACACATTACAAGACAGGCTCTCTCACCGATATCAAACAGTAAATAATAAAAGACGGACGGTGCTCGACCGCCCGCACATAAACACAATAATGATTAGGATGGACGGCTTCGTCTGCCCGCCTACAAATATAATAATAATAATAATAATAATAATAGAAACATATATATACAAATAATACAGGGGCGGGGTGTACTCCGTCACAATAGTCTATAGATATGAAATACAGTGTGTATGTGAATTTTTTAAAATATGTTTTATTTTAATCATTCCTACATTAACCCCCAATCATAACATCTTTCATTTTAACAGTAAACAAAGCAATTTATTTTTTTTAATGTCAGGTGTGCCTTCTTGCTCTCGAAAGCCTAGAATTAAAAGTACAGTATTGAAAACATTGTCTAGGATAATGAATACCAATATATTTATTATGTCTGGCATATTGAATATGTAGACCTACAAACTAAATACTTCTACTAATGTGCGCTTTTTTATTTAATTAAGAAGGAACTACAGGTTTGTTAATGTAATTAGTACATTTTTATATTGTAGTCTTCCTTTGCAGCATTTTTACTTCTCGTGACAAACATGCATTATGATTGGGCTGCATGACGTTGTTGCCTGTGTGTTCCCAGCTTGTCGACTGCAGGCTTGTCTCTTGTGACTGCAAGGCAACACGCAGGCAACAAATGTGTTCCTCTTGTTGCCGTTAACAACAGCCGCTTGTGTGACCAGGCCTTTAGATATTCTAAGACACAAAATCATTTGAGATAGATAGGACATGGAGCTAATACATTATTGGTATCTCCATTACCTTACATAATATGTATTGCCATCATTTTGTTGGTCTCACATTTTCCTATATGAAAAAAATGCACACATTATGGTAGAGGGGAATTAGATTTTTTTAATTACTTTATTTTAAAATATTAGTGAAGAAAATGTATCGCTCCATGCAGAAGCTTCAATGTTACACTTCTGGTCAACGTCAAGAGGTTGCATGAAGGAACGCATCTATCACAGGAAAAGCAGCCACTGGTACTCAAAGGCGAGCCAATACATGAAGCTTGAGGGCGTTTAAGTTCTCCTCTTTTGTTTTTTGGGGTTTTTTTTAGAAATATACAGTTTAGAAAAAGATAAACACAGTTTGTATTAGTCTTTCCATTTTGTATTCATGTTATTTGTGTTCTAGATATATTCTATTTTGTTTCTTCGTAGATGATTTTCCAGTTTACTAACTATTCCAGCAAAAATGTCCCTTTTTCACCACTGGGTCTGCTTCTAAAAGCTGAAGTTCTGAAGTGAGGTAGTTTGATAGATGAACAACAGAGGTGCACAGCTGTCATTTATGTTAAATCCTTGCAATAGAATTATTCATCTAAAAATGTTTTCAATCACTTGTATGTAAAGGATGTTTTTTTTGAGCTCGCCGAAAGCAAACCGGAGAGCTAAGCAGAGGTGGGTTATGTAAGCAATAAGGCATGACAGGGTGTGTGATATACTCTGAAGTGGCTTATTGCACTTATAAAATGTGTTAACTAACTAAATTGTTCTTTGAACTTTTTTTTTTGTTTTATAAATATAACCAAAAATTCATTACACTTGTAATTCTTGGTTTGTTCATTCATTCAGTTTTAAAGTAAAATATTACTGGCTTTTTTTCATCATGACACAGCACAAATGAGTGCATTTAAGATCTGCGACAGTGCTGTTTTTTTCGTCCTTTGTTATCCGGGGTAGTAACAGAAGTTATAGATTAGCGTTACCGCTTCACAGTGGCGAGAAAGACGTTTCACTATGGAATACCCGGTCACTTATCAAACTGACTTTGTGGTTTATGGCTGGACAACGTGGAGAACTACTGAGCCTCTGTTAAGAAACAATTTAAAACAATGCAGGGCACAGCAGAAGAGATTACACCATCTTATCCGGACAAATTTATGAGGAGAGAAAGGCACGTCAGGAATTGTCAAGATGCTTTCATAAATACTCTGCATCAGATCACACAGCTGTGCAGGGGGTGGGACCGGCGACAGCAGGCAGGGCAGGAGATGAACCGACCAGAGGACGAGTATGGACATAGACAGGGAGCAGCGGCAACAACACATCCATTTAACCACAAAGGCTCTTTTAAGAGCCACCCAAATCTTTTTTTTTTTAAAAGCTGAACGTTTAAGATATTTTTTTTAAACTATGGATTTTCAGAATGGGATAGGGAAACGCGGTAGTTCTGGCAGAGTTTAGGAAGAAAAGGCATGGCGAGTTTTGAATTGATTTGAATACTTTTGCTTTTTTTCACTACTTCAATTAGAGTCAGTGGTGTCTGATTCAGCCAATTCAATCCCACGTACACTTCGGTTTCCCAACAGGTCAACATTTACATAAATCTGATTAGTTATTTTTATTGTGTGTTTTTTAATTATTATTATTAGTTTATTTTAGTGGCAGATGGATATCAACCAGTGATTTTCCCCTTTTTGAAAATAAGGGGCAAATCACTGATTGATAAAACTGTAATATCAACACCCCCATGTGACCTGTTTTGACCAATAAGGATAGAGCATTTAAAATACCCATTTTCTAATTAGGGCTTCTGGTTTTCGGTTTTTATTAATTTAATTTTTCGGTGCTTATTTTTTTTGTTATTTTTGTAAATGTTTTTTTTTTCTTTTTTTCAGGGCTTTCATTTTTTATATACTGTATGAAATTATTGTTTTCGGTTACTTTCCAAATTGGGCATTTTATTCTCACAATATGTATAGTAACTCGACAGTACTTGCACACTTAAGTTCTACCTTCTTTCCTTTGCTTTTGCCACAACATAGCTTTAAATCCTGCGAGCAATAGAAATGTAGGAATTTGCTGCCACTCAGTAGTTGGGGTGGGTTTAAAGTATTCAGAACAAATCACTGATACATAAAAGCCAGGAAGGAGGGACATTGCCCCACTGCACTGGGAAAAGTAGTTTTTTTTTTTTTTTTTTTAAATGGAAAGGGATAAAGTCAACGTGAATTGAGTAACATTTTCCAGTGTTTTTCTGGTGTTTATTGGCTATAATTAAAATTTCTAATTAATTAAAAGTGTTTTTTTTTGGTATCGGGGGGTTGGGTGTTAAGTTTTTTTTATCGGTTAAATCCGAAAATCAGAAGCCCTATTTATAATGTTGATCATTGCAGTTAATTTAATGATGGAAGGAATCAAGGACTTGCTAAGTTCTTGCTCAGAGTCACTTTGCTAAGAGTCTAAACTATGAGGCAAGAATCAAGACCCAGAATCAGGGAATGCAACATATCTCATTCTAAACACCGGTACTCAGAGAATACAACACATCTCATTCTAAACACCGGTACTCGGAGAATACAACACATCTCATTCTAAACACCGGTACTCAGAGAATACAACACATCTCATTCTAAACACCGGTACTCAGAGAATACAACACATCTCATTCTAAACAACGGTACTCAGAGAATACAACACATCTCATTCTAAACACCGGTACTCAGAGAATACAACACATCTCATTCTAAACACCGGTACTCAGAGAATACAACACATCTCATTCTAAACACCGGTACTCAGAGAATACAACACATCTCATTCTAAACACCTGTACTCAGGGAATGCAACACATCTCATTCTAAGCACCGGTTCTCAGAGAAATCAACACATCTCATTCTAAACACCGGTACTCAGAGAATACAACACATCTCATTCTAAACACCGGTACTCAGAGAATACAACACATCTCATTCTAAACACCAGTACTCAGAGAATACAACACATCTCATTCTAAACAACGGTACTCAGAGAATACAACACATCTCATTCTAAACAACGGTACTCAGAGAATACAACACATCTCATTTTAAATGACACCATGTACCATGAGACCAGCAGTGCAGTAGTGTAGTATCATCTTTATCATCGGCATCACAGCTGAAGATGGCAACATCAGGTCTGAGCCAATGCAGGTATGACAACGTCTACTACTTGGTATGTAACCTTCACTGGAAACATTACATTGTTCAAAACTATCTTAAGCATCTGTGTACTCTAAAAATATAACCAGCCCCTAGTTAATTAGCATCCCTACAATATTTTGGAAAACTAACTTGAGTTTAGGTGCACACTTTTTACCAGACCTTATATTAGTGAATCTATTCTTGAATTATACTGGCAGTAAAACAAGAGGTCATGCAGACCTTCATTTTAAACCTACAGTATTTGGTTTAAAATGAATCTCCATTTAGAGAACTCTATTTTGCCAAACTGATATAAAATGCTTTTTTTTCCCTAAAACATGTTTCCAAAAAATGTGCAATTGTATAGATTTTTAATTCTCACGTGTGTCTGAAGTGGCCCTTTAGTATAAAAACACTAAGATTATAACTGCTATGGCCATTCTGCTTGAAATGCTTCTGCAGTGCACATTGTTGTTAATATATTACCATTAAATATATGAGTTGCCAACCTTAATATGTAACCTGTTTTATATGAAATGACTATTTATTTTACCAAAGCTACTATCTCATTCATGAATCATTAAATTAAATTTAAATCCTCTAAATGAGTTTTTAGCCTAGTAAATGGCAGCGAGGTCTTAAAAGGGCAGCAGTGTGGAGTAGTAGTTAGGGCTCTGGACTCTTGACCAGAGGGTTGTGGGTTCAATCCCAGGTGGGGGACACTGCTGCTGTACCCTTGAGCAAGGTACTTTTTATTATTTGTTTATTTAGCAGACGCCTTTATCCAAGGCAACTTATAGAGACTAGGGTGTGTGAACTATGCATCAGCTGCAGCGTCACTTACAACTACGTCTCACCCGAAAGACGGAGCACAAGGAGGTTAAGTGACTTGCTCAGGGTCACACAATGAGTCAGTGGCTGAGGTGGGATTTGAACCGGGGATCTCCTGGTCACACGCCCTTTTCTTTAACCACTGGACCACACAGCCTCACAGTAGATGCAGTAGGCCAACATGACATAGCCGTCCTTCTAGGAGGCGTACTTGGCAGAAAAGGATACCTAGACTTTACCTAGATTGCTCCAGTAAGAACCCAGCTGGGTAATTGTATGTAAAAAAATAATGTGATATCTTGTAACAATTGTAAGTCACCCTGGATAAGGGCATCTGCTAAGAAATAAATAAATAAAAACACACAAGCCGAAGAACTGTTGCTTTTCAAGGGAAAATAGCATACTTGGTTTTCAGATGAACAGGGTTTTATTAGTGCGGTTTATTGTAGGCCTCTGCTGAGCAATGGGTAAAATGATTATAGCAATTTTTCTGAGTACAAGTAATCCTGCAATTAAAAAAGTAATCTATGTAAACAATATATAGGCGTAGCAGTCTTTGATCTGTCTATCAAAGCATCATTCTTCCATTGTTGCTTCAGAGGACATCAGTCAGAGCAGTCATCACATTGTTGCACACGTCCACTTTGAAAAAAGGGTTTCCCAAGGATATACTTTCTAAAAACAAATGTATACTATTTAAAGAGAAACATTTATTTTTTTAGTTCATATTAGGTTTATTTGGTGCCTTTCTTTCAAGGTGATGCATACATTTCGAGTTGCTTGTGATGTTAAAGAAAATCCTGTGCTGTCGTATCTTTAAATGCAGTCTTCCCATCCTGGAGTCAGTTACATCACAATAATGTTTAGCAAAAATAAGATGTGTTTTTCATGGAGGGATTTCTTTCACTGTCCTTTATTTCGAGATCAGGAGTATGATGTACCAGTCACACTGGTATATACACACTCAACAATAAACTACATGACTGTAAAATAATAACTCAGCTTTTAATTTACTTTGTACACATAAGCTTTTGTTTGTTTTCTCGAAAGGCATTAGCCTTGGCTAAGCAGCGAGTTGTGTGCGCCGCATAGCCAAGTCGTCGTGCATTTCTGAAGTTGCAGATTCAATAACAACCATTAGTCTAATATTGAAAAATAATCTATTTTTTTGTACAACAAACATTTCCAAAACAAAAAATCCTCAAATAATACTCAAACAATACATAGTCTATCTTGCAGATTTGTTGTCTTCTCTTATTACTCTCACCAAAATTAACTGATCTCATCCTACTTTACTATGTAATGGACACAAGCACCCCCCCAATCACTATAATCTCAGAAATACTGTATTGTCATTTTTTAAGTGAATATCATGGTGTCAGTCCCAGCGATGTCATCCGAGAATTGGTTTATGAGTAACGGATTCTTGTGGTGTCTTTAGTTGTTTTTGTTCTTGTGAGATGTGGTGTCAGATATATTTCGAGTTGCTTGTGATGTTATACATTTTTTTTTTTGTATTTTTTTTCTTGTGCCGCTGCTTGTTTTCCTTTTCAAGGAGGTGTGTTTAGTGGAGGCATTTTTCTTTTTTCCTTGTTATTTTGCTTGAGATCAGGTGTATGATTTAATGTTGTTCCAGTCGTACTGATTTACATACAGACAATCCTTCATAAGCTGTGAGCCTGTAAAATAAAGTCTGCTTTTAACTTACTTTGCATCCACTCGCTATTGTCTATTCTGTAGAAAAGCATTACCATAGCTTTTAGGACATTTTTTTAAGGCAAAGATATGTTTCACAAGTTGAGTGCTTTGTTTTTTTTTCATGAGTTTTGTGCATTGTTTAAAGGGGTTCTCTGCACACCCCCCGATGTTAGTTTTTTAAGGGCTCTGCTGCCCTGTCCCTACCCAGGTCATGTTCCTACAGTGGAAACTATACCAGGCTCTTCTGATGCTGTACCAGGCCAGCCCAGCTGTACCTCGGCATGACTCAGCTGTGTAGTGGAAACAAGTTATAAATTGGTCAGAACCCAGCTGTATACTGTATTAGTAGCTTAGAGTAACAGAGGGGCACTGGTGTAGTCGCTGTTCCAGTACTTTTTTCTATAGGCAGAACCTTGACTTAAGAATTAACTGAAGAATTTTAAGGGGAGGTTAATCAAAGGCAGCAGTGGCAGATAATTTTTTTGCAACGCTCCACCAAAAAGTAGCCATTATGATTTTTAAACCAGCCAAAAACCGCACATACATTTAAGATTGAATATATATTACATCATAAATAATTGCTACACATTACAATTTAAAAAAACACAGAATAATGTTAGAAACTATTTATATATCTGCTTTGCTTGTTTTTTCTCACAATTTACAGTACCAGAACCACAGTTTATTTTTTTTTATTTTTGTTTAGCTGATGTGATCAATCGTGGTTGGTCCTGAAAATGTGTTATTCAGAATGTAGTGTAAAATTAAATTGTAACGTCTTTAAAAATAAATTTAAAAACAATTCTAATTGTACTGATACAGTTCTTAAATTGGTGACAAATAAAAAATAACTGTGTGGTCCAGTGGTTAAAGAAAAGGGCTTGTAACCAGGAGGTCCCCGGTTCAAATCCCACCTCAGCTACTGACTCATTGTGTGACCCTGAGCAAGTCACTTAACCTCCTTGTGCTCCGTCTTTCAGGTGAGACGTAGTTGTAAGTGACTCTGCATGCATAGTTCACACACCCTAGTCTCTGTAAGTCGCCTTGGATAAAGGCGTCTGCTAAATAAACAAATAACAAATAAATAATTTTAATGGATACAGCGCTCCAGAAAAAAGTCAGGGGGAGGACGTGATATACTATACAGGGTATCGTGGTGATTGAAGTTCTGCACTGGTGATGACATCATAAAATCAAAAGTAATAGAAAAAAAACATGCACAATAAAAATAACCAATGCTAGATATTATTATTATTATTATTATTATTATTATTATTATTATTATTTATTATTTTTTTTATTTGGCAAATGCCTTTATCTAAGGTGACTTACAGGTGTTACAGGGCAGAACTGTAAATAGTTATATTTACAGAGGAGGCAAGGGAGGCAGTGCCTCCTCAAAATTTTAAAGTAAAATAAATATATAGTTGTCATGTGTGGACTGCAGTGGAGGCTCCCACACATAACAACTATATATTAGAATCCTTCTGTTCCAAAGTAATATCCTATAGACACAATTTCAAAAGCATTTGTTTGTAAAATGTTGTTTAACCTTGCCTATTTTGAGTATGCACTACCTTACACTTCAGCCCTGTATGCTGAAGACTTTTACCCTTTCACAAACTGCTTTAAGTAAATGTACAGAAGTTAAAAAAAAAAAAAAAAAAAAACTTCTAAAAAAAATGCATTAACTACAGTTAAAAGTACTAAACTGGTTGGACTGTTACACAGAAAATGTGCTGAAGAAATAAGGTCATCAAAATAAGAAAGATTACAAATCCATAAAACACAAGGCAGGCACAGGAACGTACTTTGTATTAATAAATAGCAGTTGCTCCAGTGGATACTGTTCCCTACATGCTATAGTGGCTGCCTGTTTCAGAATGCTAAGATCCCAGGAGCAGTAATCTTAATGGCAGCCCTGGAGCAATAACAGGAAAGGTCTCCTATCTGAGTAGTCAAGCCGCTGCATTTCTCTTCGCTTAAAATTCAAAGCGTTTAATACTTATAGTTGCATCTAAATCCAGATACAAAACCTGTCAAATCAAACTATTTACCTCAAGTGAAATCTCTCTTGAATAATTCAATAGAAGCAAGAAAGGTGGAAGTGGAAAAACTGAGTAGGATTGGAATGAGCTCTACAGATTCGTACTGATGCTACTAAACATTGAGTATATGCAGTGCAGTATAAACATTTCTTTAATAAAGAAAAAATAATTAATTTGATAATGCAGCTTTGAATGTATATCTATCAACAGGGGTTGGAGGCGTCTACCATGTGCAGCATACACTAGTAACTTGTGACAATTAATTTGTTATGCAAATGATCTCCCTAATATGTATTCTTCAATGTATTAATACTCAATTTCTCTGTTAGTCTCAGCTGGTAAAACTTTTTTGGAGAGGTCTGACCAGCACTCTGTTGGCAAGTGTTGTTGTATCCAAGACTGCATAATGATACAGTCAATATTTATAAGGAATGAGGCTGGAGCTATTTGTCTTGTTTTTAATACCATGATTGAAGGTGTAAAAAGGTGTCAAGTTTAAAAGCATTATTTGACAATGACTCCTGAGACGCAAAAAGATATGCGTTGATAAATTGAAAAGAAGTGTAATTGAGTAGAACAGCTTAACTATTTGATAAATGTATACTTAAAAAAAAAACCTTACTAAGTCCAGCATGTGTTTATTCTAGCTTATTCTGCCACATCACACTGCCATACCATGGGGCAAGCTGCAGTAGGAAGAGTTTGGTCCTTTACTTTTAAAGATACAGATATCATTACAGTATGCAGCCATAGCCACTCAGAGAATGGCTGAACTCTTTTTTTTTGGGGGGGGGGGGGGGGGGGGGGGTTCCACTTGCACTATGAATTAAAACACACATGCACACTGATTTCATCATTTATTTAGAGGGACCCTTTATTAGTGAAGGGTACCTAGGTGCATCGTTATCTTTTAAAAACAAAATGCCATGAGATAAGTGATGTATTCTTTGGCTGACTGCTCTTTGCCTTTATTGCCTATGTGTTTTAGAGGTTGTTGCTTCATGTTTTTAAAATACTGTAATTGTAAATGCAGAGCCTACCTGTGCTAACACAGTGTGTTGCAACCTCAAGAACTACATTGTGTTTCATCTACCAGGATGTGTACATTTTGGTTCACTGAGTCAAATCAAGCTTTTGGTGCCAGTTATCCACTGTCTAAGTACAACCATCACCACTAATGGATATTCTCTTCAGAGAGGTCAGGGGTTGGATGGAACAGAGACTGAACCCCCTCACCCAGAGAGATGGCTTTCTATCCAGCTGAAGCACTCGGGTTAAAGAGCTGACATTTCTCAAGGTATAAGCTCACTCCATCAACACTGAAAATTTTCCCATTCTTGTGGTTACCCATTCCTAAGAAATGAAAATAGACATATATGGTCTTGGTTATAGGGATATATTTAAAATATCTATATAATATGTGCTGCATAGGTATTTTAAAACTATTTTATATGGTTAACTTGATAACTGCCATTTAGCAAGCATATTGGGATATTTTTCTCAATGCTGCATTGCATTATATAAACCTTTTGTACCTCATTTTCATGTTTGAGAAGATGAATGCTAACTACCACATTGCAATCTGTGGCAATCCAATGGTATGGTTGGTTGTTATGGGAACATCCTGTGGTCCTGCTGCATGGATAAAGACAGCTAAACCATGCATTCAAGAAACAAGTACATCCCAAGACAGAAATTTTGCTTCATGTCTCTAGAACTCAAAATGATTGCAAAATTATTTCCCTCACAATGAAGTAAGAAAGATAAATTCCTTAGCTACTACAACCCACCATGAGATGGGGGGAGGGGGGAGGGGGCAGTCTGTTCAGCTCATCTAATCTAACCACCTGCAAATTCTAACCACCTGCAGCCCCAGATTTGGGGCAGATATAGTATACAGGGGGCTTGGACCGGTGGTGGTATGATCCTTATATTTTTCATATATAGAAATTGGCTCCATTTTCTATATATTTAAAATATATGGGATATATTTAAAATATATTTTAGTATGTAATCCATATAAAATAAATATATGGATTACAGACTAAAATATATTTAAAATATATCCCATATATTTTAAATATATAGAAAATGGAGCCAATTTCTATATATGATCATACTTTTCTACCATATATTAAAAATATATGTTTTTTCCATAAGGGACAGTATAAAATCTTCAAATATATTACTATTACATTGATTAACATGATGACTACAAATCTCTTTCAAAGAAATCATACAAACCAACCAATCCCTTTAGCAGAACCCCATTAGTTATAAGGGGATCCATTTTTTGAAGACCATCACACAGACTAATGCTGTTCATCAATCAAATGGCTAGGATCAGAGCCATTCACTCACAGCTTGCCCTTTCTTGTTTCTCCTCTGCTTTTTCTTCAATTTAGTGAACACATGACTGCAAAATACCATTCAGAGCCTGTGTAATTGTAATACTGTATTTCAGTTTTTCTTTTAGATTTTGAAGAATTCTGAAGTTCCATATAGTCTCAAGAAAAAGTCAATAGAACACATCATACATGTATTGTTTAGTAAACTTAGGACATCTGATATATTACTTTTTTATTTTTTATCTATCAGGCAGCATATGCTAAAAGCAATGCAAAGGGAAAATGCATGAAAATGCAATGCTTCTTGTCCTGCACATTTACCCCTTAGGTCTGCTTGTAATACCACGTCACATGAACAAAAGGCAGAGAAAGCCACATCAGAGATTTTAAATTTCACAATACAAATGAAAGTCAGTGATAATGGCAATCAATTATTTTGCTTTTGGTATATACTGTAGAAGGGCTCTAAATGATCAATAATTCTTCATTTTCTATGATCCAAATAATTTGAAATAAAACAGCATTCATAAAACAGCATATACTGAACTGTATATACATACAAACTGCTACAATTGTGCTTATATCTGGCATATCTTTTACCTTGTATATGTTAAAATTAAAAGGTATAGATGGACACAGGTGTCTGGAACCTGTACTGCACCAGCTCGGAAATGCAGAGATGCCTGGTGATGAAAAGCTGAAGGATGTTATATATAATCCACGGGTCCAGTATATTCTGGACAGTATGGGCCACTGACTTCTGGATCAGCTGGAGCTTTGATAAGATGTTCTTTGGGGTTTCTGCCAATAAAGTATTACAGTAATCCTGCTTTTGTATAACAATTGCCGGGTTTCCACGCAGCTTAGAAAGTCGATACTGTCTATTCACCGTCAGGATTTATGTGACATAGCACGCACTTTCAAAAACATGCTATAGTAAGTGCGCGCCGTGTACGACTTTAAAGGGTGGCTAAATCACTTTCTCACGCTAAAACCTGCATGGAAAAATGTCCTGAAGCAGTACCTTATGCTTATGAGACTTGTGAGCAGTGAAAATCCTGTTTATGATCTTTTTGCATGGAAGGCCTCGGTTGCAAGGGTGTGCAGTTCTTTGATGGACCCAGATTCAGTTTAAATAATAATAATAATAATAATAATAATAATAATAATAATAATAATAATAATAATAATAATAATAATAATAATATCTTTGTTTAGCGCCTTTCATAGTGGACTACCATCACAAAGCACTTTACAGAGGTAGGCTGTGAACTGTGCATTATATGCAGAGTCACTTACATAAGATGTTGATTTAACATCAGGTTAAGTGACTTGCTCAGGGTCATACAGTGAGTCAGTCAGTGGCAGAGGTGGGATTTGAACCTGTGACCTTCTGGTTACAAGCCCTGGACCTTAACCACATACCATATTACACATGTTGCCATTTCTCTAACCTGGCCACAGCTGTGGCAAATACATCTGAAGGCAATGGGACATTAACCTGATGACAAAGAGAGAATTGTTTTACACACAGTAGTAGTGTGTATTTTAATATATCTTAGGTGCATAGTGAACATGTATAATTAGTTTTTGCTTTACTGTGGTTTGCTATAATATGACCATGTGACCATATATAAACGTATGAAATCTGCAGTTTTAGACCAGGTGTCCTTACTTGATTAAAGATGTTCTTTTAATTATCTTCTGTTGTTTCATCAAAAATAAGAAAAGGCAGTGTGTCAGAAACACTAATGCCAGCACGTCAACAGTTTTCTGGGGAAGTTTCTCACGAACATTCACGCTTCCAGAATCACTTAAACATAAACCTATTATGAACCTTAATTAACAGCTTTACACTAAACCCTAACCTTAAAGTCACTATCAGAATGCCTCATTGCTATTCAGTCCTCCAGTGGGATGATAGACATGTTACTCCTGGAGCACTTAGTACTGGATGAATTGACAACCTGTAACTATTGCACTTATGCAATCTTACAATAATAACACAGTGTCACAAGAAAAGTAAAACAGGTGTCACTTTAACAAAGTGCAAATCAGTCAGAACTCATTAGTACTGCAAAGAGAGGCAATGTTCTGCATTGAGGCCGACAGCAATGTTCTGCATTGAGGCCGACAGCAATGTTCTGCATTGAGGCCGGCAGCTAAAATATTCACAATCACCAGCTGTTTAAATTCATAGTACATACTTGAAACCAAAGCATGTCACACTTAATTTATTAAATGCTAAGACACAGTTTATTTGTTCAGTGCACTGAAAAGCTATAAACTTGAACAAAGAATATCAAAGTAGATAAAGGAGTTGAAATATTCTTACAGGGACAATAATGACAACTGTATATTCAAATAACCATCTTGTCTTCACAGTAATTAAACTGGGTTTCTGCTGTAGTAAAATGCCCAGGCTTTTAAATGTGTGGAAACATTTATATATATATATATATATATATATATATATATATATATATATATATATATATTATTATTATTATTATTAAAATACTGGTACAAAACCAGAAAGTAAACTACACATGTTTGAGAATTTAGTCTTTCAAAGCAGGTTAGTTGATAGGAATTTAACGTGGTTGCTTTGTTAAAACATGTAAGGACAGGTAACTTTTATTTTACTAGATGAATTCACATAGTTTGAAGTCCTTGGCATTAACTGAACTTGACCAAGAGATACTAGAACAGGAGGTGTACTGAGCTGAGGTGTGTCAGTACAGTGCTGAGGGAGAGAGCTTTCTCTCTTATTTAGTAACTGGTCCATCTTCATGCAGTACTGCCTACCTGGACCAAAGAACATTAAGACGACCCCATTTGCAGACAAGGTGATGTCGATGTACTGTAAATCATCTTCAACAGCTATTCAATACATTCCATTCACAAAACTACTTTCAAGGTTATGACTTCAATCAAAGTTACTGTAAAGTATATTGGCAAAACTGGTTTGGGTTTTTAAAGTCACCATGCAGAATATGATGACTGAAACAGATAAGGCTATACAAAGTGAATCTAAAACCAGGAGGATACATTTGTGTAGATAAATCTGATATTTCAAGCCTTTTCCAAGTCTTACACTTGTTTTAAATGACAGAGAGATGGAATGAGAAGGATGAATTACACCGCAACCCCTTTGCCCTTGGCCAGACGTGAGATGTGCTGTAACACAGGATTTATGGCTTGGTTCAGCTATGCCTTGGCAATAAGAGCCTGTGGTGATTTACTGGACCCTGAGGGCTCCGAGCCCGTGCAGTTCAGATATGTCAGTGGCAAATGTATAAAGGCTGGTTTTCTGAGAGAAAAATATGTCACTTAATGTACACTGGAAATAAAGCATCTTTAATTTCTTACATGTTAAATATCACCTTATGCGTACTATTTATTTCAGCAGTGATCATTATGGCTGGTTTAGAAAAATGCTTATTCAGCTACTGCTGAAGTGAAACAGGCCAGAACAAAAAAATAAAAAAAATTACCTCTGTGGCGCTAATGAGCGTAAAAAACGTAGCTGTCAAAAATTAACAACTAAATCATGTCTTTCCAATTCCTAGGTGCAAACAGCTTTTTGCGTTTAACTCAAGGGAACTGCTAAACTTCCATTTTGATAGAGCACAGTAGGGCACCATATGGTTTAAACAGGTATCTCTATAACACTTCCCTGCCACTGCTTTAAATATAAACCTAGACCCAGGAGTTTTATTATAATTTATTCAATGCCATTTTATTCATGGTCATTTATTAAATAACATTTTATTCATAATACACATTTCTGACTACTGTAGTAGATTAGGCTTGTTTTTTTTTCACCAAGTGAGATTGTAAAAATAATAACATGCACATACTGTAGTTGGTTTGTGTTACAGTAACTCTTCATGCTGTCGTATTAATCGGCCTGAAGAACTTGAAATGAAAACACCTTGCAGTAATCACTTGGTCTGTAACATCTAATACCTTCTGAGGGTTTCTCATTGCCTTCCCATTTTACTTCTGTCTGCAAGTTCCAATGTAACTAGCTTCCACTTCATATTAAAAAAGGGTTTCTTTTCACATGGTTAGCCATGCTACTGACATTTGTTTGTCTGTTTATCTGGAAATGGATAATGTTATTAAAACAGTTTCCGCTGCTATGTGTCCCATCTGTAGCGACAGCTGTTTAGTCTTGTTAAAAAAACATTAAAAAAGAGCCCTAGGAATTAGACTAAAATATACAGTAAATCATGAATTTTAATGATCTAAAAAAACGCCACCTTTCATCTGATTCATGGATTACGGTAGAGAGTAAAGAATCAGCAATTATTTCTGTGATAATATGACGGGCACTACTTTTAAAATGCAAATAGCAGATGCATTGACCAGCTGAGACATCTGGTAAAATATATTAAGAATGCTTGCAGTATAGCTTTCATTCCAAGTAGTTGAAAAGCCAAATTATTACCAGAAACCCAAAGGACATGGTTTCATATGCATCTTGATGTTGTTCCAAAATCAATAGGTGCAATATATAACAGAGGCTTAACAATGCAGAGTATTTAAACCATTAAAAACCTACTGCAGCAAAGATGTATAATGGCTATTTATCTAATTAAAAGTCCAGAAGTAATAACTGATTTAAATTGTTAAACATCACACAGCTACTTGCAACAAAATACTGCTAAATAGCAACATCTCAACCAGATTAGTTATCTCTGAAACCTAATTATAGGATCAATAAACAGAGCTGTCCTCTGTCAAATGAATAACAGCCTACGTAAACAGTAAACTTGAAGTTGAGAAACTGGATCTGCAGTTGTAATCATACAACTTTTAAAAGTCTGTATAATTTTCACCATTTAAGAACCTCTACTTTTCAACAATTGCTTGTTATCCAAGAAAACACAGCATTTTATCAGTAACGTCATTCTAAAATGACAAATGTTCAGATCAGATATACCAGTTTATGGTAAAATGCTTTCTTTTTCTCCCTATGGAACTCAATTCCAAGACATATCAGGGACAGAAATGAATTTCTAAAGGAACCCCTTTGCCGCCTCCATCGGCCATGTTTGATTCCCCTAGTGGCCATTGGCTGTGATCCCTTTTACGCTGTGTAACCATGGCAACCTGTCATCAAAAAACACCAGGTTTACCATGGAGACAGTCAAGCCCTTTGAGGAGCAGCCACACTTGTCTCCGTCTACCTACATGACTTGATTGACAGGCAATCACCTTTGAAAATGATGATTTGATCAGTCAGAAGACGACATAAGAGAGTGAGCGAGGAGTGTCTAGTTATCGCAGAGGGATTTTTACCGCCAAGCAAACAACATCAGATTTCAACGAGAAATCAAAAACATCTACTGTATTAAATGTAAATAATTACTTTTATGATATTATGAATTTTAGAAATGTATTTATTTGAAATTAAATGCATGTATACTGTTATATTTTCTATAAACATTGAGAATAATAGTAACGGTATTTGTTTTATACCCATGTTTTTCTTTCATTACTTCAGAGTAATGATGAAATTGACAGTTTATACCGACATACAATGTAGGCTATACTGCAAATAGATAATAAGAACTTGCGATATTGTGTTATGCATCATTTGTTATTCTAAAGTGTTATTACATTTGAATAGATATTTTCTATTCTATATAATCATTGAAAATAAAAGTAACTGTATTTGTTTTTTATACTGTGTTTCTCTTTTATGATGTTAGTGTAATGAAATTGAACAAAGTTTAGTAGAAAATAGGATGAGATGCTGTTTTATATTTATCATTCATTATTCTAAATATATATTATGAACAGATATATAAAGTAATAATCAAATGTAGGAAGTAAGGGGGGTGACTTTATGTCTGTATATGTGTGTTTATTTACTCATATTTATTTGATTGTACTTCTGTGTTGTTGTAGAACGTCATTGTAATTACTGCGGTAAAACGCTTGTATACTGATGAGGAAGTAAGGGGTTACGCTACTATTGTATCTGCATTGTGGACAGACTGTAATAATCAAATGCAGGAAGCACTATATTCAGGAAGAAATGGAAAGTTCCACTTCTTCTGGTCCCAGTGCTGAAGGGAGCTCTGCAAGTCGTAGTAGTGAAGAGGACACAACCAGAGCAGCAAGTTGCAGTTGTTCTTTGTACTGAACTATCTCAGGTACTTATCTGCTAAATTCACCTGTATTAGAGTGAATACATACTTGTGTACAGCATCACAATAAGGTCAGTGCTAATCATTTTATATTAAAAGTCTTATTGTACTGCATGACTAAATAAACTAATTTGTTTTGTTAACACATGCATTATACTTATAAAAACAAGCAAGCATCCAAGTAAGACAGACAATTTGAAAATGATCAACTACAGTATGATTAATATGGATCAATCTGTTTTCAAAATGCCTGATTCTATCAGGAAAAATAACTCAGTAACTAAAAACAGCACACTTCTTGTGCAGTCTAGGAAGACAAAACTCCAGGCAACCCAACAAACCCATTTACCAGTCTTGGATATGACATTTACAGCAAATTCCATACAAGACTCTGAAACTGCTCTTAGTTTAGAAATAATAAATATAAATATATTTATTTTTATATAGCGCCTTTCATAGTGGACCACCATCACAAAGCTCTTTACAGAGGTAGGCTGTGAACTGTGCATTATATGCAGAGTCACTTACAATAGGACATTGATTTAACATCTCATCCGCAGGATGGAGCACAAGGAGGTTAAGTGACTTGCTCAGGGTCACACCGTGAGTCAGTCAGTGGCAGAAGTGAGATTTAAACAGGTGACCTTCTGGTTACAAGCCCTGGACTTTAACCACTGGACCACACTGCCTCCTTAATTTGGGTTCTATTGTTGTAAAGTTACTTTGTACTACAACTTTTTTTTTTAACTTCATATATGATTTGTTTTATATACATATTATATAATATGGATAATATAGGCCAACCATTGAGGCATTTATTGTATTTCTACTGCATGTCATTTACAGCCAAAGAGAAGCAACAGTGGGGAGTAGTGGTTAAGGCTCTGGACTCTTGACCGGAGGGTCGTGGGTTCAATCCCAGGTGGGGGACACTGCTGCTGTACCCTTGAGCAAGGTACTTTACCTAGATTACTCCAGTAAAAACCCAACTGTATAAATGGGTAATTGTATGTAAAAAAAAATAATGTAATTGTATGTAAAAATGGGTAAATTGTATGTAAAAAATGTGATACCTTGTAACAATTGTAAGTCGCCCTGGATAAGGATGTCTGCTAAGAAATAAATAATAATAATAGTTATGAAAACAAAAATAAAGAATATAAAAAATAATTTTCTAGCAAGTCATGATGTTAGCAATAGTGATCAAAGACCTTTCCCCAGAGATATCACAACATAAGACCCACTAGTTTAACTGCCAATGCAGAAAATAATTTCAGAAATTGAAATCTTCACAGGGAACTAATTAACTGATCTACTGTACATAGAGGTCCTGACCTACTCTGCTGGTTTTCTATTTTAATGCAACACATTAAATACAATTTTACCAGGACTTATCATTTTTGTAAAAATATTTTTTTATCTTAGTAGTCTATGAAGGAAAAACTTCAAATAAAATACTACTGCTGGCAATTCATAGTTGAACTATTTACATGTTAACAATTTATTTTAGAAATATGAACACAGTACAGTATATCGCACCACATCAAGCACCAAGCATACAAGCTGAGTTACCCAAGTAGACAGCAAGTGAAAGACATGTTTTGCACACACCACTTACCAGTTGTCATAAAGAGATCACTGACTTGCCTATAAGGATGTCTGAACAATGATACAAATGAAAAGGGAAAACTTGTACCACATACCACTGCACATGGGGCATGGGAGTGCTACTATATTTCTCATATTTCCAATTTGAGATTCTTTCTTTTATGCAAACAAAAAAAAGATGCTCACATGCCAATATATCATTTTTTTATTATTCTTATTATCTAAACAGTGGTGGCACTAAGCAACGCTGCAAGCAGACGAGTAGTCAACGGATCAGATTGCTCTATAAGTAAATAAATATTTAATTGCAAAGTGAATGATTGCCAGTTGATGGTGCAGCTGACTGGATTTAAGATGATTTGCAACCAATTGTCTGCATCACACAGCTCTCAACCTGTAGGGCATTATATAAGCACTGATGCTAACCTAGTGTGCCAGCTCACCGAAGGGCCTCATCACCAAAGGGACGGTAGTCTAAACTGTGATAGTCCTCAAAGGCCTCATCACCAAAGGGACGGTAGTCTAAACTGTGATAGTCCTCAAAGGCCCCATCACCAAAGGGCCGGTAGTCTAAACTGTGATAGTCCTCAAAGGCCTCATCACCAAAGGGACGGTAGTCTAAACTGTGATAGTCCTCAAAGGCCTCATCACCAAAGGGCCGGTAGTCTAAACTAAGATAGTCTTCAAGGGCCTCATCCCCAAAGGGCTGGTAGTCTAAACCATGATAGTCTTCAAGGGCCTCATCCCCAAAGGGCCGGTAGTCTAAACTGTGGTAGTCTTCAAGGGCCTCATCCCCATTCCCTCTTGGCACCACCCTCTCCCACAGCCATTTCTACTTAATTTCCTCTACTGCTCCCTACCATGACTAACTTTAATATCCCCATAATCCTCTCCTCTCGTTCCTGCCCTCTGGGACCCCATCTGTTTTCTCTCTACACCTGCTCCCTGGGTCCCATCATCTCCCATGGCTTCTCATATAATTTAAATGCTGATGATGCCCAGATCTTTCTCTCCTTTCCCTCCTCTGATTCCGACATTTCATCCCATATCTCTACCTGCCTCTCGGCCATCTCCTCCTGGATGCACCCGCATCATCTTAAATTCTGTAATGTGATATTCTGAAATGTGATACTTTACAATGTGATATTTTGTAACAATTGTAAGTCACCCTGGACAAGGGAGTCTGCTAAGAAAGAAAGAAAAAAGAAAGAAAGAAATAATAATAATAATAATAATAATAATAATAATAATAATAATAATAATAATAATAATAATAATAATTTAGATCAGGCTCTGTTTAGATCAATTGAATAGACCTCTAGTTAAAAGTTGGAATCACTGCCGGACTTTTTGGATCGCAAGGGGGAATAATTTCAATTTCAAAGAAACATGTTCAGTATAGATTTTACAGCACAAATTGGGGTCAGATTTATATCAAGCTTTGATCACAGCCTGACAGAAAGAAGGCAACGTTAGAGTGTGTTTATTTTATTTAGTGTTTAGTTTATTTTGATTATATTGCCTATTTAAATACATCTAGAATATACAGTATTAGCAGAATTCCATAGGATAAGTATTTACTTACATCATGTAATATATAGGTGCTCACAGTAACAGAGGGTGCCTTTACCATTATTATTATTATTATTATTATTATTTATTTATTTCTTAGCAGACGCCCTTATCCAGGGCGACTTACAATTGTTACAAGATATCACATTATTTTTTACATACAATTACCCCATTTATACAGTTGGGCTTTTACTGGAGCAATCTAGGTAAAGTACCTTGCTCAAGGGTACAGCAGCAGTGTCCCCCACCTGGGATTGAACCCACAACCCTCCGGTCAAGAGCCCAAAGCCCTAACAACTACTCCACACTGCTGCCCCATTATGCATGTCATTACATTTCTGGAAGCAAGAGGGACATTGATTCAAAACACCTTTCCCGACACCTTAGATTTACTGTTGTCAAGTCTATTATACATATCATTTAAAAATGATTTTGTTGTTTTTTTCCATCATGGTGAATTTAGATTGCATTTGATTTAAATGTGCAATTACCCATACATACGCAAGCACAGTACATACATATTTTGTTATTCTAAAATCCTTAACTCTCAATTCAACCAAGGTTTCAGCAAGATTATGTAGTGTAATACATTAACATGAAAGCTTTTTTTTACTTATTTATTCATAAAACAATTAAAAACCAATTAGTGGTAATAGTTTCCAAGATCTGGCTATGTTTCTATTCAACCATTACTAATCAGGCTATGCAATTAATTAAAACGTAATGGTCTGCTTCCATCTTTCATTAGCAACATGTGTTTTTTTGTTTTTTTTTTTTTGTTTTTTTTTAATTACAAAGGAATTTAAATTAACTGGCCAATATTAATTCCTGAGGCAGGGAGTCAGAGGGAAATCAAGGCCATAGCAGAATATGGACCAACAGAACAAGACTGATTTCCATTAAAAAATATTAAACCTCCTTCATCACAAGAGAAACCATTTTAATTATCCCAATATCTAAATTACTAAGTTCAGTTAAGTAAATAAGTACTGAAAAAATACTGATTCAAACAGACTGTTTAGCAAAACAAAATGTGCTCTAATTAAAAATAAACATCTAAAAAAAAGCATTAAGGTGCCACATCTGCTAATTCCTGCCTGGTTGGCTAGATTAAAATATTTGGTATGGCTTGACTGAATGGAATTAAAGTCACCACGAATCAGGCAGTAAAGCTATCATGGTTATTACCAGGGTGATGTTTTTATGCATAGCCCCCTGCTGTATATCAAAGTATGCTGTCTCCATAATGTAGAAACCTACAAAATCACATTGGGTCACAGGTATTTGTAACACCATGCAAATATTTAGTCACTCCCTCAAAATCTGATAAGAGTTTATTTTAATGGTCTAAAAAATGTGTAAAAAACAAAACAAAAAAAAAAAGATGTGTGAGTTTGTATGTAAATTAAGTGTTATTTAGTGTGGCCAAAACCAGGTTAATCAGTAAAAAAATCTGGCAATAACTTTAAAATTATAACAATTAAACATGTAATTGATATAATTGTTTTATGTCTGTATGCTGGAGGTGGGGGTCATATGACCTCAAAGACTGAGGGTTATACATAGAGGCTCATGGGATATTTGAAAAAAGACAATGTTGGGGAAAGGAGAAAAACAACTAAATGAAAGACAGCACACAGATAATTATTATTATTATTATTATTTATTTCTTAGCAGACGCCCTTATCCAGGGCGACTTACAATTGTTACAAGATATCACATTATTTTTACATACAATTACCCATTTATACAGTTGGGTTTTTACTGGAGCAATCTAGGTAAAGTACCTTGCTCAAGGGTACAGCAGCAGTGTCCCCCACCTGAGACTGAACCCACAACTGTCCAGTCAAGAGTCCAGAGCCCTAACCACTACTCCACACTGTGCGGGAGAACAGCATAAAAAGAGAACCAGTTGTTAAGCCATCAGGGGCAATATGTTCAATGAGGTTGTGAACTATTGTTGAAAGGGATTTCGAACTGGTTTGTTGTGCCTACTGAAATGTGTGACCTAATGTGACTTTGTGACAGGGTGGGTGGACTGAAAGAAATGGAAAAAATAACCAACTAGTATAATTATTTATTGTTATTTTATAATTTGTGTTACTTCCTGATACTGCATACTTATCTGTTTTAACCAACATGTAAATAAAATAAATTGAGAAAATACAGAAAGGGATGGGAGCAACAGAGAGAAGTAGATAAAGTAGTGGTCAGAGATGTCGAGAGGAGTGACTGAGAGGGCGGGGGTCAAACAGTCCCTGGTGAAGACGAGGTCCAGTTGATGGCCTGTTGAGTGAGTGGGGGGGGGGGGGGGGTGGCGAGAAGAGGCAGAAGGCGAAGGAGTGAAGAAGGGGAACAAATCCAGCAGTGTGGTTAGGGTTGTAGAGGTGGATGTTGAAGTCACCTAGTAGAACAACGGGTGGAGGGAGAGGGGAGGGAGGGAGAAGAGGAAGTAGTTGAGCTCATTAAGAAAGTGATTAAGGGGTCCAGGGTGGTGGTAGGGAACAATGAGGAGGAGGCAGAGAACAATGAGGAAGAGGCGACAGGGGGAGGTGATTTCAACAGCGTAAAACTCAAAGGTGCTAAAAGAGAGAGAGGAGAGAACAGGGGGGGACAGAAAAGAGCAGGGAGGGAGAGAGCAGAAGTCCTGTTCCCCACCCCGTCCAGAGGGTCGAGGAGAGTGGGACAGGACATAGAGAGAGGAAAGGGCGGCCGGAGTGGTAGTGTTATCAGGGGAGATCCAGGTTTCAGTGAGAGCTAGGAAATCTAGAGAGAGGTGAGATGCGAAGAGAGTGCTGAAGGGGGGTATGAGGTTAGAGGAGTTAGATTTGCGGTAGCAGGGAGGCAGAGGACAGGAACGAGAGGAGAGGATTACAGGGTTATTAAAGTTAGTCATGGTAGGGAGCAGTAGAGGAAAGGAAGTAGAAATGGGTACGGAGAGGGTGGTGCCGAGAGGGAGACGAAAACAGACAGGTACAGGAGGAGCGAGAGCATTAAATAACAGAGAAAAGAAAAAGAAAGAAATTAATGCAAAACTGGTCTGGAGTTGGAGCCTTCAGTTCGATGATTGGATAGATGTTTTTGCAGCTGGTCCATGTTGGCCTGTCCTCATGTGGACTACCACAGTGTAGATTACTGGCCCTTTGGTGATGAGGCCATTCTGTGACTACCACAGTTTAGACTACCGGCCCTTTGGTGATGAGGAACTTCGGTGAGCTGGCGCACTAGGTTAGCATCAGTGCTTATATAATGCCCTACAGGTTGAGAGCTGGGTGCTGTAAACAATTGGTTGCAAATTATTCTAAATCCAGTCAGCTGTGCCCTATGTGAGTTGCTAGATTCTTACACCAACACAACTCACTCATGTTACAGTCTCAGCTGGCAATCATTCACTTAAATTATTTATTATTTATAAATTAAATATTATTTACTTACAGAGCGATCAGTCCGTCGACTGCTAGCCTTCCTGCAGTGTTGCTACTGTAGACATTGCAGAATGATTACTTCTGTTTTTGAAATTACAATAAAACAGAATTGAAATACCTGAATTTCTGCAGTTTTGAACTGATACAGGTGGAACTGCATTTCCCAACTAGATGAAACTTTACAGTGCATTCAGTCGCTAGGGTACTATTGGATTTTAGATAATAACAGTATTTTGTCAACGGATCTGTCTCCCTGGTATTTTTTTTTATTTCTTGGCAGATATTCATGTCTATTTTCCTTTTATTCATTTTTTTTGTATATGCAGTTCCATTTTTATATCTTGTATTTCAGGCAAGATAAGTACAGCAGTTGTATTTATTTCATTCTCACCAAATGCAGTCTGCAATTGTCAGACCGATTCCCTCTAAATGTAGCATATATTCTGCATGGACTATGACAGCATTTCAGCATCTTATCTACAAAAGAAAGATATCAGGCTTAGAACTTTATTAAGCCCCATAGAAAACAGAACCTTTCTTAGAATCTATTATAAGGGAATTCATATGTCAAACCATTTCTGAAGCCTGTCTAAGTCTGCCTGATGAACAAGTTCAGGCTTGATGACAGAATGGCCTCAACACCAAAGGGCCGGTTGTCTACACTGTGGTAGTCCACATGAGGACAGGCCAACATGGGCAGGCTCCAACTCCAGACCAGTTTTGCATTAATTTCTTTCTTTTTCTTTTCTCTATTATTTAACCCTTTGCGGTCCATTGTCGGACTGGGTCCGACATTGCAATTATTCCTCACAGGTCCTTTGTCGGACTGGGTCCGACATCATTATAGCAACGCAATAAACGGGTGTTTAGTCGTTTTTTCTCCGGAAAAAGCCGAGAAAACCATTCAATTGCCGAGTGGTAGCGACAGGAGCCGAGACAAGTCGAAAAAAAAAAAAAAAAAAAAAAAAAAAGGCGTATTTCATGAATAGTCATACATGGTATCAGGTATCAGATAATGGGCGTCCATAATAAACAAGCTGGCTAAGTGCGTCAGCGCACTGAGACTATCATGGACATTTGCAGAGCTTTTTTCAGATGTTATAGTAATAAAATAATGACTTGGATCGCATTATTGAGGAGTTTGGTGATAAAACGAGTGATCTGGAGATGATCGATCGGTATGTACGACTATTATTATTATTATTATTTATTTCTTACACAGCTGAACGCTATAGCAAACAAAAGGCTGGGGAGGGGCTGGAGATGCCTAGTGTGTGCTTTGTTGATATGCAGGGCCATTTAAACCCGTTTGACTGTGAAAAAAAATACTTTTAAACAGCGCGTATAAAATTAACTGCGCGTGTGAAAATTAATTAGACCTGGCGTGCCTGACGCGCGATTAATAAATGGACCGCAAAGGGTTAATGCTCTCGCTCCTCCTGTACCTGTCTGTTTTCGTCTCCCTCTTGGCACCACCCTCTCCGTACCCATTTCTACTTCCTTTACTCTACTGCTCCCTACCATGACTAACTTTAACCCTTTGCGGTCCATTTATTAATCGCGCGTCAGGCACGCCAGGTCTAATTAATTTTCACACGCGCAGTTAATTTTATACGCGCTGTTTAAAGGTATTTTTTTTTCACAACGGGTTTAAATGGCCCTGCATATCAACAAAGCACTCACTAGGCATCTCCAGCCCCGCCCCGCCCTTTCGTTTGCTACAGCGTTCACCTATGTAAGAAATAAATAATAATAATAATAATAATAGTCGTACATACCGATCGATCATCTCCGGATCACTCGTTTTATCACCAAACTCCTCAATAATGCGATCCAAGTCATTATTTTATTACTATAACATCTCAAAAAAGCTCTGCAAATGTCGGTGTTTTCTGTGCGCTGATTCAGTCAGCCAACTTGTTCACTTACGACAGCCCCCGTTATCCGATACCTGATACCATGTATGACTAATCATGAGATACGCCTTTTTTTTTTTTTTCGACTTGTCTCGGCTCCTGTCGCTCCCACTCGGCAATTGAATGGTTTTCTCGGCTTATTCCAGAGAAAAAACGACTAGACACCCGTTTATTGTTTTGCTATAATGATGTCGGACCCAGTCCGACAATGGACCGCAAAGTGTTAATAACCCTGTAATCCTCTCCTCTCGTTCCTGTCCTCTGTCTCCCTGCTACTGCAAATCTAACTCCTCTAACCTCATACCCCCCTTCAGCAATCTCTTCGCATCTCACCTCTCTCTTGACTTCCTAGCTCTCACTGAAACCTGGATCTCCCCTGATAACACTACCACTCCGGCCGCCCTTTCCTCTCTCTATGTCCTGTCCCACTCTCCTCGACCCTCTGGACGGGGTGGGGAACAGGACTTCTGCTCTCTCCCTCCCTGCTCTTTTCTGTCCCCCCTGTTCTCTCCTCTCTCTCTTTTAGCACCTTTGAGTTTTACGCTGTTGAAATCACCTCCCCCTGTCGCCTCTTCCTTATTGTTCTCTGCCTCCTCCTCATTGTTCCCTACCACCCCCCTGGACCCCTTAATCACTTTCTTAATGAGCTCAACTACTTCCTCTTCTCCCTCCCTCCCCTCTCCCTCCACCCGTTGTTCTACTAGGTGACTTCAACATCCACCTCTACAACCCTAACCACACTGCTGGATTTGTTCCCCTTCTTCACTCCTTCGCCTTCTGCCTCTTCTCGCCACCCCCCCCCCCCCCGCCCACTCACTCAACAGGCCATCAACTGGACCTCGTCTTCACCAGGGACTGTTTGACCCCCGCCCTCTCAGTCACTCCTCTTGACATCTCTGACCACTACTTTATCTCCTTCTCTCTGTTGCTCCCATCCCTTCTTGCTCCACCAACCCATTCTGTCACCTTCCGTCGAAACCTCTGTTCCCTCTCCCCCTCTGTCTTCTCCTCTGCTGATCTTGCACCTCCCCATTATTGACTCCTTCTCCCAACTCTATGTAGACTTGGCTACCTAAACCCTTTTCTCGTCTCTCACCTCCTGCTTCAACTCTCTTTGCCCTCTCACACCTCGACCTGCCCTCCCCTCCCTGCCCCAGCCCTGGCTCTCCTCCGTGCTCTGCTCGGCTCGTGCCAAACTGCACACTGCTGAAAAGAAATGGAAGAACCAATCTCCCTGCTGCCTTGGATCTCTATCGCTCACTCCTCTCTTCTTTCACTCACCTCTGCCAAACACTCATACTACCACTATTATTCAGTCTTCCACTAACAATCCCCGTAAACTTTACCTTCTCCTCCCTCCATAGCCCCCCCCCCTTCCACCTTCTTCTATCTCGGCTGATGACTTTTCCTCCTCCTGCAAAATCACAGACATCCACAAACTTTTCCTCGCCTCCTTCTCTGGACCCCCTCCCCACTCACCCCTTCCAGGCTGCAGCTCCTGCTCTACTCCCTGTTATTGCCTCTCTCTTCAACACCTCTCTGCTCTCTGGCTTTCCCCTCTGCCTTCAAACAAGCCTGCATCCCCCCCACCTTAAAAAACCCCTCCCTGGATCCTTCATCCCTCCAGAACTACCATCCTGCCCCCCTCCTCCCGTTCCTCTCTAAAACCTTTGAGCGAGCAGTACACCACTTCTATGCTGATGATGCCCAGATCTTCCTCTCCTTTCCCCCCTCTGACTCCGACATTTCCTCCCTTATCTCTACCTGTCTCTCGGCCATCTCCTCCTGGATGCACGCTCATCATCTCAAACTCAACCTCTCTAAATCAGACCCCCTTTTCTTCCCCCCTCTTTCTCCCCCACTGCTGCTCTCTCTATCTCTATTCCACTTGAATCCACCACCCTCTCTCCCTGCTCATCCACCAAGAACCTTGGTGTCACCCTTGACCCCCCCTCTCCTACTCTCAGCACATCTCTACTCTGGCATGCTCCTGTCACTTCTTCCTCAGCTCACATTTTTTGTTTAAAAAAATAAATTAAGAAGCGCTGTATGTATTGTGAAGATCACAACCGAGAGTTTACAGTAGCATACGATCTGTTCATTTACATGTTCGCTCAGCTACAAAATATAAATCCCATTTGCTGACCTACACAGCTACACATAAATGTTGTGTGCATACACAACCAAACAATTTACAGATGCTCGCAGATTTGTATTTTCAGTACATTGCATACTACATTTTAAAGGAAATAAAGGCAGTGCCTAACCAAATGTTTTTACATCCATTTCCAAGATTTCACTGACTTTTGTTCAAATTCACGATTTTCACGATTTCCATGACCTCAAAATCGTATCCTTAATCATGGTAAATACCAAATAAGAGTTTACTGTATTAAACGTGGTTGCATTATAGTTTACTAGCAATCATTTGAATCCCTTTTTCAGAGTTTGTAGCATGCAAAATAACAATAACAATAGAAAATAATAATAATAATAATAATAATAATAATAATAATAATAATAATAATAATAATAATAATAATAATAATAACGTGTTGGACCTGGGGCACTTCATAATATACAATGTGTTTAAAACAGCAGTCACTGTATTAAAATTAAAACTTCACCGGTTACACTTTCAGTGAGGTTAAAATACTCGCAAGTTAAGTACAGTTCAAGATAAAAGTGATTCCAGTAAATAGTAAATTCACCAAAATGCATCGTAAATACCAAATCAGAATTTACTTTATATTTAACGGAGTTGCATTATAGTTTACTAGAAATCATTTTAATACATTTTTCAGAGTTTGTAGCCCGCAAAATATTATTATTATTATATTATTATTATTATTATTATTATTATTAGTCGTAGTAGTCGTATTAGTATTATTATTATTATTAGTAGTATTATTATTATTATTAATAATAATAATAATAATAATAATAATAATAATAATAATAATAATAATAATAATAATAATAATAATTTGCACACAGCATATTTTTTGCAGTTGTGTTAAACCCTGTTTTGCCTTTTGAATGGTCACTTACTTATGAAAAAGCATTAGCAGTCTCAGCACTGAGCCGGCGGCATTTTTGGGAGCTCATCACACATGTTACTGCATGTAGACAGTTCATATTAACATCCCTTAATATTTTAATATGGTAACATAAATCAAAAGTTATGACAGGACTTACCTGATTGTCCTCAGTAGGAATGCCTCGGTTTTATACTTGTGTTTTTCAGAGATCTAGGGCTGTTTTCATTTTAGGTTTGTTTGATGAAAGGTGCTAGTCCTAGCAGGCATACACAAACACAAACTCGCTGTGTAGCCCAACCAAAACCTTTGGTAAAAAAAAAAAAAAAAAAAAGCACCCTAAGATTTAAAAAGGTTTACTGTTAAATTACTTGTGTAAACCTAATAATAAATTCAAAAATGATGCTAAAAAGTTAGTTGAGGTCCTAAAACATTGTGGAACTAGAATAAGAAGCAGTAAACTGGACAAAGCTACAAAACTAGCAAAGGGGACTCAGACACATATCTGGAAGCTGCTTTAAATGTTTCTGTGAGCAGTTGAGTTTATTTTTATTAAGGTAGCTTAATTTACTGTACATGTATTGAAATGCTGCATTCTGTCAGCATATCACTTGTGGTGATATTCATAGTGGATCTTTCTTTCAACAACTTTTAAATGATCTTATTCTCTTTGTAATTTCATTTCTACACAACAAGTATATTTATTACATTACATTATATGGTAACAATTCAATAACATCACATTCCAAGATTCTCAATTTAAAAAAAAACAATTGTATTACTGATTACTGCTGCAAATCTAGTCCCTTTTCTGCCTAAGAAACTGCATCCTCTCTCTGATTTCCACTTTCCATCTTTCTCTCTCTATGCTATCCTCCAGTTTCCAATCTGCCAACCAGGCCCTTCCTTTATGAAAACATTACATATCACAATACCATTTAATATGGCATGGTATTTGTTCTGTAATTTGTTTTCCTATTGCAGTTTCTGCTTGGATCATTAGTGTGCCGTGATTAATAGATACTATGACATTTTTTTCAGTCACCTTTTACTATTTAAACTACTACTATTGAAGGTGATGAAATGTGCTAAATATCCTTTATCTTTTGACTGAGTGCAATAAATGAAGCCCACTGCATCACCCATTTTTTTTTTTTTTTTTTTACTATATTAGTAATTGGCTATTTCAGATCTTTATTTCCTTGCCTGACTTTAAAATTGTTTGTTGCCTTACCCTCTACTATTTGTGTGCTTGTCTTAAATCATTTGCGATTGACTTGTGTATAGTTTACTGGTGTGCGTGGCATTAAATTTGTTAATTGAGGACCCTCGTTTTTTTTGTTTTATTCGCTGTCGGCTGAAGCTTTTAGTTTCAAACCGTTACAGAATTGGTGGCCCGTACGGGGACATATTGGAATTACCACCACACCTGTGTTCGGTATACTTGAATCCCATCATATTTTTATAAAATGGAGGGTCCAGATGGCATCACTACAAGTCCTCAGGACAGTAGGGGTATGTTAGTGGATCTAGACTTCACAGCTGATCCATTTGTTACACACAGAGCCACAGTAAATGAAGTAACCCAGTTGTTGAGTGGTTTATATGGGGGTGAATGTTCTAAATAAACGCATTATAGAGTTAGAGACTGATTTTACTTCCTTTCAACAAAGTAGCATTAACAGAGAGGAAGGTTTGAGGAAACATATTGATCAAATGTATAAGGAGCTTGAAACGTTAGTTTCCACAACCGCCTTAGAAAGGGCTGTGTTTGATTGTTTCCAGCGTCAGGACATTCGATGGCAGAATCAGCTAAGTAAAGTTTCAAGAAAGACTAGTACGCCTAAAATAAGATTTCAATCTTCAGTCCCTGGTCTGGATCTCAGTCCTGATTTTGAAGGCTCATTTGCAGGCTTGTCTATGGCCCCCATGGTGACACAGAAAGTGGACAGGGCTGTAGTTTCAAGTAAACTTCCCATTAAAATTAATTTTCCTGAATTTGGGGAAGGTGAAGGTAAATTAGATGCTGTAAATTACCTTGATCAATGTGATGAGTTTTTAGCACTGAGACCCATGGAAGAGCTGGAAATAGTGGCTACCTTGTCTTCAGTTTTAAAAGGACCTGCTAAAAGTTGGTGGATTGCTGAGCAACAACATATCCATACCTGGGTCCACTTTAAACCTGCTTTTCTTAAAGCTTTCCTGCCAACTGACTACTTAACTGAGGTTGAAGACCGCCTAAGACAGCGTGTCCAGTTGCCAGCTGAATGTATACGTGATTTTGCTTATGACTACCGTGCGCTGGAGACCAGACATAGAGGAACCCGATCTGGTTAGGAGGATTTTAAACAATGCCAACCCTAAGCTCGCTGGGAGTCTTCGTGGGACAGTGAGAACTGTGGCTGAGCTGGTCAGAGTTGGAACCATGGTGGAGAGGGACCTGTCTAGTACAAAAGAGTACTGGGCTAAGGTCAATGTACAAACTGGAGAAAAGAAGACCATGAAAGCCCCCACAAAAAGAAACGCTGAGGTCAGTGTGGTTCAGGTTAAAAGACCTAACCCGGTAAAGGAACATCATTCTCACCTTTCCCTTTTAGTGGTGAAAATTACAGTGTGAGGAGAGCGGAGCCCAGCTCTATTCGACACTGGTAGTACCAGCAAAGCCAGATGTGGGAAAAGATTAAACGACTAAATGAACATTTGATCCCATGTGATGAGCTAGCTTTTACACTGGCTGACGGACAGTCTTACAGATCTCTGGGAAGAGTGACAGTTACTTTCGAGTTTCATGGGGGGTTTTGGTCATTAAACATCTTTGTCATGGCTAATCAATATCTGGCATTTCCTTTGGTCTTAGGGCTAGATTTCATGGAGAAAGTCCAGCCACAGCTGGGGTTTGCCCACAGGCAGTATGGAGTGAAATGCCAAGATAAATATCATTTTTATCCCTTTTTAGAAAAATCTGAGTGGGAATCGGCTTGGCGTGGTGGAGACCTGGGAGACCCTAGGGTGAATGTGTATTTTGCAATTCAAAGCAAGCCAAGTACAAAACCTGCTCAATTCAAAGGGAAAGAAATTGGTGAAGTCCAGAGAAGAGATTCTAAATCTTGATCTTCACAGCTGATTTCACAGCCTGCTGAGGTGCAACATCTTCTGGACCAGTGGCCAACTGTTTGTTCCCCACACCTAGGAATGACGACTGTCACCCGACACTCCATTTACACAATCAATGAAGTACCAGTGAGAAGTCGTGCTTACAGAGTATCACCCTTGAAACGCTCCATCATCCAGCAACATCTTGAAGAGATGATTTAAGAATGGGATTATTGAACCATCCTCTTCAGCCTGGTCTTCTCCGGTGGTCTTGGTGGAGAAACGTGGAGGATCATATAGGTTTTGTGTTGATTATTGTCAATTTAATAACAAGACCCATTTTGATGCCTTCCCAATGCCTCGGGTTCATGAGATCTTGGAGACTCTTCAGGATGCCTCCGTGTTCAGCACTCTTGACTTAAAATCAGGATATTGGCAGGTGGCGATGGATCCGGAAAGCATTCAGAAGACAGCATTTATTACTCCTTTTGGTCTCTATCACTTTAAAGTGATGCCCTTTGGGCTGAAGAATGCCGCTGCGACTTTCCAGCGCTTGATGCAGCAGGTGCTTGGTGATTTGAATGGACAGTGTTGCTTCGTATATATAGATGACATCATCATCTACTCCTCCAGCAAAGCTCAACACTACAAAAATCTTTCTCTTGTCCTTGATCGTCTTCACTGTGCCAATCTCACCCTCAATCTGAAGAAGTGCCACTTCCTCAAAGACTCTCTCAACTTCCTTGGACATGTCGTTTCAGGGGAGGGGGTCTCTCCTGATCCTGGAAAAATCAAGGCAATTCGGGACTATCCTGCGCCATCCAATCTGAAGGAAGTTCAGAGGTTTCTAGGACTTGTGGGATGGTACCATAAGTTCATCCCACATGTTGCTGACCTTTCTGTTCCTTTGAACAACTTAAAGAAGGGTGTATCATGGGAGTGGACTGAAGCCTGTCAGGACAGTTTCAATGCCCTTAGGAAAGCACTGTTAACACCACCAGTGTTAGCTCAGCCCAACATGGCTCTACTCTTCAGGGTGAGCACAGATGCCAGTGAGGTAGGGCTTGGAGCAATGCTTTCTCAGCAAAATGGAGAGGAAGAAAGAGTAATTGCCTATGCTTCCCGGATCCTCAATGCAGCTGAGAGTAATTACTCTGCCTCAGAGAAAGAGTGTTTGGCCATTGTGTGGGCAGTGGAGAAATGAAGGCACTATCTGGAAGGCCAGCAGTTTGAGGTCGTCACTGATCACGCTGCTTTAACTTGGGCCTTTAATACCCGCAAGATGTCATCCAGGCTAACCAGATGGACCTTGAGACTCCAGCAATTTTCCTTTTACAGTTCACTATCGGAAAGGATGTCTCAACGTTGTCCCTGATGCGTTATCCATAGCACCTTGTTCAATATCACCCACAGTAGCTGTCTATGCTGGTAAGAAACAGAACTGCAGTCTAGAACTTCCTACAACCTTAGACCAGATTGCCACTGCTCAGCTCAAAGACCCATACATTCAAGAAGTAATCTCCAATTTGCACACGTCCACACAAGGTTCTGATAGGATCACCTCCTTACAACAGCAAGGACTGCTATATAGAAAAGTTCCTGTCTCTGGGATCGACAACAAGTTCCAACTAGTGGTACCCTCTGAGCTGATTCCAACATTCCTTCTGTACTACCATGATAATCCTCTAGGAGGTCATATGGGGCGTCTTAAGACCCTCGTAAGAATTCTGGAAGTAGCTTGGTGGCCATCAGTCAGGAAAGACACCTGGCAACACACAAAGGAATGTACCATCTGTCAACAATATAAGCCCTCTAATACTAAACCATCGGGTCTCCTACAATCTACTTCTGTTACAGAATCGGGCGAGATGTTGGGACTTGACCTCCTGGGGCCGTTTCCCCAAGAGCAAAAAAGGCAACGTCTACGTCCTGGTGGTAGTGGATTACTACACCAAATGGGTTGAGATGTTTCCCCTAAAAAACAGCAAGACTCCCAAGATCGTCAGTCTCCTTATTCAGGAGATATTTACCAGGTGGGGCACTCCTCGCTATCTTGTTTCGGACCATGGACCTCAGTTCACAAGCCGCTTGCTAATGGATGTTTGTAAAAACTGGGGAGTAGTACGCAAGTTAACAACCAGTTACCATCCCCAGACTAACTTCACAGAACGCATTAACTGTACTGTGAAGATAATGGTTGCATCCTTTGTTGGTTCACAGCATACTACATGGGATCAATGGATCGCCGAGTTCAGGTATGCCATTAACTCCGCTAAACAAGAGTCCACCGGCTATACCCCTGCTGAACTGGCATTAGGACGCCACCTTAAAGGACCTCTTGAACGACTAGTAGCTCCAGCTCCATCCACTCCTCAATATGCGCTCTTAGAGAAGCAACAGCAAATAGCACATGAAGTTAGGAGTAATGTAGATAAAGCTCAGGCCAAGAAGGCTAGATATTACAATGCCCATAAAAAAACCCTTCAGTTACAGGTGGGTGACATAGTCTGGGTCAGAGCCCATCCTCTTTCTGATGCCTCCACTCAATACTCTGCTAAACTAGCCCCTAAATGGGTAGGTCCGGCTACGATCCTTAAGAAACTTGGTCCAATTAATTATCGTATGCAGCTGGACAATCAGAAAACTGATACGGTTAACCTCAAACCGTACTATGGTATGGTAACCCCATCACCTCAACTGGGGGGGGAGGGGGGGGACTATGTGGCACTAGCCACACAAGTGTTTAAATAAACACTCCCTTTAGTTAAAATGCCTGGCCAGGTAACTTCTTAATTATTGTATCTATTTAATTAAGGATTTCCCTTTAAGAAGGCTGAACTCCCATGAGCCTTTGTTCTTTTTTAAACAGGTAGAGGGGGACGGGAGGCAGGTTTTGTGTTCTGGGTTCCTCCATTTTGTGTATGGCGGTGTGGTTTGTGTGCAGGTACTGAATGGGTTCCAGTTTGCTTTCAGGATTTTATTTACAAGAAAATTATATTAAATAATAACTATACTACTGTGGAGCATCTCTTGGACAACTTGTTGCTGTTGGACTGCCACTGGAACTACAGAATAAGCATCAACAAACAAACAAACAAACAAACAAACAAACAGTCGGGTGAGATCATTCTGGGTTTTTTTTCCATTTTTTGCATTTTTGTTTTGGATTTGTTTCTTTTTTGCTCAGTTGGATTACTTGGATTATTTTTTGGACTTGATTTGTTCGGGACATTGTTTTGCATGAGTGATATGTGTGTGATAACTTTTGTTATATATATATATAACATGCATTGACTGTGATTCTGGCATCTCAGCATCACCCCCCTCTGTCCCCCACCCCTCTCTGTCCCCCACTCAGCTAAGCCCAGCTTACTTACTTTCTTTTACATCAATGTTTTTTTATTTCTACTTTGCAATCAGAATCTTTTCGTCTCAACCAGAACCAGTTGCTGCTTCTCTCTCTGCTGCTTCAGATAAGTTCTTCACTATGCATTGCAACTCTTGACCTCTGAATCCGATGTCTCTGAGAAACCTGGTTGTGGAGTGCCACAAATCCTCGACAACCCACCTCCACTGGGTAAACCTGGACTCTCCATCCTCGCTGTTCCACTTCAGCAGCTAGTTGAGCTTACCGAAGTTTCTTCCTTTTGTACGCCTCATCCACAACATTCTTCCATGGCACTGTTAACTCTATTAGGTGAATAAGGCGTGCTGCTCCACACTACAAGACAATATCAGGTTGAAGGTTAGTGGTGGCAATCTCAGGTGGGAAAATAAGCTGTTGTCAAACATCTGCCAGCATTTTCCAGTCTCTAGCAGCTTCCAGTTGTCCTAGACAAGTTTTGGTTTGACCTTTTCTTGGGGGTTGCTCCCCTGGACGGAGGAATGTTGTTTTTCGTGTGTCATATATTGCGCTCATTGGTGGCAACCTGTTGGTCATGCTGCGCTTGTCTTTCAATGCTAAGCCAAGTAAACCATCATGACGCCAAGTAAACCGTCTGTGGCTAAGACCCTCCTTACATCCTGTCACAATGTGTCAATGTAGCTGCCGATGAACACAAAGAACACCACGGATCTTCTCCAACCCATAGATTAATGTTCTGTTGTGATGGGAGAATATCATATGTTGACCTGATAAGGAAACCGATCCTGCTCTGTTCCATTGTCCATAGATCTCGCCAGCCGATCTTGCGTTGTTCCACACTCCCATCTCATCCATCCTCCCTGCTTGGCCTGGGAAACGGCCTTTACGCACCTCATCCTCTCCTCCTGCTTTTGCACCTCGTTGACTACCAGCTTCCTCCGTTGAGCTGGGGCTGCCTTGTGCCATGTAGGAGGAGCTGAACTGAGACCAAGGCCTCCTCTTCCATGCTGTACTTGCCCCATGATATCACTGATATGAAGGGCAGCCTTTGCATCTTCCACAGCTTCCTTTGCCACCCACTTTCTTCCAGTTTTCAACACAGGTGCTGCCTCCCTCGCACATTCATCATGTGACTCTACCAATGTCATTTCCAATCGAATCTTGGCACACTTAAACTCCTCGGTTAGAGCTGAGACAGGCAGCTGCAGGACCCCTTTACCATACAGTCCCACTCTGCTGAGGCAGCGTGGAACTCCTAACCATTTCCTGACATATGAACTGATTACTGCTTCCAGCTTCTCTACTACTGCTTGTTGACTCACTTCTTCCACACAAACTATGTCCTTTAGGTCCACATCATACCATCTCCCATACTTTTCACAGGCTTCTCAGACACTGTTGGTATTGCCTCATCGTTAACGTAGAACCTCTTATCCATTACTTTAGCTTTAATTATAGAGATGCTCCTTGACTTAGTGGGCTTGAATTGCATTCATACCCATTCAATGTTATTGATTAGTTTGCCCAATAACCGATTAGTGCAGGCTACTGTTGACGCCCTAATAATTACTTCCATTGCCATGGTAAAAGCCAGTGGAGAAATGGTGCATCCTGCCATTATTCCAATTTCTAGACATTGCCATGTAGAGGTGAATTCTGAAGTTGAAAAACAAGATTACATATCTCCAAAGTAGGCTTTCACTAAGTTTGTTATTGTCCTCAGTACACTGAAAAAATAAAATGCTGCCCAAAGAAGCTCAAGTGGTACTGAACTGTATGCATTAGCTAAATCCAGGAATGTCACGTGAAGCTCCTTCCTCTCCTTCTTAGCTGTTTGAATTTGCTTCCACGTTTAACAATGAAACTAACCGATCCTCGTAGAATATTTTTCTTTGAGTATAACTACCCCACCTGCTTGGTGCCATGCTCTTGGTACAACCTGTTTTTCCCATGCTACTTTCATCAGTTTCCACAGGATTCGTAGAACACCAGGGCATTCTTGTACACTCTGTACAGAACTCCATTAGGTCCAGGAGATGATATCGTCCTTGCCTTTTTCACAGCTTGCTCTACATCTTTCCACTTAGGTGCGCAGTCCTCCATTTGGTATTCTGGTGGATTGATAGGTGGGATGTCTGAAGGAATTGACATAGGGTCCTGAATCTGTATGTGTTTCCTACAAATATCTCTCCAGTTCAAACTTAGATGCTTTTAGTGTGCCATTTTACTCACTGCTGAATAACTTCTTTACAAATTTGAATGGGTCTTTATAAAAGTTAGTTCTCGCACGCTCCTTCTTTTTGCAGCATTTCCGTAGGCGCTCAGCTCTGCTCAATGTTGCAAACTTATCTTTTATGACCTCTTTTGAGTGCCTCCTTCTGACTTTGTTTTACTCTCCTCCATTGCTTCCTCAGCTGCCTCCTTTCTCTAACTAAACACTCAATCTCCTGCTGCCATCTAGACTTTACAGGAATAGTTTGTACTTTCTCCTTTTTTTTTCAACTCCAAACCTCTCGCTTCCATATTTATCCAGCTTCTTTTCGACTGTTCCACCTAACTTTTCTAACGCAAAACAGAGATCCATATTTACTGTATTCCATGCTGTTTTCTCAGAAGCTCTTGGCCATTAAACTCCAGGCTTGTGCCGTTGAGGTTCTTTTCTCTCTCACACTGGTTCATCTGACTGGGTTCACAAGGATCATTTGGTTCATCACTAGTTGTGTTTATACAAGTCCTCCTCACATCTATGACAGGGGTGCTGATATCCTGCAAACGGTGGTTTCATTTGACTGACTTGACTGATTTTGTAAGAAGTACTGATCAATGCAAGGCCATTGTCCCTTCTCCCTCAAGCATGCCAAGGCATTTGCCAAGCGTGTTAACCAAGTGACATATAACATAGCCCAAGTGTAATTTTTATGCCAGCACCAGACATCAAGCCAAACAAACAGAGGCCAGATCAGGCTTGGGAAGGGGTCCTGACATGTTACATGTAGGTACTGTACTCTGAAAGTTCACCACATTCCAGCATGGCAAAATTTGTTTCAAGATTCATGCTTGGTACAATTTGGTGGTTTGTTTAGTGGTGTGAATGTGCTCTGATCTCAGAACCATTAAGGAAAACAGGATTTTTTGCCCAGATTACCAAGGCTGACACAGTGAAATAATCTTGAAATGCATGCCCACATTGAATTTATATATATATATATATATATATATATATATATATATATATATATATATATATATATATATATATGCTACATTAAATGTTTTTTGAATGAAACAAAAATAAAAGGTTGACAAGTACATATGACATTACAAGAGGCCATCTGCACTGTATAATCCTTGTAAATCTAACCCTCAGTGCTTGAAACGCTTGAAACTTGAAACTATATAAGTGTACAAAAGGTTTATTAGGGAAAATATATTTTTATGTTCAAATGAGTAAGCCATTAAACTTGATCATTTAAGTGATGCATAATTAAAATGCTCTGATATAGTATAACTGACATCTGAGATACTTTAACCTCCTAGTCCTCAAATGTAGGTTTAATTGTCCAGATGATCATTATTTAACTATAGATCCTGCATTTATCAAATTAACAACTCAGCAAGGGAATCATAAGCACTTTGTGCCTATTAAAACTGAATGATCAATGCCAAAGGTAAGAGGTTTATACGCTCAAAAGAACAATAGTGGATTTTGAGGCCTACTTCAATTTTCAGTTAAAATCCTGCAATTTGAAAGACATGAAAGGTGGAAAATACAGTCAGTGTCTTCACATTTCTAATACAGTCATTTAGAAAAGAAGAAATGATGCAATACAACATTGATTCTTATTTCTGTGACTGTGCTTGACTGCGAAACGTATACTGACTTAGAACACTGATTGGGTAGTTTCAGATCTACTTGTCACATGTCACTATGTGACAGTGAATGGTTTTGAAATTTGCCAGGAAGATTTAGAAAAAAATGTCTTGTGAAAGCATTTGGAGCGCACAGTAAATGTAAACCTGGATTTTCATTTAAGCATCTGACAAATTATAAATTATACAGTACTTATTCTATACTTAATGAAAATTCTACAGATCATATTACTGGAAAATATGAACATTAGTTCATTTCATTGAGACCACGTTACATATTGGATGGACAGCCTAGAAAAAAAGCAATATATCTGAAACTAACTGATCTATTTTCAATCTTAGTCATCGGCACTGTACATTACACTCATTCGAGCATCTCTGGCTGATTTGTCCTTAACCACATGGTTTATCTGTGCTCCAATAATCTCTATGGTCCGCACCTCATGCTCTCAACTGATTGTTGGGAGCAAGCAAGCAGTCATGATACTGCCATGATAATCCAGTTTGGTGAAAAGTGATGCGCATACCCCGGGCTACACTGCATAGCAGTGCTGTACCTTTCTGAAACCAGACATCCTGCTGAATCAAACAACAAACTTAGACTGTATTCTCCGCAGTCAAAAATTACAAGATTGAACCATTTACACCACCAAGTACGTGGTCTAATTATGAAAACTGTATCTGAAATTCTGCTACGAATAGCGACAGCCAGCAAAACAGCAAAAATATACATAGTCTGATCTTCAAAATTAGATTTTATGAGAATGATATTGCTCCTGCAATTGAACTTCTGAATTCATTAAACATTTTCTAGATTTCTTCCTTGTAAATGGCAAGCAACTCTTCAATGATTTTAGAATTCACAATAAGGTCCAATGGTATTTTACAGAAACATGTTTTGCCTTTAAAAAAAAAAAAATCTATCACTTATTTATATTGAGGAACTATGAACTACATTTAAACTGTAAAACTGTAATCTAACCAAAAACGTTTTACTCAGCATAGTGCTGGATAAAAACAGTGTTTAACCATGCTTACCAGTAGAACCCAGGGCTGAGTGTAGGGTGCGGACATAAAGCTAAAGTCAATACCCTTTTACTACACATGTACTCGCGGTATATTTTGGACAAATGTTGGATTAATAATAATAATAATAATTATAATAATAATTCACTAGGCTGGAGCAATGGCTGTGGGGGGTGTACGGAGTAGGGTTTGGTCATGGGACCCACTGTCACAAGGACAGCTCCCATGAGGAGGGGAGACCAGAACAGCCAGACCTCAAAGGCAGGTGGTAAGCTTTGCCGGCTCCCAGTTGGCAACACCATTGCAGAGGTGGCAGAGACAAACACGGTCAAAACTGGGTATAAAGAGGGGCTCCCGTTCATTTAATACACGGGACATTGTCTACTGGACCACATCAAGGCTACAATAATAATATAAATAATTACTGAACTGATTCAGACAGCACTGCCACTGTTAGGGAATCGTTGGATTTTTAACATTCCTATCTGCATCACATTCAATGTATTAAAATGTGATACTATAAGTATTTGTTACTGCTAAATAGTACTGCAATGTAATATAAAACAACTGTGATAACTGTACTCATAATATTGAACAGTTGAAAAATAATTCAGTATTGCAGATTAGAATGTCCAGCACAACAGGAGGGGCAGCAGTGTGGAGTAGTGGTTAGGGCTCTGGACTCTTGACCGGAGGGTTGTGGGTTCAATCCCCAGTGGGGGACACTGCTGCTGTACCCATGAGCAAGGTACTTTACCTTGATTGCTCCAGTAAAAACCCAACTGTATAAACGGGTAATTGTATGTAAAATAATGTGATATCTGTATAATGTGAAATAATGTATAATGTGATATCTTGTAACAATTGTAAGTCGCCCTGGATAAGGGCGTCTGCTAAGAAATAAATAATAATAACGCTGAAAAGTTATAATCGTAAATTGAAGGTACGCTAACTATGATGGATTCCATGTAACCGAAAGCAAATGTTCTTTTTATATTCATAAAATGTCATGTCATTTCTACAGTAATGACCTATGATGCCCGAACACTGTTGTTTATTAGGGTGCAATCACACTTTGTATTATTTGAAGTATACTCACTCATGAGTTATAGGGTTGCGGAAGATTGGATCTAAGCAATCCACCAAGTGTACATATATTTAGTTTACAATACTCCGAGATGGCATTTCTAGCTAAAATCTGAGTTTCATATTAAGTATAATAAAATAATTTGATATACATCCTTTACAAACAAAGTTCCTCTGAAGAGTGTATAGGATCTCTGTGGTCTGTAGGACAGCACTGCTGTCAGTTTAGTTCTTTGTACTTCTCAGAGAATTAATGTTGATGTTAATGTTAATGTTAAAAAAAAATACATTTTATATGGGCTAATAGGACAGACATAATATATTTATTTTTTTCAATGTCAGCCGTATCTCCCGTTTTGATGCTTAACATAGATATGTGCAAACTGGTTCAAAGTATACTCTTTGTACTAAATTAACCTGAAAAATAAGTACTGTAACAGATATCTCCATACAGATGCTTGATATAGTTTGCAGACATGTGCACACAAGTGAGGCTGTAAGACTATAATGTCAGCTGTCATGCCCATACACTGTACTATATCTGTAACTGCCTTCACTATCAATACCCCCACGATCACTCTGAGCTGAAGTAGCAAAGCACCACAGTCACAAAACACTGAATCACAGAAAGTCATATTTTGAAATAAATTACTAAGCAACTTGTTCAACCAGCCAGCATCTCCCACAAAATGATACCTGAGTATTGTCATTTACAAAGCTGTACAGTATGCTGTGCAGTATAATTTGCCCTGTTGAAGAAAAAAAGGCTAGGTTGTTTGTTTTAAAAAACATATATTTGTTGCTTCATTTTTCATTTCTAATTTCTGCAGTGGCAGTTAATACTGCTTTTTGTGAAGACATTTACTATCCTTGCATGCAATGCAACACAACAGAAGAATAGTGCCCAGTGTGTGTTTATGATGATCTTAAATTATACCTTAGAATGTAAAGGAAAAGCCGCAAACAAGAAAGCAAATGTAAATTATGTATCGTCATCAACACAACATTTTGATTTTGTACAGCTGTGCATGCATTTACCTAGGAATACACTTTACATGTCAAAAACAAACATGTTCCGTCAAATTAATTTATTATTTTTATTGCACTATATCAGATGGGGTAGCTGCAGGCAGTACCTGTTGGCAATTATAAAAACGAACCGCTTTTTTAAAAACACAAATCACACGACTGGAGTAGGATATGAGAGACATACTAATATCGTAACTGTAATTTAATCTTTGATGCTACAGCGTGACATGCAAACATTGCAATAAATCATGATTCAGTTGTAAAGCCAGATAGAATTTAGTTCAGTACAAGCACATGAATATGCTGAATAAAAAAATAAAAAAATGATAAAAACATTTTAAATAAATGCGTATGCATACAGGAAGCAGTCAGTTATTTATTTGTGGTATAAAAATAAAACTCGTCCTACAGCAGCACTTCCAAACTAGACACCCTTAACTGTAACAATGCTAAACCACAGCAATGATACAATGCATCTGATGTTCAAGACAGTCTTTATTACTAGACAAACGACGAGTAACTCTCATAGAAAACAAATAACCATTCTAAGGTCAATGTTTAGTTTTATGTACATTCCCTACAACTGTAACATAAATATTGCAAAGCACAGTATGTGATCAGCAACACAGCCTACACTTTTGCCGCAGACTAAATTATCGTTAAAAGTGGAGCGGCCGTATTTTCCATAAATGTGATAGATGTGCTGCCTGTAGCAAACAAAATAACATTTTCTCCTGACTCTCTCGTGCCGCGCAGCCATGTACTGTACCAGCTGCGCGAGACAACACACCACCGAATCCTACAGTCTGCCACATTCCTGCTGTACTATCAGGCTTTCACACTGCAGAATATTTGACAAATCATACCATGGTTTGGTACGTTGGATTTGAAAATGTTTAGGTTTAAGAGCTCGTGTATGCTTGGTACACATTAAAAAATGAGCTATATATTCGACTGACAAAACGTAAGTATCCGTGATTTTCAATAAGGTAAAAAATACATCGGTCATCTTGCACAATTTTCAAAGTATCGGCACATTATAATGCTTGCTGGTAGACAACATACAAAACTATTACAGTAAGACGAGAGGCAGATGCTACATGCAATTCCGAAGTTCCCAGTACAGCTGTCCCCCTGCATACGCTATGCATTGTCTGAGCCAATTAACAAAATAGACTGAACGCACAAACCTTCTGCTAAAATACATTTACTAGACTCGTTCCTGAAAATGTGACTGATTATGAAGCAATAAACCACAAAATATCATCTTAGGTTTTCTCGATTTTATTGCAAAAATTAAATTAAGTATATATTTCAAATGCACACAATTCAGATGAAATACCTCCGACGGGGTTCAGCTGTTCATTTCGTCTTCGTTGACAAAGAAACCAAAAACGCACTTCATCCCACCCGACCCCCTCAAGAAACCTTCCACAGCCACCGTATAACTAATGCAAAAATGTTCATCTTCAAAAACATGTTTTGATTCTCAAATATGCAAAAGTACTAGGAATTCAAAAATGAAAAAAAAAAAAACCTGTGATCAATAAGCTGCAAGAAAAGTTTCACGTTAAAATATCAGCAGGTTAAAAATAATTCTCAAAAGAAAGCAGGAATGACATCAAACCAGGTGCTTGCTCCAGTGACTCGCACTGAGCTCGCAAAATCCCAAAACTCTGTGAAACAAACACAGCAAATATAGCAAATCACAGCTACAGCAAAAGTCAGAAAATGAAAAAGAAAAATCTTTAAAAACCACAAGTAGACATGCTTTAAAAAATAAAACTGCCACCCGCTTGTTTAAAAACCAGTTGAATACGTTTAAGGACTGCAAGTATTTTTCAGTGACTGTCGCCACTGAGTCACACAGACACTGTGAAAACCATGATCCAGAATCACTGCATGCTAAAAACTTGGATCCTGTAAGAAAAATGCTCAAAACCATACTTCAATTCTCATTTTTAACACCAGCAAAAGAAGAAAAAATAAAAAGACAAAAATGTAAAAATGTCATTGAAAATGTACTCACCGAGCGGGAGTAAAATGTTGGAATAAAAATGAGATTTAGTATAAAATACAGTATGGCGGTGGAAGAAGGAATGAAGCGCTTTTCTCTCAATCTCTGCCTCGGGCAAGTGTCACGTGACTCGGATTCAGCCTGACTCGCAGGCAGTGAGCAGACAGGGCAACCCCACAGGAACTAAGTACTACATCTGACTAAGCGGCTCTCCAAAAGTAAGACTGGTAGTCCTTGTCTTTTCACAATTTTGCCTGAGCGGGTTGTGTGTTTTTCTTGAGAATTTTAAAGATGCAGCGCCCCTTTTTATTTATCAGCATCTGTATCATCAAAAGTATCATATTTATTTAGTTTGTGTTGCAATGGTTAAATGTTACAGCATGCAGGCATACTAAACAATCGACCCCTTTTATTTTAATACCGTGTCCGTACAGTATTGTATACAAACGCAGTACACATAGCCAATACTGTATAGGCGACAACACTGTATAACTGAGGCGATGCAGGGTGGCACAAACGTGTCTATGTTTACAACAAAAAGAGGTAGTATGCTATGATTAGTTGTAGCGCTATTCCTAAGGATGGGGCTATGTTAACGTATTGTAGCGACCCGGGCATCGTTGCGTGTCTGCTGGACTTGTATGTGGTCCCGTTTGTTTGCCTAGTCTGTCTTGTCCGGTGTACTGTAAGGGTGCAACTACGCCACCTAGAATGGGAGAAGAGCAGGGATAGACCCGGTTGGTCAGTCTGGGTGAAGGGGGCGGGAGCAGTGAAGGTACCGCATGCGCGGGAATGTTAGGGAGAGAGTCGGGGTTTGAGTGGTGAACGGACGAATGCACGGAGCTGGGTTAATTACAGAGAGAAAGCGAGCCTGCAAGAGAGTGTGTGCGACCGAAGCCTGGGAGTGGTTTAGAGCCTGAGTGAGAGACATTGAGAACCAGAGAAAGGGAAAGTGTAGGGTAGTGATAGAAAGAGATCATTTATTTTATTGTTTTTGTGCAGTGGTCTTGGCCCAAATAGGGACCGTGTTCATTTCTACCAATGAATCAGTTTACAATTGTACCTGGCAATGTCTCCGTCTTCTGCTTCATCTTCAAGGGCACTGGTCATTACAGTATTATAAGAACTGTGCAATGAATTAAACTTGCATTGCATTAAAAGGGGTGTTTAAAACAATTTCAGAATGGTGATAAGCTCCAATTGTGGCTATCCAGGTTTACAGCAGACGCAACTGGAGACTTTTTTGACCTGAAAAAAGAAACAAGGACCAGGGGTCACAAATGGAGATTAGATAAAGGGGCATTCAGAACAGAAAATAGGAGGCACTTTTTTACACAGAGAATTGTGAGGGTCTGGAACCAACTCCCTAGTAAATGTTGTTGAAGCTGACACCCTGGGATCCTTCAAGAAGCTGCTTGATGAGATTCTGGGATCAATAAGCTACTAACAACCAAACGAGCAAGATGGGCTGAATGGCCTCCTCTCGTTTGTAAATTTTATTATGTTCTTATGTTCATTCTACGTGTCATCCTTGTTTTTTTTGTTTTTTTCTTCTCCCTGAGGATGGTGAAATGTCATTATTTGTTAAATGTCTGCCTTAAGTTTCCATCCTGGCATAACATAGATTTGTTAATGTGCTGTGCTAAAGTTGTGCCAAATCGCTACTGCTACGACTAACTACATTGTGTGTATAACTATTAATATGAATATACCGCTGCACTGTATTATTATGGTTAATCCTCCTCACTCTGTAATGCAACAGTCAGTATCAATAGCTTCACTGTAGCTGTATGTGTCTGGTAAAAGATACACAGTTCTTAACTCCAAACAAATTTGAATTTCAAAGAAATGCTATAAGTACTATCATTATTATTAGATAAGTACTTTTGTACTTGCATTTTGACCCATCAGAATGATATTAATCAACCCAAGCTTGGCATGCCCAGCCCTAAAATCTATTTCTGTTTTAGAAAAAAAAAAGTGAGATGTTTAAGAATAGGGGTTAACAACAACACATCACGACATGCATTTGCTTAACAATCACAATAGCATCTATATTCCTACAAATTAACTTAAAATCTTAGCAATGACGTCACCGCACTCCTATGTAAAGCATCTGACTGTAGGACGCTACACACCGGAGGCAATGTGTTATTGTACCTATATAACTCATACTATTCCATTCATTTTATTTTAGATACATGTTTAAATGAACAGTTTTTTAAACATCATTTAAAAGAATAGTTGTTCTGGTCTAACATTCTCAGTTGCTTTACACTTGAGGAAAAAACACCCCTGAACACAAACAGTAGTTCAGTGCATTTTCGGATTCATTAGTGTGGCAGGGCGCAAACCCATCCGGTGTAAATAGAATTGTGTGAATGTAAGTTTGGCAGGAATGGGGTTAAATCTATCCCTGTCACAATCCCAGGTGGAATGTGGCCATTCCCTAATTAGGTAATTCAGTGCTAATTGGAGAATGGCTTAAACACTTTATTTTGCCACTCATACCCTGTTTGTTTGTTTGTTCTGTTTTGTTAATAAATGTGCGCTCTAGCACTTGCACTGCAGATTCCCTCTCTGAATCTTCCTTCCTGACAGTAAACATCTTGGGTCACAGCCCTGTCCTGCTACATTTAGTGTTAAAAGTTGGATAGCACTCCCTGGAGACAGAGCAGGACTGCAGAAAAAAGGATAAATGGACAAAATGGCAGAGGAGTGCCAGCATGAGCCAAGCCAACACATGGGCCAATGAGCAAACCCACACAATATTACAACTTTTTAACAGAAATCACCTCCCAGAAGGATAAAAGGTGTTGTTTACACTTTACACTGGATATATTTTCTTAACACTACAACTTCAGCCACTGACTTTACTGTAGCAGTGTGGCGGAGTGTCCCGCCCCTATATATATATTTATTATTATTTGTATTTTTGTTTGCAGCGCGGATAAAAGCGCTGCGTCTTTTGTTATTGTTTTTATAATTTAAAACATCGTGAGGATGCGTGGCTGATCAACTACTGATTATTTAACTAGCTGACAGTCACGCATCCTTACTAAACTCGTGCAGACTGTGGCCGAGGGGTAATAAGATCATTAACAGCTAGTTAACCCCTCGGCCAGAGTATAAGAACCTGCCGCTGTCCGTGCTGCGAGGAGGAGTGTACAGAGGAGAGTACTGGGAGCAGAGAGAGCGAGGAGAGAGAAAACAGTTAAGAACAATTGCTATATGTAAATATACTTGTTTCTGTTTATTTGTTTGGCCAACGTGCCTTTTTGTTTTGTGTTTTGTTTGCTTAAATCTTTTGGTTCATTGATTTAATAAATTCAGCTGAACGCCGTTGCGTTCAGTTTCACCCGCCCATCCACTGTTTTGGTTCAGTTACTTCCTGGTCAGTGACGTCACCACACCTCATCACTGCAAGCCATCCTGCCACATATGGTGTCCTGCGTGGGACAAACAACGCCTCCAAGAGCCGGACCAGGAAAGAAAAGGATGTTTTTGTTTTTTTGAAAAGTGTTTTGTGTTTGGAAAAAAAAAGAGAAAAGGATAAAGTGGATGCCTACATGAAGAGGTGGCATGAGCATCAGAGGGAGTTGAAGGAAGGAGGGGCTTCATGGTGCCTCACCTGCCTGGAGTATGGGCACCTCCCTGATGTGTGCCCATATGAAGACCCCCTCTTTGTGCAGGCCTTTGATCGAGGTGAGGTGGAGAACGCGGAGGAGTGGATCCACCTGAAGGCCATACCATCACCACAGGTGGATCAGGAAACCTGCCTCACCTGCCTCAAAGGGGAGGAGTGGTGCTTTGCCATCGGCAACATTGGGCACAAAGCACCCGACCAACCACCTCCATGGCAGGAGGTGGAACTGCAGGTCCCGAAGAAGGGAAGGAGGGGCGGTTCCAAGAAGGCGAAGAAACAAGCTACAGTGCCCGGAAGGGGAGAGCGCGAGCATCCAGCGCCCAGAAGGGGGGAGCGCGTGCATCCAGCGCCCCGAGGGGGGGAGCGCGTGCATCCAGCGCCCCGAGGGGGGGAGCGCGTGCATCCAGCGCCCCGAGGGGGGGAGCCTGTGCATCCAGCGCCCCGAGGGGGGGAGCGTATGCATCCAGCGCCCCGAGGGGGGGAGCGCGTGCATCCAGCGCCCCGAGGGGGGGAGCCTGTGCATCCAGCGCCCCGAGGGGGGGAGCGTATGCATCCAGCGCCCCGAGGGGGGGAGCGCGTGCATCCAGCGCCCCGAGGGGGGGAGCGCGTGCATCCAGCGCCCCGAGGGGGGGAGCCCGTGCATCCAGAGCCCAAAGGAGGGGAGGCCATGCATTCCGCGCCCATGAAGGTAGAGCCTGAGCGTCAAGAGCCCAAGAGAGGGAAGCTCAAGAGTGGACGCTGGGATGGCTACCTTCGCCTGGTCGAGGCCTCAAGTTGGTGCCGTTCCTGCGGGAAGGGGGGTCACTCCGTCGTCAACTGCCCCTGCCCTGGAGAGGAGGAGGAGGGACGACCGAAGGGCAACTGGGAAGCATACCTCAGCGCACTTGAGGCCATGAACTGGTGCACTGCCTGTGTGGAGTGGGGCCACTTTGTGGTCAACTGCCCCATTCTCCAGGAAGAGGAGGAGAAGGAGACTACACGCTGTCCCCATCTCCACCGCTTCCAGCAGCAGGAGATGCCTCTGTCTCTGCCGCTTCCTCCAGCAGGAGCAGAGCAGCGGGAGCCCAAGGATGCCTGCTCCGCATCGCCTGGGGCTGCCTGTTGCTCCGCATCGCCTGGGACTGCCTGTTGCTACGCATCGCCTGGAGAGCCACCAGTTACAGGGTACGAGGGAGAAGTGGAGCTCCTGCTGCCGCCTCCATGGCCAGGGGCTCCCCTCCTGAGTTCTCCTCCAGAGGGTCCACTGCTGCTGCCGTCGCCTCCCGAGGGTCCGCTGCTGCTGCTGCCGTCGCCTCCCGAGGGTCCGCTGCTGCTGCCGTCGCCTCCCGAGGTTCCTGTTTTGCCTGGGGTCGCTACCAGTCCTGCCATGCGGCAGGAAATACTGTGGCTGGAGCCCCATGAAGGGCAGCTGCCGGCCACGAAGAAGGGGGGGAGGTCAGAAGACCAGCTCCACCAGCCGCACTTTCGCGGCAGGAAATACTGTGGTTGGAGCCCCATGAAGGGCAACTGCCAGCCATGAAGAAGGGGGGGGGGAGGTCAGGGGACCAGCTTCCCCCGCAGCAATTTCGCTGCAGGAGAAAGGGTGGCCGGAGCCCCACGGAGGGGAGCTGCCGGCCGTGAAGAAGGGGGGGCAGGTCTGGAGACCACCCCCAAAATTTCCTTGGCCGGAGGAGCCGGCCTGTGCTGTCCGTGCTGCGAGGAGGAGTGTACAGAGGAGAGTACTGGGAGCAGAGAGAGCGAGGAGAGAGAAAACAGTTAAGAACAATTGCTATATGTAAATATACTTGTTTCTGTTTATTTGTTTGGCCAACGCTGCGTTGCGTTCAGTTTCACCCGCCCATCCACTGTTTTGGTTCAGTTACTTTCTGGTCTGTGACGTCACCACACCTCACCACTGCAAGCCATCCTGCCACAAGCAGACATAGCTGCCCAAATAAAAACAGTACAATATGTCATTAGAATATCATAATAGCAATAACACCAAATTATATTTTACTGGCAATTAAAACTATTTACATTGATTTTCCCCCTCTTCAGACCAAGTTCAGGTGTGGAATGAAGTCACAAAATCCTGAAGGTGGCCAGGGCGCTGACGGACTCTTTGTTGGCTCCGTTGGACGGCAATGTGGGAGCAGGTGGGGAACAGCAAGTCTCTGGGAGTCGCAGCCTGTCCAATGGCAGTTGTAGCTCACATCCTGTCATTAATAGTGCTGGGTTGTCCTGTAGTGCATAATGGTCTGTAGAAGGGCTGTTTGGAATGCACAGTCTTGAGTTAGATGTGCTCGAATGCCATTCTTGAAGGTTTGGTTAAACCTTTCTCCCCCCCCCCCCCCATTAGCTTGGGGTGGTAGACTGCAGTATGGATGTGTTTAATCCCATTGTCACTAAGGAAAGTGGAGAACACACGAAATGAACTGTGGGCCATTATCTGTGGTAATGACTGCTGGCAACCACCAGCAGATGATCAGTGTGTCCAATATGTGGATTATGGTCTGAGAGTTTACTTACCCCACGGGAGAGACTTCAGGCCATTTAGAGTGCAGATCATACGTGACGACCAGATAGTGTAGATGATGGGGAACACCATGAATTTGTCCACAAATGTCCAGTTGCAGGTGTTCCCAAGGGTGAGACAGTCAGGCTGTCCAGATTTGCTACTGACCAAACAAGTATAGTACAGACCTTGACCAGTAATTTGATATCTTGGTCAATGCCTGGCCACCACGCTAGGTCCTGGCAACGTTGCTTCAGCTTAACGATGCCTAGTTGACCTTTGTGTGCCATATTCGGCACCCGTGCTCGCAGCGTGCTCAGCACCACTGTGCGGTGACCCTGTGCAACACAGAAATCATTGCAGCAGGTCTTCTTTGACCCTGAAAACGGTGTCAGTTTGTCCGCTACCCAGATGGCCAGCCCTCTGTGATATAGGAGCGCAGGTTGCAGAGAAGGGGGGTCTGAGGGTGAACACCTCTCTCTCTCCCACATAGTAATTCTGCTCCGTGGGGCTCAAAGCATGGGAAGTAAAAGTTATTGGCTTCTCCACACCATCCTGCATCTGGGACAGAACATTTAGTTCATGAAATAGTATATGCTTATATCAACTTGTTTCTTGATATTTATAAATGTTGTAAAAACATATATATTAAAACACATGAGACAGAATAAATGTTCTAATATAATTATAAGTCAAATACATCAGATTTACAGTGTTTCCCCTTTTTTATTTGCTTTAATGCCCCTCTGAGTGAAGTCACATGAAATAAAAAGAAACTATCAGGAAGTGAACGCCAGTCCCTCCCCTATCCATTGATGTGTGTTTCAAGCCTGTACTGCAAAGTACGGTGGCCCTGTAAGTCTAGAAAATGAAAATGCTTTTTTATCGTGTTTACACGATCACAGTCCCTAAAGGGTTAAATTGTGCTGGGCGAGTGTTTGGAACACTTGTAGCAGGCGTCTGTCATGGACTGAGGTGTTGGGACCATGCACCATGATGTAATCTAAGCACAAGGACACTCCCGGGATGCCGGTGAAGATAGATAGAGGTAGCTTTGGCATAAGGCCAGCTTACTGAAGACAGCAGAGCCATAGAAGTGGGTAGTGAGCTCTTTAGGTGTTGGGAGCGGATATTTGTCAGGAATGATGACCTTGTTCACAACGCACAAGTCCACACAAATTCGGAGTCCCCAGACCTTTTCTTTGCTATAACCAAGGTGGAAATCCAGAGGGATGCGTCGATGAGCTTAATGCCAGCTTCCAGCAGGAGTTTCAGCTTCTATTGCACCTGAGCTTATTTAGGAGTGTCATAGCAAAGGGGGTGAATACCTATCTAGTGAAGACTTTTCAGGTTTTTATTTTTAATTGATTTGTGTCCCTCCCCCCCCCCCATTTTTTCACAAATTGAAAGTGTTGTGTAAATCAAAGGAAAGAAAATCCCATTTAATGCATCAATAATTCAGGTTGTAACACAACAAACTGTTAAAACGTCCAAGCACTGTGTAAGTATGTATGTGTATATATATATATATATATATATATATATATATATATATATATATATATATATATACACACAGTATATTGTAGCGTTTGCAGGAAAATTGCAGGAAGCTCACAGAGGATCTGCTTGGTTGTTTCTTCTGCGCTCTTTCTCTCACTCCAGCTTGTCTCTCTGTCACAGCAGCAGCAGCCCGTTACTTATCCCTGCATCCAGGCAACACCTCCGGTGCACCAGCCACCAATCCCAAGCAGACACGGCTTCCTGCTCTCGATCCCCTGATGGTTGCAACATTTCGTCCCTTGGTTTGTGCCAACAATTTTGCAACTGGGTACTACTGACGCAGCAAGCTGAGCCCCTGATTGGTGGTGATTCTCCCGTCTCTAACGTCCTTGAACACCTGCTGCCATTGAACTGTTGACCCTGGGTCACAGAACCTTCCCGAACGTTCCAATATATATATATATATATATATATATATATATATATATATATATATATATAATTTTCTTTTTTTTTATAATTTAGTCGTTGCCAATTAGTTTATTATTTTCTCCCCAATTTGAAATGCCCAAATTTTTTTTAGGCACAGCTCACCGCTACCACCCCTGCGCTGACTCAGGAGGGGCGAAGATGAACACACGCTGTCCTCCGAAGCGTGTGCCGTCAGCCGCCCGCTTCTTTACACGCTGCGAACTCACCGTGCAGCTGCCTCAGAGCTACAGCGTCGGAGGACAACGCAGCTCTGGGCAGCTTACAGGCAAGCCCGCAGGCGCCCAGTCAGACTACAGGGGTCGCTGCTGCGCGGAGAGCCGAGGACACCCTGGCCGACCTAACCCTCCCTCTCCCCGGGCGACGCTCTGCCAATTGAGCGCCGCCCCCTGGGAGCTCCCATCCACGGTCGGCTGTGGAATAGCCTGGACTTGAACCGGTGACGTCCAGGCTATAGAGCGCATCCTGCACTCTAGCGAGTGCTTTTACTGGATGCGCCACTCGGGAGCCCCTACCAATATATATATATATATATATATATATATATATATATATATATATACAGACGTGCTCAAATTTATTGGTACCCCTCCACAAAAAACGAAGAATGCACAATTTTCTCTGAAATAACTTGAAACTGACAAAAGTAACTGGCATCCACCATTGTTTATTCCATATTTAATAGAAATCAGACTTTGATTTTTTATTCAACATAATATTGTAAATAAGAAAACAAATGAAAATGGCATGGACAAAAATGATGGGACCGCTAACCTAATATTTTGTTGCACAACCTTTAGAGGCAATCACTGCAATCAAACGTTTTCTGTAGCTCTCAATGAGACTTCTGCACCTGTTAACAGGTAGTTTGGCCCACTCTTCCTGAGCAAACTGCTCCAGCTGTCTCAGGTTTGATGGGTGCCTTCTCCAGACTGCAAGTTTCAGCTCTTTCCATAGATGTTCGATAGGATTCAGATCAGGACTCATAGAAGGCCACTTCAGAATAGTCCAATGTTTTGTTCTTATCCATTCTTGGGTGCTTTTAGCTGTGTGTTTTGGGTCATTATCCTGTTGGAGGACCCATGACCTGCGACTGAGACAGAGCTTTCTGACACTGGGCAGTATGTTTCGCTCCAGAATGCCTTGATAGTCTTGAGATTTCATTGTGCCCTGCACAGATTCAAGGCACCCTGTGCCAGGCGCAGCAAAGCAGCCCCAAAACATAACCGAGCCTCCTCCATGTTTCACTGTAGGTATGGTGTTCTTTTCTTTGAAAACTTCATTTTTTCATCTGTGAACATAGAGCTGATGTGACTTGCCAAAAAGCTCCAGTTTTGACTCATCTGTCCAAAGGACATTCTCCCAGAAGGATTGTGGCTAGTCAATATGCATTTTAGCAAATTCCAGTCTGGCTTTTTTATGTTTTTCTTTCAAAAGTGGAGTCCTCCTGGGTCTTCTTCCATGGAGCCCACTTTCGCTGAAAAAGCGACGGATGGTGCGATCAGAAACTGACGTACCTTCACCTTGGAGTTCAGCTTGTATCTCTTTGGCAGTTATCCTTGGTTCTTTTTCTACCATTCGCACTATCCTTCTGTTCAATCTGGGGTCGATTTTCCTCTTGCGGCCGCACCCAGGGAGGTTCGCTACAGTTCCATGGACCTTAAACTTCTTAATAATATTTGCAACTGTTGTCACAGGAACATCAAGCTGCTTGGAGATGGTCTTGTCGCCTTTACCTTTACCATGCTTGTCTATTATTTTCTTTCTGATCTCCTCAGACAACTCTCTCCTTTGCTTTCTCTGGTCCATGTTCAGTGTGGTGCACACAATGATACCAAACAGCACAGTGACTACTTTTCTCCATTTAAATAGGCTGAATGACTGATTACAAGATTGGAGACATGTGTGATACTAATTAAAGAAACTAATTAGTTTGAAATATCACTATAATCCAATTATTTATTATGTTTTCCAAGGGGTACCAACAAATGTGTCCAGGCCATTTTAGAATATCTTTGTAGAATAAGCAATAATTCATCTCTTTTCACAGCTTCTTTGCTTTATTCTATGACATACCAAAGGCATGCAAGTATACATGATAAAATAGCTTTTAATTTCATCACTTTTTCAGGAGGAATGAAGCATTATTTCAGTGAGCTGTAAGGGTACCAACAAATTTGAGCATGTCTGTGTGTGTATATATATATATATATATATATATATATATATATATATATATATATATATATATATATATATAATATGAGTTTTTTGTGTGTGTTTTTAATTTTTTAATTTTGAGGAGGCACTGCCTCCCTTGGCTCCTCTAAGAAGCCTCTATAATAATATAGTTTTAGTTTTTAAAATGTACAAGCAATGTAGTTTATTAGGTTATGTGAGTAACAGATTCATTGAAGACATGGAGGCTGTGTGGTCCAGTGGTTAAAGAAAAGAGCTTGTAACCAGGAGGTCCCCGGTTCAAATCCCACCTCAGCCACTGACTCATTGTGTGACCCTGAGCAAGTCACTTAACCTCCTTGTGCTCCGTCTTTCGGGTGAGACGTAATTGTAAGTGACTCTGCAGCTGATGCATAGTTCACACACCCTAGTCTCTGTAAGTCGCCTTGGATAAAGGCGTCTGCTAAATAAACAAATAATAATAATGTAGTGTAATATACAGTTTTCAGAACTATCTGTTGTGCTTTCATGACTGTTTTACAGATTTTGAAAGTAGAAGTGTGGCAAAGTGGTAAGTGGTGCGTAGGTGTAGAGCAGGTGAATGCAGTAATCCAACAATGAAAAGACAGACAACAAAGTACGGCTGAAATGAGTCGTGTTTATTTAATTCCAGGGGTTTGATGACCATACAGAAAACAAATATGAGGACTGGCAATACACAGTGATGTGTTGCAGTCCAGTAAACAATAACAATAGTCCAAACGAACACCAAACACAAACATGGTCACCTCTCCCAGTGAGTGCTGCAGTGCTGGTGGTGAATTTCTATTTGTGAACAGTTAGTGCAGTGTTGTCCGGGTTTTGTGCTGGCCGTGGGCAACAGCTCTGGATCGTATTAGCTGTCTAGTCTAACAAACAAGACAAACAGACAAAACAAACAAAACACTCACGGTTAGTATCTGAATACTGGTCCTTTCGGTCATAGCGTAACCATCACAAGGAACAGATCATATCACTATGTCCCCTTTATATACCATCAACCATGACCCCTTGGTCAACGAGTGCAGCAGCTCCTCCAATCCGCGGATGCCACACCGTTAACCTCCCGGGTCAATGATTTAGTGTACCGTAGCTCCGCCCCCTTTCTAGATGGCCTCTAAAGTCTGAACATATGTTGGTATAAAAGTAATAATACATAATAAAGCTTATAATTTTTTGGAACTATATGATAGTCTGTTGGAAGTTATGGGTTTAAAATAAAGCCCTGGCACTTACAGCAAAACCAAAAAGGTTAATTAGTTTCACAAAGATAACACATGAAGGTGAAATAACAGTGCCAACTCATTCTTTACATAACAAAGGAGTGTAGGCTACATTGTCTTCCATGATGTTATGTAGAATTGATCATACGGGATCATATTCGCTCAAATAAGTACTGCAAAATTGCAAAATAATTCTGTGTACATTGGAAATGTCTGATACATTACTGGGAATAGGACTTTAAACTGATTAACTGATCTAATACACCATTATAGATTTTTAGACACACATACCCTAGTGTATTAAATGATAGCAATTACATGATATTGTTGCTGTAGATTGGGTGAGTTGTGATTATTAAGGCTAACGATTTGAGTAATCCACATTCAGCTGCATATGTCATGAAAGTGTAGTGTGCATGGGGGAAGGCAGCAGAGGGCTGGTAGGGGATGTAATCACACACAAAGACATCGCTACAAAAGCATACAGTTTGAGCTTTCACAAAGATCTCTTCTTGAGGTGGAAAAGAGACTTGAAACGACTGATACACAGTTAGCCGATACTATTAAAAGGTACAACCAACAAAAAACGTACTTCTTGTATATGAACCAGCATGGCTTTTCCTATTCTCCTCTTTACACTGAGACACTATAACTATTGCTGCAGCTGCATCTGTCGATCGGAAATATTTCTGCTAAAGATCGCTTTGTCCAGTACAAGAAGGGGACAGTCCACGTGTCTGTTGTTATTTTTTTACATTTACATTTTATTCTTTTGTTTGATAATTCACTGATGGTGAAAATAGAATGTCTTTAAAAGGCGGGCATAACAAATGAAATCTTCTACAATTTAAATATTTAGAAACATTTACTGTATAATAACTTGAGAAAATGATACATTTTGAAAGTGGCAACACCATTTATTTTTGCTTTTGCTCATATTATGATTAACTATAAAATATACTGAAATGCATATATTTAGACTGTAAAATAAACCACTTTTTACAGTTTAAAAAATACAGCCCTAACTATGATATAGAATGGAAGTATAGTACTATACAAGCTATATTATCAAGAGCTGAATTTCATTATTTCACATACTAGTCTGACTAGTTAAAATATAACCATGACTGATTGAAGGAAATACAGCTGCCTAGGTTTTATTTATTGCTAATAATAATAATAATATTAATACTAATAATAATAAACCATGACGGCGTATGTATGCAGAGTGGAACAGGCTTCACTGTTCCACTGATTCATCAGTCTACCCAACCCAAGTGTGACCTACAGACCACAAAAACTAAACCCAATAATGGGTTAATTTAGCAAAGGGTCCTGTCAATGAGAACTGAATACTGCTTGTGTAATTGCAGCATGGCGCACTAATAATACCTATGTCCCCTTAAAAAAAACAAAAAAACAGACAACAATTCTCACAAAGCTTGTGTTAAATTAAAGTTTCAAAGATGCCTGGGTACTTTCTTAAAATGTTCCATTTGTTTAGTTAATTTAATAACTTGAAATCTGTAAGCACAAGACCAGGATGTCTAAATTAGAACTGGTGGTAGAATAAGCCTAAAGGAATTTTGCATAATTGTTAAAAAATAATTACTACTGGAGGGAGATTTTAGTTATAAAGGTCAGACATCCAACAGAGTATATAGCTACCTAAGTAACTTTCCCTACATCACACAATTTTCTGAACAAAATTAAACCCCCAAAATGCTGTTTTATATATATATATATATATATATATATATATATATATATATATATATATATATATATATATATTGTAGCGATCTTGGTTAACCAGCATTGCATGATAATATAAATATGTTTATATAAAATAATATTAATTAAAATTAATACAAATTTAAAGATATATAGAACACCATTACATCATGTATGAATAAATCATGGATTTGAATATAAATAACAAGAAGTAGTTGTCATGCCGTCAAAAACCTATAAATACCTCCAATGTTTTGATTCAAACACAGGCTCCCTTGAGAAAGATATGTACACCATATTGAAACACTGGGCAGTTGGCTCTTTGAGCTAAAATATATAATTGAGCTTTATACATAATATCATCCTACAAAGGAAATGAATGGAGGAAGTGAGAGGTGGACTGGAGTACTACACCAATCCAGGAGGGCAAGACAGGTGGGTAATAAACTTAGAAGACTGACGGCACAGAGAGCTCTGTATAGTTCTCATCAAACCTTTATAGATACTTGTATAGATAATGCAGTAGTTCCAACTGGTTTTAAGATAAAACTAAGCATAAAAATGAAGACTAATGAAGTGGAAAGATTAAATGTAAATCAGATATTGAAAGTGACTCCGCTTAAGGTAATGCAGGAAGCTAAATTGACATTGGCAAGACAAATTAGAGAAATAAATAATGAAATAGAGAGAGTTATAAATGACATAAATTGCATTTTCCTGCCATCAGAAATTAGATAGTTACTTCATAAAGTAGAAAATCTTGAGAACAAAAAACGAGAACATTTGCACAACAAAAAGTTAATGAGATTACACAGGTCAACCGGGATTACAAAATAGAATAGGTCTACAAAAAATTAAAATTTCAAATCAAAACAAATCCGAGAATAAGGAAAACACTGCTGAAACACTTTCGATTAGATTGCTTGAGCAATGTGAGTATAATAGTTATGACGGCTACAATTGTATTACTTGTATTGTAACACTTGAAATGTATTTGCTTACGATTGTAAGTCGCCCTGGATAAGGGCGTCTGCTAAGAAATAAATAATAATAATAATAATAATAATAATAACATAGTTCAAATAGAGAAGGATGGGAACTGTTTCTTTAGATGTTTAGGTGTTGTTTTATATCGTTCACAAAATGACCATTGAACAATTAGACATAATAGAACTAAAGGAAAGCAATATAAAACCATATGAAATGTACATCGACTCAGTGACCCATATTGAAAAAAAGAAATTAAGTGACAGGAGTATAGATTCTTGGGCTACAGAGGCAGAAGTTCTGGCAGTAATCAAAGAGCAGGGAGTATCCAGGGGGTATAGCCAAATGGTGCATAACTTGAGTAGCCAAGTTGTGGATATAAAATGTGTTGTCAGAGGTTCCTATGTTATCCCAAGTATGAGGGTATTGAATCTCAGCTAAACCCATCTCCCATTTTCCAGGTAGATTCAAGGGCTATTGATTCAAGATTCAGGGATATTTTCACATGTGGGAGGGATAAAACGCGTCACCGGATGTGGGAGGGATAAAACACGTCACATGATGTGGGAGGGATAAAACGCATCACATGATGTGGGAGGGATAAAACGCGTCACATGATGTGGGAGGGATAAAACGCGTCACATGATGTGGGAGGGATAAAACGCGTCACATGATGTGGGAGGGATAAAACACGTCACATGATGTGGGAGGGATAAAACGCGTCACATGATGTGGGAGGGATAAAACGCGTCACATGATGTGGGAGGGATAAAACGCGTCACATGATGTGGGAGGGATAAAACGCGTCACATGATGTGGGAGGGATAAAACGCGTCACATGATGTGGGAGGGATAAAACGCGTCACATGATGTGGGAGGGATAAAACGCGTCACATGATGTGGGAGGGATAAAACGCGTCACCGGATGTGGGAGGGATAAAACGCGTCACCGGATGTGGGAGGGATAAAACGCGTCACCGGATGTGGGAGGGATAAAACGCGTCACCGGATGTGGGAGGGATAAAACGCGTCACCGGATGTGGGAGGAATAAAACGCGTCACATGATGTGGGAGGGATAAAACGCGTCACCGGATGTGGGAGGGATAAAACGCGTCACCGGATGTGGGAGGGATAAAACGCGTCACCGGATGTGGGAGGGATAAAACGCGTCACATGATGTGGGAGGGATAAAACGCGTCACATGATGTGGGAGGGATAAAACGCGTCACATGATGTGGGAGGGATAAAACGCGTCACCGGATGTGGGAGGGATAAAACGCGTCACATGATGTGGGAGGGATAAAACGCGTCACATGATGTGGGAGGGATAAAACGCGTCACCGGATGTGGGAGGGATAAAACGCGTCACATGATGTGGGAGGGATAAAACGCGTCACATGATGTGGGAGGGATAAAACGCGTCACATGATGTGGGAGGGATAAAACGCGTCACCGGATGTGGGAGGGATAAAACGCGTCACCGGATGTGGGAGGGATAAAACGCGTCACCGGATGTGGGAGGGATAAAACGCGTCACCGGATGTGGGAGGGATAAAACGCGTCACATGATGTGGGAGGGATAAAACGCGTCACCGGATGTGGGAGGGATAAAACGCGTCACATGATGTGGGAGGGATAAAACGCGTCACCGGATGTGGGAGGGATAAAACGCGTCACCGGATGTGGGAGGGATAAAACGCGTCACCGGATGTGGGAGGGATAAAACGCGTCACCGGATGTGGGAGGGATAAAACGCGTCACCGGATGTGGGAGGGATAAAACGCGTCACATGATGTGGGAGGGATAAAACGCGTCACATGATGTGGGAGGGATAAAACGCGTCACATGATGTGGGAGGGATAAAACGCGTCACCGGATGTGGGAGGGATAAAACGCGTCACCGGATGTGGGAGGGATAAAACGCGTCACCGGATGTGGGAGGGATAAAACGCGTCACATGATGTGGGAGGGATAAAACGCGTCACCGGATGTGGGAGGGATAAAACGCGTCACCGGATGTGGGAGGGATAAAACGCGTCACCGGATGTGGGAGGGATAAAACGCGTCACCGGATGTGGGAGGGATAAAACGCGTCACATGATGTGGGAGGGATAAAACGCGTCACATGATGTGGGAGGGATAAAACGCGTCACATGATGTGGGAGGGATAAAACGCGTCACATGATGTGGGAGGGATAAAACGCGTCACATGATGTGGGAGGGATAAAACGCGTCACATGATGTGGGAGGGATAAAACGCGTCACCGGATGTGGGAGGGATAAAACGCGTCACATGATGTGGGAGGGATAAAACGCGTCACCTGATGTGGGAGGGATAAAACACGTCACATGATGTGGGAGGGATAAAACGCATCACATGATGTGGGAGGGATAAAACGCGTCACATGATGTGGGAGGGATAAAACGCGTCACATGATGTGGGAGGGATAAAACGCGTCACCGGATGTGGGAGGGACTTAGGGGCCATAAATCAATCAATCAAGGGGTCATAAAAGCATTTTGACAGAAGGTGTCATACCTTTACTACTGACCTAGCAAGGAGAAATCCTAAAATGCACAAAGAAAATCACCCTATGTGAATGATATTCAACATGATTGATAATGCAACACACATAATAGCTGAAATAGCAGAAAAACAACTTAGGTCACACGTTGAGAAATTACCAAGCTATGTTAAGGATACAACACAATTTTTAAAAAGACTTGAATCACTAAAGCACCACCTTCCAGAGAATACCATTTTATTTTGCATGGATGTAAAATACTTAGGAACCCAAGTGTCCCTTGTAAAGAAACTTTAGAATTTTAGATGCCATAGTAAAATTTGAAGAAGGTTCAATTGAGACTGACGACTTCTGTAAACCTACTGACATGCACAAGTATTTACACATGTCCTCTGCACATCCAATACACACTAAAATGGAAATCCCAAAGGGTCTAGGAATAAGAATACAAAGAATATGCTCAAAAGAAAGTGACTATGTAAAACAAAGAAATGTATTAAAAACAAATATTAAAAAAAGAGGATATGAAGAAAGAATTATAGAGACAGAGTTATGAAAAGTGCTCCGTAATGGAAACAAATAGAGCTATAGTAAAGAAAACAAGAAAACTATTTTATTTGTGGAGAAAGGCATGAGTATAGAGCTCTGTGTTTCAAACACAAACAGTATCTTTAAACTGAATAGTTGTATAAAGTTTAGTTTTTTAAGATTAAGAACTTCAACCGTAGCCTACATATTAAAAATATGCAACACATTAATGGTTCTGTTCTGGTTAAAGTGCTTTAGCGAACCACAAGTAAAGTACTATACTGTTGCTTGTTTTACTTATTTTGCACGTCTTCTGACTCAGATGTAGTTAAAAACTGATGGAAGAGCTTGCAGGACCAGTTTTCTCGAAAAAAAGGAACAAAAAACAAAGAGTGGGCAGGCAGTAAAAAATATAAAACCATGGAAATACATGCTTCAAATGCAGTTTTTGGAGCAGCATTTGGAAATGAAAAGGTAGAGAAACATAAACAGTCAGAAGTAGGGTAATTATTATTATTATTATTATTATTATTATTATTATTATTATTATTATTATTATTATTATTATGATTTCCATTACACGAGAGTAGATGATAAAACTTCATGCTGATTTGAACTCGGCTCTCGCCAAGATAAATACCAACTAAGACGTAGCTTTACAGTAAACTAATGTGATCCATATGTGTCGCCATCCATTTACGTTTCCTTCCATATGATGATGTAGATATCCTTCTGTCTAGTGTTAATGGCTGAAGTGTAATGCTGGCTCCAGGGATCAGCTTATTTTGCCTCCCTGGCGCATCAGCACACACAATGGCTGTGATGCTGGCTCCGGGGATCAACCACAGTGCGGCCTCCCCAGCGCAACAGCATGACAACCGTCTGGGTTGAGCTAAGTAGGGTACATCTCTGGGGTCTTCAAGTGGGCACCTTCCATCCTCAGTGTTTCGTCGACTAGCCTGTGACACCTCAAGAGGGCTCGACGGTGATTCTGGCGTCCCAGCATCACCCCCCTCCGTCCCCCACTCAACTCAGCCCAGCTTACTTACCTGTACATCAGCGTTTCTTTCTTTCTATTGTGCTTGAGATCCCCAGCCAGAATCTTTCCGTCTCAACCACAGCCAGTTGCTGCTCCTCTCTGCTGCTTCAGATAAGTTCTTCACTTTGCGATGCAACTCTTGGCCACTGAATCCGACGTCTCTGAGAAACCGGGTTGTAGAGTGTGCCACAAATCCTCGACAACCCACTTCCACTGGGTAAACCCGGACTCTCCATCCTCGCTGTTCCGCTTCAGTGACTAGTTGAGCATACCACAGTTTCTTCCAATCATACGCCTCATCTACAGCATCCTCCCCATGGCACTGTTAACTCTACCAGATGAACAAGGTGTGCTGATCCAGACCACATGACAATATCTGGTCGAAGGTTAGTGGTGGCAATCTCAGGTGGAAAAATAAGCCATTGACCAACATCTGCCAGCATTTTCCAGTCTCTAGCAGCTTCCAGTTGTCCTGGGCGAGGATTGGTTTTAACACCTTTTCTTGGTGGTTGCTCTCCTGGGCAGAGGAATGTTGTCTTTTGTGTGTAATGTTTTGATGGAACAGGTTGCAACTTATTGGTCATGTTACGCTTATTATTATTATTATTATTATTATTATTATTATTATTATTATTTATTTCTTAGTAGATGCCGTTATCCAGGGTGACTTACAATTGTTACAAAATATCAGAGTACAAAGTATCACATTACAAAATATCACATTAACGAATATCAACTATTTTATAAACTACAATAAAATCAGTAGCAAATAAGATCAAATTCAAATAAGCAGCGGTGTAGCATGGTAGAAACAAGGAAGGGAAAAGACTAGGCAAGCAGCAGAGTTTTGGATGAGCTGGAGCAGACGGATAGCAGAGGCAGGAAGGCTGGTCAGGAGGGAGTTGCAGTAGTCAAGGCGGGACAGTACCAGGGCCTGAACTAGGAGCTGCGTGGAGTAATTGGTGAGAAAGGGGCGAATTCTTTGTATGTTGCTGAGGAAGAAGCGACAGCAGCGTGCCAGAGTAGAGATGTGCTGAAAGTAGGAGAGGGGGGTCAAGGGTGACACCAAGGTTCTTGGTGGATGAGCAGGGAGAGAGGGTGGTGGATTCAAGCAGAATAGAGATCGAGATAGAGATCAGCAGTGGGAGAGAAAGGGGGGAAGAAAAGGAGGTCTGATTTGGAGAGGTTGAGTTTGAGATGATGCAAGTGCATCCAGGAGGAAATGGTCAAAAGGCAGGTAGTGATATGGGAGGAAATGTTGGTCAGAAGGGGGAAAGGAGAGGAAAATATGGGCATCATCAGCATAGAAATGATACGAGAAGCCATGGGAGGAGATGAGGGGACCCTGGAGGGGGTGTAGAGAGAAAACAGGAGGGCTCCCAGTACTGAGCCTTGGGGGACCTGTCAAAAGAGAACAAGAGGCAGAGGGTAAGACATGCCAGGACACCTGGTACGTGTGATCAGTGAGGTAGGAGGAGAACCAGGCAAGAGCAGTGCCGGAGAGTCCCAGGTTAGTGAGGGACAGGAGAATAGCGTGGTCGACTGTGTCAAAGGCTGCAGAGAGGTCGAGGAGAATTAGGACAGAGGAGAGGGAGGCAGCATAGGCAGAGAATAGAGATTAATGTGTTTTATTCCATTTAATGAATACCTGGCAACTTCAGATTTCTTAAAGGTAATTACACAGAAAATCAGAAAATTGACACGCCCTATCTGTTACAATGTAATTGAAAGCTGCTTACTCTTTAATTTGCATCTAATTATTGAATGATCAAGCTGAGAGCTTACCAGTCATGTCAGGGTGCAGCAGTTATACAGTACCCCTTCCTTAATATTTGTATTCCCAAGCATGAGGTTACAAATGAAGAGCCCCTTTTTGAGTCCTGCACCACAACACTTTTAAGGCTAGGTTTGCAAGTTACCATATTTCTAGAAGGGGAATTCAATTGTATAAACTTGAGTAATTTAGGTCTCCAGCTTATCCCCTGCTACTTAGAAATGAAATCATTTCCCAACGGAAGCTATTCTGTTCTTTTTCATCCTGGAGAGTAACTGCAATAATTCTAATTAAAATGCACTAGGGAGCCTACTTTTATTAGTATTTAAAACTGACACAGCTTCATTCTGCTGTTATAGAAAATGTGACTGAATATTAAATATAATTTCTAACATTTCACTTCTATATGTATGTTCTGTATCTGTTGGGAACCAGTAAGTAAAAACACAAATGACTAAAATATCAAGCATAATCTCACCCGATATTACAATATTTATCTTCACCTAGGGGACCTACATTCTGATTCACATGAACAATGAATATAGAGTGGTAACCTGTTGTGTTACCTCTTACTTACCATAGGATTTATAGATATGTGAAGTAAGTTGTATCACATTTATTGGAGAAAACAAACTAAAATGTACACTGTATTTGTCTGAGAATTGCAACATGGATATAAGAAAACCAAAAGACACAATCATAACGGTAACAACAACAAAAAAAAAACTGTTGGGTGCACTGTTCAGAATTTGCCACACTGGGTGAAATAGTATAACATTAATGCACAAAAGAAACGCAACACTGAGGTCTAATGGATTTAAGATATCAAACAAAATCACAGAAAATGTGAACAAAAATACAGATCAAAGAATCATAAGTTTTCAGAATGAAACATGACTGTTGTATTCAACTACAGTATTTTAATAAGCAGGCAGAGGCAGAGGTACGATCAGACAGCATCTCTTTATTTTGATTAACAGGAACATAACAGCAACAAACCAGATGCCTCTGCAATCCCATAATAACCTGAGCTTGCCAAGTACGGCAATCCACATAGAACACACCTAATACATAACAATGACACACTGTCAAAATGAAAATATTACAAAGTTCATATCGGGTATGACCTCCCTGAGCATTAACACAATCCTGGCAGCGTTGTTGCATAGACCTGCTCTGGATAGACTGCTGTGGGATGTTCTGCCACTCTTCCTGTGCAGCTGCAGCCAGCAGGTGAAGGTTGGCTGGTCACGGTTGTCTCCTCTGGATGGCACTGGCGATTTTGTCCCACAGATGTTCTATTGGACTCAGGTCAGGAGAAAGGCCTCAGCATTGTTTTCTTGAAGTCGTGCAATTGTAATCCTAGCACTTCCGGATTGGCTTGCATGAATGGAAAAATTCCTCAAGGACTTTGTCAATGTATCGCTGAGCAGTAAGGTTTCCCTCAATCTGCACCAAAGTCGTTCTTGTGTTAAAGGAGATTCCTCCCCACATCATCACACTTCCATCGCCCCACCGGTTGGCTTGAACAATGCAACAGTCAGCATAACGCTCCCCACGACGTGGTAGGCCGGTGTAGTGACCCTCTGCCTTACAGGACGTGACCTGTCCCTCACAGAGGCGGTTTCCTGGTTTCTGTGGACTAGTCTGCTAATTGTTGAAGCAGAACATCTCATTCTCCGAGCAACTTCTCACAGACAGGCCGCCTTCAATCATGCCGATAGCAACCAGGTGATCTTTATTACTCAAGCGGGGCATGCTCGTATCTTTCACTGTTCTTGCGTTAATTAAAATCATGTGTTTTCGAATGGCTATTTATGCAGATTCTTTATCAACTCATTTTGGCAATTTTAACTCAACTCAAATACTAAACACTGAGCACCTGGCGTTTTTATGAAATCACATACCTTGAGCTCAGTATTTTATTATCCCAAAGAACAATACTACTCAAACAAACAAACCTATATGCTTACTATTTAAAATGTAAATAACATTATGCATGTACCCAATGAGCTACTGATGTAAAACTTAGACCGTTGCATTTTCATTGTGCATCAGTATGTGTATATATATATATATATATATATATATATATATATATATATATATATATATATATATATATATACCCAACCCATCGTTTAAACATTGCCATTCAGTTTACTGCAGGTAGTTTACATGTTTACAAAATTTTAAATGTGGTAGCCTTAATGAAGAGTATTAGCAATGTGCCTGACAATAATACAGTATGTGGCATCGGTTGATTAATGCAAACAGCAGGTTGCCCTAAATATATTCTTCCATAAAAGCAAGCAAAAAAAACAGCAATGTGTCTGCAGGTGAAATCAGTAAGGTATGTGTGGTAGCAACTAAATTTATGGAATGCCTGTCTAAATGACTATAATAATTAGATAAGTGTTATAATTGAGTCAGGCCATACAAAATATAATTAAGTGATATTACATCAAATAGTCATAATTAATCAGTTCTCTGTTTTTGACTGTGATTTACATTTTTTTAATTTGACATATATATATATATATATATATATATATATATATATATATATATATATATATATAGCTCTGGAAAAAATTAAGAGACCACTGCAAAACTATCAATTTCTCTGGTTTTGCTATTTATAGGTATGTGTTTGGGTAAAATGAACATTTTTGTTTTATTCTATAAACTACTGACAACATTTCTCCCAAATTCCAAATAAAAATATTGTCATTTAGAGCATTTATTTGCAGAAAATGACAACTGGTCAAAATAACAAAAAAGATGCAGTGTTGTCAGACCTTGAATAATGCAAAGAAAATAAGTTCATATTCATTTTTAAACAACACAATACTAATGTTTTAAATTAAGAAGAGTTCATAAATCAATATTTGGTGGAATAACCCTAATAAAATTATTTTATTATTTTAATTATTTTAGCCTGTCTGCATACGACATGCCTTTTAAACCCTGGATAATTCTGGTTGCTCTTCTTTGCACTCTTTCTAGAGTAGCAATATCCTTTTTGTAATGAGGTGACCAGAACTGAACACAATATTCTAGGTGAGGTCTTACTAATGCATTGTAGAGTTTTAATATTACTTCCCTTGATTTAAATTCAACACTTCTCACAATATATCCGAGCATCTTGTTGGCCTTTTTTATAGCTTCTCCACAACATAAACTCCTAGGTCTTTTTCATAGTTCCCTTCTTCAATTTCAGTATCTCCCATATGATATTTATAATGCACATTTTTATTGCCTGCATGCAATACTTTACACTTTTCTCTATTAAATTTCATTTGCCAAGTGTCTGTCCAATTCTGAATGCTGTCTAGATAATTTTGAATGACCTTTGCTGCTGCAACAGTGTTTGCCATTCCTCCTATTTTTGTGTCGTCTGCAAATTTAACGAGTTTGCTTACTATACCAGAATCTAAATCATTAATGTAGATTAGGAATAGCAGAGGACCTAATGCTGATCCCTGTGGTACACCACTGGTTACCTCACTCCATTTTGTGATTTCTCCTCTAATCAGTACTTTCTTGAACCCACGACCCTCTGGTCAAGAGTCTAGAGCCCTAACCACTACTCCACACTACTGCAATAGTTGCATTAAATGTCCTATTTTGTTTTTTTGTAAACAAAAGACCACCCAACCTGCTTAGTTTGTGTAGACATGTTCTGGTGTAACGGATTGGCATTTCAGCCCAGAGAGCTGAATGCAAAGGCAAGGACTGCACACAAACCCTAACTTAATGGTTCAAAGATGCACATCTTACCATTCAACTAAAGAGCAAGCTCTGTATTCAAGAGATAAGTATGACGTTTGCGGATATCAGTACTATCTCATAAGCAGCTAGAAGGAGGTCCATTACACCGGCAAGTGGTGAAATCAGGAAGATCAGGAAATGAAAGGTAATCACATTATCTCCAAAAGGCTTTGCTTCCCAGGGAATAATCCCCTTAAATTACTGGTTTTAAATAGAAACTGCCCATCTTCACCTGCACAGTTTTACATCCTAAAGCGTGAGTGTGACTTGGTGGGTAGCCAAAAAGCTGGCTAATGTTAACAAGTAACAAAGAGGAATACCATTTAATTTGACTAGATAAATGGTCAAATTAGTTGTCACGTTGAACTAGCAAATGATATTATTATTATTTGTTTATTTAGCTGGCGCCTTTATCCAAGGCGACTTACAGAGACTAGGGTGTGTGAACTATGCATCAGCTGCGGAGTCACTTACAACAACGTCTCACCCTAAGGACAGAGCACAAGGAGGTTACTCACATAACCTAATAAACTACATTGCTTGTACATTTTAAAAACTAAAACTATAAAGCAATTATTTAATTAAGCACATTGGTAATCTGGAGCTCCAGCAAATTTTTCTACGTCCTTTAGCGCTGAATAAATGAAATCAAAGGTCCACAGGTCCATGTTTTATTAAATGGTCAGTTGGAGTTCTATTAAAACTGATGGGTTACATTTTGAAAGGCCAGCAGTTAGTCTCAGGTGTCAGAAACCAGGTCAAGAAATGTCAGCAGCCCATTAGCTTTGAAAAGATTTCCACCCATCATCACTTCTGTGTAACAGGCTATAAATCAATGTTTAGAAGGAAAATTAAGAGAAATACTATTTGACAATTGTGAAGTAGAGTACTAACACTATTAGACTGATGTTTCAAGCATGTCCGGTCTTCCTATTTTAACTTTGATAATGCTACATTTATTATGTCACTGCCAGGTTAGTGGATGAGATAAGAATAAGGCAATTTTACTTCAAAAGTGCTAGTGCGATTAGTCATGGCTAATGCAGACTGTAAATGGTGTCAAGAACTCTTGGCCAAAGTTTAATGAAACTTTATCAACATATTCAATCATTCATTTTAAAAAAAGGAAGTACTTTTTTTAGTATTTGAGATTGCCTACAGAGGAGACTGGGGCTTATTAATTTGTTTTTTATTTGATTATATACAGGGATGTCACAAAGACGGCCGGAGTGGGTGGCGTCAGACCAGAAACAGGAACACAAACGACAGAGAGATGTGGTTTGGTATAAGCTGGGCGCGTGATCGCGCTCAGCATTTAATAAACAGAAAATAAAAGGTTTTAAACACAAAAACACGGGACACGGCACTACACGCCAAAATAAACAGGTAGACAAAACGGACTAGACAGTACACAGACAGACAGACAAACGAAACACGGTGAGTGAGACAGTTCTTTCCTTATTATTATTATTATTATTATTATTATTATTCTTTTTACCTCCTTCTCCACACTCGTTCTCCACTCACCGAACACCTAACCACGAGTGACTAAACGTGCATCTATTTATAGTGTTTGTGCTGGGATTCAATTACTAATTTATTATTGTCACAAAGACGGCCGGAGTGGGTGGCGTCAGACCAGAAACAGGAACACAATAAACAGAGAGATGTGGTTTGGTATAAGCTGGGCGCGTGATCGCGCTCAGCATTTAATAAACAGAAAATAAAAGGTTTGAAACACAAACACACAGGACACGGCACTTGTAGCCAAAATAAAACGACAAACAAAACGGACTACACAGTGCACAGACAGACGAACAAAACACGGTGAGCAGATAACACTAATATTTACGTTCTTATTTATTTTAACTCCTCTCTCTCTCCCGTTCTCCACTCACCGAACACCTAACCCTGACTGCCTAAAAATGTGCCTATTTATACTGTTGTGCTGGGATTCAATTACTAATTAATTATTCACTTGAATCCCAGCACGTGAATTAATTCTGTGCAACCCCGTGCTCACATATTACATTTAACCAGCACGTGAAGTGATTTGTGCTCTCCTCGTGCCTAAATACAAATCTACACTTTTTAAATATACGTGAAACACAGACCCGTTTATATCCCGTGTACCAATGACTATACACCAACATTAACACACGCACGCAACATACAAATGCACACAGGGACGGGGCACATTGCCACAATTATTCACTTGAATCCCAGCACGTGAATTCATTACGTGAAACCCCGTGTTCACATATTATATTTTAAATGCACGTGCGTGATGTGCAATCCCGTGCCTAAATACAAATATACACTTTTTAAATACACGTGAAACACAGACCCGTTTATATCCCGTGTACCAATGACTATACACCAACATTTACACACGCAACATACAACACATAACACACAATTGCACACAGGGGCGGGGCACATTGCCACATATACCCCCCCTTGTGCGCAGCACACATGGCCTCAACGGCCACCTCCCCCCTTAAAAATCCAGCAGTCCAGGACAAAGTCTCGGGCTGGGAAGGGAGGCTTCAGTGGGCCCATGGCTGGCCATGCTGTCAGCACCCCTGCCGGTAGTGGCACGGCTGACAGCCTGTTGGTTTGCTCCTGCAGCGAAACTGCTGCTGGGGAAAGTGGTCTCCTGACCTCTCCCCCTGTCTTTGTAGCCGGTAGCTCCCTTTGGTGGGGCTCCGACCACAGTACTGCCGGCAGCGAAGAAGCTGCAGTGGGAGCAGGTCTCCGGACCTCCCCCACGATCTCCGGCAGCGAAACTGCTGCAGTGGGAGCAGGTCTCCAGACCTCCCCCACGATCTCCGGCAGCGAAACTGCTGCAGTGGGAGCAGGTCTCCTGACCTCCCCCACGATCTCCGGCAGCGAAACTGCTGCTGGGGTTGGTGGTCTCCAGACCTCCTCCCCCTTCTTCGTGGCCGGCAGCTCCCCTTTCTGGGGCTCCAGCCACCGTACTCCCTGCGGAGGTACGGGCAGCAGAGGCAGCTCCTGCTCCTCTGCTCCGGGCGGTGGCGGAGGCAGAGGCAGCTCCAGCTCCTCTGCTCCTGGTGGTGGTGGAGGCAGAGGTAGCTCCAGCCCCTCTGCTCCTGGTGGTGGTGGAGGCAGAGGCAGCTCCAGCTCCTCTGCTCCTGGCGGTGGTGGAGGCAGAGGCAGCTCCAGCTCCTCTGCTCCTGGCGGTGGTGGAACCAGCAGGTATTCACCCTCTGCTGGTGGAGGTGGGAGGGGCCAGCAGTCCTCCCACTGCGGTGAAGGTGGAACCAGCAGGTATTCACCCTCTGCTGGTGGAGGTGGGAGGGGCAAGCAGTCCTCCCACTGCGGTGGAGGTGGAACCAGCAGGCATTCACCCTCTGCTGGTGGAGGTGGGACCAGCAGGTATTCACCCTCTGCTGGCAGCTTGGGTCCTAGGGCTGTGGAAGCCCCGACTTCCCTCTCTTCGGGCTGTGGACGCACCGACTCCTCCCTTTTGGGCTGTGGACGCCCCGACTCCTCCCTGTTGGGCTGTGGACGCACCGACTCCTCCCTGTTGGGCTGTGGACGCACCGACTCCTCCCTGTTGGGCTGTGGACGTTCGGGCTCCCCCCACTCAGGCGTAGGACGTTCGGGCTCCTCCCACTCAGGCGTAGGACGTTCGGGCTCCTCCCACTCAGGCGTAGGACGTTCGGGCTCCTCCCACTCAGGCGTAGGACGTTCGGGCTCCTCCCACTCAGGCGCAGGACGTTCGGGCTCCTCCCGCTTGGGCTGTGGACGCTCAGGCTCCTCCCGCTTGGGCTGTGGAGGCAAAACCAGCAAGCATTCTTCCTCTGCTGGTGGAGACGGGGACAGCAGGCATTCTTCCTCTGCTGGTGGACCTGCTACCTGGGCTGCTGTTCCACTTATAACTGCTTCCAGGTAGCTGAGGACCAACCCCACACCTTCCTCCCAGGTGCTTACGGTCTGTTCCCTCGCATAAGCCTCCCATCGTTCCCTATCCATAAACTCCAGGAACTGGACGACTACTGGGATAGACTGGGCCTCCAGCCCAGCATTTTCCAGCATCCAGTCCCGCATTTTGATGGCGTCTTCTGCCATTTTTTTTGTTTTTTTTTCTTTTTTAAATCCAAACTGCGGTTCCTGCTCTGGCCTGAGTCCTGGAGGCGCTGTCGATCCCACGCAGGACACCACGTGTCACAAAGACGGCCGGAGTGGGTGGCGTCAGACCAGAAACATGAACACAAACGACAGAGAGATGTGGTTTGGTATAAGCTGGGCGCGTGATCGCGCTCAGCATTTAATAAACAGAAAATAAAAGGTTTTAAACACAAAAACACGGGACACGGCACTACACGCCAAAATAAACAGGTAGACAAAACGGACTAGACAGTACACAGACAGACAGACAAACGAAACACGGTGAGTGAGACAGTTCTTTCCTTATTATTATTATTATTATTATTATTATTATTATTATTATTATTATTATTATTATTATTATTCTTTTTACCTCCTTCTCCACACTCGTTCTCCACTCACCGAACACCTAACCACGAGTGACTAAACGTGCATCTATTTATACTGTTTGTGCTGGGATTCAATTACTAATTAATTATTCACTTGAATCCCAGCACGTGAATTCATTACGTGAAACCCCGTGTTCACATATTATATTTTAAATGCACGTGCGTGATGTGCAATCCCGTGCCTAAATACAAATATACACTTTTTAAATACACGTGAAACACAGACCCGTTTATATCCCGTGTACCAATGACTATACACCAACATTTACACACGCAACATACAACACATAACACACAATTGCACACAGGGGCGGGGCACATTGCCACAAGGGATCAATGGCTTCCAGGATCCTCACTATAAAAAATGTCCAGCGCCACTGGCTGCACAGTTTTAAATTGGATTCAGAAGAACACATTATTTTTAATGCCAGCTACTGATTTCTATTTGACATGCAGAGGTGTTTGAATGTCAGCTCTACATATATATCATTGTTCTATCTAGGGGATATATTTGAATGACGGGCAGTTATAGTGATTCCATCTGTTTTTATTGTTTTGCATTATACGGTATTCCAATTCAGCACCATTAGCTCGTGAGTATTTAATATAATGTAAAACCGTGGTCCAATTTACTAATATATTTTACTAGTGTTTTAGGCCTTGTTCTATGAAATGCTGCCATATCAAAAAAAAAAACCCCAAAAACATGAATGACTTTGTAAATCAGGCCCATTGCTTTTAAGGTAACTACACAGGTAATTTGAAAGAAAAAAATTGTGGTGCCTGATCTTTTTAGTCTGATTCAAAAATAGAAAATGAGTTGCTTTAGTTACTCAGTAATGTTTAATTCATTCATTAATGAACACCATCAATGCTTCTGTATACTGGGGGAGATATGTAGTATGGTGACAGCAATAGTAAGTCAATTCAGATTGAAAAATAAAATACCAAAATACTGAACTTGTCACTGTATTCCAGTTCCAATTGCTTTTATCTCCTTTGTGTTGTTTGAATGTACTGTGTGATTGTACTGTAAGTCAAGATAACAACCCGGCAGTAATCCCTGGGCAGCTGTGAATAAGAGATTCTAACAAAGAAAACCAAGTCCTATGAAAAGAATGGGCTCACCTGCTGTAGTTACAATGGGGTCAACTCAATGCAGATTGGGAATGAAAACAAAATCTAGTCACTTTACCTCTATGTACAGGTATCTCCCAATCTGCAGTCTTAATATTAATATCAATATTGTCAGTAACTGAGTAAATACAACCTGTACACATTGACCCTTGTATTTCTACAGAGCAGGGACAATAGATACAGGTCCAGGTTATCACACACAGCCCTGTCACTCACCTAAATGCCGAACTGATTGGGACATAGATACAGCTCCAGGTTATCACACACTGCCCTGTCACTCACCTAAATGCAGAATTGATTCGGACCACACTCTTCTTGACAAGAGAGAAATTCAGTCTGCGTTGTTATTCACTCAGGGTTTCTTCTGATCATTACTGCCATTGCATTCAATTATGCTGTATCATGTGTTGGGATTTGTGACATGTACAAAAGTCTGCTACTACCAGGGCTCTAAGAAATTCGCAGATTCTTAAGGTAAAAAAAAAAATCTTTTGAAGACAAACAATAGTCTGTATTGCTTTATCCCATATACTATCATAGCTTAATGAGCATATTGGTGTTATTATACAGTGCATACCTTTTTCTTTTTTTATCACATTTTAATTAATTTATTTTTGTAATAAAAATGTAGTGTCAAATTATTATTTTCTCCCAATTTGGAGTGCCCAATCGCTTTTCTCCTCACCACAGCAATTCCCCACCTGAAGGTTCAGTGAGCGTCCTGGAATCCCACAACCAAGCCAGCTTCCTTTTTCACCCAGGAACTCGAGAGCGGATGTCAGCGAGCTACTGACCTCTGGAAGACAAACGCCAGCTTGCAGGTCTCTGCTTTTGAGCTCACTGGGCACCTGGCCTAAAGGTTTGCTGTAGCTTGATGAAGAGAAATTCCCTGCAGATTTTTCTTCCCTAACCCTTCGGAGTCCCTAGCAAAGACTGGTCTACTTCACAAAGCCAGGGTGCAGACCTGTGCTGTATGACTCACACTGTGCACTACACAGCTGCGTTTCTACTAGGTGAGCCACTCGGGACCCCACATTAATATACCTACCGGTCAAAAGTTTTAGAACACCTCCATTTTTCCAGTTTTTATTGAAATTTACGCAGTTTAATGTCTCAATGTATTCTGAAATTAAAGCATAGAACAAATAAACAATTGGAGATAAAAAAGAAATCATGGAATCGTTTTGTTTAACAAAATTTAATCTAAATTTTTGACTCATCAAAGTAGCCACCTTTTGCAGATATAACAGCCGAACACTCTCGTGGCATTCTTTCTACAATGGAAATCAAATATTGTTTGGAAAGTTCTTCCCAACACTGTTGCAGAAGTTCCCACAAATGTGTTGCACTTGTAGGTTGCTTTGCTTTCACCCTTCTGTCCAATTCATCCCAAACCAGCTTGATGGGGTTTAAGTCTGGAGACTGTGCTGGCCATTCCATGATTCGAAGCTTACCGTCTTGTTCTTTTCTTCTAAGCTAGTTCTGACATAGCTTGGAGGTATGTTTTGGGTCATTATCTTGCTGTAGGATGAACCCCTGACCAACTAGGCGTATACCAGAGGGTATTGCATGGCGCTGCAAAATGCTGTGGTAGCAGTTTTGGTTCAGGGTGCCACTCACTCTGTGCAAGTCGCCGACTCTGGATCCAGCAAAAGAGCCCCAGACCATCACGCTTCCTCCTCCATGTTTGACAGTTGGTGTCACACACCGAGGAACCATCCTTTCGCCTACTCGACGGCGTACAAAAACCCTGCGTGACGAACCGAAGATTTCAAATTTTGATTCATCGGTCCATAAGACCTTCTTCCAGTCTTCAGTAGTCCACTGGCGGTGCTTCATGGCCCAGGCAAGCCTCTTTTTCTTATTTTTCCATCTTAGCAATGGCTTTCTTACTGCCACTCGACCTGTCAAACCTGCAGCTCAAAGTCTTCTCTTCACAGTTGAAACTGAGACTTGCTTACTTCGACCAGTGTTAAGCTGTGCTTGAATCTGTTGTCCTGTGAGCCGCCTATCACGCAAGCTGTTGACTCTCAGAAACTTGTCTTCTGATTCTGTTGTGGCTTTGGGTCTGCCAGACCTCTTCCTGTCAGAGTTTCCTCCAGTTTCCAAGTGCCTTTTGATGGTGTAGGAAACTGTACTCACTGACACCTTGGCTTTCTTTGCAATTTCTCTGAAGGAAAGTCCTACACTTTTAAGGGTTATAATGGTCTGTCTGTCTTCCTTTGTTAAATGCCTTTTTCTCGCCATTATGAGAGAAATATACTACTTCCTGCAGTACAATACTGTACAAATAATGCTTAAGAGGGTGTAGTAACACAGTCTGTTCCAACACTGCTTTTATACAGACAGAGGGTTTGTAAGTAATCAACAAAAGTTGGGACATCTGTAGGAATTGTTAGCATCAACTTTCAAGGCTTAATTTACTTCCATTGCTGCAGAACAGCTAAGTTGTTAACCCATTACTTGTTCCCTGAAAAAGGCCTTTTTGTATAACTCTGAAATGTACATTATTTTTCAGTTTTTGGTAACCTAAACTTTTTTTTTAAACCTCTGGCAGTTTACCGCTTACCTTTGTACCATTTCAGGTTATTCACTGGACTTGAACTGCTTAAATTTCAATAAAAACTGGAAAAATGGGGGTGTTCTAAAACTTTTGACCGGTAGTGTATGTCAGCATAGTTTTCAAGAACATACTGTGTCAGAGGGGATTTAAATCAGCATTCTGGTCTTACACATTATATATTAAATTATTTATACCAACAACCTCATGTTAATACAATACCTGTCATCCTGTATTTGTATCTTCTATTTAGATCAAATTAAATACAGTACAATGTAAAAAAAAAAAAAAAAAAAAAAACTCTTTCTTTCATCTCTTTATTTCTTTGCAGGTTTCCATGGAAACTAGGTTAAAGTTAAGGTGAAGGGAATTAAATCATTTGATTTTGGTGATTTGTAGAAATGTCATTTTTGTAAATTACTTGACATTAGCACTTAGAAACTGACGGTTTAAAATTTGAATTCCATATCAGTTGACACCTCAGGGGTGTGGTAATTGAGTTTGTGTTATGGCTGTTGACAATTCACTGTGGCTGTCATCTGTTCTATTAATTTTCTAAAAAAAGGGAAAATTGTTAGTGTACAAGGCATTTATTGAGTTACACTGTTTGAGTGACATTATATAAAGGCATTTCAGTCAGGACAACCTTGCGTTAAATAACCATCTTTACAATGGTTGAATTAAAAATAAGATGTAGAATAAAATAGTTGGAGCACAACCTCATCCTTCGGAGCATTATGGTGCCGCCAGCTTAAAAAAACCCAAAGAATAAAATAATAAATCTATGCAACGTGTTTACGACATAGGTTTATATACCTTATAGGTTGATGGAAACTTGCCGGTAATTGGCTTGTAGATGTGACCAATTAATGAATGTGATGTTCTAGGAGCTTTTATTAATGGTACTATAGATTTCCTGCCTGAAAACCTTGCAAACTTTATAGTCTTACTGCTCAACTAATGGAGCCTGGCTCTTTTAGAGCACTGGATCTGATGGACCAGCATCCCATCTCATCACAGACATGGGGGAATTCATTACAATAGCTACATCTATAGCACTGAATAAATGCCTACCCATGTGTACATATTTATCAAATTGATACTGTATATGCAAGCAGCTTACATATGAATATATGAATTCCCCTGTAGTGCTGGAGATGCCACTCTAAGTGAACCTCTAAGGCACAGACAAGCCTCTCTGAGGATTGATCTGAGTACAAGGTGCTGCAAGCAGCAGGCTTGGGAAGGGGGATGGAAATTGTAAAGGTGAGGAGGGGTTCACTGGAAAACATCCTGTGTTATATAGAGCAGCAACACTTCCAAATGTGCAGGCAGTTTTTCCTAAAAGTAATCCATATAGGTAAAAGTGATACACGGAATTTGTTTGTGGGTGTTTAGTTTTAAAAAGTGGGGGAAAAAAACACATCCTACAAACAATGACCATAAGACAATTGATGTTCTGTTTTAATTTACTGTTTTATGGACAGCAGTTGAAGCTAATAAAAATAAACTGTTATGCAAAAGTTTAGGAAAGAGCAATGCAGGGATTAGATGGGAAGTCAGTCTGCTGTGCAATTGTCCAAATAAAATGATTGCAGGTGTGGTAATGTGGCTATATGGAGACTGTCGTTGTGTCATACAGCAGTCTCCGTGTAAAGGAACACCTCTTAAGAGAACACTTCGCCAAAGGGAACACCATTGTGGTGAAACAGATTTTTCCCATTGTAAATGCTCCAGCTAAAGGAACAGGAACTTCACTTAAAAGAACACCTTCTTGGTACCGATAGTGATTCGTTCACAATGGAGACAGTACTGTTTTGTAAAAAAGCACCTTGTCATCACGAGAGTGTCTTGAGGGACACTGACTGGTTTATCAAATCATTCTAGAACTGGTGTCATAGCATTGAATTGTTTTGTATACTGATTTCCATGAGTGCACCTCATCGCTACAAAATGGCTCTGCGCCGATGTTTCTCTCGTAACATTAGTTTGTCTGTTTCTTTATTATTATAGTTCATTAACACACTTGCCTACATGACTGCTTTCCCATTACCTTTTTATAATAGAAAAGTTAATTTAAAATCTGATTATTTTGTTAAAGATTAATTTAAGAAGGCTGCTGAAGGAAGTAAAACCACTCTTTTCTTCTAAAAGCTTTGCCTGTATCAATCAATATGTCGACTACTGGGGAGAAAGTGTATCCTGCTCTACATGCAATGCTGGAGCTATCCCTATGAAATCATATCAAATATTCCCAATCAAGGTTCATTGGGGTAGTTTGTTTTAAAATACTGCATGAGTAAAGATTTATTGATTTGTATAAGTCCTGTATATCATTCTCAAAAGAAGCTGATACATTTGTATTTGGACAAGTCTGTGAAAAATTAACTATTCTTTTTTTTTTTACTGTAGTTTTGGCCATAATGAGCATGACCTTGGATAAAAAAAGCATGGATTGGATTCACTAAAACATGTAAAATCATGCGAAACTAAAGAACAGTGAAAAAATGTGAACACACTACATTAAGGTGACAAAAGGTACAATGAATATTAAAACAAATAACATTGAAATATCAGTGCGGTGCGTGGTGTTCTTTAAACAGTAAAGAACATTGGTACATTTTTCACAGCCATCGATAGTAGTTTAAGGACCCAAAGGCTTTCAGTATCAAACTCTGATACATCACTTTACATTATACCCACAGAATTGCAATAAAATTATCCATACAGTACATAAGAACATAAGAAAGTTTACAAACGAGAGGATGCCATTCGGCCCATCTTGCTCATTTGGTTGTTAGTAGCTTATTGATCCCAGAATCTCATCAAGCAGCTTCTTGAAAGATCCCAGGGTTTCAGCTTCAACAACATTACTGGGGAGTTGGTTCCAGACCCTCACAATTCTCTGTGTAAAAAAGTGCCTCCTATTTTCTGTTCTGAATGCCCCTTTATCTAATCTCCATTTGTGACCCCTGGTCCTTGTTTCTTTTTTCAGGTCAAAAAAGTCCCCTGGGTCGACATTGTCAATACCTTTTAGAATTCTGAATGCTTGAATCAGATCACCGCATAGTCTTCTTTGTTCAAGAATGAACAGATTCGATTCTTTGAGCCTGTCTGCATACAACATGCCTTTTAAACCCGGGATAATTCTGGTTGCTCTTCTTTGCACTCTTTCTAGAGCAGCAATATCCTTTTTGTAACAAGGTGACCAGAACTGATCACAATCTAGGTGAGGTCTTACTAATGCATTGTAAAGTTTTAACTTAACTTCTTTCATTTCTTTGAGTACTATTGAGAGGATCTCATCCAGCCCAGGGGATTTGTTTATTTTAAGAGCTCCTAGTCCCTTTAACACTTCTCCCTCTGTTATGCTAAAGTTATTTAAAACTGGATAGGAACAGGTCGACATGTGGGGCATGTTGTCCGTATCTTCCTTTGTAAAAACTTGTGAAAAGTAATCATGTAATATATTTGCTATTTTTTTTCTTGGTCTATGATTTTACCATTTGTATCTCTTAGACATTTAACATCCTCTTTGAATGTTCTCTTGCTGTTTTAATATTGGAAAAACATTTTGGAATTGGTTTTAGCCCCCTTAGCAATTTCATTTCTATCTCTCTCTTGGCCTTTCTAACTTCCTTTTTGACCTGTGTTTGCAGTTCCAAGTACTCTTTCCGTGTACTTTGTTTTTGGTCCCTTTTAAACCTCTGTGAAAGTGCCTTTTTTGCTGAATATTTTTTTAAATTGATCTATTAAACCATCTTGGCCATTTTGTTTTAGATTTAGATTTGTCTACTTTTGGGATGTAATTGTTTTGCACCTCTAGTACTACATTTTTAAAAAATAGCCATCCTTTTTCTGTGGATGTTTTCTCCATTTTACTCCAATCTACTTCTGTTAGTCTCTGTTTCATACCTTCATAGTTTGCTTTTCTAAAATTCTAAACCTTAGCGTTAGTCATTACTTTTTGGGTTTTAAAAATCACTTCAAATGAGACCATGTTGTGGTCTGAGTTTGCCAGTGGTTCTCTGACCTCTGTTTTAGTTATTCTGTCTTTGTTATTTGAAAAGACTAAATCAAAGCATGCCTCCCCTCTAGTCAGTGCCTTGACAAATTGTGTTAGGAAGCAGTCATTTGTCATTACCACCATTTCAATTTCATCCGTTGTGCTCCCCACTGGGTTTTCCCATTTTATATTGCTCGGCGTCTCAATTTGGCGGTCTATACCATGCTCCTATTGTTATGCCCTTTGAATTGTTGTCCATTATTCTTACCCATAGTGATTCTGCATTGTTTTCTTCATCCAGATTTAACACCTGGGCTTCAAGACTATTTCTTATGTATAGCGCTACCCTCCGCCTCTTCTGTCCTGCCTGTCTTTCCTATACAGTGTATGCCCACTAATATTATATTCATCATCATCACTCTCAGACAACCAAGTTTCTGTAACACCTATCACATCGTAGTTACTTGTTAGTGCAGTAGCTTCAAGTTCTAACATTTTGTTTTTGAGACTTCTAGTATTTAGATAAATACATTTAATGGCTGTCTTGCCCTTGTTGCCCTTGTTGATGTGGTCTCCTTTCTGTTTTTTTTTCTTTTCTCCCCCCTTCCTTTCTAGTTTAAATGCTTCTGAACCTCCTCAATGATCCTTTCTCCGAGTAGATTGGTTCCCTTTTTGTTTAAGTGCAATCTGTCCCACCTGTATAGATAGTCCTTGTTGTAGAATGTGCTCCAATGTTCAAGAAAGATGAAGCCTTCCTGTGTGCACCACAATTTCAGCTATGCATTTTGATTTTGTATTTCCAGCTGTCCGTTTGCTCCTTTGCATGGTAGTATCCCAGAAAATACCACAGTTTTGGTCTTGTCTTTTAATTTCCTTCCTAGCTCTCTGAATTTGTTTTGTAGGGATCTTGGCCTGTCTCTTCCAATGTTGTTTGTACCGATGTGGACGACTACTACTGGGTCGTCTCCTGTTCGTTCTCAGTGATGTGCTTGACAGAGGCTCCTGGAAGGCAGCACACTGTTGTAGTAAGGGGGTCCAGACTGCGAACTGAACTTGCCGTGTTTCTCAGCCCCAACAATCATGACCTCCCTTGTTTTTACTGCCTGGCCAGCACTGTTTATAGGGTCCTGGATGTTTTTCCTTTTGTTCTCTTGATGTTGGTTTTGATCATCTAAATTTTGAAGTGGCTCTTCTATTTCCCTGGTGGCTGTCAGTCTGCTAGGGGTGCTGACTTCCATGAATTGCATGAATTGTGGGTGTGCCAGCTCCTCAGGTTCCTGTTGCTGTCTAATTTCCTGCAGCTCCATTTCTAGCATACTTACTAGTTTAAGCAAGTCCTGGATCGTGCGGCACTTTACACACACTTGGTTGAGCTCTGCTGGGTTTTCTTGGATTTCCCGAGAAAACCCAGGTGATGCTGCAGGTGTCACAGATTACTGGCTTGAAGACCATGTTTTTTTTTTGGAAGTTTAGTTTAGCTTCTGCAGCTGTCAACCTGCTTTCAAACTGCTTCTAACTGCTCTGTACTTTTCCACGACTGTACTTCTCCCACGCTGTCGCTTCCACATGCGGTTCTGCTTCCAACAGTTTGGCAATGGAATACTACACAACAAAGAAAACAGCGTTGTGTGGGGTTCTGAGCACTTGAATACTCTTCCAGTATCTGTTGTTCAGTCAAGGTTTGAAGGCTTCAGAGTTGTCCTTTGTGTCACTAATAAAGCTTTCTACTCTTTTTTTACTAGACGTTGACAAGGACTTTCATTTTCTTTGATAAACTGCATACTGAACATCATCAGGCATCATTAATATGCCCCAAAGAGAGATGCTAGACCAGCTTTTCATCTCTTCAAGATGCATGGCTTTGAAAATAAAGCACAAGCTCCTATGATCTCTTTTCTTAATATGTGTGGAAATATCTGTTAATGATCAGCACTCCTTCTGTGTTGTGATGTATAGCATTTACAGACAATAGCTCTAGTATTAAATTAATAAATGTATAGTTCCCTTTCAATTTAAAGACGACCACCAACAATACTTTTTGGATATGCCTGCCACAGGTTAGGTATTTACTAAACGTTTTATGTCAGAGCTGCCGATAGGCCCCTCCGGAGAGTGACGTCCTCGGTCCCGCCTCCCGAAGGAAGAAACAGTCACTCCATGGAGCTCACTTCCTCTTTTGCTTCTCACAATTAGGTAGGTAAGGTAAGTATACTAACCTCTTCAGTTGCTGTGATTGAGTCTGTGTGAAAGAGCTCTCACTCGAGTTTTTCTGGAGTTCCCCTGGAATATTATATTTCTGGAAGACGCGTGATTTCCTCCAAAGTGACAGTACGGTGTCATCTCTTAGAATTCCACAAACTGTGTTTTCATTCAAATAAAGATGAACTGTTATTACTCAGTTATTTAAAGTTAAAATGCTTGTATAGTTTCTCAGTTAATTCAGTTTCATGGTGTGCAAGTCGAAGGGATTATTGCACAATGCAGGGGTTCCTATCTCTTTTTAACAACTCTATAAATACAGTAATTACTTGTGTGGTAATAAAATAAACCTACAGATTATTATAGACTGAGACAGGGACCCTGTGTGTCACTCCAGAAAACACTGGTGGCACTTTGTGACCGGGTAGCATTTGCAATGAGACCCAGAGACCACAAAGCTGCAGTTAAAGCGCTCATGCACATTTTATTCACACTACAAATACACAAAACAAGAAACACACAATACAGCACCACGCAGTGCATTCACCATCATAAATTCTACACTAACACCCACACCCACACACCCCCACACACCCACACACACCCACACCCACACACACACATGATCCATGACAAAGAAATTCCTGATAACTGACGCTGAGACGTGAGAAATGACGATGTCCTAATATGGACACCGTACAGGGGAACCGAATGTCAGTTCCCACCGGCAAGTTACTCGCCTTTTTGCATGCAAGACCTCAACAGAAGATGTTGACTGATAACCAGTAGGGGGCACTGTTGTGCGGTGAGGTGACTTAGTGCTTCTGATTTTGCTTTCCTAACATTTAATGCCAGAGCCAATGCAATCCTCCATGTGGATTTCCCAGCACAGACTGGGAACTCTCCTGCACTCTCATGACTGTGATCCTGTAAACTTGGTATAAGTGGTGAAACATTAAATACTTGTGCATTGGAACAGTTAAATTCAGATCTCAATGTGTAGGAATTGTCTTAGATCTTTATTAAAATAAGGTGGTAGATAACCTTTTGTGACCTTATACATAAATGAATGTGCTTATTTTGGAGAGATTACAAATTCCATTTTGTGTGAACATACAGTGACCTTTTTGCTGAGAATTGGTTTGATAATGAAACAACAACAGATATGTTGTGTATGCATCATGTGTTGGAGGGAAAAATAACCTCCCAAGTGGATTAAACTCCAAAGACAAGGGAGACAGTTATATCTGAGTTAGCTGAAACACCCCAAGATTGTAGCTCTTATACACTGAGTGTTCTAGCATGCTTTTCATTTTAATCTCCACTTACTACAACCAACTTACAACTAGATGCAATACACCCATTAATATGTGAATAAGCTGAAATTGGAGATCAAATAAAGTAATTTGATATTGGAAATCGATAACGTTATATGAGATTAAATTAATATAAAAGCTTCTTTGAAAATCAAACCTTTTTTTTATGACACATTTTCTTTCACTTCTGTCTGCAGTCTTCCTGATGTAGGTGTAGCTATGAGGGAATCTTAATAGAAACATTTAACAAATCATTACATTTAACCACCCTTGGAGATAAAAAAAAAAAAAAAAACAGAGATGAGATGAGCAGTAGAACGCTCCAGTTACATCTGCTGTAAACCCGGATGGCCAGGATTAGGTAAGAGTGGAACATTTTTGTAATATCAATCTAATATCAATTTTTAATACAATGCACATTTAATTATTGGTACGTTCTTATGATGAGTGCTGCATGAAGTGTTAGCATAGCCCCTCCTTGATTACCATAAGATGACACCCACTGGCGTGTCGGTTTGAGGTTTATTGTCAACCCATGTCAATATAAAAAAGGTCAGGGTCAAGCGTTTTCTTTTCAGGAATAACAGTGAGACAAACATAGCGAGCTATCTCAATGTTGATTGTAAAAGTAGCCAATCATACTATAAATATAATTAACCATTGCCAATGCTCCCACTGTTTTCTTAAAATATATCACTGGGGAAAACACTGTGGGTCTTCTTTGGCTGAACAGCAATGACAGTGTTGTTGGTCACATGTAGCTAAACCATCGTTGCATGAAGTAAAACATTTTTGTAGAGTTGTAATGGCAAGGGGACATTAGCATCCAACATTGGGGTAGGTTTTTGATAGAAATAAAAATGTTCTTGTAAATGGACATATCAGGTAATTTTGTAAAGATTTTGATTACCAGGAGGATACAACTATCAATAATCATTAAGACAAATTTCAAGCCACAAAAAAGAAAAAAAAAACATCAGCCTTATACAGATATTCAAAAGTCTATTCCAAATAGCCATGTCAACTACTGAACATTGAGAACTTGTTTGACATAGTACTGCACATTCAGCATCTATCTCAACTGACCATACAGTTTGCTAGAAAACAAGTGAGACTTAATTTAGATTAAAATCGGAGATTGTAGTGAGACAAACATTTGGATATGTTGCCTGCCAGTTAACATTATATACAGAGCAGGAGTTCTTGTCTTTGCTTATCGGATTTATCGTCCTATAAAATATATATTGTTACAACCTCTGTGGATGTGATTGAGTTTGTCTGACAGGAAATAGGTTCAGATATCAGAAGGTCTAATATTCAAAACCACTCCTCTTTTAAAACAACCTGGAACATGAAATATTATTAGTGACTCCAGCTCTATTTAACATGCTTTAAGAAGGTTAGAAATTAGCAATAGCTGTGGTGTAGACAGATGCAGCACATCTGCTTAAGCACTGTGCATGTCATGCCTATGGGTAAATGTGCTGGGAAAGCCTGTGGATCAGCTGCTGAGCCACCAGCAATCACCAACATACATACATGCACCACACCATATCAGTTTCCAGAAAACACAGGAAGATGGGAGAACAATCAGTAACACATGGAATGAAAACAGCAAGATATTTAAACTGAGCATGAAGTCAGCCTCGCAATAAAACCTACTAATTCGCTTGGGGCTCTCTAGGTTATTTCGTTGACATCACAGTGAGAAACCGAACACGCCTCAGGGGATTGTTATCACTGTATGCTGATATCTATATGTTGTTGTCACCAGGTTGGCTGGTGGTGACGTCAGCCCAGGAATCAAGTAGACAACAGAGTGGTGAGTGAATGAATAAATGAAAAATAAAAAGGTTGAACAAAATAAAAACACTTGACAGAAACAAAAAGGCGCTATGGCCAAAATAAAAACTAACAGACGGACACCGAACAAACAAGTGTCATGCTGGTGTTTAACCAGCATGCATAGCAATTTTTTTCTTTTGATTTATTTGACTTCCTCTCTCTACTCCCCTTCTAAACTCTGAACACCCAACCCCGAGTGAGTGAAACACTGCATCTTTTATGCAGCTGTACCAAGACTCGATTATTCAATTGGAATCTCGGTACATCTGCATGTGAACTAATTGTGCTCCCCGTGCTTCCATACTAATTCCCACTTTAATCTGCACATGGAGTGATTGTGCAATCATTGTGCCTAAATACAACTATATATTTTAAATCACTTGTGATAACCCACACTCCATGCACCAATACATACATACATAAAACAGACAACATAAAACACAAAACACAAAATACCCACAGGGGTGGGGCACCCTGCCACAGTTGTGCATCTATTTTGGACAGTTAAAAACAGTTTAAAAATAACCTTTTCAGGCAGAACCTTTTTGAACATCACCTCCAATACATTAATTCATGACACAAATTATTTTTCTATGACACAAGGAGAGAAGAAACAGACAGAAATTGTGAAATTGTGTTGCTGGCATTCTTTTAAGCTTTGGCAAAGGCTTTAGGTGTCTTGATGATGTGGCTGAGGCTCACAGAACCATGAAGAGCAAATGCCCATGGAAGCATGAACCAAAAGTCTGATCTGACAGCAGGAGGCTGTGGGCACCAAGAAGTATGGATAAGCAGGGACAGGCTGGAAATGCATGGGTCACTGAACACTGCGAGGACATTGATTTCTCAATATCCTTTTTTTCCCCCCACTTACAGAAATTCCTTATTAGATGGCCAATCAGCTGCACATTTACTGAAAATACCTACATTCAAATCCATTTTTAGACTTAAATGTATTGTATCTGTATCGTGAATTCTGTCTCCAGCAGCGAGGTGAGATGAGGTTAAAAGCTCTAAAACCACCAATGCGAGTGAGCCCATCTCTTTTGCATTGTGGTTAAGATTCTCACTTGCGGTTTGCGGGGTCGCCAGATCATGTTCCAGCCTCCACCCTGTTACATACTGTATCTATATTGTTGAGATATATGTATGTTGGGTTATCCATAACTATTAAACACTCAATAGTGCTACATTTTGAAAAACTAAACGAAACTCAATAAATTCAAAGACAAACATTTAAGACTACAAGTCTTTTCCAATAACTTTAATCCATATCGCTGGCAGAGGAGAAGAGCATCTTAAATACAAAATTAAGAAAAAAGAAGGAACATCTGATGGCCGATAGACGTTTTTATATGAGAACTTTAAATTACAGTGTTACATTATTAACATGGTTACAGTGTTAATACTTTCAGCCAGCTATATGACTGCTGACCATCTTAGTATATGGACCTGATTTTGTATATATTTTCCTTATCTTGGAAATTGCTGTAACATTGTTATCTGTATAATGTGCCGCATACAAATGCTACTGGAATGCATAAGGGGATTCTTCATGAAAAATATCTGTTCCACAAAACAAAAGTCAACTACAAAATACATTTTTGATTGGTCTCAAAGAGAGCACTGACTTGTAAAAAGCTGAATATTTTAAGACTGTGGGTTAAAGGCCATTACATATTATGGGAGCTAATTAAATCTAACAATTTCTGAGGTTCGTGTGCCAGCCTTTTATTATATACAATAGTTTTTTTCTTGCAGGTGGGAATATGCTGTAAAAAGTTAACATGTTTCCCCATGTTAACAACCTGATAATGACATGGTGGTGTCACGGCCCAGGCTGGCTACTGGCAGAAATTATTGACAGAAGCTGCAGTGAAGCGCTGTATAGAGACTCAGAGACAGAAGCTGCAGTGAAGCACTGTTGCATACAATGAAAAAAGACACAAGGGCTGAAATAAAAGGGTTTAAGTAAAACATCGGAACAAACACCAAACAAACATTTACCCTTAGGCTGGGCAGTAGCCTTCACTACAGGATCAAAAATCAAAGCACGCAAGCACGCACGCACGCACGCACGCACGCACGCACGCACGCACGCACGCACGCACGCATGCACGCACGCATGCACACCTAACTCCCTCCACCAGACAAAGGATTTCTCCCTCCTTATATACATGTGGCCACTCCCCAATTGCCACTCATTACCTAATTGGGGAATAGCCACATCTGTAACTGCTGGCAGGGATAAATTTAACCCCATCCCTGCCAACCATACATTCCCACACACATACACTATATACATTAAGCACTTTCGCCCTGCCACACTGATATTATTTACATATGTGTTTAAAATGTATAATGTATGAACATTTGTTACTATTCCACCAATTCAACCAAGAATTATTATTATTATTATTATTATTATTATTATTATTATTATTTATTTATTTCTTAGCAGACGCCCTTATCCAGGGCGACTTACAGTCGTAAACAAATACATTTCAAGTATCACAGTACAAGTAATAATACAATTAAGAGCAAGATAAATACAATGACTTTGGTTCAAACAAATACAAGTGTGACAAAATACAATTCAATAATACAGCAGATAAGTGTCAGTGATAGTTACATCAGGATATAATTAAATACAAAATACTACAGATTAAATCACACTTGGCAGATTACAGTACTCTAAAGTACAGGATTAAATGCAGTAAAATAGGGGGCAGATAAGAGCAAGTAAAGCGCATTTAAGGAAGGGTGATAAGTGTCCCAGGGGAAAAAACAGAGGAGTTCTACATGTGCTGTCTGAAGAGGTGAGTCTTGAGGAGGCGCCGGAAGGTGGTCAGGGACTGGGCAGTCCTGACATCTGTAGGAAGGTCATTCCACCACTGCGGGACGAGGGTGGAGAAGGAGCGGGCTCTGGAGGCAGGGGAGCGTAATGGAGGTAGAGCCAGTCTTCTAGTGCAGGCGGAGCGGAGAGGTCGAGTGGGGGTGTAGGGAGAGATGAGGGTCTGGAGGTAGCTGGGTGCAGTTCCACAGCACTCACCTACAGTACCATATTAAAATTTCACACTACCTACTGTAATTAAAACTGCTGGCATTTATAAAACCCATAATATTAAAAGCTAGCCATTTCAAAAAGGTATCATACAGAATAAACAAGCCACATATTATGCAATGTATCAATTACTAGAATTACTATTAGAAATAATTATAGGTAATTATTGCATCTACTTTATACTTTAATCTCATACATATAATTGGATTCTCATTATATTTTCAACAGAAAGAAATCTGAGCGAGCTTGGATAATATGGAGCAAGCAACTCATGATTCCCTCACTATTCTCAAGAGAATGTGTCACAGCACACAGATTCCTCACACTCTGTGAGTAGTGTGCAGGATGAGTCACATAGTCAGTGGTACACAGGTTAATGTCCTGGCTGTAGTCGTTGTTCACAGGGATTCTAGAAGGAGCATTGCATTGGCTCTGGTGCTCCTGCAGGTTAGGGAGGCAAAATTGGCAGAGACTGTTTCTCCTCATCATCATGCTATGCTGCCCCTACTGGCTAGGCAACTGGTGAGCTCAAACAGACATCTAAAGGGCTTGCCTTTGTTGTCCAGAGGCAGGTAGCTCGCTGACATTCCTGCTCTTGAGTTCCTGGGTGAAAAGAGGCAATTGACTTGGTCGTGGGATTAGAGGATGCCCATTTACCTTGAGTTGTGGTGAGTGAAAGTAATTGGACATTCTAAATTGGGGAGAAAATCAGGGTAAAATAATTGGGCAAAAAAATAAAAACTAAGTACATAGTCAAATTATGGATTAATTATATTTTAAAATGGTAGGCAAATTGAAGATGCATGACAGGTAATATTACCCAGCGGAGCGCCACAGCAGTTAAACAATTAAATCAATTTACAACAAATAACACAACAATATACAATAAAACTACATATTTCCCATGTGTAGGGCTTCAGCCCTGCCACAGCACCAAACAGAGTAATCCCATGTATGTCGGACGTTGCTTTGTTGAGATCCTCTCACTGCTAGACCACACAAGGTGGTTCCCAGGATAAAACAAGTGCAGCTTACATAACTTGGTTAGTTTCGAAAAACAAATCTAAAAAAAAAAAAAATGAGAAAGAAAAAGGAAATCTACATAGGATTTAAAGTGACAGCTTTCTTCAAGAGTTTTAAAGCAAATATCCAGAAAAGGTAAGCAAAGGACATGAGGTTGGATAAAGCATCCATTGACAAAACTGATGAAGCAAATATTGCTGAATGTGTTCCTTTGAGCATGCAAGGCTCATCACTCAAAATGTGCTTATAGTGACATGAATCTCCAGTTGAGATTAAAGTGAAGCTACTGAAATAAAACTATAGCTGGACTTTGGCATCATCACCGACCTTGTTGTTGAAGGTCCGATCAATCAAAAATTGATTGATATTAAAAATATATATATATTAAGATGTAAACTTAGTATTTTTTTTACTTAAACTAGTCAAATAGTAGCCTGGCATGATAGTTATTGTAAACCGACATTTCAGCTCTTCTTGCTTAGAAACCGGAGTGAAATTCCTATTTCTTAACAGCCCAGCGTCCCCCAAAATACACTATTATACAGTGTACAGTATTTGAATAAGAACTTCCCACTTGTCTGATAAAAAAAACATAAAAAGAAAACAACTGAAATTGTTGTGGCATTGCAGTACCTTAGATTTCCTACAAATATTGCCCTTGAGTAGTTCCTAGGAATAGTTTGCTCTAACTCGGCTCTAGGGGCACTGTCATTACTTGTTATAAATCTATGCTACAGCAAATCCAGTTAAACATTGAAGAAAGCAGGAAATACATTTATTTGACTGCATTTAGGTTCACTGAATGACTAAATGCAAAATGCTTGTAAGCTGAACACACTGTGTTGCAAATTTGTGTACATAGTTGGAAATAATAGCTTCTACATTTTTTTTGTGCTGCCACCTAAATCTGTTATAAAAGTGACCTGCATAATATAGGTGGTTTCATAGAAATCTTGGAAATAAAGCACCCATGGAACATTAAGCCCTTTTTTGATATGACAGGTTGATGAAGGGATGCAGATGGATGGATCACCGTGAGCTCTTGTGAGGCTGTCAAATATAACCTAGATTATATGGAGAAAGTGGTGTTTCTTAAACAAATAAGGGCTGGCTATTTTTGAAAACAGTACTATGAATTGGAATGAAAAACAATTCCTTAGACCTGAATGCTGTACAGTTTTCAAATGCTTCCTAAAGATAAAGTTATTCTGTGAGATTGTTAGATGAAATGACAGATACAAATGTAACCACCATCTGTGGGATTTTTTTACGTAAAAACAGGATGAAAAATCATGAGAAAAATGTGACATATTTCAGCAAAAAAACATGCTACTTACTGTACACAGACATTACCGAAGTTAAATGCGTGTACAAAAAATTAATGTTTGTTGAAAAGCAGTAGCCTTTAGGAAGGCAGATTTTTTTGTATTATTTTGGCAACACTTGGTAGTAGATGCAGTAGGCCAACACGACTTATTACTTTTTGAGTATAATTACAAGTATGAGTAATGGGTTCTCTCACAGCATTTGTAGCATTATATATAGTTGGGGTTCTTTGTTTAGCAGAGGTGTTGAAACCAGTTGAAACAGCCTTGAGTGTTTCAGGGACAGATACATCTAAGATGGAAGTAGACAAGCTGGTTGTTGATCATCCAGGTACAAATAGGTTCATGTAATTGTGCAAGCTGTACAGAAAGTGAAGAATCGTGGGGGCTAGCAATTTATTTCAGATTGAAGGCTGTAACAGTTTACAGAGAAGTTCTCAATCAGATGGGGATTAAAACAGCTAAAAATGAAGCTGGACCTAAAATTGTGTAGTATTGAATGTAATTTAAAAAAGAAAGACACAAAAGCAAAGTGAAATTCTACAGGGAGCAAGCAGGTTAAAGAGAACAAATGGCAAGAAGAAGAGGTTTAGAACCATTTAAAAAGTTTTAGAGAGGCAAAGGGAAAAATCGATGAACAGAAAATCTTGGGAAAAACTAAATTATCTGATAATGGAATGGATTTGTGCAAAGATCCTCTATTTTCTAAAAATATTTATTTGTGTTTGTTTAAGCATTGGTGAGATTCAGTGGACAAAGCATCATTCTTCCTATTTAAACTCAGAGATATGCCTCACCCCTTGGCTGCGTTACTTTTGTTACTTCACGTTGCTCACTACTAACAAACAAAACAAATGAAGGCTTTCTCCCTTTATTACTGCAGCTGGCCCCTCACACTGGCCACAGGACTACACTGTCTCCCATTGGAACCCTGACTGCTCTCCCAAAGGGAATCGATTCCGGTTCACATCAGTAGAGAATCTGTGTATCAACTTTACTAAGGTTAGTCAGAGTATGTCCTGTTATTTTCCACTCAGCACGCTAGTGACGCTGTCCAAGGTCCTGAAATTGCCTCCGGATTAGATTCTACTGATGCTTCTGATAACAGACTGGAAAGCAGCCTTTCATTCTTTCTTGCTTTATTGATATACAGGAATATCACATGCAAAACTCACTGCTTCTCAGAATTGGATTCCTGCCTATTTGTGTTTGACGATCGATGGGTTACTCAATTTCAACCATGTCTCTTGCTCTTCTACCTGACTGCCCCAAGATATCACCCAGATAAGGTGTTGAGAATTATTTTTCTTCAGGTATCACCCACAGTTTCAGTGCTGGGTTCAATCACCTGCCCAACTCTTAATTTCAAAGTAAAATCTTTGCATTCCACTTTAGGGGTTGACATTCATAAACAAATTAATTGAAATTTGAATTCCCTCAATACACCAGGCCCATATGCATACCTATCAATATTACAGAGAGACATGTCTAATGATCTGTTTTGCTCATTCCCTGTAGTTCCTGGACATTACTCAACACACAATGTGCTCCCGCTTTAGCCTCTCTGCAGAAGCTTACAACAACATAAAGATTCGGTCCACTTTCCATCAGCACTGGAACAGCCGATATCTTTTTTCTTATTAATCTACAATTCACCTTTTATATCTTAGCCCAACACTTCTCTGGTAGTTATGTAAGGCATTGTATCTCTCTCTGTCCTCTTCTAGATTCTAGGAACTTGCCTGTAGAAGTACAGTAAGTGTACATAACTGAAAATCAACGCAGGGATTCAATAACTAAAATCAGCATTGCATCCTGGTTGTTGCAATGATAATTCACAGTACATTTTCATTTTATAATGTATCACGCAATAGTTTGATATCGCCAAGAGTTTTCATGATACAGAAAGTACAAAAGAGTGGTAAAAAAGTTAACACTGTAATATAATAGAGAAGAAAATTCACAGACAAAATACAATCAACCACAAGAAAACCTAACATAGATTATTCACCTGTTACTGCACCGAACGTCGATATGTCATGAACACCTTGTCGAATGCCACCCGTGTCAACTCTCTTCTTGTCAAAGCAGTATCTGTACAGCCATGCACGCTCATGGTAAAGCTAACCTTGCCCTCATTCAGTCACAATCATTCTTTCAGTCTCATTTAAACCAGAAGTGCCTGCTCATCTTGGGAATGAGAACAGCAATTAAAAGAATATTTTGTGATTTTTTGCTGTTACATTGTTATCATGTAATTTTTTTAAATACTCTGAATTTTAAATGAATGAAGCACAAACAATAGGATTGAAGTAACATCTTGTGGCTATTGCTTTCACCTTTTGTTTTTTTAATCACAAAACAAAACAATGGCCAAAACAAACCCAAAACAATAGCTATATATATATATATATATATATATATATATATATTGTGAAGGATGGTCAGTCTATAGTAAGAGGAGGGAGTACCAGGGACGTGGGGAAACTGGTATTTCGCTCTCATATAGAAGAAAACAACAAGACTTCAGTTCCCAAAAAGCCGAGCGCAGTAGGAGATCAGGTGACCTGGTAGCAGGGGAAATGGACGATAAAAAGGACCCCGGAGTGTACAAGGGAGAGGAGCGTGTAGGAAGGACGCAACGGCAAGTAATACCGGTTTATTGTTTTGTGAGACCTACGTTTGGTTAAAAGAAATAACGTGTTAAAGAATCGTGGGTGACGTGAAAAGGATTACGAGGAGCAATATAAACAGCGGTGAAGAAAAGGTTTACGAGGAGTGATAGAGAAAAAACGCCGTGAGTACTACAGCCTGGATAACCACACCCGAGAGGTAAAATAACATTTAAACTACTATGTTTTCGCTGAAGTGAAAAGAAAGTTTGCACCGCTGAGTGTAACCTGCTTACTCGATTGACTGTTGTGAGTATATCGGTACAGCCGAGTGAAATTATAAGCTGCACTGTCCGCCGTGACATAAACGCTCAGCCTGGGGAAAGTATAATGTAAAATAACCTGTGGTCTTAAAAACGGAAATATGGGACAGGGTTAGGAATTACTGGTGATAATACCAAACAGGTGAAGACGCGCTGTGTACTTACAGAGGAAGATAGTACCCGGGACTCTGTATATTTACATAACCCTGTGCGTATGCCTAGCCAGGGTTTGTACATAGAGAGCGAGTGCTGCGTGAAACGGAAACCTGGAAATTACCGTGTGAAGGACTGTGTTATTATTTTTCTTGAACAAACACACAGGAGCTAAAGTGTTAAAAACCTGTGTTCTTATTTCTGGAACAAAACACCCAGAAGCCAAAGTGTTTAAGGACTGTTTTATTTTGGTTTGGAAACAAACACTTAGAAACGGAAGTATTATTGTTTGGTTTTGAAGAAACCCATAGCAACCAACACGTTGTAGTTTGTGGTATAATTGGTGAACACACCAGGCTGGCGGTTAAAAATCACCGCTTCAGGGACAGAGTGGAGCACAGGCGGTCCCTCCTTCAGTAAGGGGAAAATTAAAGAACCTGGAGGAGCAGACAAAGGATTACAAAACTGATAATTCATTGAGGGTTGCCAAAACGTGGATACTGTCTATACTTGCCTGTGAGGCTGTAACTGTGACCGGTGTCCACCAGAGGGCAACTGGGAATAACTACCGGTGTCCCTGCACTGTTCGGGGGAACAGTGCCACCTGCTGGCCCATGTGAGTTTCACTGAAGTATAGTGAAGAAATTTACCCGTCTACTACACTCAGTGGTCTGAACACTAAGTGACTGTGTTTACCTGTTAGAAGGTTAGCTTCTGCAGGGCTAGATAGGGAAAAGGAAAACAGTTCAGTTAGTGCCCAGAGGGCAGGTTTTCTTTTGTTTGTTTTCGTTTTCCTTATTCATAGTCAAATATAAATAAAAATACCAGTTTATTATATTGCTTTCGTCCTGTGTGCTCTCTCCGACTGTCAAGTTGGCTTCCACACCAAACAAATAGTTTACATATGGTGGCAGCGGTGGGATCCTTAAACTGAAGCAACACAACGCTACAGTACCCAAAAATACCAGTTCGGAGAGACATAACCCAAACAGGAAAATATGGCGGATACCGACGCACTTGTCCGTGCACTCGTGAATGCGACGGCAGCACAACAAGATAGCACTCGGAAGATGCAAGAGATGCAACAGGCAGCTATCCTAGTGCAACAGGAGACCAACCGTCAGTACGAAACTTTGCTCCAAGAAGCCAGAGAGGAGCGACTGGCTATTATGAGGAGCCTGGAGCGCGGAAACGTCAAAACCCCTACCCACAGCAATATCCGGTCCACCCAGGTCCTGAATAAAATGACGGGGGCGGATGACATCGAAGCTTTTCTGCTCACGTTTGAAAGGACTGCCAGCCGGGAAGAATGGACTAGGGACGAGTGGGCAGGGATACTCGCTCCCTTCTTGACAGGAGACGCGCAAAAGGCCTACCATGACCTACCACTGTGTGAAGCAAAGGATTATGACAAGTTGAAGGCCGAGATCCTGGCCAGAGCCGGGGTGACTACAGCCGTGCGAGCTCAAAAATATCACGCATGGACCTTCAACCCATCGCTAGCCCCTCGCTCCCAGATGTTCGACCTCATCCATCTTGCCCAACGCTGGCTGGGGCCAGACGTGAATAATGAATATCGTGTCGTCGAACTAATTGTGATGGATCGCTACATGAGGGCCATGCCGGGGCCTTTGAGGAAGTGGATCGGCCAGAATGACCCCTCCAATATAGACGACTTCGTGTCGTTAGTGGAGCGTCAACTTGCCGCAGAGGACTTGGCTCGAGCTCCTCCGAGCAACCCTGGTCGTTGGAGACCCAAGACCTCCCCAGAATTGAATAAAGGACCAATTCCAGAAAGAGGGGTCGAAGAGCGGGCTGGACCCGTGAAGGGACAATTTATAAACCGGGAACCGAGTAGCTTTAGATACCGGATGGGCCCGATAGACCACTCTCAGTACAAATGTTACAACTGTTTAAAGATGGGACACATTGCAAAAAAATGCCCTGAACGTTCGGAACCCATGCAATGTGACATCGGGATGAGTTCCTTCTGTGGTAGCATAGTAGTCGCTGGGGTTGCAGAGGGCAGACCTCCATATTTGGCTGGGGTACAGGTGAATGGGATACAGACCGAAGCTCTCATTGATTCTGGAAGCACCATTACATTGATAATGCCCGAATATAGTGATGTCGATAAATTGGACTACAATCAACGGACCGGGATTGCCTGCATCCATGGGGACACCAAATACTATCCTACCACGCTTGCAACATTGACCTACCAGGGTGTAGCTCATGAGTTAAGGGTAGGTGTGGTCCCCAGGTTGCCCCACCGGGTAATTCTTGGCCGAGATTTTCCAGGTTTTTCAACCTTGGTCCAAATTAGCGGGGAATTGGATAATCCGGTTTTTAAAGAAACGACTCAAATGGGGTCACCTGAGAGCTTGGTCATGGTATTCCCTTTCGCTGATCACGACTTACCGGATGTAGAACGGAGACAGAAACCCCAGAAGACACGTCGGCAAAGACGCCTGGACAAGGAAAGAGGAGGCCCAGTGGAAATAGGTCTTGTAGGGGATTCGGGGAAGCGGGCACAAAAAGGGATAGGTGTCCAGTGTAATGACTGGGAAATAGGAAATGAGACAGGGGAAAGTTCCACTACTTTAGAGCCTGAAGGTATGAGTGATACATGGCATAACAGCTTCCTTCCTGGGAGTGAGAATTTTGCCAGGGAACAACAGCAGGATACCTCATTAATGCATGTGCGGTCGAGAGTGGTTTCAATTGATGGTAGACCTGTAGAAGGTGTAGTGGTTAATCCCCAGGAACATTTTCTGGTAAAAAATGATCTGTTATACCGAGGGACCCTGATTAATGGGAACCCCATAGAACAATTGCTAGTGCCTCCCCCATTTAGGAACCAAGTACTGAAATTGGCGCATAATCACTTGTTTGGGGCCCATCTGGCAGCCGACAAAACATTTGACCGCATAGTACAACGGTTTTACTGGATAGGGATCCGAAAAACCGTAGAGCACTTTTGTAAGTCCTGCCCCACGTGCCAGCGGACTAGCCCTCGTCCCCACTTAAGAGCCCCACTAAAACCCATGCCCATTATTGATGTTCCATTTGAACGTATTGCCATGGACTTTGTAGGCCCCTTGTCCAGGTCAGCCCGTGGACATGAGTATGTGTTGGTGATATTAGATTATGCCACACGATATCCAGAGGCAATCCCACTAAGGAACATGGCCTCCAGAACCGTGGCTAAAGAGCTAGTGCAAGTCTTTTCGAGGGTGGGGATTCCGAGAGAGATACTTACCGACCAGGGAACTCCTTTTATTAATCGATTGATGCAAGATTTATGCACCACCCTTCGTATTAAACCGATTAGAACATCAGTTTACCACCCACAGACCGATGGTCTCGTGGAACGATTTAACAAAACACTTAAGGCCATGCTCAGGAAGGTAATAGGAAAGGATGGGAAAGATTGGGATCTCCTGTTACCTTATTTAATGTTTGCAGTGCGTGAGGTACCACAGGCGTCCACAGGGTTCTCCCCATTCGAACTTCTGTATGGACGTCAGCCCCGAGGAATTCTGGACATCGCCAAGGAAACTTGGGAGTGCCAGCCTTCCCGAGGCAGGAATGTGGTAGATCATATTGTACAAATGCAGGACCGAATTGAGAGAGTTACTCCCATCGTGAGAGAACATTTAGAGAAGGCACAAAATAGACAAGCCTTCCATTATAATAAGACGGCGAGAGTGCGTGTGTTTAATCCAGGGGACCGAGTTATGGTTCTAGTGCCGAGCCCGACCAGTAAATTATTTACTCAATGGCAGGGCCCCTATGAGATAATTGAGGCTGTCGGGACAGTGAATTATAAGGTCCATCAACCAGGTCGACGGAAGGAAATGCAAATATACCATGTTAACCTACTGAAACCCTGGGTAGATCGTGACCCTCCCCCAGAAATTAGTGTAACCTCCCCCTCATGTACGCTGGCAGAGAAGGCCGACACCAGGAAGATGAAAACTATAAATATAGGCCCGGATCTAAATAGTCAACAGAGAGACGAAGTCGAACAACTAGTGGCCAATAATCAAGACGTTTTCTCTAATCTTCCAGGTCGCACGTCGGATATCCAGCATGACATTTCGACTCCCCCAGGTGTCCGGGTGAGAGTACGACCATATCGTCTACCCGAGGCGAAGAAGGTAGACGTTATTCATGAAGTAGAACATATGTTAAAACTTGACGTCATTGAGGAATCCTCCAGCCCCTGGAACAGTCCCATTGTTATGGTAGCCAAACCTGACGGGAGCTGGAAGTTCTGCAATGACTTCCGTCAGCTAAATCTGGTTTCGAAATTTGATTCATATCCCATGCCACGAGTAGACGAGTTAATCGAGCAACTAGGGAAAGCGAAGTACCTGACCACACTAGACCTCACCGAAGGATATTGGCAGATTCCTCTAACGCCAAGCTCGAAAGAGAAAACTGCATTTTCAACTCCCCTAGGCCTATTTCAATATAAAGTAATGCCCTTTGGATTGCACGGGGCCCCCGCGTCATTCCAAAGGCTCATGGATAAAGTGTTAAGACCCCACAGTAATTATGCATCAGCGTATATCGATGATATTGTGGTTTTCTCTGAAGACTGGGAGGAACATTTGCCTAGGGTCAGCAAGGTGTTGCAGGCTCTCCGAGCAGCGGGACTCACTGCGAACCCAGAAAAATGCTACATAGGTCTCACAGAGGCTAAATATCTGGGCTACATAGTAGGAGGAGGAACCATAAGACCTCAATTAAGTAAAATTGAGGCGTTGAAAGCATGGCCGATTCCTCTCTATAAGAAACAGGTCAGGGCGTTTCTTGGGTTGGCAGGCTACTATCGCCGATTTGTGCCAGAGTTTTCGGCAATAGCAGCCCCTTTGACAGACTTGACAAGGAAGTCAGCGTCAAATAAAGTGAAATGGTCAGAGGCAGCCAACCAGGCATTTTCAAAGATAATTGAGATATTGTGTAGCGGTCCCATATTAAAAGTACCTGATTTTTCAAAGCGTTTTATTGTGCAGACAGATGCGTCAGAGGTGGGCGTGGGAGCGGTCCTCTCCCAAATATTTGGCGGCGAAGAACATCCGGTAATGTACCTTAGCCGTAAATTACTACCTAGAGAATCCAGATATGCGGTTGTAGAAAAGGAATGTTTAGCTGTAAAATGGGCAATCGAAACATTAAAATACTATCTGTTGGGCAGAGAGTTCACCTTGGTCACTGATCATTCGCCATTAAAATGGATGAAGGAGAATAAGGAAAAAAACGCCAAAGTGACCAGGTGGTTCTTGGCCCTACAACAATATAAATTCACGATAGAACATAGAAGTGGGTCAAAAAATGCAAACGCAGATGGGTTATCGAGGGTACATTGCTGGGGTAAAAAGGTCGCTCGACCTGATAGGTTTGAGCTGAGGGAGAGGATGTGTGAAGGATGGTCAGTCTATAGTAAGAGGAGGGAGTACCAGGGACGTGGGGAAACTGGTATTTCGCTCTCATATAGAAGAAAACAACAAGACTTCAGTTCCCAAAAAGCCGAGCGCAGTAGGAGATCAGGTGACCTGGTAGCAGGGGAAATGGACGATAAAAAGGACCCCGGAGTGTACAAGGGAGAGGAGCGTGTAGGAAGGACGCAACTGGGTTGCTGTAAAACTTCTGAAAAGTAGAAGTGAATAAGGTATTTCAGGCAAGTAATACCGGTTTATTGTTTTGTGAGACCTACGTTTGGTTAAAAGAAATAACGTGTTAAAGAATCGTGGGTGACGTGAAAAGGATTACGAGGAGCAATATAAACAGCGGTGAAGAAAAGGTTTACGAGGAGTGATAGAGAAAAAACGCCGTGAGTACTACAGCCTGGATAACCACACCCGAGAGGTAAAATAACATTTAAACTACTATGTTTTCGCTGAAGTGAAAAGAAAGTTTGCACCGCTGAGTGTAACCTGCTTACTCGATTGACTGTTGTGAGTATATCGGTACAGCCGAGTGAAATTATAAGCTGCACTGTCCGCCGTGACATAAACGCTCAGCCTGGGGAAAGTATAATGTAAAATAACCTGTGGTCTTAAAAACGGAAATATGGGACAGGGTTAGGAATTACTGGTGATAATACCAAGCAGGTGAAGACGCGCTGTGTACTTACAGAGGAAGATAGTACCCGGGACTCTGTATATTTACATAACCCTGTGCGTATGCCTAGCCAGGGTTTGTACATAGAGAGCGAGTGCTGCGTGAAACGGAAACCTGGAAATTACCGTGTGAAGGACTGTGTTATTATTTTTCTTGAACAAACACACAGGAGCTAAAGTGTTAAAAACCTGTGTTCTTATTTCTGGAACAAAACACCCAGAAGCCAAAGTGTTTAAGGACTGTTTTATTTTGGTTTGGAAACAAACACTTAGAAACGGAAGTATTATTGTTTGGTTTTGAAGAAACCCATAGCAACCAACACGTTGTAGTTTGTGGTATAATTGGTGAACACACCAGGCTGGCGGTTAAAAATCACCGCTTCAGGGACAGAGTGGAGCACAGGCGGTCCCTCCTTCAGTAAGGGGAAAATTAAAGAACCTGGAGGAGCAGACAAAGGATTACAAAACTGATAATTCATTGAGGGTTGCCAAAACGTGGATACTGTCTATACTTGCCTGTGAGGCTGTAACTGTGACCGGTGTCCACCAGAGGGCAACTGGGAATAACTACCGGTGTCCCTGCACTGTTCGGGGGAACAGTGCCACCTGCTGGCCCATGTGAGTTTCACTGAAGTATAGTGAAGAAATTTACCCGTCTACTACACTCAGTGGTCTGAACACTAAGTGACTGTGTTTACCTGTTAGAAGGTTAGCTTCTGCAGGGCTAGATAGGGAAAAGGAAAACAGTTCAGTTAGTGCCCAGAGGGCAGGTTTTCTTTTGTTTGTTTTCGTTTTCCTTATTCATAGTCAAATATAAATAAAAATACCAGTTTATTATATTGCTTTCGTCCTGTGTGCTCTCTCCGACTGTCAAGTTGGCTTCCACACCAAACAAATAGTTTACATATGGTGGCAGCGGTGGGATCCTTAAACTGAAGCAACACAACGCTACAGTACCCAAAAATACCAGTTCGGAGAGACATAACCCAAACAGGAAAATATGGCGGATACCGACGCACTTGTCCGTGCACTCGTGAATGCGACGGCAGCACAACAAGATAGCACTCGGAAGATGCAAGAGATGCAACAGGCAGCTATCCTAGTGCAACAGGAGACCAACCGTCAGTACGAAACTTTGCTCCAAGAAGCCAGAGAGGAGCGACTGGCTATTATGAGGAGCCTGGAGCGCGGAAACGTCAAAACCCCTACCCACAGCAATATCCGGTCCACCCAGGTCCTGAATAAAATGACGGGGGCGGATGACATCGAAGCTTTTCTGCTCACGTTTGAAAGGACTGCCAGCCGGGAAGAATGGACTAGGGACGAGTGGGCAGGGATACTCGCTCCCTTCTTGACAGGAGACGCGCAAAAGGCCTACCATGACCTACCACTGTGTGAAGCAAAGGATTATGACAAGTTGAAGGCCGAGATCCTGGCCAGAGCCGGGGTGACTACAGCCGTGCGAGCTCAAAAATATCACGCATGGACCTTCAACCCATCGCTAGCCCCTCGCTCCCAGATGTTCGACCTCATCCATCTTGCCCAACGCTGGCTGGGGCCAGACGTGAATAATGAATATCGTGTCGTCGAACTAATTGTGATGGATCGCTACATGAGGGCCATGCCGGGGCCTTTGAGGAAGTGGATCGGCCAGAATGACCCCTCCAATATAGACGACTTCGTGTCGTTAGTGGAGCGTCAACTTGCCGCAGAGGACTTGGCTCGAGCTCCTCCGAGCAACCCTGGTCGTTGGAGACCCAAGACCTCCCCAGAATTGAATAAAGGACCAATTCCAGAAAGAGGGGTCGAAGAGCGGGCTGGACCCGTGAAGGGACAATTTATAAACCGGGAACCGAGTAGCTTTAGATACCGGATGGGCCCGATAGACCACTCTCAGTACAAATGTTACAACTGTTTAAAGATGGGACACATTGCAAAAAAATGCCCTGAACGTTCGGAACCCATGCAATGTGACATCGGGATGAGTTCCTTCTGTGGTAGCATAGTAGTCGCTGGGGTTGCAGAGGGCAGACCTCCATATTTGGCTGGGGTACAGGTGAATGGGATACAGACCGAAGCTCTCATTGATTCTGGAAGCACCATTACATTGATAATGCCCGAATATAGTGATGTCGATAAATTGGACTACAATCAACGGACCGGGATTGCCTGCATCCATGGGGACACCAAATACTATCCTACCACGCTTGCAACATTGACCTACCAGGGTGTAGCTCATGAGTTAAGGGTAGGTGTGGTCCCCAGGTTGCCCCACCGGGTAATTCTTGGCCGAGATTTTCCAGGTTTTTCAACCTTGGTCCAAATTAGCGGGGAATTGGATAATCCGGTTTTTAAAGAAACGACTCAAATGGGGTCACCTGAGAGCTTGGTCATGGTATTCCCTTTCGCTGATCACGACTTACCGGATGTAGAACGGAGACAGAAACCCCAGAAGACACGTCGGCAAAGACGCCTGGACAAGGAAAGAGGAGGCCCAGTGGAAATAGGTCTTGTAGGGGATTCGGGGAAGCGGGCACAAAAAGGGATAGGTGTCCAGTGTAATGACTGGGAAATAGGAAATGAGACAGGGGAAAGTTCCACTACTTTAGAGCCTGAAGGTATGAGTGATACATGGCATAACAGCTTCCTTCCTGGGAGTGAGAATTTTGCCAGGGAACAACAGCAGGATACCTCATTAATGCATGTGCGGTCGAGAGTGGTTTCAATTGATGGTAGACCTGTAGAAGGTGTAGTGGTTAATCCCCAGGAACATTTTCTGGTAAAAAATGATCTGTTATACCGAGGGACCCTGATTAATGGGAACCCCATAGAACAATTGCTAGTGCCTCCCCCATTTAGGAACCAAGTACTGAAATTGGCGCATAATCACTTGTTTGGGGCCCATCTGGCAGCCGACAAAACATTTGACCGCATAGTACAACGGTTTTACTGGATAGGGATCCGAAAAACCGTAGAGCACTTTTGTAAGTCCTGCCCCACGTGCCAGCGGACTAGCCCTCGTCCCCACTTAAGAGCCCCACTAAAACCCATGCCCATTATTGATGTTCCATTTGAACGTATTGCCATGGACTTTGTAGGCCCCTTGTCCAGGTCAGCCCGTGGACATGAGTATGTGTTGGTGATATTAGATTATGCCACACGATATCCAGAGGCAATCCCACTAAGGAACATGGCCTCCAGAACCGTGGCTAAAGAGCTAGTGCAAGTCTTTTCGAGGGTGGGGATTCCGAGAGAGATACTTACCGACCAGGGAACTCCTTTTATTAATCGATTGATGCAAGATTTATGCACCACCCTTCGTATTAAACCGATTAGAACATCAGTTTACCACCCACAGACCGATGGTCTCGTGGAACGATTTAACAAAACACTTAAGGCCATGCTCAGGAAGGTAATAGGAAAGGATGGGAAAGATTGGGATCTCCTGTTACCTTATTTAATGTTTGCAGTGCGTGAGGTACCACAGGCGTCCACAGGGTTCTCCCCATTCGAACTTCTGTATGGACGTCAGCCCCGAGGAATTCTGGACATCGCCAAGGAAACTTGGGAGTGCCAGCCTTCCCGAGGCAGGAATGTGGTAGATCATATTGTACAAATGCAGGACCGAATTGAGAGAGTTACTCCCATCGTGAGAGAACATTTAGAGAAGGCACAAAATAGACAAGCCTTCCATTATAATAAGACGGCGAGAGTGCGTGTGTTTAATCCAGGGGACCGAGTTATGGTTCTAGTGCCGAGCCCGACCAGTAAATTATTTACTCAATGGCAGGGCCCCTATGAGATAATTGAGGCTGTCGGGACAGTGAATTATAAGGTCCATCAACCAGGTCGACGGAAGGAAATGCAAATATACCATGTTAACCTACTGAAACCCTGGGTAGATCGTGACCCTCCCCCAGAAATTAGTGTAACCTCCCCCTCATGTACGCTGGCAGAGAAGGCCGACACCAGGAAGATGAAAACTATAAATATAGGCCCGGATCTAAATAGTCAACAGAGAGACGAAGTCGAACAACTAGTGGCCAATAATCAAGACGTTTTCTCTAATCTTCCAGGTCGCACGTCGGATATCCAGCATGACATTTCGACTCCCCCAGGTGTCCGGGTGAGAGTACGACCATATCGTCTACCCGAGGCGAAGAAGGTAGACGTTATTCATGAAGTAGAACATATGTTAAAACTTGACGTCATTGAGGAATCCTCCAGCCCCTGGAACAGTCCCATTGTTATGGTAGCCAAACCTGACGGGAGCTGGAGGTTCTGCAATGACTTCCGTCAGCTAAATCTGGTTTCGAAATTTGATTCATATCCCATGCCACGAGTAGACGAGTTAATCGAGCAACTAGGGAAAGCGAAGTACCTGACCACACTAGACCTCACCAAAGGATATTGGCAGATTCCTCTAACGCCAAGCTCTAAAGAGAAAACTGCATTTTCGACTCCCCTAGGCCTATTTCAATATAAAGTAATGCCCTTTGGATTGCACGGGGCCCCCGCGTCATTCCAAAGGCTCATGGATAAAGTGTTAAGACCCCACAGTAATTATGCATCAGCGTATATCGATGATATTGTGGTTTTCTCTGAAGACTGGGAGGAACATTTGCCTAGGGTCAGCAAGGTGTTGCAGGCTCTCCGAGCAGCGGGACTCACTGCGAACCCAGAAAAATGCTACATAGGTCTCACAGAGGCTAAATATCTGGGCTACATAGTAGGAGGAGGAACCATAAGACCTCAATTAAGTAAAATTGAGGCGTTGAAAGCATGGCCGATTCCTCTCTATAAGAAACAGGTCAGGGCGTTTCTTGGGTTGGCAGGCTACTATCGCCGATTTGTGCCAGAGTTTTCGGCAATAGCAGCCCCTTTGACAGACTTGACAAGGAAGTCAGCGTCAAATAAAGTGAAATGGTCAGAGGCAGCCAACCAGGCATTTTCAAAGATAATTGAGATATTGTGTAGCGGTCCCATATTAAAAGTACCTGATTTTTCAAAGCGTTTTATTGTGCAGACAGATGCGTCAGAGGTGGGCGTGGGAGCGGTCCTCTCCCAAATATTTGGCGGCGAAGAACATCCAGTAATGTACCTTAGCCGTAAATTACTACCTAGAGAATCCAGATATGCGGTTGTAGAAAAGGAATGTTTAGCTGTAAAATGGGCAATCGAAACATTAAAATACTATCTGTTGGGCAGAGAGTTCACCTTGGTCACTGATCATTCGCCATTAAAATGGATGAAGGAGAATAAGGAAAAAAACGCCAAAGTGACCAGGTGGTTCTTGGCCCTACAACAATATAAATTCACGATAGAACATAGAAGTGGGTCAAAAAATGCAAACGCAGATGGGTTATCGAGGGTACATTGCTGGGGTAAAAAGGTCGCTCGACCTGATAGGTTTGAGCTGAGGGAGAGGATGTGTGAAGGATGGTCAGTCTATAGTAAGAGGAGGGAGTACCAGGGACGTGGGGAAACTGGTATTTCGCTCTCATATAGAAGAAAACAACAAGACTTCAGTTCCCAAAAAGCCGAGCGCAGTAGGAGATCAGGTGACCTGGTAGCAGGGGAAATGGACGATAAAAAGGACCCCGGAGTGTACAAGGGAGAGGAGCGTGTAGGAAGGACGCAACTGGGTTGCTGTAAAACTTCTGAAAAGTAGAAGTGAATAAGGTATTTCAGGCAAGTAATACCGGTTTATTGTTTTGTGAGACCTACGTTTGGTTAAAAGAAATAACGTGTTAAAGAATCGTGGGTGACGTGAAAAGGATTACGAGGAGCAATATAAACAGCGGTGAAGAAAAGGTTTACGAGGAGTGATAGAGAAAAAACGCCGTGAGTACTACAGCCTGGATAACCACACCCGAGAGGTAAAATAACATTTAAACTACTATGTTTTCGCTGAAGTGAAAAGAAAGTTTGCACCGCTGAGTGTAACCTGCTTACTCGATTGACTGTTGTGAGTATATCGGTACAGCCGAGTGAAATTATAAGCTGCACTGTCCGCCGTGACATAAACGCTCAGCCTGGGGAAAGTATAATGTAAAATAACCTGTGGTCTTAAAAACGGAAATATGGGACAGGGTTAGGAATTACTGGTGATAATACCAAGCAGGTGAAGACGCGCTGTGTACTTACAGAGGAAGATAGTACCCGGGACTCTGTATATTTACATAACCCTGTGCGTATGCCTAGCCAGGGTTTGTACATAGAGAGCGAGTGCTGCGTGAAACGGAAACCTGGAAATTACCGTGTGAAGGACTGTGTTATTATTTTTCTTGAACAAACACACAGGAGCTAAAGTGTTAAAAACCTGTGTTCTTATTTCTGGAACAAAACACCCAGAAGCCAAAGTGTTTAAGGACTGTTTTATTTTGGTTTGGAAACAAACACTTAGAAACGGAAGTATTATTGTTTGGTTTTGAAGAAACCCATAGCAACCAACACGTTGTAGTTTGTGGTATAATTGGTGAACACACCAGGCTGGCGGTTAAAAATCACCGCTTCAGGGACAGAGTGGAGCACAGGCGGTCCCTCCTTCAGTAAGGGGAAAATTAAAGAACCTGGAGGAGCAGACAAAGGATTACAAAACTGATAATTCATTGAGGGTTGCCAAAACGTGGATACTGTCTATACTTGCCTGTGAGGCTGTAACTGTGACCGGTGTCCACCAGAGGGCAACTGGGAATAACTACCGGTGTCCCTGCACTGTTCGGGGGAACAGTGCCACCTGCTGGCCCATGTGAGTTTCACTGAAGTATAGTGAAGAAATTTACCCGTCTACTACACTCAGTGGTCTGAACACTAAGTGACTGTGTTTACCTGTTAGAAGGTTAGCTTCTGCAGGGCTAGATAGGGAAAAGGAAAACAGTTCAGTTAGTGCCCAGAGGGCAGGTTTTCTTTTGTTTGTTTTCGTTTTCCTTATTCATAGTCAAATATAAATAAAAATACCAGTTTATTATATTGCTTTCGTCCTGTGTGCTCTCTCCGACTGTCAAGTTGGCTTCCACACCAAACAAATAGTTTACAATATATATATATATATTTTTTTTTTTTAAATTCCACGGTTTCAGACCGAGCCTCCGCTTTCCATATACACACACACGACTTCACAACTCCCCTGAAACCCAATAATATACATAGGTACACCACAGCACAAAAAACCCTCACCTTCACCACAAACACTGACATTAACTCTCAGCCCTCATTCCCAATTACCACCCGTGAACGCCTATTTTATACACCCGTTACTGGAGCCTAATTAATCATTTAATCACTTATTCAATTGTCAGCTCCAGTCACATTCCCACGTGTTGTTTTTGGCAGGGAAGATAATTGTCTGCTTCCCTGCCAACCCAAAACCACACTAATAATAATACAAAATACATTTAAATAATAACAATAATAATACAAAAATACAAATAAACATAGGGGCAGGGCATACACCATCACATACATTGCCCCCCCCCCGTTCGTAGCACACATGGCCTTAACAGCCACCTCCCCCCTTAAAGTCCCAAAAAGTCTGGCACAGGACGGGCACTTTCACAAGTTTTTCTTTCCAACATGCATGAGAAAAAGAAAAAAAAAAACATGTAAACTGGCCCATTGTCGTTAGATCACAAAACTACTGAGGTTTTTAATTGTTTCAGAGATAAATCATTGTTATTGAGTACAAAGGCAACCACAAGAAAATGTGCTGTAGCCCAGTAAATTGCCCAATTAGAATGTAAAAATGTATTGAATAAAGTGCAAAACCAACACTGTCCAAGATACTGTTGATGAATTAAAATCTCAAAATCCATATTGACTCTAAATTGCCATTTGTTTAGTGAGAACACTGCTGATTGGTTTACCTTGATTGACATCCATGGTGTATATAGGGCAGCTGGCTCTTTGAGATGGTATTATAATACATTATCATTATAGTTTCCCAATAGTACACACTTTAAAAACATAATTACAGATGAAAAACACTCAATGCACTATAAATTTGTAGAACAGTACAAACGCATACACTAATTTCCTTGATTGAAGGTCTACTCAATGTGCGTTATCAGTCTGCATACTGTACTTATTGCAAGAGACAGAATGATAGATGGCAGGGAGAGTTTTATATCACTGTAAAATTCTATGAAGGTGATCTGATGAATCCTTAATGCTTTTTTAATGAATCTCTATCATATTCAGAATTTCAGCATTAAACAATTCCAGTTAAAATATAAAAGGGAACCTGGGATACAGATCTTAAGTACACAAAATCTCTACTGTTACCAGATGTTTTGTGACGCATCTTTGAGGTTAGTAAGAGACTTCTTTGCTTGGACATCAGAGTCCACCAGAAATAAAGACAAAGTGCACTGAGATCCTTGGACTTTCAGAGAAAATAAAGAGCAAAGGGACCTTGATGGGTTATATAACTCAGAAGACATGCTGGAGCCAGAAACTACAGGCACTTCAACACACACAAATGTATCTTGAAATTGTATCCATAATAGAACTGGGAAGCCAAGTGGGTGCTCCAGGACAAGTGTAAGTGAGCAAAGACATGAAGCACGTTAGGTTAGATATCATTTTTCAATATAAAAACACTTCAGCCAAAACGTTTGTTTACTTCATTGTTGGGTAGATTAAATCTGACATTAAGGAGGCATGTTGTTCTGAGAATCTGAGATAATTGTGCCGTGTACTGGTCCCTAAATTGTTGGTGGTTGCTGTCTCTTAAAGAAAATATAATAATAAAAAACAAAAACAAAAAAACTATAGATTTTCTTATATTTGTTTATAACGTTTCTTTGTCTAACTCATGTATGTATGTATATCTGAGTGGGCTGCACACACTTATAATGCTTGTAGTTCTATGTTCATGAATACATTGGAGGACTGTGTCTTTGACTAAATGGCAATTCAAGTCATTTGGATATTCTGGTTACCCTTTGAAGAGAAAGTCATCTGGGGTTGTGGATAATGGAATTCAGTCTCATTCATTATTCAACAAGCCATATAAGAAAGTGTTTATTTGCCTACTTACGCAACATTACAGTTCAACAGGATCTTACTTGAACCCAACAGTAAAAGTCTGGAAATTAATAATGTATGTAACATTTTGATCATTATAGAGCAGATAGTCTAACTACGTGAATCCATGTGAAAGCCCCAAAGTACTGTAAAACAACAGCCATATGAACATCCTCTGAAAGGACCAGCTTGGGATTTCTTTGTGAATTCTTCTGGCTATGAACTATTGTACAAAGACTGATTCTTAAGAAATGCTAATCGCACAACATCAAAACAAATAAGATCCCAACCAGAGCAGAGCTGTATGAGTGCATTCTCATGGATTTTAAAAGTACTTCCTCAGGCACTTCACTTATTTTAAGGGAAGCATTTAACAAATACATTTAAGCATCCTTGGAGATAAAAAGCAAGGATCACAAGTAGAACACTCCAGTTACTTGTAACAAACCCTTATGCCCATGATTAGGTAAGTAAAATTGGAAAGTTTCTGTAAAATCTTATAAACTCCTTATTAACATCCTTTTTAATACAATGCAAGTGTACTTGATAGTTTGGTTCTCATGAAGCGTGACATCTGAAATATTAGCAGAAACCCTCCTTAAATAAAACAAAAACACAGCCACTGGTGCAGCACTTAGAGGTTTGTTACAAACCCATGTCAAATAAAAAGGAATAATAACACTACTATTATAGCATGTGTTGTGGCCTGCCTATGCATCCCTGCTCCTCTGCGTGTAGGTTTGCTTCCTCTGTGAAATACCCTTGAAATTCAAACGACTCATAGCTTGCTGCAGTTCAACAGTTTCTTTATTTAAATATAATACAGGCATTTAGACTTTTGTATTTCCTTGTCTCAGAGCTGCCAAGGGGGAGCGATTGGCAAGAGAGTCATTTTTATAAATTGCATAAAACATCATGAGGATTCATTTACCTTCTGCAGTCAATTTAGTGTGCAGGAACAAATGGAAGTCTACATGCCAAATATATAGCATAGTACTGCTCAGAAACACAGGATGAAAAATCAACACATTATGTTTCAAGAACACTTTAGGTATACTGGTAGTATATGTGAAGTTTACTTTTAGTTTACTTGAAGTAATATTATTTGTAGGGCTTCTGTTTTATTAATTGCATTTTTTGGTGCTTATTTTTATCTATTTTCAAGTTTTATGTAAATCGTTCTTTTTTTTTGGGGGGGGGGGGGGCTTATGTTTTTGATATACTGTATGAAATTAGTGTTTTTGGTTACCTTCCAAAATGCTTGAGCATTTTTTTGTGTGTCAAAATATGTATAGTAGTAACTCGACAGTACCTGCACACTTAAGTTGTACCTTTTTTCCTTTGCTGTCTTCCACAACAAAATCCCTATATTCACGGAAACATTCTTCTGGAGTTTTTGTGTGTCGGAATTTTTGTACATTTCATCACAATTCTGTTTTAAATCCTCCGCCTCTTAACTGTAATACAGCTTTAAATCCCGCTAACAAGCCTCCATCCTGATTGTAATCTCGTTTTAAGTCTCGCAAGTGGAGTCTCCAATAGAAATGTAGGAATGCACTGTCACTCAGTAGTTGGGGTGGTTTTAAAGTAGTCAGAACAAATCAATGATAGATACAAGTCAGGAAGGCGGGACATCGTCCAGCAGCACTGGGAAATGTATTTATTATTATTTTTGTAGTAGTTTTTATTTTTTAATGTGAAAAGGGTAAAGTCAACGTGAATAGATTAACCATTTCCACAGTTTTTCCGGTGTTTTCCGGTGTTTCCCGGTGTTTATTGGCTATCCATCGATTTAATTGTTTTTGTATCAGGGGTGTTTTATCAGGTTTTATTGGTTAAAACCGAAAATCAGAAGCCCTAATTATTTTATACTTAACTATATTCAACGTATGCTTTAAGTATACTAATAGTGTACTTTAAGCTACTATTTTTGTATACTTAAAATATACTTGTAAATCTTATGAGTATACGTATAGTATACTAAAGTGGGCCAATTTAGGACCAAAATAGTTTAACCAAGTATTTAGGAAGTGCAAGGAAAGTATACTTTAAGTATATGAAAATATACTGTTATATACTTTTTATAAACTTAAGTCTATACTTTAAAGTATACTAAAAAATGTACTACTTTTTCATAAGGGTAAACTTAACTTTAATATGCACTCCATGGCTATCACAAAGGAAAGCTGTTTTGATGTACAGGGGCTGAGATTAATCAGTGCAGAAGTCAGGGGGAGCAGGACTGATCACGGACTCCGATTGGCTAAAGATAATTCACATTGTTGCAATATGGATTGTGGGTTAGAAAAGAGGCAGCCTGCACGCTAGCCAGTAGTGGGGATCCCAGTGCCTGTGTGATTACCTGCTGCTGAATAAATAGCCTGCTGTTTTGAGCTGCATATCTGTTTTCATGTCCTTCCTTCTTAGCTTAAACACTACAATATTTTATACTCTTTTATACTTTTAGAAAACAAATTGAGTAAATCTAAGTAAACCTCTTGATACTTTCTAAATTGCTGTTTCCACTGTCGCTGCTATCAGCAGAACTCTACCCAAGGGCAAACAATGCTTTGTCATATGGGAAATATATGCATCTTTGTAAACAGAGTGTCACAATAGTTGCAGGTTCATGTTACGTCCACAGTGCAGCAGTTTTTTTTTTTTCGTTGTGAGGCATGACAGGGTGCGTTGTGAGGCATGACAGGGTGCGTTGTGAGGCATGGCAGGGTGTGTTGTGAGGCACGACAGGGTGCGTTGTGAGGCATGACAGGGTGCGTTGTGAGACATGACAGGGTGCGTTGTGAGGCACGACAGGGTGCGTTGTGAGGCACGACAGGGTGCGTTGTGAGACATGACAGGGTGCGTTGTGAGGCATGACAGGGTGCGTTGTGAGGCATGACAGGGTGCGTTGTGAGACATGACAGGGTGCGTTGTGAGGCACGACAGGGTGCGTTGTGAGGCACGACAGGGTGCGTTGTGAGACACGACAGGGTGCGTTGTGAGACATGACAGGGTGCGTTGTGAGACATGACAGGGTGCGTTGTGAGGCACGACAGGGTGCGTTGTGAGACACGAGGCTGCAGGCCAAGTGCCTTCAGCCACCCAGGAAGTGCAATAAGAATTGTCTCACCGCACACCCTGGAGTTGGGATATTTCACTTATAAAATGGCTACATTTTTTGGGAAAATAATTACACAAACTAGCTTTTTAAGGAAAAAATTAGAAATGTATTATGTATGCTTCCACTGAAAAAAGAAATAGTTCCTGAATACTTATATTTTGTACTTTTTTATTTGCCATAAACATTACATTGAACATTCCCATTTTTAGTAACATTTTCAACATAAAACGGCATTTGGGAACGGAAAGCAATTTCCTATGTGTATATATATATATATATATATATATTACATACTGAGTGAGACTTGCGTGGTGATTTCTCAGATGGCTTTTGAATAAAGTGTTACTGCTACTGCTTACCTCAGAATTTTCTTTGTTCTGTTCTCTGACTAAATACCACAGTATATTTTTCTGTAATTCTTAGTGACAGAGATGAAAAAAACAGATTGTTGGGTGATTTAAAAGCTGTTTCAGTTGTATGTTGACATTTTACCTACAGAATCACAGTTTAGATAATTGTTACTATTAAGGTGTAGTAATATTAATAGATCAGGTAAGTAAGTTGGTCTATGATGTCATAGCTGTGCAGTAAGACAATTCTTACCGCATGGTCATGTGATCTTGTCAAGCCAATCACAGCACTTATAAAATGGGTTGGGAGATATCTGTATTCTGATTGGCTGATAGGCATTCCAAGCCAAATAAAAATGTGTCTATATCTTTATTTCTAAAAACTAGTAACCCATTTTTTAAGCGCAATAAGTCACTCCAGGGTGTTGGTTGTGCTTGAATAACCTCACTTCCAGGGACTAAAGGCACTCGGCCTATGGCCTCATGCCTACTACGCCCCTGGGTGTGCGGTTATTCTAGCACAACCAACACCCTGTCATGTCTTATTGCTTCCTTAATTTATCCAAGCCATTTTATAAACTGTTACTATAAATCACCCCCAACCCCAACTCTTTAGAGATTCTGTTTCTTTCTGAGCTGATGCCTTCAAATTGGAAAGCACTTGTGCCAGGGGTTTGGTGTTTAGCTTATATTGGTTAGAACCTGGTCTCAGGCCAACGCTCTTGTTTCACTCATGACTACCAAATAGTATTGACATTTGTGCACTCATGCTTGCACAGAGAGCCAATCCAAGTCTACTGCAAAAGACAAGTGACCTTATCAAGGATAAACCTGCTACTGCAAACAGCTCTCCTATTCTTCTGTGTTTGTATTACTAGGGTCCTGCGTTTTTCACGACTTGTTTTTTTAACCTGCAATTCAGTCCTAAACCTTCAGATGTCTGTGTAGCCACTCCAGCGAACCTGATCAAAAGAATAATTAATAATCAACCCATAACATTCTGGCTAATTACAAAACACCTCCTAATTACGAGGTACAATTATTGCCATTCTAGAAACTGATGCGTTTAAAGAAAAAACTTGCCTAGAGACTTTCTGTTTTAGAACAAACTGATGCACCAACAAACTCAAAACGCATTTCTTTGAGAGATTGCATGCAGCAATATCCACCTGGTGAGCTGAATGCTGATGGGTATGACTATTTTGAAAGCCATAATGTTAGAATTCATCAAACGTATAATAAAGTTGCAGAATTAATAAATACATACCGAGTTGCACAGCACAGGTGGCAGAATAAACAAAGAGTGTTGTGGCAGAGCAGGGCTCTGCCCTTATAAATATTGGCAGGGATGGGGTTAAATTCCCCTCCCTGCCCAGGTTTATTGTGTCAGGTGACTGGGGGTTGATTGGAGCAATTAACAATCAATCAGCACCCAGCCACCTGACATAAAAGGAGGCCTCAGCTCCTCATTATGGAGAGGTAGCTGAGGAAGCAAGTGGGTAGTTTGTGTTACTTGCTGGGGTTTTTTTTTTTTTCCCTTTGTGTGCTGTTTTTTTGAATTTTTGCATTCCAGTGAAGGCATAGCTCAGCTTGGAAGACTTATTTTTGTAAAACTGCCATTTTAAAAAAGGACCCAAAACAGGCAGTCATTGGTTGTGCTATTATTTGTTCCCTCTTTTAGGTAACAAATATCTTTGTGGTGGCTTGGTTTGTATTCATGGTGCATATGAATGCAACAGAACAGAATGAAATGCAAAAGGTATACTGCATGGTCCTGTGGAGTGACTCATCAGTAAGAATATTTTAGTGTTTGAATATTTTAAAATGTCCCAGCCCGGAGCAGCTGACAGATACATAAACCATTGTTTCACAATACAAAGTGTTGTAGCACTTACTGGTAATACCTGATAAGTGCAGCTGCAGACTTGACAATCACGTTTGTAAATGCTTTGATACTGTCAGTAATTGAGAGTGCAGCAGCTCAGTATTTCACCAGGTGGAGCAGGATCACTCTACAGCGTGACTGGTGGACATGCTTGCACAGAAAGCCAAACAACTCAGAAATTGAATAATGTGATGAGACAAGTTTGTATAAAATGCTAGTGTGTACTTTTTTAAATGAAGAGATTGGCAAATTCCAAGGCTTTTCACACAATTAGTGCAAGCATTTAGTGAACACAGTATATAATTTCAGAAGACTGTGTTTGATAAGATTATTATAATGCCAAAGCATTGCTCTATATCTCCTGACAGAAGTAGGAATTAAACTTTTATATTCTTGACAATTTCATGTTTAAAAAAAGACATGCAGTCTTTTTTTTTGTAAAACTGTTGACTGAGCCCAGCCCTGAAGTCGATGGCCTGGTATGCTGTTTCCATTTCTTCCATTTCATGAAACATTGGGTGATAATTCACTTTTAATTAGGGCTGTCAATTAATCGCAGTTAATGTCTCTGTTTAATTTTTTTAACACTCGTTAATCGCCCTCTGATCAGCGTACCATAATTAATTCCCTGCGGCACTGTTTTAATATGCTCGAGGCAACGCAATAAGTGCAGTAATCGTTTGAATAGAAAGTTAGACACGGAACTGCATTATGGAGCAAAGCACGAAAAGTAAAGGACTTATGAATGGGAAGTTTTATTTTTAAAAAACTTTTTTTTTTACAGTTAATTAGATAGAAAGACTGTTACTTGTATCGTTAGTTCCAGTAAGTATCTAGTCTTCTGTACCTCCTCCATGCTGTAAAAACACTCCTTTACTTGTCAAAATACACTTTCTAGCAGTTTTTCTGCTATAGGCAGCAACAACAGAACAACAAATGAAACCTGTCAGTTTCAACAGAGTGATTTTTTTTTTTTAATTCAGGATCTCTGCAAGCCTATGAATCAAACTATATCATGTCAGTGTGATTTTACAGTAAATGCTGGACTTTTTCTGTATAATTCAGTGTAAATAAATATAAAGAGGGGCTAACAAAATTGATCCAGAAATAAAAAAAAACAGGGGGGTGACAGGATATAAATGGTGCAGTGCATAAAAACAATGTCCAGACAGTACTCACGATACAAAAACGTCCGTATTTATTTAAACAAAAAGAAAATAAATTACTCAATCAAAATATGGCAGGTTTCAGTCCCAAAAGAATAAACACTCCACTACCACAATCCTTCGTGCACGAAATTGTGCTCCTTAGAATCCCAGGGAAAGTGCTGCTTGTGCTCGATTGGTGCTGTGTGTGGAAGATAGTGCTCAGGGTCTTGTGTTGGCTCTGTGGCTGCAGCTCCTGTATCCTTAATCCTCCTCTGCGACAAACAGACAATTACTGACGTAGATGCTTCCCCTTTTTATCATAAAACTCCTCCCTGCATTCAACCCGTCGCCATGGTTTCTCCAATCGATGTCTGCCCCGTAGCTGATTGGAGTCCTTCCATGTACGTGCAGCTACGCGCTAGCCCTAATATGGCCTTCTGGTTTTTGCCTTTCAAGGCTTCCATCTAGGAGGAAGCATACCACCAACTTTACACAGTGCCCCTTTCTGGTCGGGAGGGAGATTTACAGCTTGAATTCCTTCGCTCTCTGTCACGCAGGGTTGTTATGATGCACTGTTTTTTGATGATGTTAATACTACTACGACTAATACTACTAATAATATCAGTAATAAAACACATTTGAATGAGATGGATGCAGTAATTGTATCAATTAAATAAGCGATTAAAACCAAGATTAACTGAGATTCATTTAATCGCTTGACAGCCCTAGTTTTAATACTTTTCATTTAGCAGTTGACAGAGCAATGAGATGTTAAAGTAAAATTGATATACTGACAGCCTCTTGAGGGCATAAGAACAATATTTAAAAGTTCATGTATTTGGGTTTATAAATGGAGATTTTACATCACAGCCATGTGTCTAATAGAGAACAATATGCTAGTAAAGATATAGAGGATGACTCATCTCTGAAGATCAAAGCGCTTCAAAGTCAACCTCATGCAAGTATTAGACAGCAGAAACAGCCTGTCATAATTAAACTGCAGTCGCTATCAGGTTCATTTTGTATTTTGTGTTTGACATTGGAATAGTCAACACATTCCAAATTCAGTTCTTTCAAGAATTACCATCAAATACTGTGTAATTACAAGTTACAACTATTGAAAATGAACTTGCAGTAGGTTGTGGCATGTTCTTTTAATTTGTTTTTTTAAGTCCATTGGAAGTGTAAGTGATTGAAGCTCATGAGTTTTATACAGTCTTTTGCATTCCCCTTTCATGTTTTACAATCCTTTGTATTCCCCTTTCATGTATCTGACATACATAATTAATAAAGAACATACTGATTTCCACTCTTTGGTAAAAGAACATTTGCATTAAAAGTGGTATTGCTTTAAATATGCTAAGGCATTGCTCACCAGTGCCTATCTTTATCAATCGTGTGTGTGCAAGTATTCCCTTCTAAACTGCATAAGCACATTCGTACAGAACGTATGTGATTTATCAACACAGACGTTTGTGTGAGAATGTTCGTAGAATCACGCACACTCTGGACCATGTGTACAATCGTTTCCTTGTATTAGGATGATGGTACTGCAAGATAAGATCAAATGCCTCTTAAATCGACTAAAGATCCACAATCAGTGAAGTATGTCAAATAATAACGTTCTCATTAGGGTTATGTTATTGCAATGTCTGTTAAAATTGCGATGTCTGTCACATATAATTATTTCATAAACGATTGCCATTGTTTATCAAATATGCTGTTATTAATGATGTTATTAATATTTAGGCTGCAGTATGATATAAATGTTGGTTACCACCACCATGATTCTTACTTAATAAGCAGAAGGTAATGTTTTTGTGACTCCCTTGTTACTGCACTGGTAATTACAGAAGTCATCAATATGACACTAAGTTGTAGCAGGTGTGTAGGCCATTAACAATTAATTTTTTTTCTATAAATTCACATGGCCTACGCCAATACATCGAAACATAATTTGAAAACGGCTGAAATCGCACTTCTGGAAGACCTTGCTAAAGCAAGAGAGAGTGTTTCAGGATTGATACGACTCTTCCAAAGGCAGTCCAAGTGGAATTGTGCGAGATGTTGGGTCCTAGGTTGTACAGACCAACCAAGCGCACACACCCTATTGCTGCATGCATTCAAGTTCTGTCTAGTCCTGTTGGCTTTTTGGCCACTGGTAGCTTTCAAAGGCAGATCCGAGACATAACTGGAATTTCATGAGCTTCTTTTAGCACATTGATGCCTGGGGTTTTGGATTCGATCATTTCAGTCTGTCCTCGGTACATTCAATTTCCCTACAGGGAAGAACAGCAGATTGGAGTAAAAAGGGAATTTCATTCAATTGCTGGGTTCCCCAATATGATCAGTGCTATAGACTGTACACATGTAGCAATTGAAGCAAAAAGAGAGAAGGAATTTAATTTCATGTGCATAAAACAGTACTATTCAATTCATGTACAGGTTATATCTGATGCTTGTCTCCGTCTACTAAATGTTGTGGCTAAATGGCCAGGCGGGAAACCCACGATTCATTTATTCTTCAAAACAGCAGTGTGGGCACTCACCTAGAAAATGAGTTTTAAATGCAAATTTCCACGTGTGAACAACTTTAGTGACATTGAGATTTATTAAGACCTACTACTTACAAATGTGCAAACAAGTGTTAAAGGACTTAATTATGCGTGCAACAATTCAAAACTTGATGCGTACGAACGAATCAAGTCATTTATTCACACACAAATGATAAATATAGGCCCAGCCCTTGAGAGCGTGGTTCCATCATGACACAAAACAGAAAACTGAAATACATCTCAAACAGGAATGTAACCTTAGTATCGTATGTGCATTATAATAGAGAATCACCATGCAGAATGAACTCATTTTGCTTCATAAAGTTGAATGAAACCTGCTGAATAATGTTACGTTAACATATTGAATTACATTCCGCTTTTTAGTTTTCCATATACTTAATGAAAAATTTACAAATTGAAAAATGTGTCATTTTGAAATCAATCATGAAATACTGTATTACTATTTGGCTTCTTTGATTACATGATGTTAAGTAAAATATCCACATTTGTACTATCTTAAATGTAAAAACAAATGTTCAAAACATCATTAAATAAAGCTATTGTTGTCAATATTATATAGACAATGGTTTCACCGTCTCCTTTTCATGACAAGATCAATTATTTTACATTTTTACTGCTTTTTTTTCCAGTGCCCCCAATCCGTCACAAACCTTTACAAACAAAGCATGTTCCAAGGAAACCATTCATCATGCCCTAAAGCTGTATGACAAAAAAACAAAAAAACTGGGCATGCGTTAGACTAGTGTGCTGGTCAGCAAAAGCGGGGATGCCTATGAACAACTTTGCAGTTGTGAAATGATGCCCACAAGATTAATAATAGTATGCAATCCTCTTAGGTATAGGGTAGCTAACAAGTAGATTCTGAGTTCCTGCACTGCTCAGACTGGATGTAGCAGCTTTTTACACCTTCTCATATACCAGGTATAATAAATGAACTGTGACTTTTTCAAATGTATTTTGTATTGAAGGCATCCTCTTCTTTTTCACACAGTATTTATTCTTTTGCATTACAGGTCATTTTAATAGGGTAGAATAACTAAGTTGGCATTTGCTTTGTGTTTTGTTTTTCTCACTTGCTGTAGAAACTGACTGTACTCCTATACTAAACTACTATACTCTTTGTTGTTTTTCATTCATTTAAGGGCTATTCTCAATATGAAAGGACAGGATCCATTTCCGGGGTGGCTGTTAGTGTTTGCATTTCAGTGCGATCCTAATACAGAATTATACAGTCTTAAAATCTGAATGAACCTGATTTGATGTTAATGGGTAGTGTGCTAGCAGTTATACTAATGTATTGATCTGCTAACAAACTTTTTCTGACAGTTTGAGAATTGGACCATATCAGGTTTTATCATTTGTGGGTTGTACAAGCTGCATCCCTTTCACATGGAAAAAATGAAGAGCTTCATACCAAAACGCTATATATATATCCATTGTCATTGTTTTTAGTAAATTGATATACATATATATATATATATATATATATATATATATATATATATATATATATATATATATATACTATTTATTTCAGATACTTAGCAACAAGCATGGTTACTTTTTTCACTATTAATGTTATGTGAGTAAGAACAATAAAACATTTTAAATCTACCTCAAAAAGTTTAAAAAATATATAGTATAATATAATTAAGACATTTATTTTTAATGCAAAATGCTACATATCTATATCTCTACCAAAAGCTTCACAAGTACCCCTACATCTATCATGTCTTTGTTTCCATCACATCAAGCGTTCGTCAATATGAATTTATTTTAATTCAGAATTGTGGCAAAGTGATGAGTGGTTACAGGTGTGTGCAGTGCAGAGCGGATACAAAACAGACAGACAATGATTTCCAGGTGCAAAGGTGTTTATTGATTTAATTAACAATGTCCAGAGCCTTATGGCAAACACCTGTAAATAATAATGATGGACTGATACCGCTGCGTGTATCACTCTGTATTTGTAAATCCCCAGGTTTGACCTGCAACCAAAAGTCCAGTTTCACACACAACACTAAACACAAAACACAAACACAGTTCCTAGTGATAGTGAATACGTGCAAGTGGTGTAATACAGTTCTCTGTGAAATGCAGGGGTGAAAGTGATGTCCGGGTTTGTGCTGGCTTCCGCTACAGCTCCGGATCGTGCAACTGGTAGTCTAGTTTAAGAAAAAAAAAGTCTCACCTTTTTGTTACATTATTTTGCAAGTACCCTTCGGCCAATTTGGGTTTAGTGGTAGTTTTCTCTTAGGGCGAGATATTCTCCTTCAAGATTCAAATGACCTAATTAATATAAAAAATATGGGAGGCTATATTTAAATATTTCTGTCAATGTTCCAATGTGGCCTTGACTACTGATATCGTGCAGCTTTCTTAAACTGGGTTTACAAGAAGTTTTTAGGTTGTGTTGAAGAACCGCAACTGGTCTGCTTAAAACTAATAAAGCTGAGAAAAACAAAACAAAAAATCAAACATAGCATTTCACAAATACCCAAAAATACCAACATTCCATAGGAGAGCACTTTATACTATGTATGTATGTGGCAATGTGCCCCGCCCCTGTGTGCATATTATGTGTTGTATGTTGCGTGCGTGTGTAAATGTTGGTGTATAGTCATTGGTACACGGGATATAAACGGGTCTGTGTTTCACATGTATTTAAAAAGTGTAGATTTGTATTTAGGCACGAGGAGGGCACAAATCACTTCACGTGCTGGTTAAATGTAATATGTGAGCACGGGGTTGCACAGAATTAATTCACGTGCTGGGATTCAAGTGAATAATTAATTAGTAATTGAATCCCAGCACAACAGTATATATAGATGCACATTTCATTCAGTCGGGGTTGAGTGGAGAACGGGATTGGAGACGGAGGTAATTGTGAATTGTAAAAGCGAATAGTTAAAGTGTTTTTTCACTCACCGTGTTTGTTTGTCTGTCTAGTCCGTTTTGTTCGTCTATTTATTTTGGCCTCAAGTGCCGTGCCCTGTGTTTTGTCTGTTCAAACCTTTTATTTTCTGTTCTGTTTATTAAATGCTGAGCGAAAGCATTCGCTCAGCTTCACCAAACCACACATCTCTGTCTGTTTATTTCCTGCTTCTGGTCTGACGCCACCCACTCCGGCCGTCTTTGTGACAATGTATTATTTTCTAAACATTTTTTGACTGCAAATATATATATATATATATATATATATATATATATATATATATATATATATATATATATATATATATATATATGTACTGTATATATATATATAAAGGGATTTAGGGGTTTTGAATCTCAAAACAATAATTGTGTGAATATAGTAATTGTAAACAATTGTAATTGTTACAGCTGTCTATATCGTGAAGATGTGTGATATATGTGTGCTACGTCACATTCTCACAAGAATGGAGAGAAAATTTGGAGTTTCTATCCTGTATGTAAATCAAGCCTGGATACAATCTTCAGTCTATACAGCCTAAATTAGCTAACATTGTCCAAAAGTATTGTGTGAAAAAACAGTTAACTGACTGCAAATACCTCACAAGAAATACAGAGGGGTGCCTTGCTGTGACATATGCCTTCTTGTAAAAGGGTGAGGAGCCCTGTACGTATTATTTGTTTGTTTATTGTTAGAACAGGGTCTCCCCCTCCGCCCCATGATATGTATAGATGACGGCGAAACGCCGTGGATATTGTTTTTGTATTTATTTATTGTTTTGTAAATATGACGGCATAGCCGTGTTTTGTTTTGTATTGTATTTAGTAGTGTGGGTGGGTAGCTCCATCCACAGGAATTATAAAAGCCTTGTGCAGAAGGTGACCATCTCCCGAATTAATTAAGTGATTAATTTGTTGCTAATCGGGAGATGGTCTCCTGCATAAAAGCCTGCAGCGCTCTCAGTTCAGGGTGTGGGTGTTTGAGAGGAGGAGCGAGAGAGCGAGAGAAAAAAATTAAACTTAAAAATGAAACTTATAGGGGCAGTGAAGGCATTTGCCCAGCCTGACCTGGGTTTTTTGTTTATTTTTTGTGTTTGTGATTATTTTTGTTTAAACTTTTATTTTGCTCTGTGAGCAGTGTTTTGTGTTTAAATATCTGATTTATTTTTGTTATTTAAATAAACGGCGCCCCGCGTCTCTTTTGAACTGCAGTACTACCTGGTGTCAGAGTTTTGTTTAGTTCCTGCTTCTAACATGACATCACCGCCCAGCCACCCTGTCACACTTCTCCTAACATTAAACAGGTCCCAACTGCCAACCCTGATAACCTGTAGCGAAAATGAATCGCAATGAACCAAATATAAAAAGAGGACTATTGATTTGCTTATCTGTGGCACAGCCAAGATATCTTTATATTACTTTTTTGGTGCTTAAAGACAGTGCTGGATTTCCCCATTAAACATACCAGATATAGTGTAGGATAACCAGACATGTTAGCTTCCTTATATTTCCCCACGAGCTTCCCTGAAGCCTTTTAGTTCAGATCAGTTCTGTTTCCATGTCCTTCCAATCTGAAGCCTCTCTTTTTGAGACTGTCTGAGAATATGTTCAGTCTTCAGATAATTCCATTGATATTAAAGGGGCAGTGCAGTATAAACTGAAGAACATGCATGAATGAAGTGCAGCTTTATACTTACTCATCCCGGTCTCTTACAATTTGAGGAGAACAGCCTTACATCAATCATATCTCTGGAGGTCTTTGCACAAACTACATATTTGACTTAGGAAAGACCCACAGAGACATTATTAATGACCCACTTTGCTTTGATACATGCCTATGTAATGCAGGGACTCCAGCTTTGGCATTTTTAATTGAAAAATTCAAGGTTATTTGAAACCGTGTGAATGGAATTATTTTTGTATGACTTGAATATATACAGACTAGATAATGTGATATCATTATATAAATTGGGCTTGCTTGTTTCGGAGTATATTTTTAACTCAGAAGTTGACATAAACCCTGAGCAGTATTAGCTCAGCTCCAATAAAATATTAAATGGGAAAGTTAATCTAAATTGTGACAGGCATTTTTGAAGATAATAACTGATTCCATTCTAGGTATTGGAAAAGGTGAACAGCTTTACATTTCCTTTGAACTATATGCCATTTTACCATTTCCACAAACAAAAGAACTGTGACATTTCTATGTAGATTATATGGTAAATGCTAATAATATATATATATGTATGTAAAATATATTAATTTTTAACACATGGCTAGCAAAAGGACATTCAAATGTCTATTCATTCTTCGCCTCACTGGCGAGGAACTCTAAAATGTGTATATTTGATAAGTTGAAATCTATCACACTTTAGGTAGATTTTTCATTTAAGAAAATCTCATTTTCCAGGGTTAATATCTTTCTTTATGAAACATAATATGATGTAGGATTTATTTTAACGTATTTTAGTTACAGTTACAGTTTCAAAGGGACTGTAGACGTTTGAGTCATTACCATGTCTTTAGAAGAACAAGAGAAAAGATTTATGAAAACTGCATTTTGAAATATTAAATATCTATATACTGTATATCTGTACAAGTATTGGTTTCCAGGTATGAATATGGGTTCTCTGCACACCCGTGTCCTTTACAGAAACATACATTTGCATAGCTTTAGAAAAAAAATGCACGCTCTGTCATGGTCATAAATGGAGATTAGATAAAGGGGCATTCAGAACAGAAAATAGGAGGCACTTTTTTACACAGAGAATTGTGAGGGTATGGAACCAACTCCCCAGTAATGTTGTTGAAGCTGGCACCCTGGGATTCTTCAAGAAGCTGCTTGATGAGATTCTGGGATCAATAAGCTACTAACAACCAAACAAGCAAGATGGGCTGAATGGCCTCCTCTCGTTTGTAAACTTTCTTATGTTCTTATGTTCTTATGGCTTACTTTATGTGGCTTCATGTCTTATCCTTTACATTCACTTCACTCTTTGGACATTGGACAATATGGACAATATTCTCTGTTAGATAATAGAAAATCATTTATTAACATTTTAAATCCCTTTTGAAAAGTGATGTTGTTTTTATTGCTTATGTATAGCATACAGGGGTGGGTTGATATATGGTTTTGACTGCAAATTGCGCTCGGTGTAACTTGCCAACAAAATCATACATGCTATCCTGTTAAAAGTAATTTTAGAAAACTAAAATGTGACATAACTGTTATACTGAAGCAATTGAAAATCTATAGTATGTTGGAAGTGTGTGTACTCCAGACTCTTTTGGAAAGGTCTTCTTTTTTTGCTTGCTTCTTCAAGTTGCAGATAATAGCAGTAATATCATAGTGTGCTACCGCTATTTTTGTTGTAAACATAGCTAATGTTAAAATGATATGACATCACCTTAATTGAAATTTGCAATCCTGTATAAAGCCAAGAGTCCAGTTAAAGCATATGTATGTGGATTGTTAGACATTATTACAATGGCTTATCTCAACCATTATACAATAAATGATATAAAACCACTGAAAAACCACTGACCTGGAAAATAGGAAATGGAGAGCCGATGAAACTCCTAAAGCCATAATGAACAAGTTGTTTGTGAATGCAACATCAAGGAGATCAATTCCAGTAACACACTGTATTAATAAATAATACTTGCTTACAGGGAAGACATAAATAAGTCATGTGACCTGCCAAGTCGAACACCAAGGGTAAGCAAAGAACAGCCATTTAACTAGGAAGGAAACACCTGTTTTGTGTCAATCATGAAATCACTGCAAATGAGTTTCTTAAACACAGATCATGCTCTTTTTTTGTTAAAATAAACTATTCATCTTCTGCTATTTTATGTGTCAAAGTTTGTAACAAAAGGACCAGGTTTAATCTCATGTTTCCTATTTAGTGTGAAATGAAGCCAGATTAATTCTATTTAATCCGATTTTTAAAAAACTGAAATAAGTACAAAATAAAATCAGAACCCCTACTTTAAATACGTTTCTTGACAACAAACATGCTGTAACTTTTGAATAAGGAGCAGTATGTCATTCAGTTGTGTGAGGCTCCTGTGATTTTGAAAGTATCAGGGCTTGCAACACATTATTTTTACTGCTTCAGGTTTAGCTGCATTAGGCTTAAACCAGCATGCATCCTCTCAATTCTAAGAAAATGATAGGTAGTTTAATTTAAGAAAGATTTACCATTGTTGTTTGGAAAACTAGTCATAGTCATTTAATAAAAAAATGTTTTAGAAACAACATCTTTGCTTTTTGATAGCAGATACCCCAGGTAGCACAGTAGGCTTCACAGTTGGTCCTTTGAGGAGAAGTGTCATGCTAAGTAATCTCTAAGGCAACCACTCATTGTGCAGTTTTACCATTCTAGCAGCAACACTAAAAGTGTGAATAAAGCAATGGAGTCTAACGAGTGCAAGAGAGATGAAAACAAATGATTCTTTCTGTTGAGACAAAGCTAAATATAATACAACATCTTAAAAAGGGAGAACAAGCAGCAAAACTGGCATGTGAATACAATATGGGCATCTGCACGATCTACGACATCAAGAAATCAAACAATAAGCTGCACATTTTACAGGGACACAGACAGCAGTGGACTATCCAAAGTCAAGATAGTTATGGAGTGTAAGTCTCGTAGTGTGGATGACCCTGTGTATCATTGGTTCCTTCAGTGTCGTAGTACTGGAGCTCCTATATCCTGTTTGCGTTTGTTTATGTTATTTTCTAACATCAAAAATGATACCGTACTGTATTAAAATGGTTTTGCTTTTCTAATGACAAAATTATACTGTGGTAAACTACTGTACAGTAAAACTGCAACTCTCTCCTGGCTGGCCTCGCTGCACCTGCCACCCGTCCGCTCCAGCTCATCCAGAACTCTGCTGCTCGTCCGGTGTTCTCTCTGCCTCGCTTCTCCCTCGCTACTCCACTGCTCTGCTCACTCCACTGGCTCCCGATCACTGCTCGAATCCAGTTCAAGAGTCTTGTACTCGCCTACAGATGCCTTGACCAGACTGCACCCAGCTACCTCCAGACCCTCATTTCTCCCTACACCCCCACTCGACCTCTCCGCTCCTCCTGCACTAGAAGACTGTATCTCTCCTACCTCCAGAACCCGCTCCTTCTCCACCCTCACCCGACGGTGGTGGAATAACCTTCGTACGGATGTCAGGACTGCCCAGTCCCTGACCACCTTCCGGCGCCTCCTCAAGACACACCTCTTCAGACAACACCTGTAAAACTCTCTGCCTTTAATGCACTTTAATTTGCACTAATCCGCTCCCTATTTTACTGTATTTAATCTTGCAATTAACCCAATCTGTAGTATTTTGTATTTCACCTGCACTCGTATCTAACCCTGATGTGACTATTAACACTGTTATCTGCTCTTGAACTGCCCTGATATCAAATCGTACTGTTTTTTGTATTTTGCTCTTAACCCTCTGCAGTCCATTTATTAAGTGTGCGTCAGGCGTGTCAGGTCCAATTTATTTTCACACGCGCAGTTAATTTTAGACGCGCTGTTTAAAAGTATTTCTTTTCACAGTCAAACGGGTTTAAAAGGCACTGCATATCAACAAAGCACTCACTAGGCATCTCCAGCCCCGCCCCACCCTTTCGTTCGCTATCGCTTTCACATATGCTAAGAAATAAATAATAATAATAATAATAATAATAGTCGTACATACCGATCAATCATCTCCTGATCACTCGTTTTATCACCAAACTCCTCAATAATGCAATCCAAGTCATTATTTTATTACTATAACATCTCAAAAAAGCTCTGCAAATGTCTGTGATATTCTCTGTGCGCTGATTCAGTAACAGACAGCTTGTTTCCTTATGGCCGCCCCTATCTGATCCCAGGGGTAGGTATGACTATTCATGAGATACGCCTTTATTTATTTTTTTATTTTTTTATTGGCTTGTCTTGGCTCCTGTCGCTCCCACTCGGCCATTGAATGGTTTTCTTGGCTTTTTCCAGAGAAAAAATGACTAGAAACCCGTTTTTTGTATTTTTTTGATGATGTCGGACAGGGTCCGACAATGGACCGGATAGGAATAATTGCAATGTTGGACCAGGTCTGACAATGGACCGCAAAGGGTTAATTGTACTGTAATTCTTGATATCTATTTTTTGTATACAACTGTAAGTCGCCCTGGGTAACAGCGTCTGCTAAGAAATAAATAATAATCATAAATTCCATAATTTTTGCTATAAAGAGTATTTGCATGCAAACCACATAAAACATACCTTTTTTCTAATGATTTTCTGGCAATGAACGTTATTCCTTGATACATTTTAATATTGTTTTTGTTAAGTACTTTATATTATACGTAATAAATCTATCGTTGTATGTTTCAAAAGGTACTTCGTAATTTAGTAAGAAATATAATATTGTACTCTGCTAGGCCCAGCACATAAGGCAAGCAGCTGAATATAATAAAAAAAAAATGTTCAAAAGGACTCTGATATTGATGAATCCTGAGTGATGTTATTTGTAGAAATACTCGCCTGTCTGTCTTTCCCCCCAACAAAATAGTTGAGAACAGCATCATACCAGAATTGATTTTTTTCTAGAGCTTTAACAATGCCCTTTATCATCGCAATAAGTGCAAGTGACGAAAATGGCATAGAAGTAGAAAATGTACATTTTGAAGTCACCCATTGCTCACTGAAAAATTAACTAGCATACTGCAGTGCATATTGCTTTTGAAAGAGAGGAGCCACACATGACCCATACATAGCCTAGTAAAAGACACTTCAAGATATAAGTCTAATTATGAGTGGTGGAGGCTAATCTGAAAATGGGTTATACTTAAATTGTGTTAGCCAATAGAAACACAGTAAAACTTGACAGAGGGTGTGTGACTGGGAGGTCCCTGTCGCTGGTTCAGCTGTGCTGCTGCTTAGTAAACAGGAAGGCTTGCCAGGAGCTGAGCTGATCGGGAGGTCCTGATTGACTGGGGGCCGTGCCCGGGGAGCCTACACCTGTTTAAGGTTTAAGGTTGTGGTTACTGCATGGCCATAGCCATACATGTTGGTGCTGAGAGTGGAGAGTGTGTGTTCGCTCCGCAAGATAACTAATATGGAACCCTTCAACTGCAAGATGGTGCCTGTGAACTAAGTATAACTAAGTATAAAGAGGGTTTCGTAGTGTAGTAGGTTCCTGGAGCGTGATGTATCATATAGTGAGACTAGCGCTTGCCTTGTGCGGCAAACTTTAATTTTTAGCTTTGTTTTCTTTTCTTTTCTTTATTAAATCTGACACTAGGGCTACCATTGTTGGTACCCTAGTGGCAGCACCTGTGTTGTTAATTAAATCTGTGTGCACTCAGGTAACATCGCCGTGTTACACTTGGTGTCAGAGTGGGATGTCACGGGTCCTACTGAGTCAAGGCAGGATAGGCACTAAGCAGCTGGCTGCCAGGATGCACAGTCAGAAGAACCAGCCTGCGCTCCGGTCACCCTGACCACACAGGCTGGGTCCCCTGCAAATGATTTGTACTTTTACTTACATAATCATATTGCTCATATTGCTGCTGTTTCATTTTAGCCCAGTTCCTTGTTGGTTTATGCTGAAAGGGGATATATTGAACCCTGATTGAATGTATCTGAAAAGCAAGTCTGCTTTATCAAAGATGTATCTATGCTTGTTGTGATGGATCCACAAAGGGTTCCTCCTTCTAAAAGGGTTTTACTTTCCTTTTTGTCTTTAAGAGGAGGTTATATTATTATTTATTTATTTCTTAGCAGACGCCCTTATCCAGGGCGACTTACAATTGTTACAAGATATCACATTATGATTTATTTATTTATTTTTTTTACATACAATTACCCATTTATACAGTTGGGTTTTTACTGGAGCAATCTAGGTAAAGTACCTTGCTCAAGGGCACAACAGCAGTGCCCCCCTCCTGGGATTGAACCCACAACCCTCCGGTCAAGAGTCCAGAGCCTTAACCACTACTCTACACTGCTTAACCATTACTCTACACTGCGGTTATAATTCAAAATGAGTTCCTATTAACAGTGTCAGCTAAGTAATAAAGATGGAAAGCCACTTGTACTGTGGAAGATAATGGTAAACTAATTAATTCATGACAATCATCAATTTCTGTACCAAGTACATGCAAATATGCTGCGCTGGAATGATGCAATCTGGATTAATTGGTTATATCTCCAATTTAGTTTCCTTTACTTCATCTACTTCCTCCCAAAGAAATGTTGTCTTGCTTATTTGGTTATTAGGCTCAGAAAAGCCATTCCTATTTTTTTCTCCAGGCCTTCCTGTCTCCAGGGAAAGGCTCTTGTACAATAATACTAATAACAAACAAACTGACATTCAACAGCTTTTATTCAATGTAAGTCTCAAGTGAACAACACTGTGTGAAATGTTATGCATTGAATCTTCAACTTTTTAATGGCCTACAGAGAAACTGGATCCTCCACATTTTCTCAACTGGAGTTCTCCCATAATATTTAATAGATTTTTTTTTTGCCTTGATGTGTGCCCTAATCCTAATTTTTGCCTTGATGTGTGCCCTAATCAAGCATGTACAAATTCAAATGATAAAACGTTCCTCCTACATATTCTTGTTCTAGTTTTTTTATAAAATAGTTTTTTGTTTTTTTTTGCAATTCAAAGAACCTACAATGAAAAGGTGCAGTTCACAGATTAACATCTGTTGACATTGATTTTTCCTCTTTTTCTTAAAATGCTGTGTTATAAATATCCATGTCACATTTACTTATAAACAGCTGGATATGCATCATAATTTGGTGGTCTTGATTTGGTTTCCCTTATGGTTATTTTTCAGACTGTATTAATTTGCTAGTACAAAACAGAATACGACATGCCCCCTTTACAATGGAAGCAAGACGAGCAAGCGCAAAATAATATCATATTTGGATATTAATGAGAACAGTCATGCTGGCATTTTTGTGTTTTTTGCGTATAGGCTATTTAATTAATTAGTTCTTTATGTTAAGTTAAGGTTACTGTAATAATAGAAAAAAGACTTACAAACACGTTTGAATTGTTAAAATATCAACCTGTAGGAATGTTTCTGTATATTGTGGCAGTGAGAAATAAAACAGAGCAGCTTTTTACTTTTCTCCTTTTTAAATGCATTGTTATTACTATTATTAAAGCTACACCTAGGCCCGTGCCGAGCAACAAGTACAAAAACAAATAATTAAATAAACAAATAAGCCAAAATACACAACAACATGGTATTGCAACGTTATGCATTACACTGCACATATGTGGCAGTGTAATGAGTAACTCCACCCCTTTCTAGATGACCGACTTCCTTCTAACCTTGGGAATACCAATGTCAATAACATTTCATTGTTAACTATCTTCTATTTTAAATGAATACGCTATTGCTGTGTATAAACACATATTATCAATCAATTGGAATTTATAAAGCAATGTTGATGCTGAAATTGTAATAGAAACGCTTCTCTTTCACTATTTGTGTGACTGGGAACATGTCTACTACAGATTTGCTGAACTAGTTACAACATGCATAGGTCTCTGCATATGTAACTTTCATATGCAACGAAAGATGTTATTGAAGGGCTGGTTTTCTCTCGTGTTTACCACAAAAATCATTCTTGCTCCCATGTCCTGCATTGTTTAAAGTAGGCCTTTTTCCAACGTTGCTTAGGATTATGTGAGAATATGTTGAAATTTGCATCAATATTATTATTATTTTTTTACTGGATGAGGAGGGCTTATCGCACGCGCAGCCATCGTAGATAGTCAGTTATGCAAGCTGCCTCGCACCAGTGTTGCCAACTTTTCAGATCTGAAAGTTGCCAGATTGGCCTCAGAAAGTCGCTATTTTAAAGCAAAAGTCACCAAACAATCATAGTACATAGACACACCAACAACTACACATAGTATGCAGTGGTGTAGTCCTAAATCTAGAAGCAACGGAATGCTAGGGGGGCTAATAAAGAGCCATAGTGTCATGCGAAACTTGGTCCTCCCTGGAAAGTGGTCCCCTCGGACCAAATTTTATTGATCAGACTATGAAAAATCCATCCCCCGAATCAAATTTTAAATTTCTAGGCAGTTAATTTTAAAGTGTATTATATTCATTTGAAGTTTGCTATTTAATTTCTTATTATATTCACATCCTTTCCTTTAACTGTGAATCCTATAAATAATTTGTGAAAATCAATACAATATCCCATATGCGCTTAGTATACGGGGAAGAATGAGGAAGCTTTTTATTAGGAACCATATCAACTAGACTATACTTGCATATGGGGTACTGTGTTGATTTTCACAAATTAGTTATAGGATTCACAGTTAAAACAAAAAATGTGAATATATTCACAACTGGTCAGCTTCCCAATAAAGTTGATTTGAAACATCTAAGTGATATGGCTATGAACAGAGCTTCCTCATTCATCCCCGTATAAAAAGCGCATAAGCGATATTGTATTGATTTTCACAAATTATTTATAGGATTTACAGTTAAAGGAAAGGTTAACTGCTCAGCTTTACATTTAAGGTTGGCTTGAAATGTCTAGGTGATATGGTTGTGAATATCAAATGAATATCGAACTGGTGATGCCATTTTGCTGGTTTGTTTAGAACCAGGTTTGTGGTTGTTAAGCCCGTTGCTAAGCAAATGACACATTGACTTTCCTTGTATATTCAAATGGGCCAAGACAGCCCTTAAAGTCGCTAGGTTTGCTGACCTAAAGGGGTTTAACAGTTATTAGCAAAATACGGGACAAAATCTGTCCCAGGAGTTCCCTGGGAGAGGTGTCCAAAAAACGAGAGTCCCACCAAATAAGAAAGAGTTGACAGGTCTGTGTGGCAAAGTGGTTAACAGTGTGCAGGTGCAGGAATGCTGTGGTGATCAATAAACAGACAGACAATGATAATCCAGGTGCAATGGTGTTTTATTTTTACAGTCCAAAAGTCTGATGTCAAACGGCAGTAAATAATAACAATGAGAACAGGCAATACAACGGCGTGTATTGCTCTGTTTTAATCCACGGGTTGGTCCCAAAATAACAATAGTCCCGATCTTATACACCCACAAGTAACACAAACACAAACAAAAGTCCACAATGAGTATTGTAGTGCTCGTGGTGTAAATACTGTTATTCGTGAACAAGGTGCAGTATTGTCCGGGTTTAGTGCTGGCCTTAGCGACAGCTTCGGATCGTGTTAGCCATTTAATAACAAAAAACTGTTTTTAGACACGACAAACAAACAAAACACTCACGATTACAATACAGGTCTCCTTCCGGTTTAGCGTTTAACCATAACAAGGAACAGATCACTTCGCCATGCCCTCTTTTGTACCGTCAATGATGACCCCTTGGTTAACTAGTGCAACCGCTCCTCCAATCCGCGGCTGCCATGTAAATGATTTAGTGTATCGTAGCTCCGCCCCCTTTCTAGATGACCAACTTCCTTCTAACCCTGGGAATGAAATGTCAGGCCATCCCGTCCAGGGCACTCTGTTCCCTTTACACAGCGCCTTTACAGGTCTGGAGGGAGATTTATCACCAAGAATCATTCTGTATCTGTCACAGTCTGTCATAGCAATATATAATGTAACATGCTTTACTGACACATTGCTATCAGGTGCAGCACAAGATGCCAATAGAGGTGTACATATTGATCCAAACATCGGTAGAGTAGCTTAGGGCAAGCACTCAGGCCAATGGAGTTTGCTCAAGATTGCATTGTGGTGCACAGTTTATTTTTGTGCATCACATTAGGGCTACAGAAACTGAATGTTTACAAGTTACCTGCCTTATCAGAGTTATTTCATTATAGTATTAGCACACCTCTGCAATACACAAAGAACATAATGCACAAAGTATAAACAGGGTCTCTCTTCATTATAGTATTAGCACACCTCTGAAATACACAAAGTACATAATGCACAAAGTATAAAAAGGATCTCTCTTGTGACTCTTGTCAAATCTGTTTTCTTTTTATAACCTGGAAAGTAATCTAAAGTTAATCAAACAGTGTCTTCAGGTACTGCATTGTACCACAAATTACAGAATTTCTCTTGCTCGAGGCATAGTGCTTGACTAATGATCTCCTAGTACAACTCAGTTTCTCTGGGATTACTTGTCTGTTGTCTAAGATCATTTCAAATGCATTTCTTTTCTTTTTTTATTTATTTATTTTTAATTTAAAAAAAATCTCAGACCTTCTGTAAAGTGGGAATAAAAGATGCAACATCTTCAGAATCCTTGTATCCTTTTAAGAGACACAATTCATCTTAAAATGACTGTAGAAATGGTGCTTGTACACCACAGGGTATTATGATCCCCTGTTACTATAATTCTGGAATATGAACAATAGTATTCATAATAAGCTTATCTGGCACAGATATTTTTTTGCTAGCTAATACAAATAAAAGACGATGTCCCCAAACTGCCAAAAATAAACACAAAAAACTAAAATGAACAATTACATTTGATTGATGAATATCTTTACATTAGAGGTGTGCAGGGTATCTGTTACACTTTACTGAAAGGGTATGCCAGTGTGACTGTAAAAATGTCAGGACCCTGGGTGAGACGAAAATAATCTTCCAATCAGATTTTAAAAAACGGCATTTAAAAATGGCATGAGTAACAAGTATTCTGTGCACCCCTATTTTTCTTTTTTTCTTTTTATTAATTAAAAAAAATGGTATATTGATATTAACCTATTAAATTTCTTTCCCAGCTTCCAGCTGGGCCCCTTTAAACATTCATTGTGAACTGTGTCTGTAAAGTAACATTAAAATTTCCAATCTGAATAAATCGGCAGCTGCAGTTTTAATGAGAGGATGAAATACCAATGGTTCAGCTCCCCAAGGGCCTTACAGCACAACTTGTTGGACTTGCATAAATGAGTCCTATTGGCCTAACAAAGTATCTGGTGGGCAGGAATCCAAATGACAAAATCGCAAACTCTACACTTTGTACGAATTGGCACGTAATTCAACAGCCTCAGCTCTGAGGTGGCATAGGCATTCAAAGCATGATGAATGTTTATCTAGTGAAATGCCGGTTGAGTTGTCAGATAATGGAATTGAATAGTATAGTGGAAGGTCAAAAGAAATTATAAAGCTACAGTTTTTTGCACACACATACTAGGTATTTATTAATGGTGTGTTAATAATGTATCTGTATCCTTATTGTTTAATAACATTTGCATGTGTCTTTTTTGGGCACTATTTTTCACTTCTATACTGGCAGACTTTCTGCTCCTGGGTACACCACTGCAAATGTGCAAAACCATTACTAGGGATCTGTAGTCGTCTTGTCAAGTAACCTAAACAGTTTTCCAAGTTCAAATGTCATGCCCTAGTTTCTTCCATCTTTGTATTTCTACACTACGATCACCCTAACTATGCATCCAGTATAGGTATGCTATGTTTTTTAGAACTTCTCATTTGAAATATAGTCCTACATTTAAAAAATATATCAAACTTAGTATATTCGAAAAGACGACCAATAATAACACTGTATTAACAATGACTTGAAATGTATTTTTTGTTTACGACTGTAAGTCACCCTGGGTAAGGGCGTCTGCTAAGAAATAAATAATAATAATAATAATAACAATAATATGCAAATTAGTATTACTCCCTTTCATCATTAGTTTCCAGATCAATTTCTTTTTTAAAAAAAATATGCATTTAATATTATTACATTTGTATTCCGTTGTATCTAAATGTAGGTGTGTTATGAATAAGTAAGGCTACGATTATGGCGCTATAGTTTTTTTTTTTTTTAAGTCATGGAAATGTTACCAAATAAAGTAGTTTTAGTTACATCAACATACACAAGAGCTTTTAAATAGAACACTGAAACCAATAATATAAAGACTATTGTTTAATTACTGACACAGCATATTGTAAAAAAAAGCCTCTTTAAGTCAGTAAACTTGTATTCTCCAATGCATTTGTTCTTCTGTCTTACAGAAAACAACTCACTCACTGTTTTTTTCTATTTATTTTAGCTGTCTTTCCAACTGCAAATTCAACGGTGTGCAGCTTCTGTTTATGTAAAGTGCTTTCAATATGTTTGTCGCAGCTTGCTTTTCATTTGTAAATCAACAGGAACATTACATGCTGTACAAACATACTCGCAGACATACTGCATTTTAAAAGAAGCGCCTAATCAAATGTTTTTTTTTACATCTATTTCTAAGATTTCACAGACTCACAATTTCCGTGACCTCAGTGGCAATCGTAGCCTTAGTTATGAATCATAAACTGTTAATGTTACAAAATTGGTCACAAACAAAAAAAGCGATTGATTCCTTTTGTTACTGGTTTTGTAAAAAACTTCCAATTTTATTTTTCTTTCATAAAATGTGACACGGGTCAGGGGGATACAGCGACAGCAGGGGCGACTACACCCAAACTAAACCACCATTGCTACGCCATAGCAGTCCGACTAAGACAGCTATAAAGAGCAACTAAAATGTAAAATTGCCAGAATTTACCAGCACAGGTTCTTTTATTGGGAAAGAGAAATGTGGGAACTGCAAGAAAGGGGAGGACATGCAAAACTGTAGTTCAGTGTTTTTATTCATAAAATAAAATATGCCTTTTGTACTTACAACCAGAGATTATTTCTTTACAGATTTAAATGAATAATTTCCCAGGGCTTCTTAAAGACAGAAGCATATTAATTAACACTAGCTACACAAATTACAGACTGCTTCAAATAGGCTACACCAATCACAGGTCATAAGGGGAATGTAAAGCAGAATAAAACAAAATGATCCAGAGTTACATTGATGAATTGGAGACAGTGCTGTGCCAAGGGTGATCCAGACCCAGTTCTAAGACTGTAATCCACCACCCTCCAAAAATCAACTATGTTTTTTTTAAACAGGGACCTTCCTACCTTCTCTGAAGCCATGTCAGGAAATAAACTTCTTGTGTGGTGATGGGTTGTATACTTTCTACACAGCTGTGAAATATCTCTATATTACAGGTCCCTCAGTGTTTGCAAAGGTGTCAAGTCAGATGATTGTGTTGAAAATAACTTCACTAATACATACTGTTGTTACTGCAGTCATTTGAATTCCGCCCATTTCATGATCACATAGGTTAGGCCAGGGGGGGTTACACTTTGATGTGTCTGGGCCCCTAGAGACAAAAAAGTAGAAGCAGGGACCCCCTCCTTGCTACGGCAGGCAAAGTGTGAGAGGGTGGCTGGAGATGGAATGTCTTACCTATAAATATATACTCTGTACTAGTTTGTCATTAAATACAACCATACAATCCATTTTAAAGCAAAATGAAGAGACTGAATGGGAATAGTGACATGAGTGGTGTGAATTACCAAAACAATCTACTGCGAAAAAACAGAACCATTTGCGACGCTAATGAGCTTCAGTAAAAAAAAAAAAACAGGACCATTTATACAGTAGCCTACATTTGTTAATACAGTACCTAAGAGAGGGAGGGGAGTATTAAACAAATCCTAAGCAGAAATAATCTTGTTAAGGAAAGACAGGATACAGCCCATTAATTCCTAAAAGCTCTCTGGTCATGGTGTAGGGGGTTTTCCACGGAACCCACTGTGTCTGCCAATCTGATTCAGGATACTTTAACCCAGAGAATGAGTGCAGCTTGTTAAGCAGCATGAGATTTTTTAAAAATAGAAACAAGTTAGTTAATTATAAGCCCTAAAGAAATTTGGTGACTAAAGTTGTCCAAAAATGGCCACCAGATCTCAATAGTTTCAGATATTCACTACATGATTGATATGAATATATGCAGGTATGTCAGAAGAAAACATACATTTAAACTACATTCTCAAACTTTGTTTGGACATTAAGGGGTCATTAATCACACTATGGCCACACTCATTTATAATGTAGGAGGAAGTGGCTGTTTCTAGACAGACTCTCTTTGATTAATTACTGCTATGATAAATAATGCATTTGTGCCCTGTAGCTGTGTTAAATTAAAGAAAGACAAAAATGATAGAACGACCTTTATCTCTTTTTATATTTGGATATTAGTATAAGACTATTTATTTTAACTATTTAGTTGAAGGAAAATAACAAAAACCTTTTCAGTCTACAACAGACCTTCATTTTTGAGGGTCTCCAGACTACATTTCACTTTAATTGAATCATATAATTAACAGGTTAGCCTTACAAAGTTATTGTAAATGTACTTGTTCTGATGAGTTTAACGTATTATAAGTACTTTCAAATACAGTCAATTCTGTTTGATACAAATTTCAAGGCCCCCGCAAAAGAGAAATCTTCTTATCAGTAATTCTTATTATCAGGGGTGTAAAGCCAAATACAAGCTGTCACTTTTCTATTGAAGTAACACTGAAGTCATTTTACAATTACAGATGAAAAGTCTTGTTTTTCTGTATGGTCTTCGCAGGAATGTTTTACAATCTGCAGCAGCATCTTTCTTTTTCTTGTACTGTGCATTATCCACCACTTTCAACACCTTTACTTTTGTCTGCAAGGATAGTGCAAGTTTTTTCAGTCAGACAGGCATGATGATTAGGAACCACACTTTATAGATGGTAAATAGTTAATGAATTGATAAGGTTAAAATATATAGTGAAAAACATTTACAGATATAAATACTTAAAGATATAGGGCAGCAGTGTGGAGTAGTGGTTAGGGCTCTTGACTCTTGACCGGAGGGTTGTGGGTTCAATCCCCAGTGGGGGGACACTGCTGTTGTACCCTTGAGCAAGATACTTTACCTAGATTGCTCCAGTAAAAACCCAACTGTATAAATGGGTAATTGTATGTAAAAATAATGTGATATCTGTATAATGTGAAATAATGTATAATGTGATATCTTGTAACAATTGTAAGTCACCCTGGATAAGGGCGTCTGCTAAGAAATAAATAATAATAATATACTGTGGTATTCAACATACATTTAACTCAATAATAATAATAATAATAATAATAATAATAATAATAACATAAGCTTGTTGGAATATAAACAAACTGTTCTATTTTCTAATAAAGGGCCACAGAATAATGCATCACCATTTGATATCTTTAGCGACTGCATCTGAAGTGAGGTTATCATAGATGACAGCCTTGTTGCTCTGTTGTATTAAGGCCAAGGTTCAATAAACCTGCCTTTGTTGTTGCTTAACTGACCTTGTTGTCAAGAGATTCCTTATCTCCTGTTATACAGTCTTCAAATCTGACATTGTTTCTAGTGGACCAGATAGAATATTCCACATGATTTACATCAAGGGACATTTGCTGCTCACTCACTGTTGGGCCATGGCATAGCATCCCAATTTATTATTTCTCTGTTATTTTTTCCCTTATTACTGATGATAATGGAATGAAGAACTGTTATTTCACTTATAAATATTTATTTTGAGAAAATAAATCAAGAGTAGCTTCCATTATTGCTTATAAAGATCCTGAGAATAAACGTGTATTATGTCATTGCAATCACTCAGGTGAAACAATGTCTTGTAATTTGTCCAAACATCAATATTTTTCAACAAAACTTTCAGGAAGTACTGTAAGATCCCTCAGGTCATAGAATAACATGTTGTTATACATCTCTGAGCTTAATACATGATAAAAAATACTTAACTTTAAAAAATAATATATATATATATATATATATATATATATATATATATATATATATATATATAGTGTTGAAAAATAAAGCGGAAAGTTTCTGAAGTACTTTATAACATTACCCAAATCACCATTTCCAAGAGAAAAAAAATAGAATTTTAGTGAATTTTTATAGGAACAGTCAAATACAGCCAAAAATGACACACAAAGGTCACACACTAAAAACTAAAACAAGTCTGAAATCCACCACAAAAAACACATTTAAAATCCCCACTTTACCCAATATCAACCATAAAAACAAAACAAAAAATTAAAATGATGTTTTAACCTCTTCTGTTTTAACCTCTTCAACTCAAAAATGAATGTGCACTCCAGGTACCAGATTTTGAAATTGCTGTAATAGCTATTTTTACCCCTTAAATTGGTATAAAACAATAATGTGAAAGACTGGTGGAGAGCATGCCAAGACACATGAAAGCTGTGCTTGAAAATCAGGGTTATTCCACCAAATATTCATTTCTGAACTCTTCCTAAGTTAAAACATTAGTATTGTGTTGTTTAAAAATGAATATGAACTTATTTTCTTTGCATTATTCGTGGTCTGACAACACTGCATCTTTTTTGTTATTTTGACCAGTTGTCATTTTCTGCAAATAAATGCTCTAAATGACAATATTTTTATTTGGAATTTGGGAGAAATGTTGTCAGTAGTTTATAGAATAAAACAAATGTTCATTTTACCCAAACACATACCTATAAGTAGTAAAACCAGAGAAACTGATAATTTTGCAGTGGTCTCTTAATTTTTTCCAGAGCTGTATATATATATATATATATATATATATATATATATATATATATATATATATATATATATATATATATATATTTTCCCCAAATAACTTGCAATAGCAAAATTACTTGTGTATTACTCATAGAAAAAAAATGGCCATACTTGTTATGAATACTCATTTGTACTCAGACTCAGTCACACCCTTAATTGTAACACTGCAATTTTCTTTGTTGTGATTATCTACAGTAGAAAAGGCATTTGAAAACGGATTCCCCCCCTCCCAGTAGAATGCAACATGGTAAAATAATGTTGGTAGTGTAATCGGCTGAACGATGAAAAATGGGTTTCTTTATAGTATCTGGTATCATCTCAGTGACTTTGTTACTGTCCTTGCAGTTTGTCTTTTAAGATAGATGTTTACCACAGTTTCACTTACAACAGCTGTTTGTTCCTGTTTCAAAAGTGTATATATGATAAGGTTAAGATGAATTTTCAGCAGTTTAACAACAGTCTTTAACAGGTGTATTGACTTTAACTATGGTATTAATATTTAAAGTACAACCAATAATTAATTCATTTTGAGTTCCTTGACTTTATTCTCAAAAAATAACTGGGAAAGTTGACATCTGAAGATGGAAAAATTGTATTACATAAGTACATAATTATTCATCTTCAACTATCTGCAAAACCAAATAACATTTACTAAAACAAGATAAAACTGGAATGGAGAAATTATAACCTGCCTGTCATTCTAAGTAAACTAGTTTTCTATGGGTATGCAATGCATGCTTCTCTTTAAAAACTATATAAACTACAACTAAACAAATAAATAATAATAAAACAAAAATAATAATTTAAAACACTATATATATACACTTGTAAAAGTTGAATGGCACCTGACCCTCCCCTGACTTTCAATGCACATTCCACAGTTCTAACACTGCCTTAGGGAATGAAATCTGAAACGCTAGACTGAGAAACCGATCATAGAATAGAATGGGAAACTTGACATACGCAGGTACAGCATGGTACTGTAAGTGGGTTTTCAATTGACGTATGTGCGCACGTCATGGTGTTGAAGTGGTTAAACACACACAAGACACACACACGATCACAAGTCCACAGTGAGTGCTAACATGCAAGTGGTGAATATACAATAAATCTGTGAACAATGGTGAAGTGTTGCCCGGGTTTGTGCTGGCCTTAAGCGACAGCTCCGGATTGTGTTAGCCGTCTAATAAATAACAAACAGTGTAATTAGACACGACAAACAAACAAAACACTCATGGTTATTTTACAGTTCTCCTTTCTCTGTTCGCTCTTAACCATAACAAAAGAATCAGATCACCTAGCCATGTCCCCTTTTGTACCTTCAGTCATGCCCCCTTGGTTAGCGAGTGCAACCATTTCTCCTCCAATCCGCGGTTGCCCCATCGCTTACCCTCTGGAGCGATGACTTAATGTACCGCATCTCCGCCCCCTTTCTAGATGGCCGACTTCCACCTAACCCTGGGAATTAATTGTCAGGCCATCCAGTCCAGGGCACTCTGTTACATTTATACCTTGCCCTTACAGGTCGGGAGGAAGATTTATCACCAAGAATCATTCTGTCTCTTTATTTGAGGCTCAGTCCTTTAAGCCCTGGGATTAGTCTGGTTGCTCTTCTCTGAACTCTCTCCAGGGTCCCTTTGGTGCTGTGCAGACCAGCATTTGACACAGTATTCCAAGTGTGGCCTCACCAATGCATTACACAACCTCATCATAACCCCCTTGCATTTGTACTCTACACATTTGGCTACATATCCAAGTATTCTGTTTGACTTTTCGATTGCTTCCCCGCATTGTGTGGTAGCTGACAGTGATGAAGCTATTACAACACCCAATTATTTCTCTTAGTGTGTCTGTTCTAGTTATATCCCCCCCATTTGGTATTTGGATCTTACATTTTTGTGACTGGTGTGTAAGCTTTGTGTCACCTGCAAATTTGACACGTTTTCTATTTATCCCCTGATCTAAGTTGTTGATGTCTGTAAGAAACATTAGTGGTCCAAGGACTGAGCCCTGCAGCACCCCATTGAGTACATTGCCTCAGTTAAAGATTTCCCCTCTTACTGGACTCTGTGCACAATACTCTGTGCTTCCTATGTTTTAACTTGCATGTACTACTTTGTATTCTCACAGATTACAGTTTGACCATTAGCCTTTCTTTCATGTGGTACTTTGTCAAAGGCTTTTTGACAAAGTATATAACGTGAGAGGCTGTTTTTGTGTCTATCGTTGCAGCACCCTTTTCTGAATCTATGTTGGTTGTCTCCTGTGATGCTGTTGCTGTATAGATACTCCTCTAGTTTCCCTCTTCCCTCTTATCTAGTACAACATGAAAAGCACAGCAAATTTTTACTAATTCTGTGCCTGAAAGAGAAATTCTTGAGTTCTGCAATAACCCTTTAAAAGGTAAATACCACCTGTTTGTAAATGTTTATTTTTATTAGGGCTGTTTTCAAAGTTTATTGCAGTGCCTGCACTATCCTGCTGAACTTGAAACACAACGTTGAAGAATACAGCAGATTAAATATACCAAACATTTAATAAAATTTGACTAACTTACAAGCACAAATTTGTGAGGCCACTTTCAGGAGTAAGATGAATAAGATTCTGACCTTAATGCAGATACATTAGTTTAAACCCTTACTGATAGGGAGGGAAAACATGTCAAGTTTGAAATTGAGCAACTCCATAGCCTAGAAATAATAATGCAAATATTTTTCTTAAGGTGGTACAGAATCCCAAGTTTCTTGGCAAGGTATAAATAAATACATAAATACATTTTTTCATGAATATTTCTCTAACCCAAGGTGGATTCTGCAAATTTGCAGCGTTATTTCACAGGGAACTATATCACTCTGTGGTGTTAACACGTGTAGTTTATTGACCATAAGTATGGGCTGCAAGGACACCTCTGCAGTTTATTATTATTATTATTATTATTATTATTATTATTATTATTATTATTATTAATATTTTTAAATGTAATTTCTCAAGTTTGGCTGTGTGCCTAAAATAAAATGTGACAAATAATTGGTATAGTGGTGAACTTAAAAATAGCCCTAAAGAAATCATAAACTATAGCACTAAGATAACAACATAAGAAAGTTTACAAACGAGAGGAGGCCATTCGGCCCATCTTGCTCGTTTGGTTGTTAGAAGCTTATTGATCCCAGAATCTCATCAAGCAGCTTCTTGAAGGATCCCAGGGTGTCAGCTTCAACAACATTACTGGGGAGTTGGTTCCAGACTTCAACAATTCTCTGTGTAAAAAAGTGCCTCCTATTTTCTGTTCTGAAAGCCCCTTTAGATGATGATTCCACTTATAATGAACTACTTATTTCAGTAGTTATCTGCAATTCCTTAACATTACAGTTGGCTAAAGGTGCATTCACATTTGTTTTGGTGGGGGTTTTGTTAAAAGCCATTCAGCTTGGTTAACTACACATCAAATGAAAGACCACCCAACTAAAATCCAAAAAGATCAACTGGATTTCTTGTCTCACAGTTTCAGTAAAGAAGGAGTGTAGCAGGGTGAAAGCCCTGATGATGCACAGGTGTGGGTGTGTGTGGAGAATATTGGGTTGGCAGGGAGGGGGTCAAATTCCTCCCTGCATAAACACGTGGGAAGTCACAGGATATATAAAGGGTGTTAATGGTGTTGGTTAGAGAGTTAATGTTGGAGAAAGAAGGTAAATGAGAATTGTGTGTTGATGTATCGTGGGTGTTTAGGGGAGTTTATAATGCTGTGTTTTATTGGAAGTGGCAGCTCAGAATGAAACCACGGGGTATTGAAAGTGTTTGTATTGTTTTGTTTAACGGTTTGTTTTGGCCACCGTGTCTGTTTATTTTGTTCCTGTGTTTTGTTTGTTGTTTTATTATTTACTATTAAAAGTGTGCACTGGCACTTAAACTTGTGATGCGTAATCTAAAAGCAATTGGCAGTAAAACAATTGTATGTTTTCATTGTATAACAGTAAAACACTAAAAAAAGCTTAATAATAATAACATATTGTAGATGGCATTAAAAAATGATTCATAATCCGTACCTCTGGCTGACCACCATCCACCGGGATTTTTTTTTTTGTGTGCATACTGGCACCTTTTTCAAACCACTTCACTGTCCTGTTCAAAAAGAGGTACATCAATTAGTAATTGTAAAGCTATGGTTTTGTTCCACAGATTTAGCAGTTAACATCCCAATTTACCAAGATTTTCAGAAAAATAAGTATTGTTGCTCAACTAGTAAAAAATTAACTTCGGCTCAATTTTGAGTTGCTAAGATAGACTTCCAAGTTGTGTTTTACTAGTTACAGCATTACCAGTTTTATTCCTTTAAAAAGTGTAAATTACACTTTGGAGTAAAGGACTTTAATAAATGTAGAAACAGTAAATGCTGCAGTTTCAGTCAGAGTGTGTTACAGTTAAGGTAAAACTTCAAAGAAATGTTTAAATCAAGTAGACATCCTTTTGGATAGTGCATTAAAAAAAGCTCCTTTCTGCAGCATTGTATTTGAAATTCAGCAACTTGACTTTAAGAATGGTTCTATGGAAAAAGGGCATAACTGAGCTGAAATGTGAAGATATGCTCAGTGGTTAACACAGATCATTTTTTGTCCACTTGCCCTATTCTAACAGACACAGGCTTGTAACCAGGAGGTCCCCAGTTCAAATCCTACCTCAGCCACTGACTCATTGTGTGACCCTGAGCAAGTCACTTAACCTCCTTGTGCTCCGTCTTTCGGGTGAGACATAATTGTAAGTGACTCTGCAGCTGATGCGTAGTTCACACACCCTAGTCTCTGTAAGTTGCCTTGGATAAAGGCGTCAGCTAAATAAACAAATAATAATAATAATAACTTACCTGCATTAGTCTAAAATAAAATAAATACATACAATAGTTCAAAGTAGCAGCTACTGTATAATGCATTCCCAATACAGAATATAAACTATGAAATGCAAATACAGGGGTGCCTGGTAACCATGAGCTGACCCTTGCAGGGCTGGCCTTTTTCCTCCAGGCAATGGTAGACCACCATATCAGCTGTTAAGGTTCTTCTTGGTGTATGAGGTGATTGGCTTGGTGCTGAGATCGGAGGACTGACCCTCAATTCTCCAGAGCTTTCGTGAGGAGTTGCAGGGGTTAGGGAGCATCATTATGTGATATCTTGTAACAATTGTAAGTCGCCCTGGATAAGGGCGTCTGCTAATAAATAAATAAATAAATAAATAATAATAATAATACAGTCTAAATTGGGGAGAAAATGATGCAATGATATAATGTCGCCCTGTTGTATAAGGGAGTACAGCTTTAACAAGAGTATACATTATCCATAAATCTTATTAATATTAATACCCCCTCTCTCCCATCTCTTCTGTATTCACCACTTTCATCGAAAAAGCTAATTTAAGGTCACATTTCTGATATTCTGATTCAGCTATAATACATAACAATTCCATTCTGTTTTTAAAAAATATATATACAGATTTTTATTGCAGGTATTTTTATCATTTGCATTTGGATGGCGGCTGCTTCCTTCTTCCTAGTACTTTCCCCTATCATACAGGAACCTGAAGTGGAATATATCTACGCCTTGATGTTAATGTTGGGAGGCCTTATCTTTGTACATTTCAGATTACATTTCAAAATCTTTGACAAAATGACATGCTTTTTACAGCTAGTTATGGAAGTATCAGTTCCAATTGAGAACAGTGAGATTAAATGCCAATAAATACATGAATGACACAAACATAAATAATTTAAAAACGCTGTTTAAATCAATCAATGTATTTCATGATTCATAGAATATATTCATAGAATATATGGAACTTGTATGGCACTTTACTTCTGTTAGCGTGTGGAGGTAATTGGGTGAATAAAATACTATACTGTAACTGCATGTGTAACTACGTATTTAGTTTTTTAAAACAGCAAGGCCCTCACTCCACCAATAAATGCCATAGATGTGACATAGAAAGGAATAAGTCACAAAGTGGTGTTTTGCCGCAATTTGTAACAATATGGGAGGGTTTATAGAGAGGGTGAATTAAATAGGACCAGGGAAGTAGAGGGAAACTAAGGCTGGATTCACTGGGAAACTGGATTCACTGATACGAGGAGCAATGATATGTGTCACCAGTTTCGTAGTCATAATTGCATAATGTCTCATTCAAACTGTATTGAATTTTCTAAGTGCCTGAATTAAGCGCAGTTTTCCAATTGCTATATTCAACCAAACCCAATTTACCACATAATAGGACTTTTGTTCCATCCCTTCCTACGCACCAAAGTGCACAATTTGATGGGTGTTCCCAGAGTTAAGTGTCCCAACTGTCATATTCAAACCAAAATGAGTTTAATTCCTGGGCATCTGGATTTGTATTGGCCAGCCAGCTGTGCCCCAGAGTAAGTGACAAAAAGGTTTGCAAGCTTTATATTGATATTTTTTTTTCTTTTAACAGTTTATGGATATCAACTTATGTAAATTACTCCTTTTCAATGTTACAATGTGGTTGCCACCAAAGTTGCACATCATTCTACTACCATACATACATTTTTTTTTTTTTTAAAGAACATGGATAGGTGCATTATTGGTGCAGTCAGAAAACGTAGGTGCTAATATACCGTATTTGCTGAACACAGTGAGTGAAAGCCGTGTTTGGATAGTGTTATGTAGGGATAGAATGAGTTCAATACTTGAGGTAAAAATAGTCGCCATAAATAATGTATTTGATGAATGTACTGTTTGTAATACTTTGCTGTCTGTGCTCTATATTTTGAAACTCCTTGGAATTTTTAAAAATGTTTTTTTTAATGTTCAAAATTTTTTACTGTATTTTAATGTGTTAACCGCAGCTGCACGTATGTCAATCTAAAACTGCTCATAAAATGTTGCAAACTAGGGTTATTTCGAAACTAAACCTGTGTATTCTTCTTAATTTATCGGTGTTGCACAAATTTTAAAAAAGTATTTTAAACACAAAAAATGTGTTTTCCTAAAAGTGCGACCTATAAAACAATTTTTTACGTTATTTTTCTGACTTGCCAGGTGGTTTGCAGTCGAATAGTGTCCTAGCCCATCTTTCAGCTCTGGCTGAGATATGTTTGAGTCTAACCACTGATAATAAAACATACCAACTGGAATTCTACAGAACTATTCAACTGTAAGATTATAAATGAATTCTGAAAAATATTCCCAAGATATTCATATTTGCAGTAGTTGTATACTGTGACAACTCTGGCGCTGTTGGACAGAGTGTCAGTCTTATTGAGAACTTTTAGCCCCGTCCTCTAGTGTAAAAGATGTCAGTCGTAGTATTGACGTTTAAACAGGTCGGTGCCTGTATCCTTATTCACAAAACTTTAACAAAACAACAAACAAACAAAACAAAAGCCTAGCTCCGTCTTGGAGTTACTAACTAAACTGTGATGGTTCACTATCTGACAACCAGGCAGCTAAGCTGCTTACCTGCTTCTTCAAAAACAAAAACAAACTCTTATATGGATTCAATATATATAATGGTTACCTTTATAGACATTTCCAGGAGGACCTTTCAACACCTCAGCTTCTGTCTAGCACCCAACGAGAGAGACCTGAACAGGGTTTTTAGGCCTACTTAAATATCAACCTTTTAATACAGGTGAAACCAATTACTCAACCCTGGGTAATTGCAGACTGGCCCATTCTAGTCCAGGTATTCTGGGAAATGTAGTTCGGCTGGTCGGCTTAGACCATCAGGACTACATTTTCCTTCCACAATTTCTTACATAGGATACAGGCTGTGCCTTATACGCGGCCCTATATATCTTCCTTCAATGACAGTGCCATGCACTTTGTCACAATACATACACTACATATTGCTGATCTGAAAAGCTATGTAAGTTGCAGTGCACTAGTTACACCCATGGCATATGACAATGACCCACAACACACCAGGCGGTATTTCCAGATGAATTGACGTGTTGGGACAAACATGTCAATTCATCTGGAAGGATGGCGTAAATATCATGTAGGTTCATCTTATAATGTTCTGGAGCTTATTGTGGCATATTATTCATTGTTTATTTTTAGGTGTTTTCACAGGAATTTCCCTCAGGCAATACTGTTTCTGCTTCCATGGAAGATGTTCAACTTATTAAAAACGATTAACAAACCTACAGGCACCTTTCTGGTATCTTGAGACCGTAATTCACTTATAAATTAAGTGTTGTGTCCCCACAGGATGTTAGTTATTTAAAGAAATATATAAATACTTTTGTTGCTAGCTTTTTATTCAGGAAATAACTGTAACTGTGTGTAACATACAACTGTAATCTTCTAGTACACACATACAGCGCTGGAGAAGCCTTAAATGTTTTGGGACTATGTAAAATAGTAATAATAGTTGCTCATTATTCCAATGACCCAGAACAAGGAAGTGATGCAAATAAAAAATATACATAATCCCACAACAAATCAGACATCTTAGTATAGTAATGCTATCAAGCCAGGACCATGCCAACAAGACTGTTACTTGGGTCGTTCCAAGTTACTGTAGCATGTGATGTCCCTTATCAAGGTTTACCACAGTAAAAGTATAGTGTATTAAAATACAAAAATGACTATGCAAATTTAGAATGCTAAACTCTGACAAGGGATCCTATGAAGATTAAATAAAATGTTTCTTAGGCATCAGTTGTGAAAGAGAGATAACAAACAATATTCTGTTTGAACAACCTTGCACATAATGCCTTGATCACTTGTGTATATCTGCTTTAAGATGTATTGAATGGAAGTATTATGTTTATTTCACAATATACTAATTACAATGCATCACACTATATCTAGTGCACTGAAATCTCTGCAAACATAATATTAGACCAATAGAAAAATCATGGCGCCGCAGTTGTCTTTTCCCAGACCCTCATGCCTCATGCAGCAGTGTGGAGTAGTGGTTAGGGCTCTGGACTCTTGACCGTAGGGTCGTGGGTTCAATCCCTTGTTGGGGACACTGTTGCTGTACCCTTGAGCAAGGTACTTTACCTAGATTGCTCCAGTAAAAACCCAACTGTATAAATGGGCAATTGTATGTAAAAAATAATGTGTTAAAAAATAATGTAATTGTATGTAAAAATAATGTGATATCTTGTAACAATTGTAAGTCGCCCTGGATAAGGGCGTCTGCTAAGAAATAAATAATAATAATAATGCCTACCTTTTGGTTCAACCTTCTGATAACAACTAGTTATATATTCAATACAATATTATTTTAGTAATGAAAGTAATGAAATTGTCTGGATTGGATTCCGTTATCGGCAATAACTGAACTGTTCATTTATTTACCCTGTGTAGATAGTATTACCGTACTATTGCAGGAAATGTTATCCTTTGAAACATATGATGAATATAGATTAGCAGGATGCAATGAATATAAATGAATCTTTGATAAATGTCGCACTTGTTTCTTACTGTTCACTTTAAAATAATATCATGCAGACCTGTGGCTATACTATAGCAACAGTTAAATTGTTTTATTAACTTGCATTTTGAATGACTTTTTGTCTCAACAAACAAACTACTTGAATGTTTGGGGATATATAAATTGCTTCAATCTATACTGATTACCCACAAATATAAACGATGTAAACCAGGCATATTTCTTGGGGCTGTAAAAAAGACTTAACTGCAGTTTATATAAAGACAGCTACTTTATATTTAAAGAACAATACAAATCAAAGGACCGTCCATTTCAGCTAGAATGCATTATTGTAACAAAGCGCTCAGTAAGTAAATTACAATCAAACATAAATATAACACTCTATATGAGATAGGTTCCATTTTAGCTACAATTGTTTTGTAAATTAGGTCACCCAAGTCAATTGCGTGAGTGATAAGCCTTACATATTGTATGTGAGTGAGACATTTTAGTCATGTAAAGAAAACACAATTTTGATTGCACTTTTCCTAACCAAAATTAAATGTATTTTAGACAAAGTAGAGTAATACCAAATGTCATGTTCGTCAGAAAAGCAATCCTTTGTACAGCACACGCACAGCAATCTGCCCAACAAAAAACAGCCAACACCTTGCTCAGTCTGGATGTGATAATATAGCTGTAATAGTTAAGATACAGGACACCTAAAAATGAGCAGGAACATGCAGGCATTGTAGACTGGTGTATAAACATGAAATAAAATGCTTATTTTTGGGGGTATGTTTGCATATGTTAAAACTACTTTATTGTATTTAAAGGTTGTTTAGTAAAATAACAGGCAGCAGACACTATTTATAGTTTTTGAATAAAAAAAACTATTCTGCAAGGGATTACAACTTTATTAAATGTGTTTGTAGGTCATTCAAGTTGCCATTCATAGACTATGTTACATTTCCCAGATGGGTTTGCAGATTTGAAAATGTGAAAGAATGGAATGAGGGTTGGTATTCTCTAAGCATGTTCAAAGACAGGTAAATAACTCAGTACTGAAGTAATACAGAATCAATGCAAACCTCACAAAGAAATAGGGGAAATGCACAGACTCCAACACTTAGATCATCTGTTATTTCCAAGTGTGGAATAAACAAAATATTTTGCAAAGAATAACAAAACTGTTAAACAAATACATTAAAAGTAAATGTAAATATGTTTGCACTACTGTTATTAATAATATTCAAAATTAATACAATTATATGATGAAAAAAAAGTCAATGTAAAGTCCCCTGAAAGGTCATAAAATAATTAAACAATTTGTATAAATGCTGTAGTGATTAAAATGTGACTAGCAGAAAAGAACTGCACAAGGGAATTACTATAGTAACTGCATTTTAAATGCAGGTATCAGACTGGTAGATTACACTTTGTCAAAGTAACTGATTACTGTCTCACATTTAGTCATCTAAACTCTTGATTTCATGGCTGTCTCTGGCATTCTGAGTTCTTTGCTATTTGGTGCAATACACTATTTTATATCCCAAGATTAATTTACAATGACTAGGACAAACTTTTCCAGAAGTTCAAATCAGTTATGTACATATTTCAAATGTGTTTATCTATAGCTAGCTAAAGGAAAGGGACTGTAGCCAGGTAATTTTAGATAATATGCAAAGTATAAAGCAGCCTGTGACCGAGTGAGTGGCCTGGGGTAAAACAATGCGTGTGCCTTATCACAACAGTTCTCCAAATATAACCTACATTCGGAGGCTTGTGTCTTACTTGCTTATGGCAAATTAGAAAAACCTGTAGTGATCTTCTCATGTGAGTCTTTCACTTGAGTCCCCTAGGTCTTTATTGGAGCATTGTTTACTGGCCACTCATTTAGTTACAAATGAACAACTGAAACTTGTTGCAGAATGTGCCCTACTTGTATAATGTGCATGCAAAGTTTAAATGTTTTTTAGTTTTTATTTGCATCAGCGTCCATAGAGCATAGAGGTGTCTGTATATTCATACAAGCTCCCCTCTCAGGAATGCGTCATTATTATTTTGGAAAGTAAATTTCTTGACTTTGTATCTGGTCAAGATGTAATATCTCCTGTTTATCAAGAAACCCTGCAGAACCTCTTTAAAATTCACAAATATGGCTTCTAAATGTTCTATTCAGACTCTTCTTCAGATGGTTACGAATTTGGAAATGAGATTCTTACTATATGAAATGCCTTAAATCCTCTTAGGATTGTCCATCATCCGATTCATTGGGCTCCATCAGGACTTTAGTAATCATAGCCACATGATGCTACTTAGCAAACTTATTGAGCTTGTGGCTGTTCAACAGTATTGATTTATATGTCAAGGTTGCCTTATTTTTGATGTGCCCTTTTTATATAAGAAACCAATTATCTGCCTCATTGTGACAATCCCAAAGAAACTCCATATACGTACTGTATTGGATTGAATAGTGAAGACAAATGATAACTACTGGCTTCACTGGTCCAATATTTAAACCAAATAATTCATTAAATTGGTCACTTTATGTATTTGATTCTCTCCATTTATTTAACTAAGAATTAAAAGCTATTCAAAACCCTTTCAGAAAAAAGGCCCATTACAACAGAAATGACTGCAATCAAACCATCATATACCTATCAAGGCTATCAAGTTTTGAATGACAGCAGTAGATGCTCAAATAAAGATTTATTGTAGTTTTTCACAAGAAGATGAAGGTACAAATTGGCATCTAAATAAAAAAGAAAAGCTGAAATAAGTAGATTTTATAAGAATCTTTTCAGCACCAATAAAATGTATTCATTACTGTACCTCTATCTTTGTTAAAATCAACTGCAAATGATTGCTTTATATTTATTATGTAATACGGTCAGCACAGAAGTTAACTGATTGTCATAGATGTTACTAGAGGTAATAAAAATAAGGGCCAATAGAGCTAACTCAATCAAGTACTATCTGTCACAGGGCAGCAAGACGTACATATTTTTAAAAAAGTTTGTAAAAAGAAATCATGTTTTGGAATATGCTATGTACACATTAGAAGTGCTGGGGAGGGCGTGCTGCAATGTTTAAAGTTTAAATATATTTATTCATTGATGTATCCATTAACACTCACCCTAGGATAACATCTGGAACTAATAGAATGCCTGTAATATTATAATAGGACATATAGCTGCTGGATATTATGACTTCTTCCCTAACACATTAGCACAGGCTCTGATCTTCGGTGTGTCAATCCATATATTTTTTTTTTATTAAGGATTGTTTTAAGGCAGTTTTCCGACTCTTTGTGATTCATCAACACCTGACCTCTTCTAAAAACACTTTGACAGTTCATTTCCAGATCATTTGAATAGGTTTATCTAGACCAGGGGTGGTCAATAGGTGGACTGCTGTCCAAATCTGGACCGCCAGAACATTCTGACTGGCCAGCCAAGTCATATGCCAATCTGTGTTTTTACTTGCATACACATTGGAAATGCTATGCATTTTTGAGACAACACAGTTCTTATGAGAGTGTGGCTGATAGTAAGTAGCAGATACAGTCAACGGCATGAATGAAACAAAACAGTATTAGAAGCTAAAGTTAAGTGAAACTACGTGAGTTGGCTGGAAGGGTCAATCTTTCCCATCTCCATGGCCAATAACCGTCATGTAGTAAATACACAATTTAGATACAATTGTCATACCTTATGGTTTGAGTTTAGAAAAATCGCACTTCACAGACAAAAAAAAAAGATCAATGAATACCAGTTCTACAAAGCCCATTTTTGTTAAGTAGGTTTTCCAATATTACCGGTAAAACATAATATAAGGTTTTTCAAAAACACATACAAGTCAATGTGTATTCGTGTTATTCTGTAGCGTACTCCTGACTGGAAAGCACACAGTATTTAAGCGATGTGTGTGTGTGTTTGTATTCGTACTCCTGACTAGAAAGCACACAGTATTTAAGCGATGTGTGTGTGTGTTTGTATTCGTACTCCTGACTAGAAAGCACACAGTATTTAAGCAATGTGTGTGTGTGTGTGTTTGTATTCGTACTCCTGACTAGAAAGCACACAGTATTTAAGCGATGTGTGTGTGTGTTTGTATTCGTACTCCTGACTAGAAAGCACACAGTATTTAAGCAATGTGTGTGTGTGTGTTTGTATTCGTACTCCTGACTAGAAAGCACACAGTATTTAAGCAATGTGTGTGTGTGTTTGTATTCGTACTCCTGACTAGAAAGCACACAGTATTTAAGCGATGTGTGTGTGTGTTTGTATTCGTACTCCTGACTAGAAAGCACACAGTATTTAAGCAATGTGTGTGTGTGTGTGTTTGTATTCGTACTCCTGACTAGAAAGCACACAGTATTTAAGCGATGTGTGTGTGTGTTTGTATTCGTACTCCTGACTAGAAAGCACACAGTATTTAAGCGATGTGTGTGTGTTGGTATTCGTACTCCTGACTAGAAAGCACACAGTATTTAAGTGATGTGTGTGTGTGTTGGTATTTGTACTGACTCTGGAAAGCACACAGTATTTAAGCGATGTGTGTGTGTTGGTATTCGTACTCCTGACTGAAAAGCACACAGTATTTAAGCGATGTGTGTGTGTTGGTATTCGTACTCCTGACTGAAAAGCACACTGTATTTAAGCGATGTGCGTGTGTTGGTATTTGTACTCCAAGATGAACATTATTCATATTATTACTATTAGTGTTCTGTTTTGACTGATGCATATCTGTAGCTCAAGCCCCTTGAGGACCTACTACTTAAGTTACTGTGAGTAGCCAATTAGAAATGTACTGAATATAACATTTCTATATTTGTTTTATTATTTCTAAGCAGCGGTCCTGATAACCTTCGTACCTGCATTCAAAAATCTGAAATACGCACTCAATTTAAAATTAATGTATAAAAATATGCATAGCAATTTTGCTGCACAACTTGTCTGCCTCCCCTAAAACTTCCACTAACAACTACACCTCACGTCAGTTACTAGGAAACTGTACACAAGAACAACCAACCCAAAACACACTATCCAATCTCTGGTTAGGCCTGTTGTCTTTGCAGCCAATCACAGTATGAATAAGAAAAATTCGAAACTACACCGGTTGAGCGTAAACATCCGAGTCCAGCTACAAATCCAACTAGAACCATTGTCAGAGGCAACCGCTAAAAAAAAAAAGTGACTATAATATTAAACAGTTTTATAACTTATAAATGTATATCCTTATTTCATTTATCTGTCTGGCTTTATATTGAAGTTTTAACATGTTCACTGAGTTTAAGAATTTAATGTTAAAATATAAGTAACGTAATAATTTGCAGAGTCAGTGTGATACCTCGAAAAAGTGCGCTGAGCTGATAAAGAACCTTGTAGAACACATGCATGGTGGTACAATAGTTCAAAGTAATATTGTAGTTAAAACAGAAGGCTCTTTTTTAATGCCTACGCCATTACCATTAAAGATTGTTGTGACAGAGAGCGAATGAATCCTAGTCAACAATCTCCCTCCTGATCTGTGAGGGCACTGTATAACCGCCCCGTAATGGATGGTTTGGCAGTTCATTCCAGGGTCAGTCAGTACCGAGAGGGCGTGGTTACTGGGCCATCCAGGGCAGATGTTACTCCGGCCCCTCTCAATATACCGGACATGTGGGATTCAAGCGCGGACCTAATGTGGGACCAGAAAAAACGACCCCACACTGGTGCACGCTGGGGCGCTAGTATATTCACACGTCATTATCAAGGGGTAATTACTGTACAGGACAGCCTGTAACACAATTGGTTCCGCTAACTTGTCGGCCCGAGGTCATGAGGCTGGCGCATGATATCCCTTTTGCGGGGCACCTCGGAGCTGATAAAACAAGGGAACGCATATTGGCTCGATTTTATTGGGTAGGGATTCATAATGAAGTGTCAGAATATGTAGCCACATGCCCAGATGCCAGCGAGTAGTGCCGGGTCGAGTGTACCCAGCTCTTTTGGTCCCACTGCCAATCATTTCCACTCCCTTTGAGCGTATTGAAATGGACATGGTGGGCCCTTTGCTACCTTCTGATTCTGGGTATACGCATATGTTAGTAGTGGTAGATTATGCAACGCGATACCCGGAGGCAGTTCCATTGAGGTCCACTAGTGCAGCTGCAATAGCCAAAGAACTAGTGCAGATTATGTCGAGAGTAGGGATTCCCAGAGAGATACTGACTGATCATGGAACTAACTTTCTCTGTCAAACGTTACAGCAGGTATATAAAATATAAAAAATATGTACCATCCGGACATCTGTTTATCATCCACAGTCGGACGCTTTGGTGGAACGTTTTAATCAGACATTAACGCAGATGCTGAGACAGTTTGTGAACCAAGAGGAGAAACATTGGGCATCGCTTCTTCCCTACCTTTTTGCAGTGAGAGAGGTCCCACAGAGTTTGACAGGGTTCTCCACCTTTGAGCTCTTGCACAGCCGACAGCCTTGCGGCATCCTTGATCTATTGAAAGAGGGGAAGAGCACAAAGGCTCGTCCAAAAATGTAGTGCAGCATGTGCTCCAACTGAGAGATCACCTGGATTTTGTCGGTCGTTTGGCCCAGGACAATCTCAGATCGGCTCAGCACCGGTAACAGCAGCATTACAACAAAAATGCATATACTCTGACCTTTCGACCAGGAGACAAGGTAATGCTGCTTCTTCCCACTTCGGAATCTAAACTGTATGTTAAATGGCAGGGACCATATGAGGTGATTCAGGCTATAGGGAAAGTGAATCATGAAATTCGGCAGCCCGATCGCTGCAATGAGAGGGAAATTTACCATATCAATTTATTGAAGCCCTGGCAGGCAAGGGAGGCCTTATTTATAGCCCCATAAATAAGTGTTATAGCATTCAGAGCACTCCGAAGGGGGAACAGTTACTCCCGAATCAGCAGAGAGATCTGTGTAGGTTAATTGGGGAGTTCAAGGATGTTTTTTTCTGACATGCCCGGCAAAACTAATCTTGTTGAATATGACATTATCACTCCCCCAGGCACCACGGTTTGAGAGAGACCTTACCGGATCCGGGAGAGTCGACGAAGTAGCGTTAGCAAAGAGGTGCGGGCGATGCTCGAACTTGGGGTGATTGAGCCTTCCAGGAGCAAGTGTTGCAGTCTGATTGTGATAGCTGCCAAAAAGGACGGCACCAACCGCTTCTGCGTTGATTTCCGCAAGGTAAACACTATTACCAAGTTCGATGCGTACCCCATGCTTCGGGTCGATGAGCTTCTCGATAGACTGTAAACGGCAAAGCTCATCTCGACTTTGGACTTCACGAAGGGATACTGGCAGATCCCCTTAACCAGCAGATCACATGAGAAAACTGCATTTTCTACTCCTGATGGTCTGTTTCATTTCACAACCATGCCGTTTGGGCTACATTGTGCGCCCGCTACCTTTCAGAGACTAATGGATCAGGTCTTACGCTCACATCGTGAGTATGCGGCAGCATATATTGATGATGTGGTTATTTACAGCTCCACCTGGCAAGAGCATTTGGCTAGGCTCACGGCCCTCCTGCAGTCTCTAAGGGTAGCCCAGCTGACAGTCAACTTTGGTAAGTGTGCAGTTGCCAAAGTAGAGACGCAATATTTGGGATTTGTCATGGGGCATGGGCAGGTGAAACCCGTCGCCACCGAAGTCCAGGCTTTGATGGGTGCGGCAATCCTGAAAACCAAGCCCCACGTGAGGTCTCTCTTGGGGTTAGCCGGTTATTACCGCCAATTTATCCCCGAGTACGCCACAGTGGTCAACCCTCTAGTGAACAGGGGAATGTCAGGGGGCATTTGATACTATTAAGCAAAGACTCTGCCAAGCCCCTACCCTTATCACACCAGATTTTGATAAGGAATTCATCCTCCAAACTGACGCTTTGGATGTTGGTCTGGGGGCTGTCTTGTCCCAGCAGGTCGACGGAGTAGAACACCCCAACCTGTACATAAGTAAAAAAATGCTCCCTCTGGAGTGTAACTACTCCGTCATTGAAAAGGATGTCTGGCCATTAAAAGGGCCACTCAGACCTTACACTACTACCTATTGGGACATTCATTCAATCTCATCACTGACCACGCCCCACTCAGATGGTTAAGCACGATGAAGGATAGCAATGCCCGGATAACTCGGTGGTATCTGGCGCTGCAACCCTTTATGTATTTTATGACACACTGTGCAGGGAAAGATCATCAAAATGCAGATTACTTTTCCCGGGAGGTGGGTATAATGGGGAAAATAGATCCAGCTAAGTGTTCCTTCAGCTCCACTCTGAGCAGTGGGATATGTGGCAGAGAGTGAATGAATCCTATTCAACAATCTCCCTCCCGATCTGTGAGGGCGCTGTACAACCGGAGCGGAGTACCTTGTAATGGATGGTTTGACAGTTCATTCCAGGGTCAGTCGGAAGCCAGCCATCCAGGAAGGGGGCGGGGCCACGATACCAGAAGTCAACACCTTAATGCGTGATGTGTCAGTCACGGATTGGAGGAGACGTGATTGGCCACCCGAAAGAGGGCGTGATGGAGGGTATTTAGGGGAAGGGGCCCCAGCAATCTGTTCCTTTGATGTGGTTACCGCTAGGACTGAGAAAGGAATCAACCTATTAGTAACTGTGAGTGAAATGTTTTGTTTGTTTGTAACTGCCTGTATTTGTCTTTGCCAGACGGCTAATACGAACCCAGGAGCTACCGCTTCAAGCCAGCGCTAAACCCGAACTGTACTGCACCTATACTTGATACCACTGCTGTTAAATCACCACACCTGCACCTGAGCACTTACTGTCTGGAGACATGTCTGTATCTGTGTTGTGTGTCTGTGTTTTGCAATATTATTTCAGGATTGAAACCCCTTGGTTTATACGCTGGCAATACCCATAGTTGGGTAGAGCCAGCATTATTATTGCAGCGGTCAAGCTGACCAAAAAGAAAATCAAAATAACTGTTTGAACCATGAACTTTGTGTTTGTCGTTGTCTGGAGCACCTGCATCACTACTACACCTATGCACTGCAACCCATTTTGCCACAATTGTACAGTATTTATCGAGGTTACTCAAGACTTCAAGATAATGTTGCATTTAGTTACTCCCAGACTCAAAATCTTATCTGGATCGCTGTTTCTAGGCTTTTATATTTTTATTTGAATTCACTTGATAGAGAAAGCATAGTCACTTTTCTTTTTTTCCCTTGTGCTTCACTTTTGTTTGCTACAATAAGCTTTGTTTTTGCAATGATGAAACACAATGTTTGGGTCTGCTAACATAGAAACATACAGTAGTTATATCATTCTATAGTTTTGGCAGGGACAGAACTCATGGAGAAACAAGTCAGTAAAAAGGCAGACTAGTGAAAAAGCAAAAAACTCTAAAACGAACAACATGTATGATAATGATATTTGTGTTTGTGGGTATGGAGATAGGGGTCCAGTTAAAATGTGCTCCGTACCTTCACCTTGCTGTAACTAAGAATTTCGGACCTTCACATAAAATAATTGACTACCCCTGATCTAGACTAGCGTAATATTTCACAGCCAGAGTATTTATTTATTGAGCCATGTCACAAGCTAGACATGTTGTCTGCCCTTTGCTTTACTTTATCTCCGGTCTAGACAGCTAGACCCTTCCATTACAATGCATAATTATCTTAAGCTGTCATGAGATTTTTTAAGAAGAGATCTAACCCACCCTTTATGCAGTACCATGTGTTTAGATCTACAGAGGAAAATACACAATGTTTTGTGGAATATTTAGGCCATCAAATTCCCCCCGCCCTCTGTATCAAGCAATACCAATACATATCACCAATAAATATTGTACATGTACAAAATATATACCTGCATAAATAAACTGTGCGCTACTATTCAATCAAAACAACTTGTAGAAAGGCTTATGTAAAAGTCACGACAAAATACTAAACAGTAAATAGGTACATACAAGAGAAAGCTCCTTCAACAGTTCATCTACTTTCAGTTATAAACACCTCTGTAGTTTGGCTTACAGTAGTGAATTAGCCTTTTTAATTTCATGAGTATTAATGTGCATGGTTGTATAATGATACCAGTATCTTAGAAACCCTTGCGAACTAATCTGACACTATAATTATTGTCTCTTGCCTTGAATAATGTTTGCTATGTGCCTGATTTTAATTACAGTTTTATACCTAGAGGTTGCATCTGTGTTGTGTCTTATATTTGTAAGAATGCTCTCAAGTTAATAGTGTTTTATATTCATGCCAGTTACTGGTACTCATTATTGTGCCTTGCTCAGTCGTGCAGTAGAGATTGAAATGGAAATATTGTCTTTTGTTGTCTGTCCCTATTAGGGAATATCTAATAGTCTTTTCTCACATCCTCAATATCAGGAATAAGCAGAGTGTTAAAAGAGACAGACCATAATTCTGCAAAATTCTTCAGATGCGTGTATATTAGTATTCAGTAGTTTAAATGAAATGTGCTCAGGTGTTCATAAATAAATGTCAGAGGTAAAGTTTCAGATCACTGCAGGATAAAGGTCAATTATTAGTTCTACTTTCTTTCACAATATCTGCTTTACCAGAATATGTCAGAGAGCTCCTACTTCTACCCAGCTTGCACAAATAGAAAGGTATACAGAATCTCTCAAGTAGATTGTTAAACATATTAACAAACTAATATTGAAACTCATTCTTCATGCTAGGAAAATCAAAATAGTTAAAAAAGTGTGGCACAGCTGCTGTTTAGAAGCATTTGGTTCCCTTCTGAATGTAAGGGAAATGTGAGTCAATTACAATAAATGCAGCACTGCTGTGGAGGATGCAGCTGAATGGGTTCCTGTGTGAATAAGCACTGCACCAGCACCCGTGCTGAAAATCAGCTCAAGTGTTGTTCAGATGTCAAGTTTTATTTTACATTGGTGATGCAGTTTCATTTACATATGAATACAACACCTGCATTAATTTAGAAACCTCTGTGTGATGACATTAGTTTGAAATAGCCTGCTACAATCCACTCCCACTTCCTAACCTGGACATTAATCCACAGGAATGGTAGACAGTTCACAGAGGGACCAGACATAGCCTTACACAAATAATAATTTTAAAAAATAACCCATAAGAAACCGCTGTGTACTATCCTTGTATTGTTTGCTAAATTTTTTTGATTGCATATATATTTGTTATAAACCTATTATTATTATTATTATTATTATTATTATTATTATTATTATTTAGTCATTTAGTAGACACGTTTATCCAAAGCGACAGACTAGGGGTGATCTATCTTGCAACTGCTGCTGCAGTCACGTCTCACCCGAAGGACTCACGTACATATATAATATTTCCTACAGAACCGTTGCTTCAGCAAATCTGATCCTTATAGTCTGCGAACACATCTAAAATACTAGCACTTTAGGTTAAAAATATATATATATATAAAAAAACATCCATTCAAAATTTTTAGACAGTATATTTTTAAAATATGTGTAAGTAAATCAGGCTACTCTACTCGCCCGTGTTTCACTACATATTATTCCTTTAATAATAATGTTAATACCGTAAAACTTCAATTAAACACCTCTGCCGTTTATTTACAATATTTGCCAGCAGACCTGGCGCGTATTGGAGACCGGCATTTATATTAGATCACTAGCTCACATTGTAATGATCCCTTATGTATTAGCTCTGCACCTTTAAGGTTTGGAGCTCTTGAGAGACTGACGTCAAACTCCACATCCACAAAATGTACAATGAACTCTCCCTAAACTACCAAGTTATTTTTATATGGACAAGTCCAGGTGGTCACCAGCTCAACTGTGTACATACATAACGAACAGAGAGGAGAAAATAGAAACTTTTTTAAAACATTTTTTACAGCATTTATTTAAGTTCAATACACACAAAAAGCATAAGGGATTTTGTTCTGATAGCAGATCCTTAGAAAACCTACTTGAACAAGCTACACAAATGCATATCCAAAAATAAATAAATTGGTGTCAGTCTAGGAGGACGGCTCAATGACACCCAAAAAACAACAGAACAAAAAAAAACCACACATGAGCAAATAACGCTTCACCCCACAAGCTTGCACTGTAATGTCAGGTTAATATGTGTTGGTTGTATGACTCAATTATAATTACATACAATCCATGGTTAGAATGAAATCATGTTTCAAACCTGTTTACGCCTAAATTAGTGGTAACCGTTACATTATTTTAAACAGGAACCGAAAAATAAGTCTGTCAAAGAAGGACAGGCCTGGGATTTTCTGTCAAAAAGATATAATTGCAAAATATGGTCAGATCCATAAAACCAAAAATCCCTTTACTGCTGTGTCAAAGACTTTGTTGACAAAGTTTATCCCTTAATGTAAAGCTTTAATAAAAAACACAAAGGGAATCAGTGCACATTAATCCAGGTTTAACCTACGGATTACACTCGGATCCCCGTTGAGACATTAAATCAGTAATACATGCTATCCACAAAGCTACAGTACGTGATAGTGTTATCTTTCTTACACAATATCAGCAAGCCTATAATCAGCGCTACAAAAATAACATTGCATGTTTCATGTATTTATTTTATAGTTGCACTCAGATAGGCTGTGTGCTTCACATCACAAATTCATAGGTTTTGCAACTAGAATTTCTGACTGATTTAGAGGGCTGATGGTAAGCATTCAGCTGGCAGGTGCCTTTGTATCCAAGACTGCACATAATACTAATGCTTCAGGTAACTACAGACCAATAAGCCTGACTTCTATTATATGTAAATTTATGGAAACTATAATAAGATCCAAAATCGAAAATTTCCTATATGGTAACAGTATCCTGGGAAAAAGTCAGCATGGTTTTAGGAAAGGGAGATCGTGTTTAACTAACCTGCTTGATTTTTTTGAGGATGCAACATCGACAATGGATAATTGCAAAGCATACAACATGGTTTATTTAGATTTCCAGAAAGCTTTTGACAAAGTCCTGCATAAAAGATTAATTCTCAAACTGAACGCAGTAGGGATTCAAGGAAATGCATGCACATGGATTAGAGAGTGGTTAACATGTGGAAAACAGAAAGTACTGATTAAAGGAGAAACCTCAAAATGGAGCGAGGTAACCAGTGATGTACCACAGGGATCAGTATTAGGTCCTCTGCTATTATTCCTAATCTACATTAATGATTTAGATTCTGGTATAGTAAGCAAACTTGTTAAATTTTCAGACAACACAAAAATAGGAGGTGGAAAATAAATTGATCTAGACAGCATTCAGAACTGGGCAGACACATGGCAAATGACATTTAATAGAGAAAAGTATAAGGTACTGTACGCAGGCAATAAAAATGTGCATTATAAATATCATATGGGAGATACTGAAATTGAAGAAGGAATCTATGAAAAAGACCTAGGAGTTTATGTTGACTCAGAAATGTCTTCATCTAGACAATGTGGGGAAGCTATAAAAAAGGCCAACAAGATGCTCGGATATATTGTGAGAAGTGTTGAATTTAAATCAAGGGAAGTAATGTTAAAACTTTACAATGCATTAGTAAGACCTCATCTAGAATATTGTGTTCAGTTCTGGTCACCTCATTACAAAAAGGATATTGCTGCTCTAGAAAGAGTGCAAAGAAGAGCAACCAGAATTATCCCAGGTTTAAAAGGCATGTCGTATGCAGACAGGCTAAGATAATTGTATCTATTCAGTCTTGAACAAAGAAGACTACACGGTGATCTGATTCAAGCATTCAATATTCTAAAGGTATTGACAATGTCGACCCAGGGGACTTTTTCGACCTGAAAAAAGAAACAAGGACCAGGGGTCACAAATGGAGATTAGATAAAGGGGCATTTAGAACAGAAAATAGGAGGCACTTTTTTACACACAGAATTGTGAGGGTCTGGAACCAACTCCCCAGTAATGTTGTTGAAGCTGACACCCTGGGATCCTTCAAGAAGCTGCTTGATGAGATTCTGGGATCAATAAGCTACTAACAACCAAACGAGCAAGATGGAAACGTTAAATAACATTGATTGTTTACAACTGAAAGTGAAAGTAAATATGTTTAAAAGTTTTGAACGTACTGAAATGGAATCAACACAAGAGTTTGTGAGATAGCATTTCCTGGAGGGAATGCTTAGTATCAATGCAGTCCCCCCTTCAGCACGAAAGCGAGTTGCTTGTTGTCGGTACTCGCACAGAAAGTGCCCAGTCCTGAGTTCATGTTGAACGTCTGCACTGTATTGTTGGTCCCTGATTAAAGTTGCCTTGTTGAAGACGATACCTGGAATGGTTTTCTATTGTTGAAACCCACATAAAGTCTCTGAAAAGTCTTACACAACTTTAAGTCATGTCGATAAATCATACATTTGAGATAGGCCCTATACCTTTTTAATTTTTTGGTGGCAGGGCTACAGGGCAGGCTAAGGTAAACTTTGGGGTGACTTCAGACCTTCCAAGGCCGTCCTACCCCCTATCGCCACCCCTGTATATTACCTCTCTAACAAGACCAAAATGCCATAACCTTCCTAAAACTCTTAAAACTTGGATGCAACATGATGGAAGTCATTTGCCCCTTTGATTTAGATAAAATAAGTTGAAATAGTAAATGACTGTTTTCAATAAAGTGTTAACAGTTAAATAAATCGACTAAACTAAGAACTTCTGAAATAATCAAAATAATATTGCATTGATTTGTTACAAGAACTTTCACATTCTTTCCATAGTAATACCTTCCTATGAAGGCCACATTTTGCTGGTTACTTGGCCAGCTTTCACTGTATACAGTTTTACTTATTTTAGTTTTTCAAATTTGCTAAATTCATCAGAAATAAGCATTGTACCAAATCTGTAAATGTTTTGTAAGATAGACTTCCCATAAATTAATTGTTTTTGTTATTACGTGGTGTATAATTACTAATACTTCTCAAAAATCTAATAAACACAGACATATTCAGGCATTACAGGTATTTATAACAATCTCGAAAACATAAGCCCAACAAAGAACAACAAAACCTTCAACAGTATTGGTAAACAACATGTCAGATTCTGATGCTGCTATCTTCTATCTTTGTTCATTGCATCTAAGCGTGTAATACCCCAAGGCCCACACCCGAATTTAAATGTAAGCAGTGTACAGTGATTTTGACTGATGGATACCACTACATGTTTACAGCTGAGCCTGTCAGGAGGTGTAAGGTCACATCTTAGGGGAAAAGAGCTCAGCAATACTAAGAAAGAAAGCAAAACCTTTCTTACTTTTTATATTTGCTGGCTTTGACTACTTTTCTTAGGGAAATGTATCCTTCTCTTCCATTCTCTGTAAACATATAGGTAACAGTGAAAACTATGTTTTTATTACTATGTAATGAAAGTGTATTATCTTCTGATGTGGTACTTTCACAGAATCATAAAATGAGGGTTTTACGTGATTCCTTTAAAGTATTAAAGTGAGCTCCTGGTAATTAGTTAGGTTCTGGTTTCTAGCCTTGCACAAAGGGCTGCTACTGTGGCATGGTATAAAGACCCTCATGGTTTGTAATCATACTGAGTTTTTACTTTTGTCATGTCTATGACATGCAACTAGAATAGAGAGAAGCTCATGAACTCAAGTCGAAGCACCTTGACACAGAAAACGGGGAAAAAAAACATAATATTTGAGATATTGTAAAAAGAACCTTAGAATGATTGCAAGCATAATGAAATCTATCAAAGTGTAATTTGAGCCTACTCATAAAGAAAAAAAAAAAAAAAACCTTTTGTCAGGCAACTAAAACTGAATAACAGATCCTCAAAAGTGAAACAAATACAGCATTTGAGTCATTGTAGTAACAATCACTCATCATAGAAATAACAGTGCAAACGCTGTTGATAACATGCTGAACATATTCAGTGGCATTGGATTGCAAAAGTATCCCCTTGAGATTTTGAAACTAGAAAAAGGAATCAATCTCTTTAAAAAAAATGCATGCATTTTACTATTGCCGATCAATAAAAAACATAATTAAATGATAAAATAAATGAAGTCATCTGTTTTTTAAATCAGTTCTGGTCTCTTGTTACATTAAAGGCATACTTTATCACATTTGAAAAGCTATTTTCCCGCTTTAGTACCATTTTCGGTATATTGATTTCTGATATTCAACTAATAGTTCAGAAACATGAATTCATTCAGAAAAACAACATTACGAAGTATAACCCATTGTGTCATCATACAATATGTGCTGAAATGGGAAGCTTAATGCAAGTAGATGTGCTTGAGCCAAACTTTTCAAAACCATAGCATAGCTTCTCTTTAAGTTCAGTGAATCTTGTTCATAATTAACAAAGACAGAAATAACAGAGATTACAGTTAACTTAGTGTAGAGGCTGTCTTCTTCAGATGTACCTGTGTTTGTCAGTTCCTGTCAGTCAAGCACATTTATTTTATTGCTTGTTTTATTAAATTTTTATTAATTTATTTATTTGGCAGACGCCTATATCCAGAATGGACAATGCCTTCCAAAAGAGGTGAGCCTCTTTTCTAATATTATACAGAGTATGTTAATAAATCAAATGTATCACATTGCACAGCACTTACATACAACTAAAAAAATATTTTCTACACCCATAAATAAATGCAAAAATTAGTAACTATGTTATTGTAATTGTTGACCTTAAAAGTCCTAAAATCCCCAAATCCCAAAGTGTGGAGCTTAAGGGGCACATTTGTGATTTAAAGTGTATTTAAAGATGATTATATTTCTTAAAAATACAGCAATAACAATAAGAATAACAATCAGAGATGGCAGGTTGATGGTTTGCTTTAAATAGTATCTGAGAAGCAGAGAACAATATTACAATTGTCCTGCTGGGGGACTGATTAGCAACTTTGCAATCTGTTAGCGACGTCAATGTTAGGACTTAGTTAAAGGTCAGAGGTAAAATTGTGATTTAGGGTTTAGGTGTATGTGCAGCTGCTCCTGGATGTTCCACCACTCCTGGTGTTTAACTGTTTTTAACTGTAAAACACTTCCCTGTTTAACACCTGCTTTCCTGCTAAATGTGCATGTTTTTAATCACAGCATAATTTTTTTTTTATTAGATCTGGTTCGTTGGCTGTTTTCTGAGTGTGAGTACAGACTAAGACAGATTACTCCTTTACTGCTGAAATTGTTTATCAAACACCTAAGCAATTTATTTTTGCTTACTGAATCACTGAAGTCCTACTGTAATCACACAGCTCCTACTTCGGGAAATCTGTACATTAACCATAGGTATGGTACAAGATTTGGTTCCATTTCAAATCCCTTTCTGATCACTTACTTACTCTAGTATGCACAAAGTTATCACAAACAGAGATTTCTTAACAAGAATTAGTTCATGCTGACACTACACTACACTGTTGAGTCAGTTTTGTCAGGGAGGCACTTAGATGACACCAAAAAAATCCTAAATTACACCACAGCTACTGTTAATTATTATTAAAAAGGTCCACTGAAACTTGTAGTTTTCATTATTATGTATTCTAAATGCTCAAATCTATTCCCACTGATCTGACAGGTTGAAATAAACTTTATGGATTAACTTTGGCTTGTCTCTGTTGGAAGAATATGGTAGAAAAGATCTAATGTTTAACACAAAAGGCTAACCTTTTCACATTTCACACTTGTTCACTCACAATTTAAATCATTCTTTTCTTCCGAGGTTTTAAAAAGTTAATAAGCAGGTTTATTTGCAGGAAATGAAAGCAGATTTCTCTGCCCAAAATATCTAAATTGGGACTGGGAGAACCAAAGTTTGGGCCAGTCATCAGATCCTTCAAACATTTTAGGACGATTCTTATTTGGGCAAGAGAAGACCGTACAACACTAACCCTAACACCATTCTTCATTTTGTCTTCATTATTGATTGGTTATAAAGTATGAGGCAAGGGGTTATGAATCGTAGGCTGGAGATACATTTTATTAGATTTAGCAAATACATTGATTAATTAATATAGACTACTACAATCTGTAAAAATACCAAAGCATTATTTTGTGTTTGTGTCACATTTGTGAAAAACATTTACACAGGAGTATAGTTTTTTCATGAATGTATCTAGTGAATTGATTTTCAAAAGATTTAAAGAAAATACGAATCTGTAGCAAAAATATAAATCTATACAGTCGGCAGAGCAAAACAAAAAACAATCAATACAATCCCAAATAAGAGGAGAGAGATTTGAAATAAAAAAGACAATAAAAAAAGACATCATATTTGGCCAACAAACAGGATAAAACAATATCAAAAATGGAGTATTGTTATATAATATACAGTGGGCTAACAGGCTGCATAAAGTTCATCAGCAAATAGTACAATTTAATTTTGAAGTTGCTTGTTTCTTTAAAATAAAATACCCAAATAGAAAGTAAAAGAAAACAAAAAAGACACAAATAAAAACATACAAAAAACAACCATTTTCATTTATGAAATACTAAAAAGGGTGTCGAATAGGTAACCAAAACATATGTTGAGTGTCTCGGCAAAATAAAAGCTCAGGATTTATAGATTGAAGCCGCAAATGAGAAACAACCTCCAGTTCTGTTCTCAGTCCAATACAAACGACAACAGGACATTAAGCACCTGGAACTGGTCTTGCTACAAGTGATATTGATTCCCTATAGCACACTGAATACAGTTATGTATGCAGAGAACTGTGCATTGCAGTTTCTTGCTCTTAGTGATTCAATTGTACTGCTTAATATTTATTTATTTCTTAGCAGACGCCCTTATCCAGGGCGACTTACAATTGTTACAAGATATCACATTATTTTTTACATACAATTCCCCATTTATACAGCTGGGTTTTTACTGGAACAATCTAGGTAAAGTACCTTGCTCAAAGGTACAGCAGCAGTGTCCCCTACCAGGGACTGAACCCACGACCCTCTGGTCAAGAGTCCAGAGCCCTAACCACTACTCCACACTGCTGCACTGCTGCACTAATTGCACTCACCAATCCAAGGGGGCTCTTTATGGTGCACCAAATCTTTGCAACAACCAGCAGTAAAAAATAAATTAAAAAACAGCTTCTGTTTACAAAAGTCTTCTGTGATCAACTGTTTCAGTAGGTGTGTGTGTGAGTGTGCGTGCCTGCGTGCGTGCGTGTGTGTGTTCACAGTTGGTCCAGTTATTGATCATCTACATTTTTATAAAGGAAGGAATGCCTTCTCCTAACATGATTCAATTATATTAGAATAAGAGATTAAGTATTGTTTTTCACACATTTGGTGCCTGTATCAAATGATGTCACATTTGGTTAGGCACGCCTCGTGCAGTTAAATGTCACACATTAAAATATAACTGCATTAACTACACAAAAAACTGCCAAAATATCCTGCTGTTTTTCTTACATGTACAACTTTTGATAGGTCCCTGTCCCGCATCTGGAGGCTAGTAGCCTTTTATGTACAGAAAAGGCTCTCCGTGACGACCCGGCTTGATAAACTCAGTGCTGCTCTTCAAATAATAGCTTTTACTAAAACAAAAACTGTTTTAATGATATAAAGCTAATACTGTGTGAAACGATTCATTCCAAACCGATTCATTTTATTATAAATTAATACGAAAAAAATGATGTTTTCTATAATAACTGCATTAACACAATTAAAACCTTTAACAATACATTACTTCTAGTAATTATGAAGAGTATTTCTAAAATATATTTGGGTTTCATACATATCCATATTTTCCACAGCAATAATAATGTTCATTACGTTTGCAAAATAATCTTTTACAGTTTGAGAGAGCTCTGGCTTCTCTGTTAAAAAACCGAGTGATATAGTCGGCTACATTTATAAATTATGTCATATCTCACTCTTGCCAAGCTTTAGCCACCTGTTATTAGGGGAGTCTATAGTTAAAGCCAGGTATCAGCGTTATTCTTAAATTGGTCTAGTTGAGCAAGATAAGATACTTTAATTGAATTTGTTTTCTCATTTGGCTTAGCCAATTTGTTCCATTCAATCATCCTTGCACAGATGTTATGTGTGCCTCTTTGAAATCAGTGTGTTATGTTGGTTTCAGCTCAGACGTTTTTGTTTTTTTTATTTGCATAATACTGCTCCTTATCTGGCTTTGTAAAGTTCCAAACAGATGTACAAGGCAATACAGTTGTGTTGCTATGAATATCTTGAAATGCATCAGCTATATCTAATAATACCTCACACACTGACAAACTAGGAATAGCATTATAAACATAAGGTTTATGTTGGGTCATTAGAAAGAAACTTGATTTAATTTCAAATAATTTCTTCACGAGTGTCCAAATACAAAACAATAGTACACAGCCATTGTGATGCCTAAGGTGTTTTCTTTGCAAAAGGTGGTGGTTGTCAATCATGCAGTTTGAATATTGCAGCAGTCCTGTGGAGGAACCCCTATAGAACAACATGGCTGTGTTTTATTGAAACCTGTCACACAACTGTATTATGAATAAGCAATAACACATGAAAGATATGCGGTTGAACTGAGATAACCCATGCCTAGGCCATTTTATAAATATTAATTTAGTCTGCTGATGAGAAACAGATATGACCTGTGTAGCAGTTTGTGGCAATGTGCCCCGCCCCTGTGTGCATTTCTATGTTATATGTTGCGTGTGGTGTGTTAATGTTGGTGTATAGATATTGCTGCACAGGATATAAATGGGTGGGTGTAGCACGAGTTATTTAAAATGTATAATTGTATTTAGGCACGGGGATTGCACTTCACGTGCATTTAAAGTATTTAATATGTGAGCACAGATTAGTTCATGTGCTGGGATTCAAGTGAATAATTAATTGGTAATTGAATCCCAGCACAATTGTATATATAGAGACACGTAGCACTCACTCGGGGTTGTGTGTTCAGGGCGAAGGAATGGGAGAGAGTGAGGAGATACATTATAAGAAGCAATTGCTACGTGGTGCTGGAGGAACAGCATGGTACGTGTTTGTTTAGTGTTCGTCCCTGTTTGATAGTGTTTGTTAGTTTTGTTTGTCTGTTTATTTTGGCCGCAAGTGCCATGAATATGAATTAAGTTGTCATTTGATCAGTCTTTGCTATAAATTTGTAGAAACAAGTTCAAACGAACACCTCTATTCATACTTAATCGTTATGAATCATGATTTTGAGAGATGTAGACAACTGAACACAAGGAATCTGTTCCATTAAAAAACAACAATTGTAACCTTTTAACAACTTTTTGTTTCAGCCAAAATAGGACCGTCTTGTACATGTACTTGGAACATAATTGTAACATCACAGAACATCTGCAGTGGATTGCAGTGAGGGAACTTATTTTTTACAATTGCTAAATCTACAGTATAAGGAGGGTTGTGGGTATGATTTTCCACAGGTTTTGTGGTAAATGTACAGATTTTCATCACCTGTTTGCCTCTCTTATTTCGGTGTGGTATTTCTACATATGGTGTTCTTGTTCTCTTGCTGTTGTGTTTCAGGTAACATTGCATATTCAATGACAGCCCAGTATTGACATTTGCAAATGCTGTGCATAATTACACGGTAATAAAGAAAACATCATGCTAATGCGGAAACAAAGCTCTCCACTGTGCATGGTACATGTTTCATGGTACACTACATCCAACAAGTGCATTTCTCTTCAACTTGTGTGTAGCCTACTGTGCAAGTAAGGTCAATTACTTTTTTATTTAAATGTGTTATGTATTACATTAATTTTCTTTTCAAGGGTGCATTGGAGACACGTCCACTGCTGTAGTTTGCATTCAGTGTTTAATTCTACTGTCACTGTAGTCGTGGGGTGATGACTGTTGTTCTTGTGTAATTACTAAGTTTGGGCCTCCAAACATGTCCTGGACCATGTGGTGATCAAAATGGCCACCCAAGGCCCCCAATGTATTTACAGTAAACCAGAGTAGTACCTGAATAAAAATGTTTTTGTTTTGTTCTAGTTTTTAGTTTAGAAATGTGCTTTGGGGTGGAAGCGGGGTAAAGGAAGAATGCTAAATTGATCCTTTCGATAAATTGGTGTAATTTAGCCTGTTAATTAAAATATGCAATGTTTGCTTTATATGGTTAATCACCCTTTAAGGATAGAGGATTCTGGGAATAAAGAATGGTATATAAAAACCCAAATTGGAGAGTAGCTCAGTCAGTGTTGGTTGGACTATGTCCTCAAAGGAGTGGTTATACCTGTTAACCAATGTGGGGCTGGTTACTGGTTTTTGTCCTGATCATAGCCTTTTTTAGTTATAATTAGGGTTTGTGGCAATGCGCCCCGCCCGTGTGCATTTGTGTGTTATGTGTTGTATGGTGCGTGTGTTAATGTTGGTGTATAGTCATTGGTACACGGGATATAAACGGGTCTGTGTTTCACGTGTATTTAAAAATGTATAATTGTATTTAGGCACGGGATTGCACATCACTGCACGTGCATTTAAAGTAAGTAATATGCGCGCACGAGGTTGCACGTAATTAATTCACGTGCTGGGATTCACGTGAATAATTAATTAGTAATTGAATCCCAGCACAACAGTATAAATAGATGCACGTTTCATTCACTCGGGGTTGGGTGTTCGTGAGTGGAGAACGGGAGAGAGAGGAGGAGAACTAAAAAGAAAGTAAAGAATAACAATTGCTACAGCGTGCTGGAAGTGCCAGCACGGTACTTGTTTAAACGTTCGTCCGCTTGTTTTGTGTGTTAGTTCGTTTTGTTTACCTGTTTATTTTGGCTCCAGTGCCGTGTCCTGGTTTTGTGTTGGCTTATTTTGTTTATTAAATGCTGAGCACACCCAAGTGCTCAGCTTCACCAACCTCACTGTGTCTGTCTGTTTCTTCCGGGTCTGACGTGTCACCACTCAGCCAGCCTTGTGACAGGGGTCTACTTAAATCGCAGTAAATTTACATATTTTTCGTGTGTAGGTTATGGAATAAAATTAGGATTTCGCTGACCTGTTTAAACATTAAATAAACATAAGTAGACAATATTTCAGAGCACTATAAAAGCTTAAAAATAGTGGTACTTGCTTCCTTACTAAAACAGAGTGCTGTCATTTGTTAAAGGCAAGCATGCAACATCCCCCAGCAGTTATTGCCGACAGTCTCTGTCTGGTGTGAACTTGCCCATACATTGAGACTGCACGTCTGCATCCACTGAATTGGTTGGAAGTGTAAGGCAAAGCTTTGCCAAATTATACAGATGTGGAAATTGATTAGAAACAGTCACAAAACTTACCCAAGGGCATCTGGCATACTTTAATAAAGGCATTATGCAGCACGTTCGTTGTCATGTCATTTGTCCCATCGAATAATTTATTTTATTAGTACTGAGTCAAAACAAAGAAAACGTGACTATTCTGGTCTAAAATTCTAACTGTGTTTAAAAAGTAAGCAGCAGGTTGTTTGAAGCGAGGTGGCTGTGCTAGATCGGACCTGTAGTGCTGATTTAACTTGACTACAACCGACAGGAATACTTGTCTGCGCTGACTTTCCAGTTTGTTTTCTAAAAGCTGTTTATTTTACGTTCTGTTCAGTAGCCTCTGTAGAAGCCTTTCGTTTAATGTGTGATTCTGAAGCTAAATAGCGATCGATCGTATTTTCTCCAAAGATACATTACAAGATGTGCAAAACAATTACCTCCATCTGCATGTACAGTTTCTTTGGGAAGTATCTTGACACAATCATCAGACGAAATATCCAAACACCAATGTCGTCCCTACATTGAAAAAGGGAACCACTGTATTACAGCATGTGTGAATAATTTTTGTTGTACGTATGAATATTTAGGCAAGTGACTAATTGTGTCAAAATAGTACTGTACTTGATATTATGCATGGGGAACTTGGGTATGGCTAAGCAAAACTAAATGTTGTGTAGCAAAAAACATAAACTATATGGCAGTTCCACCCTATGTATTTTTACAGCATATGTAAGTAATAAAATACTAAGCAAGGTATAATTGTTCATGGGTTTGTTCACAAAAATCCACAAAAATTCAAATTCTGGAATGCCCAATCATTTGCAAAACCCTTTCACCAGCCATACTATCCTGAAAAAGTTGTTCCTCTCCTGAGGCTGTAGTCATCTCCTCCATTTCACTGCAGACCTATTCTGACCTTACCAGATTACCTAACAGATGTTAGGTGGATGACAAAGTAAGAGAAATGAGAAGCCTGCGGCTAAACAATCTTCCTTTACAAACTTGCACCTATTGAATGCGCTCAGGCATTCATAAGAGGTAATGGTTTGGTAAAATGTCTTGTGTGTATACAACAGTAAACCAGCATCCGTGAAACCATATCAGTAAATTAATGGAACTGGATACTGAACCTAGTGGTTTTCAAAAAAGTGTATTTAGAACATATCTTAAATGTGTTAACTATCTTTAGATAAAGGTAAAAAAAAACAGGTTCCAGATCATTAACAACTGTCATTGTGCAATTTGTATTTTTTTGTAGTGCCTTCTGTGCGACATTTGTTATACCTATTTAACCTTCTATATAATATTGTACAATCTGCCTTGCAATTCCTACCAAATCGTCTCACAAAACTGAATTCATGTAGAGTGGCCTTTCCTTACACAAGAGCAAGAGCATTTATTTTGAGATGCACAATGCCCAGGAGCCTCAGCTCATCTATCACCCTCAGCATCTGTCTCCCGCAGCTTCCCTGGATGCGATGCAGGTGCTGTCGTTCTCTAGAACACTGAGTTTATGGCCTGCAGACATTTGGTAAATGAAGTGCTACTGATCAGTCATCGGATAAAATTGCTAATTTTAATGTGTTGTTATATTTGGTGAATCTGTTGAGTGAACATAGTAATTGTTACCTATTAACATGGGTTGCTTGATGATTTACTGTAAATTATTTATATGTGTCTGTTCATATATTATTGATGACAAATAATGTCCAACTCCACATATCAGAAAGTGAAAGTGTTTTTCTTTTTTTTTTAACACATATGAATTGGCAGAAAGGGGCGTTTGAAGCCTGCAAAGTCACATCCAGCTTCATATCAGTGCTATAAGTTTAGCACAGACTGTCATGCCAGGTAGCATCCCAGTATGATAATACACAGAGAGAGGAAACTGTTCCACTGCTGATCGGATGAACAAGCCAGGAAAAACTGAAAACTTGGATGTCATATCTGAGTTTCCAAGCACCTGAATAAAGTGCATTTTTAAAACTAATTTAGACTAGATGTACTGCATGATTGCATTATGACACGTATGATGAATATTGTGTGATTTTCAACTGCAATGGGCTCTGTCCATACTCGTACTATTCGTAGTTTGCCTTTGTAAAATTACCAAAAATGAATGGTGTAGTGTACCCTGTTATGGCCATAAATAAAAATAAACACAGTAAAATGCCATCTATAAAATCAAGGGGGGGGGGGTCTATAATAGTATTACACCTTATTATTTTCTTTACTTTACTATAGCTACAGTACTGATAATAAGTCTAGCAAGAAACCAGTGCAAACACATACAGAGGGTCTTTATAATCATGTAATAACTGCGTACCTGAAAGATAAAAATACAGTATTTGTAAAAATGTTTTATGTATTTGTATAAATGTTTTTATCAAAGGTCTACGATAAAAGTTTGGTGAAGACTGGAGCAAAATAAGGGGTCCCTATTTTTTCTATAAAAACAATGACAACTAATATTGTCAAACGTCAATCTATATTATGTATATTGTAATTATTAAAGCAAAAACAATAATTGACTTTATGAATATCATAACAGCGTAATTGTACATTATCTACTGGGCACAATTAAAGCTAATTCTTCAGTGTTTGCTGCAGCTGGGGGTTTAAAGTCCAATAATCTAATACATGGAAGGGGAGATGAAGAAAAACATCCACACTGGAGGAATTCAAAGAATTCCAACAATTGACTGAACACATCCATCCCTGGAAATAGTTATTCAGCACTAGAACTGTGTGAAGCAAAAGTTGTTGCCAAAATATAAAATTGAATTGAATGAATAATACAATGTTCTAGGGACTGATCACAAGCTTTTTGTGCAAAGAGGATTTTAAGAAAGCATGCCTAAGCAAATCATTGAAAATGGTGGTGGGTCTATAATGAAATATAACGTGTGGGGGGGATGTTTTTTCTGATGTTGAAGATTGAGTTATCGCCAAAAAAAAACCTAACAGATGCAGCAATAGGTTCTAATGTCTGTTCAAATGTATGCTTAAAAACTTATTTCGTGCACTGGATTCAGCTGATGTGATTTCAACTTACAAACATCATTATGCATGATTACTGTGTACTGATTAGTTGTGTATGGTTTTAACATTCAATTACAGTCAACCAGAAAAAAATTAATAAATAAAAAAAAATTATATATATATATATATATATATATATATATATATATATATATATATATCAGGAATTCTTATTATAAGTAGTATATGCCAAATAGCCACAGTCTATTTAAGCAAAAGTGCCCATCGATGAACACCACTTTTAGACAGCAGTCATGAATCAGGTGCTAATTTAAGCTAATGTGTGCTTCAACAAAAGTTAGTTGTGTTTACAGTGGCCACTGGTTCTTTTTTTTTAGCAATAACTTTATAATAGCATAAATATAAGAATATCGAATTATATCACTCCCCTTTAAGTTGTGTGTACTGGTTGAAGGTTTTGAAACAGGGGTATCTGTAAAATGAAACCCCAATCACAATAGCATTTATGAAGGAAAGAACACTTCTGCCCAATGTATTTACTAGCTGGGGTATGGAAGCTTCTAGACCCTGTCCATCTGCCTGCTGAGAGAATGGAATGGAATACATCCATGCTTTGCATGATTGCTGTAGTGGCCAGCCACCTCTGACTGAATGTGAACCATATTTAGCACTGTCTAATCTTGCCGGAATGAGCATCGATTAAGTCAAGAACAGATAACGCTCACTCTCCCTTGTCCCAGAGGATGTGCCACATAAAGACAAATCATTTGTCTTTGTCAACTCTGACAGGACACATGAGGGATGAACACTTTTCAAGCAGGGTAGAATGCAAATTCCTCCTGCATGGGTGTACGTGAGATAATTGAGCTTTTCAGAGTGTCCAGAAAAACCTAAAACAGTTAGAGAAATATAAAAGGTGGACAATATGAGTTCATTACAATTATTTCTGATCATAGCATGTGTTTGTATAATATGGCACTAAAATGGTACATACCAGTGAAAACAAGACTTATATGACTTATATGTAACCTACATGTTAGTTTAATTCTAACCTTGTGTGTGATTTGGGGGGCAGCAGCTAGCTCTGTCCTGCAAATAATATCTGCCAATCTCCCTATGTAAACCCCAAATCATGCCTTTGTTCTGTGTCTTGCATTTTCCACTATCATAAGAACATAAGAACATAAGAAAGTTTACAAACGAGAGGAGGCCATTCGGCCTATCTTGCTCATTTGGTTGTAGTAGCTTATTGATCCCAGAATCTCATCAAGCAGCTTCTTGAGGGATCCCAGGGTGTCAGCTTCAACAACTGTCAGCTTCAACATCCTCCCCTTCAACTCCACTATGCCTTCCTCCTCTGCTATGCTGCTCCACCTCTGCAACGGTCTCCCTCTGGGGGCAAGTGAAGCTCACTTCCCAACCTTAGGCCTTGACTTGATCACAATTACAAATTTAGAAAAGCTGGTCCCAGGAGATTCATAAACATTTGTTGTACCTAAATTAAACTCTGTCTAATATTTCTGTCATATCCCCCCTAGTTCTTCGTTGGCTATAGATTCAGTTCCTGCAGGCTATCTTCACACCTCATCCCTTTACACCCTGGGATTGTTCTGTCTGCTCTTTGATGGATTCTCTCAAGGGCCACAATGTCCTTCTGGTTCTGTGGTGCCCTGAATTGAACACAGTTTTGTAAGTGTGGTCTCACAAGTGCATTGTACAACCTCATCATAACCTCCTTTGATTACTCCTCTACACTTTTCACTATATCTCCAAGCATTCTGTTTGCCTTTTAATTGCTTACGCAGTTTGTCTGGTTGCTGACAGTGTTTTGTCTATTACAACACCAAGGTCACTTTCTGTTCTGCTACAGGAAAAGATTTTCGTAAGTGAGGGATTGTCTTCTCCTTGGCTAATTTCTCAGGTCAATAAGGGCTTTGGACAACAAACTACTGCAGCAGTATGAAAGTTTCATTTGTAAGCAAGCATGCCACATCAAAAGAAAATAAATATAAACAAAATATGAAATAGAAGTTGCAGTACAACAGAATTAATAGATGCTGGTGTATATGATGTATTGACTTTGTATGCTAAAATATTGTTTTGTTTTTTTAATTAAAGCATTAGCATGTAGTTGTTACTGCATGTACTTTAATAATAGTAAACAAACATATTGTTTGTATGCATCTTAAAATTAAATTTACTTTCTAGTATGTTAGACGACTTTCCTTGCCATATAAGGATAAGATCATTTCCATTCCACAGCGTCACTTCTGAGTATCCCACTGTCATTAATCTGTCTGTCCAATTAGTTAAAAGTTAATGACCTGCTGTATTCTCTCATTAGCAGAATGTGATTTTTAATTACAGACATACTTACATTAGTAGGCACATTTCAATTCTAACAAAACCTAATTTTGAAACCAATCAAAGGCTACTGCAGAAAGCAGAATGTGAACTTCATAATGATTTTAATGTATTCTTTTATGTTTTATTTGTACCATATCTTTCTTTGGTATTTCCCGCAGTTCATAAACAATTAATTTTATCCATAACAAAAAATCTATTAATCAGGAACATCTTATCCTATCTTATTGGTGCCGTAAACAGTATTATAAAATTGACTAATTCTAATCACCAGCAAAATTGTGTTAAGTTTTCATTATAGCACGAACACCTCAGCAAAAAAGAGTTATCTACAAACAGGTACATAAAAGGTCAGACCTGGAATGATAAACATGGTCAAGCTAAACTGTGTACAGTTGTGGCTGCAATGATGAATATCTGTGAAAAAATTATCAGAAAAAAAGGTTTATGTGTGCGATATAGAATATGTTACCTGTTGTCACATTGATCATCTCCTCAGATTGTTTGCTTAATTTCTGTGACTGTAAGAACATTGCTGTATTTATGGACTGTACCATTTATTTGTATTTCTGTGTTTGTTTGTCTATTTCTGCTGGAAGTGGATTGATTCAATGAAAATCTTTTACATTCTGTGCAGGGCATGAATAATAGTCTTCTGGATTTCTCAAATCAGGATTTTCTTAAACAGAAGTAAATCTAAAGATTGTATGTCATTTAAATTAAGTTCAATCAGCAGGATCCTTTTGTAGGCAATTCTATGCTACCTTTATGTACTGTAGAAGTGTTTATCTATTGCACAGGCAAGGAATATTAACAAGACCTATGGGGAGACTAAAATAATGTTGTCTACAGACAGTATCGAAATGTCAGAGTTCAGGAAACGTACCAGGTTACTACAGCCTTGTGTAATGTATATATCTTTTGTAAAAAGTTTAAAATATTGCAGTGGCCACATTTGTATTTCAGTTTATATGAAGAAAATGTGTCTTGAGACTGTTATGTTTTATTGTTTTGATTTTATTGTCGTTGACAGATAATTTCTGCCACCCTGTATGATTGTGATCACCAAAATAAATTTTAAATACTCAGAATACCTCAGCTACTAACATCATAAACTAATTATGCAATCAGAGCCATATACATATGAAAATATGACCTTTCTGAAAAAAAAAAGATACATAAATGCTAAATGCAGGATACTAACCTTAATATGAACAGACACGGAAACAGGGAACACTAGTTATGCTATACTGCATGTTTTAGCAAGTGAGCACAATAAACCACTTATATCATCTAAACATAAAAAAAAATGACACAGCTACTTTCTCTATAGATAATATACGTGTTCCAATAAACATTAGAAAATCAGCTCTCAGCTTTAGCAGGCATTTTACAGACAGCTGTGATTTGAATAAATCCTCTTTTTGTTTCATTTTCATATTCTAGCTTTGTGATGGTGTGGCAAAGTGCCCCGCCCCTGTGTGCATTTGTGTGTTCTGTGTATGTATGTTGCGTGCGTGTGTTAATGTTGGTGTATAGATTGGTACACGGGATATAAACGGGTCTGTGTTTCACGTATATTTAAAAAGTGTAGATTTGTATGTAGGCACGAGGAGGGCACAAATCACTTCACGTGCTGGTTAAATGTAATATGTGAGCACGGGGTTGCACAGAATTAATTCACGTGCTGGGATTCAAGTGAATAATTAATTAGTAATTGAATCCCAGCACAATAGTATATATAGACGCACATTTCTTGCAGTCGGGGTTGGGTGTTCGAGAGTGGAGAACGGGTGAGAGAGAAGGAGAACGTAAAATAGTAAAGTAAAAATAATATCTAGAAGTGTTTGTACTCACCGTGTTTGTTTGTCCCTCCGTGCACCGTTTGTTAAGTGTTTAGTAGTACGTTTTGTTTGTCTTTTTATTTTGGCGTGTAGTGCCGTGTCCCGTGTTTTTGTACTGTTAAACCTTTTTATTTTGTTAATAAACGCTGAGTGCAGCCATTGCACTCAGCTCATCATCACCACCGTTTCTGTCTGTGTATTCCTGTCTGGTCTGACGCCACCCACGCTGGCCGTCTTTGTGACACGTGGTGTCATCGTGGGATAATAGCGCCTCCAAGCGTCAGACCAGGAGAGGGGGTTCTGTGAAAAAAAAAAAAAAAAAAAAAAAAATAGTAAAGCGAGGATGGGAAGAAAGAGCTGCAGGAAGCAGCAGAAGCAGCAGCAGCAACAACAGCTGCAGCCCTCATCCTGCATGCCGGGCTGGGAGGAGGACAGCCACAACGGGGCAGTAGCCACCCCTCTACCCCCACTGCCACCGGGTTCCCCACCGTCCCGGGAAATATGGGACTGGCTGGTGCACCCTGAGGGGAACTTCGCCAGTGACCTCCCCATGGTTATTCACGCACTGCAGATGCGAGATGGGAAACGATGGGAGGACTGGGAGCAACAGCACAACCCGGCATCCGTTCGTGACCTCACCATGGTGGTGCTGGGTTACCTAGCTGCAGACATGGGAGGGATGCCGTCCAGTGAGCAAGAGGGAGAGGAGCAGTCGCTGCCCTCTCCAGTACCTGAGTGGGAGGAGCCTGAGCGTCCACAGCCCGAGTGGGAGGAGCCTGAGCGTCCACAGCCCGAGTGGGAGGAGCCTGAGCGTCCACAGCCCGAGTGGGAGGAGCCTGAGCGTCCACAGCCCGAGTGGGAGGAGCCTGAACGTCCACAGCCCGAGTGGGAGGAGCCTGAGCGTCCACAGCCCGAGTGGGAGGAGCCTGAGCGTCCACAGCCCGAGTGGGAGGAGCCTGAGCGTCCACAGCCCGAGTGGGAGGAACCCGAACGTCCTACGCCTGAGTGGGGGGAACCCGAGTGTCCACAGCCCAAAAGGGAGGAGTCGGGGCGTCCACAGCCCAAAAGGGAGGAGGTCGGGGATGATGGCTGGGAGGTTTTTTTAAAGAACCTTGCAGCAGAGTTATGCCCTGGCTGTGGGGCTTATGGGCACACGTTAGCCATATGCCCCACCCAGTATGAAGAGGAGGAACCAGCGCCCAGACGGGGGGACCGCGAGTGTCCAGCGCCCAGACGGGGGGACCGCGGGAATCCGAAGCCTGAGAGGCAGCTGTTCTCACCTTCACCAGCAGAGCAAGAATGCCTGCTGGTTTCCCCATCACAACCAGCAGAGGTAGAATGCCTGCTGGTTTCCCCAGCACAACCAGCAGAGGTAGAATGCCTGCTGGTTTCCCCAGCACAACCAGCAGAGGAAGAATGCCTGCTGGTTTCCCCAGCCCAACCAGCAGAGGAAGAATGCCTGCTGGTTTCCCCAGCACAACCAGCAGAGGAAGAATGCCTGCTGGTTTCCCCAGCACAACCAGCAGAGGAAGAATGCCTGCTGGTTTCCCCAGCACAACCAGCAGAGGAAGAATGCCTGCTGGTTTCCCCTTCAGAAGCAGAGCCGCACCAGTCCGCTGCAAGAGAGGCAGAGCAGCACCAGTCCCCTGAAAAAGGGGGAGACTACACGCTGCTCCCACCTCCATCGGCAGGAGACTACACGCTGCTCCCACCTTCACCGGCAGGAGCAGAGCAGCCGGAGCTGCCTCTGCCTCCGCCACCTCCACCGGAAGGAGCAGAGCAGCAGGAGCTGCCTCTGCCACTTCCAGGAGCAGAGGAGCAGGAGCTGCCTCTGCCTCCGCCACCTACATCGGCAGGAGCAGAGCAGCCGGAGCTGCCTCTGCCTCCGCCACCTACACCGGCAGGAGCAAAGGAGCAGGAGCTGCCTCTGCCACTTCCAGGAGCAGAGGAGCAGGAGCTGCCTCTGCCACTTCCAGGAGCAGAGGAGCTGCCTCTGCCTCTGCCACTGCCAGAAGCAGAACAGCAGGAGCTGTCTCTGCTTCCCATACCTCCACCACGGGGAGTACGGTGGCCGGAGCCCCAGAAAGGGGAGCTGTCGGCCACGAAGAAGGGGGAGGAGGTCTGGAGACCACCAACCCCAGCAACAGTTTCGCTGCCGGAGATCGTGGGGGAGGTCAGGAGACCTGCTCCCACTGCAGCAGTTTCGCTGCCGGAGATCGTGGGGGAGGTCTGGAGACCTGCTCCCACTGCAGCAGTTTCGCTGCCAGAGATAGTGGGGGAGGTCTGGAGACCTGCTCCCACTGCAGCAGTTTCGCTGCCGGAGATCGTGGGGGAGGTCCGGAGACCTGCTCCCACTGCAGCTTCTTCGCTGCCGGCAGTACTGTGGTCGGAGCCCCACCAAAGGGAGCTACCGGCTACAAAGACAGGGGGAGAGGTCAGGAGACCACTTTCCCCAGCAGCAGTTTCGCTGCAGGAGCAAACCAACAGGCTGTCAGCCGTGCCACTACTGGCAGGGGTGCTGACAGCATGGCCAGCCATGGGCCCACTGAAGCCTCCCTTCCCAGCCCGAGACTTTGTCCTGGACTGCTGGATATTTAAGGGGGGAGGTGGCCGTTGAGGCCATGTGTGCTGCGCACAAGGGGGGGTATATGTGGCAAAGTGCCCCGCCCCTGTGTGCATTTGTGTGTTCTGTGTATGTATGTTGCGTGCGTGTGTTAATGTTGGTGTATAGATTGGTACACGGGATATAAACGGGTCTGTGTTTCACGTATATTTAAAAAGTGTAGATTTGTATGTAGGCACGAGGAGGGCACAAATCACTTCACGTGCTGGTTAAATGTAATATGTGAGCACGGGGTTGCACAGAATTAATTCACGTGCTGGGATTCAAGTGAATAATTAATTAGTATTAATTGAATCCCAGCACAATAGTATATATAGACGCACATTTCTTGCAGTCGGGGTTGGGTGTTCGAGAGTGGAGAACGGGTGAGAGAGAAGGAGAACGTAAAATAGTAAAGTAAAAATAATATCTAGAAGTGTTTGTACTCACCGTGTTTGTTTGTCCCTCCGTGCACCGTTTGTTAAGTGTTTAGTAGTACGTTTTGTTTGTCTTTTTATTTTGGCGTGTAGTGCCGTGTCCCGTGTTTTTGTACTGTTAAACCTTTTTATTTTGTTAATAAACGCTGAGTGCAGCCATTGCACTCAGCTCATCATCACCACCGTCTCTGTCTGTGTATTCCTGTCTGGTCTGACGCCACCCACTCTGGCCGTCTTTGTGACAGATGGCTTGCTTAACAAAGATCCCTGGTTATGCAGCTGAGATGGCTTTACCACATACCTTGGACACACACTTCTTCAGGCGGGGGAAATACTACAATACAAATATGTAAATGCACATACAGGATGAAACCTGACAGTTTACAGAGTATTAACATAACTGTTTCTGTATAGTAATTACAATAAAGAAATAACAATATAAATAGGCCTGCTCACATCAACTGATAAATAGTGGTCGCAAATAAAGATCTGCCATTGATGATGATGAAGAAAGATTTGGTTATATCCCAGGTATTCATCTCTTGACCCTTCAACCAACTGTGATTAAAATGCACACACTTACTAAATTGCTTTGTAAACTCAGATTCCTCCCTTGCCAGCAGTTGCAGGCTGCAGCCTTGGGGTTTCTAAATGGTCTGGCTCAACACAACAGGGCTATGTAACACTCATTTCATCCCACATTACTGCCGGATTATTTATACTTATCTGAATTGAGATGAGATAAGTATTCTAATGCTCAGTTTCACTGAAGCTCATCATCAGACTGACCTCTAAATTCAAATTCACTTGCATTTCAATGAGTAAATGAAACATGCCAGCAAGTCATTACTTTTTAAATAATTGTCACTTCTCTGTAATTATGATTAAATGCACACAGCATTATTCACTGGAATCAACTAATGATTTTTAAAAGTTATTCTAAAGAATTACTATGAAAACATATTTAGAATGCAGTACAGGGAAACATATTTCCAATTTCCAAAATGCATTCTTGTTAACTACAGTGCATTCAAAGTGAACATCTCTAAATGTTTTGCTATCCTAGTGCTTGCAAAATGTAGTATGAAATTAAAAGCATGCATCATGTATTCTATTATATTTGGTTATATTTGTACTATTGTAGCTGTTTTCTTATTATTAAATATGTATTTACTTTTTTATTTAACATTTTTTAATGTATTCATTTGACTTTAAATTGTAAGGCTGTAACAGTTTTCCATTATAATGAAAAGATATGATAATACCACTGTGACAGGGTGAGAGTGTATAAAAGGAGTGAAGTTTGACCTCCCGACAGACGGAGGTGCTAATGAGGCTTATCAAGATGGAACTGACATTAGGTCTAGAGACGGGCTGCAGCGGCCATCTTAATAAGGGCAGCTACACAGGTGCTCCCGGTTCCACTCCATCAACACCAATTTGTTACAGAATGGCTGAGATTGGATTGATGGGGTGGAGCCTGCAGTATATAAGGGACTGTGTAAACTGGAGGAAGTTAGTGGGGGGAACCACTGGGCAGACGACAGCCGGGCTGTGAAGCAAGACTTTAAAAACCCTGACCTGTGGTGCTGTTGTCAGAGATGGTTCTGGCACGTCCCTTTTGTGCTATAAGTCATTAGATCCTTTTGCATGGAAGGCCTCGTTTGCAAGGGTGTGCGGTTCTTTGATGGACCCAGATTCAGTTAAAATGTGTTTGCCCACTGACGATGGGAATGGGAATGTAGAGATGGGGGCCCAGCTAACAAGATTGAAGTTTGTGCAGGTATCAGGCTTTTAAAGACTGTCACCCTGTGATAGCGAGAGAAAGGATCGATGCTGTAAATCTCCCTCCCGATTAGAAAGGGCGCTGTGTAAGGGGGAAGGTAAGCTGCCTCCTAGATCTACTACCTCGGTGGTAGCTGGAAACCGGAAGGTAACCATATTAGGAGGGGCGCGTAGCTGCAAGTACTCAGGACGATTCCATTGCAGTCAGCTGCGGGGCAGCCCTCTATTGGAGAAACCAGGCGACGCGTTGACTGCAGGGAGGAGTTTGCTGGGTACAAAGGGGAAGCAGCTACGTCAAAACCTCCCCTTGCGCTGAGGTAATGAAAGCGACCGGCCGGAGACGATGTTTGTTTTGTGTGTATTACGTGTTTTTGTTTTGTCTGTTAATAGAGGAGCCGGAGGACGGGAGGCTGTAGCCAGCGAGCCAGCACTTACCCCAGAGCACGCCTCTCATCACACAGCACTACACTGCACAGCGCACGCACCACAAGCCCCGGAGAAGAGCACATTTTCGTGCACGGAGGACTGTGGTTATCGGAGTGTCTGTTTATTTTCGTTTGTTTGAGTTTGGACCCTGGCGTGTTTTGCCCCAATTCCATCGCTGGTAGTGGGGCTATTTATTATTTTTTAGTGTGGATTATTTTTGTACTATTTCTGTTTTTTGATTAAAAGTTGATTATTTTTGGGAGACAACAGTCTGGACATCATTCATCTCTTACACTGCACCATTCATCGTGTCACAGTTGGTGATCAGAAGAGGGACTCGGGATGGATGCCGCCGCATTAGGAGCAATATTGGAGGCGCAGGAGCGAAGACACCAGGAGGGAATGGCAACCATGATGGAGCGGATGCATACCATGTTCCTGGAAGCCAATCGGGGGGGACCGGCGACAGAACCAACGCCACCCTTACCGAAGATAAGGGTGGTAAAGATGTCGCTGGAGGATGATCCTGAGGCCTATCTGGTAGCCTTTGAGAGGCAGGCAACAGCAGCGCAATGGCCTCGGGATTGGTGGGCTACCCAGTTGGGGCCCAATTTGATTGGGGAGGCCCAGGCAGCCTACCAAGCCTTAACCAATGAAGATGCCCTCAATTATGATAGAGTGAGGCAGGCCATTCTCCAGCGACTTGACATCACGGAGGAAACCCACCGTTGCCGGTTCCGGGAATACCAGCGACCCCCAGGACTGCGACCTCGCGTGGTGGCACAACAGCTGGTGGACCACGTGACCCGGTGGCTCTGCCCCAGCACCAATAGCGCAGAGCAAGTCACCGAGCTTATTGCCATTGAGCAATTCGTGACGGTGCTGGGGCCAGACACGAGGAACTGGATCAGTTGCCACCGTCCCACCATGCTGGAGGCAGCGGTCAGATTGGCTGAAGGGTTCGAGGACGCTCTACCTGCTGCTCCAGTGGTTGCCCCACCTGCTCCTGCCTCCAAGAGACCGCGAGCGGCAACACCACCAACACCACCACCACGCATCACCCCCACTACCCACGGACCAGCACTGCAACGTCACCCCATGGGCGGCCTCCCTCCAACACAGTGGAGAGCAAGGGCGACCCCCAGCGGGGTAACAGCAGAGTACCCCTCCCCGCTGCCAAACTGGCAACGGGACATGCAGGCTCCGTGGGCACCCTTTCGCCCCACATGTTACCGGTGCCAGGAGGTCGGTCACCTGGCGCGGAATTGTCCAGCGGCCATGGAGTGTGGGGTGACCTCCCATTAGTCCTGACAGCATCAGGTAAGACAAGGGGTAATGATTGGGAGGGGCCTTGTGTTGTTAATGTACGGGTTGGTGAGGTGAGCACCCATGCATTAGTGGACTCAGGATGTGGGCATAACAAGGACTAAACCCTCACCAAATTAGATTTGACAGTTGGATGTCATGCCCGCCGTGTAATCGTGGCTGTGGCAGAGAAGCTGCCATATCCAGTTATTTTAGGTCGAGACTGGCCGCATTTTGACAGCATGATTAATAAAACGGTAAAGCCAGTCTCCGGTAAGACCATGGGAGCAGCAGGGGAAACTATTGGTAATATCTTCCCGCTGCACACCGATTTGTTCCACTCTCGATTTCGCCCCAAAAAAACAAAAAAAGAGTGAAGGGTTGAAAAATGGGAGGGAACATTAATGAAACAAGGTTGGGGTTTGGTGAGGGAAGCCTCAGGATCAGTCAAATGTAAGGGAAAGGGGGTTGGGACCCAGTGTGACTTGCGGGGGCAGGTTACTGAGGCCCCCAGTGCTGAAGCTACTTTAGCTCCGCTTGATATCCCGAAATTCTGGAACCGAGATGTGGACCTAGCATTGGAGCAAAAGAACGATCCTTCGCTGGCCCACATCTGGGGGCAGGTTCGGTCTATCGAGGGGAAGAATGTAGAGGATAGCCGGCCACTTACATATCCCCACCACATTATTGTCGGGCATTTACTGTATAGAGTATCCCAAGCCACGAGCACAAGTCAGATTGTAACACAACTACTCGTTCCCCAGTCTTTTCAACGTGAGATCATGCGGTTGGCTCACGATGTCCCCTGTTCGGGCCATTTAGGTATCGATAAGACTTGGGAACGAATATTGGCTCGATTTTATTGGATGGGAGTGTTTAGTGAGGTAGCGCGATATGTAGCGGAATGCCCGGAATGCCAGCAAGTAGCGCCGGGGTGGGTTCGCCCGGCCCCGCTGGTCCCACTGCCTCTGATCTCAGTTTCCTTTGAGCGCATTGCTATGGACATAGTGGGTCCATTGAGCCAGTCTGACTCTGGATATACGCACATTTTAGTAGTGGTGGACTACGCGACCAGATATCCAGAGGCAGTACCATTGAGATCCACTAGTGCCGCAGCCATTGCTAAAGAGTTAGTGAATATTATATCGAGAGTAGGGATTCCAAAAGAAATCCTCACTGATCACGGAACGAACTTCATGTCACAATGTTTGAAAGAATTATACAAATTGATGCAAATTAAGTCAATCCGAACCTCCGTTTATCACCCGCAGACGGACGGTTTGGTGGAACGTTTTAATCAGACCTTGAAACAGATGCTGAAGCAGTTTGTCAACCAAGAGCAAAAACATTGGGCTAAACTCCTCCCTTACCTAATGTTTGCAGTGAGAGAGGTGCCTCAGAGTTCGACCGGGTTCTCTCCCTTTGAGCTGCTGTATGGGAGGCAACCACGAGGTATCCTTGATCTTGTGAAAGAAGGGTGGGAGGAGCAAACAAAAACCTCTAAAAACATAGTCAAATATGTAATTATGTTAAGAGACCGCCTAGCATTGGTTGGTCGTTTGGCGCAGGAGAACCTAAAACTAGCTTAGCATCGCCAGGAGCAACAGTACAATAAACAAGCACATATTCGGACTTTTCGGCCAGGTGATAAAGTACTGTTGCTACTTCCCACATCGGAATATGAGTTGTATGCTAAGTGGCAGGGGCCGTATGAGGTGGTTCGGGAAATTGGTAAAGTAAATTATGAAATTAGACAACCCGATCGCCGAAATAAAACCGACATTTATCATATCAATTTGCTAAAACCCTGGAATGAAAGGGAGGCCCTATTTGTAGCTGGTGACAGTTTGGAAGAGGATTTTGGTCCCACTGTCAATCCACCAGCTACAACTCATATTCCAATGGGGGAACAGTTACTTCCGGATCAGAAACGAGAGCTCTACCAGTTAGTGGAAAGGTTTAATGATGTTTTCTCTGACTTGCCCGGCAGGACTAATGTTATTTCTCACGTTATTATTACTCCACCAGGGGTCAGGGTCCGGGAGAGACCGTACCGGATCCCAGAGAGTTGCAGGGTTCCTATTCGCAAGGAGGTGGAGGATATGCTTGAGCTCGGAGTCATTGAACCTTCTCTACTGCGTGGTGCAGTCCTATCGTGATGGTGGGCAAGAAGGACGGCTCCACTCGGTTCTGCGTGGACTTTCGAAAGGTTAATGCCATCTCCAAGTTCGATGCATATCCAATGCCCCGGGTGGATCAGCTCCTCGACCGACTGGGTAAGGCACGGTTGATTTCGACCTTGTACCTGACGAAGGGATACTGGCAGATTCCACTGACTCAGAGCTCGAAAGAGAAAACTGCTTTCTCTACCCCAGATGGCTTGTTCCGGACCATGCCCTTCAGGTTGCATGGAGCTCCTGCCACCTTTCAGAGACTGATGGACCAGGTCTTAGCTCCCCATCATCAGTATGCCGCCGCGTACATTGATGATGTGGTGATTTTTAGTTCCACCTGGAAGGAGCACATTGATAGAGTTTCAGCCGTCCTCCAGTCTCTGAGGGAGGCGGGGCTAACAGCCAAGCTGGGCAAGTGTGCATTTGGCAAACAGGAGACCCAATATCTTGGCTACATTATGGGTAATGGCCGGGTGAGGCCGATCGCCTCCAAAGTCCAGGCGCTGGTGGAGACGGCGATCCCGAGAACCAAGTCACAGGTGAGATCGCTACTGGGGTTAGCCGGCTATTACCACCGATTTATCCCAGAGTATGCCACCATAGTTAACCCCCTGGTAGATCTCACCCGAAAGGCTGCTCCAAAAATAGTTAAATGGACAGGGCAGTGTCAGGAGGCATTTGATTTGATCAAGAAGCGACTCTGTCAAGCTCCCGCTCTGATTTCACCAGATTTCAGCAAAGAGTTCATCCTGCAGACCGATGCCTCCCACATTGGTCTGGGGGCGGTCCTGTCCCAACAAGTTGACAGGGTAGAACACCCTATTATTTATGTGAGCAAAAAAATGGCTCCTAGGGAGATTAACTACTCCATCATTGAGAAGGAGTTTTTTTATAGCCATCAAATGGGCTACTCACGCTTTTCGCTATTACTTGTTGGGGCGTTCTTTCTCTCTTATCACTGATCATGCTCTTTTAAGGTGGTTGCATACGATGAAGGACAATAACGCTCGGATAACTCGGTGGTATCTGGCGCTGCAACCCTTCCACTATACAGTGAAACATCGTGTGGGTAAGGAGCATCAAAATGCAGATTTTTGATGACTGTGGTTATCGGAGTGTCTGTTTATTTTCGTTTGTTTGAGTTTGGACCCTGGCGTGTTTTGCCCCAATTCCATCGCTGGTAGTGGGGCTATTTATTATTTTCCAGTGTTATTATTTCCCAGGATTATTTTTGTACTATTTCTGTTTTTTGATTAAAAGTTGATTATTTTTGGGAGACAACAGTCTGGACATCATTCATCTCTTGCACTGCACCATTCATCGTGTCACACACCCACACCTGTGAGCAGAAACTGACTCAAGACTGTCACAGCTACTGGAAGCAGGCTGATCTCTGGGATATAAATTGAACATTTGTGAAACTGTAACAAATATTGTAATGACTGTAATGTGTTTTAAAGAATATACAACCATTAGAAAATATTATTAGCAGATCTGTGTAAGGCCTGTGAGAAGGGGTTCACTGCATTGAAGGTCAGACTGACCTGCTGAAAGTTCCAAACCTCCGTTATCAGGCAAAAGCATATTTTTTAATTAGACTCAGTCTCAAAACATTCTGATCCAGAGAGAACAGAATGGTAGAATCTATGGAGCACAATTAATATGCTAGAAGCAATCAAACTAGGTTTGATTATAGTAAGAAAAAACAAAAGTATTTAAATGAATAAGAAACCTAATATAATAACATTAAGTAAATGTATGAGCAGTCCTAAGTTTAAATATTTAATTAATATTAGTAATAAAAAAATTAGCCTCTTGCCTTCTGTGTATATCTATGAAGTAAAATATAATTACAGTTTATAAGAGATTGCTATATTGACATCTGAATTAGAACTACATGTTATAAAGTCATTTAAAGTATAAACTGTAACTCTAACAGTAAACTTGTTGTAACCTCGTTCTCATCTGCTTGTGGTACAGGCAGTGTTGAAGATGACTCATTGGTTTTGGCCGATGAAGTGGGGATTTTTGAAGGTCAGCGATTTAAAAGCCAAGATCATCTCTATAATGAGCGATCTCATTAATATTAACGAACGGAAATACCTTTCGGATAACAGAAGATAGGAGTTTATCTTACAATAATAATTTTCTATATATAACAGAAATGAATTAGAACCTGGCAGGAAGAGATGGGAAAGGAAAGAGTAGGACGTGTTAATACGTTAAGATAGATATTGGTTTGAAATAATGAGTATTGAAAAATGCTTACGGTAGTGTTTCATATTAATCAACTTTTAAAATTGGCAAAAAGCAAAGGTTGTCTTAAAACCTCCTTTGACTGGATTTTGTATGAACAGTGAAGAAGGTCAGACTTAGTTCAGTCACTGTAGCACTATGGCATTCTGGTATATTAATGCTAGCCTGTATTTAGATATAAATAACTGGACCTTCCATTAAAATCTTGAAAGATTTATCAGTTGAGTAAAATGACATTACAATTTCTAGGATCAACTGTTATATTGAAGTAATTTAATTAGAAATACATCTTATAATGCCATTTAAAGATAAACTGTTGAAAGAACATAGTAAAAGTTTATTATAACAGAAGCATGGCGTTGACAATATTGCAACCATATTGTTGACACATTTGCAATAATGTTCATTTCATTTAATCAATTTAAGAATTAGTTCAGTTTCTCCAACTAAACAAAAGGTCTTTTAGACATTACAATATCAATTAAACCAAAGAATGCACCTGCTTAGTTTATATAAAGGTTTTACTGCAGTAAGAAACAAAGGTATTTATTTACAGGGTTATTCACAAGTCTCTGCCTTTTGAAGACAGTTCTTATTTTTCAATATATCTTACACTACACTTCCATATACTGCAAGGTAAGCATATATTTGAATTTAATATCTCTTTTATATTGATGCATTGCTATAAGATATAGACATTATGTTTAAGTCTTAAGAGAGTGATATATATTGAATGTTCTAGAATTTAGCGGTGGGCATTTTAAGCTTTTTGCATTTTATAGCCGAAGAGCTAAATATTATCTGTATTACTGTATTGAAGTACTAATGCTGTTAAACCTGTAAAGCACTGGATCGCCCAGACTGCTTTTTACTTGGAATTTATGGTGGTCTGCGCAACCAACCAATCCAATTTTTAAAGCATTTAATAAACCGAAAAGAGCACTACTACTGCTCTGATTCGTTAAAACGTTAAATTAAATGAGTCTATGTGATTTTCTTGAATATTAAAAAGTTGTCTGGACATATAGTCCGCCCAGTGCACGAACAAAACCACTACAGGAGTTTAAAATATCTCTGTCCTCCTTGAACATCTCCCGAGTTTAAGAGTGTGCTCAGAGCATATATATATATATATATATATATATATATATATATATATATATATATATATATATATATATATATATATATATACCATGTTATTGACCGCACACTTCCAATTGCGTGATGTGTGTGTGATATGTGCGTGCTATGTCTCATTCTCATGACAATGGAGAGAGATTTTGGAGTTTCTAAACTGCATAGAAACTTTGCAATAGACCCTGAAACTGCGTAAGTCGTATTTGGTAAATCATAAAATATTGGAACTGCAGTCATTTTAAATATCCGATTGGCGCCAGATTTTTTCAAATCACCAAATATTTTAACTCACTCTGACTCAGTGCTGGTTGCCAGGGCGACCGACTCTTCCTACCTTCTGCTAACATACAATTGGTTGGCCTTTTGTTGTGCGCAACTGTACGTACTTCACTTTGCGCCGAAAGAAGATTTCCCTGGCGTAAAAACATGGCTACTCGACAAAAAAGTAATACATTTACCAGCAGTTCCACCCTTACTGTAGAAGACCGTGCACAAGTAGCAATAAGGAGAAGGACCATGGGTACACACAGCTTGGCTGAATTTTGTCAAGAGGTAAATTCCTGTGGCATGCTGCGTAATGTGGTCCGATTACTAGCAGATATAACGGCACGCATATATATATACAGTTTACTACAATTTAGGGATTATTTTGTGATTCTCTCCAAAATTACGGTAATAGAACAGGGAAAAAATACCAAATAGACTTGTATTGAAGTATGTTATGTATGTAATGATGTACATACGATATTGATTAATATGCTTTTTGAGTTTTCATTGCGTTATAGGTAACAAAATACACCGGTTGAAATGCTGCTTGTAATTTCCAAACTGTTTTTAAAAATATTTAACAACCATTTCAGACAGTACATATCATTTTAGAAGACAAATCCAGTGTGTGGTTTTTCATACTAATTGCGTCCAGTTCAGGTTATTTTGGTGTGCTCGTTAATATATAGTAAGTAGACTTTGTTTCAGCATACCGATGTGCAACAGTACAATAATGTGTGTGTGTAATGCAACAGATGTCACAGCAAGAGAAAGTTAAAAGTCAGTTGAAAATCTTCAGCTAGTTTACCAAAGTCTCTATCGTTCATTTTATGTAATGAGAATATTCCTCATGGTTCCCACAAAGCCGGTAAAACATACGTATTTTGTGCACAGCTACAACATAAAAATATTTCAACTTGCCAGACACATCAAGACAAAAAAAAAAAAACACTGCAAAAGGGCAAAGAAGAGTCACGTAAGGATAAGGCGTAGCAGCATAACTTATTATTTTAGACTATTTAAATGTCAGACAACTTTATTATGTTTTTTTTTTATATAATATACTGTATTTGTGCCAACTATATATAACTTTATAAAAATGGTGTCTCAGTCTTATATAACGTTATAAACCTGTATTTCTGTTCCGCCTCTTGGTTAAGTTTATTATGGTTTGAACCATAGGTTTACCTTAATATGCTGATTCTGACACCACAATAAATACCTAAAATAACACAAATAATAAAATTCTAAGTCTTGCAGATGTATTCTGTGATTGATCTTGTAGCCCTTATTTCCTGCACCCCCTTCATAATGGATTCTAAAAATTATAATGAGCCCAGTATATGAATGTGGGAAGTGTTAGCCCTATTTCCCCGTGTCTTCAGATGTCATAATGTTACAGAGGACTGACTCATAGTAATGGGAAATGCTTTGCATAATTCATATTTTAATGAAGCCAATGTGCTTGCATAAATGTCTCGTTAATATCTTTGCTATAAACACAGTTGGATCACCCATAGTGACAGTATAATGCAGTTTTTTTAGCTATCAGATTAAGATGCAGTTATAAAAAGGACTCATGTCTACCTTCTTGACACCTCTCTTCTAATTGAAACTTTTTGTGTCCTGTTTCATAGATGGATGTAAGAAGTGGGGGCTATGCCAGGATCTTTGATATTTACAGAGCTTGAGTCCTGCCGGAATGCATCGGATCAGGGTACCAGACCTTTTTGGAACCTTTTTGACAGTAAATATAAATCTTTTCCAGCAAACTATGTTCAAATTTGACCACACATATGTGAAAAAGTGTCAAAGAATATCGCCGTCGCTTTGTTCCGGACATTTTGACAGCAAACTCATGCTGCCTGAGCATGGACACAGACTCACGTCAAACGTCACGTCACGAACCGTCAACCCTTCTGCGTGCTCATTGGAAAAGAGCTTTTTTCTCTTAATTTGTATCTACATATCTGTAATGTCTGATAAAAAGCGTAGTTTGATACTGTCCTACTTGCTTTTGTGCATGATTTGTAAACAGTGAATTGAGTGTAAATAAAAAATGTGAAAATTAAGTCTAAGTTGGTAATGGCTGCGATTATACAACAGAAAAAACAGTCAAATCTCTGTCTCGTTGGCAAACGTTTATTTTTTCTTATAATAAAATTGATAACATCATCATCATCATCATCATGGAAAAAAGCTATTATTATTATTATTATTATTATTATTATTATTATTATTATAGAAAACATAAGCATTTGAATAAAAACAGTTGGCACATAACTCTCAGGCACATGCAATTGCTTATTTTTGGCCAATCTAAATACTCTATCTTTATATTTTCAGTTTTTATTTATTTTTGCTGCATTTTCTAAACATTTCCCTTTTCAATAAATCTGATTTCTGGCGTATGCATACATTCCATCAAACCGCGTAAGGTGTGGAACTTTTTTCATGGGGGGGGATTAGATTTCATAATGAAATTTGGTCCGGGGGGGGCTGTTTTTCATAGGATAATCCAACCATTTTTCATGTGACACCTGTCAAGGTCAATTAACGGCACAATACAGATTTATGAATCAGACAAATAATATGTTAATGAGAAAATTGGTCTCTGAGGGTACGTTATCCTAACGTCGCGATGAGTGATGTTTTTAGACGGTAAATGGCGATTATGCATCACCCGATGAAATACTGCCATGTTAAACACTATACTGGCAAGATAAAGGAGACGTTAAGTTTTATGCATATGGCTCAATATATTATAAATGTAATATTTCCACTAAACAAACAAAGTTTAATGCAGTAGTTTTCTTTCCTTGCAAAAGCAAACTATTTTGGAATTATTTATTTATTTTTGTACAATGCTTTTTCCAACAACCATAACGATTTTTACACACTGGTGATTATAGTACAAGTTATATATTGAGGGATTTCTTCTGATGCGACTTCTGTTACCCCCAAGCACATTATTAAAAGATGAGAAGGATCATTCTGTGTCCTTGCTGCAGTGATACGGCTAAGCATCACAGGACAACTACCGTAGAGCTGGAAACCACGATTTAATGCTTCCCCAGAACTGTAAAACATCCTCATTCCTCAATTCTTGAGCTGCTTCACAGTAAGAGCAATATTCTCTGTGCTGGGATGTGATGTTCAAACAGTGGGATATTTTTGTATAATGCTAAGTTGTTTAGCTTGATTTGCCTCAAATACACAGCATGCACTGGTCAGGTGAGCAATTATGAGCGGCACTATAAAAGTCACAATCACTTCCTGTTTACACAAGACATGCTCACAAACTGAAATAAATGGCAATATTCATAGGTTCTGTGACAATGGTGACCACCGTTGAATTAATCATATTCTTTGTTGTCAGACAGAGAATAAGTCTTAACAAAGAGCTTCTTCTAAAGTACACAACTTAAACCTCTTGCTGCTGAATATGTTTCCACATACTGTTTGTAATTGTATTGTATTAACTGCTGATCTGACAATTTTCAAAATATACTCAACATAACAGCGATTTTAGCTTTTAAACAATAGCTGTATTACTTAATACCATAATTGATATCAAGACTGTTGGGTGGGAACTTTCCGTTTCAAAGAACAATGTGGCAGACAGTGTTCTTTTGGCATATTAATCAGTCCCTCCAACTATCTATTAAAGTATCTAATGTCTTGGAACTGTCATCCTTGTCAATAAAAATGCAATTGATCTATGCTAACATTAAGTTTACCCTGACAAAGGGGAGATATATTGTTTGTGTCAGCCTTCTGAGGTAAAACTAGAAGAAACAAAGTCAAGCAGACATTCTAGGTCAACCCTGTAAAGATGTACAAATGTAAAAGTTAATCAAGACACATGTGGGCCAAATTTGCAGTTGGAACTAGTGGTCAAGTGGTCAAGTTTGCACTAAGTGTTTCTTGTTTAACTTAGTCACTCTTCCATTATTACATCTTTTGGGGCTGACCCTTTTTTGTATAAAACTTGGCACCTTCCTAGATATGACATCTTTATATGGCTGGACCTTTTATGCTAACTTGACTGTTTTCGTACTTATGAAATGTTTTTAGGCAGGTATCACTAAGATTTGAACCCATGTGTCGAGATGTTCCATAGACTTGGCACAGTGCTGTAGACTGCTGTCTTCAAGGAGTGGTGTTTTATTGTATTTATCCAAACTTCACTTGTCACAAATTTGGATGCAGTCTCTCTATATGAGGTTATTATGAGGTTATTACATATGCCAATTGAATTACTTAAAAAATGAATACCTTCTACTGAGTTCAAACAGATTTTTGCATTCCCTAGTTCACTTTTGCATTCCCTAGTTTATATAATTTCTTTTGTTTATATAATTTGTTTGACCTCTTCAACAAGGAAAACAAGAAGTTACAGTGTTTAGAGCTGTCAAGAAAAATAATTTGAATGGCGCTGAAACAACTGAGATAGCTGTTGTAATACAAAAGATTCTCCAAAAAGTTTGGTTCTGTATAGGTAGTCATTCTCCATCCTTCTAACTTAGCTGGAGTGACTACTGTGACTCCCAATATGCAAGGCGTTGTCCTCTAACTTTGAAACAAGTTATTACATGCTGTAATGAAAATTGTGTGTGTAGCTCTTTAATCCTAAGTAAAAGTAGATGCACATTAGATTTAGATTAATATAAAATAATTTGTGCAGCAAGCGAGCCTGAGACAGTAATGAACATGATGCATACTTGATGACATATACCAAAGCCGGTTGCATTTGATGTGATTATTCATCATCTACAGACTCAACACTTCCATTTTAAGTGATTTTATTATTACCCTATACTGTGTGTGCAGTATTTTTTTGGTTTTGTTTTGTTTTAATAATATATAGATGTGTCAGATTATTAGAATCTATAAAGGAAGATCAGGCATATGAGACACTTGGCCTGATCACAAAGCTTTAACTCATGAGCTATTAAAATAATGTTTCTTTGAAGTTTTTTTTTTTTTTTTGTGTGGGATTAAATACATTTTGATATTTATTAAAAACCTTCCTAGGCTTCCTGGCCACTTTACAGCAGTTTCCAAGGCTATTGTTTTTAGCACCCTCTGTTCTGATCATCTATGTATTTTATTTTGTTCAAATTGCAGCTGCCGTAAGGTTCTCTTTTGTGTTAATCAAGTAGTCTGGACACAGATATCTCCAATGTAAGAAAGGTCTTTATTCATAAACAGTAAGGAGCAAGACAACACAGCTAATACAGTTCAGCTCATATACTTCCTTGACCATATTTGGTCTATATTTCCCTAGTGTGATAATGGTGTAATACAAATTTCAAGCACACTGACAGCTAATACCTGCTTTCTCTCAAGGGCCGCAGAAACTTAGATACTGGTAACAAAAAGTTACACTTAAGCACAGATCTATCACAGGTTCCAGATACCAAGGAAAACTATTGCATCCCTCCTTACATGAATGAATACACCCCAGGCAAGATAAGATAAGCTGAGCCACAGAATGTTCAGAGGCCAGCACACAGAGTGTATTGCCAATATAACTGGAATCCCAAACATTAAACACAGTTTCAATAATCTCTCAGTTGTTTACCTTTTAAAGGGGCACATAAAACCTTACACGCAAGACTTCTTACTCTGTCCAAATCCTCGGATGATATCACTACATTGACTCCCCATTAAGTTCCATACTCTTAATCTACATAAATTTAGTTAGGTTTTAGCCATTATAACCCCCATACTTTGACTGTGACTTAATACAAAACGGTATTCTTTAACTGTAGTATACCACAGTAAACCTGAGCTCTTTTCCCAACTGCTTGGATGTCAAATGCATTCAGTTTGTGAATTCATATTAATATCTCCCTCTAACAACTACTAATGCTGTCAAGCTGTCAACCTTTGCGGGATAGACTGGGATTTCAAGGAGAAAGCTGATGTTAATAATTGACAAGCAGTGCAGTTATGAAAAGAAGAATACAATTTAAGAGTGAACTCTATGAAATGTTGTTATGATGGGGCCTGTATATGCATCAATAAAATAAAACATTCTTGTAGTTGATCATTTTATGACGTCTTGTTTTAGAACTTTGACCAACACTAAACCTGTCAGTATATAGCTATTACTTGATACAAATATTTTAACATCATAGGTGACTCCATTCAATCTTGACCACATTCTTGAATGGATTTATTTTTACTTATTACTTTTATTTTAATTAAAAGTAATGTCAGCCCAGAATAGATATTATATTTTTTTTTGCTGCATATATCATTTTCGCAACTTTCTTCTCTGAGATTCTATCAGGCAGTAAATTGTCATATTCTTGAGCCTGTGAAGGGATATCAACACAGCTATAACTATGCTGACTCACACAGTCCTTGATGTATAAAAACTATTTGCTTAAGCTTTATCTTTTAAATAACTTCTTAAGATGGAAGATAGAAAGGACAGAAGCTGAAAGGTAATCTAGTTTTTCTTTACTTTAAAATAACATAAGACAGATTTAGCTTCTCATAAAAGCCATGCGATTGTTAGAAGCTATATTTTTCATATCAGGTCTTCAGTGTATGGCTCTCTAAGATAAATGAAGACCCTCCATCAACTCTGGCAGTTGTATTCATTTGAGGTGAAATTCAGTGTAAGAGATTAAAGCTAGGGCCTAGCTCAGGTTACTTTACATATGATCTGAGAAATGTATTCTATCAAACCACGTTTAGAGCTCAGTATGAAGACAAAACTTGAATTTAGTTTGAAGTGGTTTTGAAGGAACGGTCTGGTCTACCGATTCTTTACCACATTTGTTTAAAAGTGTTTATTGACCTCAGACTGACCTACTGTTTATACAACTGAAGCTGAACTGTACTTTAATGATCTAAAATATTTTCTCATGTAAACAAGAATGTCAGTAACATACATCGCAGCAAAGATTATGTTCTCAATAATGAATGCTAAATCATTACGGATATACCGACAAAGAGACACTCCCTATCTCCCCAGAATACGATGTTCTCAATAACGAATGCTAAATCATGTTAATACCAAGTTTCATGACAAATGGATAAGCAGTTCTCAAGATATATGAAAAAAAATGTGAAGATTGTTAAGTATGCATGGACAGCCGCGTAACTGCCTCCACTTACATCACCAGCAGGGCATAAAAATAGCCGAAACGTACAGCTTTTGAGCCCAATCGTCACCTCAGATTGCATTTGGTAAAATTTGGAGCCAACACCTTACCCAGTCGTTCTGTATTGGTTGTAAATGGATAACATTTGGGGTAGGGCAGCAATTGTGAGGTGATTTGCATCAAAAATAGCAACAAATCTTTGTAGAGCATGCACAGGGATACCACGATATTTATTAATAAGTGACCTCAGTTGGGGTACTGTGGGCAACAAAGGTCTCACTCAGGAACCAGCACAGGTTTTTAATTGGGTATAAAATTAACGTGAATGTTCTATATACTGCATTGCATAAGTAAGGAAGCTATTGTAATATGTGGTAGGCAAAGTAAAACAAGAATATGCTAAGATAAGATAATGCAGAACAAAACTGTTACTTCAATGCTATTCCTTTACAACCATTGCATGCTGATTACACACATCATGTTAGCCGGTGAGCTTTTCCATATTTTGTCTGTAACAAAAATAGTAACGAAAGTCATGTAAAACATACATTTTGACAGTTTCTTTCAAACTCTTTAAATGCTTCCTATTTTTACTCCAAGGAGAAAATTGGAAACTGTTTTCCCACAAAATATATTCAAAGAACTGGAATATTATAAATATTTTAAAATGCTTGCCAGGAAAAGTGAACATATTACCCCTGTTTTAGCCTCCTTACACTGGCTCCCTGTGCAGTATAGAATAGATTTTAAGATTTTGCTGTTAACCTATAAAGCCCTAAATGGATTAGCACCTAGTTATTTGCAGGAGTTAACGGCCCTGTATCTTCCAAATCACACTCTTAGATCACAGGATGCGGGGCTGCTGGTTATTCCTAGGGTCAACAAAATGAACAGGGGAGGAAGGGCTTTTTCATGCAGAGCCCCTAAATTATGGAATGCTCTCCCTTCTCTCACAGGGAAGCTGGGACTGGAACAGTTTTTAAGTCAAGACTGAAAACATACTTTTATAAAATGTCTTTCTTATCTTAGTGGGTTTTAATGTAACTTCTAAATTGCTGGTTTTTAACATCATTTTTTATATACTGTTATTTAAATATGCTATGTAGCAGTTGAGTGTGTGACATGCCTGGGGACCTTTATACAAATGTATTGTATTGTATTGTGTAACTGTAAATGCTTTTTGCAATGTATTGCACAGCGCTTTGCTATACTTTTGTATGAAAAGCACTATATAAATGCAATAAATAAATATAATCTGTATTACTTTTATCTATATATTTAAAAAAAAAAAAAAAAACAATACATGGAGGTATCTATACAATTGAAAAATATATACTTAATATACAATGATACCCACATGCAAAATATGATAGTAAAGCCAATGCTTCTTTTTGAAAAAGCAGGGTAAATGGAAATGTTACAGTCTGACGTCAGTGCAACAACTCTTCTATTGTTGTAAATCTAGCACAAACTACAATAAATAGAATTATTAATAGCCTGTTTCCCCCTATACAACGTGTTCTCTGTACTTATTCCACGTATAAACTGTGTTTATTTTCATCAACAAAACAGTTTTTATTTGAGAGACAACAGAATATTGTTTGTGACAGGTAATTATTTTGGTGCTTTAATCCACACAGTTTCTTACTCTTAATTTATTTTGGATCAGCACCCTGTTTAAACTATCAATTCTTCAACTAACAGAGGAAGATGGGAATGTTGATGACAACAATTTCCACAAAAAAGCATTAAAGAAGTCATGCACAGCTTACCTTTAAAATGTATGCTGGCAGGTGAAATTTCTATCCTGGGCAGGTTCTTGTATGTCACGCATGGCTAGAATCAATAGTAAAGTGATGTGACTGGTTTCCGATTGCTGACATATTCTGAAAGCAAGAGGCAGTTTTATTGCAGGCATCAATATTTCAGCATTTGTTATTCTTTTCCAGGTTCCTTTTCTATTTCCATCTTTTACATGAGGTTTTACATTCCTTGACCCAGTACAGGGCTGTCACTAAGCTCATGCTTGACAAGCTGGTATGCAATACTGGTGATTCTTAAAGAGTAAGCAGTGGGGTTCTGAAAAATATAGCGTTATACATTCCCATGTGTTGCTGCAACTGTTTAAATAACATACCTGTCATTTTTCTTTTCATTGTTAACATCCTTTTTTTTTGTTACACCTATCTCTTTCAAAGCTCTTTTCAAAATAGCCGCTCTAGTACACTGGGGTTTGAGATCTGTCCTCTAAGTAACTACAGGAAGAGTGATTAAAAAAACAAAAACACAACAAGTGCCCTGGCTTTTCTGTTGTGTACCACATCAAGGCTTGTTATTGCTGTGTTACCTGTTTGACAATGTGGGCAATAATCCTTACACTATCAGTGCACTAGAGCGGACATTTTGAAAAGAGTTTTGAAAGAGACTTTAAAGTTATAAGTGTAAAAAGTTGTCAGGATGTTAACAAGGAAAAGAAAAATTATAGGTATGTTGTTTAAACAGTTGTAGCAACATGTGGGGACGGGTAACGCTATATTTTTCAGAACACCGCTACTTACTCTTTAAAGTCTGTTAATTAATATACACAGTTCACCCCCCCCCCCCCCCAGCTTGTATTGAGACACAAGGTAATATAGATACAGTATCTTTACTTGTTTGAGATGTATTCTTCATTCCAGGTTTGTGCCCGGTACAGAGCAGTCAAGTCACTTTAAATTATCATTGTAGCATTTTTCCTTTTCTCCCCCACAGATCTGTGTTGTCCAAGCATGCATTTGTCTCTCTATAGAGCATATTTATACAGAAAAGGAATATTAAGGCTTCAAGCAGTAACTCCTGGGAACTATACCCATGTTTTCCTCACCAGTTACACAAGTATAAAATTACCCTTCTCACTCACTAGGAACACATTTTTCATGTACCATGTGTTAAGTTGCCATAGGGAAACTAATCCTTGGAGGAATAACGTATGTACTGGGCTACCAAATAAAGCTGCTTCTCATAATAGTTGAGTAGAAACTGAAAAATAGTTCTTTATTGGGTCTCTAAAATAACTCAAAACTAGATACAAAGTTACCCATTAGAGGTACCATGAAATGTCACTATGATGTAAATTTACAACACGCAAAGAAACCAGTGTTTCCTTATACATTCTGATGAAAACAAAAGCAATAGTATATCTTCAAGTGTATGATTTACTGTACAGGTTTACACAGACATAAATATCACTTTCCAAAATGTATGGAAAATGTGTGTTTGTGCATTTCTGAGGTTACAGATTCAATACGCAGCCATAAGTCTAATACAGAAAAAAAAATTGTATGTACATGTCACAAAGACGGCCAGAGTGGGTGGCGTCAGACCAGAAAGGAATTCAAACACAGACAGACGGTGGTGATGATGAGCTGAGTGCAATGGCTGCACTCAGCGTTTATTAACAAATAAAAGGTTTAAACAATGGAATACAAAACAGGACACGGCACTTGACGCCAAAATAAACAGACAGACAAAACGACTAAACACTTAACAAACGGTGCACGGAGACAAACAAACACGGTGAGTACAAAACACTTATAATTATGATTTAACACTATTTAGTTTCTCCTCTCTCTCTCACCCGTTCTCCTCTTCCGAACACCCAACAACCACTGAGTGAAAATGTGCATCTATATATACTGTTGTGCTGGGATTCAATTACTAATTAATTATTCACTTGAATCCCAGCACGTGAATTAATTACGTGAAACCCCGTGTTCACATATTATATTTTAAATGCACGTGCGTGATGTGCAATCCCGTGCCTAAATACAAATATACACTTTTTAAATACACGTGAAACACAGACCCGTTTATATCCCGTGTACCAATGACTATACACCAACATTTACACACGCAACATACAACACAGAACACAAATGCACACAGGGGCGGGGCGCTTTGCCACATATACCCCCCCTTGTGCGCAGCACACATGGCCTCAACGGCCACCTCCCCCCTTAAATACCCAGCAGTCCAGGCCAAAGTCTCGGGCTGGGAAGGGAGGCTTCAGTGGGCCCATGGCTGGAAATGCTGTCAGCTCCCCTGCCGGTAGTGGCACGGCTGACAGCATGCTGGTCCCGTCCTGCAACGAAAAAGCTGCGGGGGCAGGTGGTCCCCCGACCTCCCCCTTCTTCGTAGCCGGCAGCTCCCTCCTGTGGGGCTCCGGCCACAAGAACTCCTGCAGCGAAACTGCTGCTGGGGAAAGTGGTCTCCAGACCTCGTCCCCCTTCTTCGTGGCCGGCAGCTCCCCTTTCTGGGGCTCCGGCCACCGTACTCCCTGTGGAGGTACGGGCAGCAGAGGCAGCTCCTGCTCCTCTGCTCCGGGCGGTGGTGGAAGCAGAGGCAGCTCCAGCTCCTCTGCTCCTGGCGGTGGTGGAGGCAGAGGCAGCTCCAGCTCCTCTGCTCCTGGCGGTGGTGGAGGCAGAGGCAGCTCCAGCTCCTCTGCTCCTGGCGGTGGTGGAGGCAGAGGCAGCTCCAGCTCCTCTGCTCCTGGCGGTGGTGGAGGCAGAGGCAGCTCCAGCTCCTCTGCTCCTGGCGGTGGTGGAACCAGCAGGTATTCACCCTCTGCTGGTGGAGGTGGGAGGGGCCAGCAGTCCTCCCACTGCGGTGGAGGTGGAACCAGCAGGTATTCACCCTCTGCTGGTGGAGGTGGCGGAGGTAGAGGCGATGGGGCTGATGCTGGCCACTCAGAGGGAGGCTGTGGCGGTGCTGGCTCCCTCTGCTGTGGCAGCTGGGCATGTGCGCGCCGTGCTGCCTTCAGCAGCATAGCTAGAGGCTGCTGGGGGACACCAGCATCCTGCCCTTCTCCCCCCCAAAAATTTTCAGGGGGTTGAGCCTGTAACCCCTCCCCTTCTGGCTCTTGGGACGGCACCAGCAGGTATTCACCCTCTGCTGGTGGAGGTGGGACCAGCAGGCATTCTCCCTCTGCTGGCAGCTTGGGTCCTAGGGCTGTGGACGCACCGACTTCCCTCTCTTCGGGCTGTGGACGCACCGACTCCTCCCTTTTGGGCTGTGGACGCCCCGACTCCTCCCTGTTGGGCTGTGGACGCCCCGACTCCTCCCTGTTGGGCTGTGGACGCCCCGACTCCTCCCTGTTGGGCTGTGGACGCACCGACTCCTCCCTGTTGGGCTGTGGACGCACCGACTCCTCCCTTTTGGGCTGTGGACGTTCGGGCTCCCCCCACTCAGGCGTAGGACGTTCGGGCTCCTCCCACTCAGGCGTAGGACGTTCGGGCTCCTCCCACTCAGGCGCAGGACGTTCGGGCTCCTCCCACTCAGGCGCAGGACGTTCGGGCTCCTCCCACTCAGGCGCAGGACGTTCGGGCTCCTCCCACTCAGGCGTAGGACGTTCGGGCTCCTCCCACTCAGGCGTAGGACGTCCGGGCTCCTCCCACTCAGGCGTAGGACGTCCGGGCTCCTTCCGCTTGGGCTGTGGACGCTCAGGCTCCTCCCATTTGGGCTGTGGACGCTCAGGCTCCTCCCATTTGGGCTGTGGACGCTCAGGCTCCTCCCATTTGGGCTGTGGACGCTCAGGCTCCTCCCGCTTGGGCTGTGGAGGCAAAACCAGCAGGCATTCACCCTCTGCTGGTGGAGTTGGGGACAGCAGGTACTCACCCTCTGCTGGTGGAGATGGGGACAGCAGGTACTCCTCTGCTGGTGGTCCTGCTACCTGGGCTGCTGTTCCATTTATGGTTGCCTCCAGGTAGCTGAGGACAAACTCCACACCTTCCTCCAAGGTGTTTGGGGTGTGTTCCTCCTGATATGCCTCCCATCTCTCACAGTCCATCATCCACAGAGCCCGGACGACCATGGGCAGAGACTGGGCCTCCAGCCCAGCATTCTCCAGGAACCAGCCCCGCAGTTTGATGGCGTCTTCTGCCATTGCCTCTTTTTTTTATTTTTTTTTTTTCTAAACAAAACCCCTCCTGGTCTGACGCTTGGAGGCGCGGTTATCCCACGATGACACCACGTGTCACAAAGATGGCCAGAGTGGGTGGCGTCAGACCAGAAAGGAATTCAAACACAGACAGACGGTGGTGATGATGAGCTGAGTGCAATGGCTGCACTCAGCGTTTATTAACAAATAAAAGGTTTAAACAATGGAATACAAAACAGGACACGGCACTTGACGCCAAAATAAACAGACAGACAAAACGACTAAACACTTAACAAACGGTGCACGGAGACAAACAAACACGGTGAGTACAAAACACTTATAATTATGATTTAACACTATTTAGTTTCTCCTCTCTCTCTCACCCGTTCTCCTCTTCCGAACACCCAACAACCACTGAGTGAAAATGTGCATCTATATATACTGTTGTGCTGGGATTCAATTACTAATTAATTATTCACTTGAATCCCAGCACGTGAATTAATTACGTGAAACCCCGTGTTCACATATTATATTTTAAATGCACGTGCGTGATGTGCAATCCCGTGCCTAAATACAAATATACACTTTTTAAATACACGTGAAACACAGACCCGTTTATATCCCGTGTACCAATGACTATACACCAACATTTACACACGCAACATACAACACAGAACACAAATGCACACAGGGGCGGGGCGCTTTGCCACAGTACACTGCACTGTTCCATCATAATAAACACCTAAAATCCCCAAATAACACACACATAATTCATAGCATGTGTAGTAGATCGATGCACAGACTAAATAGTAAGTAGCGGACTTGCTTGCTGAACAAAAACTGTGTATTGTGTTAAACTGTTGCGTCTATATTCCTATTGCAGTGTCACTTCCTGCCCCTAGGCCATTTTGAACAGTGTTAAACAGCAACTGTGAACTGGAACATCAGCAGTGATGGATTGGAGTCACGATGTTGCAGTATGTCTTGCAGATTTGTTGTCTCCTCTGATTGAATTTATCATACTTTGCTAGTAAGAAGGGCCAACTTGTTTTGAGGGATTGTGCTTTACCTGCTCACCTCAAATGAAGCAACCTGTAATGCAAATACTGCCATCTTGGAAGTAGAGGAGCCCTACACTCAGGCTTGCTGTTTCATATTATTAATGATGATACTTTGTTAAGGTTGGTATCCTGAATTTACATTTACATGACAGTGATTGTTAATGATTTAAGTAACCTGTGTAGAAGTAGATCTTTCATATAAAAGTTGTATGCTCTAATCAACTCTATTCATGATTGTACATTTTTATCTGCACATCAGTTGTTCCAGCTGAATAAACAATGGTATAATTTAGGTGTTTTCTTTATCTCATCATCACCCAACTCAGAATATATGATTATTCTGGTATGCTTCAAGAACAGTGGCTAAATAAGTATTTTATACCAAAGGAAGGTTTATAGCACAATTTTATCTGCCACTGGCTGTTTATAAATTGTTCACATTGGTGCATCAAAGCTTTCTCCAGGCACATGCTGTGCTGCTGAAATCTTCTCATTAAAAGGTTGCTTATGAATAAAATATTTTGCAGCCCTTACAGGACTGGTTCTTTAATATAAGATTCTCTACAGCACTGTATACTCTTCGTGGCATAACAAAAAATAAAACAGAAGTATTTCTCAAATACAAGCTACCTAAAATTGCAATGTCAATTTCTATGCTTGCACAAAAACATCAGCAGCCTGCAAAATGCCAAATGACAGTTTCAGGTGCAGTACTTACTAGTTTTTGTTGATAAAAGAGATTTTAAAAATACTGACTCTCTATTATGGTATTTCTTGGTACATACTTCAAGGTTTTTTACAAAGCCAATTATTGTTTTATTTTTTTTAAATCCCCATATTCCCAGGGGACGAGGTAGCATTGTTTTATGGTGAGAATTAATGACTGCGTGTCAGATGGACCCTTTAAAAACTGAATAATAAGAGTTCGTACTAAGAGACCTGAACACTATCCCTGCTTTCCTGTTTGTTTTCACACATCACATTAGTACATTTATACTTGAAACTCCAGCCCGAGCTGGTTTAGGGTCCATTAGATTAGGGGCCTTGTGACAGGTTGGACGTGCGGTGACGTCAGGCCAGAAGCAGGAAGGACAAACTGACACCAGTTCAAAACAAACATGGTGTACGCCGTTTATTTAAATACAAAAATAAATAAAAGGTTTAAACAAAAAGACTTGCTCACAGAGCGAAAATAAAACAGTAAACAAAAACAAGTCTCGAACACAAAAGCGAATAGGTCAGGCAGATTGCTGTCACTGTTCCTGTTCCTGTTCCTATTCCTATTCCTCGTTCTATTTTAAATTGCTCGCTCGCTCGCTCGCTCTCGTTCCTCCTCTGAACATCCACCTTGAGTGCAGAGAGCTGCAGGCTTTTATTTACTGTGGCCGAGGGGTTAACTATCAATTATCTCATTACCCCTCGGCCACAATCTGCACAAGGTTTTTAATCATTCCTGGCAGAGGACGAGCACCAATCTCGCCTCTGCCAGAACACGTTTTAAATAAACAAAAACAATAACAAACAAAATACACGGCTACGCCGTCAATACATTTTTAAATAAATACAAAAACAATACCGACGGTGCTTCGCCGTCATATAAATACATAAATCATAAAACAACAAAACAAGTACAAAATAATAAACTGCACAGGGGTGGAGGGGGAGACCCTGTTCTAAAAATAAACAAATAAATGCAATTTAAAACAGCAGGACTTTCTATCGCCCTGCTACAGGCCCTTTCATACTTAGTTCGTTTATAAAGATTAGATTTTTGATTCACTTGAAAACTAGCTAAAATGTTGCCATTGTGCTTCGATTGATTTCACGGCAGAACGTTTCAAACACACTGCAGTTCACCTCCAAGTTAATTCAAGTTTGCTTTAGTGTCTCCTTCCCCACTGTAATCGCACCAGAGCTTGTTTGCTTTCACACTGCCATTTTCAGTCTGGATATGTGCATGTGATCAAAATGCTGTCTGGATATATGCATGTGACCAAAATGCTGTCTGGATATATGCATGTGACCAAAATGCTGTCTGGATATGTGCATGTGATCAAAATGCTGTCTGGATATGTGCATGTGACCAAAATGCTGTCTGGATATGTGCATGTGACCAAAATGCTGTCTGGATATGTGCATGTGACCAAAATGCTGTCTGGATATGTGCATGTGACCAAAATGCTGTCTGGATATATGCATGTGACCAAAATGCTGTCTGGATATGTGCATGTGATCAAAATGCTGTCTGGATATGTGCATGTGATCAAAATGCTGTCTGGATATGTGCATGTGACCAAAATGCTGTCTGGATATGTGCATGTGACCAAAATGCTGTCTGGATATGTGCATGTGACCAAAATGCTGTCTGGATATGTGCATGTGACCAGAATGCTGTCTGGATGTGCATGTGACCAAAATGCTGTCTGGATATGTGCATGTGATCAAAATGCTGTCTGGATATATGCATGTGACCAAAATGCTGTCTGGATATGTGCATGTGATCAAAATGCTGTCTGGATATATGCATGTGACCAAAATGCTGTCTGGATATGTGCATGTGATCAAAATGCTGTCTGGATATGTGCATGTGATCAAAATGCTGTCTGGATATGTACATGTGACCAGAATGCTGTCTGGATATGTGCATGTGACCAAAATGCTGTCTGGATATGTGCATGTGACCAGAATGCTGTCTGGATATGTGCATGTGACCAAAATGCTGTCTGGATATGTGCATGTGACCAGAATGCTGTCTGGATATGTACATGTGACCAGAATGCTGTCTGGATATGTGCATGTGACCAGAATGCTGTCTGGATATGTGCATGTGACCAGAATGCTGTCGGGCTGCTGATGCCCAGGCAGCTGTTCAATACCGTGAACGTATATACTGTATATAATAAACATGGAAGGTTGTGTCCGTGTTAGGCTTGCTGTACTAGCTATGTTTATTCTTTGGTTTATATGCCATCTGTTATTGGTAGATTGGGTTAGAAATATTACAGAGAAACACCAATGTTTTCGGAAATGATTTTTAAAATAAACTGGGGTGGGTGGCGGCGCATTTATTTCCCATTTTATCATACTCGGATGCCAGTTGCTCACCACCTCATTAGTTTAATAATAACTCTTGTACCATTCTAAAACCCTTCATTTAAATCACATATGCCTTGCCTGGAGAGGCTGACTAGTATTGTGCAGTTTAGCCCAGCTCTAAGTTTGAATCTGCTTTTTTACTTTTGATGATAACAGTACATCTATTTTAGCAATATGTTCCATCCGTCAGGGATTACAAATGATATCAGAGGTTTGCTGGTTGTAATCTAGACAACTGTAGCACTAACTATACTTGAAAGCAGTGGTGTTTATCTGCAGCACTAAACAGCTCATGAGTTTCAACGTCAGGAAGAATTCACTGTCAAGAATGAGCTGTAGATAAAAGATTATGAAAATGTTTTAGTTAGAAAAATTATAATGAAAAAATCTCACAGGGAGAAACCCCTAAAGATATACAACGATAAAAAGCTTTTTACAGTAGCATTATCTGTTATAAAAATGTAGTGCACGAAGAGGCTTCCAAGCCTAATTACTCACCATCACCACTGCCTGACATAGTGTGTTACAAAAACCATCAACAAAAATCTGAGTTCAATGATGATGGAAACTGTATCGGACAGACTTTTTGTCCAACAATGATTCAGCGCTCATAATTTATAAAATTATAAATATCTGAACAATATAAATTATAAAAATATGAATAATTATGTATATACTTGCTGCTATTGTGTTGTTAATGAGATTTAGAGCTTAAAATGCATCATATTGCTGTGGCCTACATGTGAGATTGAAATTAGATATGAAACCATATTTTGTGATTTGCTTTTCAAATTTTATGCAGCAATATTAAATATATAATTCATTATATATTTTGTCTGCCAATAAAAACACGTTCGATATTATTAAGCTAATTAAATAGGAGTTGGCTACTTTCTGAGCTCTCAGAAATCAAAATGGGATGAATTCCATCTTGTCAAATGACTTACAATGGCTTCCGAGCTGGCAACATCAGAAATCGATTTGGTTCTAGCCTTCTGTAAAGTACAATACTGGCAATAAAAACACTCTGCTCCATATTGCAGCTGTCAACTACATTTTTTATCTTTATGTAGCCTTTGGTTTATTTTGTTTGAATGTGCTGAGCTGCAGTTTATTTTCAAAATGACCTGGAAGAGGCACTACTCTACTGTAGAATGCTTTAAATCCTGTGCCTTAGAAGGGTTACTGTTCAGGAAAGTGATATTATCAGATCATTATAGAACGAGTGTGTATTCAAACATGTTCATTTTGTTTATTGTCAATTACAGAGTGACACCAAACTTAAAGCCTAGAAAGTAAAGGTGAGGCCCAGTACAGAACATGCTGCACAGGACGTGAACTGCAATTGGACAGACTATTTTCTTCAAGTCTGTCATGTGCTGGCAGGATAAAGGAGTTTCAAAGTAAACATATGATGGCATACAAATAGGAGATATGAGAATTATTATTATTATTTATTTTTTAAAGCTCCGCAGTGGTGGAATGACCTTCCTACAGATGTCAGGACTGCCCAGTCCCTGACCACATTCCGGCGCCTCCTTAAGACTCACCTCTTCAAAGAGCACCTGTAGAACTCCTCTGTTTGTATCCTGGGACACTATCACCCTTCATTTAAATGTGCTTTATTTTGCTCTTATCTGCCCCCTATTTTACTGCATTTAATCCTGTACTTCAGAATACTGTAATCTGCCAAGTGTTTAACCTGTAATATTTTGTATTTAATCATATCCTGATGTAACTATCACTATTTAATCATATCTTGATGTAACTATCACTATTATCTGCTGTATTATTGAATTGTGGTTTGTCACACTTGTACTTTGCTTGAACAATAGTTATTGTATTTCTTGCTCTTATTGGATTACTTGTATTGTAACACTTAATGTATTTGCTTATGATTGTAAGTCGCCCTGGATAAGGGCGTCTGCTAAGAAATAACTAATAATAATAATTGATTGCAGGCGTTTTGTTTTAGTCGCTCATAAAGACTCCCAATGACTCAGTAGCAAAAAGGTAGCTGGGTAACTAAATCCATACACTCACCTCTCTCTGTAAAAATGTGTCTCCTCTGTTTTCGTCTTGAACAGTGAATAAGGTTAACTTTGTTGACTTATTTTAGGATTAGAAAAAAAAAAAAAACACAATTCTGATTATATAACCAAGCATTTTATTAGCCTTTGAACCTCTCCCCACATTGCTGACAGCAACGAGTCTACTACAAAGCTCAGGTATTATTCTTAGTAGGCCTGTTCTAGTTCATGAACAATTTGGGGGGTCCTCGAATGGCTCACCTGGTAAAAGCACTGCCCCGCAGCGTGCAGGGTGAGACAACCAGAGATCGCAAGTTCGAATCCTGGTTGTGCGAGGCAGCTTCCGTGGGGGAGATTCCGTGGGGGTGCCACATTGGCTTTGGCACTCCCAGGGTTGGGGAGGTGGGATCCGGCTTAGACGGTTTCTCTTCACCGCTGTGAGGCGACCCCTACAAGCCGAGTGAGCATGGGAGCGGAGATTGGCTGGGCTGGACTTTGTCCTCCAGAGGCCGGTAGCCTGCAGACATCCGCTGTCAAGTTCCTGGACGTAAAAAAGACGCTGATTGGCCTGTGGGGAATCACCGTGGTGAAGGAGAAACAATAATGATAAGAATTGGGAGAAAATCCAATTGGAGATTCTAAATTAAAAAAAAAAAAAAGACCACAAATTTGGTATTTTAATTCTACATTTTTGGTACCGGCATGGATGCAGGATACAACCTTTAAAGGAGTGGAAGCCATGGTTTCAAAATCAATTTCCGTGGTAAACTTTTATTGGGGTATCATTTTATTGGGGTGCCTATTTATTATAAGCACACTATTAAGGCAGGTCTTATCGTTGCTGCTCTAGTGTTTACGGCTACACTAGTTAGTACTTTACCTATTATGGTAAAATACTGCCACCTTGTGGTTGTGTTGGGTTAGTTGCATTTGAGACCTTTTCAACTTGTTTCTGCACCAGTTTATTGCAACCCGAAGGGTTTTTAGATACAATGCACTAAACTATTGGGAAGGCACAGCTGATAAAAATGTGTTGTCATATTGTTATATTTTCCCATAAAGTCCCAAGAGTCAGTTTACAAATATTAGAACTCTGCATCTAGATTTATTCCACTTGAGCAACATGTTACCGGCTTAGTTTCATTAGCAGCATCATTTCCTCAGCACTCCTAAGTATCACTTGGCTATACAATGGGCTGGTAATACAGCTTCATAACTTATCACAGGTTGTGCTATATACTGTGGCCTCTTTTTATCCAAAGATTTGGACACGCTTAATTATATTTAATTTCAAAGCTCTTTCTTCTCCCATTGCTTCATTAAGTTATGTAATATCACATGACTGTTCATTGTTACATTTTCCATTTCACATCATAAATCACACAGTGTTATCATTACACTGCTAAGCACTTAAACCTTTTTGAAAAAGAGCACAAAATGCTACTCTGCTAGCAACTGTTAAATGGCACGGGTCAGGGATGGTGACTGCGTTCTTACAGTTGCAATCCAGGTCCATGGAAACCAAGGCTAGATGACAGTGAGGAATAAATTACCTGACGGAATTCTATCCACTTATTTTCAATTATAAAACGAATTGCTTAGCCAATCAGCTTTCGAGTAGAGCATCATTGTCCTCTAAACAGACTCTAGAATTGTGAAGCTCACTTTAAACACCAACATAAATTTCAAGCAGCAGTCTAGTCCAACTATACATGACTAGACTGAAGACATATACATGATAATTCTTCAATGACTGGCACCGCAAATTCTTCTAGACACATTTGAGATAAAAATGTGCAGCAAAGCCTGTTCTCCAGAATTGCATTGCTTTTGAAACTGTTTCTCATGAAAATTCAATAATTGCTGTGGTCTTGGATACAGAGGGACCTGCCACATTAATTCCCATTCCCCATATGGAATGGTGACATGAAAGGTCCACATGTAATCAAACCACTCTAAGTGAAGCAACAAGTCAAGCAGACAGCAACTAAAAACATATATATGCAAAACCTACTGTAGGGATCAACAAAGGCTAAACAAAGAACACTGGAGCCCAGCTGCAGTTGTGGGAATATGTGTATGTACTCAACCAGCCTGGACGATGCAGCAACAAGGAATTAATACACTGGGGTACATCTTGACCTTGCATATGTTCTGCGTCTGGAACAACATTATAACACACGGCAAGAAATGAATAGTGTTTAGCTATTGTTAGATAAACATGGAAGCAGAGCTCACAAAGTTCAGCTTGACACATGTAGGCAGGTAGGATATATAAGACAGGCACTCATTAGTGTGACTGAGACCATCTTACCTGAATCCTCTCCTGACGATAGACCATCTCCATACCCGAGCTACCTCGCTGAGAATTAGGTAAATGATCATTATCTGATTTCTGTTTAAAACTGTTTACGCTATAGATGTGTACCTTTTGAATATTGAAATCAATACATGGAAACTTACTAGCATAGGCATTGGTATTGTGTGGACTAATTTGCAGACAACTAATTCAATTTGTTTTTTTTACTCTACCGTACTCCTTTTCAGACCTCTGAGATGCAGCCCATTGTTACAAAATGGGTGCTACTGTGCATATCAAATACAGTTTTTTTTAAACAATACATTATATGAAAATTGTATTTAAATGATAATGCACTTTCATTAGCTACAACCTTTGTATTGATCACAAGGCACTTAAATGTAAATGTAATGTAAATAAATAGGCAACCTCCATTACTGTTACCAAAGTTTGTATTTAACTGCCTTATTAGAATGGACTGATTTTTAACTTTGTGTTAAAGCGCCTTGCTATATAAATGTGAATGAATAAATAAATAAATGACTACGTTGCCTCTTTCACCCGCTGTTACCAGCCTGGGAGGTCTCCATCTAGCCTTGTTGGGTGCCTGACCCTTAGTGGTCACTAAAGCTCGATATGATCACATAGCCAAGGCAACTTTCCTCCCTGACCCCACAGGCATATGTAACGTTCCCAGCCCTGCAGGTGTCCGCTCTGAGCTCACTGGGCACCTGTCCAGTAGGGTTCGCTGTAGCACAATGCAGAAAAACAGTCCCTGCCAGTTTTGCCTCCCTAACCCACGGGAGCACCAGAGCCAATACGATGCTCCCTTTGCAATCCCCAGTGAAGACCAGTGACTCTGCACAGCAAGGACGCGAACCTGCGCTGTATGACTCAACCAGCACACCATACTGTGGCACTTATACCAGGTGAGCCACTCGCGGACCCCCGAATATGCATTTTTGAACATAGCAAACATGTATTTTCATTTGAAAAATATCACAAGCAAACAATTAAATTGTACACACCCCTTAATTAACCAATCAGCCGTTTCTCCTTATTACAGTGATCCTCTGCAACCAGTGAGATGCTTTCACTTAGAAGACAGGAGGGGATAATGACCAAGGAAAGGAAACAGGAATTTGTAGGGCAGTATTGATTTTTACCTCTAGCAGCTATCTTGACAGTTACAGTGAAAACCTCTCAATGTGATCTGGTTTGTACACCTTTGTTTTGATCACACAAAGTGCTTTATTCATTCAACAAAGCAGCAGGTTTTGTTTTTGCTGAACAGCAAATGGAATGCAATTTATAATTACAATATGAGTAATTCAGTGAGCTAGCTATTTTATTAGGCAGTTTCCACTGTACCAAGATTGCTTCCAAACATAATTAATTTATTTCAATTGAATTTACCTTTATTTACCTTAAGAACATAAAAACATAAGAACGTTTACAAACGAGAGGAGGCCATTCAGCCCATCTTGCTCGTTTGGTTGTTAGTAGCTTATTGATCCCAGAATCTCATCAAGCAGATTCTTGAAGGATCCCAGGGTGTCAGCTTCAACAACATTACTGGGGAGTTGGTTCCAGACCCTCACAATTCTCTGTGTAAAAAAGTGCCTCCTATTTTCTGTTCTGAATGCCCCTTTATCTAATCTCCATTTGTGACCCCTGGTCCTTGTTTCTTTTTTTCAGGTCAAAAAAGACCCCTGGGTCAACACTGTCTATACCTTTTAGGATTTTGAATGTTTGAATCAGATCGCCGCATAGTCTTCTTTGTTCAAGACTGAATAGATTCAATTCTTTTAGCCTGTCTGCATACGACATGCCTTTTAAACCCGGGATAATTCTGGTTGCTTTTCTTTGCACTCTTTCTAGAGCAGCAATATCCTTTTTGTAACAAGGTGACCAGAACTGAACACAATATTCTAGGTGAGGTCTTACTAATGCATTGTAAAGTTTTAACATTACTTCCCTTGATTTAAATTCAACACTTCTCACAATATTATTATTATTATTATTATTATTATTATTATTATTATTATTATTATTATTATTATTTATTTCTTAGCAGATGCCCTTATCCAGGACGACTTACAATTGTAAGCAAATACATTTCAAGTATCACAGTACAAGTAATAATACAATTAAGAGCAAGATAAATACAATGACTTTGGTTCAAGCAAGTACAAGTGTGACAAAATACAATTCAATAATACAGCAGATAACAGTGTCAGTGATAGTTACATCAGGATATGATTAAATACAAAATGCTACAGATTAAACACTTGGTAGATTACAGTACTCTGAAGTACAGGATTAGATGCAGTAAAATAGGGGGCAGATAAGAGCAAGTAAAGTGCATTTAAGGAAGGGTGATAAGTGTCCCAGGGGAAAAACAGAGGAGTTCTACAGGTGCTGACTGAAAAGGTGAGTCTTAAGGAGGCGCCGGAATGTGGTCAGGGACTGGGCAGTCCTGACATCTGTAGGAAGGTCATTCCACCACTGCGGAGCGAGGGTGGAGAAGGAGCGGGCTCTGGAGGCAGGGGAGCGTAGAGGAGGTAGAGCCAGTCTTCTAGTGCAGGCGGAGCGGAGAGGTATATCCGAGCATCTTGTTGGCCTTTTTTATAGCTTCCACACATTGTCTAGAAGACATTTCTGAGTCAACATAAACTCCTAGGTCTTTTTCATAGTTCCCTTATTCAATTTCATTATCTCCCATATGATATTGCATGCAATACTTTACACTTTTCTCTATTAAATGTCATTTGCCATGTGTCTGCACAGTTCTGAATGCTGTCTAGATCATTTTTGACCTTTGCTGCTGCAACAGTGTTTGCCACTCCTCCTCCTATTTTTGTGTCGTCTGCAAATTTAACAAATTTAACAAGTTTGCTTACTATACCAGAATCTAAATCATTAATATAGATTAGGAATAGCAGAGGACCTAATACTGATCCCTGTGGTACACCACTGGTTACCTCACTCCATTTTGAGGTTTCTCCTCTAATCAGTACTTTCTGTTTTCTACATGTTAACCACTCCTTAATCCATAGACATTTAACCTCCTCTTTGAATGTTCTCTTGCTGTTATAATATTGGAAAAACATTTTGGAATTGGTTTTAGCCCCCTTAGCAATATTGATTTCTATCTCTTTCTTGGCCTTTCTAACTTCCTTTTTTACTTGTGTTTGCAATTCCAAGTACTCTTTCTGTGTACTTTGTTTTTGGTTCCTTTTAAATGCTCTGAAAAGTGCCTTAAGTCAAGTCTAATAAGAATCCATCCAAAATGACTATCTGGTGAGTGACGACCACCTTTAGTTTCCTTGTTATTTGTAATTTCTAACATTTTGTAAGGATAGATTATACACACATGTTAATGAAGTTGAACTAAGGGTTTTGTTTTTTTTTACTCTGTGGTACACTCCCTAATAAACTCATGTGTTTTCATTGTAGCCTTTAACTTATTCACCACTCCCTGTCTATGGCAAGCCAAATTATAATTTAGAGATATCTCAAATGGCATTTTAAGATATTTTCAAATATTTAGAGATAACTGTAAATCATATGCAGATATCTTTAAATTAATTTGAGATATCTAAGTAAACCATTTTAAAGATATCTTAATTTAATTTTGAGATATTTCCAAATTAACAGGAAGTGATTTCGAGCTATCTTAAATTTCAATTTCAGATATCTGAAAATGATACAAAGATATCTCAAACATTTTGAGGTATCTTAAAATGATTTAAATATATCTGACAATGCATTTTAGTTATATCATTTAAAGCTCCATTAAAATATATCTTGAGCTATATATTTTGTATTTTAGATGTCTTAAAATGATTTAGAGATATATTTAAATATTTAGAGATATCTGGAAATGATTTAGAGATATCTTAAAATGCAAAGATATCTATAAATGATCATTTGGCTAGCCATACATACTGCCAGACTTGAGCTCCACTATTTCAACCACAATCCTCTGCCATTTACGTCTAAACTGTATGTCACCACAAGGTGTCACTTGCTACTCACTCACCAATCGTTATCGGTAGTGTTTGTGGATGACAGTTTATTTTCATTACAGCACAGGCACAAATGTGGCATCATATTAAATGAAAAAAAGATAACAACAGAAACTGAAAATGCCTGCAGCTACTAGTGGTGACCAGAAAGAGTAGGCAATTGGAAAACGCTCGTATTTGCTTATTTTATTAAACTGGGTGTGTTTTTTTTAGTCGTTAATCAGCCTTATATCACTTGAACCCGTATGAGCATTATAACTGCTAGTTACTTTGCATATGTTTTCACCAGAACAAGAACATGCTAAAAGGTAGAATTTAATACAGTTTCATTGGCTTATAAATCTGGAAGGTCGAGGTCAGAAAATCAGTGTGGACTAACATTTGAACTCAATTACAAAGAATAAATAGGTAATTCACAAATGCAACAAACAGCCTCCGAGGGAAAAGTAAGTTTTCGATTGGCTTCTCAGTCTACGGGTTACGACATGAACGTGGTGACGTGTTATTAATGGATTAAGAACGTCGTGTGCTGTCTGAGTGTTCCAGTATACCGTAAAAGATGACAGAGCGTTAAATAAGTTCCACATAAAAACTGGGAGATGTTCTAATGAAAGCAAAAGAACAGAAATAGAAAATAAAGAATGTAGCCGTGAGTATGAAACAGTATTGTCACCGTGTAGTGCAAATGAGGGTTCTACAAGCAGGATTAAATAAAGCACATGATCTTGTTTATGTAGTGTGGAACAGGAAGCAAACAACATGCTGGACTTGTTTTGAAATGAGTTAACTTGGTTTTCTGAAAGAAGTTCTGACAATATTCAGCGGGCGTAACGTAAGTTCTGTCTAAAACAAAATGTAAAACAACTCAGGAAGTACAGCCTGGTGTACGACATCACTCATTCTACCGTACTTCAGTTGTGTGTGTGTGTGTGTATATATATATATATATATATATATATATATATATATATATACACGTAAGTAAAACAGTTGTACCGTAATCGCCACAAAAGAATACTACAGTAATATTACTAATTGTGTTGTTAAAACTTTATTATCATGTTGTGTTTGATTTTCAACAACAGAAACATGTGTTCACATGTGTGCCCCTTGACGAATGTAAATGGGTTGTAAATATCCATCTGTTCAAGTGTAAGAAAAAAAAGAAACTTGATATCGATGTTTTCATCTTAATTTATCCGTGCCTATTTGTATATTTTATAATATGTTATATATATATGCTCCGATGAAGGCCACAACAGCTGATCAGTCACATGCTCTTGTTTTGTTCATAACATAACCTGCTTTATAGTCTGAATTTGTACTGCACGTTTTAATCTTAATTTAAGACGTTCTATTGTCAGAACTGGCATATAAAAACCGTGTCGGTAAAACTATGAAAGTGAGCGCCATTGTGTGATGGCAGTTAACTGTAGATATGAGCAGAGCTACAGCAATGTCATGTGTACTCCTCGGGTCTGTTGATCAGAGAACTTGCTTGCATCATTAGGCGTTTTTGTCAGGGTACTTTTATTTATTGCCCTTTGCCCAAAGACACTCAAAGGCAACTGGTAGCCTAGAATCTAAAAGCAAATCATTTAGGGCAGTTGTAATGTTCCCATACAGATATTATGTTTTGGTTTAGGAGTTATCTGTTTTGAGGATCAGGTATCAGTGTTACTGTAGCGTCCTTGGTGTGAGGGTGAGTTGATTTTTAGTTTACAGCATAATTTCTTTATTTTTATGTCAATGAGCCAGGGTTTATGGTTTCAAAAACATGATGGTTAATTTGAGGCTGACTTTCCATATAGACTAAATCCTGTATTACAGTCTATCTGACTAACTGTCAAAGTGTCAGATGTGGAAAACCTATGAGGTTCTGTCTCTTTAAATTCTGTAATTGGATCAAACTAATTAATTTTGTTTAGTTGTGTTAGACATGTTGGCAACTTTTCTTTTATTTAGTCCAATACATTAAATTAGACATATATATATATATATATATATATATATATATATATATATATATATATATATATATAATATGTATGGCAAACATACAATCTTGCAACCAGCGTTCTTGCACTTATGCAAGCTGGCATTTTTAATCCATATTTCTTTCTTTCTTCCTTTTAGCATTCTCAAACTCATATGGAACAAGTCTCTGCTGCTAGTTACTTTGCATTATTTCTTCCCTTTATGACTGGTTCAGAAATACTGTGCATGCAAAGTGTTTTCTGAAGGAGATGGCTACGCCATTTGTCCCTGTTCCAGTTCCCTTGGATAGTGCCTCCTCAGGTATAGCCAGAAGCAGAAGCCAAAGAAGTTCCTCATTTGGTAGCATCTCCACCAGCTCCAGTTCATCCAAGAGCCAGGCTGAAGACTGTGTTACAGGCAGCAATAAAAAGAGTAGCACTTCTGAGCAGCCTAATTCTACTCCACCACAATGTAAAAGTCCAGTCATCAGGACTAAACTTAATGGTGCAGACTCTTCAATTGAATACTCAAACTCTCCCGGTGAACAAACCTCAGAATCAACCAGCTGGGAGGATAGACCCTCTACGCCAACTGTGCTGGGCTATGAGGTGATGGAGGAAAGAGCCAAGTTTACAGTAAGTGCCCTCTCCCCACCTACACACCTTCAGATTGTAAGAGAGGCAAGTTGGTTATACAGCTGTTGGTTAGTCTGATTTAAATGACAATTGTCAGAACAGAAGAAACAACATCAGCATGTTGATGTGGATAATTTGTGAAATGTGTTCAATATCATTCACTGTCTAATTTTTTATTCTAGGATGTGTGAATACAAAAATTAGGCTCGATTATATTGAAAAATATGTTGCAGGATGCAGCAAACATAATATGCTTGTTGCAAGCAGCTAGAAGGAGCGTTTTGATAATACTGGCTTAAGATCAGAGTTACAGAGAACAGGTGTGAGAATAATTGTAAAACACTTGGGTGCATACAGTAAGTTGAAAAAACATTGCAAATCTGGTTCATATAGCAACAATCACCAACTGTGTCAATTTTAGAAAGAAAACCCTTCCATCAAACCAGTGATTCAATTGGCTTCAAAACTATGACTTCAAAAAGATCTGGAGTGCAATGGCATTGTAATGAAAAAACATCTGAATGTTGGTCAAAAGAGCAAGTAGTTAATAATATCATTTCCCGTTCTTTTTTATGAAGTTTGCAATCAATCTAAGTGGTTGTAGTTTCTGTTGCTCCACTATTTATTTTTTCTAAATGCCCTTTTACCTCGATTGGAGTTTGATGGAGTACCAGGACTGAACAGCTTTCATTTTAGGAGATAACCAATAAGCAGTAACCAAGGAAGTAAAGATCACACATCTATCTAAAAACCTCACTATTTTTTTATTGTTTTATCAACAAACACGCAGAAAGGTCAAAGTTCACATGCATACGACATGCGAATATCAGTACTGAGATCACATGCATGACGATGAAATCTATTGCAGTTTTTATTTGCCAATTACAAATGTTGTTTTTGTTATCATTCTTACTTCCTTTGATGTAAAAATCTGTATTCAAGAATGTAACTTGATTTTCCCCATTACTGATTAGGCCAAATATTGCAAATAAAAACATCTGTTTTAGCAGTTGCTACTGCCTACAGTACTGTCACTGTAATGACTGCAGTGCGGTCAAGCACTGGAGTTATAAACTAGAAAGTGTAACTAATCTATGTAGGTCAGAAAATTCACAAACTTGTAAGTAAGACCTCCCAGTCTACTGTGCATTTGTTAAAACTTGCATAATAGTAAGATATGGTTTATGGCTGTGCTATTTTCATTTCTAATGGAGATTTGAAATCAAATCCATTCTTCAGGAGTGTCATCTTACCCTTTCATAAGCCTCTAAAGTACCTTCAAAGAATATGCTGTGCAATTTAAAACGATTGTAAGAAGCTTTTTTCAATGTGCTAAAAAAAACTGCTCATAGACTAATCTAATTGCAGTAGATCATTTTTTGTTGATGCTACAGTATCAGACTTCTCAGTTGAAGACTTCTCTTGCATTTAAAGTTGGTGGCTTGGTGGATAGCTAATCCATTGGTTATTTATATGCATCGTAGGAAAACCTGTGAGTGTTTATACACCATTTAATTAAATTCTGTATTTTAACATCACTGCTGTGTGACAGACATTATAAGTACAATTACACTGAAGTTGTGTGACAATGACAATTCAGTGTTACTGTCCATGTGCTGTCAGCAAAAATATTTTTAGGCAAAAGTTGATCAGATGATAATAGAGGGATTGAATATGTGTGGAGAGTTTTGATCTGGTGTTGCATCAGTAACTGTGGAATTGCCCTCTCTAGAAAAATCCCCTCATCTTGCCCTGGGGCAACAAGCTTACATTTTCATGGGTTGCATTCTCCACTATATAAACTCCATGACACATTTAACATAGCAGATACAATAAACAAACTATACATTTCTGAATCATAAAAAAAAGAATCCAATTATCTGAGTATCACATAGGTACATATCGTAGAATAGAAAATAATTGCACTCAGTTCCATTTTCTACATCAAGGTCAAAGCACAAAACACCCACTGTACATCTAAGGTTTGTATCGGAAAACATTTATAATCCTATTTTAAAAGTACTATCTGTGGATGTTAATTTAAACTCTTGTGGTAAGTCCTGTATATGAGGACAACGCAATTCAAGATTAGAGTGCAACTGAAAAGCCATATCATCTTGTCTTGTGTGAGATGAAAAGCTGAGCAAGGTTGGGCCTGGTTAGTACTTGGCTAGGTTATCTCGAAGGAAAACCAGGTCCTAGTGAAAGATCTTAAAAGCTAGGTGGATGAATTATAAAATATATTTATTTTTCTTACATTTGTTTAGGTTTACAAGGTCCTGGTAAGGAAAAGTCCAGAGGAGAGTTGGGTGGTATTTCGAAGATACACAGATTTCTCACGGCTGAATGATAAGGTTTGTACTTGAGACCTCTTACTGTATGAGCAGTCTTGGGCTTTCTCCACACAGCGGTTACATTACACAGCAACACAAATATGAAGAATTGCACTCTAACTAATTAGGCTACAGTATTTATGGTGGGCTTTATGTTAGACAGGGTCTGTTTTATTAGAATTACATATATACACCCACCCCTTGTTGTATCGGCCCTCGCTATACTGCGGACTCAGATATATCGCGGTCCTGGAGTTGGCTTCCCGTTTTTACAGTCTAACTGCGTATGCCTTAGCTGCAATATACATAGACAGTTTCACTTAGAATTACTGTTCATTTTATTTCGTACTGCACGTCACAAACAAAAATAAACAAAACAATTAAAACAAAGCATTAATATACTGTTATCATATACACACGTATTATTATTATTATTATTATTATTTATTTCTTAGCTGACGCCCTTATCCAGGGCGACTTACAATTGTTACAAGATATCACATTATTTTTACGTACAATTACCCATTTATACAGTTGGGTTTTTACTGGAGCAATCTAAGTAAAGTACCTTGCTCAAGGGTACAGCAGCAGTGTTCCCACCGGGGATTGAACCCACGACCCTCCGGTCAAGAGTCCAGAGCCCTAACCACTACTCCACACTGCTGCCCCTATTGCACAATAACACAAAGCAAATTAAATATCTACTTGCTGAGCGTTTTTTGTTTTAGCTAACGAGGTGTTCACGAGTGGCAGCAATGCACTAGCAAAAGTCACAGTGCAGTGACGTCAGCTCCCTAGCAACAAGCCTCTTATGTTGGGAATGGATTCTTTCAATGCAGCGGGTTTGTGCATTTGAGAAAGGAGAGGAAGATTCATGAAATTAATTGGAGACTTAAGTTGATGAGAAGCAATTACTTTCTGCAGTACGAATTAAAACAGTGTGCTGCTTTTTATATGAAAAATGAGAAAAAGCGGGTTGCGTAGAGGATTTATATTGGACCCCAACACCCGCGATATATCGAGTGGGTGGTGTAATTTATTCCAAATGTTGTGATGCTCATTTCATTTTAGAACCACACTTGCAAGATTTGGGTTTACTTACTGCAAAACAAGTACCGTTGAATTTAAGGGATGAGTGCAACTTTAAATATGGTTTTAAATGTGGCACATGAGAACATAGTAAAGTGGTTAATAAAATAAAATAAATCAGCTTTGGAATGTGCCATGTACAGCTTCATTATGAATTGTTTAGCTCTGTTCTCTGATGTCCAAAAGATAATGAATAACATCTGCTTCCTTAAACGTAGCAGCAGAACATGGTTCTGAATACATTGTGAGTGTGTTTCATTGAGTTGGTCTTTGCTTCAGTAATGATGTTAAGCAGAATGAACTGTCCTTTGTTTTGCGCTGTTCCTACCAGTCTAACTAACAAGATGTGATGTATCTGAAGATAGTAATTATGCAGATTAAATATTCACTAGAATTGCAAATGAGCTGGCAGTATTCCAAGAAGTCTTGTAAAAGTGTATTTATTAAACTTTATTATGTACTGACACAAACTTTCACTGTGCTGTCTTTCCCATGGGAAAGGGTATTGTTCCATTGAATTAAAACAAAAAAAATGTAATTAATTTTATTCATTAAGGATACCCACTGTGGTCTTACGATGTTTCACAACCGTATTATTGAAAGGAGCAGTGTGCTTTATTTATGTGACCCAAGCTGGCAATTAATTTGTGTAACAAAGCAGAAATATACATGTTTGATTACAGAATGAGTCATTCATGCATAATAATTGAGACACGCCTAAATCTTAAAATCTTACTTATTGTCCAGCAGTCTTAACATACAAGTCTAAAATAACCAAATGCAATTAGTCATTTATGTAGGTTTAACATAAGCCCCTATTGTAATACTCCTATTAAAGTACATAGAGCCATCAAAATAATTCCAGTAAGTCTTATGTACTGGCATCACTTTGTAGTGATGCCAGTACAAATGATGGCATCACATTTTCTACTGTAAAAGCTGCCCTGATATGATAAATGTGTATTGGTTTTTAGTGCTATTTTTTTTTTTTTTTAAGTAATAATCAACAAAATGTGCTGTTAAATAATTTCTATTTAATGATCCTTGGCCAGCTTTCCTTTGCTCCAGTTTAGCTTCAACTTGTCTTTGTTTAGTTGTAATGTAGTTTGATTTACTGGAGCATAAACACATGTAGAATATTGAGGTTGCTATTTGATGTGCTATTTGATATTTGCATAAGTATTCATCCCCCTTGGACTTTTCCACATTTTGTAGTGTTACAACCTGGAATTAAAATGGATTTAATTAGGATTTTTTGTCACTGATCTACACAAAATAGTCCATAATGTCGAAGTGGGAAAAAAAAATCTACATATTTTTCAAAATTATTTACAAATAAAAAACTGAAAAGTCTTGATTGCATAAGTATTCACCCCCTTTGCTGTGACACCCCTAAATAAGCTCTGGTGCAACCAATTGCCTTCAGCAGTCACATAATTAGTTGAATGGAGTCCACCTGTGTGCAATTAAAGTGTCACATGATCTCAGATTAAATACACCTGTTTCTGGAAGGCCCCAGAGTTTGTTAGAGAGCATATCTAAACAAACAGCATCATGAAGACAAAGGAGCTATCAAAACAAGTCCGGGATAAAGTTCTGGAGAAGCACCAATCAGGGTTGGGTTATAAAAAAATATCCCAAACTTTGAACATCCCACAGAGCACCGTTAAATCCATTATTAAAAAATGGAAAGAATATGGCACAACCGCGACTCTGCCTAGAGAAGGCCGTCCACCAAAACTCAGTGACCAGGTAAGGAGGGCATTAGTCAGAGAAGCAATCAATAGGCCAATGGTAACTCTGAAGGATCTGGAGAGATCCACAGCTGAGATGGGAGAAACCGTCCATGGGACAAATATAACCCGGACGCTCCACAAAGCTGGGCTTTATGGAAGAGTGGCGAGAAGAAAAAACCCATATCAAATCCCGTTTGCATTCTGCCAAAAGGCATGTGGGGGAGACAGCAAACATGTGGAAAAAGGTTCTCTGGTCTGATGAGACAAAATTGAACTTTTGGCCTTAGCGCAAAACGCTATGTGTGGCGCAAAGCCAACACTGCTCATCACCCTGAAAACACCATCCCCACGGTGAAGCATGGTGGTGGCAGCATCATGTTATGGGGATGCTTTTCATCGGCAGGGACTGGGAAACTGGTCAGGATTGAGGGCAAGATGGATGGAGCCAAATACAGGGAAATTCTAGAGGAAAACCTGTTTCAGTCTGCAAGAGACCTGGGACTGGGGCGTAGGTTCACCTTCTAGCAGGACAATGACCCTAAACATACAGCCAAAGCTACACTGGGGTGGTTTAAAAACAAGAACCTGAGTGTCTTAGAATGGCCCAGTCAAAGCCCAGACCTCAATCCAATTGACAGTCTGTGGTAAGACTTGAAAATTGCTGTTCACCAACGGTCCCCATCCAACTTGACAGAGCTTGAGCAATTTTGCCAAGAAGAAAAAATGTATTTTTTTTGTTTAATTAACTTTTGTGTCCCAATAAAAAATATTTTGCACCTTCAGAGTGTTAAGTATGTTGTGTAAATCAAATGGTAAAAATCTCAATTAAATCCATTTTAATTCCAGGTTGTAACACCTCAAAATGTGGAAAAGTCCAAGGCGGGGGTGAATACTTATGCAAGGCACTGTATTTTATAATGTTGTGTACCGGTCAGTCTAATGTGGTACTGTAGCTTTAATTAGAAGAGCAGCCTTTGTAGATCCTTTGTCTTTAATTGTTACTTAATACATGCTTAAACATAATGCATAAACATACTGAGGTTAAACAAGGCAGGTATTAAGTGATGATTTACTTGGGCCTTAATTATTGTTTTTCAGTTGAAGGAGATGTTTCCAGGTTTCCGTCTCGCTCTTCCTCCAAAGCGCTGGTTCAAGGACAATTACAACTCAGACTTCCTGGAAGACAGACAACTGGGACTGCAGGCATTCCTACAGAATCTGGTAGCTCACAAAGACATTGCTAACTGGTACGTAATATAACAGAAATATAGCAAGCATACAAGGCAAGATTTATGCCAGCAGTGTGGAGTAGTGCTTAGGGCTCTGGACTCTTGACCGGAGGTCGTGGGTTCAATCCCAGGTGGGGGACATGGCTGCTGTACCCTTGAGCAAGGTACTTTATCTAGATTGCTCCAGTAAAAACCCAACTGTATAAGTGGGTAATTGTATGTAAAAATAATGTGATATCTTGTAACAATTGTAAGTCGCCCTGGATAAGGGTGTCTGCTAAGAAATAAATAATAATAATAATAATAATAATAATTTATCAAAGTCTTTCCACCAAAACACCAAAAATAAATTCTTCGAGCAACTTTTAAACTTGCATATGGTATGTATGGTCATTATGGTAATGTGTTATATAATATATTTTTGTCTTACAAAAAATGCTGCAAATTACATTTAGGTATAAAGACCTTTTATATGTGTGTCAAAGCTTTAAATACAGACTGAAGGGAAGATGAATGAAAATAAACTGTTGGTTAATACACGAATGGGGCATGGGCAGAGCTCTTTGAATAGGTAACTTTAGCAACTTCAAAACCAGGAAATAAAACTAGGCAACCTACCACCAATAGTTTGGGAATTCCAATGACTGCAGTTTACTTTTCATTCAGGTGGGGTTTTTTCCCTTTTTTTGTTTGACTAGAGCTTGGGTCTATCTTTTTAATTGTCTTTTTAAGTAACATTAACAGCTCTGCTTATGAGTAGTCCTGATGTATTTATCACGAAACAGGTGGCAGTGACATACCAAAAGTATGCTGTGGAAAAAGTTACAGTGTTTAAATATAAGTATCTGCATATGGTTTGGTGAGCATAAAGATATACTTGAACAGGGGGTAATCTCAATTTGATAATCTTTAATAACAAACAAGGTTGCGGGGAACAATTTCTGTTTAATCTACTGAACGCCTAAACTTCAGGATTAAACATGTTTAAACTTTAACATGTTGGGAATGTTTGTAACCAATCAGAAAACCATCATGAGAAGCCCTTTGTCACTTTTCCTAAATTACTTTAACATGTATTTGCACAGCATTTACTTGTGTATGGAAAACCTGTGAAGAAATATGATATGATTTAAGGATGCACCCATTGATTTTTTTGGGCCATTTCCGATTTTCGATATTCCACAAACAGGGGTTATGCATGAACAGAGAATAAACCATTAACATGAGAAAAACATTATATTTTAATATTAAATTATAGAATACAAATTCCAAACTTAAACGTAATGGGGAAACAATCTGTTTTGATTTTTTTATATGATTTTTTTTTTAAATACATGATCTTGTTCATGTTTATTTCAGTAAACAGAACAGCCCATCTTTTTATTCTTTAATTAAATGTTAATGACTAGCATTACAAAAAGAAGCATTTCTTTAAACTTTGCTTGCAAAAGTTACCAAATAACAGCTATTCTTGTTTATTTTGTTGGCCAGAACACCTGGTTTTACCAAGAGTAAGCTTTTTTTTTGTGTGTGTTCATGATCTAAGAGTAAGTAGCCAGGTTCTGGCAAATATAGCGTTATACATCCCCACGTGTTGCTATAACTGTTTAAATAATGTACCTGTAATTTTTCTTTTTAAACTGTTTGTATGGCCTGTATTGTGTAAGGTAGTGACTGTGGTCTCCTGGCAAAAACTCCCAAGTAAATGATGAGAAATGTATTGATATTTTCTTTTATTTGTTTTCACGTATCTGAACACGATTGTGGGGCACTGAAGCTTAGGGAAGATTGTTGTTTATTATTATTTTTATTATTTATTTCTTAGCAGACGCCCTTATCCAGGGCGACTTACAATTGTTACAAGATATCACATTATACATTATTTCACATTATACAGATATCACATTATTTTACATACAATCACCCATTTATACAGTTGGATTTTTACTGGAGCAATCTAGGTAAAGTACCTTGCTCAAGGGTACAGCAGCAGTGTCCCCCACACCAGGGATTGAACCCACAACCCTCCGGTCAAGAGTCCAGAGCCCTAACCACTACTCCACACTGCTGCCCTCTTGTTGTTGTCAAGAACCGGCTTGTAGTATATAGTAGCATTTATAAATGGATTCATTATCAGGGAACAGGCAACCGCTGCCTTCTGACTGTTGACAACCTCTGAATGAATCCTATATTTTGTGATGAGTCTACAGCTCATCCTTTACAGATTCTGTCACTAAAAAGCGTTTTTTTTAATTTTTTTTCCCCCCAGCCTCCATGTGCGTGAGTTTCTGTGCTTGGATGACCCCCCGGGTCCATTTGATAGCCTGGAGGAGAGTCGGGTAAATCCAATCCAGTTTTGTTGCGTGGCAATCACAAAAATGTTTCACCAAAAAATATATGTATTTGAATAAAGTGATTCCAAACATTTGCATACAGAATGTATGCAAATTTCAGAATGTATACATATTTCTGCTGAATAAGCTGAAAGAGCAAACCAGTTGACATTTACCCCAGTTTTTCTACAGTCCTTTATGCATTTAACATATTACCTTGACTAAATGATATGTTTGCACCGTCCTTGTGTAAATTGGTACATATTTTACATGTCAAAAATGAGCGTATGAGGGAGGAAGCTGCTATCTTGATACTAAAGCATATCTACTGCGATCTTGAATAGCACTAATCATTTTAAAGAATTGGTAATGATCATGGCAATAATAAATGTAATGACAGCTGAATTCTTGCTTGTTTTGTGATCAAGAGGTGCTACTGAAAAAGATGGTAATGATATCCAATAGGAAAAACGATATAATAGATGGGTTATGTATGACAACAGAATAAAATCATTATTTATTAACAGCCTTTGTTCATCACAGATCATACTTCAACCATGCGGTGCCATATTTAAAAATGCGTATTTTAATCTCACCATTTTAGCTTTGTAAGCTTGTTCCTCTTCTAACATCCTGCTTTACAGGAACTTGTCTGAAAATAGGAACTTGCCTTGATTAGTTTCAGCTTAAAGGTTTCTGGTGCAAAATTGTGTAGTGATTTTGTGACATGGACTTCTGAGTCTTTAGTAGGGGTGTTTTGTGTTTAATTAGGTAGACTTATACAGTTCTTTCAATGAAAAAGACCTGGAAAGGTGGCAGTATATTTAGGAGTTGACTAACTTATCTTTTTATTTAAGGCGTTCTGTGAAACTCTTGAAGAAACCAACTACAGACTGCAAAAAGAACTAAATGAAAAGCAGAGAGAAATTGAAAATTTGAAGACAAAAATTGAAGAAAAACAACAACGTATAGATTTTTTGGAAAATGGGATCAAGTAAATTCAATTTATATTTCTTTTTTTTCTTTCACATTTCACTGGGGTAATAAGACTCATTCTAAAGTGTCATCTGCTACCGTAAAAATGGTTGCATAGGTCACACTGGCGTAAAAGTTGCGCCCTCCTTTTTGAGACTTCAATTTCAGGAAAGCTTTTTTGTATAGAAAATACTTTTACAGTAGATTTTTTTCCCTGAACACCAATAAAAAAATAAAGATACACAGGTTTAGTTTCATAATAACCCTTGGTTGCAACATTTTATTCCATAAATAATTCTAGTGTTTTTCATTTTTAGTTAAACTCCTAGAAACTTAAGTTTTTTTCAAAATTTCTAATATTTAAAAAGTAATAATTAAGAGTATAAAATCAAGTTATACATCCCACATCGCATCTTATTTTAGCTTATCAAGTACCGAAACAAGTTCAGGAACATACCATCTTTGCTTTACTGAACATTTCTTTCCAAAACCATACTTGGACAGTAGTTCCAGTTGCATTGGCTTTTACAAATTAGTTGTATTCATATTTAAAAGTATCAAACAATGCTGCTTACATAAATAAACAAAGCAAAAAAACAATAAACTAAACCGTGCACCATCTAATAACCAGTAAACAAAACATTTTAGTGTTGCATACGGTGCAGTACAATTGCATTACATTTCCAGCTGTACAAATACATTCATTTTGTTTTGTTAATCAGAACCAGCACCATACACACACTTTATAAGTGTACCACTGTGTTGCACTGACATGTAGAACAAGTTACAGTATGTATTAGTCATTCAAAATACTCTATTCAAACAAAATGTTTTCTACATCGGGCTATAAACACTTTCCTCTATCAGCTCGTTTTTCTTTGTTTCGTCTCCAGCATTTTTGTTTTTTGTCTGACTGTCCTGCTTTATCCAGTCTCAAAGTCACCTGCATTATTATACTATTGCAGTTACAATGAACAGAAGACTTTGATAAGTTTACTCGGCTTTCTAACCAATAGTTGTTTGCTAGGGATCCCAGGGGCGGGTTCAGTCTGAATGTTGACAAATCAATGGCTTGGGAGGGTGGGAATAAGGAAATTCATAGAGACTGACAGGTATTGTGTTAAGTGAAGCAGTATAGCTGTGAAGTTTTCATATTCAGAAGATCTAATAATCTCCACATACGCATGCATCTGGGTCAAGAGGAGGTGGGTCAAGAGTCTGAAAGCTTGCTTTTTATATTCAAAATGACTAAGGGTATTGAGAGTAACAAATTCAAATTAATTAGAACAGTGGTTTTGTGTTTCTACCTAGCAACATGACCTGAGTGCCATAGATCCTGAAAAAATAAATAGTGTTGTTGACATTTAAGTTTGTGTGAGCCATAACCGTGGCTGTAGTAATCCCATTGTGGCACTGGTACAGTAGTTTAATATCAGACACACCGGCGCATACGTCACACCAGTGTATTAGTCGCCCCCCCCCCCCCTTTTAAGGGCCCCACAATAATGTCTAGAAAATCGACTTGTACAACATTCTTACGGTATATTCCATATGAACAGTGTGAATCCCTGAGACATCGCACTTGCAGTAACTTTTTACCACAAGTGTAATGAAAGTGGATATACTACTGCAGTCATAATAAATTACCAGCAGTTAATTACTTGTTTTTGGAAATAATTATCTTGCTTTTAAAATTTTTAAAAAATGTACGCCATTAGATGCCAAGATGACTTTATATAAGTCCTCTCATTTGATTCTGTACAAAAGCACATGGCTGAATCAGTTTGTTCTCGGTGTTTTGGAAGAACAATGCAGACCTCGGGAGATCTAATCTATTATGTAAGATAATAATGACACTCCTGTCTGATAATGTTCACATGTCTCAGATAAGATTCTAATTTTGAACATCTTAATACAGAAGCTTGTGTTAATCAATGTATTATTATTTATAATAATAATAATAATAATAATAATAATAATAATAATAATAATAATACTAGTCTGTTATACAGTATAACCAACCTGTGGCATGATCCATGGTTTTGTAGGGATGTTTCATTTAGCCAAGAAACCCACTGCAGACCATCAGAGCAGGGAAGCGAGTGCAGTGGAGATGTGGAGTCCTCTGCAGTGGAAGCAGAGCAAGAAGTGGGAGAGGAAAATAGGTAATGTCACCTATTCATAAAGGCATTGAACTTTATCACTTGCAGTACCATACCTTGCTGGGATATACCAAAACTAGATTTTATTAGTGTTTCACATCACTGAGGAATCACCCTGCATTTCATAAACAACTACTGTATACTGTTATCCTAAAATAACCCCTAAAACAGGTGGATTCCCAGTGCTGTAAAATTATTTCATAAAGAACTTAAAAGATTGATCTGAAGTCATCATTTCAGCAGATGGATCTTTTGTCGTAAAATGGGTTGTTCATTTTTAAATTATCTTAATTGTTTAATAAAAAAAAAAAAAAGTTTTTGGTTTTGTAATAGTTGCTTACTGCAGTGCTACACATGCTGCTGGATGTGCCTTTCAGCTGTTCAGCAATGTTACAGATCTGTGTGTGTGTGTTTAAAATTCTTATTTGATTTCCAGACCTGGAATACACGCAGCCTGCTGGTGTGGACTTGCATCAGGAAACTCTCCTCCTGTGATTGAAGTTGCTCAAGCTGCAGAACCTTTTGAAGAACATTGATTAGGTTTTTCTAAAGCTGTGTTTTGAATATTTAGTTTTTACTTACAGTGCTGCTCAAGACTTATTACTAGATTATGCAGAAAAAAACTGTCAGCAAACAAGTTCGCTGATTTGATTACCAAAGCCAGCCAAGGTAAACATGAAAGTGTGTACCTCTGTTATTGGGTTAAAATAACCAGTTTACTGTAGCAGCCTCCATACTCCTAAAAATCTACAAAATGACATATGTTGTGACTGCATTATTTGCTTTTGTGCAGCTTTTGATATACATACCTGTGTAACATTTGTAATATATATATATATATATATATATATATATATATATATATTGCTATAGATGTTCACTATTTTCAGACAGAAACTCTTTGTCATTGTGTTATTCTTTTGGACATGGTGTATTGATGGTTACTCACTGTCATGCAGCTGCACGGCTTGCACTATGCAATCAAAAATCAATCACCATTTTGGTTTTGTTTTAACCTCAGAATGAACCTGGGAGGGGGGGGTGAATAGGCATGACTTAAACAAATACCTGTGCTACATTCAGGGCTTGAAGTTTGTTGTGATTAGAAAAGTGATGTAAAGATAATGTGCAAGTAGGCATTGGAAACTGCATTTTTACATTGCCATGGATATTTATTATGATCATAGATTGCATTTATTAATAAAAGATTTTCTCTCTCTCTCTCTCTCTCTCTCTCTCTCTCTCTCTCTCTCTCTCTCTCTCTCTCTCTCTCTCTCTCTCTCTCTCTCTCTCTCTCTCTCTCTCTCTCTCTCTCTCTCTCTCTCTCTCTCTCTCTCTCTCTCTCTCTCTCTATATATATATATATATATATATATATATATATATATATATATATATATATATATATATATATATATATATATATATATATATATATATATATATATATATATATATATATATATATATAATTATACACACACTACTATATATATGGGTGATATTATTCTCTGAGTCAAATAGAAACCTAAACCTAATGTAATGGTATAATTCCATACATGGGATTGTAAAAAATGTGTAGAAATTTAGTAATATATATATTACTATGTTAAAGTGTATTACCCAATATTGTGTTTCATCATTCTACATATTTTTAAAATGATATGTGTATAGTGAAAAATCCACTTAAAAAAAAAACCCTTTTGATTCTTTTTCAATTTCACTGTCTTTGTTTAGGTGAACACTTTAGTTAGTGTGCAGGTAACAGCTCTGGGAAGAATACTACTGTTATTTCAGTAAAAGCCATATTGAGTGTAACAGCGCAACACCTGGCCAAACTCGTATGTACAGAGGAATGCTTGTTTTTAGTACCACTACTTTGTTTTTAGGGTTTGGGGGGCGGGGGTTCAAAGGTTTATGGGGTTGCATGGTGCACTTTATACATCGAAGGAATCCTTTGTGTCAAATTTCTTGACCAAACTGTTTTTTTTTTTTTCTTTGAAAAGTAACTTTGTGCCTTTTATGTCACTCATTGTTTCATGCACAATCAGTTTGCCAGCTCAACTTATACCTTATTCTTCACACTTTTAATATGCCAATGCTACAAGTGCCTTGCTTACTTTTGCTATGAATAAAACTGCTTGTCTTAATTCTGCTACTGCTTTTAATAGTTGTTACTCTGACATGTATTCAAAACTGTTCATTTTTCAGCTGTGAGTTACTCATGGTGGTATGTACAATGGAATTCCTTGGCATTTAATAGTATAGGAAATGCTGTTTAGAGATGTTTTATGCTTTGTCTTTATTCTTCCTCTGGAAGATTTATTGTGAAATGTTGGCCCAGAAATAACTTTGACGATTATTTCCTAAAGGCAGATCTGCATCCCAAAGTAGTCTGCATTGTGCCTTTGGTAAAATGAGAAATATTCTTTATGTAAAATATTTTATTTTTATTCTGATCTTTCTTGACCTGCAAATGTGTTCTTGTTTTGCATGAATGGAGTATTTGGGTGATTACTTCCCAGATATTTGTGTAGTATGGATATACTGGAAGGGTAACATATCAATGACATGAAATGTAATTGTATTTATGTGCTTAAAATTCTTTATTTTGCGTAAATACATTTTTAATAAATGACATGATTATGCAGTTGTATAGTCTCTCATTGTGCCCCACCTCCCCACGTTATTGATTTTGGATAAGCAGGACACAGCGTCTCTCATTTTATTGACAGGACAGGATTTATAGATAAGGCTTCTGATTTTCTGTGTTTTCCCCATGACTTCTACTCTCCTTTTAAAAATTAAATTGTTACCTGTTAAGCCTTTCGTGAATCTCAATTACAAATAGAGCTGGGACAAAAATCCAAATATTCGAACAAATATTTTTTGACATGTATTCATTCGGATAGAAAAATTGTTCGTATTCACTAGAAATGACAGAAATACCTTGCACCAGTTTAAAATGCCTGAAATTCTGAAATGCCTCGCTTGAACAGTGCCCAACTTGCTGGAAATGCTGTGTAATGATTTTTATAAGATGGTATATATTTTATATATTTTGTTGCGACTTCCTGTTATGTGGAATATAAGAATTGAGAACCAAAACAGTTATTTTATTTGAAGTGTTTAAAAGTTAAATTTCAGTTTTGGTGTGCTTGTTCAGCTACAAAAAGGCACAAGTAAACCTCATGTTATTACTTTATGAAAAACCTATGACTACAGTTTACTGCGAAGAAATGGAAATGGCAAGGAATGAAAAGAAATAAAATGCAGTGTCAACTTTCCTATTTATTTTGTGAATAAACAAAACAACGTTTAACTTGAACTGCTATTTGGCATCCTTTGTTAATTCATTGGGGTAAAGTAAGGCCTACACAACGTATTCTTTACTGGGATATTTTTCTACTTTAACATGTTACATAATGTAAGGTCTTGCTGTAAAATAAAGGCGTGCGCACAGGGTCCACACCCCCTGCCCCTGCTGCTATGCTGTCTCTGCCTGCATTCTGAGCAGTATAATGACTTTTATTACATTTTGAAAACAAACAAATATTTAAATTATGAGCTAACAGTCACAACTGAGAACCCTGTTAATAGTAAAATATATGTAATTTAACTAAATGAGCTTTCAAATCGTAAGTCTTACCTTTTAACTTCAAAGGAGAAGCGACTCCTCTTTATAATGTAAATACAATCACACAGAACAATTGTAATAAAGTATGTCCTGCATAAAATACTTTATTTTTCATTACAGCTTTAATAAAGATTAGATGCTAATTAACTTGGTTGCGATCTTGTTTGTACATTCTGCTTGTAAATCAGAAATGAAGGCTTGGACAATTTAAAAGCCAATTTTGTTAGTCTTTTCCAAAGTTTTGATTGTGCTGCAATTTTTAAATGGTAATCTGAGGTCAACATTGAAGAGACTACTTCAATGTTCAAGTTGTAATAAGAATCGCACAAGACTAGTGAATGATGTTTGAAATAATTTAGCATTGTTTCTTACAATCATTAATCCTGACTAATTGCAGTATATAATGAAGTCTTGCACAAATACATTTTTTTACAAGTTGTATAATTTCACTTCTCTGGTTTTGTACCATGTTGCTTTGGCTGAACAAACCACTTATTCCTTTCCTTGATATCTGTCTGTAGATACGTTTGGGATTTCATAAATGTGCTGTATATGTCTGCCTCTCTAACTACTTTTAGGGAAATGTAAACCAACTGCTCCCTAAACAATAAGGTCACTCAAATGTTATTGCACATGTAATATGTGTGTGTTTTTTTATGATTTCTGTATCCCATTGTTTTTAAGATTGTTATTTGGAAAAATAAAAATAATGTACGCTTTTTTTTTTTTTTTTTTTAAATCAGCAAGTATCACATACTGTAACTTTACAAAGGGAATCTGGATTGTTTACCACCTCTAATATTGTGTTGACATTGCCATGCTTTTTACTGGGTACATGCTATGGTAAATGAACTGTTATCTCAAATACAACAGAGCCACCTTGTGGTGAAGAGATGTAAATATCAATAAACATGTTGATTTTATAAATGTGTGTATCATCAGCAGCAACAGTATTGATATTTGTGCAGCTATACATTTAATAAGACACTTGCCATAGTGTGTGTTTGTCCCTTGTAACCCACATCCACTTCAGGCCCTGGGGTCACAACATGAACATTTACAATTACAATAACTTCTGATGGTTGTCCTTACAAGTTTAATTTCTCTGATTTTTTTTTTTTTTTTTTTTTTTTTTTTAACCGCAGTACAAAGTGGTGCTACAAGAGTTAATAATCACAATGCATTTGATATATTATTACACATTTAAAGAGGAAATAACCTGTAATAAGAAATCTATTATTGTGCAGCACATTATTTAGTGTCATTTTGTGAGGTTTGAGTCTAAGAACAAGATTATTTGAGCAAGATGTTTTTCACCTTTCATGCTACACTTACAAGACTTCATACAACCCAACAAGAGTCTTTTAAATGCAGAATGAATTAATATTAGGAGACATGCTAGCGTCATGCTGTCTTCATAAGTATGTACTATAATTCATGTGCAACACAACCTTGGAAGTGATATAAGACCTTCAATAATTACAACGCAGTGCATAGTAGGTTTATCATTGGGTAATCCAACAGTAAAGAACAATTATACCCTTTTAACAGTATTTGTTTGTAATATTATAGTAACTAAGTCATCAGGCACTTGTGTCAATGAATGCTGGGTTTTTGTCTTGATTACAAGCTTAGAAAAAAGCACTTAGTGTTTAGAGAAATATATAAAATCGGTATATATATATATATAACATACATACATACAAAGAAACAGTTTTTCACTCTACAGAAAAACAGTAAAAAACAAAATCCCCAAAAGCACCTCAATACAAAGTAAAAAGAAAAAAACCCCACAATACTAGAACATGTTCAGAATACTGAAATCTAAAATGTAGTCTTTTGTAAGGAAGTATATATATATATATATATATATATATATATATATATATATATATATATATATATATATATTTTTTTTTTTTTTTTCTTCTTTAAAGCATTATGTTGCCCAGGCTGCTAGCTGTTCCATGTCAAGGTCATCATTGACATCCACCTTTTTCTTGGAAGCTAGAAGAAAGGAACAGTAACATTTTAACATCAATGATGTTAATGGGTGTACGGTACAATTTGGTAAATTAAAAAACTTTTTTTTTTTTTTTTTTCATTAAAACATGCAGGTTCAAAATTAAACAATTTTAAAACAAAGAAATGATTAAATCTTAATTTTAAAAAGGGAGCATGATCATCCAATGCCTCGTTTCCAAAAGCACGTTTCACGTTTCAATGCTTATTTTCCCCAAACCTGGCCAGCCTCGGAAATTCTTGTTGTGCATCACAGATCACTGGGGGACTGTGGAATCATATTGTGTTTTTTTCTGATGAAACCGGCGGTAACAAAATTTTTACAAATAAAAATAAATCTGGTTGAGAAGAAGAGCACAACCAAACAAACAGCCAGGTTTTGTAATTGGGCTTATCATGAATTTTCTTGATGGTACTGTACAACTAAAGGGAGCTCAAGGGTCAAGTGGACAAATACTTCAGTGTAAGGGATTAGCCGATTTATATATAATCATTAGTTTCATACTCGTAAATCGTCTTATCAAATTTCATCACAGCTGGATAAGTGGTATTATCTATATTAGACTATATGTAAAGTGTGAGTATGATGAACAAACAGCTCTATAGTTCACTGTCACCTACGACATGCACCGCCTGTGGGTGGGGGAGATCATAATGCTGTATACTCAAAGATTTAACTATTCATTAATACCAGTAGGTACCCTGTTCCTTTTCCACATTGCTATTATCAATCTGCTCCTCTTACCTGGCCTAGATGGCAGAGATGCTGATGGAACACTGGGCAGTCCTCCCATGCTAACCAGGTTCTGATCAAGCTCCTCCTGTTCCAACTCCTCCAGCTCAGCCAGCAGTTCATCCTGCAGATGCAAACAGCACTTCATGTTTCCACATACTTCAAACTCTAATTGAAATCAAGACTGTAAAGCGACATTATCATGGACTAGTGGTGGTGCTGACCCTGTTAACCATATTACTTTATGAAAAGGAACTGTTTCTCTAATAGTGAAAAGTATTCAGTAAATGTGTTTTATTTGGAATGCATTAAACCACTGCTCCTATACATTTACTGGTGTTAATCAGCACGCACACATTTTAAATTGCAAAAGATTTTGTAAAATCATTGATGTTCCACTGAACATGTAAGGAGGAGATCCATCTACCTAACCTGGCAGCCCTTCTGGTATTGCTCAATCAGCTTACTCTCTCTTCCCTCCATTGCCTGCTTTTTGCCCTTTCTTGTTTTTGGATGGCCAGGCCCTTCTCAGTGTTTTAGATCCACTTTTTTGTATTTCCTAAATTGTATGTACAGCCTTTGATATTCTCTATCCTTATTCATAATGAATGGACTGCCATGGTGCATGGCATCATGGGTAAATAAACATGACAGCAGAAATCCAGCTGAGCGTTACACATACTAAATGTGTCACATCAACCTCCACTTTTATTACATATAAACAGTATTCTCATGTTCATACATTACCTCATCATACTGGTCCCCAAATCCAACTGGTCGGGAGATGGCGTCTGAGATTTCTTGTGCAACCTCTTGCTGCTCAGTAATGTCCTGCATAAGTGTATCAATTTTATCCAAGTCCCTGAAATGCATCAAACACAGATTTTCTTCAAATGGCACTATTCTGTGTGAAACCACAACAACTTGAATTTATACCATTTCTCAAAGTGTCAAAACACCTAGAAACATTGTAACCGCAATGTAACAAATTTCATTCTGAGTGAAACCACAACAACTTTGAATTTATACAATTTCTCAGTGTCAAAACACGTAGAAACATTGTAACCGCAATGTAACACATCTCACTCTGTGGTTTGTGTGGTGTAGTTTTGTACAAAAAAGGACAGTGATTAAAGGTTTTGAAACTTACAGTACACCCTACACAATTAAACAAGTACATCAGTAACATACCACTGCCACACCGAATAGTATCATTAGAAACTAAACATCACTGTGAGCTACGTCCCCTGTATGCACAAATGTAAGTGTGACAGACAGTTCACATGTATAATCCCAGATTATGATCTCCAAATAACAATGTTCTAAACCATGTTTCATCACAATTGTAAGAAAACAAATATCACTGGCCTGAACAAGTGAATTTGGCTTTCTGCTTTCTGCTAACTTAAGATATGATGCTTAGAGATGTATTTGTGAAAGTTGCACTTTCACTGGCAGTCAAATGTTCCAGGTTACTTCACCTATTTTTCTACTTACATGTTCTCATGAGCTCCTTTAATGGCTTTAGCAGCATATCCCATGTTCTTCAACACTTCTGTATTTGTGTTTGCATTCTCCAACGCTTCTCTCTGGAATTCGATGGTAGAAATTGTTCCATCAATCTGAGCCAGCTGCTGCTCAAATCTCTTTTTTCGTTTTAGTGCCTGTAAAGCAGCTTTTAAAATAAAGGACAACTTTAGTCAACATATTAAACAATAGTATTCATTCTAAATATTTGATGTACTTAACAACTTTCGTGGTTTTTTATGTACATATAATTGTTCAGCACATCAATATTTGGTGCTGTTTAATGCAAACTGCGATGTTAATCAATTCATTACAGCAGAAATACATTTTCAGATATGTCACTGTTGGGCCATATTATTTACTTGAAATGTTACCTCTTCTCAGATCTTACACAAATTCAGTACTGTGAATGAATCAATACATTTTGATGTATCAATAGAGTCATTTATGAACAGATACAGTAGCTGAATGAATAATTTTAAAATGGACATGATGCCATCCAAATATTCACCATTTAGGATTGATTTATTAAGAGTAAAGTCCCAATCTAATTGTTTAAAATGTTTATTAAAAAAAGTAAATGAAGGTGCATTAGTTTGCCTCTTGCTAACCACACTAATTTTGACATAAGCACACTATCATAATGAAAAGCCAGCTGACAGCAGTTGTAGAACCAAACATCAATATCATAATTATGTGTTAAACATCTACTCGTCTCTGTTTTTTCTATCGTTAATTTTTGATGAAATGTAAGTATCAAAAATCTTAAACAAAGGCATTTTAATTATTGTACAAACATGAAAATGGTCCAGTCCCGACTGGTTTGAAGATCTGCTTTTAAACTAGACTGAGAGATGTTTATAACTCACTTTCCCCATCAATGCGTACATGTGCCATATGACTGCAGATAAAAATGGAGCAGATGGCTTTGTGTTGCAGAGAAAGAAACAGGAGTCGAATGTAATACTAACTGCAGAATGTCTCAGTAATTTGAGACGTTTCCCTTCTTCAAACATAATGCTAATCAAAGGTGTCAATGCTAATGCAGTTGATTAATTACCAAAATAACTTTCCAAAATCAATGAATAAATAAACTTGAAGTCATTTCATTATTATGAACAAGAACATTATTTACAACAGAGAATTATAACTGTATGGTTTAATATGACTATGAAATCATTTCAATAGCGTTTGCTTACTTTGTAGTACAGTACTGTGGTGACAGACCACTTTACATGGATATTGATTGTGCTACAAAGGTGTATATTAATGCACACATTGTATAAAGCGTTGGTTTAACACACCAAACATAGTTTCTATAGCTTTTTTTTAGGTTTAGGTTTAGGTTCAGGTATTGTACAATATAATACCCAGATCATAGTATTTACTATAATCTGGAGTTAATACACAAGATGTCAAATACCTTTAATATTAGATGTGCAAAACAATTGCCTTTTGATTTTCACACAGGTGTATCTGCTCAAACTACCATGCTTTCAAATATATTGATGCACAAAAGAAACGCAACAAATATTTTAAACATAGATATCCAACAAAATCACAGAAAATGTGATAAGTTTTCAGTATGAAACGTGACACACTGTCAAAATGAAAACATTACAAAGTTCGTATCGGGTATGACCTCCCTGAGCATTAACACAATCCTGACAGCGTTGATGCATAGACCTGATCAGCCTCTGGATAGACTGCTGTGGGATGTTCCGCCACTCTTCCTGTGCAGCTGCAGCCAGCTGGTGAAGGTTGTCTGGTCTCGGTTGTCTCCTGTGGATGGCACTGGCGATTTGGTCCCACAGATGTTCTATTGGACTCGGGTCAGGAGAAAAAGCTGGCCACGGCAAGACCTCAACACAGTTTTCTTGAAGTCATGCAATTGTAATCCTAGCACTGTGTGGTCTTGCATTGTCCTGCTGGAAAATTGACACTTCCAGACTGGCTTGCAGGAACAGAAAAACTGTTGCCTCAAGGACTTCGTCAATGTATCACTGAGCAATAAGATTGCCCTCAATCTACACCAAAGGCATTCTTGTGTTAAAGGAGATTCCTCCCCACATCATCACACTTCCACTGCCCCACCGGTTGGCTTGAACAACGGTACAGTCCTGGGCTGGTGTGGTGACCCTCTGCCTTCCAGGACGTGGCCTGTCCCTCACAGAGCCGGTTTCCTGGTTTCTCTGGACTAGTCTGCTGATTGTTGAAGCAGAAAATCTCACTCTACGGGCAACTTCTCTCATAGAGGCCGCCTTCAATCATGCCGATGCAACCAGCCGATCTTCATTACTCAAGCGGGGTCGTAGCTTTCCCTGTTCTTGCATTAATTAAAATCATGTATTTTCGAATTCCTTTTTATACAGATTCTTTATCAACTCATTTTTGGCAATTTTAACTCAACTCAAATACCAAACACTGAGCATCTGGCGTTTTTATGAAATCACATGACTTGAGCTCAGTATTTTGTTATCCCAAGGAACAATACTACTCAAACAATCAACAAACATATCTGCTCACTATTTAAAATGTAAATAACATTATGTATGCGCCCAATTAGCTACTGATGTAAAACTTAGACTGTTGCGTTTTCATTGTGCATCAGTATATATAGTAGTCTAGTTTCAATACTTAATGGCTACCAGTCAAAACCTGTTTTGATATTTGACCTTGTATATGGTACAATATTGTAGGTCAGTAACCTTTAAATATACTTCATCTACAGAAAGAAATAGAAAACATCCTTATGTTGTTGACTGTCTACAGTTTGCATGTGTCATCCTGTTAATGATGGGTCTACAGTAGTCTGAAATAAACATCCTTCACACTGTCTTGCTAAAGCTAGGTTGAAGTTGCCAATATCTGGAATTTCCTAACATTTTCAAAATGCACAACACATTGCCATACACTTCATTATTAGCATTTCAATTCACTTAATTTACAACAAGTCCCCATGCTTTATTTGCAGGACAGTCCATTTCAAGTTAGCACTCTAAAACCAGGGTAATAATGAATTAATGGGTAAAGACATACTGTGTAACTGATGCTATAGAAATTATCCAGTTAAGGACCGACTACTGTATATAGTATGAACTACAAATAAAATCACCAGGTAAAGCTCTGGACACTTTACTATTAAGACAGATTCTTTATAGTCAACAGTACCCTCTCGGTTCTCAAGATAATATTGTAAACAGGTGGGCCACCTCCACAGAGGATATAAATTACAAAACCTGGTGATGAGCTGCATTTACCAAAATCACTTGCACTATGTATGCCCTGTTTGGCGTGTGTAAGGTTTATTAGAAGAACATTCAAAAGAGTATTAATCCAGGGTGTGAATGATAATTCAGTAGCCTTGCTCGTGCGTCATTGTGTGCAACAGTCACCACCTGTTTGTTGTTGCTGTTGTTGTTGTTTTCTCTCTACGCCTGTTCATAATTAAAGGTAGTCAAAAAAACGTTTCGATTTTTTCACATCCCACCCACCGCTATATTTCACAGCGTGTCTTATTCGGTGTATTGTCCTTACCTCTTTTATTCTTGGTGCCATGCTTTTTAGCAGTGGTTAGCTCTTGCTGTATTCTGTTTTCCAGGTACTCTTGTTTTTTAGTTAGCATTTCCTCAGTCTCCCTGAGTTTGTGGATCGCCTCTTGAGGAGTCGGACCTCGGTTTTTCGATGAAGTCGACCCTACTTTGAAAAACTTGGAAATTTTACTCATTATGTAAAATGTTCAAAACTATGTGATCGAAATGTAAATAGAAAAATGAAAGACAAGAAACTAAACTTTCGATGCTGTACCAAACAATCGACGATGAAAATATGTCACTTCCTCATAAATTAAAACGTCAGGAATGAAGGGAGTGTCTACAGGCTCAGCCAGGTACATTACTTACAGTACAATACATGTCATCACACAATTACAGTACGTTGCTTTATAAAACTGTGATTCTTAATGAATTGCAGTGCACCGCTGGGATGTGATTTGGGTGCCAATTATATTTAACTTAATTTGCTAATTGCAGATGACTTCATTTCTGATTGACGTCTCTGTAAAATGATCCTAAAAAAGGAATGTTTTGTTTTTGTTTTCGTTTTTCAGAAAACATGTCCAACAAAATTGATACAGTCTAGTAGTACGGCTGGCAATGGCTATTTTTTCATACACTCGAGATATCAGCAATCCCATATTATAAAACATATTCAATTTGAAATATATTTCGGGGGGGGGGGGGGGGGGGAAGGGGGTTTTCTTGCATGTGAACATCAGTATTTACTTGATCCCTGCCGTTACGTCATGGTGATGGAAGTGGGTCATATTTCAAAGGTGAAAGTTGAAAACAAACATGGCTGAACTGGATATAGGCAAACACTGTGTTGTGGAGGACTGTAAACAAAAGGGTAAAACTATCCATCTAATTCCTTTAAAACTGACAATTAATATCGGGTGAAAAAAAGTAACATTGCTCATTGTGTATGATAAGAGAAGGTTGCTTGCTAACAAATATGGGAATCTGACATTTTTTGGTGTTAAGCAATGATGTGCAGCAAAGTTGCATTCAAGGATTTGTGATACTTTTATAGTAGAATATGAAGTTATTTATTCCAAACTATGAAAAAAAAACTTGGCAAACAAAGATACTGTAGAAAGAAAATATATACGTTATGTGTGTTTTTTTTTAAAAAAGCCTAAACCTATTCTGTGTTGTGAGTGGCTGTAATATCATCTGTTTATTTTCAGATTTTCTGCCATTTATTTGTGATGGCTGTTCAGAGGTTTTCTGGTAAGCCCTTTTTTGATGGGGAAAAAAATAATAATACACGCACACAATCAGAGCAATCCACGTTCCAGTAATTATGTTGTGTGTTTTTTAAGTGTCGAACACCGAAGAAGAGACTCTCACTCCTGTTCTGAGGTAGGCATATGTCGGTGATTATAATGCTGTGCTACTCAAAAGTGTTTACTGTAGAAGGGGACACTGCTGACCTGTTAACATATTTCTGCATGAATATGGCAGCTGCTCGTGCCTTCAGTTTTAAAAATTAGGTATTAATTAGGTATGGATTTTTCAGGTGTGTTTGCAATTGCATTGTAGTTGAACAGCCCTTTGCACAATTTCGTTAAGATATGTTGCCCTCTAAAATAATTTATACACGAGTCTGTTTGTTTAACAGTGAACTTGATAAATACAGTTTCACTGTGGACTCACAATATCCAAGTTAAGACATTTGGTAAAACTCAGCACTGCAACTTATCAACATGTTAACGGTTATACTAAAATGTGTACTGAATAAAATGCATAAATGAAAGAGTATATAATTACTGGTGTTTTCTCTGTAAAAAAAAACTTCTTTTTTATGTAGGTCAATGTAAAAAAGGAAACCGTGAAGTGTGGAGGGAACACCTGTACATCCTATCCATGCACATACCATGGGTGCAATGGGAAAGAGCTGTTGCCAGTTGTCTGCACACATTGTGAGAAACATTTCTGCCTAGCGTAAGTATAGCTAATATGAACACAACTAGTTCTAGCCAGCCAGTGGTTTGAAATCCTCTAAATTGTCTTTTTTGCATTTTACAGCCATCGTCATCAAGATGCCCATGAGTGTGAGAAGCTGGAGGTTCCCAAACCACGCATGGCCTCCACACAGCAACTTGTCAAAGAAATCGTAGGTTAGTATTGCGTTTTGTTTTAATATTAAGATGTCAAGAATGAAAGGGTGTGTCTGCTGTACAAAAAAAAAATCCTTATGTTGTGCATAAGGTCTTGATAGTTGTACTTTGCTTTTATTTATTTTAAAACAGTATTATAAATTAAGAATCACTCAATCGAGGAAAAGAAAATTGTGGTTTAAAAGTGTTTCTTGACTTTGATTTTATGTTTTTTCTTAACCCATACTTCCATATCGCAAGCCATTATACATTGTGTTACTTTACAGAATCAAAGAAATCTGCTCCAGCCAGAGGTAGAAGAGGTGCAAAAAATAGTGAAACTGCTGCGAAGGTTGCACTGATGAAACTGAAATTGCATGCAGTTGGAGATAAATCATTACCACAGGTATTTCTTAATTTAATTGTATCCCTTGTTATGTTATGAAGTCCTGTCCACAGATGAGGTGTGGAATAAGCAGCTGCAATGTCCACAGATGAGGTGTGGAATAAGCAGCTGCAATGTCCACAGATGAGGTGTGGAATAAGCAGCTGCAATGTCCACAGATGAGGTGTGGAATAAGCAGCTGCAATGTCCACAGATGAGGTGTGGAATAAGCAGCTGCAATGTCCACTTTTTGACACCAGTTTGCCTGTGAATATGTACAGTGCTGTAGAGGAGCCATCCTCTGGGAGTTGACAGGGCAATGTGTGCACTATGGGTCTGATTTTTAATGTGTTGGTGTGTGAAAGAAAAATAAAACAGCTAATTTTACAAAACTAGTATCAAACAACACAAGTTTTTTTACACCTAATGTTAAAACCAATCTTGGACCACCTTACCCAAGGCAAATACAATTTGCACCATTACTGGTGAAAGGAAAATGTTACTGCTAATGTAACAAAACTAATAACAAACAAACCAGAACATTAATTTATGGCCAGAAGGTATTTTAAAGTTATTATTGTACAATAATAATGGAAAGTGTGTGGTAAGGGAATACAATTATTAGAAGAAGATCACTTGAATTGGTGTTTAGTTCAAAGGAAAAAGCGTGCCCACTAGATGGTGTAGTTATTCTGCAAATGTATTGAAATTCCAGACAAAAAGTATTAAAGATTTCACAACTACCAGACACAGCTCTCCCATTGTTTTCTATGAAGGTCAGCCATTCTGTTATTACCTCAATAATGGAACATCAAACAGAGCACAGTTCAGATGAGACCTTTACTAAAACCATTGCAACTCATGCTTCACTCAGATGCTTGAGTCTTGCTCTTTCAGTGGACTATAATAGTAAATGACAAAGGTAAATAAATTAGTAACTATAAAAAAGTCCTCCAGCTTTATTGACTCATGAGTTGTATTATTGCCTCATAACATGCTATAGCAAGGCTATTATCCCTTAATGAAATCTATTTTTTTCCACTGCAGACTGAAAGAACTTATTTTCAAGTGTTCTTGCCAAAAGGAGGCACAGAGAAAAGTAAACCCATATTCTTCTGTTCAAAGTGGAGTGTTGGCAAAGTGGTGGATTATGCAGCATCGCTGGCAAATCTCAAAAATAACAATAACATACTAACAGCCAAGGTAACTATATCTGTTCTGTCTTGTTACGATAAACAGTGCCTTGACAAAATCTTGAAGTGAGGAAAGATTTTTTGTTAAACTTTCACAAATGTCTATTCCACAAAACTATAGGTATGTTCCCACTTTTTCCAAATCAAATCAATACCTTGTTTTATAAGCATACTCCAAGCGTAACATTAAATCAGTGCATTTAAAAGGTACATCAGCACTACATGAAAGATACAGCATAAACTATCCCATTTTGCTGTTCCAAATTTATTTGGTCATTGTATAGTAATCCATATGCGCCCAAACAGCTGCATAATGCCACACTGCTAAGTCCACAATCACTGGTCTCAAGCATCTCTTCTGAGCCAAAAAAACATGACTTCCGCATGTACCCTCACATGTGCTCTGAAACATACTGGCACATGCCCAATGAAGCGTTGTATAAGCTATACTACCTCCGTGTGGAAACACACTAGTCTGTGTGACAAACATTGGCCGTCTGATTTTCCATAAGGAAGGAACTTATAGGAGATGGAATTTGTGTCCGAATTCGACTTTCCCACTCAACGGTGTGTAGATGATTGTGCATGTGTTGTGTCAGGAAATGCAAATGAAAAACAAATACAAAGGATGAAAACATGCAATATTCATTTTTTTTAGGTCAGATCATCCTCAAAGACCTCATTTTATATATATATATATATATATATATATATATATATATATAATATATATATATATTATTATTTTTTATTAAATTTAATATTAATCATAATAATACATCAAAATATAACTTGTGAAGGAAACATGTACAGTGTGAAAGATGTCAACTACACAAAATGAAAGCAGGTACAGGTTCCTTCCTTATGGAAAATCAGACAGCCCATGTTTGTCACACAGACTAGTGTGTTTCCACACGGAGGTAATTTAACTTATACAACGCTTCACTGGGCATGCGCCAGTATGTTTCAGAGCACATGTGAGGGTACATGTGGAAGTCATGTTTTTTTGGCTCAGAAGAGATGCTTGAGAACAGTGATTTTGGACAAAGCAGTGTGGCATTATGCAGATGTTTGGGCGCATACAGACTATTGTACAATGACCAAATACGTTTGGAACAGCAAGGTGGGATAGTTTATGTGTTATCTTTCATGTAGTGCTGATGTACCCTTTAACATAACCAGCATCACCCATATTCATAGCCAAGTCAAAAGTTATCAAACTGCTTTCACTATGAGAAAAAATTCTACCCAGTGTATTTATTTTATTAGTTTTCAGCTCATTTTATTGTTTTATATTACAGAATTAATGTGCACGTTTATCCTCTCCACCAATCCTTCTATTGTTTTACTATCTGAAGCAATTACAATGTCCTCATTTTGTTTGTTTTGCAGAAACTGAGATTGTGCCATCCTCTCTCGGGTGAAGCATTACAAATGGACAGTACCTTAGAATCATGGGTGTGCAACACTGAGTGTCCTCTCTATAATGGTGGAAATGTCATTTTGGAATACCTAGACAATGACTGTAAAGGGGTAGATGATGTGAATTCCTATTTTGGCAGCCCTTAATGAAACAAAACAAAAAAAAAAACTCTTGCATTTTAAAAATGTTCATGGACACATTTACAACAGATTTTTTTCTTTCATTTCACAATTTATTAAAATACTGTTTTGATTGTACTTTTTTTTTTCTTAGTACATAAATGTAGTGTACTGGATGGGGAGTGTGTGGTAAGTGAGGAGCAGAAGGATTAAGATCACTTAAGTTGGTGTTTAGTTCAGAGGAAAAAATCAGTCCACTAGGTGGTGTAGTTATTTTTATATTGCATACTGTATTGTATTTAGAAATAAATTCTAAATATGCATACAGTATGCATGCAGACATCAGTAGTTTAGTGTAATGCAACAGTGACTGCTGCAGTATTCATTGGTTTGTGTTTCCTTTGTTAGGTTTGGTAGTTCATGTATGAAAGGGGGTTATGTAATAATAATAATAATAATTTGATTGTCGGGTGAGTGAAAAGCAATGTGAAGCATGTTGTGTGGGTGTATTTAGAAGTGTTATGTGTGAAGCTACAGCCTAATTTAAAGGTTTTAAAACAATTAGCTTCTCTATTATTTTCACTTCCCTTTACTGTTTGTAATTTCGTTTTAAAAATATTTTTTATACGTTTTAAATATTTCTTTCTTAGTGAATTCTGTCAGTCCTCTATGTAAGTAAAGTGACATGTGCTCTCTGTGCTGGACATTTCCCCTTGATAGCGGAGTACAGTATAGAAAGTAAAGGTTAGTTGTAAAATACACAATGGCTGAGGTCCCAACTGGAATGGCTTCTGTCAGTTAAGAGCTATTTAAAGGTGTATAATTAGGAGGAGTAACTGCTACATACAGGCCTGTATGAGAAATATGTCAAGTTAATAAAAGCAATTTTTAAAAATGTATTTATTATCAGATGGTGAAGAATTTGAGTTTAACACACAGCCATAATAAAGTACTTGAAAATGAGAAGAGGAGGGTGTAGTGTAGCTGACACCTTTTTACTTCATCCATATTTTCCCTATTGGGATGTATCTGGAATAAATCAAAACGACTGCAAAACGGTGGTGGTGGTGTTAATAAAGCGAAGAGCATGTATTTTAAGGTATTGGGTAGCAATCCTTTATGTGAATACAAAATATTCCATTAAACATTTTCCTTGCTTTGCTTTTCTGATGATTCTGTCAATGATACTTATAAATAAATGTGCCTTTGGCTGCAAAATTGAGCTAGAAACACGATGCAGTTTGTGGAAAAGACCGTCACCTGTTGTGCCTGGAACTTTTATACAGTTTACCCTAACGCCCCTCTATGGATATTTACTGACTCGAGTATTTGGGCTTGATCAAGCTTTGTCAGTTGGATTGATTATAACCTGCTCCTGTCCGGGTGGAGGTGGTGGGTACCTTTTTGCTGTGCTGCTGGATAGAAATCTCAATGACATTCGTGTCAACAATTATCGCTATTGCTGTAATACCAATAACTGCAATGATATATATCCAGGTGTTAGGACTATTGAGTTCATTGCACATCCCTTTTGATAAAATGGTTATTACTGTTGTATCTATTGTTATTCCGGTATCACTTGGAATATTAATTAAGCAGTGCTTTCCCAGAGTAGCTAAAGCTTTTGTGGGCTTTGAAAAGCCATTCACTGTCATTTTAATCGCTATTTCATTTTATATTGGTTTTAAAATGGGAACTGCATTTATTCAAGGAATCAATAAAGGCTTGCTGCTAATTTGTATTCTATTTCCTCAATGTTGGCTACTTTTGTGCCAAGTGTCTAAAATTGCCTTTTCCGGTCTGTCGAACTGTTGCCATTGAGACTGGAATGCAAAACAGGCTCTTGGCACTGGCAATCCTGCAGCTCTCTCTCTCGCAGGAAGAGGCGGATTTGACGACTTTATCGTTGTGGCCATGAGCACTTGTTGTGAAATCCTGCTGCTTTTCATGTTCTACAGTATAAGAAAAAAGTATATAAAAAAAGAAAGGTCTACCTTCAAATAAATTCACAGCTCATCTTGTTCAATGTATTATTAATCTGTGGTACCAGTACCAGTAAACCCCTGGGGGGAAGCTATATTTTTCATAAAAGTTGTCTTTTTCAAAAGATGCATAATTCCAACATGTAAAGTACTTTATACAGACTGTTCATTATTAAAAAGACAATATATATGTACACCACTGGCAAGCTTTTTTAGTGTGAGAATCCACTGTGTGGCCATTCTGATGTCATTATTTAAATGTTGTTGGCCTCCCATGATCCTGAATCCAATGACACATAACCAACATGTAGCAGCCAAGTTTGCAGAACATTGTGACTGACAAACATTCATTCTTCAGTAAATGAGAAAAAAGGTTTACTTTATTCAAGCATTATAATTACTCACACCACAGCATAGATTAGCTATAGAAAACACCATGTGTTAGTAAATCTGTAACTGCTATCTTACTGATATGACCACCAGTACAACCAGACTTCCAGTACAGGACATCTGGCCAGTCATCAGAGATAGTGATTGCAGAACTGCGTGAATGTGTTCTAAGTGTTAACATACTTTTTTTTTTTTTTTTTTTTTTAATTTAGTCGTTGCCAATTATTTTTACCCCGGTTTTCACCCCAATTTAGCATGCCCAATTATTATCTGTATCCCCGGCTCACCACTCGCAACCCCCCCGCCGACTCGGGAAACGGAGGCTGGAACACGCGTCCTCCGAAACGTGCTCCTTCCAAGCCGTCATTTTTCGCACTGCAGATCCACAGCAATGCCACCAGACCTATAGTGCCGGAGGACAACACAGATCTGGCGGCTCCGCTGCAGAGCCACAGGCGCCCTATCGGCCACAGGGGTCGCTGATGCGCGGTGAGCCGTGGATTCCCCTGCCGACCTAAGTCCTCCCTACCCGGGCAACGCTCAGCCAATTGTGCGCCGCCCCCTAGGAACTCTCGGTCACGGTCAGCTGTGACATAGCCTGGATTCGAACCTGCGATCTCCAGGCTATAGGGCACATCCTGCGAGGAGCGCCTTTACTGGATGCGCCACTCGGGAGCCCCCAGTGTTAACGTACTTGACATACTCTTACATACTTCTCAATTGTGTTTTGTTATGATGGGGATCATCTTGGCTGACTTAGCTTCTTTGGCCCTGCCCATGATAAGATGACATCAATCATGAAAGTGTTGTTGAACGCGCACATGTTCTGTCCTTTTACCATGCTGTATACCGCAATACACTTGTATAAGGGGTCTGGCATACATTATTTGTAAATGTGCACCTCCTCACATGACAGACTAACAAATGGTAGTAATAGGAACATTTTATCCCACTGTATTGATACACACACACAAAAAAAAACTGTCATTTGAATTATTAATTATTTATTAAACTAAATTGCTGTTTGTTGAGGCCACCTGGTTTGGCGTTCTTACCAGCCTAGTATTCTATGAACAAGAAGCTACTTTTCATACCTGCTGTATGTCGCTGACGCTCAAATTGTGTAACAACAGCACCCTTTATATTCCTCAGGGACCTTAATACTGTAGAAGATGTCTTTTGTAAAAATAATAGTAATAAAAAAATATATATATATATATATATATATATATATATATATATATATATATATATATATATATATATATTTATTTTACTCATTGAATGCCACAGTACTGGTGCACATTTACCATTGAGATGCTCTGTATTGAGTTTGGGGTCAAAATAAAAATGTATTTCAAGTGTAGCAATTTAGCAGCTCTAGTTTTTCTTATCTGTGGCGGGGATGTCAAAAAGTTACCTGGTAGATCAGGTAACAGAAACTGATCAAAAGGTGGTCAATGATTATATCTTCAATCTGAGAGAAATCTCCAACTCACAGGCAATTTTCTACCTATTTTTTTCTAAATGTCTATTTTTAAAAAGAGACTTCTTTCTAAAAGTTCAGTGAGAAAAAAATATATATTTTTTGATTGACATGATTTTGATGATGGAGTGTTGCCAGGTAAAGTACTAAGTGTATTTGAATTTTGACGCTGAACAATGTTGTGGGCTAAACCTATTTATTTTGTTAGCTGAAATGACACACAGCACAACCTTTACTCAAGAGAAGTGTCAGTGCACACTTTGTCTCTTGCAGTCATATGAACATACTGGACATCTCCCTCAATGGTGCTAGGGCATGCCCACATCAGTAAGGTGAATAGTGCCGCGTCTTCAGCAGATATAGTTGATGAAGGTGAACCCAAACTGCTCCAAAGTGATTTGTCCATTGGCCTGTGCCAAACTGTAGTTATCATTAATTAAACAGTGAGATTTGCATGTGTTATGTATGGGAAATAAAATGTTGTTAGATGAAGTTGTGTAAGTTTGTTGAAACAAAAACTAGTGATTACTCATTAAATTCTTCATCGATGTTTTGAAGTAGAACTGACTGATTACTGATTGCTTTGATGAAAGGTAACATTGGAATGCTCTGCCAAACGGAATCTTGTTAATTGAAAAGTTTATTGATTCATCTTTTTTTAATTTTGAGAAAAATGTTAGAATAAGTGTTCTCTTTGAGAACTTCTGGAGTTTTGGTGTGAAATGCAAAATGAATACAAGTCTCCTGTGTTCTTTTGGTGTTTATATCAGTGTTAACAGGGGGAGGGGGCAACTTATTTTGAAAATTGGTGCTAAACTGTTTTCAAAGTTTTAGCACCAGAGAGCCTACTGGTGTAAAATTATCAAACCCCGCCCTAATCAAGCCCCCTCCCCCACTCTTCTATGAGTTTGTAGTGCAGTTAAACTTCCCACATGACACAAACCTTCTCTCTTGTATATGTGGATAAGTGTGGGTGGGTCATGTGAGTAGTCCAAACCCAATAAGAAACTATCATCATCTATGGTTGCTAAGCAGTAAAACATTTTTTAAAACACTGGCGGCACTGGCGCTATATGAGGTACCCTGGTGCTAGAATCTAGCGCCATATCACTAAATTTGCACCCCTGGTTAATTTGTTTTCCTAAAATGAATTGAACTGATATTACAGACAAATATGATTTAAACATCATAACTTTACAATCTAAATTATTTTAACACGATTATGGTTTCTTCTGTAAACAAAACAGGCTGACACGATAACAAGCTTGATTTTGAAGCCCAGCCTTTAATTAACTACTTCAATCATATCACTTCTGCAGCCCAACATGTGTTATAAATACTGTACTCACCTGTACCTGTCTTCTGTTTTCCATGTGACCTCCACCTCCCCACCAGCTCTTTTCCCTGGGGCGGAAGGCTGCAGTCCACCACCCTGTCTACTACCCACTCACTGTACCTCGCTGAGGAGTGGGAAAGAGAATTAAGACACATTTGTATATATTGTAGTGGAGGCTGCTTACCTGCATAAGCAGGGATCTTTGTAACTTCAGCTGTTATGTTTTCTTTTCTTCATAGGTTCCCATTTGTGGCAGTTGCTATAGGATTTGCTGTCAACAAACAAGTAATGTTCATAACTACTGTGTTATGAAACATTATATACCTTTAAATACCATCAATGCAGGTTTTTAAAATAAAGCATACAAAATAAGTGTTTCTTTAATTATTATTGACTTCTGGTTGTAAAAAGAAAAATTGATATTTGACCAACAAATCTATCACATCTTTATTAAGATTTCTCTTTTTTGAGTCGGTCTTTTACTTGAGTGAGTTATTTATTTATTTATTTATTTATTTAGTTATTTATTTATTTTATTTTCGCAACCTGGCTGTTTTCTGTCGATATCATATCTTTTTAGAGCTGATTATTTCATTTCTACTTGTCTGTTTTTGTACACGTGAAATTCTTTGGTCATGTAAATATTATGCAATTGAGGTATTTAAAAGGGGCTGTTACTGGTCAGTTGTAATACATTCTGTTCAGAGAATAATGAATGAACAGAAACTATGAATGATGTGGTTTTCAATGGTCCTCATACATATCTGTGTTGTAGGCATCTTGTGTTGAGACAACAGTATTTAGGTTAATCTGTGACGGCAAACTGTTGACATTCAACTTGAAAAAAACATACAAGTGTTACTAAAAATTGAACGGCACAATGTAAGAACCGTTCTTTGGCTTTAAAAAAAATGCAAATGTATAGTTGGAATGCATAATCCATTTCAGAAACTACCAGCATTCTCAATCCACTTTAAAGGATCAAAAAAGGCGCCAAGTTAGAAGCAACAATTGTGTGAATGTTGGGCCCCAGCATCTTTTCAATTGTGCCTATTTGCTTGATGCTTGACAAGGTTACCCCAATTGCTTCTCCTAACTTGGGCTTTTGTGTTTGATATCACCACTTTAAACTGCTGTTGCGTTTTTCTAACTTGTTTTTTTTTACATTGACAATGTTTTTGTTATAGATAAGATAATACAAGATAAAGTCAAAATCAATGTAAAATGTCATATAAATGTAAAAGTAAAATATAGACTGAGTTAACAGTGCATTTTCTATGATAGGATTATTAAGCAAAATGTTTAAACATAGTTTTACAGCCAATTTATTTACATATTTTTCAGAAACAGTGAGAGGCATCACCAGGTTTCCCTAATAGCACCAAAACTGTTAGACATGCTTTGCCAACAATCACAGAAATCTTTGACATTTCCCCTCATTCACATTGCAAGTCTCAAGATCATCAATGCAGTCTGGCAAACTTACAGGAGGATTCCTCGGTCCTGACCAAGTAGAGGAACCAAGTGGGTTCTTCATTCCTCCAGGCATCGAGGAGAATGTGTGCTCTGTCCTTGACAACAGGAACACTGTAGCTTGGCGAGGGGAAGTGAATAAAAGCAACTTCAAGGATGACTTCAACCCAACACATTTTATTATGAATCCCAACAGCGAAATGTCTAGCGTCGCAAAGAAAGGAGGAAAATGTGGAAAGACAGTTAAGAAAGAGTTCATTCCTTTGCCATAGCAACCAGAACCACACAGTGTCATAATCATGAAAAGGTATTGTGCATCATTGATAGTCAACCTTCTTACAAAAAATACATGACATGGTTTGAACAGTTACCAGAGGAATTCTGCGACCGTTAGACAATCTCCGCTGTTGAGTATTTGGGAAATTTACTGACCACATCTGAATAAGTATCGGATGGAGTGTGTGCGGACACTAGAGGAGATTGCTACCCGCGCAGCACTAGGACAGGTACCAAAAGATATCCAACCAATACAAAATATCAATCCAGAATAAACCACTGTGAAAGAGTCCCCAGGAAGTTCTTGGGGTTGATTTTTAATTTGTCTAGGTAGGCCTATCCCTGTATAGCTGAAACACAGTGCATCAACCAAAATGCTACAACAACCTGAAGATAATGATTGGTACCCTAAAACATTTATAGAAATCTGTGATTTATTAAACACAACTGTAACATGAGGTTTCGGTTTGCAGATTTGAGGAAAATGGAATTATGTAAAATACTCCATAAAAGGACCTGGGATTTATTGATTTGCTAAGATAATACACCATACACATTTTGACAGACAACCAGAGCAGAAGCATAGAAAGAAATGAATGCTCTACAAGACTGCTGGAATTGCATGTGTGTTATGTTACAAATGTTTTCACATTTTCAGATTCCCCCCAAATGTCATACATTTGGTAAATAACCAACCGGTTAAATTATTGTACACGCTGACTTGATTAAAATAACGGTGGTCCTTTAATGATGCACATGCTGTTTATTAAAGTCTAATTTCTTTGGTATCCAAGGTTCAGTTGAAGAATATTATCACCCACTTTTGTTGACACTTTGGTATTGTTCTGTGTGTTTTGGGACTAATAGGAAACTTGATGCTTGGCTGATGCATTTGAAGCTCAGTTCAGGTTTCTGACGCTAGTTATAGTAAACATGTTGTTTTGATGCCTTGTTAGGGCTTTTTGTGCTTTTAGACATTGATACTAATCACCTTGCTGTCTAACAGAAAAAAGACTTATTTTTCAATATATTCATTTTGCTTTTGAATTCCTTACCCTGTGCCATCGGGGATTCTTCAGTTTTGTTCATGAAAATGTCTACTTCCTTTAATTTTACAAAATACATTAATTAAGTAATACAAATATTACAACAGGTGTTTCAGAGTTGCAGTTGGAACTGCTTGACCACTTCCTACTCATTTTAAACCTATATACCATAAATAACAGTTTTGTTTAGAACAGATGAAAACATTTGAAACCAAATAAGTTACTTGTTTTTATATTTGTCTAAAGACCCTTTGGCATTATATCTACTTAATTTAAATGAGCTAATCTTATGAAGAGTTAAGAGATCAACTGCAACAACAAACTATGGCATTACCAATGCAAGGGCATGTGCCAGAAGGTACTGAATATTTGTTTGGTTGTTTTTTACTAAAACATATTGCCAGTGTAACATTGTTTGCTTTGTTTGTCAGTGTTTGAGTAGAAATAAAGAAGTACCTGTACTGAGATTTTAAATTATGGATTACAAAATGTTTTTTTTATTTTTTTATTATTATTCAGATTGTCAGAGGAGAATTTTTGAATTTATTTATTTATTTTTTTTTTGCCAACAGCTGCTCCACATAAGAATAAATTGAGGAAAAATGTCAGATGTTTGGGAAGAGTGTATGGACCATGGAGTGGCTGCTGCTAGAAAAGCTGGAGAAGTGAGTGAAAAACTTTCCTTTTTGTGCTTCCATTTCATGCCTGGTTTTAAGCAAGCTTTATATTCAAACAACAGTTTTTAATAAAGATAGCATACCGATATAATTAAAGATTAACCTTTATAAAATACACAGTTTGCTGGAAGCCAGCCTTTGTTTTTATTACTGGTATTTTAAAATATAATATTTACAATACAAAAACACTGTACTGTATTTATAGTTCTTAGTTTGCTCCCAATAAAGTTGTCAGTAACCTTGTGTTTAATATATTCCTCTGTAGGTGGTTCGAGAAGCTTTAAAAAATGAAGGCTGTATGTCCGTAATGCTGAAAAGTTCTCCAGCTGATCTGGTAACAGAGACTGATCAGAAGGTGGAGTCGATGATTATATCTTCAATCAAAGAGAAATTTCCAACTCACAGGTAACTCACAGGTAACTGTGTTCAGAGTTATGAAAATCCTCATGACCAGAATCTAGGTCTTAAAGTGCGCTTGAAAATAAAAACTGATTTATATATATGCTTGACCTTGAGTACCCAAGATGTAACGTAGCATGCTGAATCATTGTAAAAAAGTTTGTGTTCTTATTTTGTATGTTCAGGTGATTATGAGAAATTGTGTTTTGTTATATTTTAGTTTTATTGGAGAGGAGTCTGTGGCAGCAGGAGAATCTAGCATACTAACAGACAACCCCACTTGGATTATCGACCCCATTGATGGAACAACCAACTTTGTGCACAGGTTTGAATTGAACCGCAACATTTGAAATACCAGGTTGAATTGTAAAGCTATTTTTATAGCTCAGGGTGCTTCAGTCACAGCCATTCTTATTTTCTGTAGGGTTTTTGCTCATTCTTTTCGAGTAAACATTCTACACATAATATAATACGATTAATCAGGTCCATTGATTTTCCTCTTGACACATGGATATGTGCTGTTGCTACTGATACTGTTACATTTAAAATACTGATGATACAGTGTGCCGTAACTTTAAAAATATATATGTTGTGTCACAGTTTGTAGTTAATTCAATGCTTTCCCATATAGATTATGTTGTGTGTGTGTGTGTGTGTGTATGAGTGATACAGTGTATCTAGAAAGTACTGCTGAAGCTTGAGGATTTACAGAAATATTCCTGTATTTTGCTTGACACAACCCAGAGAGAATGACCGGCAGCTCCATTCAGTGGTTTGATAAGATCCGAAATCTTAAAGGTCTTGTGTTCAAAATATGTTTTGTTATTGTCATTTTTTTCTTTTGTAGATTTCCATTTGTAGCCGTGTCTATTGGCTTTGCTGTCAAGAAAGAGGTACCTATACTGTTTCTAGAGGAACTAAATCCAACTTTAAGATGGGTGGTATATGTTTGCATTCCAGCTGTATAATACCGGAATGAATAGGTGGCATAATTGTTCTCGATTCTACCAAATAAAGACTGCAATACGGTGCAATACTAAGTCCCTGTATAAGTTTATTTTCCAGACTAGACCTATTGATCATTTGGACAGAGTTGATTTTCAATGATGTGTTGAGTTTGTGTGGGAAGGCGGTACCCCAGACTATGGAAATGTTATGTGAACCTGTTTATGCTCATCGAACCTGTTCCTTAGAAGTTGGTTGAGGATGAGGTCTTTAACAGTGGAGCTAGGAATAGTGATGAGGTTGTCTGTGCACCTTTGTGTCTTCGCTTTTTACAACTGCAATCACCAGCAGGAGTCTGTGAGATTGTTATTGTATCAAAGGTCGCAGGCCAGCAGCAGCTTGAATACAAAGCCACGGTTGCTGTAAGACAGGGCAGATGTGATGAAACACAAAAGGCAGAGAGTTTTGTTGGTTCCAGTCCAGTTTCACTGGTCCACTTGTCTGTGTATAACAAGTATTTTCTCTTGAAAGCAGAGTCCCAAACTAATTACCAAACCCTCCACCCTAAGGTTTTGCTCTATGACTTTTTGTTTCCAGTTAGAAATTATTCGTCAATTGTCAATTCTAAAACCACCTCACTTTAATAAGGGTAAATAATCCTTTTGTATTCTGTTTTAGCTAGAATTTGGAGTTGTTTACAGCTGCATGGAGGACAAAATGTACACTGCAAGAAAAGGGAGAGGAGCATTTTGCAACGGAGTGCAGCTAAAGGTCTCCGGACAAGAAGGTGACACAGCAAAACAATTAAAAAAATGAAGGAGAGGGAGAGGGAGACTTATCCACACCTCAAAACATGCTTGTATCTTGCACAGCACCCTATACTATGCATGTATATTTTTTAATCAAATATAGTAAATAACAATAATTCAAGTATAACTAGCCTTCAGTAGATAGAAAATATCTGATCCAATCCGTCTCTTCATATGGCAGTATGACATGTATCACATCGATATCAAGTTTACAACTACAGAGTTATATCTTTTTAGAGTATAATTATGTTTGACATTGTAGCGCTACAGATTACAAATAGCACTCCTCATATGCAACAGGGAATGCATGTCTCCTTATCCAATTGTGGTGTAATCTATTACCAGCAGAAGCACAGTTGCCAGTTACTTGGTGTGCCTGTCTGCATGTGCTCAAGTTTGTCCCACAGACAGTTTTACTTGTGCATACTGTAGGAGTAGTTCAAGGTTCTCTACTTTTCCCTGATAGTTTTGATCTTATTTCATATTTACAACTTGACATACTTACTTTGTTGGGCTCCTAACTAAGACCCTGTTCACACTATTGCGCCGGCCCAGGGCCGCCGCATATTTAGGTTTGTAACCCCATTCACACTTGCAGTTTAAGGCGCCTTTGCACATTCACAAATGTGACTGAAAAGAAGGCCTAAAATGTGGTGAATTGTTTTATTTGTATTTATTTATTTATTTATTTTTTAAACAAAGTTTGTGCTTGGAATGGAAGATCTACCAGGATATACAGTAATCCTTGATTTGTAGCAGATGTTTCTTACTAATATTTTCAGTCTTTTTATTTTATTTTTCTTTAGATATAACTAAATCACTTATAATTACTGAACTGGGTTCCAATCGAAACCCAGATACTGTGAGAAGGGTTCTTGCAAACATGGATCGGCTTTTGTGCGTTCCAGTTCACGGGTAAGCTTTCTCCATGCACACTTTTATTTATTTTTTGGGGTTTTTTTTGTATTTCTGTTAAGCCTTAGTATTAAATGGAAAATTATATATTTTTAATATTTTACTTTTAACAGTTATACAAGTAAAATGTCAGTTGCCCTGTTGCTGTGCTTTTGAATGGGATGGATTTTTTCACATAATGAATTTGTGTATGACAAATGTTTTATCATATTTAATACTGTACCAACTGTTTTATTGTAATATTAATGTATAAATATTACAATAAACCATAGACTTACGGAACCTGAAACCATAGACATACAGAAGATGGCATTAATACCTTAACTAATTACCAGCATATTTGCAGCTACCGTAAATGTTTTGATTTTATACAGAATCCGAGCAGTAGGCACAGCCGCAGTTAACATGTGCCTCGTGGCCACAGGCGGGGCAGATGCTTATTACGAAATTGGGATCCACTGCTGGGACATGGCAGCAGCTGCAGTCATAGTTACAGAAGCGGGAGGCGTTGTAATGGATGTAACTGGTAAGTGGCAGAATGTAGTCTGTTGACTATGTAGGTTATCATACCCGATGGCAAACTTTTTATGGCAACAAGATATGTTTTGAGAGTAGATTTTAATAACATTTCTCATAAAACCAGTGTTGTAACATTTGTCGCACATTTGTTTCGCAGGAGGACCGTTTGATTTAATGTCCCGAAGATTGATAACAGCAAGCAGCAGAGCCATTGGAGAAAGAATAGCGAAAGAGCTTCAGGCCTTTCCATGTGAAAGAGATGATGGAAAGAAAGAAGATCAATTATAGTGGATTATTTTAAGGTGTTTATATTGTAGGCTAAAAGTGTTTGTTGTATGTTATTGTATAATGAAAACCATGCATAATGATGACCATGCATTGTTTTTATTTTGAAAGTTTTACTGCAAAAATACTTTTTTACTAGATACAGACAAAAATAATATGTTTTAATAAATAAGTAATTTAAAGGATTTAAAAAAGAAAGTTTTGTTTGGAGAAACACAGTTTTAATAAGTTCCTAGACTAGTGTTACAATTGTATGTATTAAACTACTGCTAATTTTAGAAAATATGCATTCATTCTGAAATGACACAAATTGTAACTCGGCACAAATTCAAACAGGCAGACCCTTCCCTTTACATTCCTGTGAAAATCTGCAAGCCTTCATTGTATTTATTAAAATGTTTTTATGTAAACGTGAAATTAAATAGGTCATCATAAAGTCAGTTGAATGAGATGTTTTTTTTCACATAATGTATTTATATGTGTATGAAAAATATTTTATCATATTTAATATATATATATATATATATATATATATATATAGAGAGAGAGAGAGAGAGAGAGAGAGAGAGAGAGAGAGAGCCCCGTGAAATTATTTGTGTTTATTTGTTTTTCGTTTTAATTTTCCAAAATTGTTTTACATCATTTTATTATAGATACACATTAATAAAACAACTCAATTTTATTACATTAAAATATTGGCAATTACAAATACCCACCAGCACAAATAACACATTATTATTGATATAGGAAATACACTGTTCCAACATTTACAGTTGCAACGTTGTTTCCAACGGGATACAATTATTTCCAAAAATAAATGATCATGTACTCAAGACTGTAAGCATGTCTAATCATTTAACTGTAACACATGGGTGTCAAGCTCTTCAATTTGAATGTGCTCAGGACAGTGGTTCAATTAAATAAAAGGGAAGCCTAGAAGGTAAAATATGTGACTGTTTTACGGTTTTAAAAAATGAATACTTTTTTGGTGATACCTTTTTAAAAGGAGCCGCTAAAATATGTACGGACAATATATATATATATATATATATATATATATATATACTAGCTTTCAACACCAGAAAACACTTTAGGTGAGAAATGGAAATTAAAGGCAAAAACAAAACACAAAAACATTTGAATACATATGGGAATCCATTGCTTCCTTTGTGTGACTTCTTGTTTTTACCTCTGGTTTAGAGCACAAAGGGCAAACCACATTGACAATACTTTTCTCTTTAATAACAGGAGAAATAGCCCTTGAAATGATTTTGACACAATAGTTATATTTATTATGCTTTGTAGTTTCAATGATTCTAGAGTTATAAAACTCCATTGACACCAATTTAGTAAGCTTAATGTTACTGGCTAAAAACACCTTGTGCATGTAGGAATAATTAAAAGGACACATGGGGTGTTATTCACATAATATATTCAATTCCATTAAGGTGTTGTTTTTTAATTGCCAAAGTGCAATATAATTGAGGCTTTTAAGGTTGCTCAAATAAAAATATGCTTGATTACTCAGTATTAAATATAACACCTGTCTTTATGTTGTGAAGAACCAAGATATTTAGTTATTTTGAGTTTCAGGTCTAAATTGCACCATCCTTGAGATTATGCTGTACGATACGTTTGCATTGTTTCTTGATTTGGTACGAAGGACCTTCATAGAGAACACATTTCAATTACCATATAAAATATGTTCACATTATGACGGATGTTTGTTTAATTGTTTTTATGAATACAATGTACAGATCGCTGATTAATGCACGACCAGTGTATCCCTGCATTACAGGGGTCACATGAGCCATGGGCAAGTGCATTAAAACATCAGGTAAAATTTACAGGAATTATTGTGTTACCTCGATGTACGTTACCGGGGTAACCACCAAGACGTTTTCTTACCTTTCATTAGCACAACCTTTTTTTTTCATTTTGACTCTGGTAAAGTCCTTTTAACCTGCCTCAGCAATGTACATTGACTCTGTGTGGAACAGGTATTAGGACTCCTACTGAAATTTTAAACTCCCTTTCCTCTATATAAGTATCTATTTGAGGAGAATACTCAATGCAGGTAAATCTGTGATTTACGGTAATGGACTTTATGCTATGATGTGAATATTTTTTTTTATTTTTTGTTAGGCCTTTGTTAATACCCCTTTAAATCAGGCTGGAGAAAGCCTCAAGGCAAAATAACTTGTAAACACACAGTAACAGACATGTCAAGGTGCAGAAGAGAATTTCTTTAGTTTTGGTCAATGTCCAGCAGGTGGCAGCAAATAGCTTATTTATTTTAGCAGTGTTAAAGAAATGGCAAAACCAAACGTTTTGCTGAAGAATTGTATCCAGTTTGCATATTTAAAATGCTAAAGTTTACTAGACTTCACAGAAAATTGGTTATGTTTACGAACTGTTCTCCCTGCCACAGTTATCTGTTCTTGCTGTACAAAGCAATGCTGGATGTCTACCAGCAGAGTAAGTTGTCTCACAGATTTACAACTTGTGCTGTGGAATTACAAATGGATTCAAGACACTGTTTTTGTAAAGGCTCCACCCAGGATCTCCAACACCATCAGCAGTGAACTCTCTATTAGTCATCACCATCATGTCCCTTCATCGTGGCGTTTCTTAAGTTTTTCTCAAACATTGTAGTTAAGTGATGTGTCATTAGCAAGTTAAAAAAGTACGTGTAGTATAATAATCTGCGCTGATGCTGTCAGAGGTTCTAAAGAACTTGTATATGAAGAGAATGGATCTTTAGCCCACTACAGACACGGTGACAGTAATCTATGTGAATAATGTGCTTATGACAAAAGGTTCTTCTAGCTATTGCTACAATGTAAAGCCTACAACATGGACAAAAAAAAAAAAAAACATCAATACATCACTCCCAGGTGGGGTTGTGCATCAAGCTGTAAGGTCAATAGCTGAGCTTTTTCTCTGCTTGGAATATCCACATTGGACCTTTGTTGTCAAATTGGGGTGGAATAAATTACATTAACTGAAACCCAAAGCACAGGAAATCATTGAAGTTAAAGAAGCTATTGTGCACATTGATATTTGTATTCTTCTCTTTGAATTAGGTAATTAATTTATCCCTAAGAAGGGTCTAGTTCCTAATGTAGATACACCTAATAACACATGCAATTATAGTATACAATTAGACTGTTTAAAAACACATTTGTTAGAGAACGTTAGGTTACTTACCGTAACCCTAGTTCCCTGAAAGAGTAGACGACCACCAAAACATTACGTATTGGGGAATGCCTGCCTATTGGTAGGTATTTTCTGAGCTCTCTATACCAGAGCTGCCAATAGGCCCCTTCCTGTGATGACACTCTGTCCCACCTACAGTGGGGTTAAAACCGTCATTCCACGGAAGCCCTGTCTCTTTTTGCATCAAAGCCGTGAGGGCGACTGATGTGACCTCGCTGGTTGGTGCTCGTCTTCTCTTTCAGGGAACCAGGGTTACGGTAAGTAACCTAACATTCCCTTTCAATTCGAAGATGACCACCAAAACATTACGTATGGGAAATGTATACCAGAGCCATCGTGAGGGACAAGGAATGACAGCATACGAGGGACGCATCAGAACCGCTTAACCCTAGGTTAGCAGTGCGAGCGTGCAACCTCAAGGACCCTTGTGCCTATTGAAGGCAAAGAAGGATCTACTACATTCAAGCGGTAGAACCTGGAGAATGTATGTGGCATAGCCCAGCTAGCTGCCGTACATATATTGGACAGTGGATATATTCTGAAGAGGGCCCAAGATGTAGCCAACCCTCTACTAGAGTGCGCAGCTACTCTCCCAGGTGGGGGTAAGCCAGCACTGTCATACGCCTCAGAGACTGTATCCACAATCCAGTGGGACAGTCGCTGCTTCGAGAGGGGCTGTCCTAGAGTGTGTATCCCATGACAGACAAAGAGCTGGTCAGAATGATGCAGAGCTCTTGTTCTATCCACGTAACATCTCAGCGCCTGCACTGGGCAGAGGAAATTCAATCTCCTATCCTCTTCTGAAGCAAACTGAGGTGGATGGAAAGACTCCAGTTCCACAGATCACCTTGGGGAGGAAAGCAGGGTTTGTATGCAATGACACCCTGCTGCCATCGTCCCAAATACGCATAAAGGAGCTGTGCACTGACAGCGCCTGCAGCTCACTGACCCGCTTTGCGGAGGTGATAGCCAAGAGGAAGGCTGTCTTCATAGACAGAAGCTTCAACTCTATGCAGTTTACAGGCTCAAATGGGGCCTTCTTGAGAGCCTCCAGTACAACATCAATGCTCCATTTATTATTATTATTTGTTTATTTAGCAGACGCCTTTATCCAAGGCGACTTACAGAGACTAGGGTGTATGAACTATGCATCAGCTGCAGAATCAATTACAATTACATCACCCGAAAGACAGAGCACAAGGAGGTTAAGTGACTTGCTCAGGGTCACACAATGGGATTTGAACCGGGGACCTCCTGGTTACAAGCCCTTTTCTTTAACCACTGCACCACACAGCCTCCATTTGTGGAGATCTGCCCTCCTGTACCACCGAGTACCCTTCAAAAATGGGTCACTAGTATATGAGCGCCCGGGACACTGAGTCAATGGGGACATGGCATGAAGATATGGCTGCTCGGTACACTTTCAACGTAGAGGTGGATCGACCTGCCTCAAACAGATCTTGCAGAAACTGCAAATAGTTGCTACAGGGCAATAATTGGGGTCAGGACCTCCAGCCATGCACCAATTTTGAAAATACTTCCACTTATGGCGTGTAACGCCCCTGTGGAGGAGGCCCTAGTGTTCTGCAGTGTACTGACAACTGCATCTGAGAGCCCTAAGGCGGACAGATGGTCCCGTTCAGTGGCCAGACCCACACCTGGAGTCTGCACGGTCCTGGGTGCCAGAGGCTGCCTTGCGTCTGACTCAGGAGATCTATGCGCAGCAGGATTTCCCAGGGCTGGCCTTGCAGCATCTGGTAGAGGTTTGAAAACCTGAATCTCCTCGGCCATCTAGGGGCCACCAGGAGAACTGTTGCCTTGTCTCTCCTGACTTTCTCGAAGAAGGCAGGGAGCAGCGGTATTGGCAGGAAAGCATACAAAATGCTTTGGGCCACTCGTGGGCTGCTCTCAGCTCCCACACATTTACGTGCAGGGATGTCCAGCGATCCGACCAGGATCCGCAAACTCCACTGCCTGCCCAGACCGCTCCCCAACCAGAGTTGGATTTGTCTGTCATCACCAACTGATGGTTGTGTATCACTCCCATCCTTACGCCTGTGCTCAGGTGAGAGGCTTGCTTCTACAAACGTAGAGCTTCCCAGCATAGGTGAGACACAGTCAGCTGACGGTGTCTGTCGCGCTTGGGGTGTAGCCGAAAGGCACTGAGCCACACTTGGATCTTGCGCATGTGGAGTAACCCTAGTTGGGTGGTTGATGAAGCTGCGGCCATCAGACCCAATAGTTTAACACAATACCAATTATACTGTGGACCCTTGTTGAACAGGGCCAGACAGTTGCGAATGGCAGCTACTCTGTCGTCCGACTCTCATTGTAAGGGAATCCAGCCGGAGACCCAAGTAGACCATAATTGGCTCTGGCATCGTTGAGGGTGAGACCCAGCTTCAACAGATGCTTTGTCACAATCGCTGTGTGGGCCACTGCTCCTTCCTGCGACTGGGACAGATCAATCAATCAATCTTTATTTTATATAGCGCCTTTCATAGTGGACCACCATCACAAAGCGCTTTAACTTCAATCAGTCGTCCAGGTAGTTCATCACCTTGATCCCTTGCAGTCGCAAGGGAGCTAGGATGGCATCCATGCACTTTGAAAATGTGTGGGGGGCTAAGGAGAGGCCGAATGGCAACACAGAGAACTCAAAGATGCTCCCCTGAAAGGCGAAGTGGAGATACTTCCTGTGTGCTGGACGAATAGGGGCGTGGAATACGCGTCCTTTTGGTCCACTGTGATAAACCATTCGCCCGGCCGGACAGCCTGGTGAGTAAGGCGGACACCAGCGTCTCGTTCTCTCCCGTACAGGAGAGGAGCATTGAGGCTACCTGCCGAGACGCCTTGCGTTCTTGGTTAGAGTGTTGCAGCAATTCCTCAATCACTGATCCAAAGGAATGGTCAGGGGAAGTAGGGGTTGCTTCTGAAGAAAGGAGCCACCTTCCCATGAGGCCGTGATCGAAATCGCATCATGGTCCTCCTCAGCAATGCTGACATCCAATTTTGTAACATCCAGGGCGACCATCGGTGCAGGCGGGGTCAGCTCCCGGGCCGGCGTTATCGGCTGAGTTGGGGCCAGAGCAAGGGCTTGAGCCTGCTGCCTGGCCAGGGGCTCCCAACACCGTGTATGGCTCAGCCCTGCTAGCAGGGTACGTTGTGCAGGATGTGCAAGCGTGGACTTTAGCCATGCTTGATATCTGCATAGCCCCAAGGGTGTTGTTTAAACACCGGAGAGTGTAGACCTGTGTATTGAAGCACTCAGGCACCAAGGGTGCAGAAGCACCGAGGACACTGAGTGAGGTAGAATACAGTACTGGTGCACCAAAGAATCGGGGCACCGAGTGCAGGTGTTATTGACATGCTGTGGTGCTAAGCACCGAGGCATGGAGCATCTAAGCACCGAGGGTGCCGAAGCACCGAGAGGCACCTAGCCTCAACCTCGTGTAGTCAACACAACCCGGGGTAGCGCATAGCATACACCAGGGTGAATACACAGGCTCGAGTGGCTGCGGTAGGCAATTAGGAGAGCAGTACAGGGGAGCACACAGTGCAGCGCGGCGATAACCTGGTTCTGGACCGCGTGCAGTTAGGCAGTAAAAGAAAACACACACACACACACAACAGTAAAGCTGTGCGGTTAAAATAGCAGTCACCACGGCAATGCGGGTCGCTGATTTTTTATTTATTTTTTTGTAACCAGCGCACTGAGTAGGCGGGCTGAAACAAGCCGGCAGATGCAAATCAACAGCGTGGCGCAGCAGAGCTGGGTCCTTGTGGAGAAACCGTGTGTGACAAGGATGACAGAGGTTTGAGACTCAGAGACAGTTTAAAGTTCAAAATAAAGCTTTTTAATAAACAAAAAATATCAAATAAACAGGCACGAGGGCCAAACAAAAAGGTTTCAAAACACAAAATAGACACAAAACAAAACTTACAAATAAAGCTTCCAGGCTGGGCAACGCCTTCACTGGATTCAAAATGAAAAACAGCACACACAGAAAAGCACTGGCTCTTTCTCCTTCCAGAACTCTCTCCTTAGCCAGGGCCTCTCCCCTGGCTTTTATCCCCCAATTAATCAATAATTGCTGATTATTCAATTAGGGCTCCAGCCACATTCTCACATGTTTTCTTGGCAGGGAGGAATTTAACCCCCTCCCTGCCAGTCCCAACCACGTTCATAAAGACGGGTCAGTCCCCCGTCGCACCGTACTTCTTTTTTTTTTGTTTTGTTTCAAACTGCAAGGCAGTAAAGAAAAAATACATACACCCACACACAACAAGAAGCTGTGAGGGTAAAATAACAGTCACCACGGTAACACAGGTAACTGTTTTTTTTGTTTTTTTAACAGCACGCAGAGTAGGCGGCTGAAACAACCTGGCGGATTCCACTGAACAGTGGGGCGCAGCAGAGCTGGGTCTTTTAAACTGCAAGGCAGTGAAAGAACACCACACATACTGTACACGCACACAACAGCAAAGCTGTGAGGGTAAATACAACAGACACCATGGCAACACGGGTGAACTGAATTTTTTAAGCGCACTGAGAGGGCAGGCCGAGACAATCCAGCGGAGTCAACTCCACAGTGGGGCGCGGCAGAGGGGTACGATGGAGGATCATGTGTCTCTTTTTTTTCCCAATTGCAATAGCAGAGGAAAACACAAAACAGTGAGCGCTGTAAAGTTAGAAAAGCAGACTACAATCACAAAGCAATGTAGGCTGTTGAAAAGAAAAAGAGTAAACACAGCGCACTTGTGCAGCGTTTATAGCTGAGTTCACAGAAGCGGAGTTTCTGATTCTAGGGAAGTGGCAAGCCTGCTTCCAGCAATGAAATTGCAGGGGAACTCCAGAGAAATCGAGAGAGAGCTGTTTCACACAGTCTCGATCAGAGTAACTGGACAAGGCAGAGTGGAGCACCGCCTACAGGCAGAGGGCATCGAGGCACCGCGTCCACCGAGCTCCCGAGGGCGCTATGCGCACCGAGGTACTAGACACCTGCGTACCGAGTGCACCGAGCACTGCGTGCACCGAGGCACCAAAGTACCACAGGCTGAGCGTGCATCGAGGTACCGAAGTACCTGGGGGCAGCTAATGCAGCAGTGCCTGCTCTAACCGTGTCGTAGCACACACCTGGTCAGTGCACAGCATGCTCCAGGGGACACATAGGCCGAAGCCGCGGCGGTCGAATCTGTGGACGGAGTACAACACAATAATACAATAACAACAATATTACTGGGGAGCACACTGTTGTTGTTGTTGATTTTTTGGAGGCCTGACACACCGAGATGGGAGGGCCGAGGCAGCCGGTGAGGTGTACGCTACAGCGGGTAGTAAAAATATGGCCCGTGGAGGACAAGGCCTGCTATTTTTTTTCAGGTTGCTGAAGTAGAAAGAAGAAAAAGGCTGAATAAGGAGTCACTGATTCCATGAAAGTGGTAAGCCAGCTTTCAGCCTGAAAGGCAAGGGAACTGCTGTTGACTCAAAAGCTATTTTTCACAATACGCTCACATGCCAACACAGAGGGTCTTACCTTACCGTCTTGAGAGGCAAAAAGAGACAGGGCTTCCATGGAATGACGGTTTTAATCCCTCTGTAGGTGGGACAGAGGGCGTCCCATACATAATGTTTTGGTGGTTGTCATCGAATTGAAAGGGAACCACTTACACATCTTACCAACCAGAAATTATAATGCATTGATCATTACTAAAAAAAAAAAAGTTGAATGCAAAATCCATACTCTGGACAAATGTATATGTTAATTCACTGTAACCCATTGTAAGTAGCCTTTTAACTATAGGAGGCTGTGTGGTCCAGTGGTTAAAGAAAAGGGCTTGTAACCAGGAGGTCCCCGGTTCAAATCTCACCTCACTCACTGACTCATTGTGTGACCCTGAACAAGTCACTTAACCTCCTTGTGCTCCGTCTTTCGGGTGAGACGTAATTGTAAGTGACTCACACACCCTAGTCTCTGTAAGTCGCCTTGGATAAAAGCGTCTGCTAAATAAACAAATAATAATAATAATAACTAGCCTAAACTGCAGCTGCAGCAAACATGCTTGTGCTCTAGTTTGTGTTACCTGCAACAGATAAGCTGCCCCTTGGGATCTGAAAAGGGTACCGATATTATGCAGGCGGCTTTACATCTGTCTACACTGTATTTATTGTACACATTAGAAGTTTACATTTATCTAATAATGCTATTCTTGGGTATTACCTTACATTAAAAACAACTGTTATTAGGTATATAACTTATAATATAATATATAATATTTTAATAAGAAGGAAAACATTTGCCGTGTCAAAGGCCTCAGAATTAAAACAAAAACAAAATTGGTCAAATTCAATTAAGCAATTGAGAGCATATATATTTATTACAAACACATATCAATGAATATAATGTTCTATATAATAACTGAACTAGAAAAAATAAAACGTGTCATTATCTCCAGTTGCTGAACTGCTGTTCAGTCAGAAATCTCATGCGATTATTTATTAAAATAGACTAGACAACGCAACTACGATGTACATGATTTATACTACATTCTTTGGCCTCTGGCCTCGCCTTTTGAGGGATAGCTGCCCTTAGGTAGACGAAGCCAAAAAGCATGTGGAGGCTGGGGAGGAGGAGGGGAACTCTGGCGCACAGCGGGGATGTAGTGGATTGAGATAAGATATAAATTATTTCCTTGCTGATCACTGGCCATATTGTTTAGCGAGGGACAAATAGGAAACTAGCTATTAAACTGACGAGTTAGTCTGGTGTTGGTAGCTCTTAAAATATGCTTGATATTTATGTGATTTGATCTAAGGGTAAAGTGAGTTCCCTGTCAGAACCATCGCTTTGCTTAATTTCACTTGAATTATCTGCTGTACATGGTTCACTCACTCCAGCGAATGTATAGCTCATTAAAACTTTGCTGGGCTGCTTTAGTTGTAGTTAACAAATTCAATAGGCTAGAAATATGCAACATGTATTTTATTTTAAAACATCATATCTAGTACTACACTAGTCGAAAGTTATCAGTTTGCTTTCCTTGGCTTCCAGGGAATCTGGTACTGTTGTACTTCCTAGGACATTTTACCAGTGTCTTGGAGGTCAAAGCATCTAATCCAATGTCATCATGTTAAGTTGCCTAATTTTACAGATAATTTTCAGACATATATTTAAGGTAAGCTCTGGGTGAATTATGTTTGAATAACATGAATTTCCTTTTAGTATCAAAGTATTATTAGAAATCTTGTGTTATTTTTTTTCTTAATTTAAAAACAATTTTCATAAATCTGAAATGATCCTGTCAAGATGTGAACCAAAAAGTCCTTCCTTCCTTCTACAGAGAGCCTTTATAAAAGATGCAATGCAGTACCTGGCCTTTGACAGTTCGGCTGTTTTAATCAAGCCAGCAAGCTTTACAGAAAGTTGTAGCTTGAATCAATCTAAGGGGGATTTATGCCTCTGAACCATATTTAATAAGAAGAACTAAACAAACATACATGGATTTGGATGCAATGCAATGGTATTGTATGCTAGTGGTTTTGTCCTGATAGCTTTCTATTCCAGCCACGTGGTTCTCTCTGAAACCCCTTCATTTTTATATATTTAAAAGGCATTGCAGGGGGCTTTTCATAATAATGCTACCTGGAAAGAAAGGCAGCACCAGCCTTACTGACCCATGTTTAAATTAACTGGCTTTTTAAGTCTTAAATGCTTTCCAATCCAATGACAAACACCAGAGGAATGTGAATAGAGTTCTGTCTGGGTTGTAAAAGAACATCTTTGGATAAGAATCAAGCCAATTGGCAGGAGGCTAAAAGATGAGACTTTCTTCACACATTATGCTAGAATTATGTTAATGTTTTCTACTGAAATATTTAACAATGTTTCATTTTTTTCAAAGTCTGTTTTTGTGGCTACAATTGAGTTTGATGTTATGAAACATATGTATCTATTTTAATGTTTTTTTTTTTTTTTTTTTTTTTAAATATATTACCACGCTAGAGTTTTCACAAGTTAAGGTTTCAGTATTAAAATCTGCCCCAATTTAGATAAATAAAACAGACCCCATAGACTGTTGTTAAAGAACCTCTTAATATAGAGTACTTTAACATGGTAAAAGCAAGGTAAAGTATAGTGAAAGCAAGGTAAAGCATAGTGAAAGCAAGGTAAAGTATAGTGAAAGCAAGGTAAAGCATAGTGAAAGCAAGGTAAAGCATAGTGAAAGCAAGGTAAAGTATAGTGAAAGCAAGGTAAAGCATAGTGAAAGCAAGGTAAAGCATAGTGAAAGCAAGGTAAAGTATAGTGAAAGCAAGGTAAAGCATAGTGAAAGCAAGGTAAAGTATAGTGAAAGCAAGGTAAAGTATAGTGAAAGCAAGGTAAAGCATAGTGAAAGCAAGGTAAAGCATAGTGAAAGCAAGGTAAAGCATAGTGAAAGCAAGGTAAAGTATAGTGAAAGCAAGGTAAAGTATAGTGAAAGCAAGGTAAAGCATAGTGAAAGCAAGGTAAGGTATAGTGAAAGCAAGGTAAAGCATAGTGAAAGCAAGGTAAAATGTGTCAGCATTTTAAAAATATCAATATAAACTTTCCCTTGTTCCTATTTTTTGGAAACAATCACCTACTGTACCTCAATATTGCAACAGATAACAATAGTCTCTGTACAAAAAGATGCAAAACATTATTGGATCCTTTTAGAAGGAATATATTTTAAAATTATTTATTGTTGCAAATTCTCACTGTTGGTGCCAGTTTTTTTTTTTTTTTTTTTTTAATTTAGATGGGTGTAAAAACATATTTCAGCCAGGCAAGTGTCAGTAACCCCTGTGGAGCACTCAATATCCTTTAAAACCTGTGAAAGTAATCAGGAATCGTGAGGACCAGTTCAATGTGATTACTCTTTATTCTAGAGAACTGACTTTGCAGCAATCAGTAAACCAGTTACAGTAAATCAGTGCTGGCCTGGTTTTCGACGGTGGCCCTTCACCTTTTTGATTGGTTCAGGAGTTCATACTTTTTGTTCAACCCCAGTAATAATATACAGCACCAAGACTTTAGTATGTGCACAAAATGCATTCACACTGCAGTTTCAACATTCCTGGGACACATTATGAATCTTATTATTATTATTATCATTTAGTTCTTAGCAGACACCCTTATCCAGGGCGACTTACAATTGTTACAAGATATCACATTATTTTTGCATACAATTACCCATTTATACTGTTGGGTTTTTACTGGAGCAATCTAGGTAAAGTACCTTGTTCAAGGGTACAGCAGCAGTGTCCCCCAACGGGGATTGAACCCACGCCCCTCCGGTCAAGAGTCCAGAGCCCTAACCACGACTCCACACTGCTGCCCAATGCAAGATTATAGTTGTTTTACCTACATCATCATCATCATCATATTTAGCATAAAAGCCATGAAATCACAAACACATGACTCGGATAGCAATTTCATTCTGGGGTATACATTTAAACATATCACCTTTGGTTTATACATTCTGGCCCTGCCATGTAACCCAGCACTTGGTGAAGTAGGTTGATTAATCCTCTCTCTAATTTCTCTAGTCACCCATTCATCTTTTCTCCGCTCTGTGGAACTCACTCCATTCTTTATTCTCAACTCAGAACAGAACTTCCTGTTTTTAGGAGTGCAAGTTTAGTGAGAATGAAATGCATTGTTATTTCCCCCCTCCAATCTCCTCTTCTCTAGGCAGCTGTTCCTCTTGCATTTCAAATGATTTTTTATTTAAGGTATATTAAACTGTACCTGTGTGTATATAGTGGCTACAAATATTGCTTCGTGGACATGGGTTATGCTATGCTTGACTGTTGGAAGGCCTATGCATTAATTATTCCACTAGAGGTCACTGTTATACTTTTTTCAAACAAGGTCATTACTGGCATTCTGTACATTTAAAACCAGTAGAAACACAAATATTACCTGCTGTGGAACATTTCCATAGTGTCATGTTAAATGTTTCTTATTTTCAGCTGTTTAACACCAGAAGTAAGTAGAACATGGTTTTATGGAAAGAAATGTGAAACTAATCTAATTTCCACACTTAGATAAAGCACTCATGAAGCGTCAGCCAGAGAAATCCATGCTGCTGCTGAAGCTTTAAATGCCAATGTGTTTGATTACAGTGTGAAGGTGACCTCCAAATACAGATCCTTAATAGAAAGGGTATCCAGTAAAACAGTATTGTTGACATATTTTTGACCACAAATTGCTGCACTGAAACTGAAATAATGAATGTTTTTCAATTAGTACTAACCTAAAGGTATAGTGGCCAATACAATTTCATTATGAAGATTACTGCAATTGAGTTTTAAATCAGAGTTCGAATGTGTCATTCATCTGCTGCAAAAGCAATACTGTGGGAGCTTATGTTCCTGTAAAGTACCTTTGGAAAATGTGAACGGACGAGAATCTACACACACCACATAAAAGAATGTAGTAAGCAAGCCGATATGAAAGAATGCAATATTATATACTGGGGCTAACTGAGCTTTCTTTAAAAAAGTATAATTACAAACAACATTCGAAAATGAAAAAAAAAAAAACTTCAGTGTTTCACAATTAAGTTCAATTTACAAATATATGATTCCTTTGTAATACACTTATTGGCAGTCAAACTTTCCTCCCTCATTCAAGCTCATGCTTACGAGAGCATGGTCTGCTTCTGCTATCACTTAAAACAGCAGGCTGCCAAATGTATTCCTTCAAAGTCTGTTACAGCACAGCAAATAAAACAAAAACGAGAATGGCCTTTTTTCAGATTTATTTTGTTACGCACCTTTAAGGCTGATATTTTCAAATTGATAACAACCTTATCAAATACAAACACATACAAGCTATTTTTACCTTTAAGAATATTTTTGAAATCAACTATAATCTAAATTAATATTACTTCTCCAGAATAACTAATGCAAATTACCTGGGGGCTGTTGATTGCTGACCGTTATTGAAATGTTCTGTTTTTAATTGGACTACAAGTGTATTCTTACCCATTTTTGACCATTTATTTTTAGATTACTCTTAAATTAACCATTATTTCCCCTATTTACAGAGCACAGGGTGGCTATTTTTTAATCAGTTGTATTCAGCTAATGCAGCTTTTTTTAGCTTTGGTAGATGAATGAATAGCTTGAAACACTTCCATGAGGCCAGTCTTATCCTTTATTGGGTATGAATTAAAAGGAAGCATGGCGAATTTCACCAATGTGACATTTAATGAACTGTATCATCTGCTAATGACTGTTCAGAGTGATTAGGCTTTGGATATCTCAAAGAAGGGAAGCAATAAGATCCATAATGATTTAGAAGTCTTTAAAAGGCCCAGGGGTGGCTTAACTGAAGAGCAGCACAATGAAACCCGCTGAGAGGTGCTGTTTGAAACTGAGGTAGAGTGCTCCTCCTTTTCTCATGCAGTGGAATCAGAATCCCATTCGGATGGAACACAAGTACTCGGCACTTTGTGTTTGAAAGAATGGAAACTGTTGGTAGTGGCACCACTGAATTTATGTTTAGCATGAGTAAAATTAAGGGCAACTGCCAGAACGCAAACAGACATACAGTATAATTTATTGTTAGTGCACTGTGTGTAGATTTTAAAATAAAAAGGCAAATACTATCAAATACTGAGAAAAACAATCTCACATGCATGCTTGTTTAATTGTTTCAACTTATATTCTGTTTGTTTACCAGTGCCATGTTGTTTTCTTTTATTCCACCCATGTCAATCGGGACCAGCTCATCTAAATGATGCAAGCGATAACAGAAACTCACACCTAAATAAGAACAGACCTTACAATTAGAATATCATAAAAGAGTGTGCAATTAAATGGTGTCACAAATACAGTATGAATAAACAACAGACATTAATTTACATTCATAAATTCATATTTAAATTAATAGCCATACAGACTATAACCTGCACTATCTTCTAAAATGGCATTTAAATGGCAATTAGCGATGTGCCAGTGGACAGTATAATCCAGTGTAGGAATAGATGTGGTGACTTGATTTTCCACTCTTGCACAAGAGGTGAACAAGATCAATTCTGAAAAAAAAGTTGCAACTGCCTACTTATATTTGGGTATAGTTACATGTCTAAATGTATACATTTTTAATTAGCTTTCTGATGTATCTTACAAGTGGGATGAGTTACATTTTCATGTTTCTTTAATGAATTAATTTACTAAAAACTTACCTTACACTCATTAGCTGTAATACCAGTATCTTCATTCCATTTATAGCTCCCTAGTTAATGTACTTGAAAACTTTTAATGAGTTCTGCTTGTGTAATAGATGCATTTCAGAAACTGCCTTTCTCATTACACATAAAGAGGAATTTTTCAGCTCTGCTAGAATGATTACAATGATCTGGCATCGCCTAGCCTATTTATACAGTCATGTTTTATCTGTTATTGCAGTGCATGCTTATTATAATGCCACAGAAGGGAGTCATATACACTTAGAGTGTTATTTTCAAAGGAACAAAGTAATTTTTCTGTTTTCAAAAAATGGTATGTTGTAAGTTTACGCGATGGTTTTCTGTGTAAATGTATGCTACATTAGAAGAGGCGGGCTGCAACGGCTTTGGTCTGTTATTTGCTCTACTGTGAACACATTGGTCCCTGAGCCGGCTCACGTAGGCCACGTACACTAGTGGGCAATGTCCCCATTGTCAGTGACAAACAGGCACAGACAACAGCAACAGGAAGTTTGGATTGTTACTCAGACAACAGAACCAAAACATATATTTGACAAAATGCTGAGAGAGACAGGAGCAGAGGATTCCAAAATACAAACAGACTTTTATATTTGTGTTGTAATGTGAGAGGACATTTAAACATGTATAATTTATGTGGGATAAATGTGAAACAAGCCTGGTTGCCACAAGACTCTGTTGTCAGAAATATTATTTTTCACACATATCTACAAAGGCTGTGATCGCATCTTTATATGCATCATTATGAGGAAATGTTTGTTTTGTGGCTACCTCGCTCAGTCTTGAGTTAAATAAATCATTTCAGTAAAGTCGGTAAGAAAATAAAAGGTTTCCTATAGGTAAGGCGAATACAGTCCTTTTTTTAAAAGTAACTTGCTATTAAACCTGAACATTGCACTTGTTTATGTACATCATGGCACTAACAATTATACAATTTAAAAAATAAAGCAGCACGCTTGTGGAAGTTTAATCAATTTCAATATATAGGCTTCGTTTTTCAAAGTGTATCATCATAAGTGCTGTGATGTGAATATATGTATATATAAAAAGTACTAGCTTCAGGCCCAAAAGCACTTTACTTTTAAACAAAGGACCGTTTTCACCCCGAGAAGTACATCTTTTTATTTATGAAAGGCTTGATTTTTTAAATTGTGTCATTGATAGTACGCGTTTGTTGAATCACAAAAATAAGTATTTTTCATGGGTAAGAAAATAAACTGGAGTTATTGTTTATATTTACATATAAGAAGAGTTGTTAGACTGATGTTTCAGTGTATACAATAACACATGTTTCTTTAAATTTTCACCTACCCAGGGGTGCAAATCATTTTGAAAACTGGTGCTAAACTGTTTTGAAAGTTTAGCACCAGAGAGCCTGCTGGCACAAAATTATCAAACCCTGCCCAAATTAAACATGCCTACTGGCGGCAGAATTTAATGTTGTTGCCGCTATATGAGGTACCCTGGCGCTGGAATCTAGTGCTGTAGCACCAGATTTGCAGGCGTACTACCCCTGAAGAAGAAACAGGTATTATTTACATATCAGAGGAGTCTGCCAAGTAGGCAGTACTGATATGGACGTTTTCAATGCTTCACTCCATTTTTGATGGCAAAATGAAATCTTAATTAGCATGTAACGGCCACTTTGAAGTAGAAACACACAAGTGACACAAATGACAGGCTTGTCATTGATTTAAACACTTTCGCCTCTGTATTTTGGGGAGGGAAATATTTTCAGGCAAGGGGTGATCGATATGATGTAATTAGGCACTCACGACAGTTCAGGAGCTATGTGCGTGCATATGGAGCCAAAACCAGCTCAAGTATAAACAGGTGGCTGAAATCATAAGAATCTCTTTATATGATCGACCCTAAGCCAGCTCAGGTCTGAGTTGTAAGTGTAAACACCCTTGACCAATGTGAGCTGTGGCCGGGATCCATGAAAAGTGTCTATCAATAAACTATAAATACCAAAATAAAATGTTGACTTACGGTAATAAATAAGTGGCAGAGTGGCACCTACAAGAAAAACCATTACTGGAGCGATGCTGTGGTGCACTCTGGCACCACTACACACCTGTTTGACACAGGTATTCAATAGTGACCGACAAGCTGTATCACTTTATTTATTAAGTATCATATATGTATGTATTACTTTCTTCAAACAAGCCTCAGATTTCGTTTGTTTCCCAACCACTGAATTTTCTGCAGTTGACTGCACTCACATGGTCTTCATACCAAACTAAAGTTATGTATTGAAATAGGAAAAAAGTTACACTCCATTAATGTGCAAATGATCTATGATGCAGAGAATTTCATTACCAACATTTTAGCAAACTACCATGGGTCATGCCATGATTTGTTCACACTGCAACACAGTGGTCTTGCGAGGCATTTGGCTTCTTGACAAGTGTAAAACATAACAATGTATCTCTTTTGTTTTTTAGAGCTTAAAGTACCGTAATGCCATTTGAGAGGGTGCTACTTTTTGGAGTGCAGAATAATAACTGAAAGTAATGCACCAGTTTGTAGCTCTCAATCACAATAATGTAGTAGGCTACTGTAAACTTTAGTGATACCTGTGTCATCTTGTTGTATGCTCCTATTTGTTTCTGTTTTGTTATCAGTGATAACCTGTGTGTCAATAAATACACTTCATACCTTATAATTACTAAGCTTTTACATTTTGTTTCTGCAGTTATTATTTTTTTGGAATGTCCGTGCATATTAAACCCAACACAAATTTGGCATATGCTTATAATAACATGAATCAGTTTGGAATGAATTACTGATGAGCTCATATCATCTTTATATAAAAGAAACTGTACTAAGTGTATCTAGCCACAGCATAGACTTGCATGTGTTGCCTATTTTGGTACTCAGGCTTCTTCTGTGAGCAGGTCAGTCTGCTTTTAAATGAGCAAGAAAGTTTTTAAATGTTCTGTAAGTTTTAATGGCATGAAATGATCACAGTTTTGTGAGCTTACTTCAATAGGTGCCACCTTCATTCTTCAAATTCATTATTATATTTAATTAAAATATATCGGTACATCTCGGGCTATAGCATATCATGATATACAATACTGAACAATAGATTTGAGTAGGTGTAAGCCCTAGCCTACTGCAATCTGATGCCAGTTATAAAACAATCAATGGTGGGTGAAGGTATGTAAAAATACAAACAGCAACACAAATACATTCTATTGTTAAGCATATTGCGTATCATTTAAAACTATTTACCAAACATTGATATTCACACAATACCAAATATTTTATGATGGAAATAAACTTTGATCTAAATTTTGACTTAGATTTGGATATTTTAATACAGGAGTCTCAAAATAACTTTACAAAACCCATACTCTGTGCTGGCTTCTATGTAATGCATTACCATACAGTACCTCCCAATGAATCAGGGTAGTTGCTGTTTATTGCTGTTGATATCTTACTTATAGCTAATGTAATAATTTGTGGCATTAATAAGATATTTAATGGAAAAATCTGACTTACAGTATTACTATATGCAGTGTGCACTGGAAAGATAACAAACGTGCCCAATCACACTGAATTTCATGGTTTTTCATGACATATCCTCTATCTAGCTTCTAGAGAGTTTTATAACTTTTGTAGTGTTGCATGCTATCTTTAGTTTCAGAAACAGTGCCTATCACTTGCAAAATAAGTAAATAATATTTTAATATATTTCTAAAATATGTTATTATACTGTTATAAGGGTTTTAGTTACTGTTGCCAATGCTTTCTCAGGCATATCTCCTAAGAAAGACCAGCAAATGTGAAATTACATTTAGCAGCCGTATCTCTTAAACATGCACACACCTCTAGATAACTGATTTAGCTGGGTTATATCTTCAGAATACAGCCTTTTTTTTCAGAACATAGCCACAGTCATTTTTAAATAACTTTTTTCAATTTTCACAATCTAAATAGTGGCAGTATTTAAAAAAAAAAAAACGTTTTAAACAGGGACAGGTGGCCAGGAACTCTTAACTGGGAATCAATCAATTCTATGTCCACATAAAACCACATTTTGCTGTTTTATTTTTGAGTCATTCATAATACCCTTACTACTTTATTAGCAGTCTTTTCATCTCTAGAGATTCACCTTGAAGGCAACTATGTTTACATGAATCATTCCTGAGGCTTTGTCCTAAAGCACTTTAGTTGTAAGATAAAAAATGTATCCTTATTAATTTCATTCCAAGGATACAGATACAGTACATACAGTATTTAAAAGAATATTTTTTTTCTTGAACAAAACCAAAACATATCAGTAAACATAAAAATGTTTTACAAAAAAAATAAAAAATTGGTATGATATATTGCGAGGTTAAAACAGTTGGTAGTGAAATGGTTCATTTGTACTGGATCTATAATGGAACTTTTTTAGAAAATTTGAGATTTGTTGCCTTGACACTGGCGATGGCAGCTTTATAAAATAACAGGCATGGAAGGGTTTGTTTTTCTTGTTCAATAACCACAATCAAACGTGACTGAGAGAACCACAGAATCAGCTGTATACAGAGTATGAAGGCAATACTCACTCAAAGCATTAAGTCTTAATCATCTCGAAAGCAGCCATTTTAGGTCACAGATTAAAGTGAAGGGTGATCAGTTGTGCTTGAAAAGCTCTGTAACCCTGAACATGTGAAGTTGCAAGCCGAAATGGATTTGAGACACTAGCAGTAATCGTAGAAGCGCTCTAGCACATTCACGCAAGCTTCCCTCTCAGGGATGCTTTATAATGAGTTTTAGGATTATTTACATAATGAGTATAAGGATGTAGCTGGATTTAAACAGAGCATTAATTAATTGAATTCTGAAAGCCACTTTGTGTATCGACCTATCCCATGGAGACTGTAAGAGGTGTATGATAAAATGATGTTAGTGATATGTAATGTCATCAGATCTGGCATCTTGGGAATATCTTTGATTAGAGTTTCTAAAGGTACACATCTCTGTACAATAGGCAAGGACATAGCAGTTGCAGTAATTACATTATTGTTCAATAAAACATGCTCATAACTATTAATGTGCATTTTCTATTAGACCCTTGTTCAAAAGACACTATAGGCTCACATATAAAGCAGGGGACGAGATAAAAAAAACACACTGAATTACAAATACCCTAACAAATGCGGTACAGTACTTTTACATTTAATCTCACAATGGTGACTTTTCAGCGTAAAACCCTGAGAACGGCGCTTTGTGCCCCGTCCTTAAACTAAAATGTTCTTGGGTTTTCCACAAATAGCACAGCCACTTCAGAGTACGGTTAAAAGCAACTTGTGCAGTTTATTGATAATACGCCACACGGCATTTCCTTTCCACGGTAAGACGCCGCAAGCCTCTTTAACTCTGGAGCTCCGTAACCTTTTATAAACATTTAAAAGATACCAAACGAACAAATCATGGCTAACTGCTACAGGATCACAATCACCCTCTCCCTCCTGTGCTGCAAAGGACCTGTTAAATACATATAGCTCCGCCCTTACTAACAGGTGCTCCAATTAAACTAGGTCATTTAATATGGCCTTCCTAGCACTCTGTAACATCTCCCTTTTGTAACACACACACATACATACACACATACATGCATACATACATACATACATACATACATACACATATACATGCATACTGTAGCGGATTCAGGGGTTGTGTTGTGGATCGACGTTATGTGCTTGCAAGGTTTTTTTTGTTTTTTCACTGCCAGAACCACGGACAGCAATGCAAAGGATTCCACAGAGTCAGGACCATGGACAGCTCAGTGGAAACTGCCAGACTGCAACAGAACAACCACACCTGTCTCCAGGTGTAATCAAGGCAAATCTGCAGACAGGTGATACCAATCGGTTTGCTCTACTTAACTGCACCCTGGGTTTTCTCTCTTTACCTTTTTGATCCAGGCAGGTGAGGGAATAGGAGGACATGGAGAGAGAGAGAGAGAGAGAGAGAGAGAGAGAGAGAGAGAGAGAGAGAGAGAGAGAGAGAGAGAGAGAGAGCGAGAGCACACTGTGGAGAGGAGGTTTGGAGAAAGAAAAGGAAATACACCAAGGACTGAACACCCAACGACTAACTAGGACTGGACTGGAGAACCCGAACGGCACTTGGACAAGACTTCTGTATGAAAACTACCCTCGGTAACGAACCCGGCCTGAAACAACAAAAAGACTGAAAGTACTGCGCCTGTTGGCTGATTGATTACTTTGTTTGTTTTGTTTTCATTTATCAAGAACTATCCCAAAGCCCCTCATCCTCTGCCAAAGCCTGTTAAAAATAAACAGGTTTTAAACTTTACTTGTACTTGTGTTGTGTGGTTTTATGTGTAATCCCCACCTTAAAAAGAACCCGCCACCCCACATTGATGTTAACATGGTGTTGTAGTTCGACTACGGAAGATGCTAGTGTTAAATGATAAGAAACTCGCTGAAATTCGATGTAATTTGTCTTTGTGGAGACGTGCTTCCATTTTCTTTGAGTCCAGCTCAATCCCAAGGAATTACAGGCAGGTGGTAGGTCCCAAGGCTTTTTTCTCTGATATTTTAAGAACAGTTCTTAAAATACTAATAGAACGAGCAGGGGGCTGATCCTTAAAGTCCACTCATGGAGCATGAATGACATTTTGAAATTATTTAGTAGATTCCAACACAATGCTTCAGATAGTGAATTGAAAATGTGAGGACTGCTCCTACAACTGAACGTGAGGTGAATTGAGAAATAGAATGGTTGTTTCCATTGAACTCCAAAGAGATGCCACTGGGAAGAATGAATGGGCATGACTTTGAATGCATCTGTGATATTAGCCTTGGAGACCCAGGCACCTTGACCTGCTGTTTTAATAAAATGGATAGCATCATCATTTCTGGTATAGTGTAGAGAAAACTGATCAGGGGGAATTAGGTCGTTAATGCTGGAAACAGAACCTGAATGAGGTAAGAATAGATCGATGATTAGCCTTTTCTTGCCTGAATATTTGCGACCCCCAGTGGACTAATACAGAATGACGGGAAGAGGGGGTTCAGGAAATGGGCCGATCATGAAACCTTTGGAAGTTTCTCTCTTGAGTAAAATATCAACATAATCGTGATCGTTTAGAGCAGATCTTAGGTCACTGCAAACGTGGGAAATGGAGGGAAGAGTTAAGATACCAGTGAGGAAGCCATCGTTGAGACCTGAAATAATATAAGTAACAAAAACTCTATCTGGGTGATCTATGAGAGCAACCACCATCGCTACTCTATTAATGGGGGTGGATGGAAGGCTTAGTCATTTCTGCGCAGACGCAGTGCGGGGTGCGTCTGGGACAGACACATTTGCTGTGGCTATCTGCAGAAACTACATATGTGGAGAAAAGTACATAGGGAATATGCACAGACATTCTCATTAAAGTTATTACAGATTTGTCTTACGCCGGAAAAGAGAACCTGTCTCCCTCTTTTGTTAGATTGGGCTGGGTAAATGAGCAGAGAAGGATTATGAGGAACCGGTGACTGGTGAGGTAAATTAACTGAAAACTGAGGTTGTAAGGAACTTCTGGCAAAACATGGCATTGCATTTACTGGTTTAAAGCTGAAAGGGGGCAGAGGTTAGCTCTGTGAAAGCTGCAAACCATACAAGTAAAAACTTTCAGGCCGGTGAAGTGGCGACAAACAGCTCATTGTCTAAGATCCCCCTGTTAACTCTGATATTAAATTGTTCCAGAATTGCAGCGGCCTTAGTCGAAAAACATTTGTGGTAGTCGTAAAAAGCTGAATCTCTGTATCTCATAGACGGATCGGTCACGAGGCTAAGATACAGGTCCAACTCCTGACGGCACATGGGGAATGCGTCACAAAGAATGTCTCTGTACAGACTAAATACAGTAACAAATTCTGCCAAAGTACGTTTTTTGAACAACCGGGGGTCTTTGGATTTTAAAACAATGGAAACTTCTCCGCAGTCTAACACTCTGTTATCATGCACCTCGAGGGAACAGATAAGCAAAAGAACTAGATTTACTGTATGTCCCTATCTTCTTGGATTTGAGTACAGAGTGGGAATCAGAGCTGGCTACTGCTGTAGAAAGATTAAAAGAAGGGCTGGAATTGAACAAGGCACCGCAGCGGGAAGCTGAGATGGGGTGGCGAGGAAAGCCGATGCAGAAGGACCGAGAGGTACTGGATGGCGTTCAAGGTAGGAGAGACGTATTTCCAGCCCGGAGACTGAAGCTTGCATTGTTTGCAGAGCTTGGAGGATGTCCACGTTGGAGACGGAGCTGGCATGAATAGGGGACTTTAAGGTGATGTCAGGGGAATCCGACCCGGACTGGGCTGCTTGAACGGTGGAGGCCTCGCCAACTGGAGACGGGACCGGAGACTTGGAGGTTGATGCTTCAGATTGATTTAGCAAGGAGATGAGATCCTCACGGGAAGCACCAGCACTATAAGAAATGTTCCTGGAATACAGAGTACTGAGAAGCCGAGGAATTTTCCATGACTGATATTTCATTTTTTTAGTTGGTGCAGCACGTTGAAGAGACAGCCGAGACTTTCTCTTGCGTTTAGGTCGAACTGGAGTGGCTGGGCTGTTGGGAGCCGAAACGCGACTTCCAGATCGAGAAGTCGAATCCATAGTGCCAGGTAAGCGTACCAAAGAAACGACAGGGGTTTGTGGGCAGAGAGACCTATTTAACTGGTTAAACTGGTAATGTATGAGATTGATGGGTGGAGTCTCCTTTCGGAAAGACAACAAGTTTCCAATTCTGTCATTGCAAAGATGAACTGCCACAGAACAAGCTATGTTCAGGTTTTTTTTTTTATCAGTCACTGTTGAAGACAAATAAGTAAGACTGAAAAATAGTTTAACCCTCTGCAGTCCATTTATTAAGTGCGTCTCAGGCGTGTCAGGTCCAATTTATTTTCACACGCGCAGTTAATTTTAGACGCGCTGTTTAAAAGCATTTTTTTTCCACAGTCAAATGGGTTCAAAAGGCCCTGCATATCAACAAAGCACTCACTAGGCATCTCCAGCCCCGTCCCACCCTTTCGTTCACTATAGCTTTCACATATGCTAATAAATAATAATAATAATAATAATAGTCGTACATACCGATCAATCATCTCCTGATCACTCGTTTTATCACCAAACGCCTCAATAATGCGATCCAAGTCATTATTTTATTAGTATAACATCTGAAAAAAGCTCTGCAAATGTCCGTGATATTCTCTGAGCGCTGATGCAGTCACAGCCAGCTTGTTTCCTTATGGCCGCCCCTATCCCAGGGGCAAGTATGACTATTCATGAGATACGCCATGTATATATATATACAGCTCTGGAAAAAATTAAGAGACCACTGCAAAATTATCAGTTTCTCTGGTTTTACTATTTATAGGTATGTGTTTGGGTAAAATGAACATTTTGGTTTTATTCTATAAACTACTGACAATATTTCTCCCAAATTCCAAATAAAAATATTGTCATTTAGAGCATTTATTTGCAGAAAATGACAACTGGTCAAAGTAACAAAAAAGATGCAGTGTTGTCGGACCTCGAATAATGCAAAGAAAATAAGTTCATATTCATTTTTAAACAACACAATACTAATGTTTTAACTTAGGAAGAGTTCAGAAATCAATATTTGGTGGAATAACCCTGATTTTCAACCTTGTACTTGGCTTGATTCATGCGTCCTTCACAAAGACAAATCTGCCCGATTCCAGCCTTGCTGAAGCACCCCCAGATGAGTCCAATTTTCAGCTTTGCCCAACACCTGGTTGTCTAATGGTTAGATGGAGACCTGGAGAGGCCTACAAGCCACAGTGTCTCACACCCACTGTGAAATGTGGTGGAGGATCGGTGATAATCTGGGGGTGCTTCAGCAAGGCTGGAATCGGGCAGATTTGTCTTTGTGAAGGACGCATGAATCAAGCCAAGTACAAGGTTGTCCTGGAAGAAAACTTGCTTCCTTCTGCTCTGACAATGTTCCCAAACTCTGAGGATTGGGTTTTCCAGCAGGACAATGCTCCATGCCACACAGCCAGGTCAACCAATGTGTGGATGGAGGACCATTAGATCAAGACCCTGTCATGGCCAGCCCAATCTCCAGACCTGAACCCCATTGAAAACCTCTGGAATGTGATCAAGAGGAAGATGGATGGTCACAAGCCATCAAACAAAGCCGAGCTGCATGAATTTTTGCGCCAGGAGTGGCATAAAGTCACCCAACATCAATGTGAAAGACTGGTGGAGAGCATGCCAAGACGCATGAAAGCTGTGCTTGAAAATCAGGGTTATTCCACCAAATATTGATTTCTGAACTCTTCCTAAGTTAAAACATCAGTATTGTGTTGTTTAAAAATGAATATGAACTTATTTTCTTTGCATTATTCGAGGTCTGACAACACTGCATCTTTTTTGTTATTTTGACCAGTTGTCATTTTCTGCAAATAAATGCTCTAAATGACAATATTTTTATTTGGAATTTGGGAGAAATGTTGTCAGTAGTTTATAGAATGAAACAAAAATGTTCATTTTACCCAAACACATACCTATAAATAGTAAAACCAGAGAAACTGATAATTTTGCAGTGGTCTCTTAATTTTTCCAGAGCTGTATATATATATATATATATATATATATATATATATATATATATATATAAAGAGAGATATATAGATATTTTTTTTCGGCTTGTTTCGGCTCCTATCGCTCCCACTCAGCCATTGAATGGCTTTTTTTCCGGAGAAAAAACGACTAGAAATCCGTTTTTTGTGTCTTTTTGATGTTGTCGGACAGGGTCCGAATTTGGACCGGATAGGAATAATTGCAGTGTTGGACCAGGTCCGACATAGGACCGCAAAGGGTTAAACACTGAGGTAAATAATTTGGATACCCTCCAGGAAAAAACATTTTCCATGTTCTGCTTTAAAGTTTGAAAACAATCCAGATAGAAAATATTGTGCCAAGTCTTACAAAAAAAGTCATTTTATTTTATGACTGTCTTGTGTATTTTTGTATTTTTTTGTATTTTTATTAGGATAACCCATGGTCATTGATTGTTTACAGCTCTAAGTACAGTATATTTTGTTAATAAGCTACTGTGTTTTATAAGCTCTGGTCATTGAACATGAAACAGACCCTAATGGCAAATACTATTATTTAGATTAATAACACTCTAAATCTATAAAAAGAAGGTGATAAAACATACCTACTACATACATCTTTAGTAGGTATGTATCATTAATTCATGGATTTAGGTATGCATATATCTACTTATTAAACATATATAACCCTGCTGTGCCACCCCATCCCCCCTGATGCAAATAAGAACATTTGTGTCCAGTAGAATTTCAGTCGAAATGGCAATTAACATTAAACAAATTATTATATATAAATCTTGCTCTATACAAAAAAAGATGTATATGCCAATTACTTTAAAACCGTTGCTCTAGGTCACTTACTACAAGTGCAATCTTTATGAACCTTGGCAGGCATGTTTCTGCATAATAAAATAAAATAAAAATAAAAACCGTATATTAATAAACTGCCTGGATTTGACAAAATACCTGTATGAATGCAGGCTCAATTAAAAAAGGGGTAATATCTTGAAATAAAAGGCCTTGTGCTAATTAACGCTGTGTGAAAGTGGAACTTATTAAAATAATTTCTGTATGAGAAATATTGAAAGCAAAAGTAGGAATCATTAAAAAAAAGACTACTCGCAAAGCTGTAATTACCACAGATTACTGGATTACACATTACAAACCTTATTAGATCTAAACTACACTTAAAATATCTTACCAGCCTTCTCCTTTTTTTCTTGCCTTTTTGGCATACATTTACCTGTTAAAAGGATGGACACATTCTATGGAAGTCTACTTTGAAATCTAGCCTCACTGTTACTGATCAGAATTTCAAGAGAAATCCTAAATCCTAAACTGATTCAGCTCTGCTGCAGACCAAGTGATTTATCATTTGTTATGTCCCGCTGATCAAAATCATTGGTTTAAATAAAACTACCTTTTTTCTGTTAGCACAGTGCAATTATACAATGATACAATTAACTGTTTCTTTCTTTTTTTTTTTTTTACAATAAAAGTATTGAAGTCCAAGTTTGTTTGTATAAAGATAACTCAAAGTACGCTGCATTGCATTCAATTACAATGGCTTTTCTTAAGTGTGAGTGTTGGCCTTGTAGTTGTGGAAGATAAAATACTCCCTGCTAGTTTCTTATTGGGACAGGTATTCATTTATATACACTTGATCAGTTACTGTAAAACAAGAAAATTTCGCGAGCAAGAAATTGTCGTGAATTTCGCGTTCATCAAAAAGCCGCAAAATGAATGTGCCGTGAAATATATTATGAATAAAATACACATGATGTACTGGAGAAAAAAAATCGCAGCCAGTGTACAGTACCCACGTGACAGGTGCAACCACAACACACAGCAGTTGTACAGTGCAGGTCTGTATTTCTGGTCACGTGCACTCTGTGAGTTGCCATGGTACAGCCAGCCTGTACACTACTGTACTTGCCAGGTTGCATTCATTTTTTGTAATCATGCTTCTCCACTGGGTAAAGTTTAAAAACAACCCAGGAACCCCTGACCCAAATGCAGAAGAAAATCCATCTGAAGCAATAGCAGTAGCATCTGCCAATGAAAATGTTATTGAGGCCACCGAACGACCAAAAAGAAAACCGTATCACGTATATGACGCTTCAACACGAGCCAAAATAGCCAGGTACGCTACATTCAATGGAAATGCTGGTACCATTCGGAAGTTTGAACTTTGAACTGGGACATAGCCTTAACGAGTCTACTGTAAAACATTTAAAAAAACTATATGTAGAAAACCTGAAGAAAGGTGATGATGTGTCTGAGTTGCCTTTTCAACGCGGTGGCTGTCCTGTCATGCTAAGTGAATATGACAAAGATGCTTCATCTAAAGCTGGGTCCACACCTGAGCGATTAGTTGAATGCAACTGAGTCTCTTACATGTGGACGTCCCTGAAACCAGTTGCGAGCAGTTGCACAAACAGTGTGTTCCATTTTTCTTTGGGATTAAATTACAGTATTGCTATTTACAAAGATACTGTGTAAGCTAATGACAGATCTGAAACAATAAACACTTACATTACTGTACAATACTTGATTTCAATATGCCAATAGAATTTGTTTTTCTTTAAACACTAAGATTGTGATTTTTGAGATTTTTTTTTTAATCTACAGGCCCAAACCGCAAACATTTCTTGCCGTGAAAATGTACCTTGAAGGTCATTAGCGAAATTACGTTGCCGCAGAAATATCTTGTTTTACAGTAGTTTGGTCTCTATTCTGATGCACATCAACTTAAACCCATCACTTAAATGATAAAAGATGAAAAGCTGCAATAATCCTATAGACACATACAATGTAGGTGTTTCTGGAGGATCAGACAGATTACAAGTTCGCCACCACAACTAATTGCTAATTCACTCTAAATTATTCATTAACTTAAACACTCTGGAACATAAGGGGGACATTGAGAATCAAAGTATACAAGTACAAAATTCAAAAGGGGCTTTTCAGATCTTCAGTTGTAGGACTGTTGCATAATTAAAATTGTTTCATTTACATTTTATTATAATTATTTTTAGATTGTACAGCTGCAGTTTTAAATCCAAAACCTTTCATAGATCAAGCATGTATCCAATTATCAAGTGCCAATCATATCTTATTTGAGCGAAATGAGACTGAAATGTGCGTTGATTCCAGAGGGGTTGATTATAGATACCAGTTGCTGTTTTAAATCCACGGTGGATAATACAGGAATCTACAGCCAAAAGTGTAGCATCATTCTACAGAATTAACACATCAAACATTTTCCAAAAAGCAATGATATTGGATTCATTCTCGTGAGAAATTAGCAAGCACAGTTGCTTTGTGTAGCATTGTTTCATGCTCTCTAAAACACCTTAATCTGAAGGTTGAATGAGCAATGTTACCCTTGTTGGGAGGAAAATACACTTAATGGCATTGTCTGGAGTCTGTAGCTGTTCTGAGGATGGGTGAGCTGGGGCATTATCAAGAAGCAACTTGGCCTTTTTATCCATTTCATTTTCAGTATGATCCTTCTTCACTGCTGTGACAAACACATCATGAAAGCACCTGCTGAAATGAATTTTCGTAAAACTTCTTATAAGCCAGTGGCTTTATAACAAGCAAGCAGTGTCAACATTTCTTTAATGACCTTGTAGCCAGGTGCTTTTATCTCTTGCTGAGATGCCAGGGTCTTAGAAGGCAGTGCGTTCCAGTAAAGCCCTGTTTCTGCGCAGTTGTACAGTCTATCTCGGCTGAGGTCTTCCCGCTGCACTAGCACTGCAAATTCTACTTTCCATTTTCAGCAGACTCTGCAATTGCAGACAATTTCTCCCCTTTAATCCCCAGCTGCCTAATGCTGTACTGAGAACAGAAGTTTTTAAGCCACCAAGAATTGGCTTGAAAAGATGGCTCACCACCCAGATGTTTTTTTTTAAACCAAATAGCTTTCTCTCTGATTACTGACCACTGGCTCAGTTTCTGCACAAATCACAAATGAACAGCGAGTGCCTGGTTATCAACAGATTTCATGCACTTTCACAGCTTGGATTCGTGTGTTGAAAATAACTTTTGTAATCTTCAATTTAGTCACTGTTTCCTTTAAGATCACTTACTGTTGCTTTTTCAAGCCCATACTCAAGAGTAAATCTGGTAACAGATTTTCAGTTTTTCAGTTTGCTGATTCTTTTTATTTTTTCTATATTGTTAACACAGTCCTCTTTCTTTTAGTCGCCATCTTCCTGATGTCTACCAAACACCATGCTGACGATGTCATGTCCTGTGTTCGGATAACTGAACAGGTCGGATAATTAGTGTTCAGATAATTGACTCTCAAGTCTACTTATGTATTACAATACTTTGCAATAGTGAGTTTTGATGCTTAGAAACCCCAAGGAAAGACTTTATTGATTAAGCTACATGGAGAGTTTGGCTTGCTGCTGAGATTTCCGTGGTTTTATCAGCGAAAGTCTGGAGTTGTGTAAATCTCAACTATGGTATTTTTTTATTTATTAATAAATATATAAACAGATTAAAATGTTTTGAGATTACTCAGGAGAGTCTGAGAATGCACTTTTATCAATCGTGGAAACACACTCATGCAACTCTGTGCTCTTTCCCTGATTGGAACTGCTGTTTTTTTATAATGCGCTTCATTGGCTCTTGTGTTGTTTGTTGTGTTGTTGTGCATTAAGCATTTTCTAACACAAGCTTTGCAACGTGTTTACAGAAGATCAGGATATGCATTTTTGTCTGCGTACGATGACGATTCTTCAATTTGTCCTTGGCGTTTGATGCATTTTGACCCATGGGAACAATGTCAATGGAGCCAGACTTTCACTGGCCTACGCCTTTTCCCTTTCCGGTCTGACATCATCAAAAAGACATCAAGCACAGGTCCCTAGTCGTTTTTTCTCAGCAGAGAAAAGCTTTCAATGGCCAAGTGAGACCGATAGACGCTGAGAGAAGCCAAAAAAAAAAAAAAAAAACGAAGGAGGATCTGAGCAATACGCATAGTCCCTCACCACAGACATAACACAGACTTTATCAAACAAGATAGCTGCTTCCGCATCCAGCACAAGCTTTTTGAGATGTTATAGTAATAAAACAATGACCTGGATCGCATTATTGAGGGGTTTGGTGATAAAAACAAGTGATCAGGAGATGATGCACTACTATGAAGAGATATGTGAAAAATACAGTGAACAAGGAGTGGGGCTGGAGATGCAGTACTGAGTGTCCTGTTGATATGCAGTGCCTTTTAAACCCATTTTACTATTAATGTGGCGTTATGTTTCAAAGAAGCAATTGAAAATGAACTTGGACTGGGAACAATTTACCTTTAGGGGAGTGACCATTAAGTGGCAGGAGATCCATCCATGACATTTAATGTCAGGGTAGACTTATTTGCACTCATCAGCTCTTGGACTATTTACTCTTTCCCTTGGGCTTGCCTATGTTTCATATGAGCTTTCACTTCATTTGCTCACCATGTTAAGACAGAAATAAACTCAAATAACCTTCATGAAGCACAAAGGCATATTTTGTACTCTGCTATAAAATTAACTGTATAACATATCTAAGATATACAAACAAAGGTTTGAAAGGGTTTGAACTGTAAGTAAGATGGCTACCGATACTTTAAATTCTGTGAGGCAGCGCAGTGATTTAGCATATGTGACAAGGCTCCAATCCATCCAATACATGGACAGCTGGAACCTTGCTCAACCAATCACATTGCTTGTTTTACGTTCCATTGCCAGACCTGGATTATAAATTGCTATATAGTGAATGAAGGGCATATAATAATACAGTGCAGTAGCTTTAACAATTCCTAAATGCCTGGTTCAGAAGTGTTATGTTTCAATGTGGAGATGATTGTCGCAAGTGACGCTGAATCAGCTGGGCTGGTCAGTAAAACATTGAATCCTTTTGCATGGAGGATCTCAGTAGCTACAGCTGATGGTTCATCAATTGATTCAGATTCAGTTGTATTGTGTCTGCCAACTGATGATGTGAGGCAAAGCAGTAATTGGATACCAGAAAATATGAATAACAGTAAGTTTTGGCCTCCCTCTGTATTCTGGATGGAGGGCGTACCTCGCAAAGTGACTCTGTGCGAACAGAATGGAATGTATAGTAACAATGTGTACAGATCCAGAACTACTGTACAAGGTGCAGAATTAACCCTGACACATAAATTAAAACATAATCCTCTTGTTATGTGTGCATGTAATATGTGCCAAAGCAAAACACCAGTGACTGGGCCCAAACTTTTAGCTAAAGTAGTCATTTAGCTAAACACTGTAGAATCTTGTTTGAATGTAATGATTCTGAAGGAATTTCTTTCTCTCATCTAAATGTAGATCCAAAGGATATTAAGAGGATTGAATGCATGAATTGTGAAGGAGGTCACTTAGTGAAATGGGCACATCTAGGTAAATTGGAATGTGTAGAAGGTGTCCCAGCTAAACGTGTCCAAGTATCTTATAGGAAGTGAGGAAGATGGCATCTCACACCTGTGATGCTAAACTTTGGATAAAGAGGCCGGTGGTGGTATTTGCAGAACCAACTATAGCTGAACCGGGCACAGAAGCTGAATCCTGCTGGGAACATGGGGATATGCTGGACATGGACTAGGCGATTGCAAATATGGAATGTACTTTGATATAAAAATGAAGTGTTAGAGGTTTTTTGAAGGAAGGATAAAGAGAGAGTATCCTTGTACCACCAGTAGATGGCTATCTTGCTCAGTGAAATAGGTCAGTCTACACATGTTTTTAATTAAGTACTTAGTAATCTGGGAATTTCTAAGAAAATATATAATGAACGATTTACCGCTTGTATATCTTATCTTCAGAAAGCATGATGCTTGATAAGAATGCACAATTTCGGCTAGAAAGTGGACGTTAATCACACCTACAAATTTATGTTTTCAAAAAACAAGATAAGAAAGGAATTCTTTGCAACATATAAATTAACATTAAAACGTAACAGCCAAGGTCTTAAGAAAAAAAACCTGTCTCGGCTGGATTTTGTATGAACAAAGAACAGGGTCAAGCCTAGTTCAGTCATTATAAAATATATAAGAATTGAATGCATTTATACTGGCCTATATTTGGATTTAAATCTTAGAGGGAATCACCAAAGAAATAAAGTGACATTATAAATTCTAGGAGCAACTGTTAAACTGAAGTAAATTAATTGAAAGTTTATCTTATAATACCACATTTATAGGTTCAGTGCTAATTGACACTGTTTATAGTTTATAATGATCAAAGAATAGGAATTAGACATAAAGGCATTGTAAATTAATAAAATAAATGATTAATCCCTTTTTTAGACAGCACGATATTTGAAACTGAAAAATAATTATTTGATTTCATAAGATTAATAATATGTTTTGAGTATTTGCTATAATAAGAAAACATATTATTTAAAACTGACAAGTATTATTGCTTGTTCATGACTTTGCTGTAGTGATAAGAAGATTAAAAGCTGGAGCAGTATTCGATTTAATCAAATGGGAAAGTGGTACAGTTTCTTTCTCCTTCTATTGAACAAGACCTCTATACATTATGATATCCATTGAATTATAGAATATAAAAGGTGTTGTGTTATGTTCTTGTGTTAGTTTGTAATGATATACTATAATGTACCTTGTTGTTAATTCACTATACTGTTGTCTAATGATGGTAAATGGAGTCATTATAATGTAGTTCTTTGAAACTGCTGCATGGAAAGAGGGGCCTCTCCTTATCAAAATATACGGGCTATAGAGAAAGGAGAGGTATTCTTACGTTCTACTCCAACAAAGCTGCAAATCTTGCAGATTTGGAAATTTAAGGTTTGTGGAATTAGTGGTTTAGCACAGACAAGAATATATCTTGAAATAATAATCAAAAATTATGGCTTAACAGACATTGATAGGTCATATATCTAAAAAAGTGTTTGCACAGACTCTGGCCTTGGAAAAAAACAAGAGACTATGGGAATTGCTTGCAATGCACATTCCCAGAGTTAGGTACAGGTCAGAGCCTGGTTAGTGCATATTTTAAGGGATAAATAATTGTAATGAAAACTATTACCACTTAAACTTAGTGAAACTAATTGACTTGAATATTGTATGAGACAATCTTTTGTCAAATACCCTGTTAGACAATAGTATATGGAATCAAAACTGACTCATTAACAAAATGATGAAACAATATGAGGTTAAAAGAAACACATACCTTTAATTTAGCAAAATATAATCAATTAGAAGATGATGTCACATATTAAGAACATCTCTCATATATAACACATATAAAAATAGTGTTTTGCATGCACATATAACAGTAGTGTTTTTATATTATATTATAAACCAAGATCCTGGGAACCTTGGTTCACTAGACTTTTCAGATAAAGGAGGGGCTCAGAGGAAAACAAGGAGTGAGATCATAAAGTTAGAGTTGGACAAATATGAAGTCTTGAATTTATTTGGTACATGACACCAATTAATTCTGAAAAGTTGGTCTGGATCTTTTGAAAACTATTATTTGTAAAAGGGATAAGAGCTGTCTCACTAGATTAATGTTTGGAATTAATTAATGCGTCCCATGTATTCCAATAAGACGAAAAACCTATATAACTCCTAAGTAATTACAATGGAGTACCACACTCATCTCAGACAGGGTAAGGTGGTCCATCTTCTGACAACTTACACAGTTGAGCTGATTGAACTCAGTTTCATTTGCCTGGTGAAGACAGTCATATTCCTTTACGATTTATATTAAAGGATAAGAATTAATCAATTATTATTTTATCTCACATGTATTGCTATAAGGGACTCACGCTATGTTTTAGAAATAAGAGAGTATTTTGTTGAATGTGCTGAAATAGACCATTGGGTACTTTAGGTGACGTGTTCTTGGCCTGCTTGTCGGCTTTGAATACATATATATATATATATATATATATATATATATATATGTATTAAAGGGTTAACGTTGATATCTGTTAAGACACTGGACTGCCCAATGTGTCTGTCAGCTGGGGATACGAAGTAGCCTGTAGCTACTCTATCCAATATTTAACCGTTAATAAACCGAACGAGTACTAATCATACTCCGATTCATAAAAAACAGCAGGCTGACCTTCTAACAGTAGAAAGCACAGTCAGTCAGTGTTTTCTTTTAATTATTGTGATATCAGTCTGGCTACCAAACCAGCATTACAAGTTAAAACCGTCAGTACTGCAATCTGGTACACACTATCTGTACTCTGCAAATGCACAAATAGGAAGGGACTGACATCAGCTCGGTGACTGGAAGAACCATTTGCTATTTGCTCTTGTTTAATTTGAGCACATGTGCCCAAATATACTGCTGATTGCATGCCGATATTTATCTTATAGGTTCACAGTATCGTAAAGTATAGGCATGTCTGCAAAACAGCTTTTCTTGTGTCCCACACCTGAAGGCTTGTACTGTACAGACAGGGCTTGTGTGACAGGATGCTGGCTTGACAAACTTAGTCCTGCTCTAGATAATACAAATCTCATATTAAATAATAGAAATCTCATATTTCATTTCAAACAGATTTATTTTATAAAAAGCACAATTCCATTTGGTTTTCGGGTTCAATATGCGCGGATATTCTGAATTAAAAAAAAAAAAAAAAATCTATTAGCGGGTCTAACAGGGCGAGGAGCCCTGTATATGTGTTTGTTTGTTTATAAAACAGGGTACCCCTCCGCCCGTGTGCAGTTTATTGGTTTGTATTTGTTTTGTTGTAGTTGTTATTATTATTATGGTTATTGTCCTCCTGTCACAGCGGGGAATTCAGGTCCTCTTTTGCATTTATCAAAATTGGGCCCTTTTGTTAACGACAGGTTTTTGTTTGCTGGTGTACAATTTAAACAGTAAAATACCCTAAACATTGCAAAGCCTACTGCAGCTACTGTATAGCAGAACAAGACTGCTGCTGTTGTTGATTCTCAAATGGCTAGTCACTGCCAGAGTTATTTTACACTGACCCAGTGAAGTGAACCTTATGCTTTATTTGTAATTCTATGCTGTGACTGGCTGCTTGCTTTCACTGCAGTGTCACACATCAATACATAAATACACATCTACTGCGTGCAAAGGTTGCATTTAAATATTTACAAATTCTTAATGTCTGGTGAGTAATCTGTATGACTGTGATAAAATCAGACATGCACAGATTTACATTTGGAAATGGTAGATGAATCTATTATGGGATTAATCAGATGAAAATGAGGTTTGGGAAGCTTCAAACATAACGCTCTAAAGTTGGATCTTGAACCAACTTCATCTAAGTTATTTTGTCAATGCCAAGAACGTCTATATCATACTGTATAAATATGGTACCCTCCATTAGTTCAGCATTTAAATATTCGACAATAGCTTTACTGTTGCTGTAGTATGTACAGTTTTACAGGTGGCAATGGTCTTGTAACTGCATATTATAATCTGACATAACCACAGCAACTGAATGTATAAACCCATGCAAACTATAGATACAAATCAACCCCTTAAATGGTTACTATGGTACTATGTTTAAAGCACAGCAGTATGTAGTAAAGCACAGCAGAAGCACAGTTAAAGCATAATACATTAAAGGAAATCTTGGTAGCATTATTTTGATTTGGAGCAGTTTCTTCTTCTTCTTTTTCTTCTTCTTATTTATTTCTTAGCAGACACCCTTATCCAGGGTGATTTACAATTGTTACAAGATATCACATTATTTTTATCATTAGGACCCCTTGTCAGCATGAACTATGTAAGGTAATTAAAACTAACAGTCTAAAAAGGCTTATCTAACAGTTCAAAGAAAGCAAATTACTGAATTATCACAAGGTTTTACCTTAACAGATATCAGACTGGCACTGCTGGAATAATCTGCACTTTATACACTGTGACCAAGAAAATGTGTGGTCTTGTTAATGAGCGAAAACGTGTTTTAAAATTTGAATGTCATACATTTAAGAGACCTAAGAAAACAAAAAAAAACTTTCTTTGACTGTTAGCAGTGGTTACCAGTTGTAGACCTAACCAGCAAACACATATACAGAGGGGTCTCAAAATTATACCCAAATACAATCTGAAATGTCTATAGGGGGCTAGGAGTGTGTGATCCCCTAACTCTAACACACTTTTTAGAGGAAATAGTATTAGACTGAAACTATACTTCATGATAAAAAAGATGTTTTTAAAAAGCTTTAGTTTCACTGAACTATTATCGATATGCTACCTGTATTTTCTTAAGGACACTGTGAATAATAAGTTGTTTTGTTCTGAACAGCTTCTGGATTAAACCGAAGTAATTTGTCTAAAACAGTGGTGCACAACATATAGCTTGCAGACAGGATGCTGGTGTCTCGTGAGACATTTTAAGAACATTACAATGATATTACAACTACATTCACATATTTGGCTGGGACAGTCACAGCAGTAGCAGCTCCTGACTAATAAGTGGGAAGTCTGAACGACAAAGCATGCTTATATATATATATATATATATATATATATATATATATATATATATATATGTGTGTGTGTGTGTGTGTGTGTGTGTGTGTGTACTTTTTATTTTATGCAATACAATGTTGCATGTTACAAAAGGTACTCTGTAATTTAATAAGAAATGTCAGTGAATATTTTTCAACCATTTCGCTTTTTCGTACCATGAGCAATTAAATTAGAAAGGCAATTTTGTTTTCCTCCTCCCTGTTGAAGAAAGTTTCATTTAAGTCCAATGTAGGCTTTGACAGCCTTTATTGTTATGTTTTATTCTTATTTTTTCCTCAATTAAAAACAAGGAAAATGGCGTATAAATTTTAAAAAATCTATAACGTTATAAAAAATATACTACGTACTGTATACGGAAATTGAAACTTAAGCGAGTAGCCACACGTGACCCACAACCTGCCTAGCAACAGACATGTCAAGCTTAAATTTAATTATGAGTGGTAGAAGTTGGCCGGAAGCTTGCATTGTTTAGCCAATACAAATACAATAAAATTTGACAGATGGAATACACACATAATCCCACCCATTTTGAAGCTACATGTACAAGCTACATGTACATGCCTCAGTAGCCTGTTATGACTAGCTGCCACTGAGTCACAGGTGTTTTTGTTGTTGCCAAACCTGCTTGATAAATACTATATGACCATGCTGGACCATTTAGTCCACTGGAAAAGGTTTATTTGCTTGTTAAGTATTGTATCTGTGACTCTTCTATTTAAATCCCTTGCATTAGGAACAATCGGGTAACATCAGTTTGCTGAAATACCTTAGATGGACCAAATCATTTAAATGTGGGTCCATTGTTTAGACAGTTACATGTCCAATTCAAAATCTGGGTTCTCACTGTTGAGCACATAGCATGTCATCTCACAGCACTGAATTTCCTCTACGAAAAGAAGCCTAGCGTTTAAACTCAAAATTCCCTAAAATGCATCAACTAAATAAAATGCTTGAGTGAGGACACTCTAAAAACCTCACATAACCAACAGGAAATCATTGAGTTTCATTTAAAATGTATTACTGAAATGTTTTCAGAGTCGTCACAGAGTTTAAATCAAATGCAAACAATTTGCAGAAAAAAGAAAATACAAGTTATTTTATCTGTACTGATGCACAGAGATTTTAAAGTTCGACTGTGAAAGAAACTATAACCAACACTTAAAAACTAAACTGACAAATTACATTGAATTAACCTCCTCATCATTTTATTTTGGGCCAACATCATGTATTTTAATATATATATATATATATATATATATATATATATATATATGTGTGTGTATTTTTTTTAATTAAAATAAGCAATCACGCAAGAGAAATTACATATGACCAGTTTGAATCAAGTCCAGACCAGTTTAACCCTTTGCGGTCCTATCTCGGACCAGGTCCGACATTACAATTTTCTCTTTCCGGTCCAATATCATCAAAAAGACTTAAAGCACAGGTCTCTAGTCATTTTCTCCCCCGGAAAAAGCAGAGAAAACCATTCAATGGCCGAGTGAAACCAATAGGAGCCGAGAGAAGCTGAAAAAAAAAGGGGCAGATCTGAGCAATACACATAGCCCTGGCACCACAGCGATAACACGGACATAAACAAACAAGATAGCTGCTTCCGCATCGAGCGCACAAAGAATATCATGGACATTTGCAGAGCTTTTTGAGATGTTACAGTAATAAAATAATCACATTATTGAGGAGTTTGGTGATAAAAAGAGTGATCAAGAGATGATTTTACCAGTATGCATGACTATTATTATTATTATTATTATTATTTATTTCTTAGCAGATGCCCTTATCCAGGGCGACTTACAATCGAAAGCAAATACATTTCAAGTATCACAGTACAAGTAATAATACAATTAAGAGCAAGATAAATACAATGACAGACAGGTAGAGATACGAGAGGGGATGGTGGAGTCAGAGGTTGGGAAGGAGAGGAAAATCTGAGCATCATCAGCATAGAAATGGTATGAGAAACCATAGGATGTGATGAGGGGGCCCAGGGAGCAGGTGTAGAGAGAGAACAGGAGAGGACCCAAGACTGACCCTTGGGGGACTCCTGTTGAGAGAGGGCGAGGTGTGGAGTTTGCTCCATGCCAGGTTACCTGGTAAGTGCGGTTGGAGAGGTAGGAGGAGAACCAGGCCAGAGCAGTTCCAGAGATTCCCAGGTCAGCAAGAGAGGATAGTAGGATAGAGTGATCGACAGTGTCAAAGGCAGCAGAGAGATCGAGGAGAATTAGGACAGAGGAGAGAGAGGCAGCTCGGGCAGACTTTAGTGAGTTGGTGACAGACAGGAGGGCGGTTTCAGTGGAGTGACCAGAGCGGAAGCCAGATTGGAGAGGGTCGAGCAGAGAGTGGTTGGACAGGAAAGCAGAGACTATGAAGAGGTATGTGAAAGATACAGCGAACAAGGGGTGGAGCGGGGCTGGGGATGCAGTACTGAGTGTCCTGTTGATATGCAGTGCCTTTTAAACCTGTTTTACTGTGAAAAAAATACTTTTAAACAGCGCGTCTAAAATAAACTCTGTGTGTGAAAATAAATTGGACCTGACGTGCCTGAGACGCGCTGAATAAATGGACCGCAAAGGGTTAAATGTCCTTGATTGAGCCTCTGGGGACTGGCCTTGAGGACGCCAAGATTTTATGACAATAATACATTTCTTACATTTTTTTCGCCCCTGAAACAATCACTTCATCTTCATACACAGTACATACCTTTCTCAATACAATTTAAGGGTTAAAACTGTGCAAAAGACCTTGAAAATGTTGATGTATTGTGCACAAAAATAGAAGCTCGTCCTTTCATACTGTACAACACTTTATGCAACAGCTAGCATCAATAAGGTTGCAGATTACTCAGACTGTAAAATTATTTAAACTGCAGATGACTGAAAGTGCAAGCAGGATATCCATTCTCCTAAAAAAAAAAAACCTTTCTTCAGTGAATGGGAAATGACAAAGACAGCAACTGAAATGACAAAAAAGAAAAGAAAAATAACCACGATGTTAACATCAGTCAAAGGACTCCTGACAGAATTGATATTTTTATGACTAGAAGAATCTATTGAAATGCTTGGAGCCATGTTACACTTTGCCACCCCACTTGTTTTTCATGCATTTAGATGCCACAAAAATCAATCAGCTGGTGGACTTAAGGAGCAAACTACCTCATTTACACACCACTAAATTGCCTCTCTGTCCTTGAAAACAATGTCCCACCAAAATATGTTGTTCAGAGAACTTTCTGCTCTAGTATCAATAGCTCTGTTACAGACTAACATCTGAGTATTGTTTTTATTTCTTATACTTTTATAGAATAACCTTTTATTTTATATATATATATATATATATATATATATATATATATATATGTGTGTGTGTGTGTGTGTGTGTGTGTGTGTGTGTAATTAATATACATGGGGTTAAGGATAGGATCATTTTAATTCACTTTGAAACACCAAGCCAACTGGGTTTTGTACATGTTAAGAAAGGGGGATCACTGGGACAATACTTCACTTAGCTTAAAAATAAACACTTGGTCGGTTTGTAGGAATCATTTTGTGAGTTTGTACAGCCAGGTAATGCTTTGTTTTAAAGCATTTTCATTAATTTGGTTTTAAACTTCGTATTTGTTTTATAGACAAAAATATCATTTTATATGCATGTGCTATGGATTTCACAAAGTCAGTAAATATAAACACTGGTGTTTTGTAATTTTATTAAACATTGTATTAATGAATATGTAAAACTGCAACATTTTGCACGTGCACTTTATGTGAATGGACTGTACATTTGTAGTGGCCACTGTTTCTTTTTTTCTTCATTGTTTTTGTTCCTGCATTGTCAAGGCTTGTATTGCCTATAATTGGATTCATGCATGTTTTTGAATAGTTGACTGAAACAATGACTTTTTTTATTTTTCTCTTATTTCTACATAAAGTCATATGGTAACATGTTGGGTGTGCAACAACACACCACAAAGCATCAATTCAATTTCAGATCCCTATGGAACTTTATTCTGCTGCTTAACACACAAGTAACTGTCTAGAACTTCGTTACTTCCCTCACCACATTAGACCCGCTAACAGGTCACAGTCGTACAACACATTTAAAATGTTTACCCCACCCCACTAGCTGCGCTCATCCTCACTCTAGGTGTCACACGAATCATGTTCTTTCCAAACTCCCCCTGCCCTCTCCCACAAATCCCCTTTGTCAATATGGTGCAGTGCAGCGCAACCTGCCATTCACACAACACACTGACCTGATCATCTCAATATACACAATAGGTCAAGGGCATGTGCCTTTCTCCCTTTTGCCTTTCTTTTTAAGCATATCTTTGCATTTAACACAGATGGTTGTAATGTGACCTTTATGAAAGAAAAACACTTGAGAAAAGAGCTGCTTGCAATCAAGATTTATTGTCACTAATTGTGCTTGTTCTTATCCAGCTGAACACTATTTTCTTATGATTGCTTTTTCTCAGCTATTGTAATGTCCTGGTAAAGGATGTGCCATAAACTAATAGAGGTGTATGTATATGTCTGCCTGACTCCCATACCATATTTTAATACCGAAACAGTATGGAGAGTAGAGGCACGCACTTGGGAACTGGCAGGGGGAGTGTAGAAATGCTAAACTAGGTTTTGCAGGTTTTGCCCAGTCGTCTTTTTCAAGTTCTGGGCCAATCTAGATTCGGGCAAGTGCCGAAAAAAAAGTGGTAACTTTGGGATTCGACCAGAAGCCCTCGGTGAAACTAGATTGGTCTGGGCAAAACTAGACTCGACAGAGCAGCAGGTTTCGCCCTTAACATTATATATATATATATAATGACGCCGCTTATTAGCAACCTCTCGGTTCCCAGCAAAAAGTTGGTATTAACCAAATGTTGTTATTAAGAAAAAAGCCAAATTTTCAAGTGTATGTGTATGGAAAAATGACGTATACTATAGTTGTAACTATAGTTGTAACAGTGCACTGAAATACAAGTCTTGGTTCGTTACAGTGTTAAAAAATAAACACGAAAAACACCAAATATCAGAACAAACAACTGTTTACTAATACTACACGGATGTGTAAAACACAAAAGGATACACAGTACTGTACTGTACACATAGTACTAGAACAACGTACTATCAGTATCCTTCAAAACAGTAAACCAACTTGGTATACAGGACTTACATTTAATACAGAAGCATCATTTTAAAAGAAGTAGCTGTCCAATGTTGTTTGTTTTTTTATGATTCACCTCCTCCAGCTGTAAATCACTCACAATTTTGCGTGCAGCTTCGTAGCCAATTTCAAAATGCAGGATACAACAGATTTTGAGATGCCAAACTTTTCTGCTACCCGTACTTGTTTAGCACCGGGTTCACATGGTGCCTCCAGAATCCGAACTTTATCGGCTATAGAAAGGTCTACATGTTTTGAAGCCATGATGACAGACGACAATCAGACTCAATAAATGCACAGCTGTGTTATGAAAACTGATACATAAATAGATGCTGTGATGCGTGCACGCGATGTATTCATGTGCATGCTGTAGCCATAGAAATTGTATAAAAAAAGTTATCATTAAGCAGCAGACAGTTGCTAATATCTGAAATCCATTAACATTAAAGTCTATGGGGTGGGATTGGTTCCTGTGAAAATGTTGTTAATAACCAAAAGTTGTCTTTATCAGGGTTGCTAATAACTGGCATCTACTGTATATAATACATAGATGCAGGCTATATTTGCATCCTGAGCCATTCGAAAAAAAAGTAATAATACCATAGTAGTGACGTCAAAAAGTGAGGAAAATATTCTTGAACTTTGGCAATCATCCAAATAAAGCTGAAACACTAACGGATAACAACATAGAATGTCTGTACAGCACTGAAACACTATGTTTTAAAAAAAACCCAACTGTACTGCTGAACCTCATCTTTTTTAATATTAGCATCACAAGGGTATCCATGTATTATAAAAAATAATAGATGTGCCTTTTCAGTGAGTTACAGGAAAACAATTCTAAGTCCGGGCTAGGAGCTCGCTCCTCTATCCTAAGTCCAGGCTCTCTCCACCCGTTACTGTCCCAGTAGCAACTCATTTCTGCTTCCTCTGCTCTATCTTCATAGCCCCAGCTCACACCCCGTGAATTAGAAGATAGAAGATATCTGGGAAAACAGCAAAGATATTACAAGAAGGATTACAATCGCTGGAGACCGTTTTTTGTGTGAAATTTTGATATCTGCTTTTTATTTTACTTTCTCTTGCAAAGGATACTTGCTCCCCCCCCCCCCCCAAGGGTGATGGAGGACTGAAAAGGATTAGTGGCTCTATTTCCAGGGTCGCTGGGACTGCAAATAAAATAGGATTATAAATTGCAGCACAGGATGCAAAGTTCAGAATGTGGTCATTTCCCTGACCCAAATGGATTAACTGGACTTGTTTGTGGACATTTCAAAGAATACTGATGCTACAGCGGCTCTGTTCTCTGATTCAGGTCTGATGCATTATGTTATGTCTGACTATGTATATCATTTGTGGTGCATGTATTAGGCAGGGATAAGTATTTAGTTAGCAGATAAAATTATAATCATTTGTATGCTAAATAATAAATGTGAGGACAAATGTAATAAGAGTAAAGAGCATTATAATTTAAGGTTTCAGGCATTAATAGTGTAAAATTGAGATCTGTATTTATAGTTTTAGGAATAGTAGTGGCTTTTTAAAGTATTAAATACGAGTTAGTTTTATATTGTGTTTTCTATTAAATAGTTAGTGCCCTGGCCCCCTTGTGGCTTTTAGTCAAAACTGATTTCTGCTGTGTTGTTGTTCAGTATTGTGTGTTGGAAAATAAAAAAACAGTTGATTCTTACCTGTTGTGGTCCCTCGTCTCTCATTTTTTTCTTTTTTTTAAAATTTAGTCGTCGCCAATTTTTTACCCCGGTTTTCTCCCCAGTTTATCATGCCCAATTATCATCTGTATCCTTGGCTCACCACTCGCAACCCCCCCGCCAACTCAGGGAACGGAGGCTGGAACACGCGTCCTTCGAAACGTGCTCCTGCCAAGCCGTCATTTTTCGCACTGCAGATCCACAGCAATGCCACCAGACCTATAGTGCCGGAAGACAACACAGATCTGGCGGCTCCACTGCACAACCACAGACGCCCTATCGGCCACAGGGGTCACTGATGCGCGGTGAGCCGTGGATTCCCCTGCCAACCTAAGCCCTCCCTACCCGGGCAGTGCTCAGCCAATTGTGCACCGCCCCCTAGGAACTCCCGGTCACGGTCAGTTGTGACATAGCCTGGATTCAAACCTGCAATCTCCAGACTATAGGGCACATCCTGCACTCCGCGCGAAGCGCCTTTACTGGATGCGCCACTTGGGATCCCTGTCCCTCGTCTCTCATTGTCCAGCGGTCTGGGTGTGCAACTCAAAATCCAAAGAACATATAAAGGGGGATGTGGCAAAGTGGCTGCTAATTGGAAACAGGTGCAGAGGTGATGCATTGCAGAAATAATCACACACCAGGAAACTGTAATCCGTTTGGAAAATAGAGTCTTTTATTTATAACTCCCGGTCTGGCGACCAAACAACAAACCTCCAGCAATACACACCAATGTGTAAAGCACAGAAGAAACAATAATAAATGGATTGCAGTCCAAATAATAAGCACATGTTATCCACTCAACAATAATAGAGAACACAGTCACCAGTCCGGGTGCGTGCAGTAGTGCTCGTGGTGAGTGATAACAATTAAACAGTGACTGTGGTGTAGTGTTGTTCTGGGTAGTGCTGGCTCAAGGCGATAGCTCCAGATACATGTTAGCCATCTTGTGATTCACAAACAAAAGACAATTACTAATAACGACAAACAAAAAACACTCATGAATACTTTTTCTTATTTTTAGGGGTTTCTCCTGGTTCTTCCAGTTCCTTGTCTCTCAAACCAAGCGAAGGAGTAGATTGCGATTCTCTGTCCCTTTTCACGCATGACCCCTTGGTAAACGGGTGCAGCGGTCTCTACTATCTGCAGCTGCTACGTCGTTTCCCTTCCGGGTCAATACGTTCCTGCAACAGAGTCTCGTCTTCTCCCAGACTGACAGACTTCCCGGCCCGGGGAAAGAACTGTCAGGCTAGCCCGTCCAAAGAACTCTACTTTCGCCGCTTAGCGCCCTCACAGGTCAGGAGGGGGATTTACAACAAAAATTCATTGTATTTCTGTCACAGGTGGAAAAGAGAAACATTAGTTATTTATTAAATATTACTTACCATTGCAACGAGTCCCCATGTGACAATAGCATTTTATTTCCATTGACTATAGTTGCTACCTGTTTACATCTAATCCAAGTGGCACACTTACTGAGAGCAATCAGACAGGAGATTGTTTTATTTGTAATTGACCTTTTTATAAAATTATCACATTTGGTCTTTGTGGTTATTCATTAATTGAATATAGTAAACCATTCTGTCAATCAGTGCCTAAGTGACTGTAAATGCAATTAAGCGACACTGAAATAAATACATACATAGTAAAGAGTTTATTCATGTATTCCCCTTTTACAAAATGTAGAAATAGTACTTTTTTTTCTCCCCATTATTGCATGACAAGTGGAATCTCTTTGCATTCATTTTAATTGTCATTCCTATGCATAAACAGTAATACCAAACACCCTGTAGTGTTTACAAGAAACACATGACTTTGCTTTTGCTGTATCCTGTGCTGTACATATTGCAGATATATTTTTAAATGTTATTAGTTTCTATTTGTTCATGATGGAATACATGCCAACAGTCCCTATATGGTCGGAACAGTCCCGATTTCCTAGCAAATATCCTGATGCATAGGAAGAAAATGCTGATATTTATCCTTGGACATTTTTCACAGCTCTAGGGCGTTCGCTCTCGTGCCTGTACTGTTTTTTTTCTTTTTTTTCTCTCTCTTGCTCGGCTGCTGACCCTCATGCACTGTACTGCCTAGCAGGGATTGTGTTCACATGGCCAGATTTCAGTTTATTGACATGTGTCATATCCAGTCATAATGAAGAACCGTATTATTTCCTCAGTGCTGCTGCAATATGATTTGATTGTATGATTTTTAGTAAACTGTGGGAGCCAATGGAGCTAGCTATTTTCATCATTATCCTTGTCTGCGTCCTACAGTGCCTTTGTTATGGGCTATTCCTTAGATAACATTTCTTCAATTGGTACTACTCTGGGTCTCTTTAAGAGACTTGCCTTGGGCCAACGCATGCCACTTTTCTTTAATTATGCTCAAGAAGATGACAGCCATCATTTTCACTGGATTACAGGCCTATACCTAAATGGAAAATTAAGAAAACAACCAGTCTGGTAAACTTGCCTCAAAACCAGTAATAATTTATTCAACACATTTGTATGCATACAGATAGCTGCTCAGCCAACTCCCAGGGTTTTTCTTTTAGATCACTGCTAAAGGTCAAGAGTTATTGGCACACATTAGCATTTTAAATATGTAATCACAAAACACTTTTTTTTTAAATGTAAGAGCATTAGTATTTAGACCTTAGTATTTTGCACAAGTTTTAAGACATGTCGCAAGTGGCAGTCTATATTTGAAAAGACTATTTTGCATCTCCATTCACTGCAATGGAACACAGTACACACTATGAAATTAACTTTTATATTGAAACAAGTTTACTTCTGTAAATCTTGGAACTAAAAATAGATGGCATTGATTAAGAAAAACAGTGGAATGGAAGGGTTTTATTGAACTGAAATAAGATTGTCCCCTCATGTTGATATCATGTCCTTCAGGGGACAATATTGTCCTCAACCTTTGTCTTTGGGCAATATAATCATGTAACAGTGTGGTTTTCACTAGTCGATATTTTATGAATACAGTATACCCCATTTTAATACTGGCTTTCCTTGCATTTACTGCATGTGCGAAACACACAGTGGAGTTAACACAGATAAAATACATGATTTATTTTTACTTTTAAAATCCATAACAAGTCTGCTACATTATTACATCAAATAATGTGTGGTTTCATAATGTTGAATATAAAGATCAAAGTAAAATTGCTCAGGTTGAATACTGAGCAATTTTACTAATGAAAAAAGAAAAAAGAAACAAGGACCAGGGGTCACAAATGGAGATTAGATAAAGGGGCATTCAGAACAGAAAATAGGAGGCACTTTTTTACACAGAGAATTGTGAGGGTCTGGAACCAACTCCCCAGTAATGTTGTTGAAGCTGACACCCTGGGATCCTTCAAGAAGCTGCTTGATGAGATTCTGGGATCAATAAGCTACTAACAACCAAATGAGCAAGATGGGCTGAATGGCCTCCTCTCGTTTGTAAACTTTCTTATCTTCTTATGTTCTTCTTATATATATATATATATATATATATATATATATATATATATATATATATATATATATATTCAATTTTTGAATTTCCAAAAACAATATTTTTTAGCATATGCTGATATTACTTTTTCTACCCCTGCATAGTATTAGGAGTAATGCTACGATGATCATTGCTTCTGTATAATCTTCTTTTAAATTGGTGCACTGACACAGCACAGTTCAGTAAGTTTAAAGCCCCAATCACACAAAGTTAACAGGGAGTGATTCACAGACTTCTTCAGGCGGTGGATGATGTGCGGTTGCTGACCTAGTTTTCTCCAGCAAAAGTCACTAGCTGTGCCTGAAAGAGCCAAGGCGTGTAATACAGCTATCTCCTCTGAAAAGAGGGTTGAGCTGGATGGGGGTCACAACATACTTTATTTTATTCTCAGAACTGTTGTCTGTATTGATTACTTTGTACAAGACGTGTCTTGTAATTTAATATTGATTCATGCTAAAATGACAGCAGAATTATTCTGTTCGGAGTCTCTTGATTTTTCAAGTACTCTGACGCACAAACTTGAACACATACTGTATCACTTTGTCATTAGCCATGGCTTTTCTTTGTTAAATACAGAGGTCAGAAATCTTGCTGTGAGTTACCCAAAGCTAGCATTGAAGTCATATATTAAAGCATTACAAATGTAATACTTCTTTTGATCATTGAATGCAAAGAAATTGATTGATACTTTCCACGTCAAACCTTACTACTGCAATGCTTTACAGTACTTGCAGGTCTTCCCTATGACCCCCATTAAATTTGTACCAAAATCAAAATCTGCTTTGTTCTCTACAAAATAAATATGTATGGAGCCTTACAGCTTAAAATAAACAATAGTGTCAGCTGAAATGTTCTAAATCGTAATGATTGCTAAAAAAAAAACACTGCACTTATAACTAGCATTGAAACATTAGATTTTTTGTATTAGATACTGTCACGAAATCCGCGTGGTCAGATTTCTTTACGTACTCTTATGAACTGCTCAGCATACACTCTTATCTCGGGGGAGACGTTAGGAGGACAGAGATGTTATTACTCCTAGTGGGATATAGTTTGTGCTCTGGACCCGCAGTATATCCAGATGACTAATATAGAACTCAAGAAATTGACAGACTCATGTATTTAAAGTTTTTTACGAATCGGAGTATGATCAGTACTCGTTCGGTTTATTAACGGTTAAATATTGGATAGAGTAGCTACAGGCTACGTCGTATCCCCAGCTGAAAGACACACTGGGCAGTCCAGTGTCTTAACAGATATCAACGTTAACACTTTAATACATGTATATATGTGTTAATCAAGGCCGACAAGCAGGCCAAGAACACGTCACCTAAAGTACCCAATGGTCTATTTCAGCACATTCAACAAAACTCTCTCTTATTTCTAAAACATAGCGTGAGTCCCTTATAGCAATACATGTGAGATAAAATAATAATAATTGCTTAATGCTTACCCTTTAATATAAATCGTAAAAGGATATGGCTGTCTTCACCAGGCAAATTAAACTGAATTCAATCAGCTCAATTGTGTCGGTTTGCAAAAGATGGACCACCTTGCCCTGTCTGGGATGAGTGTGGTACTCCATTGAAATTACTCTGGAGTTAAATAGGTTTTTCGTCTCATTGGAATACATGGGATGCCTCAATTAAATCCAATCATTAATCAGGTGAGACAGCTCTTTATCCCTTTTACAAATAATAGTTTTCAAAAGATCTGGACTAACTTTTCAGAATTAATAGGTGTCATGGACTTCAATAAATTCAAAACTTCACATTTGTTTCAACTCTTATGATCTCATTTCTTTGCTTTCCTCCGAGCCCCTCCTTTATCTGAAAAGTTAAGTGAACCAAGGTTCCCAGGATCTTGGTTTATAATATAATATAAAAACACTACTGCATGCAAAACACTAATTTTATATGTGTTATATATGAGAGATGTTCTTAATATGTGACATCATCTTCTAAGTGATTATATTATGCTAAATTAAAGGTATGTGTTTCTTTTAACTTCATATTGTTTCATCATTTTGTTAATGAGTCAGTTTTGATTCCATATACCATTGTCTAACAGAGTATTTGACACAAGTTTGTCTCATACAATATTCAAGTCATTTAGTTTCACTAAGTTTAAGTGGTAATAGTTTTCATTACAATTATTTATCCATTAAGAGATGCACTGACCAGGCTCTGACCTGTACCTCTCTGGGAATATGTTACTGCTAGCAGTTTCCACAGTCTCTTGTTTTTTTCCAAGGTCAGAGTCTGTGCAAAGCACTTTATTAGATATATGACCTGTCCATTAAGCCATGAGTTGTGCATATTATTTCAAGACATTTACTTATCAGTACTAAACCACTAACTCCATAAACCTTAACACTCCATCTCTATGAGGCTTGCAGCTCTGCTGAAGTGGAACCCAAGGACATTCCCTCTTTCTAGATAAGAAGAGAGGCCCTGTTTTCACTGCAGCAGTTTCAAATCACCACATTATAAGGAATCCATCTACCATCATTAGACAATAGTATAGTGGATTAATAACAAGGTACATTATAGTATATTATTACAAACTTAACACAAAAACATAACACAACACCTTTTAACTTCTATAATTCAATGGATATCATAATGTCTAGAAGTCTTATTGTTCAATGGAAAGAAGAATAAACTTGTCCCATTTAAGTAAATCGAATACTGCTCCAGGTTTTAATCTTCTTATCACTACAGCAAAGTCATGAACAAGCAATAATACTTGTCAGTTGTAAATAATATGTTTTCTCATTATAGCAAATACTTACAATATATTATTAATCTTATGAAATAACTGTTATGAACTATAAACAGTGTCAATTAGCACTGAACCTGTTTCATTATAAGATAATCTTTCTATTAATTTACCTCTGTTTATCAGTTGCTATAATATTACTTTGGTGAATCCCTCTTAAGATTTAAATCCAAATATAGGCCAGTATAACTGCATTCAACTAGGCTTGACCCTTCTCTTTGTTCATACAAAATCCAGCCGAGACAGGATTTTTTCTCAAGACCTCTGGATTGTTAGTTAATCTTTTGGTCATAAAGAGTCTCTTCTTATCTTGTGTTTTTCTTGACATAAATTTGTAGATTAACGTTCACTTTTAGCCGGAATGGTGCTTTTTATCAAGCGTCATGCTTTCTGAAGATAAGATATACTAGTGGTAAATCGTTCATTATATATATTTTCTTAGGGATTCTCAGACCACTAAGTATTTAATTGAATACATGTGTGTCACAAAGACGGCCAGAGTGGGTGGCGTCAGACCAGAAACAGGAACACAAACGACAGAGAGATGGGGTTTTGGTGAGGCTGAACGCGTGATCGCGTTCAGCATTTAATAAACAGAACAGAAAAATAAAAGGTTGGAACAGACAAAAACACTGGACACGGCACTACACGCCAAAATAAATAGACAAACAAAACGACTAAACACTAAACAGACGGTGCAGGACAGACAGACGAACAAACACGGTGAGTGAAAACACTTAACTATTCTTCTTATTATTATTATTACCTCCGTCTCCAATCCCGTTCTCCACTCACTGAACACCAACCACGAGTGCAAGAAATGTGCGTCTATATATACTATTGTGCTGGGATTCAATTACTAATTAATTATTCACTTGAATCCCAGCACGTGAATTAATTCTGTGCAACCCCGTGCTCACATATTACATTTAACCAGCACGTGAAGTGATTTGTGCTCTCCTCGTGCCTAAATACAAATCTACACTTTTTAAATATACGTGAAACACAGACCCGTTTATATCCCGTGTACCAATCTATACACCAACATTTACACACGCAACAAACAACACATAACACACAAATGCACACAGGGGCGGGGCGCATTGCCACAATGTGTAATTCCAAACAAAAGAGGACTGACCTATTTCATGGAGCAAGAGAGCCACCTACTAGTGGTACAAGGATACTCTTTCTTTATCCTTCCTAATATCTTTGACACTTCATTTTATAATACATTCCATATTTGAAATTGCCTAGTCCATGTCCTGCATATCCCAGCGTTCCCAGCAGGATTCAACTTCTGTGCCCGGTTCAGCTCTGGTTGGTTCCGCGAAAACGACAACAGGCCCCTTTATCCAAAGTTTAGCATCACAGGTGTGAGACGCCATCTTCCTCACTTCGTACCTACAAGATACTTGGACACGTTTAGCTGGGACACCTTCTACACATTCCAATTTACCTAGATGAGCCCATTTCACTAAATGACCTCCTTCACAATTCATGCATTCAATCCTCTTAATATCCTTTGGATCTACATTTAGATGAGAGAAAGAAATTCCTTCAGAATCATTACATTCAAACAAGATTCTACAGTGTTTAGCTAAATGACTACAGGCTGGACAAAGTTTGGGCCCAGTCACTGATGTCTTGCTTTGGCACATATTACATGCACACATAACAAGAGGATTATGTTTCAATTTGTGTGTCAGGGTTAATCCTGCACCATGTACAATAGTTCTGGATCTGTACACATTGTTACTATACATTCCCTTCTGTTCGCACAGAGTCACTTTGCGAGGTACGCCTTCCATCCAGAACACTGAAGGAGGCCAAAACTCACTGTTATTCATATTTTCTGGTATCCAATTACTGTTCTGCCTCACATCATCAGTTGGTAGACACAATACAACTGAATCTGAATCAATTGATGAACCATGAGCCTTAGCTACTGAGATCCTCCATGCAAAAGGTGTCAATGTTTTACTGACCAACCTAGCTGATTCAGCGTCACTTGCGACAATACACAATCAAATATAATTTTGATATTTAAATCAATGTGTCTGCTTGGTATGAAAATGATATTTAAATCTAAAATGTCAATAAAGGAAAACCTCTATTTCACCTGCTTTTATCATTTCCACAAAAGAACAGCAGTAGAAATCAGTTTCCTTATGATATTCAAATGAATGGGTGGTGCAGTTGGAAGAAACAAGCACATCAAAGAATGGTATTCATGCATTGGGATTTACATGACTTTCTTGTATAGCTGTTAATCATCTTCTTTTGCAAGTAAAAACAAATATAAAGTTAGATTTTTTTAAGAATAGAAGTCCCCTGTGCTCACATTATTTGTTTGATGTAAGAAAATTATTTACTGCAATGAACTTAAGAACATATCTTATAAGTTTTATTTCTCTTTTATAAACTTTACATAACTCACGGCAGTCTTTTGTACCTAGCCAGTGGTTAAAAAGTAAAGCACTAACCTTTCCTCTTATTTGCCATGTGTTTTGTTTTTTGAAATACCCACAGTGAATCTAAAAAAAACCCAGGTATTAATGAATATTGCTGCAGGTGCATTGCCCCATATGAATTATTAATGTACACTCCTGTTTGAAACAGGATGGGTAGGAAAAAAAACAAAACACTTTGTCATTTCTTCATCTTGTCCAGAGCAAGGGAGCAGACAGAAGAAGTTAACTGTCTAGATCAAATTCTACTTCTGCTCATTCATGCATTTAAAAAAGAGAAATACCATTTCTTATTTTGCCAGTAAATTAAATGCCTTGGCGCTACTGAATTCAGAGCAGGTAGATTGGGAGATATGAATTATTCACAGGGAACTGTAGAGATAGCAAAAAAGGCCAGTAGATACAATGAGAGATTGCCATTAATTCCGTTTTTGATTAACATTTTAAGATGTGTGCTGTAATGCAATACAGAGCTATCAGATGACATTACAGTTCAAAGCATAGCATTGAAACAGATGACCAAGGACAAAAGGGCAAAGAAGTGCCAGCTGCGCTAGGAATTAAAACACTAATCTTATGAAATATACAGTAAACAAATGTTATATTCTGAACTGTTATTCATGTCTAAATCTGCTTTTGCTGTTAGAATGTTCTATAGTTTTAGCAATACTGACCGCAGTAAAGATGGTTTTAACATGTTCCATATGTCACATTCACTCATGATTGATCTTGGGTTTAAAAATTTGCTTTTTAGTAGTACAAAGAAGACGGTGTTTCCATCCTATGCAGAAGCAGCAGCTAAGGAAAGGGCTGAAAGCCTTCCAGACACTGCATGCTAGCGAGAGGCCAGTTATCAAGACGGTGGACCAGTGGCACGGTGCCCACCACCTCGAGGATTAGATTTACCTCCTGGCCCAAAAATCTCGCGTCACCTTTAGGAAAGGTCAGGTTTTTTATCCCTCGTCTAAACCACAAATACTGCATTTTAGTTACCACCGTAAAGCAACTCTGAATTGCTTGAGCTGCCTCGTTAATTTAATTGTATTGTTTTATTGGACTAATTACCAGTTCTATCAGAAGCACACTACAGTATGATTTTGCTTGTAATATTGTCACACACAATATTACCACTGCTCCACTTTCTTCTCTTTCGAAATACTGTAGTTCTTTGCTTATATTACATGATTGTGCTATCTATGAAAAGGTATGGCTGCTTCCCGGTACCCAATAACTTCATATGTTGTAGTTCGGACCATGTGAAGTTTAGCTAGGTACCAGGAGGTAGCAATGTGTTTATAGCTTGAATAAAACACGTGGGTAACACTTTACATTGTGTCTCTAATGGCTGTGTATTTACAAAGTAGTTACTTCGTAAACACATGTGTACTCACAAATAACTACAATGTTGTTATGCATAGTTACAATGTACTTAATGTGTACATCTTTTTGCACACTATATGTAACTACACAATTGCATCAGAAAAGGTTTAGGGTTAGTGGGGTTAGGATTAGGGTTATAGCATACAAAAAGATTTACACATTAAGGACATTGCAACTATGCATAATAACATTGTAATTATGCGTAAGTACACATATATTTACTAAGTAACAATTATGTAAATACACAGTATTATTATTATTATGTATTTCTTAGCAGACGCCCTTATCCAGGGCAACTTACAATTGTTACAAGATATCACATTATTTTTACATACAATTGCATTATTTTTTTACACATTATTTTTTACATACAATTACCCATTTACACAGTTGAGTTTTTACTGGAGCAATCTAGGTAAAGTACCTTGCTCAAGAGTACAGCAGCAGTGTCCCCCATCTGGGATTGAACCCACGACCCTCTGGTCAAGAGTCCAGAGCCCTAACCACTACTCCACACTGCTGCCCCTACAGTAATTAGAGACACTTCACATAAGGTGTTACTAGCAAGTGAAAGGGTCATGATTTTAGCACAATAAATGGGGACCTGTGATAATGTTAATAAACTTATAAAAGAGGTAAGTGAATGGGTTTTAAGGTTGTGGTGTTGCAATGGTGACATTGCAGCTGCTCTCCTCTAGACATCATTCTTCTATTTCTTTACACTTTTCATTATACCCTTCCTATAAATCATTTGAGAATGATGTAATCTATTGTCCACTTAAATCATTGCATCTTTTGATCTATTTTTCATCTTTGCCTTCCCTTATTATTTTGTACTCCCTGCTGAGCAGTTGCTCATTTTGGAGGGTTTTAATTTGCATTCTATGCTCAGTTTTAACTGCCGTGATAGACTTCCAGTCTCTTTTGCTTTCCTTGGGTCTATCGCAGCATGATAATACTCCTACACATATCGAGTGACATACCACTGATATGGTTATCACACTTACGTTGTTTATTTTAAACCTTTCCATTTCAAACCTGGGGATTTCTGTACACTTCTATTGTATATTTGTATGCTAACAGTCACTCTGCAAATCCAATGCAGGTTTTTACACATCAGCCCTGAAAGTGGTTAATTTTCACTACTATTACTTTACACCCTTTTATATTCGCTCCTTGTTTGGAGCATGGCCATCTGTAGAGAGCTTACAGATAGAGTTGTGAGATGTGTGTCAATGATTCTCTCTTAGATGTGCTTGACAAGCTGGCCCCCGTAAAAACATTAATTTGAAACAGACTGGACATGATTTAGAAGTGCTTGTGTTTTAAAGTCTAGTGCTTGCATCTTGAATTCAATTAACTGATCTGACATGCCAACTTTAGAAAGTATAAGAAACATGAAGAGCAACATTTCTTAACTAATGTATTCTTCCATTTGTTTATATTCACTTTGGATATCATGTTATGCTTCCGACTGAACATGTGGTCATAATACAGTTCTCCCCCCAAAAAATCCCCTTTGCCCCAAGTGGATGTGAGGAAACGCCACATTTGTTCTATGTGGTATTTCTTATTGATGTGTTTATTATATCCTCTAGGGACAAAGTGTTGCAGGGGGACAGGTTAGTGGTTACATGTTTTACCAGATGCACTGTAATTAGACATGTTCCTGAGAACTTCTGAACATGTGGGTTGCAGTGCGTAGTGAAAGGGTGATGCAGGTGCTCCAGCCAAAGACAAACACAAAGTTCACGGTACAAGTTATTTTATTTTCCTTGGCCAGTATTTAAATGATAAAACTGGCTCTGTCCAGCAATGGGTATTGCCAGCGCCAAACGGGTTTAAATAATAAAGCTGTCTCTACCCAGCAATAGGTACTGCCAGCGCCAAAACAAGGGGTTGCAGTCCCGAAATAATAATTCCAAAAACACAAACACAACACAAACACAGACATGTCTCTGGACAGTGCGTGCTCGGGTGCAGGTGCGGTGCTGGATACAGTGATGAAAATTTGCTTACCGTACTAGGGTGGGGACTCCTGGTACCATGACGCCATCCCTTTTCTGAATGGCCGGCTTCCGACTGCCCCCGGAATGAACTGCTGAAACATTCAGTATGGGGCACGCAATTCCTGCTGTACAGTGCTCTCACAGGTCGAGAGGGAAATTGTTGATTCAGATTCATTCGCTCTGTCACAGATCTATTTTGAGGACACAGATGTGCTTTTAACGTCTGAGTTTTTCAAACATTATATACAAAGTAAGTCTAAGCAAGAAGAATAGAACAAATCACACTAAACTGAATTTGTGAGCAATAACTTTCCTCTTAAGGTCAAGCTCAGCTGAAGTTTTTCTGCAGGCATTTTATCTTTGTTTGTTGATGAAGGTCACAGCAAAAACAACTCATCATTGTAAGATCTACTTTGAAACCCCTTTGAGTCTCCGATGGGCATGTTAGGGTTTGCATTATTTATACCAGTTCAACATGTACAGAGTTCTATAAAGAGCAAGACAAGACTGAATAGCAAGCGAGTGAATGCAGAATAACTGATAAAGTGTTTTTTTCTTGGGATGAACAAATGTTATTTCTGTTTGTTGTAGACATTTCTCTTCCTTTGAAAACTAACAAATCCAATATTTAGGGGGTCCAAAAGCGGCTGACCTGGTAAAAGCACAGCCACATGGTGTGCATGGTGAGTCAAACAGCGCATGATTTACTTTGTAAAGTGCAAATGTAACAACGCTGCTACCCAGCGAATACACACATGATATCCGTACAGGGGAGGGAACACACACAGAGAGAGAGAGAGAGAGAGAGAGAGAGAGAGAGAGAGAAGCATCACCATATAGCCTATTCTGTTTCACTTCCTAAATAACGTGATACAAAGCAATTATAAAGTGTCAGACAACATAAAGCATGCACCAATCAAATAAATAAAAATATTAACATACAAGTGTAAAATAAATGTGAAAAGGGCATTCTTGACCCTGTTACACCTTTCTCTTTAAAGCACAAAAGCAAGTTGAATACTTTGTGTCCATGTGTGTGTTTTACAGCAATACAGTACTATTAGCACAACATTGCGCTACCTAGCACTAAGTATATGCTTATGAGCTGCTTGTATATTTAAAGTAGTTTTAAATAAAATGTACTGTCCTCTTACCTTTTTTATGTTTGCATTCAGTCTGGGTAGTTCAGAGTGGTGTGTCTCAACTTCGTTTTACTGATATCTTTGGAAACCCTGAGAAAAATGTACTATAGCATTCCTAGTCATTCGCAAGCTCAATTTCCCCAAATCAACAACATGTCAACACAAAACACTAATACTAACAAACCTAGTGCAAACATTGTATGACTATAATAATGCAGTTCCAAAATGGCCTTACATTGTTCATCATTAAGTCTCTACAGTGAAAACATATGTAGATGTTCTCTTTCAAGACTGTGTACGAACTTCAGTAATACTGTACATAGAAAACCACTAACCACTGAAGGAAAAGCCACTTATTAGAAAGCATTTCAGGATTTATCTGAATCAATAATGTTTTATCACTGTGTCACTAGGAAATGGATGGGAGCCAGCTGAAGCCCAGATAAAACATCCTGTTGCTGAATCACTAAACACAGCTAGAAAGAAGATATCAGCTACTGACTCTGTGTCAACTTCCATTGGGAATCTATCCCCTTTGTTAAAAAAATAATAAAATAAGTATGTTTAGGCTTATGCTATAGTGGACAAATAAGGAAGCCTAGTGTAACAAAGAAACACATTTTCACTATTTTTTTTTCTTTAGTCTGGGTCAACACATTTGTTTGTTTGTAGTCTGGAGTTTCACAGGTCTGAAATAAATATCTTCACTGTGGGAACTGTATTTAACAGTTTATGCATCTCCAAACTCAGTCTCTGCTGAATTAGAAAGGGACTAACATTAAAGATACACTTTTATATCTGTTTTTTTAAGAACCCACTGCCCCACCATCAAGAACCACTGTTGAGTGAACAACCCTGTTATGTTTACTTCTTCTCTTCGCTGGTATAACCAACCCGAACCCTAATCAAATTAGAATAGAGTAAGACTCTCACAAGCCGGCTTCATTGTACTGCATCTATGGGCCGCAGTGGGTCACTTGCCCTACTATTTACTAGTAAAGAATTAGTACTTCTTGAACAGTAAGAATCGACACAGAAAAAAAAGGATACGGCACAATGCATAACACGAAACACAAGTCAACCTCAAATCAGTAAATTAGTAAACAAATTCCAAGATCAAGCTTCATATAGCAAACTGCCATTCAGTGACCACCCAGATACCCAACCACACATGAGTCAGCAAACCATCTGTGTTTAACAAACCTAACAGTGAGACCTAACATTATTTACATAACGTGCCGTGCTCTGTGCGATAAAGGAAAAAAATCAAATAAAAAGTGCCAATAAATTCACAACAAGTGCATGTTTAATAGATTAGAAAAAAAAAATCATTACAATTTGTTTTGAAATGTGTATTATGAATACATTTTACCCATATAATCTCAGTATACGCTGTGAAGACATTAAAACATTCTCCTTTGTTCAAACAGCAATTTAAGACATTAAAACATTCTCCTTTGTTCAAACAGCAATTTAAGACATTAAAACATTCTCCTTTGTTCAAACAGCAATTTAAAGATCGTCATTGAATAAATGTCCTTCTTTTTCATGTAATTTATTTAATTATTTTACCAGATCTCCTAATGTAATCCATCTTGCATTTACTCAAATCCAGTGACAGAATGGCTGGGTGAATCACACTGTTTCAAGTTATAGTGCAATTCCCTGAATTTAGCAGTTTAATTGAGGTTCAAACATACGTTCTTTTCTGTACATGTAAATAGAATTACGTGCTGTGTTTATTTCATTGGTGAGCATGACAGTAAACAATCCACTCATCATCTAGGGGGCTGCTTGTTGGAATAAGCATAGTACTCTATGACCTTTTTATGCAGTATCATTCATATGCACATAAATAGACAGTTAACCCAATAAAGGTATATGGCTAACCCATTCAAGTGTTGCCTCTCACTTGCGTATTCATGGATTCATGTAGACAAAGCCCATATAGAATAAAGTAAAAGATGCTGAAGAAAGGTAAAGATACCTATCACACACACTCTCCAGTCAGGGTATGCAGCTGTTTCAATTACGGTCCGTTTTGTACTCCGTTCATGTTCTGTGTGACTGCATGCTTTTTAATAGAAAAAACACATAACTGAAATCATTGCTCAGTGATGCAGTCATGGAGAAAAAAAAAGTCCAGTACAAACACCACAGCTTTCTTTCCACCTCAGCAAGCAAATATTTTGTTTTGCAGACTGAAACCTGACAAGTCAAGTCTTCAAAAACAAGATCTTTAGTATATGACATACCTCTTTTGCTTGGTTATGTGACAACGTTTTTAGGCTGAAATTAAAAACAATGGGTCATTATTAAAAACCAACAATGTATCTCTTTTGCAATTACCCTTATAAAAGTTGTGTGGTAAAGCATATTAATAAACATGGTAAAATTGTGGTTAATACATGTTATTATTACCATGTAACAAGCATGGCAAAAGTGCAAAAATACTGTGCAAAAATACCATGGTAAACTTGTATAAGGATAACTTAGGGATATAACTTGAACATGTGTGTGTCTCAACCAAGAGTGGTGAGTGGCTTGGTTTCCGTGCAAGAATAAAGCCTCACGCTATTTTGGTAGTAGCTTTTCAACTAGTTTGTTTTACATGTGGGAGACACATTCTCCTTAAAAATGAAAATTATGGACAGGTATATTTAAAAGCATGTGTCAGCAGTGAAATTTAGCCTTGTGCAACTATTGATATTGTTAAGATTGTGTTGAAGGAAATGGATATAAACAGAAATACAACAAATACATAAATTGAGCAGTTTAAAAAAGAAAATTGGCTTGCCATCTGTTTTCTGAGAATGGTGCATGTAAGCCACTCAAGTCAGTGTGAGAGAATAATCCATTTAGAATCCTAAATGCCATACCCATTGCAAGAATCTACAAAGACAAATAAACACAACTTTAGAAAAAAATGAATAATAATAATAATAATAATAATAATAATAATAATAATAATAATAATAATAATAAATGTACAGCTCTGTGTGATTTTTTGATTAAATATAAATCAGAATGTATGGTTGTGGTATTATTTAATTATAGTCATATCAATTATCCTATGTCTTGTATTAATTAATAGTTATTTAATGTGAATTATTAAATACATATGACAAGTCTTGAACAATTGTAAATGTTAATAATCAAATAACATTTTATTAAACAATAATATCCATGGTTCCTGATAATACAAAATATACTGCAAAGTATAATCCTAGACAGAATACACGAGTCCGCTAGCTTTAACAGTTTCTAAATAATTGATCAATATTACCTGAACTGGGAGAACCTCTCACAGGAAAGATATGAGATGTCGATGGTCTGAGGAACTCAAATGCATTGCACAAACCTCTTTGTTATATAGGTATCTCAACATACAGTTTTATGCCTTATATGGTACACAGCAATACAGCGCTATGGCATTACTCTAGGCATAATGTCATTCCTGTTGTTATGCATTTTAACACACTTTCCTAGGTCTAGTTTTAATTCCTAATATGTATAAAGCAACTGAATTATGCATTAGCAATACCTTATAAGGGCAAGACTACAGAATATTTTCAAGAATGTTCCTGTGAGAACAGAATGTATTTAATTGTATCTGAACCTACAGCTGCATACCCGAGACCAGGGTGTACCCCATTACCTGCCATGTCTCTAATCTGCTTGTTCTTTGCTCCCAGTTTCCAACATTAGAGCAGAAATTTATAGTTCACAGTATAAAGACGCTCTCTTATACAGTTCAGTTTGTGTACATGATATCACACCAATACTTTCCTACATTTTCTCTCTTTCACTCTTTTACACAGAACCAACATTAACGTTTATTTTAACCCTTCAGAAGGAGATCATCAAGAACATAAAATAAGGACTAGACAAGGCATTTTTATTATGGTACAGATTGCGGTCAGGGCTCCTAACATATAAAATAATTTATTTCTTAGCAGACGCCCTTATCCAGGGCGACTTACAATTGTTACAAGATATCACATTATTTTTTTTTACATACAATTACCCATTTATACAGTTGGGTTTTTACTGGAGCAATCTAGGTAAAGCACCTTGCTCAAGGGTACAGCAGCAGTGTCCCCACCGGGGATTGAACCTATGACCCTCCGGTCAAGAGTCCAGAGCCCTAACCACTACTCCACACTGCTGCCCTACATATCAGGGTCTGTTCCCAAACTGGTTGAGATTAGCAAGTGGCTGCTGTGCTAGCACCATTGTACTGTTATTCCAATGGCAAGTGGACTTCTGTGTATTCAACAGTTAGTGATGTCTGCCTGGTATGCCCGTAGAGTAGAGGTTAGGGCTCTGGACTCTTGACCGGAGGGTCGTGGGTTCAATTCCTGGTAGGGGACACTGCTGCTGTACCCTTGAGCAAGGTACTTTACCTAGATTGCTCTAGTAAAAACCCAACTGTATAAATGGGAAATTGTATGTAAAAAATAAATAAATAATGTGATATCTTGTAACAAATGTAAGTTGCCCTGGATAAGGACGTCTGCTAAGAAATAAATAATAATAATAATAATAATAATAATAATAATAAACCTTTATTTCCAGATTTCAATGGTCTTGGCAAAGTAATCCTTGCATAATGTATCTGCTGTTGTAGTTTAAACTGTATACATATTTAGATTTGTACAGATTCACGATTTCTTAATAAATACATACAAAATAAACACAATAACTGAAATGACTGCAGAATGAGTACCCGATCTATATTAAAGAAATATCTCAGAATAAAATGTAATGCCATCCATCTAGAATCACTGATTTGAGTAATCAAGATGTATACAAAAAAAGAACCAAAGACCTAACTTCACACTCTGAACTGCACTGATGTGAACATTTGAGAAAATACAATACACTGCACACATCAAAGCAGGTGCACTCGGATGATTTCCTTCAGGGGTTTATTAGAGCAAGTGAGCAAAAGATATGTATTGACATTTCATATTAACCAGACTGTCACAGCTTACTGTTTGAAGTTGATGCCTGTGACAAACCCAAATATTTCAGACAGTTTACAGTAGATTAAAATATTAGATCAAGTATCACAGTTTAAACTTTATAATATTGTACATGCATTCTTTTTCAATTATAAACCATTTTTCCTTACCTGAAAAGGTGTCCATGCTGTTTTGCCGTTTCTGAGAGACCCGCCCCCTTGTTGGGTTAATTGAGATACCCATTTGTGCATTTTCAAATTAAATCCCAGCAATCCCTATTTCAGTGGTGTCAATCTGCTATAGAGTAGTTACTAAAGCACACAGCAGCTCATTTAAAGGGGAATTTACCAAACATCCTTGGCAAACCAATTGAAGGCTGCCTCTGCATGGATTTCCTGTTATAATGTACAGCAATACCCTTATTATCAGTTATCGAAATTACAAGTCACTGTATGACATAGGCACCTCGAAAAACCAACCACCTGCCTAATGCAGACACAATTATTCAGTCCCTTTATTAACTGTTTTATTCATATTGTACTATGTGTGACACAGATAGTATCACAATTAAAAATACCGTGACATATCAAAAGTTAGGTTATATGTGCTCACAAGTAATATCATTATAAGGGATACATTCTTTCCCAATAATCTTCTTTCTTCAAAAATAATTTTAAATATTCTTCAACTGTTCCTAAAACTTCATACAGGTAGCATATAAAACTCTCCCTACAGGCTTAAACAATTGTATTGATATACCATGGGGCACTGATAGTCTTAATTAGCCCTAAATTTGCTAAAAAGACAGGGTGCATCATATGATTTTTTGTCTTTCACTTGATTAAGGGGTCTTAAACTGTATGTCCAACCTTCAATCTTGTCAAGACACTCACCTAGTTATGTTCATTGTGTTATTTGAATTATTCAATAACATGCCTTGTAAAGTGTGCTGTGTGGCGAAGGAAAAAAAAAAAAGTGTTTAATTCACGTTCAGAGAAGTGAATATAGTTTTTTAATTGTACTATATATATATATATATATATATATATATATATATATATATATATATATATATATATATATATATATATATATAGTGCCTTGCAAAAGTATTCAGACCCCTGACCAATTCTCTCATATTACTGAATTACAAATGGTACATTGAAATTTCATTCTGTTTGATATTTTATTTTAAAACACTGAAACTCAAAATCAATTATTGTAAGGTGACATTGGTTTTATGTTGGGAAATATTTTTAAGAAAAATAAAAAACTGAGATATCTTGCTTGCATAAGTATTCAACCCCTGTGCTGTGGAAGCTCCCAGTTTACACCGATGAAAGAAACTGCCCTAACGAGGACACAATTACCTTACCATTAGCCGCCACCTGTGAACCATTAAACCATTATTTTTTTTTCTGGATAAAAACCCCACTGTTGAAGGATCATTGTATTTATCTTGTATTATTACTTGTACTGTAACACTTGAAATGTATTTGCTTAAGATTGTAAGTCGCCCTGGATAAGGGTGTCTGCTAAGAAATAAATAATAATAATAATAATAATAATAATAATAATAATAATAATAATAATAATAATAATAATAATAATAATAATCATTGGTCAGGCTGTGAATCTGAAGGAAAATGAAGACCAAAGAGCATTCTACAGAAGTTAGAGATAAAATAATACAAATGCATAGATTAGGGAAAGGGTACAAAATAATATCCAAGTGTTTGGATATCCCAGTGAGCACAGTTGGATCAATAATCAGGAAGTGGAAGCTGCATCACACCACCCAGGCACTGCCAAGAAAAGGCCGTCCCTCAAATCTCAGTGCTCAGACAAGAAGGAGACTTGTGAGAGAAGCCACAGAGAGGCCAACAATCACTTTGAAGGAGCTACAGAGTTCAGTGGCTGGGAGTGGAGTAATGGTGCACCAGTCAACCATATCAAGAGCTCTGCATTACACTGGCCTGTATGGGAGGGTGGCAAGAAAGAAGCCATTACTCAAAAAGTACCATCTGAAAGCACGTCTGGAGTTTGCCAGAAAGCATGAGAGTGACCCAGCTGCGATGTGGGAAAAGCTTTTGTGGTCAGATGAGACCAAGATAGAGCTTTTTGGCCAAAACTCAAAGTGCTATGTGTGGCGCAAACCTAACACTGCCCATGCCTCAAGACACACCATCCCTCTAGTGAAGTATGGTGGTGGCAGCATCATGCTGTGGGGATGCTTCTCATCAGCAGGGACTCGGCATCTTGTTAAAATTGAAGGAAGAAGGGATGGAGCAAAATACAGGGAAATACTGCAAGAGAACCTGCTTCAGTCCGCTAAAAAACTGAAGCTTGGGAGGAAATTCACCTTTCAGCAGGACAATGATCCCAAGCACAAGGCCAAAGCAACATTGGAGTGGCTCAAGAACAAAAAGGTGAATGTCCTACAGTGGTCCAGTCAAACTCCTGATCTCCATCCCATTGAGAATCTGTGGCACTATTTGAAAATTGTGGTCCACAAGGGTTGTCCAACCAACCTGAACAACCTGGAGCAAATCTGCCAAGAAGAATGGGCCAAAATCACTCCGACACTGTGTGCAAAGCTGGTACATACTTACCCCAAAAGACTTACAGCTGTTATTGCAGCGAAAGGTGGCTCTCCCAAATATTAATGTGTGGGGGTTGAATACTTATGCAAGCAAGATATTTCAGTTTTTTATTTTTCTTAAAAATATTTCCCAACATAAAACAAATGTCACCTTACAATAATTGATTTTGAGTGTCAGTGTTTTAAAATAAAATATCAAACAGAACGAAATTTCAATGTACCATTTGTAATTCAGTAATATGAGAGAATTCAGCGGTCTGAATACTTTTGCAAGGCACTGTATATATATATATATATATATATATATATATATATATATATATATATATATATATATATATATATATATAATTTTTTTGAATATACATTAATATATATCAATTTACAATATTTTACCTTTTTGGGGGATTAATACATTTAATTTAGGGAGTTATGCAGAATTTTAGATTGATTCCAATACCATAACAAGTACTAATTAATTTGTGAGATTACTGTTTGAAATCGATATTTTTCTCACGAGTAAAAGTTGGAAACTACACTGTTTAAATGTAATAATCCTGGTAAATAATCTTATACTTGTTTCAAATTTTTTTCATGTTCTCCCCTTCACTCTACTTCATTTTATTTTTATTTATTATATAAATGCTTAGATAATGTAACCTTTGATTGATGTGAGGCCTCTTTCAGATAAACTAGAATTCAGAACTTTACTGTAAATTCTTTTTTTCTCCTTGGTTACTGAATTTCATGTTAATCACCACAGGATACATTAACCTTTAGAATATGAACTGCTTTAATATTCACCCTGCAGTGCTAACAGAATGTTTATTACAGTAGAACTTGAGTTTACTAGTCACCAAAGGGACTGAGAAGATTTCTAGAGGCTTCAGACCAGGTGGCTGTTTTTCAAGTTGCAGTATCTCCATATCCTTTCTGGAGTGGACCGACTGGTAAGACAGAAGGTAACTATAAAAACAGAGATTACTGTACATGGTCCCCTTTCAATTCGAAGATGACCAACAACATACTTATGGGATATGCCTGCCTATTGGTAGGTATTAGTGAGCTCTTTATATCAGAGCTGACGATAGGCTCCTTCCTGGGGTGACGTCCTCGGTCCTGCCTACCGAGGGATCAAAACAGTCAACCTATGAAAGTCATTCCTCTTTTTGCCTCTCAAGATGGTAAGGTAAGACCTTCTGTGTTGATAACTGAGTGTATACTAAAATAACTTTTTCGGGTCGACTGCAGTTCCCCTGCATTCGTGCTGAAAGCTGGCTTGCCGCTTTTGTGGAATCAGTGACTAAAAAATAAAGTCTCTTTTTTGTCTCCTTTCTTCTGCAGCCTGCCTCGCTTGCATTGCAGGCTTGCTTCTTTACTGTCAGTCGTTTGCGTGTGACTGCCTGTGCAGTATTGATTTAAAGGAGTGAGTGTGTGTGTCTTTTCAGCCTACACTCTTGGGGACAACACAGTTCCTACACCGGGGCTAGGCCCTGCTGTAACCTCGCCGTTGAGCGATTCCGTCGGCTGCTTACATGCAGTTGGGCAAAAATTTTAAAAATAAATAATATTCTACGTTGTTGTTACGTGTCCACTTGTGTGTGACCCGATCGCACAACCTCGCTTGGCCTGCATTGTACTGTGGATTAGCTGTACTCAGTTTAAAAAAAAAAAAAAAAGAAACAGACGTGTTTTTTCCTCCACCGGGGCTGCGTTTATACCTGCCCTGCTGTAGAGTAGACCTCGCCGGCTGCCTCGGTTCACCCACCTTGGTGTGTCCGGTCTTCAAAAAAAAAAACAACAACAGCTAGTCAGACATGTGTTTTTCTTCCAACAGGGCTGTGTTGTTACACGCTACAGTTTCGCATGGAGCCTCCTCCCTTCCGAGGGATCACGATTACAACACATCAGTGGTAGCGTATGTCAACCTTCGGTTCCCGGGGTTACATCACATAGCATTTTGGCTCTTGATTTGGGCTATAGGTGACACATCTTCCTGGAGTGGCGAAATGGGCAGCGGACCTCCTTTCGAGGGAGGGTGCGCATCCGTCGGAGTGGCGGCTCCACCCTGAGATGGTGGAGTGCATTTGGGAACGGTTTGGGAAGGCGTAGGTTGATCTCTTCGCCTCGGCGGAGATGACACACTGCCCCCTGTGGTATTCCCTCCACCGCTTAGGCGGTCCACTCTGCGTTGACACCCTAGCCCACGAGTGGCCCAGGATGCTCCTTTACGCATTCCCGCTGATACTGTTGATCCTGGCCTTCCTAGAGAAGGTCCGGTTAGAGAAAGCGACAGTTCTCCTAGTGGCCCTCGGTGGCCCAGGAGAATCTGTTTTTTGACCCTGTGCCAGCTCTTATAAGCCAGCCCTGGGAGATCCCACTTCGCCTGGATCTCCTCAGTCAGGCGAAAGGCCCACTCTGGCATCCGGAACCAGACAGGTTCCAATTATGGGTCTGGCCCCTGAATGGGACTGCTGGGCTATCTGACATTGTAGTGGGTACGTTGCTGAATGCTAGGGCAGGCTCCACTAGGTTGTTATACGCCAGTCTCTTGCCCTATACCAGTTATCTTGCAGTTTCTGCAAGAACTGCTCGATGCCGGTAGGTCACCTTCTACACTGAAGGTGTACTTGGTGGCCATTTCTGCGTGCCATGGCCCCATTGATTCAGTGGGCAGGTGATCACAGCCTTCCACATGAATCTGGGCAGACACATGGCAAATGATATTTAATAGAGAAAAGTGTAAAGTGGCAGCAGTGTGGAGTAGTGGTTAGGGCTCTGGACTCTTGACCGGAGGGTTGTGGGTTCAATCCCTGGTGGGTGACACTGCTGCTGTACCCTTGAGCAAGGTGCTTTACATAGATTGCTCCAGTAAAAACCCAACTGTATAAATGGGTAATTGTATGTAAAAATAATGTGATATCTTGTAACAACTGTAAGTAGCCCTGGATAAGGGCGTCTGCTAAGAAATAAATAATAATAATAATAATATTGCATACAGGCAATAAAAATGTGCATTATAAATATCATATGGGAGATACTGAAATTGAAGAAGTGAACTATGAAAAAGACCTAGGAGTTTATGTTGACTCAGAAATGTCTTCATCTAGACAATGTGGGGAAGCTATAAAAAAAGGCCAACAAGATGCTCGGATATATTGTGAGAAGTGTTGAATTTAAATCAAGGGAAGTAATGTTAAAACTTTACAATGCATTAGTAAGACCTCACCTAGAATATTGTGTTCAGTTCTGGTCACCTTGTTACAAAAAGGATATTGCAGCTCTAGAAAGAGTGCAAAGAAGAGCAACCAGAATTATCCCGGGTTTAAAAGGCATATCGTATGCAGACAGGCTAAAAGAATTGAATCTATTCAGTCTTGAACAAAGAAGACTATGTAGGGATCTGATTCAAGCATTCAAAATCCTAAAAGGTACAGACAATGTCGACCCATGGGGACTTTTTTGACCTGAAAAAAGAAACAAGGACCAGGGGTCACAAATGGAGATTATATAAAGGGGCATTCAGAACAGAAAATAGGAGGCACTTTTTTACACAGAGAATTGTGAGGGTCTAGAACCAACTCCCCAGTAATGTTGTTGAAGCTGACACCCTGGGATCCTTGAAGAAGCTGCTTGATGAGATTCTGGGATCAATAAACTTCTAACAACCAAATGAGCAAGATGGGCTGAATGGCCTCCTCTTGTTTGTAAACTTTCTTATGTTCTTATGTTCTTAATCAGTCTGTCGAACTGAAGTCTTTCCATCCACCTCCGTTTTCTTCGGAGGAGGATAGGAGATTGAACTTCCTCTGCCTGGTGCGGGCATTGAGGTATTACGTGGATAGGACAACAGCTCTGCATCATTCTGACCAGCTCTTTGTCTGTCATGGGATACGCACCCTAGGAAAGCCCCTCTCTAAGCAGCGACTGTCGTACTGGATTGTGGACACCGTCTCAACTGCGTATGATATTGCCGGCTTGCCCCCACCTGGGAGGGTAGCTGCGCATTCTACCAGAGGGTTGGCCACATCTTGGGCCCTCTTGAGAGGGGCCTCGCTGTCCGATATCTGTACTATAGCTAGCTGGGCTATGCTGCATACTTTCTCTAGGTTCTATCGCTGTAATGCTATAGATCCTTCCTTGCCTTCATTAGGCACGAGGGTCCTTGAGGTTGCACGCTCGAACCACTAACCTTGGGTTATGCGGTTCTGACGCGTCCCTCGTATGCTGCTGTTCTGCCACTACTCTGGTATACTTTCCCATAAGTATGTAGTTGGTCGTCTTCGAATTGAAAGGGAACGTTAGGTTACTTACCATAACACTGGTTCTCTGAAAGAGAAGGCGACCAACAAACCTTGCGAGGTTGCATCGGTCGCCCTCACGGATTCGATGCAAAAAGAGGAATGGCTTCCATGGGTTGACTGTTTTGATCCCTCAGTAGGCAGGACCGAGGATGTCACCCCAGGAAAGGGCCTATCGGCAACTCTGCTATAAAGAGCTCACTAATACCTACCAATAGGCAGGCATATCCCATAAGTATGTTGTTGGTCATCTCCTCTTTCAGGGAACCAGGGTTACGGTAAGTAACCTAACGTTAGTCTAGCTACAAATCCTACATAAACAACCAGCCCTGTATTTTTTAACAAAAAAGGTTTGTTTTATTTACAATTCCTTATGATGTTCTGAGAATATTTATGTGTCTGTTTTGACTAATTGAAAATGGTGGCAGAAGCCACATTTTATAAATGTAACAAAAGAGAACAGCAACATAAAACATCAAACTAACGTAACAAAATCACTGTAATCAATCATATTTTATACATCTTAAAATAGTTAATTTAATTACACAACAGCTAACAAAAGTGAAAAAAAAAAATATTCATAGTAATTCTGGTACCTAGTGTTCTGTTACAATTTTATTTTATTTAATAATTTCAGTCATATCTATATCTATTCATTATTTTCCAAAATGCTAAGTGAAACATTCCATTATCAATGTTCCAGTCAGGGGAAATCATTTGCTTCCAGATGTAATTTACTCACTTAATCGTTTGCTTTTATAACTCAAATGAAAAGTAAATGGATCTATGTTTCAGTGTCAAAGTGTAACGAGTGTATCCAAAATGTAATTTATTTTTTTTCTTTGCAAATACTGACTATATTTATATGTTACATGAGTTGATAATCAGTCAACCATGTTTATAACATCTTTTTTAAAACATGATACTGTTCACCAGTTGGAAAACAGGATTGACTGCAGTCGTCAACAAAATTAATCTCTCAGTGTGATGGTTTTAAAAAATGTACAGCTACCAGAAGAGGCTTGTGGTATTTGTATGCACATGTTTTCGATGCATTCCAGGAAAGCCACAAGGAAAAATAGTCCTCTGCCTTCCTTAAATAGCACTTGCGGTTTCAGTCTCATAAATAATATTTTGGGAAATTTACATTGAAAATACTATACCGTTATATAAAAGGGAAGTTACATCTTAAAACAAAAGTAATTTAAAAGACCTGATATCATAGTTTAAGAGGTGCATTTTTTTAAAATAATAATAACACATTTATAAATACATATCATCAGTACAGTAATGTGTGTGGCTCAGTAGAAATAACTTTTTTTACTAAGCCTATCGATTTGTATTATGTAACCTGTTTTACAGCACTGCTTTCATCCTTATCTCTATGATATCTCAATACATTGCCTTTTTTTAAGTACACTAAAATGAACATACTGTAAAGTTCATCTTGTACATCCTGTCATCTTGTGTAATTAGCAGCTCTTTTTATTCATTGCTCTGAAAAAAAAGAACAATAATAATATTTTTGTATTAGCCTTACAGTATGTAATACCAAACCCAACTAAAATTAGTTTCCCCGTAACATAACCTATAATGACCTCAAAGCAAATTTACTGCAAACGTAAGATTTTTTATATTGTAGAATAACATTAAAAACATTTGTCAAACATATTACCTTGCTTTAATATTTCTAGAATGCAGTAACACTTTTCATTTGCAATACTTGATCTCAACTTATAACCTCAGAAGAATTAAAGACTATCATTATGTAATTATATCATATTCCCTACTTAGCCTTTATATTCATTAAACTCCCTCAAGATTATTTTTGCATCAAAGCCTTTGTCAGCAGTTTTCTCCTTGCAATACTCTCTAGTTCTATTTTTTTCTTGTACACAGGGTCAAACACCCCCTGCAATGGATATATGGTATATATATATTTTTTTAAAGGAACACATATACAACGCACTCTGTGTACCTGTGTAGAGGTACAGTATATTTGCCTTTTGGTTCATTGCTTGTAGTTTATACTTCAGTTTGCAATATGCAGATATTTCTAAGACAATATATTCAAAATTTTCACTGATTCCCTAACCACTTCAGTGGTCTAGTCTGGTGCAATCAGCTGCTACGTGACCTACAACAAAGGTACCAAAATGCAGCAGAGCACAATTCAGTTCGTTATCATGAAAAAAGGAGTCTGATTCTGACAATTTTCATTAACTAGTGCTCTGATACCATCAATAACACACGACAATCAATTTAATTTGTTTAGAAGTAAGAAAGACACAGAAAAAACACTGTAAATCAGATGTATTTGACATAGTTATAGTAGAACAGTTATTTTGTCTCATGTGTTTTAATATGTATATGTATGTTTTTACAACATTTATAAATGAGTGAATATAAGCAGATACTATTTCATGAACTACATTTATCTGGTAATTTTTCCCTCTTTATTACCGATAATAATTGAATGAATAACTCTTATTTTATGTATAAACATTTATTTTGAGAAAATAAATCGAGAGTAGCGTCCATTATTGCTTATAAAGACCCTGAGAATAAACGTGTATTATGTCATTGCAATCACTCAGGTGAAACAATGTCTTGTAATTTGCCCAAACATCAGTATTTTCAACAAGCCTTTCAGGAAGTATTGTAAGGCCCCTCTGGTCATAGAATAACACGTTTTTTATACATTTTATATTCTAAGCAGAATACATAGTAAAAAATACTTAACATAAAAAAATAAAATAAAAAAAAACCAGGAATATTGTTTTGAAAAAAAAAGCGAAAAGTTTGTATGGCTTCTGATGTACTTTATAATATTCCCCAGTGTTCTGAAAAAAGGACACTTCCAAGATACTACTGAAAAAAATTGATTTGTAGTAATTTTTTATAGGAAGAGAGTCAATTACAGCCAAAGAAACGCCTGGTCTGAGGGAGCATCCCACTGAAAAATGCTTGGTCCTAAAGGGTTAATTTGAACCCAAAGGATCATCCGAAATTAGCATGATTTCTGAAAGAGTACAAAGTGTAAATAAAGACATTAGGATGCCAACAATCTCAGGTTATTTTTCTCCATGGATAAGTTTAAAAACTTTTCTTAGGCCTATCAATTTCCTTTTTCATGAAATGTGCAATTGCAATGCAATTTAAATGGCAAAATTGTATTACAGTGCCAAATACCATTAAATGAAAATATAATTAATTGTTTGATTGCAGAAAATTGTGTTTTTTTGTTATACTTTATTAATACAATACAATAATAATAATATGCCTTAAAACTGTACCACACAAAAAGTAAGCTAGAAAAACACACAGGAAAGTTATAAAATACAATTTTCCTTAAAATAACGATAGTTATTGAGCTGGTCTATAAAGAAGAGTGATTGTTTGTTTAGAGCTTTTACAGATGATAAATATTTACTATCTAGGCCTAGACCTAATTCATTCTTCACAATGGTTTATATCCTTAAAAAGTCAATATGCCCTGTCAGGTACAAGCCAACATTTTAATACAAGTTGTGCCAGATGCATACTCAATAACCCATGGTGGTGCAGTGTAATTGTCCACTCATCAGACATTGTCCTTAAGCTATAGGTTATTCCAGATTGGAGTTGATACTCCACAAAAGAACTCTAACTGAAATTAAATTGATGCAAAATGTACACCTCTTCAAGACTGGGGGTTGCTTTTTTAAAAATAAGTTTACCATTGAAATACCATTAAAAACAGAAAATGTTACAGCTGTGCTAGTATTGCCACAGCATTGTCATTTAATAAGAGATGCTGCACATTCGCCTCTTCATGACACTACACCTCACTAAAGCACTCTGATAGCTGCCCATAAACAGTTTAAAGAATAATTAGGAAACACAGTTATTTCTGTTTTAAAAGTATTACCTATTTAAGAATGCTTGGTTATGCAAAGTGATTTACTATCCTCTCCAGTAATGCGTGCACTTTGCAACCATGGTTACGATAATTAAAAACCATAGCTACTGAAATGCTGCACCACAAATCTATTGGATTCGTGCTTCAGCGAAATGCATTTTGATTTATTTGTGATCCCTGAAGTTTCTCCTATTGATGACCCACTGCAGTAAATATTTAGTTTATTTCTTTTTGGTTTTATGATAATTTTGGGCGATTTAGTATGCTGTCAGGTAATGCTTTGTACTTGAATTAAGTGTGATCAACAAATCTCCCAGCAGATAACAAAACAAAAAATAAAACTTTGCTAAGAAAAAATCACACAAATCTGACCAAAAACTGCCCAGATTTATCAGTGGGCTGTATTTTGTTATTCTTCCAGGAATGTTGATATTTAATTGTTTAAATAGCTCAGCCCAACAGATTTTGCTGCCAAGCAGACATCTCCGTACAGCTGGTCAGGTTGTTGTTCTGCTCCACTCTATTCAAGCATGTTGCCACTCCATGTGGCACAGGCCTCATTTCCTTCACCTGAGCCCACTGAGAAACCAGTTGGGCTCGGACAAAAGCTTCTCTATTAACTGGTGCCTTCCACCTATTTCCCCTCATACATGTCATTTTCTCCTCCATTGCAAAGACTGTATGAGCTCAGTTCACAAAGTAATGGGGAAGACTGAACGATTTCCAGGTGTCCACTAAAAAATGTTCCATGAACACAGTGACTGCTGTACAGAGGGGGTTCAAACACAGTGGTGGGCACCTAATCTCCGACATACTTCCACAATACAAGAGGAGGCCACAATGGGTGTTTCCCAGTTCACACTTTTATTACAGGACAAGGCAGAAAACAACAACCTTGTTCAAGGCAGAAAACAACAACAACCTTGTTCCCTACTCTTCCCTAGCAGGCAGTCCGACTAGAGATAACAGACGTTCACATTGATGGTATTCTTGCGCCGTTTGCTCTAAAAACTAAAACTCCCTCACCGTTGCCTGAAGTCATACAGTAGATCTAATAACCTATGTTGACTGATGCCATACAGTAGGTCTAGCATCCTATATCACTCAGTCCTAAACCAATGAGTGACACCCAAAGTCCCTGAACAATGCAACAAAACAAACCCTAGGTGTTATTTTGGTAAAGGCCCTTCCCCCGGCCTAGCAAAACATAGCTCTGTCAGCAGCCGGAAACGAGTACCCAAAATACAGGGAAAAGAGCAGCTTTTTTCCCCTAAAATTCCCTGTTTAGGTCTATAGGGCAACCTCCTGGGGTACAATTTACTGCCAAAACTAACTTTATGTAATTTAAGAACTTGCCAGCTTTTTTGCCTTTAACAGACTGCCTGACTTATGTTGATATCCTACAGCTATTTATTGTCTGCTGGGCTGCCTACCATAAAACGTAGGGTGATTGGGTTTACCAGTAAAGTAAATCATGCTGCCTTCCCAATCTCTAACCTATCTGATCCTGCTGTAGATGCCTGCTGTTCCATTTGTATGTTGTTGATGTCTGTGATATCAGGACATTCTAATCTGGGTCTTACTGTCTGTCTGTTTCTCCATAGGGTGCATGTGTTCTTCAGCAGTATTGGTTTGTTATTTTCATCACCTGCCACCGACATTTTTGCATGTGTCTAAGCTTATTTTCTAATGCACTGGATTCACTTATGCTTATTTTTAACTTATGTTTTCTTACTTATAATTAATGACACATCATGAATTTAATTTAAAAAAAAAAACATTAAAAAAAACACCCACAACTCCAATAAATTAAGAACGTTATTTAAGTAAATGTTCAAAACAGCACTATCAAATTATGTAGTCTTATTAACTTACTTGGTATTAAAAAAAGCAGATCATACAAATACTGTATTTGGAAAACTTCCAAATCAGTAAAGAAGCATATTAACTACGGTTTGATACACCATATTACTATATACTATATTTTTAGAATATCTGCACTTAACAAAAATATCATCAAAAAAATTATTTATACATTTGGTCTTAGCATCTAATGCAGTTTACTAACAAAAACAAATGATATTGCAAACTGTAAATTGTAGTAAATACTATTTTTGTTTACTTCCACAGCTTGGTTAGGCAATTGGGTTAATCACTCAAACAAACAAATTACATTTTAAATTAATTGGTGGGTGACCTTTTACTCCAGTGTGTCAGTATTTGTTGACAACTATTTCCTTAGAGCTTTCAAGATGATTTCCTCTCCTGCTACTCAACCTGCTTAAAGGTCTTCATTTGCAATTATATAAAATTCTCTAAACAGTCAATTGAAAACATAGTTCTTTGGAAAGTTGATGAACAGTTGCTATGACTATAATCTGATGGCATTCACAAGGACAGTTGATTCCATATGTGGTGGAACTCAGATGAAAGGAGTGACAGTACATTTTGGAGATATCATGTTGACCTTTGATTGAAACCGGACCACATTGCCAGTGAGTGTAATTTACAGTCAACATGATGATTACTGAGCCTGACAAGTTTCTCTTTACTTGCTGCAATTTATCATTACTATGATGCAAAGGATAATTAAATCTGTCAACAGAGCACAGCCACAGTGGTAAACAATTTCATTTGAAACTGAATTTGAAATGTTTACAAACCTATTTATGAATCAATGAAAATCATCATTTGGTTGAAAGAATATGTCCTACAAATCGACTTAAAGTGGAATGGTGTATCTCTTTTCCAAAGTTATTTAAAGCTGTCCAAGTAGGGACTGGACCCTGTTCAAATTTGTGATGTGTCTGGAATTCTGATTGTAATCTTAACCACACTGGTCAAGTGCTGTTCTTTTTTGAGAAACCCTGTATAATAAAAGAATACCGTAAATAAATACATCAAGTAAGCAAAAATCAAACAGACAAAGGGCTCAGCCAAAGAAATACCTGTACCCATTATACCAAAATAGCTAAAAGAGTTTAACCAATGACTGTCCTAAGGGGAGGGGGGGTCTGAAGCCATCCAGTCAACAGCAGTTCAGAAGAAGGAGTTGCATAATAAAAGTAATTCCTGCATGGTGGAAAGAATAGATGCAACCTCAGACTGGAAGTCACCTATTATTGGGCATTACCAAAACACATGCAGATTGGTGCTAACAAAGAACCAATGAATCAATCCAAAGCGCAAAGCCTGCAAATCCAATTGTAAAAATGGTATCAGGATGTGCTTAGAGAGATACTGAGAGAGCCCAGATTTAGTACACATTTTCACAAATGCAAACATAAAGGGAAGCTGTCACTTTAGCAGTCAGTAAAGTGGCTGTGATACCAACCATGACTGTTTTATGCAGTTAACCTTTGGGGAAATTCAGATGGCTTGGAGAAGCGAAACCTAGAACCTAAGAACAAAACTGTTGATTTTTCACCAACATCATGAACTTAAACTGCCACACAATTCATTTTTTTTAAAGGCAGGCATCACTGTCAAGCCACGTCCAACTGCAGCTTAGGCAATTCTCTACACCAATCAGCAGACAGTATTTTTTCTCGTTGCAATTCTTCTGTACGGCTAGTACATGACCTTAGGACTAGCTGCTGGCTATGCTTCAGTTCATTTTCACAGAAAACCAAGACCCGCTGTCAGATCAAAGCAGTGTCCCATTGACTGTTTCAGTCTCTCGTAGGGCAAAGAGCTAATGCTTTCTTCAAAGCTGATTTCAGCCTTCTCTGAACATGATTTTAGCCAGTCTTCAGACCATAGATTCTCCCATGATTCCAGCATACTTTCCCATTGCTTTCTCCAAGCTTCAGAAACTTTCTTCAGAGCAGTTCAGCTTCCACTTCATTCCTCAGAACTCCGAGCCACTTCCTCTCAGCATGACTTTCTTTCTCTTGCCTCGGGAGCGCTGTTTCTCCTGTGGGGAGCTCTGTTTCTCCTGTGGGGAGCACTGTTTCTCCTGTGGGGAGCACTGTTTCTCCTGTGGGGAGCTCTGTTTCTCCTGTGGGGAGCTCTGTTTCTCCTGTGGGGAGCACTGTTTCTCCTGTGGCGAGCTCTGTTTCTCCTGTGGGGAGCTCTGTTTCTAGTATGGGGAGCACTGTTTCTCCTGTGGGGAGCACTGTTTCTCCTGTGGGGAGCACTGTTTCTCCTGTGGGGAGCTCTGTTTCTCCTGTGGGGAGCTCTGTTTCTCCTGTGGGGAGCACTGTTTCTCCTGTGGCGAGCACTGTTTCTCCTGTGGGGAGCTCTGTTTCTAGTATGGGGAGCACTGTTTCTCCTGTGGGGAGCACTGTTTCTCCTGTGGGGAGCACTGTTTCTCCTGTGGGGAGCTCTGTTTCTCCTGTGGGGAGCTCTGTTTCTCCTGTGGGGAGCACTGTTTCTCCTGTGGCGAGCACTGTTTCTCCTGTGGGGAGCTCTGTTTCTCCTGTGGGGAGCACTGTTTCTCCTGTGGGGAGCTCTGTTTCTCCTGTGGGGAGCACTGTTTCTCCTGTGGGGAGCACTGTTTCTCCTGCGGGGAGCTCTGTTTCTCCTGCGGGGAGCTCTGTTTCTCCTGTGGGGAGCACTGTTTCTCCTGTGGGGAGCTCTGTTTCTAGTATGGGGAGCTCTTTTTCTCCTGTGGGGAGCTCTGTTTCTAGTATGGGGAGCGCCATTTTAAAGTTTTTGTTGTCCTCTCTTCACCCCGGTGATTGGATAGTTTGTTTATTTTAGGCTGTGCCCGAGTCCACGTGGGGTGTTTCCCATTTGTTGTTCTCATTCAGACTGTCCCAGTGTTTCTCAATTGGTCCGCTGTTTCGCCCCCTGTAGACTGTATTTATGAGGGGTACCGTTCTCTCTCAATAGTGTCGAGGCATTCCAAAACTGTCTGGTTTCACCTTTTGATAGACACCGACGGACACCACAGGATTATTTCAGCGCTGGTGAAGATAAACCACTTGTCCAGTGTTTAGTTTATGACTCTTTTTAAAAACATTATTTGTCAGTGGGGGAGTTTGTGAAAAGAAACCAAGTGGACACAGAGAATAGCTTAGGACCCCATTCTATATATTCAATTTCTGTTTATTTCATACACAGAATGATATTATGACCCAATCTGATGCTACACCTCTAAGACAACACTTCGGCTTAGGGAACAACCTTGTGGTGAAACAGAATTTTCCCACTGTAAATGCTTCACCTAAAGGAACCGGAACTTCGCTTAAAAGAACCCCGTTTTGGCACAGATAGCGATTTGTTGCAAACCGATTAAAAACCGATACAATACTGTTTTGTAGCCTGATAATTCATCATCATCAAACTAAAATTCAAAGGGTTTATTCAGTCTTTTCAAAACTGACTTGTCACGAGAGTCATCTAGAGCTGCTGCTGCATTTTTTTAATGTGTGTATGGCAGTGCTGTTTTAATAACCATTGTGTTAAAATTAATTCTCGTATTCATAATTACCGTTCGAGCCATTGCTGCATTTTTACCATATGTAGGGGTGTTTTGTTAGTTTGTCAGTTAGTTCATTAACATTAGTTTGTCCGTTATCTGATTATTATAGTTTATTAACATTCGCTTGCCTGTTCCGTTTCTCTTTCTTATTTTGTTCATTTCATATGTTGATGCACGTGCATCATGGCATAAGTAATACATACATTTGTATATTTTGGCCTTGGCATATTGTGTCCAGTGGTCAACTCTATCTTAGCGAACACTTTGGCTAAGAGAACAGTTCGCTTGCTTACAGAGGGCTGTTCTCTTAGCCAGTAATAAGACAATTATTACATTTTAATCCTGTGCACCTGTTTTCTAAGGGTTGTCGATGGGTGATCCTGTTTGAACAGTTCGCTTGCTTACAGAGGGCTGTTCTCTTAGCCAGAGGCTACTGTAGTTCCTTTTCATCTAGTATTGTTCCCGACTCCTTTAAGGTTGCAGTAGTAAAATATATATGAGAAATTTCAGTCAGGCTTTCGCCCCGTTTATAGTACTAAAGCTGCACTTATCAGAGTCACGAATGATGTGCTGTTGTCTTCCGATATGGGCTCACCCTCAGTTCTTATACTTTTAGATTTAAGTGCAGCATTCTACACTATTGGTCATCCTGTTTTGGATTGATCATATTGAGAATAAAGTAGGATTGTCAGGTTGTGTCCTGTCTTGGTTTCAATCTTATCTTTCAAATAGGTTTCAATTTATGAACAAACTTTTGGCACCCAAGATATTTTGGAGATGCGGGTTCCAAGCATGGAACACCTAGAGGGGGTAGGGCAGTGCCAGTCTGGCTCAATTAACATTACTATTGGTCAAGATTCTTCATATACTGTAACTGTGACAATAACACAAACCTCTGATTTGTGTTAAAGGATCAGGTGCACTGGCTCATTGAATACATTTTTTTGTTTTTTAAATAATCTCACATTTTTAATAACATTTCTTTAAACACCCAGTTTACAATTGTGTTTAAATAATTTATAAAGGTCATTAATTATGTGCTGATCTAGTGTTAGCATACCTTTATTATTCTCTGTAATAATAGGAGCATAAAATAGTAGCTTACTTAAGCATTTGGATCCTAATAGCAGAACATTTAAATGTATATGTCACATGGGGTGATTAAGCATGATACATTCCACAGCTTATATATATATATATATATATATATATATATATATATATATATATATATATATATAATTCACTGTTTGTATTTTATTACATTTTAAATTAGTGTTTTAGTACATTATTGATTTATATATTTCCTTTCTTTTTTTATTAGTACGTGTGATTTACTGTTTATGTTTTGTTTGCCTACTGGATGAGGTAGGCCAGGATGTGCTTTTGTTAATTTCAGATGGTGCTTGCTTGTGGAAGGGAATTTCACAGTTTGCCAGTTGCCAGTAATAAGACAATTATTACATTTTAATCCTGTGCACCTGTTTTCTATCAAGGGTTGTCGATGGGTGATCCTGTTTGAGTTGCAGGACCCAGAAAAAGACATTGGATGCTTAAAATTGCACACTGGACTGCACGCATTTATTTTTTAATGTGGTTTATTTTGTTTGAATTGATTGTTGATGGACACTTTTGTTTGGCACTTTTTGTTTTTGCGATGTCTGTCACAAGGAAATGATTGTACGCATGGTCCAGAGTGTGCATGAATCTATCACATGAACTTCTGTTGATAAGTCACACACTTTCTGATCAAAATGGTTTAGAAGGGAATACTTGCACACACATGACTGATAAATATAGACTCAGGAGTGCAGAAAGGCTAACTAACACATTCTTGGACATGGATTAAAACGCCTTTGGTAATATGCTAAAAATACTGTATAGCATTAAAACATGCCCTGTATTAGAAACATCTGAGATTAACTTTCCCTTTGGAACCATGTGAGGTAAATACTTCTTGTATTGGTAGTGCAAAGTAAAACCTGACGCTGGAAGAAATGTTTTCTCTTTGTTTGTTTTTGCATTTGCCCTAGAGCCACCTGTCTTTCAAACGTATCAACCTAGAGCACTATCCAAGCAATATAATTAAAAGTCAGTTTTACATCTTGGGAGATACTGTGAGCAACATTTGAAATTAACACTTACATAATGAGGGGTTGGGGACATGCAGGCTGTTCATCCATTTTAATAAATGAACATTAACAGCTAATTGGGCACTAACTAAACTTCTTGGACATAAGTCACTTCAGTGTGTTCTGTCGCTGAGCTTAATTGCCGAAAAGCTTAGCACTGCTTTTTTCTATCTTAATTGACATACTGAGTTATGTTAATGTTGTTATTTCTGTAAGGGTTTACACTAGGTGTTTTGTACAGCAATGCATACAGACTTTTTAAATTTATTTTGACTGAGGATGGACAACATTGCACAAATATTGTCAATTAAAATGAATGTCTGAAATAACAGAGAAATAATAGTCCCTTTATATATATAGTAAACCAATACTGTGTTTTTTCTCGTATGTTCATTACTAAGGGGCAAATTCAACAGTACATGAACTGAATTTAAAAGTGGAACAACACATTTAATTAAGCAGGCACTTATTAGCATTTTTTTTAAATAAACTAAATTATAGACATTTGTATTTTGGTGAAACAGTCTAGTTTGCTTTTGCATATCGTAATTTCCACTATATGTTGAATAACTCCTTCCTCTCCAAAACCCTCGAGCGGACTGTACACCACCAGCTCTCTGCTTTCCTGTCCAACCACTCTCTGCTTGACCCTCTCCAATCTGGCTTCCGCTCTGCTCACTCCACTGAAACCGCCCTCCTGTCGGTCACCAACTCACTTAAGTGTGCCCGAGCTGCCTCTCTCTCCTCTGTCCTAATTCTCCTCGACCTCTCTGCTGGCTTTGACACTGTTGATCACTCTATTCTACTATCATCTCTTGCTGACCTGGGGATCTCTGGCACTGCTCTGGCCTGGTTCTCCTCCTACCTCTCCAACCGCACTTACCAGGTAACCTGGCGTGGAGCAACCTCCACACCTCACCCTCTCTTAACTGGAGTTCCCCAAGGGTCAGTCTTGGGTCCTCTCCTGTTCTCTCTCTACACCCGCTCCCTGGGCCCCCTCATTGCATCCTATGGTTTCTCATACCATTTCTATGCTGATGATGCTCAGATTTTCCTCTCCTTCCCCACCTCTGACTCCACCATCTCCTCCCGTATCTCTACCTGTCTGTCTGCTATTTCCTCCTGGATGCACTTGCATCACCTCAAACTCAACCTCTCTAAATCTGACCTCCTTTTCTTTCCCTCCTCCTCCCCCTCCTCTGATCTCTCTATCTCTGTTCCACTGGAATCTACCACACTCTCTCCCTCTTCCTCAGCTAAGAACCTTGGAGTCACCCTGGACCCCTGCCTCTCTTATTCCCAGCACATCTCCACTCTGGCACGCACTTGCCGATTCTTCCTGAGCAACATCCGAAGAATCCGACCCTTCCTCACCAACTATGCTACCCAGCTCCTGGTCCAGGCTCTGGTACTCTCCCGCCTAGACTACTGCAACTCCCTCCTGGCTGGCCTCCCTGCGTCCGCCACCCGTCCGCTCCAGCTCATCGAGAACTCTGCTGCCCGCCTGGTGTTCTCTCTGCCTCGCTTCGCCCACGCTACTCCACTACTCCGCTCACTCCACTGGCTCCCGATCACCGCTCGCATCCAGTTCAAGACTCTTGTGCTAGCCTACAGATGCCTTAACCAGACTGCACCCAGCTACCTCCAGACCCTCATCTCTCCCTACACCCCCACTCGACCTCTCCACTCCGCCTGCACTAGAAGACTAGCTCTACCTCCGCTACGCTCCCCTGCCTCCAGAGCCCGCTCCTTCTCCACCCTTGCTCCGCAGTGGTGGAATGACCTTCCTACAGATGTCAGGACTGCCCAGTCCCTGACCACATTCCGGCGCCTCCTCAAGACCTCTTCAAACAGCACCTGTAGAACTCCTCTGTTTGTATCCTGGGACACTATCACCCTTCATGTAAATGTGCTTTATTTTGCTCTTATCTGCCCCCTATTTTACTGCATTTAATCCTGTACTTCAGAATACTGTAATCTGCCAAGTGTTTAACCTGTAGTACTTTGTATTTAATCACATCCTGATGTAACTATCACTATTTAATCATATCCTGATGTAACTATCACTATTATCTGCTGTATTATTGAATTGTGGTTTGTCACACTTGTACTTTGCTTGAACAAAAGTTATTGTATTTCTTGCTCTTATTGTATTATTTGTATTGTAACACTTGAAATGTATTTGCTTACGATTGTAAGTCGCCCTGGATAAGGGCGTCTGCTAAGAAATAAATAATAATAATAATAATAATAATAATAATAATAATAATAATAATATCATTTAAGAAACCATAAATTCAATGTTTTCTATACCACTGTGGTAGTCTAATATGAACATATTTAACTCCCCAAATAGGTCATCTTTTGTTGCTGTATACATTGATTAAACTAACGTCTATGAAGTATTAGTTTGGTTAACAGTTTGACTTTTGCTGAGCATTCTGGCATGATTTTTATATACTGCAGAAGCTGGCAGACTCACCCCATGGCAATGAGCCAAGATGGGGTTCAACTATCCAATAAAAGTATAAAAGCACGACTTTAACTCCACTTCGTGAAGCAGTAGATTATTAAAAAGATTCCAAGGCACTGAAGCGAGGAAAAACCCCTACTATTTGGAAGCCTCTAGAGAGCCTAGGCCCATGGATCGCCTTCCCTCGGGTCAAACTAATTAACTTTGTGCTGTAACGAGGCCCCTGTTATTTTGATGAATGTCCTTTATCTTAGAATGGATGCCATTCTGGAAGCTACAATTCCTGTATCTGGAATGTACGTCCAAAGTTATACATGTCATAGAAAATAATTATTACATTATTCCACAACAATCACAGAGATTTAGGCTTCAGTCTTTATATTCCCCTTAAGGTTTTCTTACAGTGGATAGGGTTACTAATGACAGCACCAGTTAGCTAAATGCTGAACACTACAACCATTTTGAAATTCATGTAATCATTCTGTTGAGGACTAAAGAAATATGTTGATGGATGGGTTAATATGCTAGCATGTCTAATGAGGGAAGTCTACAGAACATTTTGAAAATGTAGCCTTACTGTAGAATGTGCCTTAATTTTCACATAACATGTATTATTACAGTATAGTCAGGGCTATTCTCATGGATTATTTCCCGGAGCCCTACCACCATAAATGTTTTGCATGTAGCCAACTATGAAATTACATAAAAGTACAGTTAAGTAATATTTCAAACTTAAACAAGTGCAACTCTGGACCTCGAGAGAGAAGGTCTCCGATTCCCAACACATTAAGTAAATTGCATTGCTACTGACAGACAGGCGTAACATTCTCAGTTTTAGATTCACAAATTACTATAAAGGAAAAAAAAAAGTTTTTCATAAACTAGTACTGACAGTGTTCTAAATCATTTCTCAAGCCATGAAAATAAATTGCTACAGTTCTCGTGAAAATACATGTTAATACTTATTTATAGTAAAGTTGTATTTTGTATTGTTTTCACTACAGAACAGCCTCAGACTGAAGTCAAGAATGCAGCACTCCCCTTACTCTCCTGCCCCCATCCCATACGCTGCCATTTCCCATACACCAAGTAGAAATGATCAGTTTAACCCTGAGGTCTGTACTAAAGCTGGGGATCAGCTGATGCCAAACTTTGTTCCCTGTGTTTCTTTTTGTTTTTCTTTTTTGCATTTGATACTAAGATAGTACAGCGCTGGTGATGCTCTGCAGGTAGTACTGTACTAGCTAGTACTCAGCTTAGTACAGAATGAAGTATCCTTAAGTTTGTTGCAGTGGACCAATTGTGTCTATAGTATTTATCAATTTGTTTTCTTCTATTCTTCTATATGTTACAACTACATATCTCAAACCATACATGTTATACTTTACACTTATGAAGAAGCATATTGACAATGCTACTGTAAGTTTGTTGCATTTTTTGAAAACGGAAAAACAAAGTGTTAATAACTAACAAGAAATAGGTGCATGGTGCATGTTGATTTAAAATGGCCTTCCTAGGTATTTATTAGAAACTATGTTTTGTTTTCTTTATATCTTGTCGAAATCGTTCCAATTATGCACACAAGCTCCAATGACTGAGATTATTGAACAGCTGTCATAGTTTGTCTTTGCGAATTGATATTTCATTTCTGTCATTAGGGATACTCTGCTGACTCCATTCAGTCTGGCATACTATTTAAATTTACCTTGACTCCATTTTCATGGCTACACACTTATATTTCATTGAAACTGTCTACCCACAGTACCTCTGTTCATTAGCAAGCATACAATCAGACTGAAACATAAAAAGAGCCAATTAATGAGTCACTTATATGAATCAAACTCAGATTTAAGATTCAGTACAACAAAAATCCAGCAGGAGGCCAGACTGCATTTAATGTGTTGCCTTTAAAAACAAAATCAAGCATTTTTATTCGAAATATTTGGCAACATAAAATTCCTTTTTTGATAGATTTATCTTTTATTATCAAAATAATTGTAAAAAAAACAACAAAAAAACTATCAAGTAAACTTGGCATTATTTCAAATATGTATTTATCACAAATAATGTATTAAACATTTTTGTCAATATTTGCTTATTGATATATTTTCACAAGCATTAATGTTATAAGGTGGAACAATCAGCTTTCAACTATGGCTCCTGACTACTGTGTTAAAAAGGGGAGCACTCTAATGGGATATGTTACCGTTGCTCCAGTTTTGAATGCACCTAAAATATGGTGTAATTTGGATGCAAAGGTTGCAATCTTTGCACTGCAACCATTTTGGTAAATTCAGCCCATAAACAAAAATTTCTTGTTGGGTGTCAGAAACATAAAGAGGATATTTCAGCCAGCTGTTTCTGCCCATATACTGTGGACGAAGCAAGTGTTCCGGAAGTTCTTGGAAATGAAAGCTGTCATCTTTGTGCTGGCTAGTTGCACTGCGGGACACTTGGATTATTTGTGTTTTATTGTTTTGTTTGTTTAGAACTGCAACCCAGTGGCGGGCTGTCCCCCAATAACATTGTTGGTAACGGGGGGTCTTTTGTAAATAAATAAAGCCGGCTATCTTTGGAACATCACTTGCAATAGGACATTCTCTTCTCTCCACAACCACTCACATCCTGACAGTCCACCATCAGCTTCTCACATCCGTCACAACTTCCAGTCAGCTCTACAATCACTTAAAAAACACACCTTGTCAAGAATATTGCATTATCCCCTTTGTTAGCCTTTTTTCCACATATATTCTCTTCAGTCAAGCATTAACAGCCTTATTCCTTGAGAAGATTATTTGTTGCAGTATGTAACTATTAGCCAAGCTATTAAGCAAATTAAAATGCCTGGCTCGAAAGAGATGCTGGCAAAATTACAATTGATAAGGGGTGAATTATCTCTTAATGGTCCGATTAACAGGAGCTTGTGTGCTAATTAGCCACAAATGGGAAATTACCTGGCAGAGGTGTGAATGGTGCTATCTACAAGTATATGAAAAACAAAATTGTCAGTCCCCTACCACAAGGACACAACCGTCACAGTCCACCCCTGCTAACCTGCCCTTGAAGAAGAACCATGATACAGACACTGAATTGTAAGTATGGGCTGATATTTGAGGGAAGGATCATGGTGGGTGTCCTCTCCTATCAATGCCTCCTCCCTAATTTATTTAAACCTCAAAGAAGCTCACCTTGTTATTGTCAATGCAATCCGAGTTGGAACTTCATCCTCCACCTCCCCAAACTCCACTTCATTAGCATCCAGTCCACTCTGCTGACCTGACCTCATCAGATTCGTTCCTCTTTCAGAGGGTGGTGACCTCCATTTCCCCTTGAGATGCGAGACTAGCTGCCAAATCTACAGGCACTTACATGACACATACCCAAAAGACACAACCATGATCCAGACACTGAATAGACTTTTATTATTAATATTATTCGTTTATTTAGCAGACGCCTTTATCCAAGGCGACTTACAGAGACTAGGGTGTGTGAACTATGCATCAGCTTACAGCTTACAATTACGTCTCACCTGAAAGACAGAGCACAAGGAGGTTAAGTAACTTGCTCAGGGTCACACAATGAGTCAGTGGCTGAGGTGGGATTTGAACCGGGGACCTTCTGGTTATAAGCCCTTTTCTTTAACCACTGGACCACACAGCCACACAGACTGTTGTTGAAAATGTCATGCTTAGAAATAGTATGTCTACAATAAATGAATTCCAAATAAAATATAATTATTAAATGCTGTTAACCATCTTTCTAATAAAAAAATCCCACATTATGGGAATACTGGGCACCTGGTTATTTTGAAGAAAAGCAAAAATACTTGAATAAAGCAAAGTTACTGTAAGTCTGATAGCAGTCAACAGAGTCACTTGTTACATGGAAAGTAAATTATTTCAGCACCTTTCTGCAGTGCTGTATTTCTGTTTGAATAACTGTTGCAGAGAATAAATGGTTTGTTTTTGTTGTAGGGTGATGAATAGATCATTGATTGGATACACAAAAAATAGAAAAATAAACCAAATATAAGAGAAGAACTAAAGAAAATGAGTATAAAATATACAGCACAGCTTCACCATAGCCCCATTGCCACCCAAACAGCCTTTGTATTTAAAAAAGACAGCCCTTTCTATGAATTTTGAAACCAAAATTGAGACTTAAAGAAATATATTTCAAAAACCATCCCAGAATCTTTTCTGTTTAGAAGAAAACAACATCTGAAACCACTACAGATATGTCAGTTTAAAATAGATGAGTGAGAGGCAAACTGTCAGCATTACAGCATTTTATATCATCTTATTAATTTAGGTGTCATGTTATTTTTGAGCCTGTTCTCTTGGGGAAATATAAATAATCTTAGGGGCCATCTTTGAGGGAGAATGTGTGTCCAGAGGATAATTTAATTTTAAGGCAGTGTTACGATTTATTGATAACCATAAGGATTTTTGCTGTGGCTGTGTGCAAAGGAAGGGAACTTCTTTACTCCCCCTTCCCCCCTAAAAATGCACCCAAGACCAAATGGTTTGATTGCCTTGTAGAGGTGAGATGCATTTGTCTTGTCAGGAAATCAATGATGCATTTACTGAGAGACATGAGATTGTAGGTATCACCCAGGGGCATCTCTGAGCTGGGAGTAGTAATAGAGCGAGTCAGCTACTAGATCTTGATGAAGAGACATGGGAAGGAATTGCTGGCAAAATGTAATTAGTTGAAAACTGACAAGCTATCTGCAGTTAGTAGGCTGGATAAGGATAGGGGTGCCCATGTATAAAGCCTATCAAGCATGGGAAAACCCCAAAATAACAGCTACACCAAGTCTCGTTATTTTTGTCGGTAGTTTTTTTGTGCTTCTTCTGGCTTCTCAGTATTTCCCAGTATTTCCCAGTGAAGACAAAAAAAAAACTTTATTCAGCTTACAGTGATATCTCCATTGTGGCAGAGACTACATGTGGAATTTTGAGTAAAAGATCATTGTTCTAAATAAAGAGTAAAAAAAGAAAGACAAGCTAAATGCAACACACTAACATGTTAAAAAAATTATCATCTGTGGGTTGGAAGATTGTTAAAATAAAAGCAGTGCTATTTTAAAGAACCTGATTTCCCTCTGTGGGTTTCATTTAAGGCTTCTGTGTAGAAAGATACAGAATTCCCCCTGTGGATTTAACATATCTGTTAATTTAAATATTAAAACAAATACAAGAAAGGCACATGAAAAACTCATTATCATCAGTTACTTCAAAAGCTCTCATCAGCTTTGAAGACACCGTGATATACAAGAAAAGGCAACAGGAAAGTAAAGCAGCCTTAATTACTGTGTACTGGTGTAAATAATAGCTGCATTGTGAAACTGGTAGACTTGCTGATGTGAAATACATTTTTTATGTATACCATAGTTTAATTAAAGCCTTAGTTGTGATTCATGAGGAAGGCCAATAGCTTATCCCCTTATAAAAACAAATACGCTTTCCCATTTAAAATTAGACACAAGCCTTTTGTTGCATTTGACAATTCTCGCCATCCCGAAAGCTTGGTTGCTGTTGGACCTATAACTCTGAATATGGCATCCCAAAGGGAGAGCGTGAATCCCCTGGGCCATATTATGAACATTCTACAACATATAGTCCTCCATAATAACAACAGTGCCTATGAGCTCGTCCATAAAATGAGTGTACAAAACAGCCTTTTTAAAATGGTAGACTTATTTCAATAAACTGAGAACAAAGTTTGGAAAAAAGATTGTTTATTATTATTATTATTATTACAGTAGTAAAAAAAAACCCTCAGGAAGCCAGCAAAGTGTTCTTATAGCTGTTCGCTAAGATGGAGTTAGCCACCAGACACCATATGAATAAATAAATAAATAAATTAATAAATATGTATAACTTGTCATGATCCACGTGCATCAACATATGAAAGTAACTGAATAAGTACAAGCAAAGCAATAGCCAAGTGTATGTTAATAAACTATAATTATAAAGTAACAGACAAACTAACATTCATAAAACTAAAGCAAAACATGGTCAAAAAGCAAAAATAATGGGTGTTACTTAAGGTTAACTTAACATTAATAAACATTAACTGTCAAACTAAATTATCAGTTGTATTCTATTAGTATTATTACACTTACAGTAAACTATACTGTATTTAATTATGAATATTGCTTTGCTTCCCTGTACTGCCCTGTAATACATGTAAGTCGCCTTGGATAAAGGCGTCTGCCAAATAAATAAATTAATAAATAACACAGCACCCCTACACATGTTACAAAATGCAGCAGCAATATACAAAACATGCACATTATTTAACAGAATGGTGAAGCAACTCACCAGAATGGGAAAGTACCAAATTGCTCGGCGACTTGTGTCTGATTTAGGTTTTTTTCAAGAGCTCGAACAATTTCCAACCTTGTGTAGCAAGAGAAACAGCGGCGCATTTTGCCGTGTGTTTACATGCCATTTTGTAGCGATGAGGTGCACTCGTGGAAATCAGAATACAGTACAAATGAATTCAATGATATGACGCAGGTTCTGGAAAGATTTGATAAACCAATCAGTGTCCCTCAAGACACTCTCGTGATGACAAGTTTTTTTTTTTACAAAACAGTACTGTATTCATTGTGAACAAATCGCTATAGGTGCCAAGAAGGTTCTTTTAAGTGAAGTTCCTGTTCCTTTAGCCAGAGCATTTACAATGGGAAAATCTATTTCACCACAAGGGTGTTCTCTTAGGTGAAGTATTCTCTTAGGAGGTGTTCCTATATGCGGAGACTACTGTATTATTATTATTATTATTATTATTATTATTATTATTATTATTATTATTATTATTATTATTAATCTTTTCTTTGGTAATTGATTTGCATATTTCCACATATTGAGCAGTTATTAAAATGCTTCTGGGAAAGGTGCCTTGTAATTGGAAGTGATGCTACTTGGTGAAGATGGTAATTGAACTTCTCTTGCAGCAGACATAGTGTGTCATGTTTGGCCTTGCTATTCGTTGATGGTCCAGCAACTTTTAAGGCTACTTTCAATGACCAGTTACAGACATTATTTCCCTTCTTTGTAAACCAGCTTTGGACATGAATTGTTGTGAACCTAACTGAATGATTTGTGTAGCGACGGCTCGACATGCATCAATAATAATTTTTGCCATCATGTTACTGATTTTATTTTTTCTTAATGTCCTGCACGTATACAGAACACTATACATTCTACAATAATACATAAATAAACAAAAGCTATATTCCTTTTTGTACTGTACAGCCAGCTCAATAATATAAGCTGGTAAGAATAATGCAATCACTAAAGCAAACAGGCCTTTCTGACAAATGGGCCCTCAGATGAGTCTTTTAGGTCATGTAAGTACACTCTTTGACAGCTTGTTTCAATATGCAAGCACTTACCATAATCAGAATTATTCTCATCTCATAAAACGTGGCTACAGAACTATAGATTACAAAAATAATTTCATTAGTATAGCAGGTACTGTGTCTGAAACAGAATACAAAAAAGAATGCAGTTTTTGTTAATTTCAATTCAGCTGAAATATTCATAAAGTATATGAATACATATTGCAACTATACATTTTTAATAGTGAAGGACACTATATACTGCATGCAGGCATATGTAGTAAACTCCCTCTTGCCAACCAGCTTGATGAAAAGTCCATTAAGACCACTTTCAATTTAGAGACAATTATTTTGAAGTGAATCCTTTATTAATACCAGCACTATTGAGTCAAGTCCCTACAGTGCTTGTAACAGAGTAATTCCAATCTATGAAAAAATGGCTTAGGCAAGCCTATGTGTTTGTACTGGGCATCATATTACAGTCAAGGATACACTTGCACCACCCACAGAAAATATACTTTAAATAGTAAAATAATAATAATAATAATTCCAAAACCTGTGTTTTCACGGATTAGTTGAACAACAGATGACAATGACCCTTGTTACCATTGTACCTGTTAGGACTCTGGACTATTGACCGGAGGGTTGTGGGTTCAATCCCAGGTGGGGGACACTGCTGCTGTACCCTTGAGCAAGGTACTTTACCTAGATTGCTCCAGTAAAAACCCAACTGTATAAATGGGTAATTGTATGTAAAAAATAATGTGTAAAAAAAAATAAATAATGTAATTGTATGTAACAATAATGTGATATCTTGTAACAATTGTAAGTCGCCCTGGGTAAGGGTGTCTGCTAAGAAATAAATAATAATAATAATAATTGTAAGTGAACAGTTAAAAGTGTTATGAGTAAACATCTGCTTGAAGCAATGCATAGCAAGTGAATAAAATCACTAAAGTTTTATGATTTTGTTTAAGAGGGACATTTAAAAGACTTACCAGGAAATTTTGGCAAAAGTCAATCTGATAGATTTCTTACAGTGACAGCTGAATTAGCTGAAAGTCACTTAACTTAACTTAAATAATAATAAAAAAAAAACACTTCACCTTGATGATCAGGCTCGACATCTTGTATTGACATAAAATTCACAGTACAAAAGTCACAATCCCTTTTACTTTTAATACCCTCAATTTGGCCTTTGTAAAAGCTACAGTAATACAGTGCCTTGCGAAAGTATTCGGCCCCCTTGAACTTTGCGACCTTTTGCCACATTTCAGGCTTCAAACATAAAGATATGAAACTGTAATTTTTTGTGAAGAATCAACAACAAGTGGGACACAATCATGAAGTGGAACGAAATTTATTGGATATTTCAAACTTTTTTAACAAATAAAAAACTGAAAAATTGGCGTGCAAAATTATTCAGCCCCCTTAAGTTAATACTTTGTAGCGCCACCTTTTGCTGCGATTACAGCTGTAAGTCGCTTGGGGTATGTCTCTATCAGTTTTGCACATCGAGAGACTGAAATTTTTGCCCATTCCTCCTTGCAAAACAGCTCGAGCTCAGTGAGGTTGGATGGAGAGCATTTGTGAACAGCAGTTTTCAGTTCTTTCCACAGATTCTCGATTGGATTCAGGTCTGGACTTTGACTTGGCCATTCTAACACCTGGATATGTTTATTTGTGAACCATTCCATTGTAGATTTTGCTTTATGTTTTGGATCATTGTCTTGTTGGAAGACAAATCTCCGTCCCAGTCTCAGGTCTTTTGCAGACTCCATCAGGTTTTCTTCCAGAATGGTCCTGTATTTGGCTCCATCCATCTTCCCATCAATTTTAACCATCTCCCCTGTCCCTGCTGAAGAAAAGCAGGCCCAAACCATGATGCTGCCACCACCATGTTTGACAGTGGGGATGGTGTGTTCAGGGTGATGAGCTGTGTTGCTCTTACGCCAAACATAACGTTTTGCATTGTTGCCAAAAAGTTCGATTTTGGTTTCATCTGACCAGAGCACCTTCTTCCACATGTTTGGTGTGTCTCCCAGGTGGCTTGTGGCAAACTGTAAACGACAGTTTTTATGGATATCTTTAAGAAATGGCTTTCTTCTTGCCACTCTTCCATAAAGGCCAGATTTGTGCAGTATACGACTGATTGTTGTCCTATGGACAGAGTCTCCCACCTCAGCTGTAGATCTCTGCAGTTCATCCAGAGTGATCATGGGCCTCTTGGCTGCATCTCTGATCAGTCTTCTCCTTGTATGAGCTGAAAGTTTAGAGGGACGGCCAGGTCTTGGTAGATTTGCAGTGGTCTGATACTCCTTCCATTTCAATATTATCGCTTGCACAGTGCTCCTTGGGATGTTTAAAGCTTGGGAAATCTTTTTGTATCCAAATCCGGCTTTAAACTTCTCCACAACAGTATCTCGGACCTGCCTGGTGTGTTCCTTGTTCTTCATGATGCTCTCTGCGCTTTAAACAGACCTCTGAGACTATCACAGTGCAGGTGCATTTATACGGAGACTTGATTACACACAGGTGGATTCTATTTATCATCATTAGTCATTTAGGTCAACATTGGATCATTCAGAGATCCTCACTGAACTTCTGGAGAGAGTTTGCTGCACTGAAAGTAAAGGGGCTGAATAATTTTGCACGCCCAATTTTTCAGTTTTTTATTTGTTAAAAAAGTTTGAAATATCCAATAAATTTCGTTCCACTTCATGATTGTGTCCCACTTGTTGTTGATTCTTCACAAAAAATTACAGTTTCATATCTTTATGTTTGAAGCCTGAAATGTGGCAAAAGGTCGCAAAGTTCAAGGGGCCCGAATACTTTCGCAAGGCACTGTACATGTATTTAGTTAATCTCACTGCACTGGAAAGCTGTTTTTTTAAGAGCTAGATTAAACTTTTCTGTGGCAACAGGGCTATAAAACCTTATTAAACACAACATTACTGTACGGTTAAACAAAAGGTGTTTGCAAAGTTAGAGTTTGCATAGTCCAAGCAGCAAGACATCTCTGCATATTAATGATATATGGTTCGTTTTTTATCCAACAGTTTGAGACAAGCATAGTTCCTATATTTCACATATTCAAGACACTGTTACAGAACACAGAAGCCGGCAACATACTGTAACAGAAAGTTATGAGGGGCCGTTCAATTCAAAATTTCATCTTTCTGGCTATAACATATATCAGAATGGATATAGCATATGTTAGAATGGGTATAACATACAGTATATCAGAATGGAAATAACATATATCAGAAATTCACAGGCTTTTGTAATGGAAAAAAAAGTTAAGTTTTGTTTATATGTGAGCTACGTTGTTATATTATTGTTATTATTTTAAGTAATTTATATTTGTATACATTAATGGATGCTTGAAACAGCCATACTGAAATGTAACTTGAACGAGTACTACATTTTCACATAAGTAAGCCTATATGCATGAATAAATAAATGCACATGTTATGAAAGTAATGTGATATATTTCTTTGTTTAAGAAGGCAACCAACTTTCAAAGGTCCTGCTACTTTTACAAAGGAGGTAGTATTGCTGGGCGGACCTCACAACAATGTAGTTGTAAAACACGGAACCAAGCAATTACTCTATGAAAGTGGGCATGTGATGAATGCCTTTGAATTCCACAAGGAGTGGTCGGCTGAAGAACTTCTAGAGAATATTAGATCAGCTTTCAGCAGTCATCTTCCTCCAGGAGCTAAGTATGCATGTTTATTATTACTAATGCTACAGGGCAGATATACGTTAAGATGTACTGTAGATGTTCTGCAGTTTAGTGCTGTATAGGTAAAGTGTTGTGCTGTGGATTTTTACAATAGTTATACTATTAATATTAAAATCCACTGTGTATTTTGTTACACTTGTATTATGTGTGAAAAATAAATACAAAAAGCGCCACACTGCTTGCACTTTACAAGTGTTTTAAAACATGTTTTGCTTTAATTATTTATTGGTGGTTGTTGAAAAACGTTTTGCAAGATCGCTATCCAAATATATACGTATAATATATATATACATTTAATGCAAGAAAAACATTATTTAATTACAGTTTAGAAATACTCATGGCTTGCCACAATAAACTGATAGCTCCTTCTCTAATGAGGAACCAAACACTCAATGGTTGGATGATGAACAAAATATTTAAGCAACGCTCTGTCTATATTCGCCCCTCAATTGAAATCTTGGATCTGCAAAGGCTGGACCAACAACCTGTAAGTTTTATTTTTCTTGTTTTGTGAAATATTTGCCTCATGTCTATTTTAGGATTAAGTTACTAGGGTTTAGAAGTTTTGCTGTGTTACTTCTAGGTAGATGACATGCAAATCATATATTATACTTTTCTATAATTTGTCAGGGACAGTAATAAGTTATCTGTTCATCTGAAATTGTGTATTTGAGGAAATGTCAGAGAAACAGGATCCATCTTTATTAATAAATTAAGCATTCTTTGGCATCATCTGTCATCGTAATGCAGTTACACAATTCTGCTTCAGGAATATTTTTTATCCTGTTTACCTATTGTGATAAATAAAAGAAAATAATACCACAGATTTTTTACTTTTAAAAATAAGTATGCTTTTGATGTAATGTAAAATAAAACAAATAGATTTTCTATTTTGAATATTCATACATAATTAAGTTTTTACTCATTTATTTCATTACTTTGCCATTTTAGGAAGACTGGGATAAAACTAATGTGCCAGATAATTCTCAGGATCCTAACTGTATTCGTGAAGAGACACTAGCTGCAGATGAAATACTTGGATGTTCCTCTGAACCTGTGACTTCCAATCCAGATGGTCTGCATAATGCTGGAATCGCATTTCCAAACTATCTAGGCTTCAACAGTAATGATCTTCATGCAGTACAGGATGTTTGTGTTTCTGCAGACTCTGTACTAACACAGACACCAGTGTCATTTGGTGTAGAGGCATCTAAAATACACACTACACTATTTCAGTCTACATCTGCCATGACTTTGGAAACTAATGTTCTGGAGAAAGAAGGATCAGATTGTTACAAGTAAGATATTTCTTCATTTTTCTCAGTTTGTCACCATAAATGTAACACCAATGTAACACCAGCTTTGTTACCATTGAATTTAGGAGGAACGTGTATGTAAGCAGAAGAGTTTCAATAAAATATTTATTTATTTATTTTTATTTTAGGCTGTATGAATCACTTGTCTATGATTGTATTGAGCTTAATTCTTCAAGTGATGAAGAAGGAGTACAGTTTGCTGAGAATTCATCTGTCTGCACACGATGGGTATTTTTTTCAAAATATTTATAATGTGTCAAAATGATTGCATTTCTCCCACTAATATTTTTGCAATGCTCAAGTGAACCCTGTCGTATACAGACAAAAAATATAGTGTTTTATATTTTTAGCAAAAGTTGTGTTCACAAGCACAATGTATTAACTACCTAAATGTTCTTTTCTTTTATAGAGATCAAGTAACTCTTCATGATGTTATCACAAATCTTGCCCTACAAATAGATGAAGATGCAGTTTCAAAGTTCAATATTGATAGAATAAATATATGGGATGGTGCCCTTCGTGGATTTAAGCGCAAAACATACAAGCCAGAAAATAGAATGTCTGTAATGTTTACTGACTCAGATGGCAACTCGGAAGGAGCTGTGGACAGAGGTGGTCCTACAAGGGAATTTCTAACTTTATTAATGCAAACACTACAGAACAGTAAAATATGTGAAGGTTCAGAAGACTGGAAAAATGTGACCTGCGATTCCCAAGGTAATTGCAGTTTTAGGTATTTAATTAGTGTTTAATCTGAATTTTCTTGCAATACACCCATCTATACTTCTTTCACATGCTTCATTCTTTTATGTATTTCAATAGCATTACGTGATGATGATTACTTTCTGGCTGGAAGAATTATAGCCGTATCTTTGGTGCATGGCGGACCATCCCCCAACTTTTTTTCTCAGACATTATATGACAGTCTAGCCTATGACCCTCAGCAGGTCACACCTTCTGTGAAAGACATCTGTGATCGTGATATTGCAGAGATAATTTTGGAGGTGCGTTCAAAGTTTTAACTTGAATACATTTAATGAGAATCTGTATATCAGTATTAATAATAATACTAATGTATTATTGGAAAATATTCCTCTTTACATAGATTTGTTGTGTGTTAGCAGTTTGTGACTATTGCCATGCTTCATGTTATTCACATCCCCCCCCCCCCCCCCCCCCCCCACCACTCCCACTAGTTTTTATAAAGGTTTGGCTGGTATGGTGTTGTCATACCTATTCTGAGTTAAGTTTTATACTTATGTTTTGACTTTTTCAGATGGAGAATGTGTCAACACTAGAGGGGCTTAAAGATGTTGCAGCCAAGCACTGCAACCTTCTGCATGTGGCAGGATGTTACCGCTATTTACAAAATGTGCAAGACAGAGATGTACTTGTACAAGACTTCATGAAGTGGTATGTTTGTGGCCGAACAAGAAATTCCCTGGAAAGGTACATTTATTTTGTCATGCATTTCAGTAGATTACTATATTTATACTTGTCAGTTGAAAACATGAGTATATTAAATGTGGAGTGAGAGTGTGGCAAATACCTGTTCAACCATTTAATTAATGCTTACATTAGCAATATTCACATTGAACTGTGAGTAATAGTTTGTTTAGATTTATAAAACATGTTATTACGTACACTGTCACAGTAAAGGTAGAAAATATTCTGTGTAGTTTTGTAAGAAATATCTGAACTGATGTCCAACTTTATTTATTAGTACAGTATGTGTTGACTGGTCACTAACATGAAGAAAGAAGCAGGCATTCTGTTTTTCATGTACTTTATATATGTTTCCTAGGTTAAAAGAGGGATTGAAGACGCTTGGTGTGCTTGATGCCATTGTTGCACATCCTGTTCTTTTCACCAATTCATTTTGCTGGAGGGAGGAAGTTCTCACATCTGAACAGTTTTCAGAATTGTTCAAAATATCATTCAGCACTGCTGGAAGTAATAAAAGACGTGAAGAACAAAGAATTGTGGGCTATTGGAGAGATTACCTACAGGATGTGGAAGGTAAAGATAATGTACTTGCATCAATGTGGAAGGGCTGCTGGGTCTGCAGCTGACAAAGTGGATATGGTTTAAATGTAATATGTACTTTTTGTGCAAGAAAGTTTAAGGTTACCTTCACCCAAAATCCCTGTATACAGCTAGGTTGAGTCACTTGTCACCTGAAGCTGTCCTCGGAACCAAATCATACCAAAATCGTAATCCCCAAAACTGTAATAAGCCAAACACGATAAAATGCTTGCAGTCAAACACGCAGCCTAATAATATACACCTGCTAATAAGCAAGTAATTAGTTTCATATTAAAGGGATCAAGTATTTTGCACCTAAGGTGACTAGCCATGGCCATCAATTGCAGACTTGCCATTCTGAGATATATACTCTGGCTCAGACCTATATGAAAGACATTTACTATATTATGGTTTTCATAAAGGTGACAGTTGCGGGGCTGGGACAAGACCTAAAGCATCGTCAATTTTTACTACATTAATTGTTTTCTGTACCACAACCACCAGCAAACTTTGGGAGGAAAAATGTAGGAATATTTATGTTTAAAAAAATAAATACACATTTTTGGTATTTGGATAAAGTGTTGGAATATAAAAATACCACAGATACCTTAATATCCATTTTTACAGTGTGGTAATTGTTTGAATGTAAAATGATTTTAAAGAATATGATGTAATCCATGTGTGTACAATTTTGCAAAAGCAAGTTTTAAACTTTGATGCACAACACTTGTTTATGCATTTATATAATTATTTACTTTTATTTTTCACTTTTTATTTTCAGATGCAGAGTCCAACGTGTCATTAAGACAGATTCTAGCATTCATTACAGGAGCAGACAAAGATCCGCCTCTTGGTTTTCAACCACAACCGTCTGTTGAGTTCCTGCATGAGAATAATGAAGGTTATACCTCCAACTTTCCACAAGCTAACACATGCTGCAATATTTTAAAGCTACCAATTTTGAAGTCCTTTGATGAATTTAAGAAGCAGATGGATTTTGCTATTCTCAACTCTCCAGGCTTTGGTCACCCATGAGACAATCCTTCATACTCTTACCAACTCCATGTTCAGTTGGACAGTTTGGGACAGTTCAGGCTTTTTAACTCGCATCTCAATGCATTTAGGTATGTTTTACATCTCGGGTACCTCATTACTTGTTTAAGAGAAGTAGTACTGCACTTAACAGAATACAATGAAGTGTGAGTTAAAAAGCTTGAACTGTCCCACTGAACATGGAGTCATATGGTCGCCTTAAGTATAAAACAGTTCAGTGCAAATGTTTGGGACAACCACACTATGGTTGCCATTGTTCTCATGTCCTCAATGAGCCACCATAGAAATGTTTGTGTAGTAGCAGCTATTTGTTTGCAAAATGTAATTGTGTCAACAATGTAATTCACATATTTTTAGTTAATGAAAGATACGTTTTCATAATTATAGATGTGGCTATGCAAACTTTTCTTAACAAAAAGGAATGTAATGTGACTGTTTGCCAAATTTGCTTATAGACAAATGGTCTCAAAAGACAAATTCATTTTATTACAATTTCTTCATAGATATTCAATATCAATCAGATTATTTACCTTTTCTGCAAATGGATTGCAAATGTTTGCCCGCGATTGCAGTTTAACAAAAACAGGAAGTGCACAGAAATGTATTGTTTTATTTTTAAAATAATTGTTTCGCACTGTGAATTTAGTTACCTAAACAATTTGCTCATACTCCAGAAGTTTACATGTGTATATATGGTGTCCTGCTATAATAATTTGGCCATCCTGATAAATTTTTAGTTAATGTTAGTTTGGTTCTGAAATTGACTAATAAAAACAAAAGCGATATACTTTATTGTAGATCTTGGTTGAGCCACCTTTTGCAGTGCAAAGAGCCTCTAACCTGCATTGAATCGACTAGGTGTTGCGTCATTCTTTGGTCCAGGTTTCTCCAGATCGGTGTGAGTCTCCTTTAGTTCCAACATATTGGTGGGTGGGATGTGGATGGGTTTATCTCCACTGATGATCCAGGCACTTACACAGGTGCTCAATTGGATTTGTGTCTGGGCTGTGGGGCACCCATGGAACAAGACACACTACTAGATGTTTATTGAAGGATATCTTAATTCTGCAGGGTGCATTAACATTTGAAAGAAAAATATACTGCTGGTTACAGTGGAAATAAACACGCAAACTGAAGATAAAGAGCAAGGTATACAGGATTACATGGACATTTTTAACATGCACAAAAATAAAACCAAGGCATATTTTGTTCTTCTATCATATGGATGACTTAGAAAAGAAAAAAAAATGTTTTCAAAAAATAATTTTATTTCTCTTCCATACTTCCATTGTCTCTGGCTAGATTTGCACCTTTAAACTTTTACAATTACTTTCAGAAAATCTGGAGAAGATTTTGCTGTGGAGCAAAAAGCTTTGATAATCCTGATAATCTCCCATCTATCTGAGGTGCATACCGTGTTACCATATACAGTTCAATTTGATGAACAGTCTTACACTCAGGAATCCTGAGTGTGTGACTGTTGGGCCACTCTTTAAATGTAATATTTGATGAGCAGTAGAAAGATTTTTTTGTACCTCTGTGTGACTTCAAACATCACGCTTCATAACCAAAAACGCTCTGTAAAATATGACACGTGAACATATAATGATCTATTCCATAATTTAAATCGTCAGTGCTCAGATCTACCATTGACTGGAGGTAGTTTATTTGCTCTTCAGACAGCAGTGTATTTTCATGCAATATATGGTCATTGGTATCATTGTCTGGATTTTGAGCACCATCGATATCATATTCTGATACAGGCACATCATGAAGAACAGTACTGTTCTGCAACATTCCTTCAGTCCATAACTGGTAAGGAGAACGATGTCCTTCAGTACTCAAGGTGTGGTTATTTCACTGGTGCACACATTCTGTAACAGATCTATTGATCTTGCCCAAGTAAACATAATGAAGAGCATAAATGTGGTACCCTCTTATAGATTCTAATATTCCCTGATTTTCCATCCAGCGAAACAAGTCACTGTAGTAGTGTATGACCACTCTGTTGAGCTCTGCGCACAGCCGCCCAATTCGTTGGTTATGAACACTCCTTCCCTCTATGAAGCTACCTCTATTTACACCCCTCATAGTAATCATAAAGCGGGCAACTCGAATATTCTCTCCCCTAGATCCCCCCTAACTCGGTATGGTAGTCCAAATGTAGATACTCCATCTTTAAACAGTGTTAAAACTGTTTGGGACAAATTATTTGTGCAACATTTTAAGTAGATGTTAAGTAGAGAAGTCGACTGAAGCCATCCTCACAACCATGGAAAATAAATCTCCATGACACTAGTTTGTGGTTACCATCAATGTGCCTGTGGAAACAATAGAAACTCAATTTAATTACAAATACAAGCTTCAACGTGGATATTTATAATTATGCATGCATGCTGCTGAGATCAGTATTTTCCGCCTCTTGTGGCTCCAATAATACAAATGTCCTCCTTGGGTTGTGCGATATTTTAAAATAATAAAATGCCAACTTGAATTATAACTGACAACTGAAAGGAAAACAATTATGAAGTTATTTTTCATAAGGAAAAGGTAGTCAGTAACAAACTTCTTACATGTAAACTACTGTACGTCAATGTCAGGAAATGGTTTTAAAAGAATATGCATACCATAAATGATTTGGCCCGGGCACATTGTAAACTCTGCGTCTAATTGCTCTTTGTTTTCTTACAGCTCTTCCAACTGGATCTAAAATAGAAAGCCGCTCCCGAACCCTCCACCTTTGCACTCTCACTCCTCTCTGCACAAGACTGCCCCTGACATAGCTTTCTCCAGCATTGGGAGTAAGAGACAAAACGGGTTGTATTTCATCATCAAGAATGTGATCACTCATGTCAGAAAATCTGTTGTGATGGGAGGTATCCATTCCCATTTCTTTTCTTCTGCGATACACAGTAGAAACGGAGACTCCCAGGCATTTTGCAATTGCTTTCCATGAAAATCCCATTTTCCGAAGAAAATCGATCTGGTTACTTCTGATTGAAAATCTAAACACAAAATAGGATTTCAATATTGTTAGCGGGTCGCTGTACTAATGTTAGTGTGGCAGTATAACACATGGCCATTAAGATCAAAGTGTATGGATAATTTGTATGTAGCCTGTATAGGCAGGTCTACTTAGGCATTCATATAGGAAAGATAACAAACATACTTATCTTAATACATAGGTCCTTATTACACCAACGTAATGTATTACAAGAAAACCTGTATAAGAGTATTTTTATGTTTTACAGAAATAAGTAGTGTTCAGATTAGAGTGATATGTCTACAAAAGACAGATTTGTGAGGAAATACATTCGGATTAAAAAAAATGCAATTTTGAGACAATACAAATCGGGGCAGGGACAAAACCTACCACACGCTGGTCTAAATGATAGTAAAGTAAAGTGTAAGGGTAAGAGCAAGTGCACATTGGCCCTAATCTTAAAAATGATGCTGATGGATATATTTATATTTTCCCATCCCAATACATTCATATTTTATATAATGGCGTGTACTATTCAAAAAGTGTATGTGAATTCTGAACACAATAGAATTATAAAGAGTTAAAAAAAAAACTTTTTGAAATGTCCCGATTACTCTAAACACGAATACCGGGCATTGTCAACAGCATTTCATTGTTTAAATAAGTACATTCATATATGTGTATTTCCTTGTAAAGAAAGCTGTTCTTTTTACCTTGGTATTCCCATGTGTCCTTGTCTTGCTGCCACGGTTCTGTAGGTAGAGTCGCAACTTTTACTTGCATAGAGTCAATATTAATGCATAAAGATTCAACTGCACATTTCAGATTTGTGTGAATTTGTTCAAAGATGGAAATCAAACTTGGATGTTGAATATCAGCGTAGAAAAAAGAAATAAGAATTGCTGCCATAATTTCGAGATGACTCTCTAGTTTAAGAAACAAAACTTCCATCAGTGTTATGTCTCTACGAAGTTCCGCTTGCTCTAGGCGTCTCAGACACGACTACAAAGAAACTAAAAACTCCTCAATATCGATTATTGATGCTACACATGTGTTAATCGGCAATCAGAAAAGAAAACAGCAAAACATCAAATTAATAAACGCCATGATAGGATTACCTTCGCCGCTGCACTTAACTCTTCCGACCCCTTTAATTGTATTTATGTATTTATATATATATATATATATATATATATATATATATATATATATATATATATATATATATATATATATATTAAATATTCATGGTACGTTTATACATCATGTATTAATCATTACATGGCTCCTATCACCTGCCAGTTTGTCGACTAAATCAATTACAGATTTCGCGGACTCCGCCTTTACTGAAGATAATTATGAAATGGCGGTCACAGATGCACATGCATTTGTTGCTGTGTCACGTGTCAATTCTTTAAAAAAAAAAAAGTTTTATGTATCCAGTTTGCTGTATATCCAAAAAAGTTTGATGTATTCAGTTTGCTGAATATCGACAAAAGTTTTTGTTGATTGTTCTGTCAATACCATGTAATGCATGACACCAAGGAACATATGGATGGTAATAATTATAATTATAATAATTAAGGAATAATAAAATTCAAAGGGGGATGTTAATTCAAATAGCTCCCTGATAACTGGTGTGTATCCAGCTGGTTGTACTAAACAATCTAGGGTTTTATTCATATCTTCTACTTTCTGGTATCTTTCCCTCTGCCTTCAAAAAAGCCTCTATCACTCTCCTCCTCAAAAAACCTACCCTCGACCCCACCTCCCTCCAGAGCTACCGTCCTGTCTCCCTCCTACCCTTCCTCACCAAAACCCTCAAGCGGACTGTACACCGCCAGCTCTCTGCTTTCCTGTCCAACCACTCTCTGCTTGACCCTCTCCAATCTGGCTTCCGCTCTGCTCACTCCACTGAAACCGCCCTCCTGTCTGTCACCAACTCACTTAAGTGTGCCCAAGCTGCCTCTCTCTCCTCTGTCCTAATTCTCCTCGACCTCTCTGCTGCCTTTGACACTGTTGATCACTCTATTCTACTATCATCTCTCACTGACCTGGGGATCTCTGGCACTGCTCTGGCCTGGTTCTCCTCCTACCTCTCCAACCGCACTTACCAGGTAACCTGGCATGGAGCAACCTCCACACCTCACCCTCTCTTAACTGGAGTCCTCCAAGGGTCAGTCTTGGGTCCTCTCCTGTTCTCTCTCTACACCCGCTCCCTGGGCCCCCTCATCGCATCCTATGGTTTCTCATACCATTTCTTTGCTGATGATGCTCAGATTTTCCTCTCCTTCCCCACCTCTGACTCCACCATCTCCTCCCGTATCTCTACCTGTCTGTCTGCTATTTCCTCCTGGATGCACTCGCATCACCTCAAACTCAACCTCTCTAAATCTGACCTCCTTTTCTTTCCCTCCTCCTCCCCCTTCTCTGATCTCTCTATCTCTGTTCCTCTGGAATCTACCACACTCTCTCCCTCTTCCTCCACTAAGAACCTTGGAGTCACCCTGGACCCCTGCCTCTCTTATTCCCAGCACATCTCCACTCTGGCACGCACTTGCCGATTCTTCCTGAGTCCTGGTACTCTCCCGCCTAGATTACTGCAACTCCCTCCTGGCTGGCCTCCTTGCGTCCGCCACCTGTCCGCTCCAGCTCATCCAGAACTCTGCTGCCCGCCTGGTGTTCTCTCTGCCTCGCTTCGCCCATGCTACTCCACTACTCCGCCCGCTCCACTGGCTCCCGATCACCGCTCGCATCCAGTTCAAGACTCTTGTACTAGCCTACAGATGCCTTGACCAGACTGCACCCAGCTACCTCCAGACCCTCATCTCTGCCTACACCCCCACTTGACCTCTCCGCTCCGCCTGCACTAGAAGACTGGCTCTACCTCCGCTACGCTCCCCTGCCTCCAGAGCCTACTCCTTCTCCACCCTTGCTCTGCAGTGGTGGAATGACCTTCCTACAGATGTCAGGACTGCCCAGTCCCTGACCACATTCCGGCGCCTCCTTAAGACTCACCTCTTCAAACAGCACCTGTAGAACTCCTCTGTTTGTATCCTGGGACACTATCACCCTTCATTTAAATGTGCTTTATTTTGCTCTTATCTGCCCCTCATTTTACTGCATTTAATCCTGTACTTCAGAAAACTGTAATCTGCCAAGTGTTTAACCTGTAGTATTTTGTATTTAATCATATCCTGATGTAACTATCACTATTTAATCATATCCTGATGTAACTATCACTATTATCGGCTGTATTATTGAATTGTGGTTTGTCACACTTGAACAAAAGTTATTGTATTTCTTGCTCTTATTGTATTACTTGTATTGTAACACTTGAAATGTATTTGCTTACGATTGTAAGTCGCCCTGGATAATGGCGTCTGCTAAGAAATAAATAATAATAATAATAATAATAATAATAATAATAATAATAATAATAATAATAATAATCTTATCGCTGCTACATTACACCATCATGTCATACAGTAGTTCTTGTGAATGAGTGAAGGCTCCATTACTCCATTATTGATTCAACAAGTGCTAACCCTACAGCACAGACACATCTCATATCAGAACAGGTAATGAGTATTTTTTGTTTCAGGTACAGTTCTTTATTGGTTTTCTATTTTTTCAGGGTTCTATCATGGGTCCCCTGATTTTTAGCACTGATACAATATTCTTCCTCTTGGCCAGCTGATTGAGAGGTACGGTAGTTCTTCGCGCCAAGTTATCAGCGAAGCACGAGAACTGCCTGACTCTCTGTACAGCAAGGATAGTTTACATGTTTTCAGGGTATTGGCGCAGCAAAAGTAAATCAGCCAAAATCACCATTTCACTTTAATTTGTAGTTCCCAACACTCTTAGGTGAAATGTAGAAAAAAAAAGTCAATACCTGTTATACAGTAAGAGAAATAAGTCGCCAAAGTAAGGGAAAAATGTCCTTGTGCTTTTTCTCCCAATGTAATTTTTTGCAGACCCCAGGCACTTTTATCCATGTATATGTATATTACCGGACATCCAAGTTTAACGACAATTAACTTTTGTCAACATGGAGATATACTAGGGAATGCACTTATTGTGATGTCTATATCATGTATATTAAATGATTTATTTCTGTTTTAAAATGGAACATTTGCCTGCAAAAATATCTTTATATAAATTTAAAAAAAGGTCTGGTATACGTGGGATTTGAACCTAAAACCTTCAGTTTGCAAGCATGTTGTGTTAATTAAGTGTCAGTGCTACACGATTAGGTAAGAAAACAAGCAGTATTTTTGAAAGATGAAATCAGCTAGCTGAGATACTTGGGACACGAGATTTTGGAGATTTTTTCGAGAGATTCTGATCTTGATCTCTGAAAAATGTTGTTTTACTGTCAGTGTAACACTCATTGTGGTCCCTATTGGCGCAACGAAGTACGGTTTCCTCTCGATACTGGTTGATGAGAGTAACTCTATTTGTGGTCCCCACTGGACAAAAAGGAACATTCATTTCTGAGAATTAGCTCATGAACATAAGAAGAACATAAGAAAGTTTACAAACGAGTAGGCCATTCAGCCCATCTTGCTCGTTTGGTTGTTAGTAGCTTATTGACCCCAGAATCTCATCAAGCAGCTTCTTGAAGGATCCCAGGGTGTCAGCTTCAACAACATTACTGGGGAGTTGGTTCCAGACCCTCACAATTCTCTGTGTAAAAAAGTGCCTCCTATTTTCTGTTCTGAATGCCCCTTTATCTAATCTCCATTTGTGACCCCTGGTCCTTGTTTCTTTTTTCAGGTCAAAGAAGTCCCCTGGGTCGACATTGTCTATACCTTTTAGGATTTTGAATGTTTGAATCAGATCGCCGCGTAGTCTCCTTTGTTCAAGACTGAATAGATTCAATTCTTTTAGCCTGTCTGCGTACGACATGCCTTTTAAACCCGGGATAATTCTGGTTGCTCTTCTTTGCACTCTTTCTAGAGCAGCAATATCCTTTTTGTAACGAGGTGACCAGAACTGAACACAATATTCTAGGTGAGGTCTTACTAATGCATTGTAAAGTTTTAACATTACTTCCCTTGATTTAAATTCAACACATCTCACAATATATCCAAGCATCTTGTTGGCCTTTTTTATAGCTTCCCCACATTGTCTAGATGAAGACATTTCTGAGTCAACATAAACTCCTAGGTCTTTTTCATAGTTCCCTTCTTCAATTTCAGTATCTCCCATATGATATTTATAATGCACATTTTTATTGCCTGCATGCAATACTTTACACTTTTCTCTATTAAATGTATTTTGCCATGTGTCTGCCCAGTTCTGAATGCTGTCTAGATCATTTTGAATGACCTTTTTTGTGTCGTATGCAAATTTAACAAGTTTGCTTACTATACCAGTGTCTAAATCATTAATGTGGATTAGGAATAGCAGAGGACCTAATACTGATCCCTGTGGTACACCACTGGTTACCTCGCTCCATTTTGAGGTTTCTCCTCTAATCAGTACTTTCTGTTTTCTACATGTTAACCACTCCTTAATACATGTGCATGCATTTCCTTGAATCCCTACTGTGTTCAGTTTGTGAATTAATCTTTTATGCAGGACTTTGTCAAAAGCTTTCTGGAAATCTAAATAAACCATGTTGTATGCTTTGCAATTATCCATTTTCAATGTTGCATCCTCAAAAAAGGTTAGTTAGACACAATCTCCCTTTCCTAAAACCATGCTGACTCTCTCCCAGGATATTGTTACCATATAGGTAATTTTCCATTTTGGATCTTATTATAGTTTCCATAAGTTTACATATAATAGAAGTGAGGCTTATTGGTCTGTAGTTACCTGGTTCGGTTTTGTCTCCCTTTTTGTGGATCGGTATTACGTTTGCTATTTTCCAGTCTGTCGGTACAACCCCTGTGTCAAGAGACTGTTGCATGATCTTGGTTAGCGGTTTGTAAATGCTGAAGGATAGCCTATATATTTGGTAAAAGTAAAACATAAATAAATAAATACATAAATAAATATTGAAATAAATGAATACAAAAATCAATATATAGACAATTCTTTCCTTCTTTATCTATCTTGATATTTATTTATTTCTTTTTCACTATCATATATAAACACTGCCATTAATACTGTGATACTGTGAAACGATACTGTATGAAACAAAAATAAACAAACAGTTCTTAAGATTTTCGTACATAAAGGTCATCATGCTTTCATATATTTTTACTTTCAAATTAAAAAATATATATTGGAACGATCTGAATTGCTTTGTTGCATGACTTGTTTTCTGTTCAGTTTCAAATAAAATAAACATTCTGAGAATTCATCAACATCTTCCTGACTACTACTTCCTAAACATGAAAACGTTACAATATCAGTGCTCAAGTCCCCCCCCCGTCCCGTCCCCCCCCCCCCCCCCCCCACAAAAAAATGTGCCAGTGTCGGATACAATAGTTCCCAGCGTACAAAACTTCCCAGTGTGGCTTCCTTTTTACATCAGAACTGAATGAAAGCTGCGCTTGCATATTGAAGTGAAAAAGAAAGAATTCATTTCCCAGTGTCCCTCCCTTATAAATGTAACTTCCCTGTCAAAGTTGTTTTTAGGCTTCTTGTTAACAACAGAACAGTAGGACAGTATCCCACTACACTTTTTATCAGACATTACTATCAGTGGTAGTGGTAAATAAAAGTTTGGTGGAGTTGAGCAGATAGATTGAACAAATAAACAATTGCCCACCCATTGTTATTGTCTTTTCCAATGAGCACACAGAGAGGCTGACGTGAGTCCGTGACCACACTCAGACAGCACGAGTTTGCTGTCTCAATGTCCAAAATGAGGCAATAGTGATATTCTTCAATACATTTTCACATGTGTGTGGTCAAATTCAAACATAGTTTGCTGGAAAAGATTTCTATTTATTTTCAAAAAGGTTCCAAAAAAAGTGGTGGAACTCTGTTCCAGCTACCAAGAAAAGTGCAGGACCCCCATTCCAGTGCGTTCCGCTAGGACTCGAGCACTGTACAATATGCTAAATGAATGGATCAAACTTATTATGAGTTTGTAAAATCAATTGAAAGCATAATACATAATCATTATTTACAAAATCTTGTTTCTCTTGTTATGTGTTAAAAACTGTAACTTTACTGCTATACTACTTGCAAATGTTGCAAAATGGAACAAACTTTGTGGCATGAAAGCTAGGGTGTCTGCATTGCAGCTGCATTCAAAGCATGTCTTGGGTTCGATTCCCACACAGGGTTTACATTGTAACTCAGGGAGCCCAGAAGGGATTCAAACTTGCTGCTTTTAATAACTGAACTTAAAATAAAACAAACAGCGAATCCCTGTTTGGGGTGGGGTTCACAATTCCCTCACTCACTGCTCTTTCACTCACGTTCACTGCTTCTTCTCTTCTCTCAGACACTCACAGACACACTTTGGGTTTGTCTCACAGTTTCTCAGATAAGGCCCTCACTTCCAGCCTCACACTGACCCTCACAGTCACAGCAACCACCCTAGTCTCAGCAACCACCGCGCCTTCTCCCGCTTGCAGCTCCCCCCCACTTATAGGCTCAGGGGAGGGTTCCACTGACCATGCGCACACACACACACCCACACACACACCCACACACCCACACACGCACATACACACACACACACACTATATACATATCCATTCAGTGAAAAAAATAAGTGATGTCTGAAACCAAAACATAAACATGAAACAAAAAAATGCCAAGTTATCAAAAGTGTTTATCAAAAACACAAGTTAGAAACAATTGGGGCAACCTTGGTCCCCATCGGTTTTACAGTTGTGCCTATTTGCTTTGTGCTGGGCAAGGTTGTCCCAATGGTTTCTTGAAACTTGGCATGTGTTTTTGATCTCTCCACTTTAAATGGCTGGGCACTTTTGAGAACGTGTCATTTTTTTCACATTTCCAATGTGTTTCTGTTTCAGATTCATAAACACAATAGGTATTCAGGGACCTATAATCTTGTTTTGGAAACACAACTCAATATGCAGTCGTTTACCTGCCTATCAGCAAGTGGGATAACTCTGAACACCAAAAAGACACAGCTTTATTTTGATTTGTTTGCTGTTCATGTGTGGATACTGCGGGCTAGATCAAGTTCACAACCATTGTCAAAACCTACATAAAGTATACATGTGTAGAGGTTTTCTAGGCAATAAAAGTTGCTTTCAGTTGGTGGAATGATTTGTGATTAGGAAAGTTGGTAAGTATTATATTTAGATGATTTCTGACAATACAACACCAATGTAGTATCATCCTAAAAAAGAAAAAAAAAACACTGCTGATTGTATAATGCTTCAAGATTTTATGTAATTATAAAACTGTGGAAAGTTGTTAGGGAACCATCATATAATGCACATGTTTAACAGTTTTTATCTTTCTTTTTCTTTAAATGAATAGGCTACACAAACAAGGTGAGGTAAAAGTTTGCGATACGCACAATTACTAGTACTGGTATTTTTTTTTTTAACAACAGTAACTATTACAGTACTAGTATATTTTTAACTGCTTACAGCCTCGGGTAACTTGACATACACATTTAAAAGCCATTTGGAAGCAAACTTTCTTTTCTCCCGGGACACTGACATTTGTACTGCAGAAATCTTTGGATTCATTTCTGATCCTGAGCTGTCTTTTGACATCTGTGTGGCCTCTTATTTCTTGCATCTTTACACTTGTTGCCAGACTTGGTAACATGATACACAATGGCTTTCTTACAATTTCAGATTCAAGGTTTTCTTCTAAACCAGCAGGATTTCATATCTGATTGCTCCACTGATCTTCCTGATACTGCCTGAAGCTGTCTGAGGGGTCATCCATTCACAGAGTCATTGTATCCCTTATTGATGAAGTTCAATATCTACTGTACAAGCTGCCTCTGGATCGGATACTAACTCATCTGTTTTTGTTATCAGTGGTGGGGTTTCGATGGAAACATAAAAATAAGCCTCACCTTTTTCTCACGCTATTTTGGTAGTACCTTTCGGGTAATTTGGGTTTCCATGTAGTTTTCTTTAAGGGAGAGAAATGGTCTAATTTATATTAAAATATGGGATGGTATATTTAAATATTGAGCCTGAGTTCCAATTTGGCCTTGCATGACTACTGATATTGTGCACCTTTCTTAAGCTTTTTTAGGTTGTGTTGAAGAGCCGCACGTGCAACCAGCCTCATGTAATTCTACGCATATTTCAGTCAAATAGGTGATTAGGTATCTCCTGTTTTTCCTTTACAGGATGTTAAAAAAGGAATGCAATTGTAATTATTAAAATGAGCACTACATAGACAACTAAAAAAGACAAGGGAGGTGTCATTAATAAACACCTGTAGAACAACAGTAATATGATTTGCCTTAGGGCCATTATGGACAGACACATTCTTTATGAATGCATTGGGGATGGCAATGTGGAGCAGCTTTGTATTTCTATAATGGAAAGCACAGCATGTTCTGTTTTCTGTAAAGTGCAATTTTGTAATATGGTCCATTGTAGATCACAAGATAATGTTTTTATTTCATATAGTATTTGTAAAAATATTCAACATAATACCTCTGTTGCATCAGTGTAGATCTTGCTGGCTGTCTTGATTTTTTGGCTGTTTATTCTGTTGGTGGTTCTTCTCAGTGAGAAAGGCAGGCAGCTGATCATAGTGGGAATAAACTGCGACCGCATACTTTAAGGTCCAGGGACTGTAAGGACCCTGGAGATACTCCCATCCAGACTTCCTTGGTTGGGAGTTTGGAGACCGGGGGGTTTATGTGTGGCATATATAGGAAAATAATAACTGTATTCTTAGATAACCCTAAACGTATCTATCCATCTTTCATATCTTGGATTCATCTTTAATTCTGCCAGTACAATTTAAGATGTTTGTGAACACAACAGAGTAGGATTGTATTAACTATAGGCTGGATAACGATATTCAAAAGTGATTCCTCTTGTTCATTGTATTGGCGTAAGGACTGTGAAACCAGCATAGTAGGAGTGGCCTCTCTTAAACCTTGTCCACAGCAGGCCTCAATATTAATATGGAATATTTCAAAATAATGATAGGTCAAAGGAAATAAAATAGTACACGTTGTGAAAGATAAATCACTTACATACAAACACAAATAGAAACATTGAAAACTATGAATTTGTCAAAGGCTACAGTTAAATACAGAACACTAGCACATTGGCAACTGTGAATTTACCAAATGCAGGAATTACTGAATTGTGTAGTGGTGATGGAGTATGTATTCCATGATATGTATAGATTTGTATAGATTAACGATTGTCAGTAAAATTAGAAAATCATATAGTTTACAATTAATGTCTGCAATTAATGTGGTCATGTAATGTCTAAAGTACAATTGAAGATGCCACAGAAACCTGGCCAGTGAGTATAACATTGTTTGTGTCCATAATGCAGATTCTAAATATCTTCGTGTTCCTCCCTGTGCAAATAATGAGGACATTCAACATTAAGTACCTTAATTGTAACCATGGTTGCCCCTCCATCCAACCCTCTGCCACCTCTGCAAAGATTTGCCACCCAGCCTAGGGTCATTACACATGCAGAAGCCAATGTGCTCTTCACAGTCATTGCTCTTGTCCAGTGCAGCTGTTGTAGTCATATTTAATAAACAGGGTTTGAGTCACAAAACAATACTACCTTTGTTTGTTTACGAGGGGTTCTGTTTTGTACTGCTGTCACTGAAATTTAATTTGACAAGTCCTGAAAGTGGATATGCAGTGATTTTAGAGAGATTCATTTTAGGATTACATTTCAAGAAATGGATGACAGGATTTTATATAATAAAGCCTAACTGATTTTAAGATAATTATGTTTCATCTGCATAGATAACATAATTGCAAAGACAACTACATATGTGCAATGCCACAGCCCCTATGTATCATAGTATTTGATGAGTTCTCATTTATTTTAATTTCGTAATGGTATTCCCCCCTCCCGCCCAAGCGAAGCATTATCTAAATACATATCGTAGTACCTTGTTATAATCTACTTCAGTAACTTTCACGCCACTCAAAATTGTCTATATTCAGGGAAATGCTTCTGACCCACATGATCGTTACCAGCTATTATTAGCATTCAATTGTGCAGGTGAAAGTAGCATGCTGCAAATGAAAAAAATATATATTCTCAGGGTTTAAAAAGAAGGGCAAGGACAATATGTGTCACATTTGTAAAATAACATCGGAGTTATTAGGCTACTTCAACAAATGTACCTAAGCAAAATATCCAATAGAGCAATAGTATTTAAGCCAATACATTTAACCCTCCCCCTCTTTGTAGTCAGTACCGTGCTTTTAGTTTAGCTCCTCCTCCCCAACCTTTCCATTTTGGGCCTTGGCAGGGGGGTTGGCAGTCAAGCGCAGTATGAGAGATGTTAACTGAAATGTCCTGGCATTACCAAGTGCAAGGTGAGGCACAGCACCAAAACCATTTTCCTGACTGAAAAAAAAAATGTTACCTTTTAAAAGCAAACTATTTTTTATCACATAAACTAAAAAGGTATCTTCATTAACCTGAGTTGTGATACAATGGGGGAAGTTTTGTACTGCAGTCTTCAGTCTAAAAATGCTGTATTTGCACTGTTTTTGCCTTTTTCTTAGCATTTGGTATTGTACTGTATGAAGGCTGTATTTCAGTGTATGCAACTGATTAATGGCAGAATACAAAGATTGTGGGTCAAGAATTCAGTGTATGCAAGTTACTGATGAAAGAATGCACATACATGTAAAAACAGTAAAATCCAAGATACTAACCTTAAATGTTATAAACCTCTTTATTGCAATCTAATGTGTGATATGCTGCAGCATACGTATTTGTAAAGGCTCAGACGTTTGGAAAGATACAACTTTTTTGACACACTGTTAAATAGAAATCCATATAACTTATGGCTCATTTCCACTGCCAAGAATAATGCAATTCAGTGCTTTTTCCGAACTTGGCCAACCTTGGAAGTTCTTTTCCTACGTCAAAAGGTCACTCCGGGATTGTGAGACAGTTTTGTTCTGTGTTTTAAAGAAACCTGTAACTGTACTATGTTCAGAAAAAAAAAAACTGCCCGAGCAATGGATGCTGCAATTGAAAGAATGTTCATTGCTATTATTTATCTTCACTCTACATATGATTTTAGACAACCTTCTCAAGCTCCAACCGTCTGAACCATCTAAAAAACAGATTGAAAGTGAATATGATTGTTCTCAAACACGCATATATTCCGCACACTACCTATTAACAGTTTCTGGATTTCAGTGTCAGGCCAGATTGTTCAAATAATTGAAGTTTCTTTGTTCTCCCACGTGCCGCCACAATTATCTTTTTTGTCAAAATTCCTCTCGACAAGCTTTTTTCAGCTGAAATGTGTAGCTCTGCTCCCCTGCTGGCTTAGCACACGCCTCCCTGCTATGTGATGACATAGTACCTTTGTGGCCAAGTCTGGCCTAATGGGGTACGATACAGCAAACCAGGCCAGAATAAGAACATAAGAGGAGGCCATTCAGCCCGTCTTGCTCGTTTGGTTGTTAGTAGCTTATTGATCCCAGAATCTCATCAAGCAGCTTCTTGAAGGATCCCAGGGTGTCAGCTTCAACAACATTACTGGGGAGTTGGTTCCAGACCCTCACAATTCTCTATGTAAAAAAGTGCCTCCTATTTTCTGTTCCGAATGCCCCTTTATCTAATCTCCATTTGTGACCCCTGGTCCTTGTTTCTTTTTTCAGGTCAAAAAAGTCCCCTGGCTCGACATTGTCTATACCTTTTAGGATTTTGAATGTTTGAATCAGATCGCCGCATAGTCTTCTTTGTTCAAGACTGAATAGATTCAATTCTTTTAGTCTGTCTGCATACGACATGCCTTTTAAACCCGGGATAATTCTGGTTGCTCTTCTTTGCACTCTTTCTAGAGCGCAATATCCTTTTTGTAACGAGGTGACCAGAACTGAACACAATATTCTAGGTGAGGTCTTACTAATGCATTGTAAAATTTTAACATTACTTCCTTTGATTTAAATTCAACACTTCTCACAATATATCCGAGCATCTTGTTGGCCTTTTTTATAGCTTCCCCACATTGTCTAGATGAAGACATTTCTGAGTCAACATAAACTCCTAGGTCTTTTTCATAGTTCCCTTCTTCAATTTCAGTATCTCCCATATGATATTTATAATGTCATATGGGATCTCCCTCCCGATCTCCCTTTCCTAAAACCATGCTGACTGTCTCCCAGGATATTGTTACCATATAGGTAATTTTCCATTTTAGATCTTATTATAGTTTCCGTAAGTTTACATATAATAGAAGTCAGGCTTATTGGTCTGTAGTTACCTGATTCGGTTTTGTCTCCCTTTTTGTGGATCGGTATTACGTTTGCAATTTTCCAGTCTGTCGGTACAACCCCTGTGTCAAGAGACTATTGCATGACTGTTGCATTGGGTGTTGTTCGGGGGCAGGTGCAAGGGCTTCTCCTTAATTAACCAAGCAACATATCAGTTAACCTCCCTATTTAAGCCCTGGGTCAAACACTTATTCTCTGTGTTGTTTTCATTTTCCACCTTCCTCCCCGCCTCCTCCAAAACATAACGCCACCTCTGCAACGGTCTCACTTCCCAACCTCAGGCCCAGCCGAGCTGGCCTTGACCTCTGTGAGGAAGGTTCTCCGAGAGCCAGAGAGGACCCCCGGACAAATCTTAACAATCTCTCTATCATTTCAGTTTCCACCTGGGGAGCAGCATATACCTTGGAGGCCGATTGGTTCGGTCTCACCTCCGAGAAGGCGGTATCTCCCTGAGCCAGGGGGCAACCCTGCACTTTTCTCAATTCTTCGTTTTCTATCAATTGTTCCCCCTGGGGGCTAGCATACATGCTCCCTGAGCCAGGGGGAAACCCTGTATCCTTTACTAACAACTTCTTTTTCAGAATTCCTGTCGCCCCGCAGGGCTCTGTCTCGGAGGTCAGCTATGCCGATCTCCGGAAGCATAGGCTTTTCTTGTCATTCAGGGCGATTTCCAGTCTTCTCAAGTATCCTCTATCCTTCTCTTCATGTTTCCCCTTGGGGGGGAAAGCAAAGCTTGCTTCCCAGCCTTGGAGGCCAATTGATTTCGGCCTCACCTCAGCGAGGACTCAAGTCACAAGCACATAGTTCCTATTTCTAAGTCCCAGGGCTTATTCATCACAGCCCTTGCTCCTGTTTCATGAATATATATTTTATGAAAAACTGACAAAAATTATGTTCATTATGTTCAAAATTATGTTCCCAATAGTATTTTAATTAATGTTTAAAGGGAAGTATATTTGTTTTTTGACAGCATATCAATATGTCATGTGGTTGTAATAAAAGATAAAGCAAAGACTTGAACATATCACAATGCAATGTGGACATCTGTATTGTTGCATAGCACGGTGCTAATTTAGTGTAGCAATTAAATGTTTCACTACATTATGCTGCATGGCAAAATGTACTCCCCTATTTAAAGTTCTGCACACATTAACAGATCTATCCAAAATGCCCATAAATATATTAATGATTACACAAAGGGTTACGAATTGGCCTAAATATGGTATAATCGTGTGTGGGGATTTCTCCTTAAGAGCATTTTACTGTGACGTACCAAAGATTTTTCTTTTTTAAATGTAGAAATTGCTATAACAAATGAATAGACAAGGACATATGCTTGCTTCTTTTTGATATTTTCAGGGATTATGCTATATTTGCATGGGCTTACCTCCTACATGCATAAACTCACATTAGTCTTTAATATGCTATAGTCATTGTATTTATCTTGCTCTTAATTGTATTAATACTTGGATAAGGGCGTCTGCTAAGAAATAAATAATAATAATAATAATAATAATAATAATAATAATAATAATAATAATAATAATAATAATAATAAAGTAAATCCATTGCCAGTGATTAAAATGAGGCAGAACAAGCAGAAAAAATTATTTTGCAGAACAAATAATAATAAAAAAAAACTTCACACTGAAAAACTGTTTTTACTCAGACTGAAATGTATTACAGAACAAATATAAAAATTAATCCATGTGTGCAAAATCCACATTTAAACGTGTTTGCTAAAATTGACAGTGAACTGCATAGCACCTACGGTAGAAAGACAATTCATTCTTCATTTGGAAACCCAGAAAATGGGTTAAGAGTAAAAATAAAGTAAATTACAGTAAAAAAAAAAAATCTTCACAATGGCTTATTAAATATTCATACACTACTAAATCATAACACAATATAGATTGTTCAGAAGTGGACACAGACTGATGTAAAACCATGGTAGCTTAATAGGGAATGAATCAACTGTCATGAGGTTATCACTTAAACTAAGCCAGAGGGCAGTGATAATTGGGCTTACAGGGGCTGACTACAAGCACCATGGAAATATTAGAGAAACATTGAAAAATTGAGCCTGCAAATACATTTCAAAGTTTTTATTTTGATAAAAGTTCTTTAAATGTTTGCTCCTTTAACTTTTAAACTATTTCCCCCCCATTGCAGATATATTTCCTGCAATTTCTTGGTGACTTGATCTCTATTGTTACAATTCTAAGCTATTTTTGACTAATATTCTTGGTTATTTTTCTCTAAGAACTTGATAAGGAACAGCATTGTACCGGTATGTTTTCCTTTTTCCACGCTGACCTTTGAGATCGAAAGACCAAATCTAAATTGTCTCAGCATTTCTCCTGTCTTGGATTCATCACAATGACTGCTGTCTTGGGCTTCTATACCAATCCCCTTATGTACCCATTTCCTTCCATCGATCTTCAAAAGCGAGTTTGCATGCAAGGCTCTGTCAACATTGTCAGACCAACTGGATTATGTAGAAACGTCAAATGTACAATATCTCCACCAGATAATCTTGCTGGTATAAAGGCTGCATTCCTTTGTTATTTATGGCTTCTAATATGGGGATGCCTACTCAAAACAACTGGACAGATACATTAAATAATCAATAACACCTTGTTCCCTCTTAAAAAAACTTGATTATTTTTGCAAGACTGGGATTTATAAATGATTCATATACGGTGGGGAAAGACATGCAATTACAGTACATAGCAACCTTTTAGAAACCATTAAAATTTCTCAGGATAATGAATAATGGGAATACTTTCAGCTGGCAGCCTTCTTAACAGTCTGTGAACAGTTTATTAAAATGGTGGCACAGTAGTTTTAATGTATTAAATAAATCTTCCTTGACTGAATAATGTCAATATAAACTTGTGTTTCTTGATTGGGTTATATTTGTTGGAAAATAAATGTTCAGATTCTGCACGAAAATAGTTCAACAGTATCTCAGTGGTATTGTTTTAAATTTAGACTCTAATCCCAATGCAGTCACTCAGCTGAGTTACAATGAAAACTGAAGATCTTTGTCCCGCCCTTGCTAAGTTGTATGTTGAATTCAAACCAGCAGTACAAAAAAACTACAAATGGAATGAACTCTTCCAAGACAGAAAGGTTCACATAACGGATAACTCCTAAAACATATATTTTATTCTTAGGTATTGATACTGAAGCCAATGATGTATTTAGAAATCTCGATCCAATTTTAATTTCAAGAGCAGCTGAAAAGTATAGGGCATGTGTTTGAGTGGCTGCTTGATCAATTGAGTAATGCTTATTGATAAATTGCATTGTCTAGATTATTATCAACAGCAGATAAGCAGTGTCGTTCACACTTACACTTTCTATATTACTTTTTAAAGGTATGCCTGAACTGGCTTCAAGGAGGTAGTGTGGGCCAGTGGTTAAAGTCCAGGGCTTGTAACCAGAAGGTCATCGGTTCAAATCCCTCCCTGCCACTGACTGACTCACTGTGTGACCCTGAGCAAGTCACTTCAACTCCTTGTGCTCCATCCCGTGGATGAGATGTTAAATCAATGTCCTATTGTAAGTGACTCAGCCTTCCTCTGTAATGTGCTTTGTGATGGTGGTCCACTACGAAAGATGCTATATAAAGATATATTATTATTATTAACAGATAGAGTCGCATAATGTAGCAACATAATTTCATTTTACAGTTATAAATGATAGAATTTAAATCTTGATCTCAAATTATTTTCTGAACAGGTAAGCAGATGCTTTGCAAAGAGAAATTTAGAAGCATTTATGATAATTAGGGTTCTAGACTCTTGACTGGAGGGTCGTGGGTTCAATCCCAGGTGGGGACACTGCTGCTGTACCCTTGAGCAAGGTACTTTACCTAGATTGCTCCAGTAAAAACCCAACTGTATAAATGGGTAATTGTATGTAAAAAAAAAAAAAAAAAAAAAGAGTAAATAATAATTTAATGTAATGTCTGAAATAATGTGATATCTTGTAACAATTGTAAGTCGCCCTGGATAAGGGCGTCTGCCAAGAAATACATAATAATAATAATAATAATAACATTTTAATAAGGTTTTTTTTTTCCAATTATTACTGTGCGTTGAAACATCTTGCACCTATTACGATTGTATTTCATGCAATACAAAGATGGTGTAAAGCACCAAGGCACCATAGTAAGCAAATTAGGACACATAGGACACAAAGTTATGTTTAATCAATGCAGACAAACATTACCCAATTGTGATGGCAAGTCAAAGCAAGACCAATGTAATAAAAAGGTTCCTACATGATTTCCATTACACGAGCATAGATGTTAAAACTTGCTGATTTGAACTCGTCTCTCGCCAAGATAAGCACCAACTAAGGCGTAGCTTTACAGTAAACTAATGTGATCCATCTGTGTCTCCGTCCATTTGCGCTTCCTTCCATGTGATGATGTAGATATCCTTCTGTCTGGTGTTGATGGCTGAAGTGTAACGCTGGCTCCAGCAGTTTATTGCCTCCCTAGCGCATCAGCACACACAACGGCTGCGATGCTGGCTCCAGGGATCAGTGGGCACCTTCCATCCTTGGTGTTTCGTCGACTAGCCCACAACACCTCAAGAGGGCTCGACGGTGATTCTGGCATCCCAGCATCACCCCCCTCCGTCCCCCACTCAACTCAGCCCAGCTTACTTACCCGTACATCAGTGTTTCTTTCTTTCTATTGTGCTTGAGATCCCCAGCCAGAATCTTTCCTTCTCAACCACAGCCAGTTGCTGCTCCTCTCTGCTGCTTCAGATAAGTTCTTCACTGTGCGACGCAACTCTTGGCCACTGAATCCAACGTCTCTGAGTAACCGGGTTGTAGAGTGTGCCACAAATCCTCGACAACCCACTTCCACTGGGTAAACCCGGACTCTCCATCCTCGCTGTTCCGCTTCAGTGGCTAGTTGAGCATTCCGCAGTTTACATTTTAGTATGGACAGTAGATACAAAGAATATGTTATCTGTCTGTTTCTGCAAAAGAAAAAAAAAACATACAATGCAAATAAATTGGTATCTCAGACCTGAAATTAAATCACAGCGAACAAGGCTATCAAATAACACTGTTGCTGATTGAAATCAAGTCAATTTGTAAGGTTGAAACAGTTGAAAATGTTGTGGCTCTTATCCAATAACACTATCTTACTGTGAATCCATTTTATAGATCAAATCAGAATTTGAATGTGTTGCTTTCACTATAACTGTATAGCAACATATGTTTTATACTTATTGGCAGACAGGCCTGTTATCTTAAATTCTAAAAGAAGTTGGTAACTATAATGGAAGAGCAACTATTTATCTGGACACGTGATAAGTCTTAAAATAGATGTCGTCATTATTATTATTATTATTATTTTTATTTATTTCTTAGCAGACGCCCTTATCCAGGGCGACTTACAATTGTTACAAGATATCACATTATTTTTACATACAATTACATTATTTTTACATACAATTACCCATTTATACAGTTGGGTTTTTACTGGAGCAACGTAGGTGAAGTACCTTGTTCAAGGGTACAGCAGCAGTGTCCCCCACCTGGGATTGAACCCACAACCCTCTGGTCAAGAGTCCAGAGCCCTAACCACTACTCCACACAGCTAAAGAAACTGAAAACCAGGATCATGAAAATATAACCTTTAGTTAAGGTCGTATTCACATTGGGTTTGTTACAGTCTCAGTTCCTTTGGTTTAAAATAATGAACCAATTTGCTTGTTGATCACACTTACCTGGAAGAAAATGTCCTGAGTTTGTTTGCATGTGAAATGGAGATTGTTTCTTTTGTTAATTTATGTGTTTTTTCAGGACTGATTTAATTTGTGTTCACATTACAATTTGTTAGTTTTTTTTATGATTAGTGGACTGGATGTTTACGCTGTATGCAATGCATCTTGGTATATTTTTAAGATGGCAGTGATTGAGGGATTGTTTTTGTTTTATTGCTATGGAAACAAGCACAGGAGGAAGGTACAGGAACTGGAGAGACAACATTCTCTTTGTCCTGCCTGGATTTTGATAATCCATTCAGGGCAAAAACAGGGGTAATGTTCACTCTTTTTCTGGTTTTAGTCAGAATTCTAGTGGCGGTATTCTGAACAAGCTGCAAGTGGGATACCACACGGTTTGGGACAATTCTAGATGAAACAAAGGCATTCATTAGTCTCTCAGTACCAGATACCGAAATAATTGGTCTAAGTTTGGCTATATTTCTCAAATGGTAAAAAGATTATCAGTCACATTAAAAAAGGTTATCAGTCACATTTTACTACTACTACAAATATTAATAATACTAATAATAATATGGATTTACGCTTGTCAAGTGACCCCAGAGATTGGTTATGCCTCCATGATACAAGTCGCTTGCACAGTTTGCATTCCACTTTTTTTTGGTTGTCTGGGCATTTAACAAAAAAATCCTAAACAGCAGAGGGGTTTTGAGACATTTCTTTAAATACAGCATACAATTATTATTATTTGTTTATTTAGCAGACGCCTTTATCCAAGGCGACTTACAGAGACTAGGGTGTGTGAACTATGCATGAGCTGCAGAGTCACTTACAATTACGTCTCACCCGAAAAACAGAGCACAAGGAGGTTAAGTGACTTGCTCAGGGTCACACAATGAGTCAGTGGCTGAGGTGGGATTTGAACCAGGGACCTCCTGGTTACAAGCCCTTTTCTTTAACCACTGGACCACTGTGTATATTGGTCAGGTTGCTGACCTTGGACACAAAAGCTGATGACATCTTTGAGATTCAAGTCCACTGCTCTGGTCTGTTTAAAAGAATACATTAGGACAATATAGTGTGCCACAAATCAAACGCTGTCTTTTGGACACTGAAGATCATGGGCCCCTGTCATAGACTGCTGTTTACCAATTTTTGTAAGAGAAAGAAAAGCAGCTGAGAAACAATCCCAAAGGATTGTTTAGGAACTCTGTAGTCCACATGCTATTTCAGCCCAAACTGAAGTGATTTCCATTCACACAACAAATGGTGCAAATTGTACCCTGTAGTAAACATCCTTGATAGACAGAAGTCCTGGAGTTTTCTTCCAACAGTATCAACATCAGTCTCACTCTCTCTCTTTTGTTTGCCTATAATATATTACTTCTGCTTCCAAAAATGACAAGGCATGATTAATGTAACACTGAATTTTGATGAAAAAGACTTCTGAAATATTCCAAGAAATATATTCTGAATGGTTTCCTACTGCATATTTAAAAAATGCAACATTTCTTAGTGGCTGGTGTTGTCTGCTTGGCAGATCACACATTATTCAAAGTCAAGTCAGAGTAATCTTAAATAACACCGTGTAACAAATTTTTATTTATTTTTTGTTCCTGGGTAGTAAATGTTATTTCCTAATTGCTTATGCCTCAAAAGTATAGAAAATGGCTATTATTCCCCACAAACTTTGCTTTTGTGACCAGGACAGTGATATTTTGAAATTTACATATTTTCCAGAACATTCCAGATAGATTCAGTGCTGAGCAAACTTGGAGTAACTTCTAGAACTTTCCAGTAATATAAATAGTAGTATAAATACAGGGGCCTTAAGCCCACCAGTTCAGTTTAGTTCCAGCTGCCTAAGTGGACACATATCTGCATTTTTCTGAGATGGCATCAAGGTCATAGGAGACTTCAAAATGGTGGCATTCCTGATGGGTCTCCAAGGCGGTTTTACCAAGTTTCCCTGCTATCTTTGCCTTTGGGACAGCAGGGACACCAAGGCGCACTACCACAGGCGGGACTGGCCACAGCGGACCGAGTTCTCTGTGGGGAGGAACAACGTCAAGTGGGAGCCACTGGTGGACCCCCGGAAGGTGCTGATGCCACCACTGCACATCAAATTGGGCCTTATGAAACAATTTGTCAGAGCTCTGGATAAGGAGTCGGCAGCCTTCAAGTACCTTCAAGACTTCTTCCCTAAGCTGTCTGAGGCAAAGGTCAAAGCCGGTGTCTTCGTCGGACCACAGATAAAGAAGATCCTGGAGTGCAATGAATTCCCCAAGAAGCTCACTAGTAAGGAGAGGAGAAAGCGGCTTGGAACAGCTTTGTCGCCTGCTTCCAAATAAAATAAAATATAAATCCTTTTGAGACAAGTCCGGCAAATATATTTTGTCATGGTTCTGTGCATTGGCTTCCTTTGTAATTTAGAATTGATTGTAATGTAAATATAAGATTTTGCTATATCTTATGAAGGCTTTGTGAGGAGGGGAATTTTGTTATAAATGATGGGGCTGTTGTAAGGTTGTTGTGGGCATATCTCTTGAAGTGTTTTTCCAAAAGGTGAAGACTGTACCAGGTTGCGGTAGTGGCTAAAACAAGGTGATATTGCTTGTTAGTTATCTTTTATTAGTGTTTGAATGTTAACACTTTCAGAAATAGCCACTAAACGTGAGATACTGCAAGACTTTATTGATTAAGAAATCTCTCTTCATTCCCCATTTGACCAAGGTCATGGCTGTTCACATTCAGAGGGAGATGTTGAAAAATATTTACATCAAATCAAGACTGTGTATCCGCTGTATTTATAGGCAATGCTCTTCCAAATTCCAAGTGTTGGTGCACCTTTGCAAAAATACAGTTAGGCTATATACATTTAAAAGTCTGGTTTGGAATAGAGATCAAGTGCATGTCACAAACATTTTACAACATATACATTTTTTGTCAAGGAATGGGCTGGGCAGTGCTGTGAATTCATGCTCACATACGTCTCACCCAAAAGACGGAGGACAAGGAGGTTAAGTGACTTGCTCAGGGTCACACAATGAGTTAGTGGCTGAGGTGGGATTTGAACCGGGGACCTCCTGGTTACAAGCCCTTTTACATTAATTAGTAATCACAGAATCCCAATATTAATAGCAAATTAATAGCATTGAAAAATGAGGAGCTCCAAAGGGTTAGCAGTCAAAGAAGTTTTATCACAGCTCCGGGACTGTGACAGTGAAGTTGAAGAGGAAGTGTCTGAAACTGAAGACAATCGTGATGATGATCCTGATTTTTGTGAATTTTCCTCTGATGAGTATGAAGATGCTGATAATGAATCTGCCATGGTTTCTTCTTGTTCACCAAATGAAAGAGGAGGAACATCAAGCTCTGCTCAACAAGCCACTGCTTCTAGAGTAGAGAATGCATTCAAGTCTAAAGATGGTAATATTACATGGACAGCGTTCCCATGTACAAGTTAAGGTAGGCTGTCAATTTCTAATGTCATAAAAATGGTTCCTGGGCCTATTAGGTATGCTGTCACTCGTATCTGTGACACAAAATCATCATTTGATCTGTTCATACCACCGGCAATCCAAAATAGAATACTAGAAATGACCAACTTGGAAAGGAGGCGTGTATTTCATGCCAAGTGGAAAGGCCTTGCTCATGTTGACTTGCATGCGTATATTGGATTGCTGCTGTTAGCTGGAGTGTACACATCCAAAGGATAAGCAACTGCTAGTTTGTGGAGTGCAGAAACTGGTAGGGCAATATTTCCAGCTACTGTGTCACTGGAAACATTTCACATGATTGCTGGAGTGATTCGCTTTGATGACCATGGTACTAGACCTAGCCGACGCGAAACAGACAAATTAGCTGCAATCAGGGAAGTTGGGATAAATGGGCAGAACTTTTGGCTTTGCTATACAACCCTGGAGCAAATGTTACAGTGTCCCATTCAGAGGGTGCTGTCCCTTTAGGCAGTATATGCCTAACAAACCTGCAAAGTATGGCATAAAAATATGGGTATCCTGTGATACTCAATCCAGCTATGCATGGAATATGCAAGTGTAGACAGGAAAACAACCTGGAGAAGCACCTGAAAGGAATCAGGGGATGCGGGTAGTCTTGGAAATGACTCGAGGGCTCCAAGGTCATAATGTCACATGTGACAACTTCTTCACATCCTACAGACTTGGTGCTGAACTACTGAAAAGAAAGTTGACCATGCTTGGAACAGTGAGAAAAAATAAGCCTGAACTTCCAAGTGAGGTTGCTAAAATGCAGAACAGAAAGGCACACTCCTTGAAATTTGCTTTTACCAAAAGCACGATAGTTGTTTCATACTGTCCCAAAAAAAAACAAGCATGATATTGTGATGAGCAAAATGCACAAGGATGCAACACTGAGTACCAGGTATGATAAGAAGTCACAGGTGATTTTGGACTACAATTCCACCAAAGGGGGAGTTGACAACCTGAATAAACTAACAGCAATCTACACCTGTTAACGTATCACTGCCCGCTGGCCATTGGTTATCTTCTACAACATTGTTGATGCGTCATCTTATAATGCTTTTGTCCTCTGGACAGATATCAATAAAGAGTGGAATGGAAGTAAACTGTATCGACACAGGATTTTCCTGGAAACGTTGGGCAAAAGGAACTGGTCACACCCCTTATCCGAAGGCAATCACGGCCGCCTTGAGCCCCAGCTACAGTGGCTGCTGTTCAGAATGTTCAAACGGAAGGATCTAATTCACCTCTACCTGCTGCAACTACCATCAGCAAGAAACGTGCAAGATGCCATTTCTGTCCTTCAAGTAATGACAACAAAACATGGATTACTTGTGTGAAATGCAGGAAATATCTGTGCAAACATCACATGCATACATTTTGTCCATTATGTGCAATGTAAACTCAAAGTTTTATTTTGAATGCTGATAGAGCATACTTCATGAAATGATCTTGTACAATTAAAAGGTTTTGATTTTTCACAATTCTTTCTATTTTAGTGAATCCACATAAAGACAGTGAATGTAGAATGTACTATAGTTATTAATTATGTTGAAGGAAATTAAAGTTGAAATATGCTTGTAACAGGGCGAGGAGCCCTGTACAGGTATTTGTTTATTTATGTTTAGAACGGGATTTCCCCCTCCGCCCCTGTGTTATTTTGTATTTTTGTTTTATGATTTATGTTTGTAAATATGACAGTGAAGCAGCGTATGTTTTGCTATTGTTTTGTTTTATTTAAAACGTGTTCTGGCAGAGGCGAGATTAGCACTCGTCCTCTGCCAGGAGTAATTAAAAACCTTGTGCAGAATGTGGCCATTTCCCGAATTAATTAAGTGATTAATTTGTTGCTAAATCAGGAGATGGTCACCTGCATATAAACCTGCAGCGCGCTCAGTTCGGGGTGGGTGTTCAGAGGAGGAACGAGAGCGAGCGGAGCAAGAGAGAAAAATAGTAATACAGGATCAGTGAAAGCGTTTGCCCAGCCTGACCTGCACTGTTTAGTTATTTTGTGTTCGTGATTTTGTTTTTGTTTAACGTTTTATTTTGCTCTGTGAGCAAGTGTTTTCTGTTTGAATGTTATTTTATTATTTTTATTTTTGTTTATTATTTTATTTTTGTATTTAAATAAACGGCGCACGCCGCATCCTTTTTGCACCGCAGTACCTGGTGTCAGTTTTTCCTTCCTGCACTCTGGTCTGACGTCACCACACGTCCATCCTGCCACAGTGCCTTTTCTTTATTTTATTAACTTACTTTTTGCATAATTTTCAAGATAATTTAAGTTCATATTTAGCATAAAAAGTAAAACCTTTTCAAATAAAAACATTTATTAAATTTAAGGCTGTTTAAATTTGTTTGAAATTGCATCGGGTCACTATGATCCAAAACAGAACAGATGTACCTAAATTCTCAACATAATAGAAGGGTTAAAGGACCAGTCACAATAAATAAATAAATCTTAACACTATAAACAAAAGTGAACTTCACACCATGCACATCGAGTGAAATCAAATAAATAATGCAAACCAGAAATCATAATACAATAAAATAATAAATACACAATACATAACAATAATAACAACAACAACAATAATAATAATAATAATAATAATAATAATAATAATTATAATAATAATAATAATAATAAACACCCCTTATAGTATGGTTTGTTTCCTGTGTGCAAATTAACTGAGTTCCCCTGTTGTTCACACTGAAGGTTAGCAAGCAAACCGTATTAATTTAATTTGCCACCTCTTCAGATGGATTCAGTTCGGTTCATTTGCCAATTGAACTTTGTTGTTCACGCTACACTCCATAAAAAAAAGTAACCAAACCCCCAATGAACTCAGTGTGAACACAGCCTGTGTGTTGATGGAGAAGATACTCAAACTGCTGTAGTATTGTAGCAATCCACAAATTAAAGCAACAGAAGTATACAAATCTTTTAATCTCTTGGAGACATATGAAGATAACTAACTCAAAAACTTAGATTGATAGGGTATGTAGACACTTTTATTGGAATCTGTATAAACTGACTTAAGCTCTCAGATAGGCAAAAAGTGATATTAGAGGAACATCTTAAGTCAAAAGAAATTGAAGAGGCTAAAGACATAAAAGCAAAGACTGCTAGTCCATCAGCTGACTTGGAGGTTTTTTTTAGTGCAGGTTAGCCCTTTACTGCTTTAAACATAAATACTAAAAATGCATTTGGATCTGGATTTCAACCTCCTTCCATGTGTACTGCAGTCAATTCTATAAAGAGACAATATCATGTCCATATAGGTTATAACAATACCTGTAAGACGTAATGGACTTGGCTCAGTGTACTCTAAATAAAGCCAGCAGATGCACCTACAGTGTTATTCTCACTTGAGAGTTCCCACAAGCTCATCTGGGGTCTGCCTGGAGTCACGTGCAGTAGCATCTGGAATGAATGAATGACCTATAAGGTTTGTTTTTTTTCTTCGATAAATGCTTACTGCAACAGTAATTGTGTACAGTAAATTGTATACCAAGATCACTCTGGTTGTGAGCTGAGGTCAGAACCAGTGTTTGGTTATCATCGCATGCCCTCTTACACACCACACACCTGGTAATTCTGAATGGGCATTTTGGCATTTTGCATGTAAGCTATTTATTGATTCCTTCATTCCTTCAACATTACTGTGATAATAAAAATAATTACAATTCAAGCACACATTTGAAATATTAAAATATCAACTCTGAAAAACATCTCTAAAAGTCCTTCCAACAAGCACTGGTTCAGCAAGCAGCTGCTGTCCCCCTGAGGCCTGTGAAAAAGAGATATGGGATCTCTGACCAACATTTGAAATGGGCTCTGCTACTGTATACCATTAATAAAAAGAGCTAAGCCTGTGCTGGGCATTTTAGGAAATTTACTGTCCTACTTCAACATCCCATTTACTTGCCTGACAAGGAGACATATTATATATATATATATATATATATATATATATATATATATATATATATATATATATATATATATAAAAAAAATATATATATATATATATATATATATATTATTTTTATTTATTTCTTAGCGGACGCTCTTATCCAGGGCGACTTACAACTGTTACAAGACATCACATTATTTATACAGCATATGTTAATATATATACTGTATGCGTGTGTATATATATATATATATATATATATATATATATATATGCTGTATATTGGTTTGTGTCTCAATAAACTGCTTAGACTGAATCTTACTCAGCCTGAATATGAAAATCCAGTATAATTGATTATACCATAAAAATGACTAGATTTGTATTGAAAGGCACCTGTAGATTAAACCTGGCTGTTTTGTCACTCAGTATATTCTTATCACGTTTTGACAGCACAGGAAAAGGTCATGTTAGTAATGTTGTTTTTTTATTTTTGGCGCATTGGAGGTTATGAAAATAGCAAAAAAAAAAAAAAAAATGAGGTCCAATTATAGGTCAGTTGTTTATGAAATAACAATATATTCTAACTATAAACAAAATTGTAATTTGCAGCTTTGTTGGTCATTTCCTGACATTCTGGCGTTTGGAGTTCAATTCAGAAGCCCTGCCCGTGTGCACAGTGTGTTGTGTATAAATAAAGATGTACTATTTTGTATTTAAGTTAGGCAGGGATGGGGTTAATTCCATGCCTGCCAGAATCCACGAGGGGAATGTAGCTGGGGCCTTGATTTCATATTTGATGGTCAATCAAGCCCCAGCCACATGTTATATAAAGGAAAGAAGACAGCTCTTTGTTTAGTTTGGGAGAACCTTGGGTCTGCTTCCTGCAATTTAACAGCCTTGGCCGTGAGGCGATCCTGTCACTATATATATATACTGTATATATATATATATATATATATATATATATATATATATATATATATATATATATATACACAGTATATATATACATGTATATAATGTATCCATTGCATTCCAATGTATTATACTTTTTGGCCATTAGACATCTTTATTTAGGGAAAAAAAGAGACATTTCTAAGAGACATTGCATATTTTATTTTCTCCTCTACATAACACTATTTCCTTTCTTTGTCAACTGGATGGTGAGTTGCAATCAAAGGCTTTAATAAAACCAAACAATCAAGTTACCGGCTTACGTTTCAAGAAGTTCCTTCTCCCTATGCTGTATCCTATGCATTCGTTGTCTTGTTATGCCATAACATACATCTCAACCAGCTCTGAAATATAAATGTAATAGATGTCTGAATGAAATGTTAAAGTGTGATTCATAATAGTTACTCAGGAAATTGTATCTATTTATTACATTTTCCTTCCAAAGATTTTCTACATTTCATGCCCTCTAGCAGGGTCATTTTCAGAACATCACAGATGGCCTAATTATATTACAAGTATTAATACTATGTAAACACATGGCTTCCTTTGAGCTGCTTTAATTAATACTTTTAAAAAACAACATGGCGAGGGGTCTAAAGATGGCTTTCCTTAGGTGATTGTGAGTCAAGGAATTTGAATAACCTAAATACATTGACTTTAAAGTGACCACTATATACCCTTTAGTCCTATAAAAAATACACATTTTCAATTTAAGCAATCATACTTGTCTTTGAAGTAAGGTACAGTACAAATAACCAAAAATTATTCCTGAAAGCCCTTTTTTATTTAACTTCATCACTGTAATGTAGAGAAACAGAGGAAGGGAGACAGACTGTTATCTTAAAAAGTCTTCTCTCTAATCCGGATGCATTGCATTATTCCTAATAGCAGCATCAGCTAAAATGAAGCTTAAGGTTCCCAGATGAAGTACTAGTAGTCTTTGAATCTGCTTACCAGCCACATTGCATCTTGTTTGGGTTGGTTCCCCCTCACAACCTGTAATTTGTCTGAGTATACCTAAGGCTCTTTCTGTATGTGCTGTAATGCTTTTTATTGTTTTATTTTTTACATTCAGCGTGGTCTGGATTTGAACCACTGACCCTTGACACTAAAGGCAGACAAGCTACAGTTTCGCTAAAGGGGAATCCCCCCTAGTAGGGTTTGTAGTGATGTCTTTTACGCACACATACAATGTGCCTATTCAGCCAGTAAGCATGGATGCCAAGTCTCAAGGTTTACCTGTGAAACTCACAGTTTTTCACAGTTTTGAGAGTTTCACGGCCGTGCAATGGATTCTCACGTTTTTGTGCATAAGTTTGTTATTGTTTGTGATGCTGTGAAAACCTTTATACATGATACAGCGGTAAATCCAATACAACTGTCTTATTACAAGTGTATACAAGTGTATTTTTTTTTTTTGGGGGGGGGGGGGGGCGGGGTCACCATGAAGAGGTGTACATTACCATTCTATTTTCCTGTAGCTGCAATGCAAACTCCCCCCTTACTCCAAAGACAGAATTGCCTTGTTGTCTCAAACTGACGGTTGGTCTGCGCGAGCCTTCTGTGTTTCTGTTCACAACACGGCATTACTCAGAATCGAAGGAGTGGCTGTCAGACTGTCACTGTCTCGTTCACGCAGAAATTACCACAGAAATAAAAGAGAAATGGACATCAATGGGGATGTAATTATTAAAGTCAAAAAATATAATGTTCTTTATGATGCCAGTGTCAGTGGTTATAAAGACAACACAAAGAAAGATGCCGTATGGTAAGAAATAACAATTGGAAATGTGACATTGAGCAAGTCACTTGACCTTCTTGTGCTCCGTCTTTCGGGTGAGACATTGTTGTAAGTGACTCTGCAGCTGATGCTGCATAGTTCACACACCCTAGTCTCTGTAAGTCACCTTGGATAAAGGCATCTGCTAAATAAACAAATAATAATATTTGAACCTATAAAGAGCAAATCCATTTTTTGATAAAAAAGTCCTGTTTTTGGTTGCAACACATTCTAGCAAAATGCTTAAAAATAAATAAATATGAACGCTGGGTTATGAGACAATTTGGACAAACTAATGAGGCTTGTCTCTCAAGGTCTATTCTCAGTCTCTTTTACACATAAATGTGCATCATTGTCAGACATGCACAGCCTAAAGCAGTACTAACATGAACAGCTGGGGGCAGATAGTTTACATAAACCATTGCAGTTCAGAGATACATGATGCATTTTAGCATCTACTATTTGTGGTTTAAAAAACAAAAACAAAAATTTATCAGCTGATATAGTGAAAGAATAATAATAAACTTTCAAGGCATCATAAGGGGAAGCTTGCTTAGTATGTGCAAAGAGGTGTAGATATATTCAGTATATTTCCTATAATGAATAAAGATGGTATTGTTCACTTTGTATCTTGTTAGTAATAAACATGTGCAAATTATTTATTCTGTGGTCGAGGTGGTATGCAGTTCATTTTGTTAATGTATCTAATAAAACAAATTAATTCCAAAAGAGCAGCATTATAAAATGTTATGAAGTTAAAACTTGTGTAGAGGATGTCTCTTATTTATTAAGAGATGTTATCTTGTGCAGTTTAGGGATGAGGACAGCACAGGTGACTGGTTCTGGCTGCTTGATGAGTTCTCTTTTAATAAGAGACAACCAACAAAAATATTGCAGGAAGCTAGAGAAATTAATATGTTTTGTTTGAAACCCTACAGCCTGTTCAGTAATGAGTTAGGGGAAATTTCAAATGCATGTACAAATACTATGTTTTAGTTATTTTTAATCTAACCTTAGCTCTAGATTTACCTTTTAAATATTAAAACATACCAAATATCAATATTAACAACACCTGAGATAAAGATAACTGATTAGATTCAGTGATATAATTAAACAACTGCACACTATTATAGTTTTTGTCCTTTGGTACTTTAAAAGTGGCTATTAGTATTGCAGTGCCATAATTAAAATGTAACCCTAGGTGCATCCTGTGGGAAAGTATACACATAATAGACAATAATATTTACAATTATATCGTGTGGCTGTGTAGTAATTGAATCCATAATATTTATTTTGAGTTGATTACAACATCATTAAATACATAAGTTAGTTTTATCAATTGTTCCCACTATGCTCTTCTTGCATAAATTGCTAAAAAGTTAATTACATTACAAAGTATTTTGCTGATCTGGTGTAAAATACAATTGTACATCTTACAGTTCTTTTAGGTTAAGCAGAGAAATTATGACATAAAATGGGTTGGCAAGGCATTTGCAGTTGGGACTTGAACAGTAATGAGAAATGCAAATATTTTTTTCTTCTTCGTATTCCTCTGTCATTGAGTGAGCTCATCATACTATTTTAGCATTTGGTCAGAGTGGTACAATTGCTTTGACGTTGAAAGTAACAATTCCTTTAAATGTGGTGACATGCATCGAACTGAAACAACAGCAGCATATCACACATACCATAGATGACATCATCTGTCTTATTTAGGCTCATTTAAATTCAGAAGAATTAAGGCATATAATCATTCAGTACAAGCACAAAACTGAGAGTATGGCAATAGAAAAACAGGTGGTAGTTTGTGAGAAACCTCAATAGTAAGCAAAACATTTAAGGAAAGTATTTATGCTATGACAGATTTATATTTTACAATACAGAAAACAAAAATTAATGGTTATTTTTTTGTTTTGCATTCAAAATCACTTCATCCAAAATATTGGGATTGTTTACAGACAGTCTTATAATGAATGCATAAGACAAAAAGGGTGTCAAAAGAGATCACTCCAAACAAATCTGGCACAGAATGTTTTTAGATACGATAACTGTAATCACCATAATCTAAAACAGGAAGGGGAGTGTCTGATACTAACCTACGAGACAGGGAATAAGCCTTCTGTTTCCTGTAATGAAACATCCATTTATTTGATGCAAATTTATCAAATTTGATTAAAGGTAAGATGCTGATTAATCCACATACCTAAAATACCTGAAAAAAGCAAAACAATAACAGTCAGAAAATTATACTTTAAACCCAGAGATTCATTTAGCAACAGGACTATAGAAATTGTACTGCTGGTCACGCAAAAGGATTTGTTTTCTTTTAAGTCCTCATCTGTTAAAACACAGCATGAATTCACAGCACTGCCCAGCCCACTCCTTGACAAAAAATGTATATGTTGTAAAATGTTTGTGACAAGCACTTGATCTCTATTCCAAACCAGACTTTTAAATGTAAATAGCCTAACTGTATTTTTGCAAAGGTGCACCAACACTTGGAATTTGGAAGAGCATTGCCTATAAATACAACGGATACACAGTCTTGATTTGATGTAAATATTTTTCAACATCTCCCTCTGAATGTGAACAGCCATGACCTTGGTCAAATGGGGAATGAAGGGAGATTTCTTAATCAATAAAGTCTTGCAGTATCTCACGTTTAGTGGCTATTTCTGAAAGTGTTAACATTCAAACACTAATAAAAGATAACTAACAAGCAATATCACCTTGTTTTAGCCACTACCTCAACCTGGTACAGTCTTCACCTTTTGGAAAAACACTTCAAGAGATATGCCCAGCCCCATCATTTATAACAAAATTCCCCTCCTCACAAAGCCTTCATAAGATATAGCAAAATCTTATATTTACATTACAATCAATTCTAAATTACAAAGGAAGCCAATGCACAGAACCATGACAAAATATATTTGCCGGACTTGTCTCAAAAGGATTTATATTTTATTTTATTTGGAAGCAGGTATGAAATTAGAAAACAAGAACATAAATGTAATTCTTTCTTATAAGAAAAAAAGAGTCTTGAAATACCAAACTTTTTCTTAGTAAGAAAAAGGATTTTGGCAGTGTGGGATTCTGGTCATTTATAGAACAATAGCAGTTGAAAGTTGTTTTGGTTAGATATCTGCAAATATAGCATACAGGTTAATTATTTTTACTGAATTCATGTACTAAGATTATTTAAGATTACTCTGACTTGACTTTGAATAATGTGTGATCTGACAAGCAGACAACACCAGCCACTAAGAAATGTTGCATTTTTAAAATATGCAGTAGGAAACCATTCAGAATATATTTCTTGGAATATTTCAGAAGTCTTTTTCATCAAAAATTCAGTGTTACATTAATCATGCCTTGTCATTTTTGGAAGCAGAAGTAATATATTATAGGCAAACAAAAGAGAGAGAGTGAGACTGATGTTGATACTGTTGGAAGAAAACTCCAGGATTTCTGTCTATCAAGGATGTTTACTCCAGGGTACAATTTGCACCATTTGTTGTGTGAATGGAAATCACTTCAGTTTGGGCTGAAATGGCATGTGGACTACAGGGTTCCTAAACAATCCTTTGGGATTGTTTCTCAGCTGCTTTTCTTTCTCTTACAAAAATTGGTAAACAACAGCCTATGACAGGGGCCCATGATCTTCAGTGTCCAAAAGACATCATTTGATTTGTGGCACACTATACTGTCCTAATGTATTCTTTTAAACAGACCAGAGCAGTGGACTTGAATCTCAAAGATGTCATCAGCTTTTGTGTCCAAGGTCAGCAACCTGACCAATATACACAGTGGTCCAGTGGTTAAAGAAAAGGGCTTGTAACCAGGAGGTCCCTGGTTCAAATCCCACCTCAGCCACTGACTCATTGTGTGACCCTGAGCAAGTCACTTAACCTCCTTGTACTCCGTCTTTCGGATGAGACGTAACTGTAAGTGACTCTGCAGCTGATGCATAGTTCACACACCCTAGTCTCTGTAAGTCGCCTTGGATAAAGGCGTCTGCTAAATAAATAAATAATATTGATTCAAAGACCACTTCACTGTCGTTGTCGTCAGAAGAAATCATTCTTCTAAGAAAAGCTCATCCGATAGAAAGAACAATATTTATTAAAGCTTAGCAAGACAATATTATGTTACACATATTTCCATTACACATTTAGCCTTTAGTTTGCTGATAGTGGAGAGGCTGATGGTAGGAAAGCCATAGGCAGGGGGCCACGATAGCTGCCCTCCCCAGACGAAGCCGAAAAATAGGTGGAGGCTGTGGAGGAGGAGGCAAACTTTGATGTCTAGCGGGGATGAATGGATTGAGGTAAGATATAAAGCTCTTTCTAGCTGATCATTGGATGTGTTGTTTATCGAGGTACCTAATATGCTTGATGCCTTTAATCTAGCTTAAATGTGAGATCCCTGCCTGAACCAACGATTTGCTGAATTTATCATTTCCACAAATAAGACCAAGTTTTGCTAAAAAAAAAAAAAAAAAGGGGGGGGGGGGTCTGGAACCGTACAAACACCAGAGTTAGGCGCATGAAAGCAACCGAAGGGAAGAAAACATGTATTTTATAATGTATTAATTCAAGCATCTCATCCAGATATTTATGTATTTAGACACATATAGAAATATATGAGCCCTTTTTGTTGTTGCTGGGTAGGATAGGGGCTTTAGTGCTTTTACATTTTACAATAACAATAGGTAGTTTCGAGAACACAAAAAAATGAACAACAAATGCCGGTAGATCTTTGGACTTAAAAATATGGGTCATGTGAGTAGTCCAGCCCCAATGAGAAATTATCGTCATCTATGGTGCCAGAATTTAATGTTGCTGGTGCTATATGAGGTACCCTAGTGCTAGTGTCTAGCACAATAAAATACATAAATACAGCTAGATTGAAAAAACCTGCCCGTCACACAATACTACTCGGTTTCATGGCAATATTGGATTAGAAAACGCTACATATTTATTGCAATTTATTTGTAGTTACAACTTCTTGAACTAACTAACAATCCTGTTTGACACAAATATGTATTTTTCAATACACAGCTATGGAGAAGAAGATTCCCCTTGGCTCGCGGAGAGACGTCCTCACAGAGGTGAGACCGAACCGTTCGGTCCCCATGGCTGGGAAGCAACCAACACTTCCCCCAAGGGGGATCTAGAGGAGAGAAATGGGAAGATGCCAGTGATAGATAAATTTGGCCAGGGGCCCCCCTTGACTCGTGGAGAACCTTCCTCGCGGAGGACAAAGCCAGCGGCGGCTGGGCTTCTAAGGTTGGGAAGTGAGGGCGCATTTGCAGAGGTGGAGTAGAAGAGGAAATGTAATTCTCATAAAAAAATTTGAGTCGACATAACTCTTTTTGATTAGCATTACTGCAACAGTATACTACCATAGGTTTCCTACATTTTTAAACAAATATATCTTATTAGCAACTAGTATATCTTATCTTATTAGCAATTAGTACCTACAGTATATGCAGCATTATTATATTGAATATTGAAGTGTAGTGGAGCCTTCATATTTTCTAGCTCTTTAAATTGTTATCAATGACTTAACAATTTAACAAAAAACATTGAAAAACTAAAACTGGGATAACTTATTTTTTAAGGAGCAGTCAGTTCATGATAGGCTGTGAAGCCATTTACATTGTAGTCGAAGTAATGATAGACAAAGCTGACTGATGTCACAATATCAAGTAAAATGAGTTACTGACCTGTGATACTTGAGTATGCAGAGCAGGATATCAAAAGCAGTGAGTTTCAGAGATGTTATTAACTTTAAAGATGAAAGCAGTCTTTACATGCATAGTTTTACTTTTTTTAATTGTATATTTAAATACAAGTGATTTTATTTACAACAGAGTTTATGTGTAGGCAGTGCTTATTTGTTCAATCTCTTTTTTGATCTTTCTTTGCTGTAATCTCATATTTAGTTTTGTCTTGATGATAAATTTTTTAGTTTCTCTTCATCCTTTTTAGCCTTTTCAAGATATTACTGGTACGCCTTGAAATTACTGTGCCTCTAGATGGGTCATGAAGGCTATCTTCCCTTTTGAAGTACTCCATAGATGTTTTTTCTCTGCAGCTTTGAGAGTGTACTTAACACACTGTATTGCGCTGTATGTTCTTACAGACATACATGGAGATTAGACCTTGATTACATCATCCATCAGGTTGAAGATTTCCACTTGTGGTCAATGAAAGCATGTTACAACTGCTTTCACCATTTTATGGTACTGGATATTTCCAGAATCAAACACACATGTCCACCAAACATCAATCCTGGATTTATCTTCTACACAGGCATCTGGCAATGTGCTGTCAATGTTGTACATATCTGGGGATATGCCTGTCATATTCTGCAGGATTCCTCTTCTTTAAAAACATTAGGCCATCAACTTTTCTCTATAAAATGTAATTTGCCATGGGCAGACACATATGGCAAATTACATTTAATAGAGAAAAGTGTAAGGTACTGCACGCAGGCAATAAAAATATGCATTATAAATATCATATGGGAGATACTGAAATTGAAGAAGGAATTTATGAAAAAGACCTAGGAGTTTATGTTGACTCAGAAATGTCTTCATCTAGACAATGTGGGGAAGTTATAAAAAAGGCCAACAAGATGCTCGGATATATTGTGAAAAGTGTTGAATTTAAATCAAGGGAAGTAATGTTAAAACTTTACAATGCATTAGTAAGACCTCATCTAGAATACTGTGTTCAGTTCTGGTCACCTCGTTACAAAAAGGATATTGCTGATCTAGAAAGAGTGCGAAGAAGAGCAACCAGAATTATCCCGGCATGTCGTATGCAGACAGGCTAAAATAATTGAATCTGTTCAGTCTTTAATAAAGAAGACTACGCGGCGATCTGATTCAAGCATTCAAAATTCTAAAAGGTATTGACAATGTCGACCCAGGGGACTTTATCGACCTGAAAAAAGAAACAAGGACAAGGGGTCACAAATGGAGATTAGATAAAGGGGCATTCAGAACAGAAAATAGGAGGCACTTTTTTACACAGAGAATTGTGAGGATCTGGAACCAACTCCCCAGTAATGTTGTTGAAACTGACACCCTGGGATCCTTGAAGAAGCTGCTTGATTCTGCTAGATTCTGGGATCAATAAGCTACTAAAAACCAAACGAGCAAGATGGGCTGAATGGCCTCCTCTCGTTTGTAAACGTTCTTATGTTCTGATTTTCTTATATACAAGGTTTACTACAAAACAGTAGCTTCAGCCAGTCTGATACTTATGGTGGTCTATGAACAGAGCAAAATCCAGCACTTTAGGTTAATGATATAAGAAATCTACAGTACATTTTAAAAATACTGGTACTAAATCAACAATAGGCTACCCTGTTTGCCCACTGCATAATAATAATAATAATAATAATAATAATAATAATAATAATAATAATAATAATAATAATAATAATAATAAATACCTGAATCAAAATTCTGCAGGGACAGTGCAAGGCTCTCGCCAGTATAATGTTGCTGTTTAGAAATAATGTATAATTAATGATGGTCATAAATTATGGTGGAATGCATTATCTTAAAAATCCTTCAAAAACAATTCAAGGAATTGACATTAGCCTAATGTGATGGCTTCATCTTAATAGTATCCTCTAGCTAGACATTCTGCAGCTTTTAAGGATCCTAGAATGTATTTTGTAAAGGGTCAGGGGGGTACATTTAGTGTTTAGTTGAAGACCTACTTGTTTAAAGTGTATAAATAAAAAAAAGAAAAATGTTCACGTGTGGTCTGGTCAACAACCATGCAAGCTGGATAATAAAAAAGTTGTCTTCTATCTTGCACCAAAAATGAATCAAAATAAGCATGGTCCACTCATTTTCCCAGATAAAAGTTCCTTTACTTTTACCTAGTTTTTTTTCCACAGTTTAACACACCTGACCCTGCTGCCAATAAAAGCACAGTGTATAGTGTATTTTAGCTATGGATACAATGTTTGTGTCCTCTATAAGGGCCCTCTTAAGGATAGCTTACTTCTTTCCTTCACACTGTGTCAAGGTCTTTGTTGACAGGCTAGAACTGAAGCACCTCAGAGATTACGGTTTGTTCCAGATGAATTGTTATGTCACTTCACAATTTCTGTCTCTCCTCCATTCAAAAACCCATACCAAAGTTGTGTTTTATGTGATTATGTGCTTCCATGCAGGATCTGTAGGAAAAATAACTGTTTGATTCAGACTGTGCTAAAATACCAATGCATCAAAGAAAGGATTGTATCTGCTACTTGGTTCCCAGGAGAATAAAAGCTTATATACTGAGTAGCGAATGTTTGTGTTGTCTTGAATTTGTCCATTAAGTTAAAATAGTATCTAAAGGGTAAGTTAATTATTTATTAGCTTGAATGCGTATCCTTTTTCTATTCCTTATATACTGCTAGAACTCTAACATCTCAATATATATGCCTTAGGTGAGATGTGTTAATTAAAATGAAGAATGTAAAACAATTGTCAAAAATGCTGAATCCTTTACTTTGAACAACATCTAGTTCATTAAAGATTCATTAAAATGAATTACAAAAAATATAACAAGTTTTGACCGTAGAATTTGTGTTTTGTCTAGTTTTGTGTGTTGATGATTTCACTCACTTGGTTGGTCACATTTGGATTTGGGGAATCTAATAGTTTGGCGGTTATCCTAGTTATAATCATTTGATGAAGGTTGGTTAACAACAAAAACACCAGAGGCAATTTAATTTCATCCTGGAGCAGAATGGAAGTCTATTAGTTGTTTCCGGTAACACAGGGGAAAGTCCCTTATCCATGCTCCCTTCTAACCAGTCCTCAAGGATCTGTTAAGATTATGTAAATGTATGTATGCACAACAAATGAGTAAAAAGCCAATTCATTACTTGTAATAAATTGAATAAATCATCTCCCAGTCGCAACTGGGAAGTGGTGACTGTCAATATTTTATTTATTATTTATTTCTTAGCAGACGCCCTTATCCAGGGTGACTTACAATTGTTACAAGATATCACATTATACATTATTTCACATTATACAGATATCACATTATTTTTACATACAATTACCCATTTAAACAGTTGGGTTTTTACTGGAGCAATCTAGGTAAAGTACCTTGCTCAAGGGTACAACAGCAGTGTCCCTCACTGGGGATTGAACCCACGACACTCTGGTTAGGAGTCCAGAGCCCTAACCACTACTCCACACTGCTGCCCCCTGATATATAAAGTCTAGGGATACAGAGCCGTGTGGGAATTAGGACGGGATGAGTCACAGATCCAATGCACAATGAATAATCAGAATTTAAACATTTAAACATTGGCAGATGTATTGAGAACATCTCCTTGTGGCAGGCTGGCTGGGTGGTGTGACATCACAGAAGACAGACACAGACAGCTCTGGGGTAGGAATGCACTGCTTGCGCGTTTATTATAAATAAACAAAATAAAAGGTTTGAACAAACAAAACAACTCTTTTGTAAAGCAAAATGTTGACCAAAATAGACAGACAAAACTAAACACTAATTAAAACAAGTATCGTGCTGGTATCGAACCAGCACGCGTAGCAATTGTTATTCGTTTAATTTTCTTCTCTACCTCCTCTCTACCGTTCTCCACTCTGAACCCAGAGGGCAGCAGTGTGGAGTAGTGGTTAGGGCTCTGGACTCTTAACCGGAGGGTCGTGGGTTCAATCCCAGGTGGGGGACACTGCTGCTGAACCCTTGAGCAAGGTACTTTACCTAGATTGCTCCAGTAAAAACCCAACTGTATGAATGGGTAATTGTATGTAAAAATAATGTGATATCTTGTGAAAATTGTAAGTCGCCCTGGATAAGGGTGTCTGCTAAGAGATAAATAATAATAATAATAATAATGAACCCCCAACCCCGTTCAGCCAAAGCTGCATGTCTTTTATATTGTGGCCGAGGGGTCAACTGGCTATCAATTACCTAATTTACCCCTCAACCACATTCGGCATGGGTTTTATCATATGCGTGGTCACCAGCTAGTTTATCATTAAGCACTTGCTGTTGAGCACGCATTCTCACGATTTTATCTGGATGGGGAATACCAACAATAATAATACAACTGCGTGTTTGTACACACAAAACAGTACGTTTAAATAATACAATGAATACAAAAATAACACAAACCATAATATGCACAGGGGCGGGGAGTACTCTGTTACACTCCCCATTATCTATTTGCTGTATTTAGTGATGCGAATCAGGGAGCGCACCGATAAGATAAATATAGAGTAAGATTATCAGACCTCTGAACTCCCAATTAACAATAGCATTATTTTCAAAAAGGAAAAACACACCCAATAAAGTTACCAACAATAAATAAATAAATAACAATTAAAAAAAAAAAAAAAGTGTGAAAATCTTTACTGGCAGTATACCAGTAGTCACCCATTAAGGTCATGTTGAAAAGTTGGTTGGTGATATTGGTTGTGATACATACAGCACGACAGCAATGGTAAAGGAATGCAATTCTTGTAAACACTGCAGGGTATTCTGTAACCCTTAAGTTAATAAATGATACCAGATGAAGGCTAAAGTGGCAAGAAAGACTAATATCAGATCCCACATGAATTCCATTTCCAGTACAAAAGCCATCACCTGCCCCTGGCTTGTGGGTGCAGTGCTTGACCTTACAAGTGGTTAGATTTAGAGAAACCTTCAAGCTTGTGCTAGGCTATTGTACACATCTGTAGCCAGTCAAGGAAAAGGCTCATCTGCCTTCAAGGATGTCAGCCAAGCAGAAACAAAAAATATTTTTACTCAATGATTGTGACTTGTTGGTATAAATAAAAAAAATAAAAAAACACTGTATTTCAACATTATCACGATGTGTTAGTTGCATTTCATCAACCAAGTTGTAGATTCAGGGAATTCAGTTAGAGTAAGTGAAAAAAAACCTGACGAGTCAGGAAACAAAGTTCTCTCAGGAACTGTAAAAGTATGCTTGCAAAGAGCACCATTTTGTTGATAAATGTGATGCAGGAGGAATAACTCATGACTGTCACAACAGAAGCAACCAACATGGGATGTGGTCAAAAAAGGGATTGTGTATTTATTCATCTGCTGAGAGAGAGGAGTCTTTGATACAACTGCCCTAAAATGTATAAACCGGATTTTAAGTGGGAAAGACCTCATTATCATTTTAACCTAAGCTATTTTGAAGAAAAGTTTGCCTTTGCAATCCAAACTACAGTAACCTTTTCAAAGCTGGTCTTATCAAAGAGCAAACGCTATCACAGAGTAGCTGCTGAACACACAATAAAAAAAAAACAGCTGGTAAGGGATAGAACTAAGGAGACAATGGAGAGAAAATGAACATGTTAAAACAGTTTATCATAATATTTCAGATACCACACACACATGTGCTTCACAGATTTACGGTACAGTCCATTTTGTACCATTCAGAATTACAGACTTCAGTTTTTAGATACTTACACTGTGAATGTTATGTACAAGAATAAATACAGCAAACATATTAAATACAGATACATGCATATATGTAATACATTGATTTTAACTGGTTTTACATACTTGGATATATCCCAAAGCATAAGGAAAATGAATGAAAGTGAGATATAAAAACTATTGCATAATTGCTTCGTGTAGCATTACAATTATGACACGTGCACCCCGTTGTTTTTTTTTGGAAATGTTGCCGCAAAGTTAGCTAAATGAATGCTACAATACTTTATTAAATATATATGAAACAAAATCTTTGACTATCTTGTAAGTGGTATTAGATTGCAGTATGGTTACATCATTTGTTTATCATGTTTGACACATTAGTCAGACTGTATTTTTAATGCTATACTATACAAAAAATGTGTTGGCCTGAGAGATGGACATTTTTTTTTTTCAAATAAATAAATAAAAACATTAACATTAATAAGAATTTAAGAAACTAGATTCATAAGAAATTATTAAACTAGTTTGGCAAGGCTTTTACTGATTCACAATGTGGCTTAGAAAAGAAAAAAATGTTTTATGAGGAAAGTGTTAATAAATACACATTTATAAGGAGCTCAGTCCTATACTGCTATTTGACAAACTGGCTCATATCCAATTTGTGTTGGGTTTAATATGCACAGACATTCTGAAAAATTGGACATTAAAATATAACTGCATTAACAAAACAAGCAACACAAAATACTGCCAAAATGTTTCTTACATGTTTCCAGGCATGTCTGCAATAAAGTTTTTGATACGTCCCAACCCTTACTGTAAAGACAGGGCTCTGTTTGATGACACAACTTGATAAACTATTAATGATTAGGGCAGCAGTGTGGGGTAGTGGTTAGGGCACTGGACTCTTGACCGGAGGGTTGTGGGTTCAATCCCCAGTGGGGGACACTGCTGTTGTACCCTTGAGCAAGGTACTTTACCTAGATTGCTCCAGCAAAAACCCAACTGTATAAATGGGTAATTGCATGTAAAAATAATGTGATATCTTGTAACAATTGTAAGTCGCCCTGGATAAGGGCGTCTGCTAAGAAATAAATAATAAATTACAGCTTTCAAGCAAATACATTTTTTTTTTTTTTTTTAAATCAAGTTCCCACAAATTTGTGTCAGATATTCCACAAATAGGACATTAAAATAATAACTGAATAAACAAAATGAAAACAATTAACAATAAATGTCTTCTAGTAATTATGAAGTATGAAGTGCATTTATTTGTAAAAAAAAAAAAAAAAAAAAAAAAAAATGGGGGGGGGGGGGGTTGTTTCATACAGATCTATATTTTCCACAGCAATATTCTTTATGTTCCATATTTTACAGTTGCAGGTTCTGCACTGTACCCAATACAAGCTCCCATGGTGAGATGTTTACTATAATGGTGAAAAAATAATGCTTATTTTATTATTATTGAAAAATCTGAGAAAATGCATTATTTGCTGTTGTGTTATTGAGTAATATCAACAGAAAACAAAGAGACAGAAGTGGCCAGCTGTTCTATAATAAAGGATATTATCACAGGTTTAATAGCAAATCAAAAAGACTTAAAGGACTAGGGGCCCAATTCACAAAACAACTGTTTTTAGTATAAGGACTGTTTTTTGTTTTTAAAAGGTAATATGAATAGGGTGTGACTTCTACCTGCAACTTGTTGTAAAATGAACAGGCTTTGTGATGGTGTAATGGCGAATATTGGGCATTTGGAAAAAAAAAAAAGAAAGAAAACTCCACAAAGTTTAAGCCAGTCATAATTATAAATATTAACAGAAAAAAATAATACAAAATAAATAAAGAGACAGACAGAAATTCTGAAAACATTTTTCTGGAAGTAGGTTGGGAGAATACTTATGTCACAGCCCTGACATTTATCTATTTATAAATCAATGACCTCTTTCAAGACTCAAGGTTATGTACCTTAATAATATTCCAGATTGTCGTCCACTAAATTTTATTCTTACTCAGTGTAAAATGATTTCTTGATCCCTCACAGCTTGCCTTACATCCTGCTGCCCTCAGACTCATCTTTGGGCTTCATGTTTCATACAATTCTCGCATCATTGACTTTCTGCCAGCCATTTTGCTGTCAGTGCATGAGTTGACATTTAATAACCTTTTGACGCAGTAATGTCACATTTATCACTCTTTATCAGTTTTGACAGACCTAAATCCAAAGTATAAATACAAAGCTGTAAATGTACCCAAGATTCATCAAGCCATACTGATCTGAGTGACAACCGACACATTAAAAATACTTTATTCAAAGAAAAAAAAACAAGATTGTTGTCCTTGCTTGCATTATTGAATCAGATTAATGTGTTAGGCATAGGACTATGTTGATGGATTAATGGAAACAATCTCATACATATTAACAAACTCCATACTGATCCTCTTAGATTTAAAATGTTAGAAAGATAGTTGCCATCATGTTTAACTACTCTGTAATAGATTTGTTTTGTGCCAGCTCAGTGATAGAAATCAACTTGACATGTAATACACATTACATATGACTGTCCAGTCCCTGTAGCACTGGGGATATTTATGTAATACATCTTATCAACATGATTAGGTTTTATATGTTTTCAATTTAATAATGAGTAAGTGCTGCTGGAACCAAACAGATGTACAAGATTGCTTAGTACAAGTGGGAAATCTGCTGTATAGTAAATGTCCTACGTCAAATGCATTTATTTATTTATTCATTGTTATTGCTGACTGTTATTTCTTTTGATAAAGAATATCCATTCAGTAGTGGGTACTGCTTGAACAAATAAAGTACTGTAATTAAAGATAATAATGATAAAGCACACTCAGCTTAAAGAATGCATTTTCCATCTAATACCGGTACACTGGAAATTAAGTATGTTGTAGAAGAGTATGCTGATTTTGATCAGAAATATAATGAATCTTGGTTGTAAGCAGCAAAAGTAGAGTTCTTTGGATGGGCTGGCCTGACAGTTCTTTCCCAGGGCCGGGAAGTCGGTCAGTCTGGAAAAAGGCAGAGACTCCGTTGCAGGAACGTATTGACCCGGAAGGGAAACAATATAGCAGCTGCAGATTGTAGAGACAGCTGCACTCGTTTACCATGGGGTCATGCGTGATAGCATAAAATGGGACAGAGAATTGCAATCTACTCCTTCGCTTGGTTTAAAGAACGAGAAACTAGAAGGACCGGGAGAAACCCATAAAAGAGAGAAAAAGTATTTGTTGAGTGTTTTTGTTTGTTTGTCGCTGTTAGTAATTGTCTTTTGTTTTGTAAATCACTAGACGGCTAACACGTCTCCTGAGCTGTCGCCTTGGGCCAGCAATACCCGGAACACAAATTGTTATCACCCACCACGAGCACTACTGCATGCACCCGGACTGGTGACTGTGTACTGTATTATTGTGGGGCGGATAACATGTGTTTATTATTTGGAATGCAACCCGTTTATTATTGTTACCTCCGACATTAACATTAATTTAAATTTCTTCCATTATAAGTACTTCTAAAAATAAAATGTTGCATAACTAACTACTGGTTTAATAGACCATGATTACTACTAATCTTGGATTATTTTTTCCTACAATAACAGCTGATCCCAAATGTTGTTCCTTGTATTTTTTGGATGTTTGTTATTACTATTGGTACTAAGATGTAAGTACAGAAGTGGAGATGATCCACCGAAAGCTAGCAGTCAACGTAATACAGAACTAAGGACTGAATTTGCAAGTTTGTTGCAGAGATAGTAAAACATGTCATGGTTTTGCACCAGCTGTTGCTACTGCTACCAGTATGATATTTGTTTTTTAAAAGAGTATCATATTAGCAGTTAAACTACTGGAACAGTTAAGTCACTATATCTCATTAATTATATCAGGCAAGGGACATTTGTATCATTCTGGTTAGTACTGGGTAGTTAATAGGTATAAAGATGCAACACGTTGATGCTACAGATTGATCCTCTAAAACATTTAATAGACTAGTGTGATATTGTGCACCCCATTGTGATTGATGAACAGTCCCTCAGTGCCTGTTATGTAAAGGAGGGAGTGGTATACGCTGTTACTTGCAAAGGCTTTATTAATGGTTCTTTCCATTTTTTATGAATAGTTCTCTTTAAAGGCTGGTACTAAGCCTTTACTAAGGCACTAAGAGTCATTGTAAGAACAGTGGTTCACAGAAATGTGACATCACATATTTTGCTATTTGGTTGTATTTATTTTATTGATTTACTTGTAGTCTCAACAATAGAGCAGGCAGACCAACACATGGGGGGGTATCTTGGAAGTGTAAAACCTTAACCCCTTAAGTTAAACTTTCCAAGTTTTGTGGGTTTGAGTCGCAAATGTAACCAGACAAGCTCTTCAAAATAAACAAAACAGCAACACATCCAAGCTATCCCTATCCCGGTGCTTTCCCTTCTGTTTCTCTTTCTGTTTCCACTCCACACTCCTACACAACCTCCCCCAACAAACAGTGCTCACTGTAATTCTCAAATCTAGAGAGAGACAATCCAGAGGGGATAGAGGAAATCAGAGAGAGCAGAGCTGCAGTTATCGAATGCGGACATCCACTTTAAAAAGGGATTTCCCAAGGATATACTGTTAAAACACTTTATTTTAAAATATATATGGTCATATATTCAAGAGAGACATTTCCTTTAAGATGCAGCTCCAACAGTGCCAATATAGATGCTGATGTCCCAGTCAAGTTTAGCACTGCAGTTTCAGACTGGTACAGTAAAAACAGATGTTGGTGGCACTGATGGTTTAGCTGTGTTCCCAATAATGTCAGGCCTTTAACCCTTTGCAGTCCATTTATTAAGTGCGTGTCAGGTCCAATTTATTTTCACACGCGCAGTTAATTTTAGACGCGCTGTTTAAAAGCATTTTTTTTTTCACAGTCAAACAGGTTTAAAAGGCCCTGCATATCAACAAAGCACTCACTAGGCATCTCCAGCCCCGCCCCACCCTTTTGTTCACTATAGCTTTCACATATGCTAATAAATAAATAATAATAATAATAATAATAGTCGTACATACCGATCAATCATCTCCTGATCACTCGTTTTATCACCAAACTCCTCAATAATGCAATCCAAGTCATTATTTTATTACTATAACATCTCAAAAAAGCTCTGCAAATGTCTGTGTTATTCTCTGTGCGCTGATTCAGTAACAGGCAGCTTGTTTCTTTATGGCCGCCCCTATCAGGGGCAGGTATGACTATTCATGAGATGGCAAAGGGTTAATGCCATCCACACCTCCATGGAAATTATTTGGGACACCCTGTCTCTGTTAAAGAGATCTGCTCCAAGCCACCAGTGAATTTCACAAATTTTCGAATCTGGTAAGTTTTGTCTTTAACTAAAATTTCAAACCATAATATATTTTTAAATGTTATCTATATCCTGTAGAACAGTTTAACAGGATTATGTTTTCTGGGGAGTAGGTGAAAAACCAACAAAGTCAAAACTGCCAGAACGGGGCTCTGAAACAGTGTAAAACGTTTAGACTCTCTCTCTCTCTCTCTCTCTCTCTCTCTCTCTCTCTCTCTCTCTCTCTCTCTCTCTCTCTCTCTATATATATATATATATATATATATATATATGAGATACTTCTTTAATAATTAGAGGTTTCTCATTGAATTAGTGCCCAGTCTGGACAGGTTTGTCATAGTGAAGGAGTAATCGTGTGGTATCGTTTTTATGACATATCACATTTTTTTGTGCCGTGTATTAAAAACTATATGAAAACTGAGAACAATTTTTAATACGTACACTACAGTGACAGAGTAATTGCACAATGTCATTTTTAGTGCGTTTCACGCTGTTTAGTGCCAAATCTTAGTTCTGTTGTTTTTCCCTTTCCAAACAAACTGTCTTAAGACATCAGCTATTATTATAATCTCATTTTCGGTAAAGTTACTCTTTTTGAACACTTTGAACCATTGGTCCACCTCATACACAAATACACTGCATCAAATGGGGGTAGTCTGAGTTTGGATTCGCTTTTCTGTTTAGATTAATTTGAATGTATTAATTTCCGCAGCCTTGAAATATTCTAATTTTCAATCTTGAATTTCACAGACTTGAGGAGATATGCATGATATTCACAATACAAGTTGCATAAATTTGCAAAATCTTTCATATCTGGCCCATATTTTTTGGTTCATATTAGGTTTTTCGGGGGTCATTTCAAGGTTATTGCTTGTCTGTGTGCACATGTCCAGAGGATTATTGGTTTCTGAGTATGAGCATGATTACAAGTAGGAGTAATAGGTTCTCTGCATGCCCCTGCTATAAATACAAGGATGCGTGAAATTAGTCAAACTGAAGAAGATATAAACTTATATTAATAATAATAATAATAATAATAATAATAATAATTAAACACCATGTCAGTTTTTAACCAAACATCATAAAGAATCAGAGATTTCCTCACAAGTGGAGGTTATTTTTTTTCACATTAAAAGCTTAAGAATTTAAAAAGGGCTTAGTGGTGAGGCTGAAATACATTTATCTAATCACTGCATTCATAACTGTCACAGTGATGAATGTAGTTTTAAATATGAACCCTTTTAAATATTATGGCACTACATCTACAAAGTTGAAAGTTCCAATAATCACTATATACCGTATGTTTAAACAATACCTGTGTTATGTATTAGACCTGTCTGTTTTTCTATCTTTCCTATTCACTTGAAATAACATCAAGATTATAAAAAGATTATAATGATTTCGATCTGCCCCGAAGCGTAGTTGATGTGTTTACATTCTTTGCTACCATCTCGAAATTAGCATCATTCTTCTGGTCAGCTACCAGCCTAGTGCGCCTAATAAATTCTGTTGATTCACCTATTTATTTCCAACAACCTGCTACACCCTTGCTTCTGTGTATGTTATCACAGAAACATCCATGGAATTGCTGTTGCCTGATCTGGCAGAAAAGATAAATGTGATTCAGACCACTTCAGCTATTTCAAAGTGCAGGTTACTTCTATTGAGGTAAGCCAGTAAATCTTGAACATGGCAGTCTTTAGTTAGCAGTTAGTTTGATGTTAGTAATTTCTTTTATTTTTTTATTTAGAAAACCTATTAAATTATATCTCCAGAGCCCTGCAGGAAACACCATGAAGGTTAAATTATGATACTCTCTTTATGGATTTTACAAAAGCATCTTTAAAAAATGATTCTGAAACAATATTAAAAGTGGCAATGGAGATTTTAATATAACTTAAAACAAGCACAAGTTATACAATTCTGAATTACTTGCTATTCAAGTAAACGGTTTGTTATGGATTTCACCCATTTCACTGGGGTCCGCATTCAATCTCAGTAAGACATTATTTTTTTCTCTGTTATCAGTGCACATTGTATAACTCAAGATATCACATTCTGAAGTGGGCTTCATGGCCTACACATTGATGGAATTAAATCACTTCTTGTTAGGCCTTGTGATTTCAGTCATGACTTGTGGACTTAATACCACTTTTATACACAGTATTGCCCCAAGGGAAGCTGTGACAGAGACAGAATGATTCTTAGTGATAAATCTCTCTCCCAACCTGTGAGGGTGCTGTGTAAAGGGAACAGAGTGCCTTGGACTGGATGGCCAGACAATTCATTCCCAGGGTTAGAAGAAAGTCGGTCATCTAGAAAGGTTAAGTGTGTTATTATTGTGAGTGTTTTGTTTGTTTGTTGTTATTAAATCTACTATTTGTTGTTATTTAGACGGCTAACACGATCGGTAGCTGTCGCCAGAGGCCAGCACAAACCTGGACTACACTGCACTTTGTTTCATGAATAACTGTATTTGCACCACAAGCACTTTAGCACTCACTGTGGACTTGTGTTTGTGTTTTGTGTTACGTGTGGGTGTTTAGGAACGGGACTGTTATTTCGGGACCAACCTGTGGATTAAAACAGAGCAATACATGCTGCTGTATTGCCTGTTTCTCATTGTTATTGTTTACTGCCGTTCTGTCATCAGACTTTAGATTATAAAAATAAATAACATGTTCATTGATCACTGCTGCATTCCTGCAAATGCACACTGTTAACCACTTTGCCACAGAAGCCTACCAATTCACCTCATTTATTACATGTTATTCCATATTTCATCTAAACTCCACTCAGTGGAACAATGCTTCAGTTATGTCAGTCAATACTTTGGATAGGGATGACTGGTTGATACAGGATCTGTCTGCAAGAGTTATCTGCAGTGCTATGTACAGGACCTTGACAGGAACAGGGATGGCATGACTGCAGGCTGCTAAACCTCAACCTCATTATATAGGAGCACACTGAGGGACACTATTGTGGCTGTATACAGATGTTTACCAAGACATAGCTGCTATTGATGTGTAACATTTCTACAGGTATCTGTTCCATAACAACAAAAATATTAGGTAACATATTCTTTCATCATACTTATGTCCTTATATAAGCCAGTCCATGTTTGAAAGTGCTTTAGTATTTTTCTCAGTTATTTGATATTGTACTTGTTAAAAATAAATAAATTCAAAACTGTATTTGATAGATATTTATGTGCTGTGATTTTCTAGCAAAGGCAGAAAAAGTTTTTGTACCTAATCCAAGGCAGAACATTAAAATGCTCCTGGTTATCAGCAAATTCTGCCCTGGATATTTACTCGAGAACCATGAGTACATTTTATTTTATAACATACATTTAAAGTATAAAATTTAAATTACAGGGATGTCTTGAACACAGATTAACAGTGAAAAACAAAAGGGGTGTCTTTTGGGTCCTCAAAATAAATGCATATAATAGAATTTAAATTAGCAATGGTTGTACTCGACTCCACTGTGTCGGTTCTGCCGGTTGATATTCCTCTGCTTCTGTGGTGTGGAGTTATGTTGCTGCTTTTGTTTGTGCTGTGTCAGATGCTTTTTCCTGATAATACTGTTTGGCTGCTGTCTGCTATCAAGCTCCCAGTTTGGGTTTCCTGTGAGCCTGTGTGTTGCCAGTGTGTTGGTTTCCCACTCTAATCGTTTGCATTGGTCCTGCTGTTGACTTTTCTGCTTTGGTTTTGTAGTATGCAGTTTTCTCAGTCAATTGGCGGCCATTCTTCTGAGTTTAACAACATAATCTGTTGTTCAACTGTAACTATAACTGTGGTATGTTTCAGTCAGTTCTCTTTCCTTGTTTCCTCCTGCCTGCATTTGGACCTGCATCTCACGATCGTTGTTGCGGAAAAGCTACCATGGGGTCGTGGGACCGTGAAAAATGTGTCACAGCTACAGTCTCAATAATTGGTTACTATTCCACCTTTGGAATCTGTCAATTGCCTTTTCTTTTCCAACCAGGGTGTATGTCTAACTTCAGTATAAATATCTCTGACATGTCGTGTTTATGCCTAACTTTTATTTGTAGGCATGGCTCCAAATTTTGGGGTGTAATTCATCGAAGCAATAAATATTGGTTCTAAGAATAAACTGCTAATTCACAAAGCATGTGTTACATATGTTTTAGTGTTATTATGTTGTGAAGTCGGGTACTGTACCTGCTGATTACTATGCAATACAACTTCAGTGCAAGTTTTGTTATGGCTTTCCTTTAGCTGTTTATAGATCAGTAGTTTAACTGACACCAAGTTTCAACTCCCAAGTCATTAATAATTCAATGTGGTGGATGTGTCAGTAATCCATCGTACTTAACTGGCACACAGCTGAGGATTATAATTGTCTGAGGCTGTTCTACTTCTCTAAAGATATTTCCTTGCCAAGATTCACTTTCTGGATCAATTACATTGTAAAAAGGAAACCCAAATGAACTCAAACTAAGACAAGGTTGCTTGCATTGAATTTCACAAAATTTCTCTCTATCTGATTTATTTCAAAGACACAAGAGCTGCACTTGCATGTGACATGTATCACACCTTGCTTCCTGCTGTGACAGAATAAGGAACAAAGTGACATAACCATACAGGAAAGTGGCATTACAGCAATCCATATAAACATTACAAGGTAAGACATTTCTATATTTTAAATGAAACTAAAATAACAAGGCCAGCTACTGAATCTGCAATGTAATAAAACAAGATTGGAGAATACTTTTTGACAAAGTATCTTCAATTATAGCTTCTTAATAGGAACAGCACACAGAAACAATAAATGACTTGATATATCATGTGGACATATTTAGTAAATTAAAGCTTATGACATTTCTTTTAACAAAAACCCCGTTTAAAAAAAATATATCTCCCAAAAAAACAAAATAGGGTATTATGGGTTATTTCATTTATCAAGGACGTTTTGAGGTTACTTGAAAAGTATTCCAAAACATCAAAGGTGTAAAAAGGGTTTCCCAGTGGTGTTTCATGACATTGTGGCCAAATTTACATGTGCCGCTCATTTCATGCAGTAATTATTCAACTTAGAACTGTGCAAACTGCCCTATTCACATTTCAAAAGAGTTTTTAGTGAAAAGTACAATTAGTGCCATCCGTGCTCTCCCTAAGAACTTTTATATTGTAAGTAATGTGTGGCCGTTACTACATCATTAAGGCTGTATGTTTTTCACGGTTATCCATGAAATTAACCTATTGCCATGTAATATGTAGTTCCCTGTCAGAATTCCCATTTCTGGAAGATTTGTGTAAATATACATTTTTTATCACTTCAAATCAATACAGCAAACTTTTGCCTTATTGACGCACTACCTGCACCTGGTAGTCGGTTTAGTTAGTTTGTTTCCGGTAAACGAATGAACACACTGCATAGAGCTGCACGCTTTCTTTAAAATGTCTTCAACGAAATAGACACCAGCTGCATCAAAGATCAGAAATATTTCTGCTAAAGATCGCTCTGTCTAGTACAAGAAGGGGACCTTTCAAGTGTCTGCTCTTATTTTTACATGTATGTTTTTACAGTATTTTGTTTGATAATTCACTGATGGTGAAAATAGAATGTCTTTAAAAGTTGGACATAAAAAACTAAATAAATTACAATTTAGCATTTTTCAGGTAAGCATTTAAATATTTAAGAACATATGCTGTAGAGTAACTAGAGAAAATAATCAATTTTGAATGTGACAATGCTATTTATTTTGCTTTAATTAAATGTTATGTTTTATCGTGAAATATATTAAAATACCTGCTTTTAGACTGTGAAATACAGTGAAATAAGCATTTTTAACATTACCACATTTAATAAAATAATTAAGCTGTACTTTTTTTATTAAAATGTTTTACCAACATTTCACAAGCCATGTTTGCTTTTGGGTATAGGGTACCTGAACTGAAGAACAGCTCCATGAAAGTAGAAGATTTATTTTTTTTAGTATTGAGGTATTATTTAGGACGGAACATAGTCTACCACTGGAATAATGAAGCCTGAAGCTACCAGAGCACATTTGGAATTCTGAGCAAACCGCATTACTCATGGAATAATGAGAAACACGTTCGTATTCAGTAGCAACAAAAACTAGTGCTGCAAAAAATAAAAGAAAAAACAAAGAAAAACTTTAAATGTTTTTAATTTTTTTAAAGTATCAATTTTCTAGTAGCAATAGAACCCTCATAAGAGGGCTTTAATGTCTGGTAAGGCCCTTCTTGTTATTTTAAATGCCCTTACCAGACGGCAAAGCGCTCTTCTTCGTCTATAGCTTAAATCGCAGACTGTCCCATTGTGTTTCTTCACCGCAGCAACTCCTGATAGCACCTCTAGAAAACTGAATGTCAGTGGACATTTCCTGTTTAATGATTTAGCTGATAATGCAGTCTTTGAAATTAAGTCTGAACAAAGTGTGTTAGTGAGAAATGGGATCTGATTTGAAATGTGTGTGAAAAAGGTTAATTTAGTGAGGCTACTTTTCTGACTAGTTAGCAAAGTATCAACATAATGCATCTGAATGTGGTGAATTTACTCTAACAAAAGAAGCAGGTGGGTGTTATTGATAATTTCCGTCAGTATTTTGAGAGATGTTCATTCTAAATAAAAGACGCATAACATTTTTCAGTCATTGCAGTACCTAATCCTACTGTATACATCTATACATAAATGAAGAATGTTTTGAGTTTTAATAACATTGTGCTATATTTACTGTGAAAATTACCCAAAATGGTAATAAAGTAAAAGGACATTTGTATTTCTTTTGAGTTAGCTCAAACAGCCAGGCCAAAAATAGGACATCAGCTTCAGAAAATGTGATAGCTTTTTGCCTTGAGAGACTAGTGTGAAAATCAAGTGAAAAATTGAAGGTGGCTTCACCAACTGTTCAGCAAACCCTCAAGAGACAAGACACTTTGAATTTCATTGATAAAGCTTTCGAACACATGTTGGAAATACGCAAGTGTAAATTTTCCCTCAAACTAAAGTTATTGCCATCTAGTATGGTGATTATAATGAAAGGTGCTATATATTGAAAGTGTCACTATGATTTTCCAGACTAATAATACATTATTGATTTGTGCTAAAGCTATAGAAGGTTAATATGGGCATCCTTAATTATTAGTTCTAGCATTTTTGTAGGACTCATGAGTATGTTCCAAGCTAGCATCAAAATAGTGAGATTTGTGAGTGCAGTGTGTATTAGGTTATAATTTAATGAATTATTGCTATTGTTTCTCATTGTCTGTTGTTCCTGTACAGTATTACATTTTTTTAAAGGGGATGTTACAAACATGTGGTATTACAAATATAGCAGAATAAAAAAAGGTGGTTGAATTAAGGTTTTGCAAAATTAGCATTTTTTTCTTCCTGTTTAGAAACATATTGTGCAAGCACAGTACTGGAGTAAATGCTTAGGGAGTTTGGCCCCTTGTTTTCTGATTTTAGATATTTTATTCATAGTATACTTTTTTTTCAAGTCTCTTTCTTACCAACTGTGAAACCAACAAAAAACAACTGATAAAAACACAAATTATGCTTGAATCAAGCAAGACATGCAACAGACATAAATGCTGGTTTAAAGCAGAATATAATGCAAGGATAATACAAGGACAAGGTAGGATTTCATGCATGCCTTGCACAAAACTTGCATAATCCTTGCATTGATTTCTTTCTACTGGTACATTTATAGAGTCCTTTGAGCTCAGACTGAAAATATATCTAATGAAGCATAAAAATGATATAGCTGTGGAATGAAAACAATGTATAGCTAATGCAGACTATAAGCTAAAAAGGGATTATTATTGTTAACTTGCATGCGCATTTACCAGATGGATTCTTTTTTTTTTTTTAATTTAGTCGTTGCCAATTATTTTAATTATTTTCTCACATTAGAATGTCCAATTATTTTTAGACTCAGCTCACAGCTACCACCCCTGCGCTCACTCGGGAGGGGCGAAGATGAACACACGCTGTCCTCCGAAGCGTGTGCCATTAGCCGCCCGCTTCTTTACACATTGCAGGCTCACCATGCAGCCACCTGAGAGCTACAACGTTGGAGGACAACGCAGCTCTGGGCAGCTTACAGGCAAGCCTGCAGGCGCCCAGCCAGACCACAAGGGTCGCTGGTGCGCGGTGAGCCGAGGACACCCTGGCCGACCTAAGCCGCAAACCCCCCCCCCCCCCCCCGGGCGGCGCTCAGCCAATTGTACACTGTCCCCTGAGAGCTCCCGTCCACGGTCAGCAATGGAATAGCCTGGACTCGAAACAGCGACGTCCAGGCTATAGGGTGCATCCTGCACCACGCGGAGCGCCTTTACCGGATGCGCCACTCGGGAGCCCCAAGCCCTGTTCTTTTAAAATATTTTGACTGAAAATAAATTCTGAGATATTATTACATTAGTACTGTAGTAAGTCAGGGGTAGTGAACATCTTTCTTAATACCAGAAGCTAAACAAATTGGGTAGTTTGACTCTGCTGGTCAAAGTGTGCGTGCACAAGTTCTCCTACTGCATCATGTGGGTTAGAACATAAGAACATAAGAAAGTTTACAAACGAGAGGAGGCCATTTGGCCCATCTTGCCATTCGGCCCGTCTTGCTGGTTTGGTTGTTAGTAGCTTATTGATCCAGAATCTCATCAAGCAGCTTCTTGAAGGATCCCAGGGTGTCAGCTTCAACAACATTACTGGGGAGTTGGTTCCAGTCCCTCACAATTCTCTGTGTAAAAAAGTGCCTCCTATTTTCTGTTCTGAATGCCCCTTTATCTAATCTGAATGCCCCTTTATCTAAAGCTGGCAAGAGGGGCCTCTTTCTATACTGAGTCCCCCTATGTTTTTCTTTTCTTATTGGGGATGTGTTGGATCACTCATTTTAGATGCCCATGTGAGTTGGGTTAGGATTGGTTGATCAAGTGGGTGAGAGTTTAGGCAATTGATTGAGCAATCGGCTTCTGCTCCACATTTTGTGTGTTGGACCAAAACTAAAAGTCCTTGAGTGGTTAGCTCAAGTTGAAAGTATGATCTCTATATTTCTTGATATCCTGACAAAAGCCATTGACCGCTACCTCCTACCTACTTTTATGTGAGGGGCAGCGGAGGAGCTGGCCAGCTGCTGTAATTTAATTTGCCACAGCCTAAACTTATTCGACAATTGATGTGTCAACACGCAACACAACCACATTACGTGATGACACTTATGTAACATATGTTACCATCTTTATAAAAACACATGCCACCATTAACACCTAAACAGTTATTTGTATATAGCAGGACCAAAATACACTTTGGAAATCTTCCTTTCTGTGTTAATATCAGCTGCTAAATGCTTATCAATCTTTATCAAACAGTAGTGCTAAACTCATTTGTGGATGTTATACTTGGACATCATGTTTTAGTTAGCCAGTGCACACTGTACTGCCTCAAATGGTAAACATTCATCTTATTTGAAGCCACAATATCATTGGAAGTGTTACTTAGCTCATTCTCATGAGCCAGCCTGAACTGCAGAGATATCATCGTTTGCTGTTCAGTATCTTCAGATTGAGGGCTTTGTTTGTTTGCATATCATTAATGTATAATAATGGCTGGTGTCTCTAATGTGTATTGTTTATCTTGATGTTCATTATTCATTCTGAATCTGAAGGGGATGCATATTTACATTGCAATGTGAATGCTAATTAATTTCAATGCGTAGACATTAGCAAACAGGTGTTCTGGCTTATGCTGAAGTATGAATCTGTTTCTAAAAACATTATAATTGTACACCATTGGTGTATTATTTGGGCATCTTCCTACTGAGAGCATATTTAATTTCCAACACTTCCAGCACAATGGCCGGCTGGAGTGCAAACATATTTATAGCTGATGGTACATTAAGGACAGCCAGGACAGCACTGACTTGGCTGTGAGGTGTTTTTAAATGGTTCTTAATGACCATTCCTCAATAATAACACACTCTATTCAGTTAGCTTGGTAGATCTGGAGCAAGGTCTGTTCAGCACTTATGCAATTGGATACAATGATAAGACATAGACATCTTAGAATGTGTGTGTGTGTATGTGCATATATATATATATATATATATATACAGCTCTGGAAAAAATTAAGAGACCACTGCAAAATTATCAGTTTCTCTGGTTTTACTATTTATAGGTATGTGTTTGGGTAAAATGAACATTTTTGTTTTATTCTATAAACTACTGACAACATTTCTCCCAAATTCCAAATAAAAATATTGTCATTTAGAGCATTTATTTGCAGAAAGTGACAACTGGTTAAAATAACAAAAAAGATGCAGTGTTGTCAGACCTCGAATAATGCAAAGAAAATAAGTTCATATTCATTTTTAAACAACACAATACTAATGTTCAGAAATCAATATTTGGTGGAATAACCCTGATTTTCAAGCACAGCTTTCATGCGTCTTGGCATGCTCTCCACCAGTCTTTCAAATTGATGTTGGGTGCCTTTATGCCACTCCTGGCGCAAAAATTCAAGCAGCTCGGCTTTGTTTGATGGCTTGTGACCATCCATCTTCCTCTTGATCACATTCCAGAGGTTTTCAATGGGGTTCAGGTCTGGAGATTGGGCTGGCCATGACAGGGTCTTGATCTGGTGGTCCTCCATCCACACCTTGATTGACCTGGCTGTGTGGAATGGAGTATTGTCCTGCTGGAAAAACCAATCCTCAGAGTTGTGGAACATTGTCAGAGCAGAAGGATGCAAGTTTTCTTCCAGGACAACCTTGTACTTGGCTTGATTCATGCGTCCTTCACAAAGACAAATCTGCCCGATTCCAGCCTTGCTGAAGCACCCCCAGATGAGTCAAATTTTCAGCTTTGCCCAACACCTGGTCGTCTAATGGTTAGACGGAGACCTGGAGAGGCCTACAAGCCACAGTGTCTCGCACCCACTGTGAAATGTGATGGAGGATCGGTGATGATCTGGGGGTGCTTCAGCAAGGCTGGAATCGGGCAGCTTTGGCATGAATTATTGTGTTGTTTAAAAATGAATATGAACTTATTTTCTTTGCATTATTCAAGGTCTGACAACACTGCATCTTTTTTGTTATTTTGACCAGTTGTCATTTTCTGCAAATAAATGCTCTAAATGACAATATTTTTATTTGGAATTTGGGAGAAATGTTGTCAGTAGTTTATAGAATAAAACAAAAATGTTCATTTTACCCAAACACATACCTATAAATAGTAAAACCAGAGAAACTGAATTTTGCAGTGGTCTCTTAATTTTTTCCAGAGCTGTATATATATATATATATATATATATATATATATATATATATATATATATTCAGTATATATAATCTAGTTTAATAATGTAACCTTTACCAAGGTGTACAACATTTCTTATTTATTATTATGTTACTGTGGCAGTGTCACAATCTATTTTATGAAGTCATTTTTAAATTCTTGGTTGCATATAGAATAGGTGGAGGCTGAATGGTTGAAATATATATATATTTAAACTACTGAAGTTAAAAAGTAATAATAGACTAATTGAAATGATTTTAAATCCTATCTATACTGTTCATCTATCTCAGATGCTACTTGGACTGCCTGAGAAAGTATAGTCCACCAGCTGATCAATTGCATTTCATCTTACTTAAGCTCCTTTTGTTCTCTGCTTCAGATTGCAATGTTAAATAGGAAATGCAATGATGGCCCAGACACCAAACAATTAAAAGTGCTCCTGGCACCCTGTCTATTCCCTGTGTAATTATCTGAGATCTTGCAGCATTCCCACTGTGTCTTTTTCTGTTGCTGTAGAGCACACTGTGAAATTAACAATGTGCATGGTAATATGCACCTGTGAATTTATACTGTACCACTTGCACAGAAACAACATTGCAACTGCCACCATCAGGGAGTTGTGGAGGGAAAAAGAGCAAACATAACATTAAAATTGTGCCAAGAGGATCTTCAACAACTTCCTGGAAACTTCTCTGCAGCATCCAGATACTGTTACCAGAATTACAAAGAAGGCATAGTATTCACCAGTGAGTTGTCAGTTTGCTTTTTGCTTGTGTTTTTTAATTTGATTGTTTGATTACTATGGTTGATTGTAAATAGCCCACAGATGTTCTTGTTTGTGGTTACTGTGGTGGAACGTCAGTCTTGTACCCACACATGCACTTTGATTGCTTTCTAATTAGGTGTTGCAGAGTTTGCAGTTATATTTTGTATTGCTCTATTTGAATCCTTGAGTAATCAGCAGCTGTTCACAAGGCAAGTCGTCTCTCTGAAGAATACAATGATAATCCTTTGTAGGTCCATTCGTGCTAGGTGAACGTATTATGCAGGAAAGCAAGGTTAAAGGTAGTTGCATTATGTGTGGGATGTTTTAGTGGCAATCGTGTTGGGAATCCTAACTGGCTGATGATTTGATTTGCATACAGTAGTTGATTAGTATGGCATTAAGTAGAGGCAGTGGTTGATTTATGTGTGTCCTACAGTACTAATACATTCCAAAACATTCTACAGTATAATAGAAGGAAGAATCAGTGATATAAGCTCTGTTTGTAATTGTAAGTTGCATTTGTTTCTATCCTGTACATGTCAAAGAATATTCAAAATCTGTATTCTTTTTTTTTCAATGGCAATGCCTAAAGGTACGTTTTCTGAAAGGAATACATAATATAATTGTATAAAATGAGCAGTACATGATCTGCTTCTACTTACAAGAAGAACCAGCAATTGTTTACCATTAGAATAATTGTATCCCTTTCAGAAAATGATCTTTGTATACAGTTTGAATTAGATGTCAAACTAAGGGGATGATTTCTACAGCCTATACCTTGACGGTATCCTTTGGTGGCTCACCTGGTAAAGTCTCGACAACATGGTGTGCAAGATGAGAAATTCAGGCAGGGGAGTGCAGGGTTATATTGTGCACTTCAACAAACACCTTACCTGCCTGATCTTTGTCCTCCAGGGTTCTGGGTATAAAGTGGTAACTGGACACCCACTCACCTTCAATTCTCTTGAGCAGTTGTGGGGAGGTGCTGAGGAGAAAAATCTAGTATAAATGATTGGACACTGAATTAAAAAACACACCCACAAGTGCAGTCCTGTGAAAAGGGCTCTTGGATCATCCAGAGTTCCAGAAATATCTGCATATAAACTTTACATCACTTAAGGGAAAGGTTTCTACCTTTAAGTTTTTTATTTCTGTTCCTTTGATGCTGTAAGCCTGTGAATAGCGCAGCGTCTTTGGCATCCTCTGTGTAGAATACGGTTCCTGCCTTTGTGGGAATATGCTATTTTTTAAACGATACAGGGAAGCTATTCCTGCAGGGCAGAGTTGCGTATTTTAGAGTTAAAAATCTGTGATTTTATTTACATGAGAATAAAATATTTTGGGACACCATTGTTTTACAAATTGTGAATGCCATTTTGCAGAACGAATCTAACCAAATATTGTACATGCTATTTTGATCACAGTTCCCATAAACAAAACTCAGTATCTCCAGTGGGTTTTACACAATTCAGGACATTGTCGTAGTTATCAGCAACAGTTTTTTTTTTTGTTTTTTGTTTTTAATTTAGTCGTTGCCAATCAGTTTTTATTATTTTCTCCCCAATTTGAAATGCCCAATTATTTTTAGGCTCAGCTCACCGCTACCACCCCTGCGCTGACTCGGGAGGGGCGAAGATGAACACATGCTGTCCTCCGAAGCGTGTGCCGTCAGCCGCCCACTTCTTTACACTCTACAGACTCACCGTGCAGCCGCCTCAGACCTACAGCATCGGAGGACAACGCAGCTCTGGGCAGCTTACAGGCAAGCCCGCATTCGCCCGGCCAGACTACAGGGGTCGCTGGTGCGCGGTGAGCCGAGGACACCCTGGCCGACCTAACCCTCCCTCCCCCCAGACGGCGCTCGGCCAATTGAACGCCGCCCCTTGGGAGCTCCTGTCCACGGTCGGCTGTGGAATAGCCTGGACTCGAACCAGTGACGTCCAGGCTATAGAGCGCATCCTGCACTCTAGCGAGTGCTTTTTTTTTTTTTACTGGATGCGCCACTCGGGAGCCCCATGAAACTTAGATTTTAATGAATACTATGCTTCTGATTACAAAGGTACTTAAACACCAAAGGGAATTATGTATATAAATAAATCAGTCAACCAGTCAAACTGCATCAGTATAAATTATCTTGGCAAGCAGCTCATTTAATGATATGTACAGATATGACCAAAAGTTTTGCATTGCCTAGAATTTTAGGATTGAGACACAATAAAAACAAACAAAAAAAAACTATATTAACATGATTTAGATATTTTTTTTAACATCATATAAACTACAAAATTATATCGCAAAAGTCTACCGGAAGCCATAAAAGTAGTACAGTATTTTCAAAATGTCAAATTCTTTAATGTGTCAGTTTTTCGTAAACTATAAGGAAAACTACTAAGCAGTATGTAATTCAATATCTTAACTTAACATTATTCAGCTGGTTTAATTCAACTTTATGAAGCAAAACTTTTGGGCATAGCTGTATGTAACTAGGGACATACTACGTAACAAGGGAGAGGCAAATGAGTATATTCAAACTAACACAGTTTAGCTTGGAAAACTATCTTTTCTAAAATTAAAATAAATGAAAATAATAGAAAATTTGGGGAAAAAATGGATTGGTTAAAATCTTGGAGAGTAGTATGAGAGTTAATCAACTGTTTTATTTGATTAGGAGCCTATTCAATTCAACTAAACATGGTTGAATCTAAATACTGCACCGGTTCAATTTATTTAAATAGGAACACACACAAAATACTAAACTATCTTATAGAGACTTAGACACACTGTTATCAATGTCCCTATCTTTAAATCATTAAATGATGGTGTTATTTAGATCTGCCACCATCTGGATCAAATGAAACAATCCTTTAGTGTCGAAGGCCATTGCACACAGGATTCATTCTTTTGTATTAATTTTTTAACACAAAAGTCATCTACAACACTTGATATACAAGGTACAATAAGAAATGTACACTTGACTAATCTAATAACCGTTGTAAATTACATTTCAATAAAGAAACAGATGACATGTGCAATGGCATTTGGTTTTGTTTTGTGGTCATCTTCTAACAATTACCCCTAAAATATGACATATCAATTTGTTTTTGATGTTAACAATCAAGTTTCTAATTTATCATGTGCAATATTATATTTGTTTAAAGAATCCCTGTGTTGTCTTTTACAATTAATTTGTTTTGATGAATTTATTGATCTGACTTAAACAGCTGGTTCCCTAGTTCTCTATTCGTACACATCTTGGACTGTTATGGTTTTTGACAGTATATGGAAAGAACAGCTCACTTTCATTGCCACAGGTAGCTGTATATCAGGAACACGTGGGGCTACATTAGCAAAGCTATTTTCTCAAATTTCTTATCAGCAAGTTCAGAAAAGTTGTTTCTTAATTTCTTTTTTTTTTTTTTTGGAATTACATTTCAGAGTAAATTGCTTAAAGAGTCTAGACCATTTTCTCATTTCAATAAGTACCTGAAATTGTGAAACTTTCCACAAAATGATATTTAGACTGAGCTTCTTTGCCTGACGTTTTGGAGTGATCTTCTCCATTTCCGTTTGATCAATATGTTTTTTGTCTATATGTTTCCTTTGGGTAGACCCATACTAATATGTCGATTTGTGTTGAAAAAGGGTACAGTCTATATGGCTTCCTTTTCCTGGACGGAGGCACACCTGGAGAACTCATGCTTCAGTCAGAAGTGACATTGCCTGGCAAGATACACAAGTGCACCCCCACTCAACAGCCCTTACCTGCAGTTAGTGTGGGCAGCTTGGTCTTGATGACTGCCCTCAGCAGACTGTTCTGATGGCACACTAGCTGTCCTCGTTAACTCCTGGGACAGGTGTGCATAAATGCCCCATCACCTCTGCCTTATTTTGTCAAACCGTTTCTCTTTTTTATATTGTTTTCAATTCCGTTGCTTCTAATTTAGCAGAGTTTTAGGTATTTAGTATTTTATTTTCTAAGGCTCTTTAAGAACTCATAGTTTTTTGGTGTGGCTCTACCAGACATGTGGATAGCTATGATGTACAAGAAAAAAACAGTTAGAGAAAAGTACGCATATATATATATATATATATATATATATATATATATATATATATATATATATATATATATATATATATACAGTATATACCAATGTTATATTTCAAAGAAACAACAGCCCCACTTTAAAGGTTTAAGTTTAATAGTATTATTTCATTTAGAAATATAGGTACACAGTAGGGTTAACTACCTAAATACTATTTCAATACTTATGACTGACATCTTAGTTAGTGAGCAGTCACTGAAGTTGAACCAGCCAATACTGATATACTAGAGAGCGCACATTTTTCTTTTCTGAGCTATTGATTTCTTCTGGAGGTGCTGACAGGGGCACCAATTTGAAGAGAACAGAAATAAATAAATAAATAAATAAAAAAGAACAGTTTAAAAGCCTTTGTTCAGTCAAAATACCACAAGAAAGCCCTTAGGTGACACTACTTGGTGAATGTTGTGTAAAATTAAATTCTCATGTCTGCTGCTTTTAGAAACATGATCAGAACTGTCACGAGTCTTTGTATTCAACAGGGTCTGAAAGTGTGATGGGTACATACTGTTGTCAAAGTTGATTGACAAACAGATTGCATACTATTCAAATCTAAAAATATAAACAAATGGAATATTAAAATGAACATACAATCTTTTTAAGTTGTCTATTTTAGTAGCCTTATCAAGATAACTAGGGTCCATTGTGACAAAGCATTTTCATAATTAGATATAGTTTCAAGACCTTTAAGAATACCTCTGTGACTTTTATTCCTATTTAATCAGATTTTCATTTTAAAGTTTTGTCTATTTTCCATGCAATTCTGTCTTTTATTTTAGCTGTTTTAATTACCAACTGTATTTCAGATGTGGAAGTCTACCTAAATTAATATTAAGTAGTCCAAGGTCAGTGCTAATCAGGGTCTGTGAAACAAGAGGTTTATTTTTAAAGTCTTAGTTAAAGACCTTCACTAAGGCTTAAAACTTTTGTTTTCTTTCTTTCCGGTCACGTCTTATACTTTAACATACATATACATAAAACTTCAACTTAAAGTTCTGTGTGTATGTATGTTAAAGTGTAAGACGTGACAGGAGAGAAAGTTTAAAAGATTAATTTGTTTTTTGTACTTTTTTCAGTGCAGTATTATATTTTGTTATGCCATTAGGACTCCAACAACTTATGTTTTGTGCTTTTGTGACACAGTATTTGTTACTTAAAAAATGTCTAGTTGACATTTAATGGAAAAAGACTGGCTCAGCTTACACTAAGAGGAGAGATATGTAGTACATATTCTATGTTACCTGTGAATTATGTAAAAATGAATTATATAAAATTTTGCCTCAGTTTCTTAATTTTTCTATTTGTCTCCTATGTGTTAAAACCTTGAAGTAATATCTCAACATGAAATTAAATGCCACCAAATTTCCTTTCATTTGGTTAATGTATCTGAAACAAAACTATAAGGGAGTGTCAGTGTTGAAGTGAGAAAATATTTACCAGTAGATATGTTCTTTGTTTTGTGGTATCATTCATTATTAAATATCCAACCCAATTGTGCACAGAGAAAGGGATCTTTATACAGTGGCAAACTGTGATTATGAACAGATCAAGGAATCAAATTCACTAAAATGGAAAGACAAAAACAAAGCAGAAACTGTGGACTTTTAATGGTGAACATAAGTGGGGCAAGTATGACCACATTATCGTGCATCCTAATTTTGTATTTTTAACAGATATTTTGTTTATGTATAGATTGCTAATTCCTGTAAAACTAATCTGATTAAATCAAGATATATTGAACTGTCAGAACTAATGACTCGAAGTGACTCAAGCCAGATTGGTGACTCAACTTGAGCAGTTTAGTGACTCGACTCGACTCAAGCTTGGCATGTCAAAGACGCAACTTGAGCCTTTACCCCAATGACTCGACTTGTCTCAACTCGAGCCTTTACTCCCCAATGACTCGACTCGAGCCTTTACTCCCCAATGACACGACGCAAGCCTTTACTCCCCAATGACTCGACTCGAGCCTTTACTCCCCAATGACTCGACTCGAGCCTTTACTCCCCAATGACTCGACTCGACTCGAGCCTTTACTCGCCAATGACTCGACTCGACTCGAGTCTTTACTCTACAGTGACTCGACTCGAGCCTTTACTCCCCAGTGACTTGACTCATCTCGAGCCTTTACTCCCCAATGACTCGACTCGACTCGAGCCTTTACTCCCCAAGGACTCGAAATCCGAATATTTACTTTTTTTGCGGTCTGACCCACTTTATTGTTATGCTCTTTAGTTTTTTTGTAATCCTGTTTCATTTTTTAACAACACTGTTTCGCACTGTGGTTTAGTCCCGTATTTCTCAATTCCTGTGAAATCTTTTGGTAGACTCTATCGTTTCGGACAGTACGATTTAACCCCACCCCCAACCTTGCTCAGCACCGAGCCACTACCAGATATCTTGCTCGGCTCGGCTCGACAAAATGACAAGTGTGAAACTAGCCGTACCGTGAGGGCTCGGCTCGGGTGTGCAAGTGTGAAAAGGCTATGGACAGGTAGCTATTCCCATTAGGTGCATAATTCTTTTGAACATATAGCCTTTAAAGTAAATGGTAATCCTGTTTGGAACTTTCCATTTATTATGTCAACACAATAATTACTTCAACAACACCAGCTTGTAATATTGATAAACAACATACAAATAAAGCTTGTCCATTTTTTGTCATGATTTATATAATTATTTGGAATTGGTGTTCTGCTGTATCCTGCGCCATATTGGAGATGTACCAGCTCAACAATGCATTATGTAAATCTAACTAATTCTAAAGTAGAACATTTCCAAGTTAATTGGCTCAAGTTCCAGTAAAGTGAGGCTGTTGAGGGAGATTTGGATCTCCAGTATGTATCTGGAGCAGAAACTTGTTGTCAACCATGAATCAAGGGAATTAACTGATTAGAAGGATTAAGTGTGCATTGTGTCTTACAACTTATAGAGCGGAATTAAAGATTTATTATAATAGGCAAAGGCTCTACATTAATTTACAATGGTAATGTGGGAGAGCTTTAAGTGGATTTTGTTTGACAAAAGATTATCAGATGTTTTAGCGTGAACAATCCTATCGGGATAACAGTGAGCAATTTGTGTCTTTGAAAGCAAAGGAAAAATGTGCAGGCTGATAATAAAGTTAAATATGTAGGATACATTCTCAGTCATCATGCCCATGGCTTTACAAAGGAGTTTTGCAACATGTACATTTCATTGTCACTGTGCTACTGTATAATTTAAGTGATATAGCCAAAAAAAGCTATTAAAAAATAAATAAATAAATAAAAATTGTAATTATAAAATTGAATCGAAGCTCCCATTATAAACACAGAATTTGAGATATGAATAACTGGTTTAAAAGCAGTTAGAATTATTAAATTCCACCAACTTAGAACACTCGTGTTATGCAAATTCCAAAATACAACCGTCCCCTTTAGTCATCAGGCTAAGAACTTGGTGTGCCGTGGCTGTGCGTTTTACTTAATGCAGTATAAGTGAAGCAAATAAAACAGTCAAATAATGTTTAATAAAAGCTAATGTTTTGTTGCTGAAAGTGACACTAATGAATCTGATAATGTAAGGCACTTAAGTTTATTGAACTGTAAAGCCAGGTCCACACCTGAAAGATCAGTAGCTCAGCTTGGTTGCGTGCAGCTGAATCGCTTACATGTGGTCGTTTCTGCAACCAGTTGCAAGCAGTTGCGCAACTGGCTGCTTACAGTAGACAAGCTCTACTTTCAAGTGATCTGCTGAGGGATCTGTAGTGACATTTTTTTATCACGTGCACGGTTGTGAAATATGATTGGGGCTTAGGTCGGCCAGGGTGTCCTCGGCTCACCGAGCACCAGCGACCCCTGTAGTCTGGCTGGGCGTCTGCGGCCTTGCCTGTAAGCTGCCCAGAGCTGCGCTGTCCTCGGACGCTGTAGCTATGAGGTGGCTGCACGGTGAGTCTGCAGTGTGAAAAAAAAGCGGTCGGCTGACGGTACATGCTTCGGAGGACAGCGTGTCTTCGTCTTCACCGCTCCCGAGTCAGCGCAGGGGTGGTAGTGGTGAGCTGAGCCTAAAAATAAACGGATATGCCAAATTGGGAAAAAATTATAAAATAATTGGCGATTAACTATATGCCCTGTGGTTCTGACGCCACCTCAGCCAAGGTCTTGTCCAGCATTTAGGTGGCTTCACTTCTGCTTTTAATATCCCATTTAAAATAACTACAGATGAGGCAACTATAACATAAGACCATAAGAACATAAGAAAGTTACAAATGAGAGGAGGCCATTCGGCCCATCTTGCTCTTTTGGTTGTTAGTAGCTTAATGATCCCAGAATCTCATCAAGCAGCTTTTTGAAGGATCCCAGGGTGTCAGCTTCAACAACATTACTGGGGGGTTGGTTCCAGACCCTCACAATTCTCTGTGTAAAAAAGTGCCTCCAATTTTCTGTTCTGAATGCCCCTTTATCTAATCTCCATTTGTGACCCCTGGTCCTTGTTTCTTTTTTCAGGTCAAAAAAGTGCCCTGGGTCGACATTGTCTATACCTTTTAGCATTTGGAATGCTTGAATCAGATCACTGCTTAGTCTTCTTTGTTCAAGACTGAATAGATTAAATTCTTTTAGTCTGTCTGCATGCGGCATGCCTTTTAAACCTGGGATAATTCTGGTTGCTCAGTCAGTTCTTAATTGGTAATTGGTAATTAGTAAAGTAATTGTTTACTAAAGATAATGACAGACTGAAGGACAGAACCGACAGCACCAGTAGGGTCAGTGTAATTGCCAGAAAAAAATAAAAAAAAAACTACACACACTTCTAAATGTGGGAAACTTGTTGCATAACTAGTTGCTCAGGTGTGGACAGAGCAGTTGCAGGCGATTAAGTTGTGCAATATCATTACACATGTGGGTACCTGGGGAGGCTCATGCATTCCCTGTCTATGCTGCAATGCCTTTGTAGAACATGTCTCACTTAAAGTTACTGTAGTGTAAAAATGTAACCCCAATTTCTCTAGTTTTGTGGGTCTGTGTTGCAAACCTAATGTTATCTTAGCATAGTTTTTTGCAATGAATAATATAATGATGCTGTAATCAGTGCTTCATTGTAGAGTGCAATGACACATTGATTACTAAAGTGATGAGTAATAGCATGCAACCAAAGAAAGATCAGAGTGCAATAAATTGAGAAAGAAAATAATAATTAATTGGAATGAGAATTCAGATTAACCCTGACGCGCCGGACTGCTCTAATTTCGGTACCTAAGCCCCGATGACGCAATCTATCTTCCGGGATGACTTTTTTATTTAAATATGATTTTCTCTTCATAATGCAAAATTATTGAAAGTCAGGAAATACACAGTACATTATGTTTATATGCCAAAAATGCTTATGTTTGTTTGCTTGCTTAGAGCGGTGGCCACATTTATTGCAGTACCCCGGTATATGGTAGTGAGATTTACAACTTTGTCACCATTTATAGTTTGTTTTTCTATATACTTTTTTTTGTTGTTGTTATAGTTCGTTTTTTATAGACTTTTTTTTTTTTATTTGCTATTCATGGTTATATTGAATTCTATAACAAATTGTGTATATAGATTTTTCTCTTCATAATGCAAAGTTATTGAATAATTTAATAAAAGCAAATGCATGTTTTACTACATTTCAAGTTTAAAAGGTTTACATACGATTTGGTTTTACGTACTTACGTACGTGCTATTTTGTATAGTCTGGACTACCATAAAATAGCTGACAATGCTGAAAATAGGGCTGTTTTCTGGCATTCTGTCATACAGACCATGGATCGGACAAAATCTTGTAGCTCCTCAACAGTAGAAGATATTTGAAATCTAATTTTTTATTTCAAATCCTCATAAAATTTTGCAACTGTAGCGTACTAATATTTTTTATATCTTACTTAAAAAGGAGTCTTAATTGGCAGTTTTTTAATTTTTTTTATTTAGTAGTCGCCAATTGATTTTTAGCCCAATTTTCTCTCAATTTGAAATAGCCAATTGTAATATTTTAGGCTCAGCTCACCGCTACCACCCCCGCGCTGACTCGGGAGCGGCGAACATGAACACACGCTGTTCTCCGAAACGTGTGCCGTCAGCCGACTGCTTCTTTTCACTCTGCAGGCCCTCCATGCAGCCACCTCAGAGCTACAGCGTCGGAGGTCAACACAGCTTTGGGCAGCTTAAAGGCAAGCCGACAGGCACCTGGCCAGCCTACAGGGGTCACTGGTGCGCGGTGAGCTGAAGACACCCTGGCCGACCTATGCCCTTCCCAACCGGGCGACGCTTAGCCAATTGGGTGCCACCCCTTGGGAACTTTCGTCCACGGTCAGCAGTGGAATAGCCTGGACTCAAACCGGTGAATCTCCAGGCTATAGGGCACATCCTGCACTCCACGCGGAGCACCTTTACCGGATGCGCCACTCAGGAGCTCCTTGCAATTGGCAGTTTTTAAAAATATTATTTACTATTATCATTTTGTTTATGTTTTTTGGGGGGCGTGGCTTATGTATATATATAAAAAAAAATATACCAAGGTTGCCAAACTACAAGCGTTAAACACAAAGTGGTCATATTCATGACCGTATATGGCAATTCTGGGCAGGAAAGGGTTAAGGCTCATCCTCAGAAGATGCAAATTTCTTCAGATCCATCCAGCTTCATATTTTGTCCCAGTTATACATATTTACAAAATTGTATTATTATTATTTTTTACATAATTTACTATACTCACTTATTTACCATGTTAAAACATGAATAAGGGGGCAGGCCTACTTATGAGCTTCTGAAATATATTGTAATACCACTGACAGTTCCTATAAAAAGCTGTATCCTGATTAAAAGATGCAAGTCAATAAACAGGTTTTTCTCTCTACGAATTCTCTTTTTAAATGCTAATTCACACCTTCACTTCTATTATTATTATTATCACATTTTTTATTTGCGCTTGAATTTTCGGTTTTGTCTCTTTTCACAGCAGCACATTGACATTGAGAACAGTTTTGCTTATCAGCAAATGCGAGCTGTGCTGTGAAAATGTTCAGATTATTTAACTATAGAAGAGTATTTGCACAGATGCAAGCTTTTAAATCTGTTAGATGTTAAACCAATGTGAAAGATTGCACCGTGTAACAATTTTTTATTTTTTTTTGGTTCCTGGGTAGTAAGTGTTATTTCCTAATTGCTTATGCCTCAAAAGTATAGAAAATGGCTATTATTCCCCACAAACTTTGCTTTTGTGACCAGGACAGTGATATTTTGAAATGTACCTATTTTCCAGAACATTCCAGATAGATTCAGTGCTGAGTAAACTTGGAGTAACTTCTAGAACTTTCTAGAACTTTCCAGTAATATAAATAGTAGTATAAATACAGGGGCCTTAAGCCCACCAGTTCAGTTTAGTTCCAGCTGCCTAAGTGGATACATATCTGCATTTTTCTGAGATGGCATCAAGGTCATAGGAGTCTTCAAAATGGTGGCATTCCTGATGGGTCTCCAAGGTGGTTTTACCAAGTTTCCCTGCTATCTTTGCCTTTGGGACAGCAGGGACACCAAGGCGCACTACCACAGGCGGGACTGGCCACAGCGGACCGAGTTCTCTGTGGGGAAGAACAACGTCAAGTGAGAGCCACTGGTGGACCCCCGGAAGGTGCTGATGCCACCACTGCACATCAAATTGGGCCTTATGAAACAATTTGTCAGAGCTCTAGATAAGGAGTCGGCAGCCTTCAAGTACCTTCAAGACTTCTTCCCTAAGCTGTCTGAGGCAAAGGTCAAAGCCGGTGTCTTCGTCGGACCACAGATAAAGAAGATCCTGGAGTGCAATGAATTCCCCAAGAAGCTCACTAGTAAGGAGAAAGCGGCTTGGAACAGCTTTGTCGCAGTGGTTCGGGGCTTCCTGGGCAATCACAAGGCCGAAAACTATGTGGAGCTGGTTGAGACTCTGGTGAAGAACTACGGCACAATGGGCTGTAGGATGTCCCTCAAAGTCCATATCCTTGATGCTCATCTTGATAAATTCAAGGAGAATATGGGAGCGTACTCAGAGGAGCAAGGCGAGCGCTTCCACCAGGATATACTGGACTTTGAACGCCGCTACCAAGGACAGTATAACGAGAACATGATGGGAGACTACATTTGGGGGCTGATTCGTGAAAGTGATTTACAGTATAATCGTAAATCTCAAAAAACTACTCACTTCTAAATCTTTTGTATTACTTTAGTATAAATACATGTTAATTTGGATTCATATGTTGTTTTTTTCTGACTTTATGTGAACGAAAAGACACAAATTCGCCCGTTTTCTCATTGGAAATAGGTAAATTTCAAAATATCACTGTCCTGGTCACAAAAGCAAAGTTTGTGGGGAATAATAGCCATTTTCTATACTTTTGAGGCATAAGCAATTAGGAAATAACACTTACTACCCAGGAACAAAAATTGTGTTACATAGTGTTATTAAAAGTCTAATTTAAACTAATCAAACAGTTCCACTTTTAAGGAGCAAGATATGGCTACATTGAAAAAGAATACAGATATTTTTAAATGTCCCTGTGACGAGGTAAAGCGATCTTATGCTAAAATTCAACCTCCCAACCAGCAGGGGGCTGTGAACCAACCTTGAGGCTTTCAACAGAGAGGGCGTGACGCGGAAGTTCCGGCTTTTGGGAGGAAGTCCCAAAAGAGCGGTCGCCATCTTTATTGGGGGCAGCAATAGGAGAATGTGCTGGAAAACTCCAGAATCAGCAGGCAATTTAAATATCAATCGCTGATTGGTGTTCCGCTGATTGGGGGGTGTTCCAAGTCACATAAAAGGGCTCTGGTTGCAACACTCGAAGTTGGTTCATGGGAACGCGTAGGACTTGCATAAAAAGGGAATTAATAAGAATACCAGCAGAGGTGAAATCTTTTCTTCACAGAGCCCAGAAACCTGGCATGAGGAAAAGGATCCGGAAGCCAGACGAGGGGCCTAAAGAAGGAGATAGTCGGAAGACCTCTGGCTGTTTAATTTAGTTTATATTTCCTTTATTGCATGTTTGTTTAAATTTCAGTTTTGTTTGTTATCATTTTTTTTATAATAAACCTGGAACTATCTCCACGGAGGAGTAGAAACGGGACTCTGCTTGTTTTTTTGACGGCCATCCTGTGACAGTCCCTTCTCTAGCTCATGAGATGACAGCTTCCACAAATGTGCTCCCACCATGAAATGTAGGTTTTAACTGTTTTTATACTTTCATTTGCATTTTTTTTGTGTATTTAACATTTTTTATGTTTGTAATTACCTTCCTGCTGTGCCTGTATTCTGTTCTCTAATGTATCCTTGGATATGAGCCATCTCAGGAATCTTTCCTGGTCAAAGAAAATAAAAAAAAAAACATTCATGAATACATCGAGAGGAATGGTAGTCCCTTGCACCAAGTTACAGCGAAGCGCGAGAACTGCCAGTGACTATCTATACAGTACGGATAGTTTAAAGTTAAAGTAAATCCACTAAAAGCACCATTCCACATTTAATTTGTAGTTCCCAACACTCTTACGTGAAAGGTTGAGAAAAAAAGGAAATACCTGTCATACAGTAAGAGAAATAAGTCGCCAAAGGAAGGTGGATGCAGACTTGCAGTTTCAATGTATGGGCAAATCAACACCAGACAGAGAATGTCGGCAGCAACTGCTGGGGATGTTGTATGCTTGCCTTTTAACAAATGACAGCACTCTGTTTTAGTAAGGAAGCAAGTACCACTATTTTATCTTTTATAGTGCTCTGAAATATTTGGTGTATTTAATGTTTAAACAGGTCCGCGAAATGTCAGTGAAATCCTAATTATAATCCTAATCCTAATTGGATGACTTGACCATGGGCATATGACTGAATCAATTTTTTTCCCACTCCGTTCAGTACTTGCACTTTTTTGCTTTTTAGTGACAGGCTGGTCAACAAAACCAGCCATCTTCACACTTCACCAGTAAAACCAGACGCACAGGCGCAAGCACCAAGAGAAACACATGAGACATACCGCATCATATGAATGCAGGTTAACGTGATTGACTCAAACCACACGCCCTAAACCAGTAGAGTATGCTGTTGCCCTGCGAGACAGTATAGCAACCACAACAAAAGAGCCGGGAGTCTACAGGTAACCAGCGTCTGAAGCAAGATAGCTTATTTCGGCGCCAGCACGAAGCGCCAGCAAACCGAAGAGCCTCAACAAAAGAGACGGGAGTCTAGCTGTGGGAGTCCAGCGAGGGGAGGCCTGCGCTGAGACGCTGTTCGACTAGATCCGAACCTAACGGGCCTCTAGAAGAAGCTATCTACTAGTCAGGTCTGTACCCTCCATCCTACTGCTCCTACTGTGCCTTTTGTCTTGCTTGTCCTGCTATGACTGTCTCTCACATCCCTGTTCTGTCCTCCCGTCCTCGTCCTCTGCCCTCCCTCCGCTGCTGCTCCTCCAACCCCTCTAACCTCATTTCTCTGCCTCCCCCCCCCCTCCCGCACACTCTCTGGTGCACTCTGGAACTGTCACTCTTCTGCTAACAAAGCTGATTTCATATCTGCCTTTGCCTCCCACCATTTCCTTGCTCTCACTGAAACCTGGCTGTCCCCTGATAACACTGTTACTCCTGCTGCCCTGTCCTCTCTCTACATCCTGTCCCTTACCCCGCATCTCACTGGACAGGGAGGTGGGACGGGTCTTCTCCTCTCTCCCTCCTTACTCTTTTCTGTCCCCTCCGATCTCACCTCACTCTCTGTCAATACCTTTGAATTTCATGCAGTCCAACTAACCTCTCCCTGTCAACTCCTGCTCATTGTTCTGTACTGTCCCCCTGGGCCTCTCACTCACTTTCTGGATGAACTTGACTATCTACTCTCCTCCCTCCCCTCTTTGTCTACCCCGACTGTTCTGTTGGGTGACTTCAACATCCATCTCTCCAACCCCAGCCACTCTGCTGGATTCCTCCCTCTCCTTCACTCCTTCGACTTTTGTCTCTCTCCGTCCCCCCCCCTACCCACAAAGCTGGCCGTCAACTGGACCTCACCTTCTCCAGGGCTTGCTGCCCCTCCACCCTCTCTGTCACCCCCCTGGACCTCTCTGATCACTATTTCATCTCTTTTTCTCTGTCTCTCCCCCCTTTCCCTGCTCCTCCTACCCCCACTATCACCTCTCACCGTAACCTCCGCTCTCTCTCCCCCTCTGTCCTTGCCTCCACTGCTCTCTCTCACCTCCCTCCTATCGACTCCTTTTCACAACTCTCCGTAGACTCTGCTACCTCCACCCTCTTCTCCTCACTCACCTCCTCCCTCGACTCCCTCTGTCCCCTCACCTCCCGACCTGCTCACCCCTCCCCTCCCCATCCCTGGCTCTCCTCTGCGCTCTGCTCGGCAAGAATCACACTGCGATCTGCTGAAAACAAATGGAAGAGAACTAAACTCCCTGCTGCCCTAGACCTTTACCGCACTCTCCTCTCCTCCTTCTCCTCTACTCTCTCCGCTAGTGTTTTCACTCATTGCACCAAATACATGCATCCCACTAAGATCCCTTTTTGTATTTTTAAGCATTTTTGCTACCATTGGTTAACCCAATGCCATTGTAGCTAATTCAGTGTAAGCTTGATTGAATAGCATCATAGAAAGGAAATAATGCAACATAAAGAGGTGATTTATTGATTAATTGTTTCTTTTGAATCCAACCAAAGATGATAAGTTTAAGAGTTAAACAACGGTCTAGTACTTTTAAACGCTGGGGTTTAAATTTGCCTATGTTTACTATTCTGTGTTCATATCCGTGAATTCCAGGCGGTCTGCTGAGCGCTGAGCCATAGTGGCAAGTGATATTGATGTGCTGTCTGTCAGTAATAAAGGCGGCCAGAACAAACACCATTAAGTCACATAGTAACTCACTGCTTAAAGCAGCAGCTAGTAATACCTTTACAGTTTGCTCTAAAATATTTCTATTGATAGCCCACTATTCATACTTGCAAGAGGGGATGGACTAGCAGCTTAAAAAGTGTATTAGGCTATTGACATTGAGTTATCCTTTTTCCTTTATAGTATACTGTATGATGATTACAATCTTGATGGGCTTTCTTTCGTTATCGATGTTTCCTTTTTGTTCTGGATACAAGGAAAAATCTAACTGACCAGCCCTCTGGGAAGAGACAGAGCAGGATGATTGATGTCTCTTGTAACGATTGTTCATTTCTTTCTGTTTCAGACTTGGATCTTCTGATCATATTTTACTTTGTTCTTATTATTTCCTGGCCTTAGCTCCTGTGGTACAGTGTCATGCCAGTAGTTCAGTTTTGAATTGTATAGTTGCCAGGCTAATAAAGAATTACTATTTTTACTATGTGTAAAAATATTAAGTGTGGTCTTGTGGGTATTCATCATTTCCAAAGAATCCTGTTGCAGGTCAGGGGTGGGGTTGTGAGGGTTACTGGAGGAACTAAACGAAAGGACTGGCAACATCTCAACATATTACAATGCAAATTTTAAAAACCAGGCCATATTTTATCTATATGTGAAGAAAACCCATTTCTGTCAGTTCCATAAATAATACAACACAGTAATGTAACATGTGTGATTACAGAATCATAAATAAGTCAGTCTAACAAATGAAACTTACACATGATTGATTATTTAATAAGACAGAAACTCTTCTGAAATATTAATAATAAAGTTAATTACCACTACATATTTAGCATTTTCAGTCATCTGTTGTCATGGACTCTGGTTTTTGCAATTATTTTATTAGCAAAACAGATCAGTAATCTTGTACATATTACTGTCATACACAGTCACAAACTGTAAAATCATATTCATTTGTAAAAAAGAAAACAATTCTAATAGTGGAAACTGATTTTAATTATTTGCTGAATAATATGCAAAGAATATAACATCAATTGGAATTTGTTAATTCCATCCTGTATTTCAAATGAACCACATACCAACTTTTTATTTTCAATATTTACAGAAAAAAAACATGACTAATAATATACAGCATTTAAAAAATGTACATTCACCCTTTGCTTGATGCACCAGTGGCTGCATTGTTTTGTGTGTCTATATATTTCTACCAGATTTATGTTTTTCCCATATATATATGGGAAAAACATAAATATGGTAGAAAAAGTATGATCCTTATATTTTTCATATATAGAAACTGGCCCCTTTTATATATATTAAACATATATGGGATATATTTTAGTCTGTAATCCATGTATTTATTTTATATGTTCAAAATATACGGTGCACCACAGATTTTCATTAGTCTGTAATCCATATAAAATAAATATATGGATTACAGACTAAAATTTATTTGAAATAATTCCCATATATTTTAAATATATAAAAAGGGGCCAATTTCTATATATGAAAAGCATAAGGATCATACTTTTCTACCATATATATTAGGGCTGTCACAGTTAAAAATTTTGATTGGTTAATTTATGGGCATTAGTTAATTAACTGGTAGATTTATTAGAATATTAATCCATCCACATTTTTAATAAAGGTAATGATCTTGGGAATTTGGTCTTTTTAAAAGCATTTTTATTATTATTTTTATTTTAGTAAATGGAACACATTTTCACAGAACAACCGTTCTTTCGGGCCAGTGTCAGTCACATACCTGAAAACACAAGACAGCTGAGCTGCGTTTCCAACATCGGTTGTTTCATCTACCATTACAGCTGCGTACTTGGCTTCCTGTACTTTTGCTTCTATTGCATCTAGTAGAACCTGAGACACCAATGAGATGAAGTCGTTCTGAATCTTGTTAGAGGTACTGGAGAATACTGTGGCTGTAGACAAGTGATTGTTTAACATGCTGTCATAGTCAGAAATCAGAGAATGTAATGCGACATGATTACCTCTATTTGGGGAATTGCTGCCTTCATCGTGCCCTCTGAAAGCCAGTTCTTGCTTGTAAAAAATTATTTGTAATATTAATTTGAAGTTATCAGTAATTCTCAATAAAGGTCTCTAACAAGCAGTATCGTGCGAAATTCAGCTATTCTTACACTGCTTACCCTACCATATTTATGTCCCGCCTCTGCTCATTAATGATTGGACAGCTGCAAAACCAGGGCAGATCTTTGACTTTCCCATTGGTTAAACTCCCAAGACCTTCAATTGAAACGGAGAATACATTCAACTGTTTATGTCCCACCTCCGTGCAGTTATGATTGGACTGCCACAGAGCAAATGCAAATCTTCTATTGGTTGATTTTATTTTATATATAAAAAAAATACAATTCTGCACGATTAAATTGTAAAAAAAAAAAAAAAAATCTGCAATCAACTCTTTAGTTCATTAATCTGTTACTTGGAACAGCCCTATATATATATATATATATATATATATATATATATATATATATATATATATATATATATTGTAAACCAGCTGCACTCACTCGGGTTCGTGCCCCTTTAAAAATACAACCCAGAAACACAGAAATTGAGTTTTCAATTAAACTACACTACCGCATTAGCTGTGCAGTACACAACAGAGTACCATCATTTTTGCTGTATTCAGAATAAAATAACATGTGAAACAGCAACCTTAATATTCTACATGTGTTTAAATCTAACAAATAATAATATTAATAAAATAATCTGAATAGTGCAACAATTCTACATTGTTGGAATGTATTTTCTATTGTTTTGGCCAGGTTGCAATATTTCAATCAATGAATCAATCAGTCAATTATTGTATTTTTATATGGTGCCTTTCATGGCATATATATATATATATATATATATATATATATATATATATATATATATATATATATATATATATAATATACACAGTACTGTGCAAAAGTTTTAGGCAGGTGTGAAAAACTGCTGTAAAGTAAGAATGCTTTCAAAAATAGACATGTTAATAGATTATATTTATCAATTAACTAAATGCAAAGTGAGTGACACTGTACAGTACTGTATATATATATATATATATATATATATATATATATATATGAGACGCAAAATCTGGAAATTTTATTTATGTTGCAGTCCTCAATATACAAACACCTTGTTAGAACTTCTAATACTGTTATGTGATGTTTTGGGATTCTTTAAGACTTTGTTAACTTGTTTGGTCACTTAAAGAACTGCTTTGAAGTGATCTGTAACCTGCTGTTAGAAAAAAGAGAGATGATGCATGAAATCTATGGGTCTTACTAGAAGAGGGGTGTAGAATCCATTGACAGAGAGACAAAGGGTTGTACTATTTTATGAATCTTTGGTGGTTGCAATACAATAAATGTTAACCTATTAAGTGTGGTTTGGGGGGAGCTAGGCCCCCTGCACCCTATCATCTTCTTCTATCAATTAAATTTACTCTATTTAATGCATAGCCACCTACACGTAGTTGTCCTGCGTTTTTTCATTTCCTCCTCCTCCCTCCTCCTCCTCTAGAATCTCAACCGCCTTTGCATCGGTCTCCTCTGGGGGGTTAGTGATTCCACTTTCTCCAACCCTTTGTTAAGCGTCGCTTAATTTACCTTGTAGAGGAGGGTTCTCCGTGAGTCAGAGGGGACCCCCGTCCAAACCCCTCCTTTAGCATGCATGATTCTTTCAGGTACTGATGCCTCTATTTGTGTGAGGACCCCAAGCAGCGGAACCCCTCTTGTTTGTCGGGTCTCCTCAAAGATGGTGACCCCTCTCCTGTTTGTCGGGTCTCCTCAGCGACGGAACCCCCCATCTATAATGTTGGGTTTTTAAAGAGGCGGAACACCCTGCTCTATATGTTATAACATCTACTAACTTTGTTTTTTTCCGGTTCGCGAGCCTCTTCGTATGTCGGGTAACCTCAAAGACGGTGCCCCTCTTTGTATGTCGGGTCTCCTCAAAGACAGTGGACTCCCTCCTGTTTGTCGGGTCTCCTCAGCGACGGAACCCCCCTACTGTATATGTTGGGCCATTGAAGAGCTGGAACTGCTTTTACGTGTTAATGTTACTAATCAATGTGTTTTCTTTCCGGTTCGCGAGCCTCTTCGTATGTCGGGTCATCTCAGAGAACATGACCCCTCTTCGTATGTCGGGTCATCTCAGAGACGGTGACCCCTCTTTGTATGTCGGGTCATCTCAGAGACGGTGACCCCTCTTCGTATGTCAGGTCATCTCAGAGACGATGACCCCTCATCGTATGTCGGATCATCTCAGAGACGATGACCCCTCTTCGTATGTCGGATCATCTCAGAGACGGTGACCCCTCTTCGTATGTCAGGTCATCTCAGAGACGGTGACCCCCCCTCCTGTTTGTCAGATCATCTCAGAGACGGTGACCCCCCTCCTGTTTGTCGGGTCTCCTTAATGAAGGAACCCCTCTTTATATGTGTAGGGCCTTCGAAGGAGGGAGCCTCTCTCTTTATATGTTCTATTTGTTACTAACACTATGTCCTAAACATTATAGCAGGCGGCCTAGCTCCGCCCTGTGAACCCACCAGAGACTATATAATATTCAATGTAGTTAACTGTACAGTAAAATACATTTCAATGAGGAAAAATATATATAATTAATCATAAAATAACAATATAATGCATCGAAATTGAAAGTGCTACATGGATAGAATTTGTGTTCTATAAGTAAATAGTAAGGCACAACAGGGTATATCACCACACCCCAGGTGCGTTGCAAGTCATGAGGCCTCCTTTGTTATCCGGGGTAGTAACAGGATGTATCCATACCAGATTTGTGCTGCTGCTTCACAGTGGCGAGAAAGAAGTTATTTGCATTATGGAACACCTGGTTACTTAGCAAACTGACCTTGCAGTCTAGAGCTGGACAACGTGGAGAACTACTAGGCCAGTGTTAAGAAACAATTTAAAACAATGCATGGCACAGCAGAAGAAATCATACCATCGTACCGGGACAAATTTCTGTGGAGAGAAAGGTACGGCAGGAATTGTCGAGATGCATTTATAAATATTCTGCATCAGATCACACACAGCTACATAAGAACAAATAAGAACGGACAGGCTGGGAGCTGCGGCAACAAAACATATTTTTAACCACCAAAGGCTCTTTTAAAGAGTGACCCAAATCTTTTTTAAAAAGCTTAAAGTTTAAGATATTTCTTTAAACTATTTATTTTCACAATGGGATAGGGAAACGCTGTAGTTCATGGAGAAGGAGCAGAGAGCGATCAGAATGTTGAGTTTCGAATGATTTGATACTTAGTTTGACTTTTTTTCACTACTTTAATTAATCATTGGTGTCCGACTCATTTAATATCTCATGTACACTCAGACTCCTTTAATATCTCATGTACACTTCAGTTTCCTAAAAAGATCAACATTTATATAAATCTCGCCAGTCATGTTTATTGCGATACATTCCAATATGTGATTTGCCCCTTTTTGCCAACCCATGGGGCTATGCTGTAATATCAACACCCCCATGTGACCTGTTTTGACCAATCAGGATAGAGTATTTATAATACCCATGTACAGTGTCTTGTAAGACATATGTTAAGTAGTACTATAATTTACCTTTACATTTTTGTAACTATTTAACTCTGTCACACACACTACATCGTGAACACGATGACTACCTTGATTGTGTATAAATCTTCAAAGCTTTATTTTATGTATGTATTTATACTATATACTGTATGTTTAGGGTTGCATTTGATTATAATCTTTCATTTATTGTGCACTTATTATGCAAGTATGAGGACCCTCTGTATGTGCCTGCTATGGTTTTTTTAGGTAAGGGCTGCAGATACTGGAATGCATGATTCTAGTCTTACTTAAGGTCCATTACTGGTGTTGTCCAGTAAAAATGAACCCTTTCACTGCCACATTGCTTTAAGCTGTGGCCATATAAATGAACCAGACCACATAGGATCTTTATAATCGTATTCTGATTCTCTCAATAAAGTTCAGTTACGAGGGGTGTCCAGTGCCATATTCTTTTTTTAACCTTAGGAAATATCAATGATATTTTTTACCATTATCATTTTGCTTCATGTTTACAAACAAATCAATCTGATACGACATTTTTATTTGGATAGTGATAAAAAAAAATCTGTCCTTGAAACATGTTGCTTAAATATTATTTAAAAAAAAAAAAAAACAGGACATACCTTTGAAATTTGCCTTTTACACTGTATTAAATACTGCAATTCAAAGGGAAAAATTTTTTAGATGAGATTTTTTATTTTGTTACATTGTTGTGCAATAAGCTTTAAAAACCTGGAGTAATTGGTCCTTGTTATTGCTTATATGATGGTCCCTCTGCAACCTTGGAGACAGGCGATGAGAGAATTATTAGACCAGATTCAACATACAAACTGGGCGGAAGCTGGGCATGAACTTGTGAATATGCACACCACAATCGAGCGTCTCAGGTATTCCTGTTTATATGCAAGTTGTATATAATATTGCACTAGCATTCCGCATTTACATACAAGTCAATGCTACAGAATGCTGCCTGTGTAAACATGCGCAAAGAGCAAATAGGTGACATCATAGGAAGTATTTAAAAGGAACTGCTGAACTCACACGGAAGTGCTGTTTTCTGGGGTCAGCGAAGTTATGATGCCTCATGATGCCCATAGATATGCAGCTAATGTTTTTTTTTGTTAAACAGCTGCTCATTAATACCACAATGGTGTTCTGAGTATCCTAATCAATACTAGGTATTTGGAGTGGGATCTAGCTTAATCTGCTTTGAGTGCTAAGCACATGTTGTAGTCCTCTGTCTCCATTGTACCAGTTGCTCTTTAAAAATGTTCACATTATTATGATTGCGCCCATTTAGTAGCCTTATTGTGTAATATGCCTTTTAAAATATGAAGAAAAAAAGTCTCCCCATGAGACCAAAGGTAGCTCATTGTGTGCTATGACTTGCTGAGCAGGAAGTGAGCAGGTCTGATTAAGGGTTATAGCAAGTAAACCAAAAACAGCAAAAAAAAATTGATTTACACAAAAAAGCACGTCCCTCTCGGCTCTTTGGGTGCACTTGTGGGGTGGTGAAAAGTGCAGGTGCTCAGGTGCTGAAGTGTCCAGTCCAGTTGTGCGGGCCGTGTAATGTCCAAGGTGACGAGTGCTGGCAGTAGTGCGGCAGCTCCTTGGCGTCTGACCCCGGTCCTGACGATAAATAAATCACAAACACATAGACCACCAACAAACAAAACAAACACACAGCTCAGCAATACAGGCTTACTATTACCTCAAAGGCCCCCCACACTTACAGAATGACAGCCCTTATATACTAGCCCTTATATAATGTAACTATCACTATGATCTGCTGTATTATTGAATTGTGGTTTGTCACACTTGTACTTTGCTTGAACAAAAGTTATTGTATTTCTTGCTCTTATTGTATTACTTGTATTGTAACACTTGAAATGTATTTGCTTATGATTGTAAGTCGCCCTGGATAAGGGCGTCTGCTAAGAAATAAATAATAATAATAATAATAATAATAATAATAGGAGACTCTACCCCATGATCAGCGCGACTCAGCACACCTGCCAGTTGTCTAATGCAGCACAGCTGATCACAGTAATCTTGTCCCCTAATATGGTCATTCCGCTCTGCACCAAGATGGCCGACTTCCTTTTCCGCCCCTCTCGCCAAGCCGGCCCGTCTCTGAACAGGCGTGCAAGTACCTCTGCTTAGCGCCCTCTTGGGTCGGGAGGGAGATTTGCAGCTCAGATCCTCACGCTCCCTGTCACAACATGCCACTGCTGAGGGAAGTGGAAATAAATCATTTTGTGTTTTGGTACATGAAACTAAGCGACAATGTGAAAGGTGTAGTTAAGAATAATTTTGACAGCTCTGTAGATATTATTGACATGCTGTTTGGGCTCAGGTGCCAGAATGCCAGCTTATCCTATACCGTGATTTCTTGTCTCATGTACCCTGTGGTTTCCGTTGACTGGGAACGTTTTTTTTTCAAAGTATTCACTGATTGTAAGTGACAGACAACAAAATGAAAAAAGAAAACGTAAAGTTATGTTGTATGCTTGCATTTAATTCTTAATTATATATAACTCTATAGCACCCAATTGTAACAGTATCTGTATCAGCTTGGAATCGCACTGAACACACCTTACCATACCTTACCTCATTTCATACCTTGCCGCATTGAACCACTGCTCTTAACTATAACTTCTTACTGTATTCTTTATTTTGCTCTTACTTGAAGGTGATCTTATTGTACTTTCATAACTGCTCTTATCTGTATTATGCTTTTCTGTAATGTGATAGTTTATAATGTGATACTTTATAATGCAATACTTTATACTGTGATGTTTTGTAACAATTGTAAGCCGCCCTGGATAAGGGCATCTGCTAACAAATAAATAATAATAATGCATAAAATATTCTCTTTCAATAACCTGCTTTTTGACTTAATGCTGAATTGTACAACATTCTAAAATAAACAATTTTTTGAGTTTAATATCCTTCATGCTGATTTGAATTCCATTGTGCAGTAATAAAAGTATTTTTTTATTTTTATTTTATCTTATTGTATTTTTATAGAGGCTATGGGCAGTATTTACTGTAAATAAGCAGTTAATGAAAAGAGTGGGGGACTGTACATTACTGTTACTGCCACTAATGAGAAATTATAGTAACGAAAGTATTTTTCTGTGCTAGGTCTGTTTATGTCAAAATAATAATATTTTTAAAAAAAACAGATAATGTTTATTACATAATATGTATTTAGTTAAAACATGATGTTTACTTTGTTTTTATTCATATACATCTATTTGAGTTATTTTATTAATGTGTATCTAATAAAACAAAATTAAACAATTTTTTTTAGTGAATAAAATGAAATAAAAATGACATTTCTGAAAAATAAAACAAAACAAATGTCAGGGGGCTTTAGTTTTAGATAATACAAAGATATTGCAACGCAAAAATATTATAGGTGTGCAACCAGCCTTTTAAAAACAGCCAAGAAGACAGTGAGTGGAGCAAGACCTTCTTTAAAGTACAACATTGAAAAGACCAAGCAGTTGTTCAGGGGAAGCATATACATATTATACTAAGGTTTTATTGCAATATTATACTAACATGCTGAAAGGAAACAGTCATACGTTTTAATAACAGTATTAATAAAAACAAGAAATACATTTTTTCAATATAAAATGTCCAACAAATATACATATTCAAATACATATATTTCAATACAAGCATTGAATATGAAAAGAACACATTAATATGACAATCCATCAACACCTACAGTATATTCTCAAAGTATTAGGAGACAACAGTGTCAGCAAGAATGTATTGTAAATGAAACCTCAAAGAGTTATATGGAGATGGATGAGCAATTAATAAAAGAAAAACCAAGTCACTGTGCAGACGTGTTACAGCAAAGTGAAAATACATAATAACATATTTAACATGTTATGAATAGGGCTTTGTTCAAGTATCATCTCCCTTTCTAAACCTGTCTGGTTTGCATTTCATTTAGGGTTGTTTTTCAGAGGATATTTACAGATATGCAAAGCATCAAAATAAAACTTTCTACCATGTATGAGGTTTTTTTTATTTTTTTATTTAATACGTGTTACAGAATATGATTCAATAGCTGTTAAAGAAACACTTACTGTGCTTTGATAAGTTGTATTATGTAGGGCAGCAGTGTGGAGTAGTGGTTAGGGCTCTGGACTCTTGACCGGAGGGTTGTGGGTTCGATCCCCAGTGGGGAACACTGCTGTTGTACCCTTGAGCAAGGTACTTTACCAAGATTGCTCCAGTAAAAACCCAACTGTATAAATGGGTAATTGTATGTAAAAATAATGTGATATCTGTATAATGTGAAATAATGTATAATGTGATATCTTGTAACAATTGTAAGTCGCCCTGGATAAGGGCGTCTGCTAAGAAATAAATAATAATAATAATAAAATGGTTATAAAAGGAACTTGCTTTTACTAAATTAGACATTACATCTGTATCTGCATGTACTTGTTTAATTCTACAAATTAATCTACAAAAATGGCAAATATTTGAAAAATATTGCAAAGGGTGGTCAGAACTAAATGCTTCCTTTCTAATTGTTAAATTATGTTTGATTTTATTCAACTTTATCAGAACATTACATGGAGATGACCAAGCCCACCACCAGGCCAACACCAACATACAGCTTGTGTACCATACAGTACAGGTTCATTTAAATAATAATAATAATCTGTATTTCTCAACATAAAAAGTGGTATGCAGAAAGATTTGAGGCAGTTTTCTATTACTGTACGTCATGAAAGCTGTAGTTGTACAGCTGAATGTAAAACCTGCTAAACTGGCTGAATGTTAAATTAAAAGATGCTGGATATACACCCTATAGAATTAACACATTGTGCTTAATAAAGTCGAATGAAACATGTTATGTTAACATATTGAATTACATGCCACTGTAGTTTTCCATATACTTAACAAAAAACTGACAAAAAATGAAAAATGTGACATTTCAAAATCTAACATGAACTACTGTACTACTATTAAGGCTTCCGGTAGGCTTTTGTAATAATATTTTGTAATTTCTTGGATTACGTGATGTTAAATAAAATATCTAAATTATGTTCATATACCTTTTTTTTTAATTATGTCTCAATCCTAAAATTCTAGGTGATGCAAACCATTTGGCCATAGTAGACATCCTCAACTGAAAACTGCTTGATTATGGCATTTTGAGGAAAACGAGTACAGGTCTAGCCACCTCAGGGATAATGATGTTGAATGCCTGTTCGTGTCTTTGGAAAGTACAGACAGAGTGTAACCAGTGATATCTTCAGTTCCAGTCTGTACCCAACATTAACTTATATTTAGTTTTTAGCTCCCAGACTGACATTACATTAGTTTCAAAACCACAGATTGACAGCTTAGCAGGTCAACTTCTTGAGGTCACTGGTGATAAAATCAGTTTACAGCAGGGATTAATACCACACCACAAGCTATTTTCTGAAGTGAAATTTCCAATTTATAATTAATAGCAGTTAAAATACTATGCAGTCTTACCTTTACCAGGCAGCTGACACTGCTACTGCAGTGACTGTGCTCAAGTAGCTACAGTAGGTTTGAAGTAAGCACTGACACATCTAGTTGAGATTACCACAGCAGCAGTCATACAGTACTAGATGCAGAATCATTCCCTCCTTATTTAAAATACCAATCTTATATATTTAAAGAAAAAAATCATATGCTATATTATTTTTAATTCAAAGCAAGCTCAAGCTGTGACTTAAACATTCTATGTACACAAGCTCTCAACATAATAAATTGTGTCCCCTTTTCACACTGCCTCACAACTCAAATTTGTACAGCTTATTTTTATGTAGTGCACAGTCATTGTGTTATTAATACTTCTTCACTCAACTTTGAAGTGAATCTGGCAGTTGGTAGTGATTATTAACCTTGTACTGAACCAGCAATCCATTTAGGCTGTGCATAATAGAGCTAAAGCAAAGATGCCTGCTTTGGCTGAGTGATTGTGCTGAATCTAAACAGCCTTATCCAATCTTGTTTAAGCTCATTAGTATTCTACGTCTAAAGCAGAGACTTAATTCATTACATATGTCATGTCCCAATAGTCTATATGCCCATTAAAATGTCCCATGAGAATCCTCCCTACACACACTGCAATACCTGAGGAACGATTGCAAGAAAATACATGAAGGAATAACATTTTTTTTTTCTAAATAACATATGCTTTGGCACCAGAATGAAAATGGAACTTTAACTGCTGAAGGATTTTATGCTGCAACATGAAAACCTTTTTCGCAACATCATCAAAAAGCATAACAACAACAAAAAAAACATGTTAGCAAACAAACATTAGATAAATTATATTTGTAAAAGATCCATAACTAAATTACACATGACCCAAGATAACTGAGCATGTTATTAAGAAAAAATAGTGAAAAAAAACACACACTATAGAACAATCTATCTTCAATAAAAAAAATTCTAAACAACCAAATATGCATACTGTAAGCACAACACATTTTTTATTTTTGCCACTGGGAGAATAGATCTGACATTGGGTGTTGTATTACCAGCATGAGGCATCAGTTTTTTAAAAAAGAATAATAATGTTATTATTATTATTATTATTATTATTATTATTATTATTAGTAGTAGTAGTCCTATTTATTGCCCAGAGGGCGGACTACACCGACTGCCCAGTGGCAGCCGGTGCACCGGCCGCCCAAAGGCGGCCGGAGAAAAAATTCAATTTAGCACCTCTATAAAGGGGTGCTAACAAGACTGGGCAATAACTAACAAACAGAAAAACCGGTCAAAAAAGGACTGTAAATTAAATCTTTATAACAAAAGGGGAGGTGGTACAGAGCACGCCCCCAAGAGCCCACTGGTCGACAAAGGTGGTCATGTCACCAGCGGACTCCGAGTGGGCGTGCTCCAACTTAACCCGGGATCGGACAAGGGCCCTGAACATGGCCCCACAGTCAAAGAGACCCTCCCCGATCATCTTACGCTTCCTGGTCTTGTAAATTGCCAGTTTAGCAAGAGCCAGGAGCAGATTCACGAGGAGGTCCCTCTTCTTGGTGGAGCCATGAACAGGGTGCCCGAAAATGAGGAGGGTTGGGGAGAAATGCAGCCAGAACTGCAGCAAAAGGTTTTTCAATAAAAGGAAAAACGGCTGCAGCCTGGCGCACAGAAAATAAATGTGGCTTACCGACTCGGACTGACCGCAGAAAGGGCATGCGGCGTCCGAGTCGGTAAAGTGACGCAGGATCTCTCCTGACGCGAGCGCTCCGTGCAGGACCCTCCACCCCAAGTCCCCAGCTCCCCTGGAGACCAGCGGGGAGTACAGGGCCTCCCACTGGGGACCGACGCCCTCCGGTGGTCGGAGGGTCTCCCGCCAAGCGGTGTCTCGGCGGGAGACGAGGGCCAGGAAGTGGAGGGTGTGGAGCGTCATCGCGTACAGGGTCCTCCTCGACGCCGATCGGAGGGGCGTCGAGGAGAAACGCGAGATCCTGCTCAGGTTGTTCTCGAGGGGAGGCCGAGGGGGGGCTCGGGCCTTGGGTTCGATCAGCAGGACCGGAGAGCCGGGGGTAGGGGGGGGGATGAAAGATGGCTCCCCGGTCCTGAGAACTCCCTCGAGATACCTGACAGAGTCTGGGTGCAACGCTGCTTTGCACTCCCGGATCGCGCGGCCGGTCGCCCGAGCCGCCCTGGCGACGAGCGACTCGGGGGTCAGCCACTCGGACCGCTCGCGATCCAGGAGATCCCAGACTCTGGTCACCTTGGCCGAGATCAGCGCGCGCCGCACCGAGGGGGACTCCAACGCCTGCGCACCCAGGTGGGGGTTGTGCAGCAGGGGCTCCAGCAGGAGTTCCTCGCCCTCGGTCGGAACGGCGTCTCGGCCGACGTTAAACATGCTCCGGGTCCTGAGCAGGTCCTGGTAAAAGACCGGCAGCTCGGGGAGACGGATTCCCCGGAGGTCGATCCAGAACAGCTGCCGGTCGTAGCCCAGGTCGTGCAGCTGGCGTAACAAGAGCGACGCCAGCGTGCACCACTGCGGGGCCGGGTCTGCGTACAGGAATCTCTGCAGCGTCTGGAGGCGGAAGGTGTGCACCTGGCTCTTGATGCACACCAACCCTTGCCCTCCCTCGGCCAGAGGGAGGCTCAGAACCGCCGCAGAGACCCAGTGCTTTCCGGCCCAGAAGAAGTCCGTCAGCTTCCTCTGGACCCTGGACACAAACTCAGGGGGCGGGCTCAGGACGGTGAGTCGATGCCAAAGCATCGACGCCACCAGTTGGTTAATCACTAAAGCCCGTCCCCTGAAGGAAAGCAGTCTCAGCAGACCCGACCACGACCTCAGCCGAGCAGCCACCTTGTCCTCCAACTCCACCCAGTTGGCTGCGACCGAGGTCTCCGCGGGGCTCAGGTGGACTCCCAGATATTTAAAACTGTCCGCGCTCCACTTGAACTGCTGGAGCGCGACAGGGAGGGAGTCCACCCGCCAGGGACCCACCAGTAACCCGGAGCACTTGTCCCAGTTGATCCTGGCAGAGGAAGCGGCAGAGTAGACGCTCTGGCAGCTCCGCATCCTCTCCAGGTCAACCGGGTCGGAGGCCACCAGGAGCACGTCGTCGGCGTAGGCCGACAGGACCACCCTCGTGTCCGGCGCGCCGAGCGCCAACCCCGTGAGCCTCCTGCGAAGGAGGCAGAGGAAGGGCTCGATGCACAGCGCGTACAGTTGTCCGGACAGAGGGCAGCCCTGACGCACTCCTCTCCCGAACGCGAGGGGCGCGGTCAGGGACCAGTTGACCTTCACGAGGCACTCGGCAGAGGCGTACAGCATCCGGAACAGGCCGACGAAACGCGGCCCGAATCCGAATGCTCGCAGGGTTCCGAAGAGATACCCGTGATCCACCCGGTCGAACGCCTTCTCCTGATCCAGCGACAGGAAGGCGACCGACCGACCGGTCCTCCTGCAGTAGTGCAGGAGGTCCCGAACCAGAAAGATGTTATCGAAAATCGTCCGGTTCGGGACCGTGTAGGACTGGTCGGGGTGGATCACGTCTGCCAGCACGGACTTGAGCCTCAGGGAGGCGGCCTTGGCCACGATTTTATAGTCCGTGCATAGCAGCGAGACCGGGCGCCAGTTCTTTAGGCAGCGGAGATCCCCCTTCTTGGGCAGGAGCGTTAACACCGCCCGCCTCATCGAAAGGGGCATCTCCCCGGTCTCGTAGGCTTCCGCCAGGACCCGCGCAAAGGCGGGCCCCAGCAAGTCCCAAAACTTCTTGTAGAACTCCACGGTCAGCCCGTCGATGCCCGGCGATTTGTTATAGGGCATCTGACCGAGGGCGTCGGAGAGCTCGGCCAGGGTCAGCTGGCCCTCGAACTCGTCCCGGACGCCCTCGCCGACCGTGGGAAGCCCATCCCACAGAACCCTGCACGCGTCGGAGTCGACGGGATCCGGAGAGAAGAGGGCCGAGTAGAAGGCCCTGGCCCTCTCGTTCACGCTCTCCGGATCCGTCAGAAGGGAGCCGTCGTCCGCCAAGAGGCAGGTGATGTTCTTGCGGTCTCCCTTCTTTTTCTCCAACGCGTAGAAGAAGTGTGTGCCGCGGTCCATCTCCCGGAGGAACTGGACGCGCGAGCGCACAAACGCCCCCCGGGACCGCTGGAGCTGCAGGTCCCGCAGGGTGCACTTCTTCTCCTCGTACGCGCTCTGCTCGAGTTGGTCCCCGCGAGCCAGGCGGCTCTCCAGACCGAGCAGCTCCCTTTCCAGCCGCTCGATCCGCGAGTCCCTCCGCCTGCTCGCGCCCCTCGTGTACTCCTGACAGAGGACCTTGATCTGCGCTTTCCCCACGTCCCACCACTGACGCCAGGTGGGGAAGCGAGATCGCCTGCCGTGCCAGACCGTCCAAAAGTCCCGGAAAGACCGCTCAAAGCGCTCGTCCTCCAACAGGCTGTTGTTGAAGTGCCAGTAGGCGGAGAAATGCCTAGCTGGCACCACGGCCACCGTCACGGCCACCAGGTTGTGGTCCGTGAACGGCGCCGGCCTGATGTCGGAGGCGCGAACGCAATGAGCGTGGTTCCTGGTGACGTAGAACCTGTCAATCCGGGACTGAGACACCCGCCCCTCCCTCACCCGGGTGAAGGTGAAGGCCGAGGCGTCCGGGTGTTGCCACCGCCAGATGTCGACCAGAGAGAGCCGAGCGATCAGCTCTCTCAGGGCGGCCGACGAGAGCGGGTAGGGCTCGCGCCCCACCCGGTCCGCGGCCTCGAGGGTGCAGTTAAAATCCCCCCCGAGGACCACGAGCTCGTCGGCGCCGATGGTGTTCAGGTGGGCCGACATCCGGCGGAAGAACTGGACCCTCGCCGGACCCGAGGACGGAGCGTACGCGTTCACCAGGTGAACGGTAGCGTCCCCGTCCCGGATCCGGTGGTGCAACAGACGGCCCGGCACGACGTTGACCACATCGAGCACCGTGGGAACAAAGGACCCGGAGAAGAGCGTCGTCACCCCACAAGATGACTCGGTGAGGTGGCTGAACGACACTCTCCCCCCCCACTCCAGCAGCCAGTTGGCCTCGGCCTGCGGAGTGGAGTGGGTTTCCTGCAGGAAGCACACAGAGTAACCCCCTTTTTTCAGGAAGGAGATTACCTGGGCCCTGCGGAAATGGTCCTTGCATCCGTTGACGTTCACGGTCCCGATGCGATACATGGTCCTCTGTCAGGAGTAGTTGGCGACACTCACGGGAGATCCTGAGATCTCCCGAAGTTCACCAACTGGTCGTGAAACTTTCGGGCACGTATGTGCACGCACGTGCCCGAAGTTTTGCTGGCGTGGCTGGCCCTGAGGAAGGATCTCACAGAGTTGAGGATCCTCTGGAAATCCCCCCATTTGTCCAGGGCCAGCTGGACCTTGTCCCTGCGGTGGATGGTGGCCTCCAGGAACTCCAGGAGCTCCGCCGCAGGGATGTCCGGAGAAGGGGCGGACAGACTCTCCGAGCCCACGCTGCACACGGACTCGGAGTCCTCCTCCCGCTCCTCCGGTTCTCCACCGCCCCCCTCGCGGTGGAGAAGCACAACGCACTCACGTTGGTGGGTGAGCGCGTTGCGTCTGATTTTGATCTTGACCGACTCTCCCAGCGCCCCCCCCCCCCGGGGACGCGGCGGGAGAGATCGGCGGAGGGACCCTGGCGGGGACCGTCTGCACCCTCGATTTCGGGGGCGCAGACGGTCGCTCGACGTACACCGCCGAGCCGGACGGTCTCGTCGTCCCCGCTCTGGGTCCCTCCTTTGAGGTCCGAGGCACGGTCTCAGGCCCGTCCTCTTCCCTCGAAGGAAGGGGATCCACCCTCTCGGGTCCTTCCCCTCCCTCCCCTAGAGCAAGGGGATACACCCTTTCGGGTCCTTCCCCTTCCCCCGCATCAGTCACCGGGACCGCCTCGGGCAATGTTTCCCCCCCGACGGCCGCGCAAGGGCCGGAGCCCTCGCCGCCGCCGGAAAGGGAAGCCCGAGGCGGTTGTTGTTTCAGGGGCTCCTCCCACGCCCCCTCGGTGACTGGAACCGGTCCCTCGATGCTGGGTCGGGGACCGGTTTCTTGGCCCCGTTGCACTTCGGGGAGGGGATCTACCGCGAGGGCACCACCTTCTGCCCTCTCCGGTTCTTCTCCTCCCTTCCGCGCTCCGGAGACCAATGTAAACGCGGGCTCCTCAGAGCCCGCCTCTGCCTCAGGGGGTGTTTCCTCATCCCCCTCCGCGGCGGCACGAGGGCCGGAACCCCCGTCGCCGCAGGAGAGGGGAGCCTGAGGCAGATCTTGTTCCGGGAGGGGTGGTTCTTCCCCCCCCTCCGACCCCTCGGCGGGGGTCGCTTGCATGGGCTCCGCGTTGTCTGCGGAGCCCACGCTTGCCTCGGGGGCCGAAACCGCCTCCTCCCCGGAGACGGGAGCCAGAGGCAGTTCTTGTTGTGGGAGGGGTGGTTCGTCCCCCCCCTCCGGCCCCTCGGCCGGGGTCGCCTGCATGGGCTCCGCATTATCCGCGGAGCCCACGCTTGCCTCGGGAGCCCGAGGCAGCTCTTGTTCCGGGAGGGGTAGTTGTTCCTCCCCCTCCGGCCCCTCGGCGGGGGTCGCCTGCATGGGCTCCGCTTTGTCCGCGGAGCCCACGCCTGCCTCGGGAGCTGGTTCCGCCGCCCCCTCCTCGGCAACACAGGGTTCAGGACCCGCGTCGCCGTCGGAGGAAGGCGGTGCCCGAGGCAGCTGTTCCTTCGGGGGCCCCTCCTGCGCCCCCTCGGCGACCTCCGCTGCGGCCGGCCCCTCGATGATAGAATCGGGGCCGGCTTCCGAGGTCTGTGGTGTGACGGGGAGGGGATCTACCCGAAGGGCTTCTTTTGCCCTCGCGGGTTCCTCCCTCCCCTTTGGCCTCTCGGCGGGGGCCTCTTCCATGGGCTCCGCTGCCTTTGCAGAGCCCCGGACCGCCTCGGGGGGTGGTTCCTTCTCCCCCTCCGTGGCAGCACGAGGGCCGGAGCCCTCGTCGCCGATAGAGGGGGGACGCCGAGGCGGTCTCTTTCTTTTTTGGGGGCCCTCTATCGCCCCCCCGGGGACCCTCAGCAAGAGGCCGAGACGTGTGCACTTGCGTGCACACGTGGGAAGACGCGCCTGCGCCTTTCTCTTTCCCCTGAGGCTGCCGGAGGCTGTCCCCTGCCCTGCCACGGCGACGGGGAGCACACCTCCGGCAGCGCTTCTCTCTTCCTCGTACCCGGGGATGAGGTGCTTGGTTTTGCGGGCGGCTTTGCCGCCCTGCCTCGCGGGGGGTGCCGTCGAGGGAGTACCTTTGTCTGGGACTCCCCCTGACCCACCGCCAGATGGTGCGGCGGCGGGCTTCGTCTCCCCCCGCTTGGCCTCCCCGGTGGACCTGGCCGCCACCTTCTTCTTGCGGCGGGCGACCAAGGTCCACTCGGCGGCCTTCTCCCCCCGCGCGCTTTCGTGAGGCGTGGAGGGTCCGGCCGCCTCGGGGGCCCTTTCTCCCTTTCCCCCCCGGATGTTACTGGGAGGGGGGCGGGTACTTTTTTGCCCCCCTTCTCTGCGGGCCTCTTGGAGGGCCCCGGTGCTTGCGCGGGTGGCTTGGCGCTTTTCTGGAGCTTGGGGCACCTCTTTTTCTGGTGCCCCAGCTCCTTGCAGTGAAAGCACCGCACCTCCTCCGAGGAATAAAAGATCACATAATTGGTCCCCTCGAAGGGGACCACAAAGCTGCCCTCCGCGGTGTCCCTCCCCGCCAGGTGGATGGTCACCTGGCGGCGGAAGGACAAGATGTGGCGGAAGGCTTGGTCTTTGCAGCCCAGGGGGAGGGGGTGGATAGATGTCTTAATCTCCCCCAGGGCTTGCAAGTGGGGCCTGAGCAGGTCGTCCCTCAAAAAAGGTGGCACATTCGAAAGGACGACCCTTGTGCCCAGGCCCGCGAGCGGTTCGACGGGGATGAAGATCCCCGCCACCGCGAGACCCCTCTCAATCGCTGTGTTCGCGGCGGCCTCCGATGTTAGAAAGAAGACGGCTTTCCCGTACATCTTGGAGGCCGCCACGATGGCCGATGGCCCCACCACCTTGGCCATGGCCTTGACAAAGCCCTCGATTGAGAGGGAGTCCTTCAGGAGGCACCTGACTCCGTGCCTCCTGGTGATGTTTTTAAAAGGGGCTGCAGCCTCCCCTGCAGCCACCTTTGCCCATTTTTTAGGGGCTTGTGGAGCCTGTCCACTCATTTTTATGTATTTTGGTGTGATTTATTTATTTATATATTTGTATTTTTAATTGTTTTGATGTTCCGTTAATTATTATTGTGTATTTATTTGATAAATTGTTTTTTGATGTTTATTTATTTGTTTAATAAATAAACAAAAATAAAAACAGACACACCAACTCCCACAAAAGTGTTTAATTATTTTTAAAGAAACAAACAAAAACAATAATGAAGAAACAAAATTATTTAAGTATATTCAAATAAAGAAACAAACAAAATACACCTACCCCTGCACTCCAATAGTGCAGGAGTAGAAAACAAAAAATAAAACAAACAGAGAGTAGTAGTTTTTTTTTTTTTTTTTTTTAAACAGACAAACGTATTTATTTATTTATTATTTTTAAATAAACAAATAAATACAAGTTGACACACCCCTGCACTACAATAGTGCAGGGGTACAAAGAAAATTCAAAAATAAATCAAAGTCTAAAACTATAGAATTGTTTTAAACTTAAAAGAAAATCAAAAATCAAACCAAGGGCAAACAAAGGAGCACACGGCCTGTGCTCCCTGCCTGCCCTTCCCCCACTCTGCACACAGCAGAGATGGGGGATTTTTTCAAAACAAAACGATTTTTAACACAAAAACTAAACCAGCTATTTACATAAAAATAATTTTCCTAAAAAGACAAAAATAAAAGCTTTAAGGTAAAATTAACGAGTTAATAAAAGAGTGTTTTTAAAAAAGAGTGAAAATTCAAAGAAAGAAAAATCTCTCCTGCACTTGCTTATGTAGGCAAGTGCAGGGAGAGAAAAGGACAAACTAAATAAGTGTTTTATTTAAAAAAATAAAACAACTTCACCAGAATCTTTTTCAACTAAAAGGTGCACTACTACTTTAGATAAATGAATTTATAAAAAGAATTCCAAAATAAAAAGTTGAAATAACTGTTTTTAATACTTTTTACACACACCTGCAGGAGCTCCACAAATGTGTGACCTGTCAGTAGTCGTAGTAGTCCTATTTAAAGCCTAGTAGGCCGGACTACACCGACCGCCCAGTGGCAGTCGGTGCACCGGCCGCCCAAAGGCGGCCGGAGAAAAAATTCAATTTAGCACCCCTAAAATAGGGGTGCCAACAAAGACTAGGCCTTAACTAATAAACAGAAAAGACCAGAAAAAAGGACTGTAAATTAAATGTTTAATAGAAAAGGGGAGGTGGAACAGAGCACGCCCCCTAGAGCCCACTGGTTGACAAACGATGGCATGTCGCCAGCGGACTCCGCGTGGGCGTGCTCTAACTTAATCCTTGAACGGAGAAGGGCCCTGAACATGGCCCCACAGTCAAAGAGACCCTCCCCGATCATCTTACGCTTCCTGGTCTTGTAGATGGCGAGTCTAGCAAGAGCCAGGAGCAGATTCACGAGGAGGTCCCTCTTCTTGGTGGAGCCATGAACAGGGTGCCCGAATATGAGGAGGGTGGGTGAAAAATGCAGCCAGAACTGCAGCAACAAATTCCTCAGCAGCAGGAAAAACGGCTGCAGCCTGGCGCACAGAAAATAAATGTGGCTTACCGACTCGGACTGACCGCAGAAAGGGCATGCGGCGTCCGAGTCGGTAAAGTGACGCAGGATCTCTCCTGACGCGAGCGCTCCGTGCAGGACCCTCCACCCCAAGTCCCCAGCTCCCCTGGAGACCAGCGGGGAGTACAGGGCCTCCCACTGGGGACCGACGCCCTCCGGTGGTCGGAGGGTCTCCCGCCAAGCGGTGTCTCGGCGGGAGACGAGGGCGAGGAAGTGGAGGGTGTGGAGCGTCATCGCGTACAGGGTCCTCCTCGACGCCGATCGGAGGGGCGTCGAGGAGAAACGCGAGATCCTGCTCAGGTTGTTCTCGAGGGGAGGCCGGGGGGGGGCCCGCGCCTTGGGTTCGATCAGCAGGACCGGAGAGCCGGGGGCAGGGGGGGGATGGAAGATGGCTCCCCAGTCCTGAGAACTCCCTCGAGATACCTGACAGAGTCTGGGTGCAACGCTGCTTTGCACTCCCGGATCGCGCGGCCGGCCGTCCTGACGGTCGCCCGAGCCGCCCTGGCGACGAGCGACTCGGGGGTCAGCCACTCGGACCGCTCGCGATCCAGGAGGTCCCAGACTCTGGTCACCTTGGCCGAGATCAGCGCGCGCCGCACCGAGGGGGACTCCAACGCCTGCGCACCCAGGTGGGGGTTGTGCAGCAGGGGCTCCAGCAGGAGTTCCTCGCCCTCGGTCGGAACGGCGTCTCGGCCGACATTAAACATGCTCCGGGTCCTGAGCAGGTCCTGGTAAAAGACCGGCAGCTCGGGGAGACGGATTCCCCGGAGGTCGATCCAAAAGAGCTGCCGGTCGTAGCCCAGGTCGTGCAGCCGGCGCAACAACATGCGACGCCAGCGTGCACCACTGCGGGGCCGGGTCTGCGTAGAGGAATCTCTGCAGCGTCTGGAGGCGGAAGGTGTGCACCTGGCTCTTGATGCACACCAACCCTTGGCCTCCCTCGGCCAGAGGGAGGCTCAGAACCGCCGCAGAGACCCAGTGCTTTCCGGCCCAGAAGAAGTCCGTCAGCTTCCTCTGGACCCTGGACACAAACTCAGGGGGCGGGCTCAGGACGGTGAGTCGATGCCAAAGCATCGACGCCACCAGTTGGTTAATCACTAAAGCCCGTCCCCTGAAGGAAAGCAGTCTCAGCAGACCCGACCACGACCTCAGCCGAGCAGCCACCTTGTCCTCCAACTCCACCCAGTTGGCTGCGACCGAGGTCTCCGCGGGGCTCAGGTGGACTCCCAGATATTTGAAACAGTCCGCGCTCCACTTGAACTGCTGGAGCGCGACAGGGAGGGAGTCCACCCGCCAGGGACCCACCAGTAACCCGGAGCACTTGTCCCAGTTGATCCTGGCAGAGGAAGCGGCAGAGTAGACGCTCTGGCAGCTCCGCATCCTCTCCAGGTCGACCGGGTCGGAGGCCACCAGGAGCACGTCGTCGGCGTAGGCCGACAGGACCACCCTCGTGTCCGGCGCGCCGAGCGCCAACCCCGTGAGCCTCCTGCGAAGGAGGCAGAGGAAGGGCTCGATGCACAGCGCGTACAGTTGTCCGGACAGAGGGCAGCCCTGACGCACTCCTCTCCCGAACGCGAGGGGCGCGGTCAGGGACCAGTTGACCTTCACGAGGCACTCGGCAGAGGCGTACAGCATCCGGAACAGGCCGACGAAACGCGGCCCGAATCCGAATGCTCGCAGGGTTCCGAAGAGATACCCGTGATCCACCCGGTCGAACGCCTTCTCCTGATCCAGCGACAGGAAGGCGACCGACCGACCGGTCCTCCTGCAGTAGTGCAGGAGGTCCCGAACCAGAAAGATGTTATCGAAAATCGTCCGGTTCGGGACCGTGTAGGACTGGTCGGGGTGGATCACGTCTGCCAGCACGGACTTGAGCCTCAGGGAGGCGGCCTTGGCCACGATTTTATAGTCCGTGCATAGCAGCGAGACCGGGCGCCAGTTCTTTAGGCAGCGGAGATCCCCCTTCTTGGGCAGGAGCGTTAACACCGCCCGCCTCATCGAAAGGGGCATCTCCCCGGTCTCGTAGGCTTCCGCCAGGACCCGCGCAAAGGCGGGCCCCAGCAAGTCCCAAAACTTCTTGTAGAACTCCACGGTCAGCCCGTCGATGCCCGGCGATTTGTTATAGGGCATCTGACCGAGGGCGTCGGAGAGCTCGGCCAGGGTCAGCTGGCCCTCGAACTCGTCCCGGACGCCCTCGCCGACCGTGGGAAGCCCATCCCACAGAACCCTGCACGCGTCGGAGTCGACGGGATCCGGAGAGAAGAGGGCCGAGTAGAAGGCCCTGGCCCTCTCGTTCACGCTCTCCGGATCCGTCAGAAGGGAGCCGTCGTCCGCCAAGAGGCAGGTGATGTTCTTGCGGTCTCCCTTCTTTTTCTCCAACGCGTAGAAGAAGTGTGTGCCGCGGTCCATCTCCCGGAGGAACTGGACGCGCGAGCGCACAAACGCCCCCCGGGACCGCTGGAGCTGCAGGTCCCGCAGGGTGCACTTCTTCTCCTCGTACGCGCTCTGCTCGAGTTGGTCCCCGCGAGCCAGGCGGCTCTCCAGACCGAGCAGCTCCCTTTCCAGCCGCTCGATCCGCGAGTCCCTCCGCCTGCTCGCGCCCCTCGTGTACTCCTGACAGAGGACCTTGATCTGCGCTTTCCCCACGTCCCACCACTGACGCCAGGTGGGGAAGCGAGATCGCCTGCCGTGCCAGACCGTCCAAAAGTCCCGGAAAGACCGCTCAAAGCGCTCATCCTCCAACAGGCTGTTGTTGAAGTGCCAGTAGGCGGAGAAATGCCTAGCTGGCACCACGGCCACCGTCACGGCCACCAGGTTGTGGTCCGTGAACGGCGCCGGCCTGATGTCGGAGGCGCGAACGCAATGAGCGTGGTTCCTGGTGACGTAGAACCTGTCAATCCGGGACTGAGACACCCGCCCCCCCTCCCTCACCCGGGTGAAGGTGAAGGCCGAGGCGTCCGGGTGTTGCCACCGCCAGATGTCGACCAGAGAGAGCCGAGCGATCAGCTCTCTCAGGGCGGCCGACGAGAGCGGGTAGGGCTCGCGCCCCACCCGGTCCGCGGCCTCGAGGGTGCAGTTAAAATCCCCCCCGAGGACCACGAGCTCGTCGGCGCCGATGGTGTTCAGGTGGGCCGACATCCGGCGGAAGAACTGGACCCTCGCCGGACCCGAGGACGGAGCGTACGCGTTCACCAGGTGAACGGTAGCGTCCCCGTCCCGGATCCGGTGGTGCAACAGACGGCCCGGCACGACGTTGACCACATCGAGCACCGTGGGAACAAAGGACCCGGAGAAGAGCGTCGCCACCCCACAAGATGACTCGGTGAGGTGGCTGAACGACACTCTCCCCCCCCACTCCAGCAGCCAGTTGGCCTCGGCCTGCGGAGTGGAGTGGGTTTCCTGCAGGAAGCACACAGAGTAACCCCCTTTTTTCAGGAAGGAGATTACCTGGGCCCTGCGGAAATGGTCCTTGCATCCGTTGACGTTCACGGTCCCGATGCGATACATGGTCCTCTGTCAGGAGTAGTTGGCGACACTCACGGGAGATCCTGAGATCTCCCGAAGTTCACCAACTGGTCGTGAAACTTTCGGGCACGTATGTGCACGCACGTGCCCGAAGTTTTGCTGGCGTGGCTGGCCCTGAGGAAGGATCTCACAGAGTTGAGGATCCTCTGGAAATCCCCCCATTTGTCCAGGGCCAGCTGGACCTTGTCCCTGCGGTGGATGGTGGCCTCCAGGAACTCCAGGAGCTCCGCCGCAGGGATGTCCGGAGAAGGGGCGGACAGACTCTCCGAGCCCACGCTGCACACGGACTCGGAGTCCTCCTCCCGCTCCTCCGGTTCTCCACCGCCCCCCTCGCGGTGGAGAAGCACAACGCACTCACGTTGGTGGGTGAGCGCGTTGCGTCTGATTTTGATCTTGACCGACTCTCCCAGCGCCCCCCCCCCCCCGGGGACGCGGCGGGAGAGATCGGCGGAGGGACCCTGGCGGGGACCGTCTGCACCCTCGATTTCGGGGGCGCAGACGGTCCCCGCCAGGGTCACGGTCTCAGGCCCGGTCTCAGGCCCGTCCTCTTCCCTCGAAGGAAGGGGATCCACCCTCTCGGGTCCTTCCCCTCCCTCCCCTAGAGCAAGGGGATACACCCTTTCGGGTCCTTCCCCTTCCCCCGCATCAGTCACCGGGACCGCCTCGGGCAATGTTTCCCCCCCGACGGCCGCGCAAGGGCCGGAGCCCTCGCCGCCGCCGGAAAGGGAAGCCCGAGGCGGTTGTTGTTTCAGGGGCTCCTCCCACGCCCCCTCGGTGACTGGAACCGGTCCCTCGATGCTGGGTCGGGGACCGGTTTCTTGGCCCCGTTGCACTTCGGGGAGGGGATCTACCGCGAGGGCACCACCTGCTGCCTTTGCGGAGCCCCGGACCGCCTCGGGGGGTGGTTCCTTCTCCCCCTCCGTGGCAGCACGAGGGCCGGAGCCCTCGTCGCCGATAGAGGGGGGACGCCGAGGCGGTCTCTTTCTTTTTTGGGGGCCCTCTATCGCCCCCCCGGGGACCCTCAGCAAGAGGCCGAGACGTGTGCACTTGCGTGCACACGTGGGAAGACGCGCCTGCGCCTTTCTCTTTCCCCTGAGGCTGCCGGAGGCTGTCCCCTGCCCTGCCACGGCGACGGGGAGCACACCTCCGGCAGCGCTTCTCTCTTCCTCGTACCCGGGGATGAGGTGCTTGGTTTTGCGGGCGGCTTTGCCGCCCTGCCTCGCGGGGGGTGCCGTCGAGGGAGTACCTTTGTCTGGGACTCCCCCTGACCCACCGCCAGATGGTGCGGCGGCGGGCTTCGTCTCCCCCCGCTTGGCCTCCCCGGTGGACCTGGCCGCCACCTTCTTCTTGCGGCGGGCGACCAAGGTCCACTCGGCGGCCTTCTCCCCCCGCGCGCTTTCGTGAGGCGTGGAGGGTCCGGCCGCCTCGGGGGCCCTTTCTCCCTTTCCCCCCCGGATGTTACTGGGAGGGGGGCGGGTACTTTTTTGCCCCCCTTCTCTGCGGGCCTCTTGGAGGGCCCCGGTGCTTGCGCGGGTGGCTTGGCGCTTTTCTGGAGCTTGGGGCACCTCTTTTTCTGGTGCCCCAGCTCCTTGCAGTGAAAGCACCGCACCTCCTCCGAGGAATAAAAGATCACATAATTGGTCCCCTCGAAGGGGACCACAAAGCTGCCCTCCGCGGTGTCCCTCCCCGCCAGGTGGATGGTCACCTGGCGGCGGAAGGACAAGATGTGGCGGAAGGCTTGGTCTTTGCAGCCCAGGGGGAGGGGGTGGATAGATGTCTTAATCTCCCCCAGGGCTTGCAAGTGGGGCCTGAGCAGGTCGTCCCTCAAAAAAGGTGGCACATTCGAAAGGACGACCCTTGTGCCCAGGCCCGCGAGCGGTTCGACGGGGATGAAGATCCCCGCCACCGCGAGACCCCTCTCAATCGCTGTGTTCGCGGCGGCCTCCGATGTTAGAAAGAAGACGGCTTTCCCGTACATCTTGGAGGCCGCCACGATGGCCGATGGCCCCACCACCTTGGCCATGGCCTTGACAAAGCCCTCGATTGAGAGGGAGTCCTTCAGGAGGCACCTGACTCCGTGCCTCCTGGTGATGTTTTTAAAAGGGGCTGCAGCCTCCCCTGCAGCCACCTTTGCCCATTTTTTAGGGGCTTGTGGAGCCTGTCCACTCATTTTTATGTATTTTGGTGTGATTTATTTATTTATATATTTGTATTTTTAATTGTTTTGATGTTCCGTTAATTATTATTGTGTATTTATTTGATAAATTGTTTTTTGATGTTTATTTATTTGTTTAATAAATAAACAAAAATAAAAACAGACACACCAACTCCCACAAAAGTGTTTAATTATTTTTAAAGAAACAAACAAAAACAATAATGAAGAAACAAAATTATTTAAGTATATTCAAATAAAGAAACAAACAAAATACACCTACCCCTGCACTCCAATAGTGCAGGAGTAGAAAACAAAAAATAAAACAAACAGAGAGTAGTAGTTTTTTTTTTTTTTTTTTTAAAACAGACAAACGTATTTATTTATTTATTATTTTTAAATAAACAAATAAATACAAGTTGACACACCCCTGCACTACAATAGTGCAGGGGTACAAAGAAAATTCAAAAATAAATCAAAGTCTAAAACTATAGAATTGTTTTAAACTTAAAAGAAAATCAAAAATCAAACCAAGGGCAAACAAAGGAGCACACGGCCTGTGCTCCCTGCCTGCCCTTCCCCCACTCTGCACACAGCAGAGATGGGGGATTTTTTCAAAACAAAACGATTTTTAACACAAAAACTAAACCAGCTATTTACATAAAAATAATTTTCCTAAAAAGACAAAAATAAAAGCTTTAAGGTAAAATTAACGAGTTAATAAAAGAGTGTTTTTAAAAAAGAGTGAAAATTCAAAGAAAGAAAAATCTCTCCTGCACTTGCTTATGTAGGCAAGTGCAGGGAGAGAAAAGGACAAACTAAATAAGTGTTTTATTTAAAAAAATAAAACAACTTCACCAGAATCTTTTTCAACTAAAAGGTGCACTACTACTTTAGATAAATGAATTTATAAAAAGAATTCCAAAATAAAAAGTTGAAATAACTGTTTTTAATACTTTTTACACACACCTGCAGGAGCTCCACAAATGTGTGACCTGTCAGTAGTCGTAGTAGTCCTATTTAAAGCCTAGTAGGCCGGACTACACCGACCGCCCAGTGGCAGTCGGTGCACCGGCCGCCCAAAGGCGGCCGGAGAAAAAATTCAATTTAGCACCCCTAAAATAGGGGTGCCAACAAAGACTAGGCCTTAACTAATAAACAGAAAAGACCAGAAAAAAGGACTGTAAATTAAATGTTTAATAGAAAAGGGGAGGTGGAACAGAGCACGCCCCCTAGAGCCCACTGGTTGACAAACGATGGCATGTCGCCAGCGGACTCCGCGTGGGCGTGCTCTAACTTAATCCTTGAACGGAGAAGGGCCCTGAACATGGCCCCACAGTCAAAGAGACCCTCCCCGATCATCTTACGCTTCCTGGTCTTGTAGATGGCGAGTCTAGCAAGAGCCAGGAGCAGATTCACGAGGAGGTCCCTCTTCTTGGTGGAGCCATGAACAGGGTGCCCGAATATGAGGAGGGTGGGTGAAAAATGCAGCCAGAACTGCAGCAACAAATTCCTCAGCAGCAGGAAAAACGGCTGCAGCCTGGCGCACAGAAAATAAATGTGGCTTACCGACTCGGACTGACCGCAGAAAGGGCATGCGGCGTCCGAGTCGGTAAAGTGACGCAGGATCTCTCCCGACGCGAGCGCTCCGTGCAGGACCCTCCACCCCAAGTCCCCAGCTCCCCTGGAGACCAGCGGGGAGTACAGGGCCTCCCACTGGGGACCGACGCCCTCCGGTGGTCGGAGGGTCTCCCGCCAAGCGGTGTCTCGGCGGGAGACGAGGGCGAGGAAGTGGAGGGTGTGGAGCGTCATCGCGTACAGGGTCCTCCTCGACGCCGATCGGAGGGGCGTCGAGGAGAAACGCGAGATCCTGCTCAGGTTGTTCTCGAGGGGAGGCCGGGAGGGGGCCCGCGCCTTGGGTTCGATCAGCAGGACCGGAGAGCCGGGGGCAGGGGGGGGGGTGGAAGATGGCTCCCCGGTCCTGAGAACTCCCTCGAGATACCTGACAGAGTCTGGGTGCAACGCTGCTTTGCACTCCCGGATCGCGCGGCCGGCCGTCCTGACGGTCGCCCGAGCCGCCCTGGCGACGAGCGACTCGGGCGTCAGCCACCCGGACCGCTCGCGATCCAGGAGATCCCAGACTCTGGTCACCTTGGCCGAGATCAGCGCGCGCCGCACCGAGGGGGACTCCAACGCCTGCGCACCCAGGTGGGGGTTGTGCAGCAGGGGCTCCAGCAGGAGTTCCTCGCCCTCGGTCGGGACGGCGTCTCGGCCGACAGAAAACATGCTCCGGGTCCTGAGCAGGTCCTGGTAAAAGACCGGCAGCTCGGGGAGACGGATTCCCCGGAGGTCGATCCAGAACAGCTGCCGGTCGTAGCCCAGGTCGTGCAGCTGGCGTAACAGGAGCGACGCCAGCGTGCACCACTGCGGGGCCGGGTCTGCGTAGAGGAATCTCTGCAGGGTCTGGAGGCGGAAGGTGTGCACCTGGCTCTTGATGCACACCAACCCTTGCCCTCCCTCGGCCAGAGGGAGGCTCAGAACCGCCGCAGAGACCCAGTGCTTTCCGGCCCAGAAGAAGTCCGTCAGCTTCCTCTGGACCCTGGACACAAACTCAGGGGGCGGGCTCAGGACGGTGAGTCGATGCCAAAGCATCGACGCCACCAGTTGGTTAATCACTAAAGCCCGTCCCCTGAAGGAAAGCAGTCTCAGCAGACCCGACCACGACCTCAGCCGAGCAGCCACCTTGTCCTCCAACTCCACCCAGTTGGCTGCGACCGAGGTCTCCGCGGGGCTCAGGTGGACTCCCAGATATTTGAAACTGTCCGCGCTCCACTTGAACTGCTGGAGCGCGACAGGGAGGGAGTCCACCCGCCAGGGACCCACCAGTAACCCGGAGCACTTGTCCCAGTTGATCCTGGCAGAGGAAGCGGCAGAGTAGACGCTCTGGCAGCTCCGCATCCTCTCCAGGTCGACCGGGTCGGAGGCCACCAGGAGCACGTCGTTGGCGTAGGCCGACAGGACCACCCTCGTGTCCGGCGCGCCGAGCGCCAACCCCGTGAGCCTCCTGCGAAGGAGGCAGAGGAAGGGCTCGATGCACAGCGCGTACAGTTGTCCGGACAGAGGGCAGCCCTGACGCACTCCTCTCCTGAACGCGAGGGGCGCGGTCAGGGACCAGTTAACCTTTACGAGGCACTCGGCAGAGGCGTACAGCATCCGGAACAGGCCGACGAAACGCGGCCCGAATCCGAATGCTCGCAGGGTTCCGAAGAGATACTCGTGATCCACCCGGTCGAACGCCTTCTCCTGATCCAGCGACAGGAAGGCGACCGACCGACCGGTCCTCCTGCAGTAGTGCAGGAGGTCCCGAACCAGAAAGATGTTATCGAAAATCGTCCGGTTCGGGACCGTGTAGGACTGGTCGGGGTGGATCACGTCTGCCAGCACGGACTTGAGCCTCAGGGAGGCGGCCTTGGCCACGATTTTATAGTCCGTGCATAGCAGCGAGACCGGGCGCCAGTTCTTTAGGCAGCGGAGATCCCCCTTCTTGGGCAGGAGCGTGATGACCGCCCGCCTCATCGAAAGGGGCATCTCCCCGGTCTCGTAGGCTTCCGCCAGGACCCGCGCAAAGGCGGGCCCCAGCAAGTCCCAAAACTTCTTGTAGAACTCCACGGTCAGCCCGTCGATGCCCGGCGATTTGTTATAGGGCATCTGACCGAGGGCGTCGGAGAGCTCGGCCAGGGTCAGCTGGCCCTCGAACTCGTCCCGGACGCCCTCGCCGACCGTGGGAAGCCCATCCCACAGAACCCTGCACGCGTCGGAGTCGACGGGATCCGGAGAGAAGAGGGCCGAGTAGAAGGCCCTGGCCCTCTCGTTCACGCTCTCCGGATCCGTCAGAAGGGAGCCGTCGTCCGCCAGGAGGCAGGTGATGTTCTTGCGGTCTCCCTTCTTTTTCTCCAACGCGTAGAAGAAGTGTGTGCCGCGGTCCATCTCCCGGAGGAACTGGACGCGCGAGCGCACAAACGCCCCCCGGGACCGCTGGAGCTGCAGGTCCCGCAGGGTGCACTTCTTCTCCTCGTACGCGCTCTGCTCGAGTTGGTCCCCGCGAGCCAGGCGGCTCTCCAGACCGAGCAGCTCCCTTTCCAGCCGCTCGATCCGCGAGTCCCTCCGCCTGCTCGCGCCCCTCGTGTACTCCTGACAGAGGACCTTGATCTGCGCTTTCCCCACGTCCCACCACTGACGCCAGGTGGGGAAGCGAGATCGCCTGCCGTGCCAGACCGTCCAAAAGTCCCGGAAAGACCGCTCAAAGCGCTCGTCCTCCAACAGGCTGTTGTTGAAGTGCCAGTAGGCGGAGAAATGCCTAGCTGGCACCACGGCCACCGTCACGGCCACCAGGTTGTGGTCCGTGAACGGCGCCGGCCTGATGTCGGAGGCGCGAACGCAATGAGCGTGGTTCCGCGACACGTAGAACCTGTCGATCCGGGACTGAGACACCCGCCCCTCCCTCACCCTGGTGAAGGTGAAGGCCGAGGCGTCCGGGTGTTGCCACCGCCAGATGTCGACCAGAGAGAGCCGAGCGATCAGCTCTCTCAGGGCGGCCGACGAGAGCGGGTAGGGCTCGCGCCCCACCCGGTCCGCGGCCTCGAGGGTGCAGTTGAAGTCACCCCCGAGGACCACGAGCTCGTCGGCGCCGATGGTGTTCAGGTGGTTCGACATCCGGCGGAAAAACTGGACCCTCGCCGGACCCGTGGACGGAGCGTACGCGTTCACCAGGTGAACGGTAACGTCCCCGTCCCGGATCCGGTGGTGCAACAGACGGCCCGGCACGACGTTGACCACATCGAGCACCGTGGGAACAAAGGACCCGGAGAAGAGCGTCGCCACCCCACAAGATGACTCGGTGAGGTGGCTGAACGACACTCTCCCCCCCCACTCCAGCAGCCAGTTGGCCTCGGCCTGCGGAGTGGAGTGGGTTTCCTGCAGGAAGCACACAGAGTAACCCCCTTTTTTCAGGAAGGAGATTACCTGGGCCCTGCGGAAATGGTCCTTGCATCCGTTGACGTTCACGGTCCCGATGCGATACATGGTCCTCTGTCAGGAGTAGTTGGCGACACTCACGGGAGATCCTGAGATCTCCCGAAGTTCACCAACTGGTCGTGAAACTTTCGGGCACGTATGTGCACGCACGTGCCCGAAGTTTTGCTGGCGTGGCTGGCCCTGAGGAAGGATCTCACAGAGTTGAGGATCCTCTGGAAATCCCCCCATTTGTCCAGGGCCAGCTGGACCTTGTCCCTGCGGTGGATGGTGGCCTCCAGGAACTCCAGGAGCTCCGCCGCAGGGATGTCCGGAGAAGGGGCGGACAGACTCTCCGAGCCCACGCTGCACACGGACTCGGAGTCCTCCTCCCGCTCCTCCGGTTCTCCACCGCCCCCCTCGCGGTGGAGAAGCACAACGCACTCACGTTGGTGGGTGAGCGCGTTGCGTCTGATTTGACCGACTCTCCCAGCGCCCCCCCCCCCCGGGGACGCGGCGGGAGAGATCGGCGGAGGGACCCTGGCGGGGACCGTCTGCACCCTCGATTTCGGGGGCGCAGACGGTCGCTCGACGTACACCGCCGAGCCGGACGGTCTCGTCGTCCCCGCTCTGGGTCCCTCCTTTGAGGTCCGAGGCACGGTCTCAGGCCCGTCCTCTTCCCTCGAAGGAAGGGGATCCACCCTCTCGGGTCCTTCCCCTCCCTCCCCTAGAGCAAGGGGATACACCCTTTCGGGTCCTTCCCCTTCCCCCGCATCAGTCACCGGGACCGCCTCGGGCAATGTTTCCCCCCCGACGGCCGCGCAAGGGCCGGAGCCCTCGCCGCCGCCGGAAAGGGAAGCCCGAGGCGGTTGTTGTTTCAGGGGCTCCTCCCACGCCCCCTCGGTGACTGGAACCGGTCCCTCGATGCTGGGTCGGGGACCGGTTTCTTGGCCCCGTTGCACTTCGGGGAGGGGATCTACCGCGAGGGCACCACCTTCTGCCCTCTCCGGTTCTTCCCCTCCCTTCCGCGCTCCGGAGACCAATGTAAACGCGGGCTCCTCAGAGCCCGCCTCTGCCTCAGGGGGTGTTTCCTCATCCCCCTCCGCGGCGGCACGAGGGCCGGAACCCCCGTCGCCGCAGGAGAGGGGAGCCTGAGGCAGATCTTGTTCCGGGAGGGGTGGTTCTTCCCCCCCCTCCGACCCCTCGGCGGGGGTCGCTTGCATGGGCTCCGCGTTGTCTGCGGAGCCCACGCTTGCCTCGGGGGCCGAAACCGCCTCCTCCCCGGAGACGGGAGCCAGAGGCAGTTCTTGTTGTGGGAGGGGTGGTTCGTCCCCCCCCTCCGGCCCCTCGGCCGGGGTCGCCTGCATGGGCTCCGCATTATCCGCGGAGCCCACGCTTGCCTCGGGAGCCCGAGGCAGCTCTTGTTCCGGGAGGGGTAGTTGTTCCTCCCCCTCCGGCCCCTCGGCGGGGGTCGCCTGCATGGGCTCCGCTTTGTCCGCGGAGCCCACGCCTGCCTCGGGAGCTGGTTCCGCCGCCCCCTCCTCGGCAACACAGGGTTCAGGACCCGCGTCGCCGTCGGAGGAAGGCGGTGCCCGAGGCAGCTGTTCCTTCGGGGGCCCCTCCTGCGCCCCCTCGGCGACCTCCGCTGCGGCCGGCCCCTCGATGATAGAATCGGGGCCGGCTTCCGAGGTCTGTGGTGTGACGGGGAGGGGATCTACCCGAAGGGCTTCTTTTGCCCTCGCGGGTTCCTCCCTCCCCTTTGGCCTCTCGGCGGGGGCCTCTTCCATGGGCTCCGCTGCCTTTGCGGAGCCCCGGACCGCCTCGGGGGGTGGTTCCTTCTCCCCCTCAGTGGCAGCACGAGGGCCGGAGCCCTCGTCGCCGATAGAGGGGGGACGCCGAGGCGGTCTCTTTCTTTTTTGGGGGCCCTCTATCGCCCCCCCGGGGACCCTCAGCAAGAGGCCGAGACGTGTGCACTTGCGTGCACACGTGGGAAGACGCGCCTGCGCCTTTCTCTTTCCCCTGAGGCTGCCGGAGGCTGTCCCCTGCCCTGCCACGGCGACGGGGAGCACACCTCCGGCAGCGCTTCTCTCTTCCTCGTACCCGGGGATGAGGTGCTTGGTTTTGCGGGCGGCTTTGCCGCCCTGCCTCGCGGGGGGTGCCGTCGAGGGAGTACCTTTGTCTGGGACTCCCCCTGACCCACCGCCAGATGGTGCGGCGGCGGGCTTCGTCTCCCCCCGCTTGGCCTCCCCGGTGGACCTGGCCGCCACCTTCTTCTTGCGGCGGGCGACCAAGGTCCACTCGGCGGCCTTCTCCCCCCGCGCGCTTTCGTGAGGCGTGGAGGGTCCGGCCGCCTCGGGGGCCCTTTCTCCCTTTCCCCCCCGGATGTTACTGGGAGGGGGGCGGGTACTTTTTTGCCCCCCTTCTCTGCGGGCCTCTTGGAGGGCCCCGGTGCTTGCGCGGGTGGCTTGGCGCTTTTCTGGAGCTTGGGGCACCTCTTTTTCTGGTGCCCCAGCTCCTTGCAGTGAAAGCACCGCACCTCCTCCGAGGAATAAAAGATCACATAATTGGTCCCCTCGAAGGGGACCACAAAGCTGCCCTCCGCGGTGTCCCTCCCCGCCAGGTGGATGGTCACCTGGCGGCGGAAGGACAAGATGTGGCGGAAGGCTTGGTCTTTGCAGCCCAGGGGGAGGGGGTGGATAGATGTCTTAATCTCCCCCAGGGCTTGCAAGTGGGGCCTGAGCAGGTCGTCCCTCAAAAAAGGTGGCACATTCGAAAGGACGACCCTTGTGCCCAGGCCCGCGAGCGGTTCGACGGGGATGAAGATCCCCGCCACCGCGAGACCCCTCTCAATCGCTGTGTTCGCGGCGGCCTCCGATGTTAGAAAGAAGACGGCTTTCCCGTACATCTTGGAGGCCGCCACGATGGCCGATGGCCCCACCACCTTGGCCATGGCCTTGACAAAGCCCTCGATTGAGAGGGAGTCCTTCAGGAGGCACCTGACTCCGTGCCTCCTGGTGATGTTTTTAAAAGGGGCTGCAGCCTCCCCTGCAGCCACCTTTGCCCATTTTTTAGGGGCTTGTGGAGCCTGTCCACTCATTTTTATGTATTTTGGTGTGATTTATTTATTTATATATTTGTATTTTTAATTGTTTTGATGTTCCGTTAATTATTATTGTGTATTTATTTGATAAATTGTTTTTTGATGTTTATTTATTTGTTTAATAAATAAACAAAAATAAAAACAGACACACCAACTCCCACAAAAGTGTTTAATTATTTTTAAAGAAACAAACAAAAACAATAATGAAGAAACAAAATTATTTAAGTATATTCAAATAAAGAAACAAACAAAATACACCTACCCCTGCACTCCAATAGTGCAGGAGTAGAAAACAAAAAATAAAACAAACAGAGAGTAGTAGTTTTTTTTTTTTTTTTTAAAACAGACAAACGTATTTATTTATTTATTATTTTTAAATAAACAAATAAATACAAGTTGACACACCCCTGCACTACAATAGTGCAGGGGTACAAAGAAAATTCAAAAATAAATCAAAGTCTAAAACTATAGAATTGTTTTAAACTTAAAAGAAAATCAAAAATCAAACCAAGGGCAAACAAAGGAGCACACGGCCTGTGCTCCCTGCCTGCCCTTCCCCCACTCTGCACACAGCAGAGATGGGGGATTTTTTCAAAACAAAACGATTTTTAACACAAAAACTAAACCAGCTATTTACATAAAAATAATTTTCCTAAAAAGACAAAAATAAAAGCTTTAAGGTAAAATTAACGAGTTAATAAAAGAGTGTTTTTAAAAAAGAGTGAAAATTCAAAGAAAGAAAAATCTCTCCTGCACTTGCTTATGTAGGCAAGTGCAGGGAGAGAAAAGGACAAACTAAATAAGTGTTTTATTTAAAAAAATAAAACAACTTCACCAGAATCTTTTTCAACTAAAAGGTGCACTACTACTTTAGATAAATGAATTTATAAAAAGAATTCCAAAATAAAAAGTTGAAATAACTGTTTTTAATACTTTTTACACACACCTGCAGGAGCTCCACAAATGTGTGACCTGTCAGTAGTCGTAGTAGTCCTATTTAAGGCCTAGTAGGCCGGACTACACCGACCGCCCAGTGGCAGTCGGTGCACCGGCCGTTCAAAGGCGGCCGGAGAAAAAATTCAATTTAGCACCCCTAAAATAGGGGTGCCAACAAAGACTAGGCCTTAACTAATTAAAGAAAGAACCAGTAAAAGGACTGTAAATTAAATTTTTAATAGAAAAGGGGAGGTGGTACAGAGCACGCCCCCTAGAGCCCACTGGTCGACAAAGGTGGTCATGTCGCCAGCAGACTCCGCGTGGGCGTGCTCTAACTTAACCCTTGATCGGACAAGGGCCCTGAACATGGCCCCACAATCAAAGAGACCCTCCCCGATCATCTTACGCTTCCTGGTCTTGTAAATTGCCAGTTTAGCAAGAGCCAGGAGCAGATTCACGAGGAGGTCCCTCTTCTTGGTGGAGCCATGAACAGGGTGCCCGAAAATGAGGAGGGTTGGGGAGAAATGCAGCCAGAACTGCAGCAAAAGGTTTTTCAAAAAGATGAAAAACGGCTGCAGCCTGGCGCACAAAAAATAAATGTGACTTACCGACTCGGACTGACCGCAGAAAGGGCATGCGGCGTCCGAGTCGGTAAAGTGACGCAGGATCTCTCCCGACGCGAGCGCTCCGTGCAGGACCCTCCACCCCAAGTCCCCAGCTCCCCTGGAGACCAGCGGGGAGTACAGGGCCTCCCACTGGGGACCGACGCCCTCCGGTGGTCGGAGGGTCTCCCGCCAAGCGGTGTCTCGGCGGGAGACGAGGGCGAGGAAGTGGAGGGTGTGGAGCGTCATCGCGTACAGGGTCCTCCTCGACGCCGATCGGAGGGGCGTCGAGGAGAAACGCGAGATCCTGCTCAGGTTGTTCTCGAGGGGAGGCCGGGGGGGGGCCCGCGCCTTGGGTTTGATCAGCAGGACCGGAGAGCCGGGGGCAGGGGGGGGGGTGGAAGATGGCTCCCCGGTCCTGAGAACTCCCTCGAGATACCTGACAGAGTCTGGGTGCAACGCTGCTTTGCACTCCCGGATCGCGCGGCCGGCCGTCCTGACGGTCGCCCGAGCCGCCCTGGCGACGAGCGACTCGGGCGTCAGCCACCCGGACCGCTCGCGATCCAGGAGATCCCAGACTCTGGTCACCTTGGCCGAGATCAGCGCGCGCCGCACCGAGGGGGACTCCAACGCCTGCGCACCCAGGTGGGGGTTGTGCAGCAGGGGCTCCAGCAGGAGTTCCTCGCCCTCGGTCGGGACGGCGTCTCGGCCGACAGAAAACATGCTCCGGGTCCTGAGCAGGTCCTGGTAAAAGACCGGCAGCTCGGGGAGACGGATTCCCCGGAGGTCGATCCAGAACAGCTGCCGGTCGTAGCCCAGGTCGTGCAGCTGGCGTAACAGGAGCGACGCCAGCGTGCACCACTGCGGGGCCGGGTCTGCGTAGAGGAATCTCTGCAGGGTCTGGAGGCGGAAGGTGTGCACCTGGCTCTTGATGCACACCAACCCTTGCCCTCCCTCGGCCAGAGGGAGGCTCAGAACCGCCGCAGAGACCCAGTGCTTTCCGGCCCAGAAGAAGTCCGTCAGCTTCCTCTGGACCCTGGACACAAACTCAGGGGGCGGGCTCAGGACGGTGAGTCGATGCCAAAGCATCGACGCCACCAGTTGGTTAATCACTAAAGCCCGTCCCCTGAAGGAAAGCAGTCTCAGCAGACCCGACCACGACCTCAGCCGAGCAGCCACCTTGTCCTCCAACTCCACCCAGTTGGCTGCGACCGAGGTCTCCGCGGGGCTCAGGTGGACTCCCAGATATTTGAAACTGTCCGCGCTCCACTTGAACTGCTGGAGCGCGACAGGGAGGGAGTCCACCCGCCAGGGACCCACCAGTAACCCGGAGCACTTGTCCCAGTTGATCCTGGCAGAGGAAGCGGCAGAGTAGACGCTCTGGCAGCTCCGCATCCTCTCCAGGTCGACCGGGTCGGAGGCCACCAGGAGCACGTCGTCGGCGTAGGCCGACAGGACCACCCTCGTGTCCGGCGCGCCGAGCGCCAACCCCGTGAGCCTCCTGCGAAGGAGGCAGAGGAAGGGCTCGATGCACAGCGCGTACAGTTGTCCGGACAGAGGGCAGCCCTGACGCACTCCTCTCCTGAACGCGAGGGGCGCGGTCAGGGACCAGTTAACCTTTACGAGGCACTCGGCAGAGGCGTACAGCATCCGGAACAGGCCGACAAAGCGCGGCCCGAATCCGAATGCTCGCAGGGTTCCGAAGAGATACTCGTGATCCACCCGGTCGAACGCCTTCTCCTGATCCAGCGACAGGAAGGCGACCGACCGACCAGTCCTCCTGCAGTAGTGCAGGAGGTCCCGAACCAGAAAGATGTTATCGAAAATCGTCCGGTTCGGGACCGTGTAGGACTGGTCGGGGTGGATCACGTCTGCCAGCACGGACTTGAGCCTCAGGGAGGCGGCCTTGGCCACGATTTTATAGTCCGTGCATAGCAGCGAGACCGGGCGCCAGTTCTTTAGGCAGCGGAGATCCCCCTTCTTGGGCAGGAGCGTGATGACCGCCCGCCTCATCGAAAGGGGCATCTCCCCGGTCTCGTAGGCTTCCGCCAGGACCCGCGCAAAGGCGGGCCCCAGCAAGTCCCAAAACTTCTTGTAGAACTCCACGGTCAGCCCGTCGATGCCCGGCGATTTGTTATAGGGCATCTGACCGAGGGCGTCGGAGAGCTCGGCCAGGGTCAGCTGGCCCTCGAACTCGTCCCGGACGCCCTCGCCGACCGTGGGAAGCCCATCCCACAGAACCCTGCACGCGTCGGAGTCGACGGGATCCGGAGAGAAGAGGGCCGAGTAGAAGGCCCTGGCCCTCTCGTTCACGCTCTCCGGATCCGTCAGAAGGGAGCCGTCGTCCGCCAGGAGGCAGGTGATGTTCTTGCGGTCTCCCTTCTTTTTCTCCAACGCGTAGAAGAAGTGTGTGCCGCGGTCCATCTCCCGGAGGAACTGGACGCGCGAGCGCACAAACGCCCCCCGGGACCGCTGGAGCTGCAGGTCCCGCAGGGTGCACTTCTTCTCCTCGTACGCGCTCTGCTCGAGTTGGTCCCCGCGAGCCAGGCGGCTCTCCAGACCGAGCAGCTCCCTTTCCAGCCGCTCGATCCGCGAGTCCCTCCGCCTGCTCGCGCCCCTCGTGTACTCCTGACAGAGGACCTTGATCTGCGCTTTCCCCACGTCCCACCACTGACGCCAGGTGGGGAAGCGAGATCGCCTGCCGTGCCAGACCGTCCAAAAGTCCCGGAAAGACCGCTCAAAGCGCTCGTCCTCCAACAGGCTGTTGTTGAAGTGCCAGTAGGCGGAGAAATGCCTAGCTGGCACCACGGCCACCGTCACGGCCACCAGGTTGTGGTCCGTGAACGGCGCCGGCCTGATGTCGGAGGCGCGAACGCAATGAGCGTGGTTCCGCGACACGTAGAACCTGTCGATCCGGGACTGAGACACCCGCCCCTCCCTCACCCTGGTGAAGGTGAAGGCCGAGGCGTCCGGGTGTTGCCACCGCCAGATGTCGACCAGAGAGAGCCGAGCGATCAGCTCTCTCAGGGCGGCCGACGAGAGCGGGTAGGGCTCGCGCCCCACCCGGTCCGCGGCCTCGAGGGTGCAGTTGAAGTCACCCCCGAGGACCACGAGCTCGTCGGCGCCGATGGTGTTCAGGTGGTTCGACATCCGGCGGAAAAACTGGACCCTCGCCGGACCCGTGGACGGAGCGTACGCGTTCACCAGGTGAACGGTAATGTCCCCGTCCCGGATCCGGTGGTGCAACAGACGGCCCGGCACGACGTTGACCACATCGAGCACCGTGGGAACAAAGGACCCGGAGAAGAGCGTCGCCACCCCACAAGATGACTCGGTGAGGTGGCTGAACGACACTCTCCCCCCCCACTCCAGCAGCCAGTTGGCCTCGGCCTGCGGAGTGGAGTGGGTTTCCTGCAGGAAGCACACAGAGTAACCCCCTTTTTTCAGGAAGGAGATTACCTGGGCCCTGCGGAAATGGTCCTTGCATCCGTTGACGTTCACGGTCCCGATGCGATACATGGTCCTCTGTCAGGAGTAGTTGGCGACACTCACGGGAGATCCTGAGATCTCCCGAAGTTCACCAACTGGTCGTGAAACTTTCGGGCACGTATGTGCACGCACGTGCCCGAAGTTTTGCTGGCGTGGCTGGCCCTGAGGAAGGATCTCACAGAGTTGAGGATCCTCTGGAAATCCCCCCATTTGTCCAGGGCCAGCTGGACCTTGTCCCTGCGGTGGATGGTGGCCTCCAGGAACTCCAGGAGCTCCGCCGCAGGGATGTCCGGAGAAGGGGCGGACAGACTCTCCGAGCCCACGCTGCACACGGACTCGGAGTCCTCCTCCCGCTCCTCCGGTTCTCCACCGCCCCCCTCGCGGTGGAGAAGCACAACGCACTCACGTTGGTGGGTGAGCGCGTTGCGTCTGATTTTGATCTTGACCGACTCTCCCAGCGCCCCCCCCCCCCCGGGGACGCGGCGGGAGAGATCGGCGGAGGGACCCTGGCGGGGACCGTCTGCACCCTCGATTTCGGGGGCGCAGACGGTCGCTCGACGTACACCGCCGAGCCGGACGGTCTCGTCGTCCCCGCTCTGGGTCCCTCCTTTGAGGTCCGAGGCACGGTCTCAGGCCCGTCCTCTTCCCTCGAAGGAAGGGGATCCACCCTCTCGGGTCCTTCCCCTCCCTCCCCTAGAGCAAGGGGATACACCCTTTCGGGTCCTTCCCCTTCCCCCGCATCAGTCACCGGGACCGCCTCGGGCAATGTTTCCCCCCCGACGGCCGCGCAAGGGCCGGAGCCCTCGCCGCCGCCGGAAAGGGAAGCCCGAGGCGGTTGTTGTTTCAGGGGCTCCTCCCACGCCCCCTCGGTGACTGGAACCGGTCCCTCGATGCTGGGTCGGGGACCGGTTTCTTGGCCCCGTTGCACTTCGGGGAGGGGATCTACCGCGAGGGCACCACCTTCTGCCCTCTCCGGTTCTTCCCCTCCCTTCCGCGCTCCGGAGACCAATGTAAACGCGGGCTCCTCAGAGCCCGCCTCTGCCTCAGGGGGTGTTTCCTCATCCCCCTCCGCGGCGGCACGAGGGCCGGAACCCCCCTCGCCGCAGGAGAGGGGAGCCTGAGGCAGATCTTGTTCCGGGAGGGGTGGTTCTTCCCCCCCCTCCGACCCCTCGGCGGGGGTCGCTTGCATGGGCTCCGCGTTGTCTGCGGAGCCCACGCTTGCCTCGGGGGCCGAAACCGCCTCCTCCCCGGAGACGGGAGCCAGAGGCAGTTCTTGTTGTGGGAGGGGTGGTTCGTCCCCCCCCTCCGGCCCCTCGGCCGGGGTCGCCTGCATGGGCTCCGCATTATCCGCGGAGCCCACGCTTGCCTCGGGAGCCCGAGGCAGCTCTTGTTCCGGGAGGGGTAGTTGTTCCTCCCCCTCCGGCCCCTCGGCGGGGGTCGCCTGCATGGGCTCCGCTTTGTCCGCGGAGCCCACGCCTGCCTCGGGAGCTGGTTCCGCCGCCCCCTCCTCGGCAACACAGGGTTCAGGACCCGCGTCGCCGTCGGAGGAAGGCGGTGCCCGAGGCAGCTGTTCCTTCGGGGGCCCCTCCTGCGCCCCCTCGGCGACCTCCGCTGCGGCCGGCCCCTCGATGATAGAATCGGGGCCGGCTTCCGAGGTCTGTGGTGTGACGGGGAGGGGATCTACCCGAAGGGCTTCTTTTGCCCTCGCGGGTTCCTCCCTCCCCTTTGGCCTCTCGGCGGGGGCCTCTTCCATGGGCTCCGCTGCCTTTGCGGAGCCCCGGACCGCCTCGGGGGGTGGTTCCTTCTCCCCCTCAGTGGCAGCACGAGGGCCGGAGCCCTCGTCGCCGATAGAGGGGGGACGCCGAGGCGGTCTCTTTCTTTTTTGGGGGCCCTCTATCGCCCCCCCGGGGACCCTCAGCAAGAGGCCGAGACGTGTGCACTTGCGTGCACACGTGGGAAGACGCGCCTGCGCCTTTCTCTTTCCCCTGAGGCTGCCGGAGGCTGTCCCCTGCCCTGCCACGGCGACGGGGAGCACACCTCCGGCAGCGCTTCTCTCTTCCTCGTACCCGGGGATGAGGTGCTTGGTTTTGCGGGCGGCTTTGCCGCCCTGCCTCGCGGGGGGTGCCGTCGAGGGAGTACCTTTGTCTGGGACTCCCCCTGACCCACCGCCAGATGGTGCGGCGGCGGGCTTCGTCTCCCCCCGCTTGGCCTCCCCGGTGGACCTGGCCGCCACCTTCTTCTTGCGGCGGGCGACCAAGGTCCACTCGGCGGCCTTCTCCCCCCGCGCGCTTTCGTGAGGCGTGGAGGGTCCGGCCGCCTCGGGGGCCCTTTCTCCCTTTCCCCCCCGGATGTTACTGGGAGGGGGGCGGGTACTTTTTTGCCCCCCTTCTCTGCGGGCCTCTTGGAGGGCCCCGGTGCTTGCGCGGGTGGCTTGGCGCTTTTCTGGAGCTTGGGGCACCTCTTTTTCTGGTGCCCCAGCTCCTTGCAGTGAAAGCACCGCACCTCCTCCGAGGAATAAAAGATCACATAATTGGTCCCCTCGAAGGGGACCACAAAGCTGCCCTCCGCGGTGTCCCTCCCCGCCAGGTGGATGGTCACCTGGCGGCGGAAGGACAAGATGTGGCGGAAGGCTTGGTCTTTGCAGCCCAGGGGGAGGGGGTGGATAGATGTCTTAATCTCCCCCAGGGCTTGCAAGTGGGGCCTGAGCAGGTCGTCCCTCAAAAAAGGTGGCACATTCGAAAGGACGACCCTTGTGCCCAGGCCCGCGAGCGGTTCGACGGGGATGAAGATCCCCGCCACCGCGAGACCCCTCTCAATCGCTGTGTTCGCGGCGGCCTCCGATGTTAGAAAGAAGACGGCTTTCCCGTACATCTTGGAGGCCGCCACGATGGCCGATGGCCCCACCACCTTGGCCATGGCCTTGACAAAGCCCTCGATTGAGAGGGAGTCCTTCAGGAGGCACCTGACTCCGTGCCTCCTGGTGATGTTTTTAAAAGGGGCTGCAGCCTCCCCTGCAGCCACCTTTGCCCATTTTTTAGGGGCTTGTGGAGCCTGTCCACTCATTTTTATGTATTTTGGTGTGATTTATTTATTTATATATTTGTATTTTTAATTGTTTTGATGTTCCGTTAATTATTATTGTGTATTTATTTGATAAATTGTTTTTTGATGTTTATTTATTTGTTTAATAAATAAACAAAAATAAAAACAGACACACCAACTCCCACAAAAGTGTTTAATTATTTTTAAAGAAACAAACAAAAACAATAATGAAGAAACAAAATTATTTAAGTATATTCAAATAAAGAAACAAACAAAATACACCTACCCCTGCACTCCAATAGTGCAGGAGTAGAAAACAAAAAATAAAACAAACAGAGAGTAGTAGTTTTTTTTTTTTTTTTTTTAAAACAGACAAACGTATTTATTTATTTATTATTTTTAAATAAACAAATAAATACAAGTTGACACACCCCTGCACTACAATAGTGCAGGGGTACAAAGAAAATTCAAAAATAAATCAAAGTCTAAAACTATAGAATTGTTTTAAACTTAAAAGAAAATCAAAAATCAAACCAAGGGCAAACAAAGGAGCACACGGCCTGTGCTCCCTGCCTGCCCTTCCCCCACTCTGCACACAGCAGAGATGGGGGATTTTTTCAAAACAAAACGATTTTTAACACAAAAACTAAACCAGCTATTTACATAAAAATAATTTTCCTAAAAAGACAAAAATAAAAGCTTTAAGGTAAAATTAACGAGTTAATAAAAGAGTGTTTTTAAAAAAGAGTGAAAATTCAAAGAAAGAAAAATCTCTCCTGCACTTGCTTATGTAGGCAAGTGCAGGGAGAGAAAAGGACAAACTAAATAAGTGTTTTATTTAAAAAAATAAAACAACTTCACCAGAATCTTTTTCAACTAAAAGGTGCACTACTACTTTAGATAAATGAATTTATAAAAAGAATTCCAAAATAAAAAGTTGAAATAACTGTTTTTAATACTTTTTACACACACCTGCAGGAGCTCCACAAATGTGTGACCTGTCAGTAGTCGTAGTAGTCCTATTTAAAGCCTAGTAGGCCGGACTACACCGACCGCCCAGTGGCAGTCGGTGCACCGGCCGCCCAAAGGCGGCCGGAGAAAAAATTCAATTTAGCACCCCTAAAATAGGGGTGCCAACAAGGACTAGGCCTTAACTAATAAACAGAAAACCCGGTAAAAAGGACTGTAAATTAAATGTTTATAACCAAAGGGGAGGTGGTACAGAGCACGCCCCCTAGAGCCCACTGGTCGACAAAGGTGGCCATGTCGCCAGCAGACTCCGCGTGGGCGTGCTCTAACTTAACCCTTGATCGGACAAGGGCCCTGAACATGGCCCCACAATCAAAGAGACCCTCCCCGATCATCTTACGCTTCCTGGTCTTGTAAATTGCCAGTTTAGCAAGAGCCAGGAGCAGATTCACGAGGAGGTCCCTCTTCTTGGTGGAGCCACGAACAGGGTGCCCGAAAATGAGGAGGGTTGGGGAGAAATGCAGCCAGAACTGCAGCAACAGATTCCTCAGCAGCAGGAAAAACGGCTGCAGCCTGGCGCACAAAAAATAAATATGAGCTACCGACTCGGACTGACCGCAGAAAGGGCATGCGGCGTCCGAGTCGGTAAAGTGACGCAGGATCTCTCCTGACGCGAGCGCTCCGTGCAGGACCCTCCACCCCAAGTCCCCAGCTCCCCTGGAGACCAGCGGGGAGTACAGGGCCTCCCACTGGGGACCGACGCCCTCCGGTGGTCGGAGGGTCTCCCGCCAAGCGGTGTCTCGGCGGGAGACGAGGGCGAGGAAGTGGAGGGTGTGGAGCGTCATCGCGTACAGGGTCCCCCTCGACGCCGATCGGAGGGGCGTCGAGGAGAACCGCGAGATCCTGCTCAGGTTGTTCTCGAGGGGAGGCCGGGGGGGGGCCCGCGCCTTGGGTTCGATCAGCAGGACCGGAGAGCCGGGGGCAGGGTGGGGGATGGAAGATGGCTCCCCGGTCCTGAGAACTCCCTCGAGATACCTGACAGAGTCTGGGTGCAACGCTGCTTTGCACTCCCGGATCGCGCGGCCGGCCGTCCTGACGGTCGCCCGAGCCGCCCTGGCGACGAGCGACTCGGGGGTCAGCCACTCGGACCGCTCGCGATCCAGGAGATCCCAGACTCTGGTCACCTTGGCCGAGATCAGCGCGCGCCGCACCGAGGGGGACTCCAACGCCTGCGCACCCAGGTGGGGGTTGTGCAGCAGGGGCTCCAGCAGGAGTCCTTCGCCCTCGGTCGGAACGGCGTCTCGGCCGATAGAAAACATGCTCCGGGTCCTGAGCAGGTCCTGGTAAAAGACCGGCAGCTCGGGGAGACGGATTCCCCGGAGGTCGATCCAGAACAGCTGCCGGTCGTAGCCCAGGTCGTGCAGCTGGCGCAACAAAAGCGACGCCAGCGTGCACCACTGCGGGGCCGGGTCTGCGTAGAGGAATCTCTGCAGCGTCTGGAGGCGGAAGGTGTGCACCTGGCTCTTGATGCACACCAACCCTTGGCCTCCCTCGGCCAGAGGGAGGCTCAGAACCGCCGCAGAGACCCAGTGCTTTCCGGCCCAGAAGAAGTCCGTCAGCTTCCTCTGGACCCTGGACACAAACTCAGGGGGCGGGCTCAGGACGGTGAGTCGATGCCAAAGCATCGACGCCACCAGTTGGTTAATCACTAAAGCCCGTCCCCTGAAGGAAAGCAGTCTCAGCAGACCCGACCACGACCTCAGCCGAGCAGCCACCTTGTCCTCCAACTCCACCCAGTTGGCTGCGACCGAGGTCTCCGCGGGGCTCAGGTGGACTCCCAGATATTTGAAACTGTCCGCGCTCCACTTGAACTGCTGGAGCGCGACAGGGAGGGAGTCCACCCGCCAGGGACCCACCAGTAACCCGGAGCACTTGTCCCAGTTGATCCTGGCAGAGGAAGCGGCAGAGTAGACGCTCTGGCAGCTCCGCATCCTCTCCAGGTCAACCGGGTCGGAGGCCACCAGGAGCACGTCATCGGCGTAGGCCGACAGGACCACCCTCGTGTCCGGCGCGCCGAGCGCCAACCCCGTGAGCCTCCTGCGAAGGAGGCAGAGGAAGGGCTCGATGCACAGCGCGTACAGTTGTCCGGACAGAGGGCAGCCCTGACGCACTCCTCTCCTGAACGCGAGGGGCGCGGTCAGGGACCAGTTAACCTTTACGAGGCACTCGGCAGAGGCGTACAGCATCCGGAACAGGCCGACAAAGCGCGGCCCGAATCCGAATGCTCGCAGGGTTCCGAAGAGATACTCGTGATCCACCCGGTCGAACGCCTTCTCCTGATCCAGCGACAGGAAGGCGACCGACCGACCAGTCCTCCTGCAGTAGTGCAGGAGGTCCCGAACCAGAAAGATGTTATCGAAAATCGTCCGGTTCGGGACCGTGTAGGACTGGTCGGGGTGGATCACGTCTGCCAGCACGGACTTGAGCCTCAGGGAGGCGGCCTTGGCCACGATTTTATAGTCCGTGCATAGCAGCGAGACCGGGCGCCAGTTCTTAAGGCAGCGGAGATCCCCCTTCTTGGGCAGGAGCGTGATGACCGCCCGCCTCATCGAAAGGGGCATCTCCCCGGTCTCGTAGGCTTCCGCCAGGACCCGCGCAAAGGCGGGCCCCAGCAAGTCCCAAAACTTCTTGTAGAACTCCACGGTCAGCCCGTCGATGCCCGGCGATTTGTTATAGGGCATCTGACCGAGGGCGTCGGAGAGCTCGGCCAGGGTCAGCTGGCCCTCGAACTCGTCCCGGACGCCCTCGCCGACCGTGGGAAGCCCATCCCACAGAACCCTGCACGCGTCGGAGTCGACGGGATCCGGAGAGAAGAGGGCCGAGTAGAAGGCCCTGGCCCTCTCGTTCACGCTCTCCGGATCCGTCAGAAGGGAGCCGTCGACCGCCAGGAGGCAGGTGATGTTCTTGCGGTCTCCCTTCTTTTTCTCCAACGCGTAGAAGAAGTGTGTGCCGCGGTCCATCTCCCGGAGGAACTGGACCCGCGAGCGCACAAACGCCCCCCGGGACCGCTGGAGCTGCAGGTCCCGCAGGGTGCACTTCTTCTCCTCGTACGCGCTCTGCTCGAGTTGGTCCCCGCGAGCCAGACGGCTCTCCAGACCGAGCAGCTCCCTTTCCAGCCGCTCGATCCGCGAGTCCCTCCGCCTGCTCGCGCCCCTCGTGTACTCCTGACAGAGGACCTTGATCTGCGCTTTCCCCACGTCCCACCACTGACGCCAGGTGGGGAAGCGAGATCGCCTGCCGTGCCAGACCGTCCAAAAGTCCCGGAAAGACCGCTCAAAGCGCTCGTCCTCCAACAGGCTGTTGTTGAAGTGCCAGTAGGCAGAGAAATGCCTAGCTGGCACCACGGCCACCGTCACGGCCACCAGGTTGTGGTCCGTGAACGGCGCCGGCCTGATGTCGGAGGCGCGAACGCAATGAGCGTGGTTCCGCGACACGTAGAACCTGTCGATCCGGGACTGAGACACCCGCCCCTCCCTCACCCTGGTGAAGGTGAAGGCCGAGGCGTCCGGGTGTTGCCACCGCCAGATGTCGACCAGAGAGAGCCGAGCGATCAGCTCTCTCAGGGCGGCCGACGAGAGCGGGTAGGGCTCGCGCCCCACCCGGTCCGCGGCCTCGAGGGTGCAGTTGAAGTCACCCCCGAGGACCACGAGCTCGTCGGCGCCGATGGTGTTCAGATGGTTCGACATCCGGCGGAAGAACTGGACCAGGTGAACGGTAGCGTCCCCGTCCCGGATCCGGTGGTGCAACAGACGGCCCGGCACGACGTTGACCACAGAGCACCGTGGGAACAAAGGACCCGGAGAAGAGCGTCGCCACCCCACAAGATGACTCGGTGAGGTGGCTGAACGACACTCTCCCCCCCCACTCCAGCAGCCAGTTGGCCTCGGCCTGCGGGGTGGAGTGGGTTTCCTGCAGGAAGCACACAGAGTAACCCCCTTTTTTCAGAAAGGAGATTACCTGGGCCCTGCGGAAATGGTCCTTGCATCCGTTGACGTTCACGGTCCCGATGCGATACATGGTCCTCTGTCAGGTGGAGTTGGCGACACTCACGGGAGATCCTGAGATCTCCCGAAGTTCACCAACTGGTCGTGAAACTTTCGGGCACGTATGTGCACGCACGTGCCCGAAGTTTTGCTGGCGTGGCTGGCCCTGAGGAAGGATCTCACAGAGTTTAGGATCCTCTGAAAGTCCCCCCATTTGTCCAGGGCCAGCTGGACCTTGTCCCTGCGGTGGATGGTGGCCTCCAGGAACTCCAGGAGCTCCGCCGCAGGGATGTCCGGAGAAGGGGCGGACAGACTCTCCGAGCCCACGCTGCACGCGGACTCGGAGTCCTCCTCCCGCTCCTCCGGTTCTCCACCGCCCCCCTCGCGGTGGAGAAGCACAACGCACTCACGTTGGTGGGTGAGCGCGTTGCGTCTGATCTTGATCTTGACCGACTCTCCCAGCGCCCCCCCCCCCGGGGACGCGGCGGGAGAGATCGGCGGGAGCCCGAGGCAGCTGTTGTTCCGGGAGGGGTAGTTGTTCCTCCCCCTCCAGCCCCTCGGCGGGGGTCGCCTGCATGGGCTCCGCTTTGTCCGCGGAGCCCACGCCTGCCTCGGGAGCTGGTTCTGCCGCCCCCTCCTCGGCAACACAGGGTTCAGGACCCGCGTCGCCGTCGGAGGAAGGCGGTGCCCGAGGCAGCTGTTCTTTCGGGGGCCCCTCCTGCGCCCCCTCGGCGACCTCCGCTGCGGCCGGCCCCCCGATGGTAGGGTCGGGGCCGGCTTCCGAGGTCTGTGGTGTGACGGGGAGGGGATCTACCCGAAGGGCTTCTTTTGCCCTCGCGGGTTCCTCCCTCCCCTTTGGCCTCTTCCATGGGCTCCGCTGCCTTTGCGGAGCCCCGGACCGCCTCGGGGGGTGGTTCCTTCTCCCCCTCCGTGGCAGCACGAGGGCCGGGGCCCTCGTCGCCGGTAGAGGGGGGACGCCGAGGCGGTCTCTTTCTTTTTTGGGGGCCCTCCATCGCCCCCCCGGGGACCCTCAGCAAGAGGCCGAGACGTGTGCACTTGCGTGCACACGTGGGAAGACGCGCCTGCGCCTTCCTTTTCCCCCTGAGGCTGCCGGAGGCGGTCCCCTGCCCTGCCACGGCGACGGGGAGCACACCTCCGGCAGCGCTTCTGTCATCGTACCCGGGGATGAGGTGCTTTGTTTTACGGGCGGCTTTGCCGCCCTGCCTCGCGGGGGGTGCCGTCGAGGGAGTCCCTATCTCTGAGACTCCCCCTGACCCACCGCCAGATGGTGCGGCGGCGGGCTTCGTCTCCCCCCGCTTGGCCTCCCCGGTGGACCTGGCCGCCACCTTCTTCTTCCGGCGGGCGACCGCGGTCCACTCGGCGGCCTTCTCCCCCCGCGCGCTTTCGGGAGGCGCGGAGGGTCCGGCCGCCTCGGGGGCCTTCTCTCCCTTTCCCCCCCCGGATGTTACTGGGAGGGGGGCGGGTACTTTTTTGCCCCCCTTCTCTGCGGGCCTCTTGGAGGGCCCCGGGGGCGAGGTGGACTCGGAGGGGTGCGGTGCCTGCGCGGTTGGTTTTGCGCTTTTCTGGAGCTTGGGGCACCTCTTTTTCTGGTGCCCCAGCTCCTTGCAGTGAAAGCACCGCACCTCCTCCGAGGAATAAAAGATCACGTAATTGGTCCCCTCGAAGGGGACCACAAAGCTGCCCTCCGCGGTGTCCCTCCCCGCCAGGTGGATGGTCACCTGGCGGCGGAAGGACAAGATGTGGCGGAAGGCTTGGTCTTTGCAGCCCAGGGGGAGGGGGTGGATAGTTGTTTTAAGCTCCCCCAGGGCTTGCAGATGGGGCCTGAGCAGGTCGTCCCTCAAAAAAGGTGGCACATTTGAGAGGACGACCCTTGTGCCCAGGCCCGCGAGCGGTTCGACGGGGATAAACATCCCCGCCACCGCGAGACCCCTCTCGATCGCTGTGTTCGCGGCGGCCTCCGATTTTAGGAAGAAGACGGCTTTGCCGTACATCTTGGAGGCCGCCACGATGGCCGATGGCCCCACCACCTTGGCCATGGCCTTGACAAAGCCCTCGATCGAGAGGGAGTCCTTCAGGAGGCACCTGACCCCGTGCCTCCTGGTGATGTTTTTAAAGGGGGCTGCAGCCTCCCCTGCAGCCACCTTTGCCCACTTTGTCGGGGCCTGTGGAGCTTGCCCACTCATAATTTTAGTTTATTTATTTATTTATTTATCAAAGAAATAAACAAGAATTCAAAACAAAACAAATACAAATTGCGCACCCCTGCACTCCAATAGTGCAGGGGCACACAGAACAGAAAAGTTTTTTTTTTTTTTGTTTTTTTTTTTTTTGTTTTTTTCTTCCAAAAAACAAACAAAATTATTTATTTATTTTTAAAACAGACAAACAAAAATTCACACACACACCCCTGCACTCCAATAGTGCAGGGGCACACATACAAAAAATAAAAAGAAAAATAAAACAACTAAAAAACAAAAAGTGTTTTTTTTTTTTTTTTTTTTTTTTTTAATAATACAAACAAACGTATTTATTTATTTATTTTTTAAATAAACAAACAAATACAAATTCACCCACCCCTGCACTACAATAGTGCAGGGGCACAAAGAAAATTCAAAAAGAAATCAAAGTCTAAAACTAAAAAATAGTTTTAAACTAAAAAGAAAATCAAAATCAAAAATCAAACCAAGGGCAAACAAAGGAGCACACGGCCTGTGGCTCCCTGCCTGCCCTTCCCCCACTCTGCACACAGCAGAGATGGGGGATTTTTTTAAAACAAAACGATTTTTAACACAAAAACTAAAACAGCTATTTACATAAAAATAATTTTCCTAAAAAGACAAAAATAAAAGCTTTCAAGTAAAATTAACGAATTAATAAAAGAGTGTTTTAAAAAAGAGTGAAAATTCAAAGAAAGAAAAATCTCTCCTGCACTTGCTTATGTAGGCAAGTGCAGGGAGAGAAAAGGACAAACTAAATAAGTGTTTTATTTAAAAAAATAAAACAACTTCACCAGAATCTTTTTCAACTAAAAGGTGCACTACTACTTTAGATAAATGAATTTATAAAAAGAATTCCAAAATAAAAAGTTGAAATAACTGTTTTTAATACTTTTTACACACACCTGCAGGAGCTCCACAAATGTGTGACCTGTCAGTAGTCGTAGTAGTGGTAGTATTATTATTATTAGTAGTCGTAGTATTATTGGTAGTAGTATTATTATTATTAATTTGGCAGACACCTTTATGCAAGGCAGCTTACATATATTACAGGTCAGTACAGGGTTACAATGTAAGATTGATATTTAAATAAAGTAAGTGCAATAATACTAATAGAATACAATATAAAATATGATGCAACAATCTAGGATTACAACCAGTTATATCTACAATGAAATAGTGGTGCAATAATACATTAGCTGAAGATCCAATAACACAGTGATTTGGTCAGGCAAGTCCAGTGCATAGTAGAAGGGATATAGCAAGAGATTTACAAGTGCAGTCTAAACAGGGGGTTCATGAGGAGGCAGAGACGGAGCAGTTCTGAAGTTCTGAGCAGTCAGCCAGCAGAAGAGGAGCGGAGAGGGCAAGAGGGGGTGTAGGGAGACATGAGGGATTAGAGGTAGGAGGGGGCAGTGTGGTGAAGAGCGGTGGGCAAGAACAAGGGTCTCAAAGTGAATGCGAGTAGAGATAGGTAGCCAGTGGAGGGTGCAAAGCAGAGGGGGAGCATGAGAGTAGTGGGGGTGAGGGAATACATTAGGTTCATTAGCTGATTTTATTTGTATTGAATTTGGCTCATCTTGGCTGTTGAAATGTGGTACTGTATTTTTTTTTATTTTTTTTTTTTTACAACAAATCTAATATAATATTGCAGGCGTGCTAAAATTAAAAAAAAATAATGCTAGGGTAAGTCATTCGACTCAACATACAGCTTGCAGCTGTGCTTGGTTTTGGCATTATTGTTGGTGGCATTGAAGTCTGTGTTCTAACTCATTCCAGGCTTGCAGATTATAACAGGGCAGCATGTTGATATCGTCTGTGCTTAGCCTATTTTTCATGAGCAGTGGGTTAAAGTGCAATATCACGTTGCCATGTGGTGACCTCATTATGGTTGCCAAAAGCGGGCCTGCTCTGAATCATCTAACTCAGAGCAGTTAGGGTTGATAGATTGTTTTGGAACAAGGCCTAATCTCATGCAATGTCTGTTTGTCCCTGTGGCAGAGACAGAATGATTCTTGGTGATAAATCTCCCTCCCGACCTGTGAGTGCACTGTATAAAGGGAACAGAGTGCCCTGGACTGGATGGCCAGACAATTCATTCCTAGGGTTAGGTGGAAGTCGGCCATCTAAAAGGGGGTGGCGCTACAGTACAGCAAGTCATCCACCTGGAAGGAAAGCGATGTGGCAGCCGCAGATTGGAGGAGCAGTTGCAATCTTTTACCAATGGGGCGTGATTGACGGTACATAAGGGGACGTAGCAAGGTGATCTGTTCCTTTGTTATGGTTAATGCTAAACCGGAAGGAGAACTGTATTGTAAATCGTGAGTGTTTTGTTTGTTTTGCCATGTCTAATTATACTTGTTTGTTGTTAGATGGCTAACACGATCCAGAGCTGTCGCCACAGGCCAACACAAAACTCAGACAACACTGCACTTGTTTCATGATTAAGAACATAAGAAAGTTTACAAACGAGAGGAGGCCATTCAGCCCATCTTGCTCGTTTGGTTGTTAGTAGCTTATTGATCCCAGAATCTCTTCAAGCAGCTTCTTGAAGGATCCCAGGGTGTCAGCTTCAATAACATTACTGGGGAGTTGGTTCCAGACCCTCACAATTCTCTGTGTAAAAAAGTGCCTCCTGTTTTCTGTTCTGAATGCCCCTTTATCTAATTTCCATTTGTGACCCCTGGTCCTTGTTTCTTTTTTCAGGTCGAAATACCGTTTAGAATTCTGAATGCTTAAATCAGATCACCGCGTAGTCTTCTTTGTTCAAGACTGAATAGATTCAGTTCTTTTAGCCTGTCTGCATACGGCATGCCTTTTAAACCCAGGATAATTCTGGTTGCTCTTCTTTGCACTCTTTCTAGAGCAGCAATAACGAGGTGACCAGAACTGAACACAATATTCTAGGTGAGGTCTTACTAATGCATTGTAAAGTTTTAACATAACTTCCCTTGATTTAAATTCAACACTTTTCACAATATATCCAAGCATCTTGTTGGCCTTTTTTTATAGCTTTCCCACATTGTCTAGATGAAGACATTTCTGAGTCAACATAAACACCTAGGTCTTTTTCATAGATTCCTTCTTCAATTTCACTATCTCCCATATGATATTTATAATGCACATTTTTATTGCCTGTGTGCAGTACCTTACACTTTTCTCTGTTAAATGTCATTTGTCATGTGTCTGCCCAGCTCTGAATGCTGTTTAGATCATTTTGAATGACCTTTGCTGCTGCAACAGTGTTTGCCACTCCTCCTGTTTTTGTGTCATCTGCAAATTTAACAAGTTTGCTTACTATACCAGAATCTAAATCATTAATGTAGATTAGGAATAGCAGAGGACCTAATACTGATCCCTGTGGTACACCACTGTTCACCTCGCTCCATTTTGAGGTTTCTCCTCTAATCAGTACTTTCTGTTTTCTACGTGTTAACCACTCCCTAATCCATGTGCATGCATTTCCTTAAATTCCTACTGTGTTCAGTTTGAGAATTAATCTTTTATGTGGGGCTTTGTCAAAAGCTTTCTGGAAATCTAAATAAACCATGTCGTATGCTTTGCAATTATCCATTTTCATTGTTGCATCCTCAAAAAAGTCAAGCGGGTTAGTTAGATACGATCTCCCTTTCCTAAAACCATGCTGACTGTCTCCCAGGATACTGTTACCATATAGGAAATTTTCGATTTTGGATCTTATTATAGTTTCCATAAATTTACATATAATAGAAGTCAGGCTTATTGGTCTGTAGTTACCTGGTTCGGTTTTGTCTCCCTTTTTGTGGATCGGTATTGCATTTGCTATTTTCCAGTCTATCGGTACAATCCCTGTGTCAGGAGACTGTTGCATGATCCCCCGGCCCAGGGGATTTGTTAACAGCCCCTAGTCCCTTTAACACTTCTCCCTCTGTTATGCTAAAGTTATTTAAAACTGGATAGGAACAGGTCGACTTATGGGGCATGTTGTCCGCATCCTCCTGTGTAAAAACTTCTGAAAAGTAATCATTTAAAATATTTGCTATTTTTTTTTCTTCATCTATGATTTTGCCATTTGTGTCTCTTAGACATTTAACCTCCTCTTTGAATGTTCTCTTGCTGTTATAATATTGGAAACATTTTGGAATTGGTTTTTGCCCCCTTAGCAATGCTCATTTCTATCTCTCTCTTGGCCTTTCTAACTTCCTTTTTGACTTGTTTGCAGTTCCAAGTAATCTTTCTGTGTACTTTGTTTTTGGTCCCTTTTAAATGCTCAGTAAAGTGCCTTTTGTCGCTGAGTATATATATTTTTTTAATTGATCTATTAAACCATTTTGTTTTATATTAAGATTTGTCTACTTTTGGGATGTAATTGTTTTGCGCCTCTAGTACTACATTTTCAAGAAACAGCCATCCTTTACTCCAATCTACTTCTGTTAGTCTCTTTTTCATGCCTTCATAGTTTGCTTTTCTAAAATGGTAAACATTAGCTTTAGGTTATACATAGGCTGTAAGTCACTCTTACATTTCTGCAAATTATTTTAACATATATTTATTTATTGCATCTATATAGTGCTTTTTATACAAAAGCATCACAAAGGACTGTACAGTACACAGCAGAAAAAAGAACAAACCACAATACATTTGTATAGCATGTCATACATACAACTGCCACAATCAGACCATTTAAATAACATATTTAAATAGTCATGTAGTTTCTAGTAAATTGTGTTTATTTTTTAATGTTTACATATAGCTATTCATTTTTTTATTTATTTTTCTTTTTGCAGATTCAATGGTTAACACATGAACTACAAATTCCAAACAAATCATGCACAGAGTGTATTGCATACTAATCCCAGTCACGGAAAGAACAGTGCCTCTGAACATCTTCTTTACTGTAGATGGCTGGCTTTTTGATTGGGTCTTGGTAATTTGGGAAGAGCTTACTTTATCTGACCTGCTGACTTGCTCCTGTCTTTGAGTTCCAATAGCCTGTTCAAGGTTTTCATATTTTTCCTGCCTGTACTGTAAAATGTTGTTTTAGTAAGTGCGGTCGTGACAAGCATTATTTGGTAAAATGTATCTTTATAAAGTTTACCCTTAGAGGGATGCTGTATATTATTATTATTATTATTATTATTTATTTCTTAGCAGACGCCCTTATCCAGGGCGACTTACAATCGCAAGCAAATACAAATACATTCAAGTGTTACAATATAAGTCATACAATAAGAACAAGAAATACAATAATTCTCAAGTGTGACAAACCACAATTCAATAATACAGCAGATAATAGTGAAAGTTACATCAGGATATGATTAAGTAGTGATAGTTACATCAGGATATGATTAAGTACAAAATACTACAGATTAAACACTTGGGAGATTACAATATTCTGAGGTACAGGATTAAATGCAGTAAAATAGGGGGCAGATAAGAGCAAAATAAAGCATATTTAAATGAAGGGTGATAGTGTCCCAGGATACAACAGAGGAGTTCTACAGGTGCTGTTTGAAGAGGTGAGTCTTAAGGAGGCGCCGGAATGTGGTCAGGGACTGGGCAGTCCTGACATCTGTAGGAAGGTCGTTCCACCACTGCGGAGCAAGGGTGGAGAAGGAGCGGGCTCGGGAGGCAGGGGAGCGTAGCGGAGGTAGAGCCAGTCTTCTAGTGCAGGCGGAGCGGAGAGGTCGAGTGGGGGTGTAGGGAGAGATGAGGGTCTGGAGGTAGCTGGGTGCAGTCTGATCAAGGCATCTGTAGGCTAGTACAAGAGTCTTGAACTGGATGCGAGCGGTGATCGGGAGCCAGTGGAGCGAGCGGAGTAGTGGAGTAGCGTGGGCGAAGCGAGGTAGAGAGAACACCAGGCGAGCAGCAGAGTTCTGGATGAGCTGGAGCGGACGGGTGGCGGACGCAGGGAGGCCAGCCAGGAGGGAGTTGCAGTAGTCTAGGCGGGAGAGTACCAGGGCCTGGACCAGGAGCTGGGTAGCATAGTTGGTGAGGAAGGGTCGGATTCTTCGGATGTTGCTCAGGAAGAATCGGCAAGTGCGTGCCAGAGTGGAGATGTGCTGGGAATAAGAGAGGCAGGGGTCCAGGGTGACTCCAAGGTTTTTAGCTGAGGAAGAGGGAGAGAGTGTGGTAGATTCCAGAGGAACAGAGATAGAGAGATCAGAGGAGGGGGAGGAGGAGGGAAAGAAAAGGAGGTCAGATTTAGAGAGGTTGAGTTTGAGGTGATGCGAGTGCATCCAGGAGGAAATAGCAGACAGACAGGTAGAGATACGGGAGGAGATGGTGGAGTCAGAGGTGGGGAAGGAGAGGAAAATCTGAGCATCATCAGCATAGAAATGGTATGAGAAACCATAGGATGCGATGAGGGGGCCCAGGGAGCGGGTGTAGAGAGAGAACAGGAGAGGACCCAAGACTGACCCTTGGGGGACTCCAGTCAAGAGAGGGTGAGGTGTGGAGGTTGCTCCACGCCAGGTTACCTGGTAAGTGCGGTTGGAGAGGTAGGAGGAGAACCAGGCCAGAGCAGTGCCAGAGATCCCCAGGTCAGCAAGAGATGATAGTAGAATAGAGTGATCAACAGTGTCAAAGGCAGCAGAGAGGTCGAGGAGAATTAGGACAGAGGAGAGAGAGGCAGCTCGGGCACACTTAAGTGAGTTGGTGACAGAGAGAAGGGCGGTTTCAGTGGAGTGAGCAGAGCGGAAGCCAGATTGGAGAGGGTCAAGCAGAGAGTGGTTGGACAGGAAAGCAGAGAGCTGGCGGTGTACAGTCCGCTCGAGGGTTTTGGAGAGGAAGGGTAGGAGGGAGACAGGACGGTAGCTCTGGAGGGAGGTGGGGTCGAGGGTAGGTTTTTTGAGGAGGGGAGTGATAGAGGCTTTTTTGAAGGCAGAGGGGAAGATGCCAGAAAGTAGAGAGGTGTTGAGGAGGGAGGAGATGAAGGGGAGTAGAGCAGGAGCAGCAGCTTGAAAGAGGTGAGTGGGGAGGGGGTCCAAGGCACACGTGGTGGGTTTGTGACCCTGGAGCAGGGAGGAGAGGTCAGAGTCTGAGAGGGGCAAGAAGGTGGAGAGGGAGGGCGAGTTAGTAGGGGATGTAGTGGGTGTAGGGGTTGGAGCAGGAGGGGGTGCGGGGGAGGGAGAGGTGTTAAAGAGTTTGCGGATATCTGAGATTTTAGAAGAGAAGAAGGAGGCAAAGTCGTCAGGGGAGATAGAGGAGTTTCTAGATGTTAATACATTCGTTCTGTGTGATTCTTTCTTGTTGTTTTTGCTTAGATTATTATGTTCGTTGCTTACTTCCTATTCCATAAAGAAAAAAAAAAAGTTAGACAGGGCAAAAGGCAGTGAAACACAGATATGCTTCCCCAGCTCTCTTCCTCACAATCTTGATTACTTTTTTTCAGAAGCAATGTATATAATAATCTAAGCAGAAACAACCAAAACAGAACACACATAATGACATTCAACAGGTTAGAAATGAAATATTACAAATACTGTCGCACTGTGAAATGAGATGCATAACGACAGAAGCAGCTACTCAAGAGTGGCTTCTATTCTGCATTAATAAAATATATGTAACCAATTTAATCATGGTAAATTCAAGCATGCATTTTAACAATCTGTATTTTGCAATTTCGATAATACATTAAATATAATATTGGATATCTGTCCCTCTCTATTAAATGCTATGTTTTTCACAAGACAATCCAAAAAGAAAACAACAAATAGAACATTTAATGGATGATGTATTTGACTATTTTGTGATTTTTTTATTTATTTATTTTTGTTAGCTTTTATCTTTGTAGTTTTTTTTTTACTGATGGAGTCTCATAAAGGAGATGGGGGTGGGTATCAATTAAAACAGGAATATATTGTGCAGATTAAGGTTGGACACTAATTTGTGTACAATTAATTCTCTGCATGAAAGACAGCAAGAGACCTCCTACTTCTTATATGCATAATTCATTTTCTCTGTATAATATAACCCATCAGCTAGAAATAACAATTCTAGTAGGACTCACATCTCCACAACACCTGCCAAGAATACAGTATTTGCAACAAGTAGTTAATATCATTCTTGTTTTAAGTTTATTTTTATATAAAATATGATTTTGAGCACGAACTTTACATAGTTACCTTATGGGCAGCAGTGTGGAGGAGTGGTTAGGGGTCTGGACTCTTGACCGGAGGGTCATGGGTTCAATCCCAGTTGAGGGACACTGCTTCTGTTCCCTTAAGCAAGGTACTTTACCTAGATACCTAGATTGCTCCAGTAAAAACCCATCTGTATAAATGGGTAATTGTATGTAAAAATAATGCGATGTCGCCCTGGCTAAGGGTGTCTGCTAAGAAATAAATGTGTATATATATATATATATATATATATATATATTACTTCTGCTTTACATACATTTTTTAAATGCCCATTTTTAATGTTTTCACCTGCCAAAGCTAAGTAATAGCTTTTTTGAATGTTTGCCGGAGGATACAAATAATATGCCACCAGTGCCACCTGTTTACGCACACACAGGTCTTGAAGGTTTCAGCACCAGTGAAGTAGAGCTACAGGAGCTAAAAAAATAACAAATCACCGGGCCCAGATATGATTTATCCAACGGTGCTTAAAGAAACAAGGATAGAAATAAGTAGACCCCTGGCTACTATCATGACTAGTTTAATAGAAATGGGTGAGGTCCCTGAAGACTGGAAGCTTGCATATGTGCCATTATTTAAACAGGGGGATAAGACAGACCCAGGTAATTACAGCCTGTGACTGGGTACCCCCTGCCCCAGTGTTTAGTTATTAGTATGATTTAAATGTTCTGTTTTGTGTTTATTTTAAAACACTGTTTTATTGTTTTACAGCCTGGACGATAAAATCGTGAGACTGCGTGGTCAGCAGCGAGTGATCATTGACAAACTGGCTGTTGACCACGTGTATGTGAAACCCTGTGCCAAATGTAAACTAGGTAATTGATAGCCAGTTAATCCCTCAGGCCACAATATAAAAACGAGCAGCTTTCACTGAAGGGGGTTGGTGTTCAGAGTGGAGAACGGGAGATGTGGCTGTAAACCAGCACGTTACTTGTTTTAGCATCTGTTGGTTTGTTTTGGCCACCATGCCTTTTTGTTTTGTAGAAGTGTTTTGTTTTGTTTGTTTAAATCTTTTATTTATTATTATTATTATTATTATTATTATTATTATTATTATTATTATTATTATTATTATTATTTATTTCTTAGCAGACACCCTTATCCAGGGCGACTTACAGTCGTAAACAAAAATACATTTCAAGAATCACAGTACAAGTAATAATACAATTAGGAGCAAGACAAAAATACAATGACTTTGGTTCTAGCAAGTACAAGTATATGACAAAATACCATTCAATAACGGAGCAGATAACAGTGTCAGTGATAGTTACATCAGGATTAAATACAATATACTACAGATTAAATAACACTTGTGACAGATTACAGTACTCTAAAAGTACAGGATTAAATGCAGTAAAATAGGGGGCAGATAAGAGCAAGTAAAGCACATTTAAGGAGGAGTGATAAGTGTCCAGAGGGAAAAAAGAGGAGTTCTGCAGCTGCTGTCTGAAGAGGTGAGTCTTGAGGAGGCGCCGGAAGGTGGTCAGGGACTGGGCAGTCCTGACATCTGTATTTATAATTAAAACTCACGCATGAGCGCATTCAACACCAGTACGGTGCCCAGTTTCTTCTCACTGGTCTGATATCACCCACAAGCTGTCCTGCAACACAGACATATTAGTTTAAAACGATGGAAGCAATATTAAGAGGTAGGTTTCAAATCAATCTATACAGCAACAGTATTATAGGGAATAGCCATCATGGGTTCAGAAGATGGAGATAATTCTTAACTAACCTACTTTACCTTTTTGGCGATGCTACAGCTAATGTAGATGATGGCAACTCTTATGATATAATTTATCTTGATTTTCAAAAAGCCTTTGACAAAGCCCCACATGAAATACAGTATGTAAATTAAAAGCAGCAGGAATACAGGAGAGGACACATGTAACAGGGGCGTTTTGTTACATGTGTGGGTATCCGCTGAGAGACGAGAAAGACACAGAGAGTTTGACATTGAAACGCCTCTCAAGCATCTAGGTTTTAGTAATAATACAGGCAGTTGCAATGGTTGGTTGCCGAGGATATACACAAGTATACATTAGTATTTACAAAAAGGCAATACCAAACCCTGTACAAAAACAACTAAGAAAACTAAAAGGTGGCCAAGCTAGGGCTGTGCTCTATTCCCACTAAACAGGGAGGTTCCGCACCACCAACCTTCTCCCTAACACAAATTAAATTAACATTGGTGGGATTATAATCCCTGAAATGTATCCCTACCATACAGCTATAATTATACCAGTTCTTAATTTTAAGAAATGTAAAGTATTGCATTGGTCATAAAAATCCATATTATAAATAGAAAGTGGACGGGATGGAAATGAGTGGACGGGATGAGGACTTTGAAAAGGATCTCTGGGTTATAGTGATGAGACAATTAAAAAGACCAATGTTAAGCTATATTGCTAAAAGCATGGAACACAAGTCTGGAGAGGTTATGCTAAGATTATACAATGCCCTAGTTAGACCCCCACCTAGAATACTGTGTGCAGGTTTGGTCACCTCACTACAAAAAATACATCATTGCACTTGAGAAGGTACAGAGAAGGGCAACAAGGCTGATCCCAGGACTCAATGACATGAGCTATGAGGACAGGTTAAAATAATTAAATCTCTAAAGAGGGGACATGATTGAAGTTTTTAAAATCAGAAACAGTATAAATAAAGTTAACCCAAGACAGTACTTCAAATGTAGCACACATATGTTGAAGTAGGGTAAAAACAGAAGGCAGGAAGCACTTTTTTACACAGAGAGGTATAAATGCATGGAATAGCCTACCAGGTGTAGTAGTATCTACAACCGTGGGGACATTTGAAAAAAAGACTAGATTATGTGCTTTTAAATTAGTTCCCCCTCAGTAGGGGAAAATGGTGTGCTAAAAAGAGCAAAGACTTAATGGACCAAATGGCCTTTTCTCGTTCTCAAACTTTTCTTATGTTCTTATATTACCAATTGCGGTAAGGTAACAGGGCAGATACATTAGTTGTCGCTTGAACACAGCATTATTTACGTATGGAGAAGTTTCTGGGTGCTAGCCTGCAGTTCCAGCGAGATGACTGCTGGAGGTCGCTGGTGCGCCATGAATCCTAGGTCTCAACAGTACATCTGTTGCAAATTAGAATTATATTACAGTAGTCTCCAGCTAACAGAACACCCCTCAAGAAGCAAGCAAAGTGTTCTGATAGCCGTGTTCTCTAAGACAGAGTTAGCCACCAGATATGAGATGAATCAATCAATAAACAAATCAATCAATAAATAAATAAATAAATAAATATGTATTACTTGTCATGATGCACGTGCATCAACGTAAACTATTAATAAAGTATCAGACAAACCAACGGTAATAAACTGTCAAACTAAATTAACACAGCACCCCTACACATGTTAAAAAATGCAGCAGCAATATACAAAACATGCACATTATTTAACAGAATGGTGAAGCAACTCACCAGAATGGGAAACACCAAATTGTTCGGCGACTTGTGTCTAATTCAGGTTTTTTTTCAAGAGCTCGAACAATTTCCTACTTTGTGTAGCAAGAGAAACACGTTTCAATGTTTGTTTACATGCCATTTTGTAGCGATGAGGTGCACTCGTGGAAATCAGAATACAAAAAGAGTCAATGATATTATTATTTTTATTTGATTTCTTAGCAGACGCCCTTATCCAGGGCGACTTACAATTGTTACAAGATATCACATTATTTTTACATACAATTACATTATTTTTTACATACAATTACCCATTTATACAGTTGGGTTTTTACTGGAGCAATCTAGGTAAAGTACCTTGCTCAAGGGTACAGCAGCAGTGTCCCCCATCTGGGATTGAACCCACGACTCTCCGGTCAGGAGTCCAGAGCCCTAACCACTACTCCACACTGCTGCCCTGTGCCCTGTGATATGACGTCGGTTCTGGAAAGATTAAATAAACCAATCAATGTGGCTCAAGACATGATAAGTCGCTTTTTGAAAAGACTGAATAAACCATTTTAATTTAAGTCTGATGATGATGAGTTATCAGGTTACAAAACAGTAATGTTTTGAACGAATCGTTCTTTTTGTGCATTTTCATTTGCAAGTGAACTGTGACATTAGGGCCTTATCGAGCACTATATTCTGCAATTTTGAATACTGACTTTGGATACTGTTTTAATTTTGGAAACAGCTTTTTTTTTTTTTTAATCTTTTGCTAAATTGTATTACTTTTTACATACTGCTACAATACGTATCAGATTTAAAAGTATGTACTGTATTACAATCCACGTCTCGTCTCTTTTGGCAAGTGATATTTTCAGAATCATATCGTTCAGAATTAAAATACTTCTTCTGTTGAAAATATAATACTTTACCAACAAAACCAATACAGGACATCTAAATGGAAGCCTACACATATGTATTTTTGATGTTGTATTTTTTATTTGTTTTCCCTGAACAGACAAAGGCTGGAACGGACCAAAATAAAATAATCAGATATGCGTCACACGCGTTTAACCGTCATTGAAGTCAAAATTTTATGGTTAGTGCTGACTGTATTACTTAATTAGAAAGACAGTAATGTGATCATTGGTTTGCATGTTTGGGTATAAAGGCACTTGTTAGAGGTATGTTTGGGATTGGGGAGGTGAGGAAAGTTGGACGTGACGGTTGGTGAGAAACTTTACAGAACTAAACATTACAGGATAACAGCTTAGTCATCCTTTTGCATTTTCTTTTGTGTTTTCAATTGTAAATAGTTGTAAAATTGTAAATAAAACTTTGAAAACTGAAATTATTGTCTGGAAAGCACTTTCCTTATAAAAGAGCAGCCTGACACGACCAGGGTCACTCCATTGAGGAAAAGGCCCAGCCTGGGAGGTCTCTGGGCCTGTGGGGCGCCTGACCAGTTGGTGTTGCTAGACTGCAAAGAGGTGAACTACCCAGATGGTTTTGCTAACCAACCAATTGGAGAGCAAAGGCCAATGCAGTACTCCCTGTGGAACCCCAGCCAAGAGCAGCAGCTCAGCATGACCACCATTCACTTACTCAGTGGATGACTGTGGCAAAGTGGTTAACAATGTGCAGGTGCTCAATAATCAGACAAACAACAATAATCCAGGTGCAATGAAGGTTTAACTCTATAATCCAATGCCTAATGGCTAACAGCAGTAAACAATAACAATGTTAATGAAGGAATACAGCGGCGTGTATTGCTTATTTATAATCCGCAGGTTTGCCCGGAAATAATAACAGTCCCGTTTCAGTTCTCCCACACGCAAAATATACACAAACACAAACACATGTCATTGGTCATTTAACATAACAGTTCACAAAGGAACAAATCACATCACTACGTCCCCTTTTTATAACGTCACCCATGACCCCTTGGTCAACGAGCGCATCCGCTCCTCCAATCCGCGGATGCCACACCGTTTCCAGTCTGGACCCCTTGGTCAACGAGTGCATCCGCTCCTCCAATCCGCGGATGCCACACCATTTCCAGTTTGGACCCCTTGGTCATGAGTGCATCCGCTCCTCCAATCCGCGGATGCCACACCGTTTCCAGTCTGGACCCCTTGGTCAACGAGTGCACCCGCTCCTCCAATCCGCGGATGCCACACCGTTTCCAGTCTGGACCCCTTGGTCAACGAGCGCATCTGCTCCTCCAATCCACGGATGCCACACCGTTTCCAGTCTGGACCCCTTGGTCAACGAGCGCACCCGCTCCTCCAATCCGCGGATGCCACACCGTTTCCAGTCTGGACCCCTTGGTCAACGAGCGCACCCGCTCCTCCAATCCACGGATGCCACACCGTTTCCAGTCTGGACCCCTTGGTCAACGAGCGCACCCGCTCCTCCAATCCGCGGATGCCACACCGTTTCCAGTCCGGACCCCTTGGTCAACGAGTGTACCCACTCCTCCAATCCGCGGATGCCACACCGTTTCCCGTCTGGGTCATTGAGGTCGTATACAGTAGCTTTGCCTTACCACCTAACCCTGGGAATAAACTGTCATGCCATTTAATCCAGGGTATTCTGTTCCCTTTATGCAGCTGCCTCGCAGGTCAGGAGGGAGACCTAACACCAAGAATCATTCAATCTCTGTCACAATGACCCACTGGAGACACCAAGTTGAGCACTTGCATAAGTTTAGACATCCCTCCATTGGTAAAAATAACAGTAATAAACACTATCTAAAACTTATTTCACCACTGAAAGACTATCTACTGCGTCAAATCATTTTAGTAGTTTCTTTAAAAAAACATATGGAATGAATTGTTACCTTTAGTACATCCTTAAAATGTATTTTTGATTTAAATCAGTTTTACTTTGCTGTATTGTGCCCTTATGAACTTGTAGCAGAATTGACTATCTACTTACAGTACAAAGACATATGTATAAATAAAGAAAAAGGTACTATATGTGTACCCTTTTAAACCAAGTTTAAGGGTACAAAGTAAGTGTGTCTTCATTACCTTACCCAAATTACTTTTTGTAATGGACTTCAGCACAAGAGCTTCAGTCTAGAATATTTTGGATTATGAAGCATAGCAAGCAACATGTTTTGGTTATATCATGGTAACCACTCATCCAGTTTTGATGAAACTTGGTTTGGACTCACAATATTTTCATATATATTACAGACAATCTAAATACATCACACTGTCACTCCACTTGTCATAATATTGGCGGCAAATCTGTCATACAAGAACTGAAATCCTTGCACTACCTTGAAATTATCTAGAATTTGACAGATGTCTGTGTAGCAACAGGTGTCACAAATGTGTAGCAACAGCGCAACATAGGACAAAAAACTGTATTATTGTCAGGTAGAATGAGAGGTGGGCTAAGTAAGGGCTTCTTGTGCAGTTTTTCTACCTTGGCCTTTCACAGGTGATGTACACGAGTAACCGGATTTGATAGGTCATTCTGAGCAGACAGACAGAATAGATTACTTGGGGAGGTTGGGCAGACTTTTCAGCTCAGCTAGTTATAGGCAAAGGCTGTCAGTATCTCTGACAATACCCGCCGAAAGTCAAACCAGCCCAAAGCCTTCTAAGTTTCCTGCAGTGGTATTTGAGTATCATTGAGTGTAAGGAGTTGGCATTGTGTGACCTTTGAAGGCAACCAGCAACCAGCAGCACCCAGGGGATAATTTGCGAGATTGAGGGTGAACAATCTGGCAATTTTGAAGCTTGGATTTACTGTAGGCTGTAATTTATTTGTTAGCCTGTGACCATTTAATCATATGTTCGCTATTAGTACAACTGAAACTATGTTCTAACTGTTTCTTTAAATTAAAATATCTTGAGAATGCAACGTCTTACTTTGTAATGTAAGTGGCCCAGAGGGATGCTCCTCTTCAACCCTGAGAATGCCTGGATGCTGTCACTACTGGCATGGGGACATTTCTTTACACAGCCTACTTAAATGCCTTAGAAATTCTTACTACAAGAACTCAGACCCTGGAGGACCTCACAGAGTAAAAACAAATACCGGACAAAGGGTCCTCATTGAAGTGCAAGCAGTTAAAGTGTTCAGCCAGGCTGGACGGGCAGGTCAAAGCACAATACAATGCCCAGCTTCTGTTGTTATCTTGCTAAGCACTTTTTTTTTAAAACAAAAGAGAAAAGGTGTAGGTGTAGAAGTACAGCCTACTGGAAAACTTTTGGAAGAGAAAATAAGCAGACTATTTGTCAGGATAGAGAGAGCATTTTAATTTCATAGTGAGTATCAGTAAAATGCTACACAGGCTCAAGGTCCTAATTCTTTTTTGCCTAGTGTGATGGGTACCATTTGGAGGAATGCATATTCCACTGACAGGTCACTTATTTGTATTCACCAAACCCCTTTTATAGCGTACATATATGCATATACACTTCTTCTGGAGTTATGATATTGAGGCTTATGAGATGCTAATACAGAACCACACAAACATTTCCTAATTATAGTTATCTGTGTACAATACAGGTTTTTACTCTTTACTATTAGACCTCACCTAGAATATTGTGTTCAGTTCTGGTCACCTCGTTACAAAAAGGATATTGCTGCTCTAGAAAGAGTGCAAAGAAGAGCAACCAGAATTATCCCGGGTTTAAAAAGCATGTCGTATGCAGACAGGCTAAAAGACTTGAATCTATTCAGTCTTGAACAAAGAAGACTACGCGGCGATCTGAATCAAACATTCAAAATCCTAAAAGGTATAGACAATGTCGACCCAGGGGACTTCTTTGACCTGAAAAAAGAAACAAGGACCAGGAGTCACAAATGGAGATTAGATAAAGGGGCATTCAGAACAGAAAATAGGAAGCACTTTTTTACACAGAGAATTGTGAGGGTCTGGAACCAACTCCCCAGTAATGTTGTTGAAGCTGACACCCTGGGATCCTTCAAGAAGCTGCTTGATGAGATTCTGGGATCAATAAGCTACTAACAACCAAACGAGCAAGATGCGCTGAATGGCCTCCTCTTGTTTGTAAACTTTCTTATGTTCTTATGTTCTTATATTACATGCTAATATATGTCATGGAGGGTTTAGTCATTTGGAAAGTTAAATTTATATATAGGTTGGCCTTGCTTGAGTTTTTTTTTTTATTGTGTAGCTGTATTTGTTAAAATTTGTTAAAATTGTCCTTGCTGTGTAGAGAGTCTCTGGCAGTTCTCGCTGATAACTTGGTGTAAGGAACGACCGTTCCTTTCAATGCTAACCCCATTCCAGTAACCTTTTGCCAATGCATCTCTTCAGCAACCATTCAGCATCTGATTTCAGCACAATCCAATTACTATGTTTTATCTCAATTATTTTAAAAAATATGTAATTACAGATTAGATTTAAATAAATTAATTTAAACAATTTTTTTTTTTTTTGTAATTTACCGTTGTTTTTCTGCTCTCTTTAGACTAGTTTTTTCTTGTGTCAATGTTTATCACTTTCTGGGATTTGGAATCTCGTTTTGGTACTGTATACTGATATATTTTATTTAAGCAATTGAACCTGAAGAAGAGGGCTTTACTGTCTGCCAAGGCCCGTCTCGTGCCATTAAATCTCCGAGCTAAAGGTGAGGTGCAAGTAAAAGATAGAGACTAAATACTATCTGGAGCAGTCAATTGAATTCATAACTGACAAAGTACTAAATTGGTCAACTGTCTTCAGGCAGGGACTTTTCTGGTTTATAAAACATGATGTTACATATATTTTCTTTGGTGTTAAAAGCAAGCATAGCTGTAATATAATAGCTTTTGCCAAAGGCTAAATAACAATATTATAGAGCAGGGGTAGTGGACAATGTATTTCTGTTCATACCAATGGAAAGTTCCCATGAAAAAAAAATAAAAAAAAAATACTGTATTAATAAAGCTTGCCATTACTGATTTATGGATTTTAAGGGATGTATGGAAACTATGTTTTTTAAAACACATGGACAGTTAACATACATGTCTAAATTGCCTCATCAACTTTGAAAATCATATGTAAAGATGATACAGTCCTGCAAGACCTAAATGCTCAGTAATGTAAACAAAGACCTTTAAGTGGTAGTTTTCATCCCCTTCTGCATTTTGAGCTAATTCTTCAATCCATGCAGATTGTGAGCTTTAATATTAGTTAGAGGATAAATAATGAATGAGCTTGGAAGCCTACACTCAGAAGGACCTGCAGCGTATCACCAGTAGGGTTGCAACTGCAGTGATCAACAACAGACTCAAAATCACTCATCAACCAGGAGAATACATTTGGCAGTAGGAAGGTTAATGTGTAATTTTTGGATTGTTCCTTCAGAAATACTAATAAATAATCAGCACTTCTGTAACTTGTTAACTCGGTGTTATCTGGGGATCAAGCTTTCCATTTTCTTTCTAATCTGTACAATTTAATGAGCAGCACTTGGGTGTTCTGCACAGTTTAAAGGTGATGTTTTTGAAGACAGCGTAACTAAAGCACGTGATTTGAGAGCTGCATTAGACCTGCATGCACTGCACATGAAGAGGCCTGGTTGTTAAATGGCTGCACAACTTGACCAGCCAAGTGCATCTTGTACTAGCATAGTATTAATGCCAATGGTTGTGACGCGCTGTAGCACCTTATTGGTAATTTGTTTCCTGCAACTTCAGACTGCAGGTGTCTGAGGTGTAACTTTCAGCATAGAGCAGAGCTGCATTGTACACACAGTTTTTATTCCATCTTTACTCAGCTATAATAAGTATGATCACACCACATAAGCGTGAGGTCAGACTTACACATATTCTGCTTACTGGAAATTTTTCAAAACAAATAACCGATTACAATACTGTATTTGGGAATATATCATCACAAGCCAACATACTTGCAAGCACTTCACTTCAGTAAACAGGTTGGGATAACCATCTCAAAGGCATGACTAGGTTGGATTTCTACTTATTTCACCTGGTTCGTATGCAAAATTCTTGTGGATTGGCATTTCATAACCAAAATTCATTCTCCCTTGTTAGGGGCTTTATAATGCTTCATATTCCCTGAATGGCACAAGGTATATAACCATTTCTCAGACAGAACAATGATTGCTTTGCCTTTTGTTTGAAATACTGTAAACGGTTTTTATAGAATTAGGTACCATAATACACTGAGTATCGATATACCTCAAAACACAATTAATAATCATTAAAACCAAATGCAAAATAAGGAATAAGAAAGAGTTAATGGGGATTGTAGTGAAAGATTTCTAACTCTGTCCTTTAACACAAGGTATATGATGGTACTATAAAACATGAGAATGCTATGGGACTAGTCAAGTTCATCTCTTCATGATGTGTTTCATAGAAGGGACCTTGTCACTGCATTGAATAGATACTGCTAAATTTAACCTATGTGCTACACTGCCTTGGGGGATTTCTCTTTGTTCATCAAAAACGTCTATGCAGTAAAACTAGACTCAGCAAAATTCCTGACTGAAAGAAATTGCTTCTTTACTGTACAATATTTTAGTTAAATGTATGCCAATCATTAAAGGAAAAACCACCTCATGATTGAAGCCGAATGAAGAAAGTCTTACTGTTTGATAAACAATATACAACAATGAAATTACAATTAATATACATTTTACTGCAAATTCCCAAAATGGGTATTTCTTTCCTGATAAACAGTGTATGTTGTCATGCTGAGTGATCTGCAAATTAAATTGTGCTGTAGTGAGAGACATGGCATGGAAGCAGATGTCTTCCAGATCACAGCAGAATTACGAAGTTAGCTGCTCGGATGTCTTAGTGATGACAGTGCAAATGCAGGAAGCATTTGAAATTGAATTAAATTATTTTTTGCTGGGGGCACAGAAGAAACAGGCAAAAGAGTCAATCAGCCTTTGTCAATCGTTCAAACATCTGCTGTCCTGCACTCTATAAATTATCAGCAGTTACAAAACAGAATCCGCTCTTTTCTTTGAGGAGCATTGCTTTTGACTAGATGCACAAAACAGCAAATGCGGGCCTCACGTGATTACAGAGATACTCTAGAACTGCTGCTGGAACTTAACTCTCTTCTTACATTAATTGTATTTACCTCAATTAACAGCACAAAACATGTCATGGAAGCATTGCATAGTAGTTCATAATGGAATATTGTACTCAGTAGTACTACAATAAATCCAATGCTTTGTAATGTTCTTAGCAGTACGTACTGCTATAAATATGGAAATTAGTTCCCTAACAGCAAGATCAAATGGAATAACAGGAACACCAGCTTTTTATTGCTCCCTTGGAATGGTAAGGGAGGTTGCTCAATGGCTCCCCATCTTGTCATAGCCATGAACCATAGTTTTGTCTGTGTTTCTTTGTTCCTCCACCTCTGCAACAGTGTCACCTTGTCACTGTGTCTTTGAGGCTTAGGTGCTGATTGGCACTACCTTTCTGGGGGCAGTTCCATGCTGGGACAGAGGAGTATGCCAGGGCCAGAAAAAAAAAATACAGAATACCACTGTAACAGGGGAGGTCTGTGCTGACTATCTGGTGTATGTGTGGTTCTGCAGGAAGAGGGCAGCAACCTCGTAAGATCCGCCTGTCAGTCATGGCGATGACACAGAGAGGTGGGGAAGAGGGTGTGTTGGCTTTCCCTCTCTCCGAGTGGCTGAGAGGCAGGCCTTGGGGGATTGCTCGGCCCATAAGAACTGCGCTTGGTTGTGCATTCGGGAGGCCAAGACAGGGGAAGCCCAGTGACGCCAGCTGAGGAGGCGAGCGTACACAAACACCAGGCAGGAACGCCAGTGGTAGAAGCAAGAAGAATAAAATCAGGCAAGCACGGCTGAGGAAGACAGCCAGCCTTAAACAAACCATTTATTAAAATATATGGTTACGTACCCGAGGGGACGTGTGTAATGATAGGGGAACCTTGGCCACCCTAGTGTATAGTGCATAGCGTAGGACGGAGACCCGAGCTGACCAGCATAGCGGCAGTGGGGGCACTGCGTAAGCAGCATTTTTATGTGGATGTCAAAGATGCATGTGGGAGGGTGTGGGGGTTCACTGAACACACGGGAGTCAGAAAGTTTCTTTGATAACGCCTCACCGGCGTTCAATTTTTTATTTAAGGCACAAGGGGGCACCCTTGTACCGTAGGGGAAAAATACCAACAATGGTAAGTTTCTTTTCCAAGGCAGATTATCACACACACACGGAGGTGATGGAAATAATGTTCAAAACAGAAGGTGAAAGAAAAAAAAAGGAAAATAAAATACAATAACAAAACTACAAATAAAAAGTGCTGCTTCTTGCAGCGTCCCACAGCCTCCACTATCCGGTGTGGCTCGAGTATCTGTGATGCTTTGTTATTATTTTATTTGTTTATTTAGCAGACACCTTTATCCAAGGCGACTTACAGAGACTCAGGTGTGTGAACTATGCATCAGCTGCAGAGTCACTTACAACTACGTCTCACCTGAAAGACTGAGCACAAGGAGGTGAAGTGACTTGCTCAGGGTCACACAATGAGTCAGTGGCTGAGGTGGGATTTGAACCGGGGACCTCCTGGTTACAAGCCCTTTTCTTTAACCACTGGGTTGTAAAACTCCACTGTCTCTGGTATTTATTTTCACTAGTCCCGATGCTAACTGACTGACCAAAGCAGCGCAGGTGGCAAGCAGACGCCAGCTTTCAAAAGGCTAATTGGAAAACAATAGACTGTCAGTCATTCACTCAGGCAGAGAGTACAGACTAATCTAATTACAGCCAAACACATTGCGGACTGGTAAATAAAAATAATAAAGTAGAATACCGTTCTGTATAATCACAATACAATTGTTTTCCGTGTGGCCGTCAATGTGACTGCTCCCGGGGCTTTTAGGTATAATGTAATATATCTCCTTTATTTCTGCACTCCCGTGCTTCATGCTTTGTGAGAATATTTAATACATACGGAAAGAAAGGTACATGAACGCGCAGCCCCACATGTGTTACACGACTGGAGAAAATTACATTTTAAAACCAAAAACAGCCAAAATAACCGCTGCGGGGCTTCTGGTGTTAAATGAAACAGCTTTCTAATGTGAAATACAAACTAAATAACTGTTACACATTACAAAGGCATGTTTGTCTTGTCAATTACAGATTTATTTTTTTAGCCAGCATTATTTAAAAATATAAATATATATATATATATATATATATATATATATATATATATATATATATATATATATATATATATATATATATATATACATACATACTTGGCGCCATGACCAGGTGCTGCGATGTTTGGCCTTAGCATTGGAAGACAAGCGTAACATGACCAATAAGTTGCCACCTGTTCCATCAAAACATTACACACAAAAGACAACATTCCTCCGCCCAGAGCAACCACCAAGAAAAGGTGTTAAAACCAATCCTCGCCCAGGACAACTGGAAGCTGCTAGAGACTGGAATATGCTGGCAGATGTTGGTCAACGGCTTATTTTTCCACCTGAGATTGCCACCACTAACCTTCGACCAGATATTGTCTTGTGGTCTGGATCAGCACGCCTTGTTCACCTGGTAGAGTTAACAGTGCCATGGGAGGACGCTGTAGATGAGGCGTATGAGAGGAAGAAACTGCGGTATGCTCAACTAGCCACTGAAGCGGAACAGCGAGGATGGAGAGTTCGGGTTTACCCAGTGGAAGTGGGTTGTCGAGGATTTGTGGCACATTCTACAACCCGGTTTCTCAGAGACGTCGGATTCAGTGGCCAAGAGTTGCGTCGCACAGTGAAGAACTTATCTGAAGCAGCAGAGAGGAGCAGCAACTGGCTGTGGTTGAGACGGAAAGATTCTGGCTGGGGACAGGTAAGTAAGCTGGGCTGAGTTGAGTGGGGGATGGAGGGGGGTGATGCTGGGACGCCAGAATCACCGTCGAGCCCTCTTGAGGTGTCGTGGGCTAGTCGACGAAACACTGAGGATGGAAGGTGCCCACTTGAAAACCCCAGAGATGTACCCTACTTAGCTCAATCCAGACGGTTGTCATGCTGATGCGCTGGGGAGGCCGCACTTTGGTTGATCCCCGGAGCCAGCATCGCAGCCGTTGTGTGTGCTGATGCGCCAGGGAGGCAAAATAAGCTGATCCCTGGAGCCAGCATTACACTTCAGCCATTAACACCAGACAGAAGGATATCTACATCATCATATGGAAGGAAACGTAAATGGATGGAGACGCATATGGATCACATTAGTTTACTGTAAAGCTACGTCTTAGTTGGTGCTTATCTTGGCGAGAGCCGAGTTCAAATCAGCATGAAGTTTTAACATCTACTCTCGTGTAATGGAAATCATAGCATTCACGTAAATGCACATCTTTCTAATCCTTGCTCATTCTACAGCTTGTGTTCACTTTCAGGAGAAAAATAAATGCAATCTGCACTGAATATTCCTAACTTGGTTGGAATGATTACATTGAAACAAACAAACAAACAAACAAAAAAGAGCCATTAAAGCTATAGCTTTAGTACTTTTCATTTTCAACAATATAAACTATATGCTACAGTGTTGCCAGGGATATGAGAATATCCCTGTTTCCATATTGTGCATTTCTGGAGAAGTTAGCTGCATATAGTAACATAAGTTAATGTGAAACAAAAAGAGGCTACACTTGATGCTTGACTGGTACTGTAGTGTGAACGATCAATTTCAGCTCCATGTTATTATACTGGTCTATCGACTGTTTGCCACCAGTCCTATTTAATGTACTCATCACTGCCCACCAGAAGTGGCATGTAACTTCCTGTACACTGCAATCATTTTTTAATTTTTCAAATTCCTGTGTGTTTTGTATATGCAGATCGAGCAAAGTCTGCGACTCAGTGAGTGCAATACATTGCATTAGACATGGATAGATTAATTTGCTACACGCGGTAACAGCTGCGATGACCAGCACTGGTATTTACATGTACTGGATCCGAGGACGACCCAAGCCCCAGTGCATTATTTGTCAGACGGTTTTGTCAAACAACCCTGCAAAACTGAGATGCCACTTATCTACAAAGCATTTAGCATGTGAAAAAAAAAAGAAACAGGTATTTGCCATCAGCAACTTTCTATGCGAAAAATGACAACATTCCTTGATAAACTGGTAACAAAGACTCAAGCCCAGGAATCTCATTAAGTTAGGTACTTTATATAAATACTTTACTTTCTTTATGACATACAAATAAGTTTCAAAATGCTGTTGTGAAAAAATGCGTGGCAAGTGGTCCAAAAATCCCAACACCAAGGTGGTCCCTACATTGAAAACAGTTGGGAAGTACTGCTCTAATATAATGAGTGACAACTGCCAGTAATTGTATTAGAGAATTAAAGAAGGGCTTGAATGCGACAGTGTCTTCTCTGATTGTATTTGTGTATGACAATTCATCATAGATACCAGGGACAGCCAGTTCCGTCAAAATTGACTCCCATTTATTATTTTTCATCTCAGTATCTTTAGAATTGTGATGACCTTTGTCCTAAAGCTTTGGGTGTTTTTCCACAGCAAGTATAAGTTTTTCCTCTGGGATTTTGGATATTGTTTCAACCTAGTGGATGTTGTGCGTTAAAGCTGTTCTATAATTGCTCAATTACAGGTATGAGTAATGGGTTCCCACACACCCCTAATTAACACGACTTCAACAGAAAAAAAGAAATGGATTAAACATACAGATTCATTGGATTTATTTTGACTAGGAAATAGCTTGGAATAATTACAAAGTGATTATCACATTACTACCCAGAAATGTTTCCTAGTTATATCACTTGATAAGGACCGGGCAAAGCTTAGTGCATTCAAATTAAATATTAAATATTATCACATGTTAAATAATGCTTTGGAGAAAATCTTGTTACTTTGTATTACTGCTTGTATATTGTAACATTGAGCAACCTAAGCTACAGTTTACAACAGGGAGAAGCTGCGTTTGTCACTTTGTGAAAAACAACATCCTTAATTCTAAATGTGCATTTTATTAGAAATCATAATTTCTAATTAATATACAATGTGAATCAACTCCCAAAGGATATTTATACATTTATCATGTACATAATGAGCCGCAGTGTTTGGTGCCAATATCAAGTGACTTATGAATGACAATAACAACAACAAAAAAAAAAACTAACAAATAAATAATTATCTGGCCACTTTCCCTATGGAGCAAATACACCTTAATACATTTCCCCCATGGTCAATTCCTCCTATAAAAACACCTTGTAGCAGGGCAAAAAAGCCCTGCTTGTAAATGGGGGGCAGGGCAAAGTCCTGCTGCTAAATGTGTTGTGTTGTATTGTGGTGTACTGTTTGGTGTTTATTGGGAACGGGAGATTAAATTATGATTTAAAATGTAGTGTTAATGTATATTTAAACAGGTGATGTGATCAGTCTTGTATTTAAATGTATTTTGTGTTTATTTAAAATACAATTCTTTTGTTTGTAATTATTTGGTAGCATGGATGGGGTTAAAGCCCCATCACTGCGAACGTGTGCAGAACGTGTCTGTCTCCGAATTGATTAATTGGGTGTTAATTCAGAGATGTATATAAACATGTCTGTTTGTGTGTTTGGGGTGGGTGTACAGAGAGGAGGTACGTGAGAGCAAGAGAAACGAAAGTAAAAGGAAAATATAACAATTGCTACTCGTGCTGGAAGGACCAGCATGGTACTTGTTTTGAAAAAGTGTTTGGGCCTCTGTCTCATTTTGGCCATGGTGCCTTTTTGTTTGGGGTCGGTGTGAGCATTGTTTTTGTTTAACCGTAGTATCTGTCTGCGTCTCGGTCAGCTTCCTGGTGTGGGGACGTCACCACACAGCCATCCTGCCACACACCTGTTATTAGGAGTGTAGTGGCAACACAAAGTACCGGAACAGTCCTATAAAATGGAAGCCTCTTTTTAAAGATTTCTTTCTGATCAGATTGAACACACAAATGCCCTTATACTGTTATGTTAAGTCACAGTATATCCAAACATTAATAAATCAATTATGTAACAAGATTAATCTGATAAATAACTCGTTTTAGTTAATATAGAAACATGAATAACTTGAAATTAGTCACAAAACACATTAATCATAGACATCAACTGGATTTTTTTAAATTAATGTTATCAAGTACAAAACAATAGTATGAAAACAAACATTTCTATTTAAAAAAAACAAAAAAAACACACATCTGCATCTCAAAACTAAACCCACAGTACAAATGCATCCGTTACAACTCAGAAGCGAAAACATAATTCTATGAACACACTTAACAAATTAATATCCCAAAAGCATGTCTTTTTTTTAAAACTGAGGCGGAATTTTGTGAGACAGACAGACTGGAACACGTTCAGCTTGTTCGATGTGGAAATTGAACAGGTTTGAACCTTTTCGCCAAGTGATTTAGTTCATGTAGCGAATTGGGGATGCTGTTTGTGCATTGTAATTTTTTTTTTTCAGACAAAAAGTTCCTAGCAATAGTTATAGCATATAAACTATAATATTATTGGTCAAATATATAAAAAATTTTGCTATACAGACCATCATAAATCGAGGCTACGTTTATTTTATTTTGGCAGTACTGCATGTACAGTTGTGTAATTTATCTATTAGAATACAATGAATTAGCAGTACAGCTATGGCAAAAGGTTTTGCATCTCTCTATAATCTGTCAGCTGTGATTTGCAAATTTTGATTGACAGTCCACCAATACTACCTTGCTACAATTTATTTTTCTAATCGCAGTAGACTTGGAAGACAGCGCATCTTCAAATAAACTGCAGAACTTTGTAATCATTTTAATGAAGATTTGGTAATGTCTTCAAAGGCATTTTAAAGTAAAATAGTTTCATGTGCCTTCCTCTTTGGCACATAGTATCTCTACCAGACCTGTACCTTTTTCATTACTCTGATGTTCTGTTCCAAGGAGCTAAGGATATGCAAACATTTTTCTGTGTGTTACAGTAACCGCTTGACATATTTAAAACAATTCAATTTTATCTGTTGCACTTATTAAATGCATAATTGGGCAAGCGCTGCAAAATAATTAGATATAGAGTTACTCAAATCCAGAATTGTAAATTATTTCTGACATCATTTTAATTGTTTCAGACACTAAATTGGCATCCAATTAGTGTCATTAAACATATAAATAGCTTAATTTACATAACATCAAACCGTTTACATAGTGTAACCTCAGTGACCACTTTTGCTTGTCATTAAAACAACACTGGAATATCAATTAAGTCAGGGTAATCAGCTAAAGGAAGATATACAGTGTAGTTACATCAATATTTCTGTGTTAACGGAACATTTACAGTTTTAAAATTCATTTAAATATAGTTCAGAAAACATACTGTAATGGGATATTGTTATTGGATTAACTGCTCTAACCATAACAAACCAGAAAAAAAGAGCAGTGTGGAGTTTTCAGAAAACTATTAGCCTGATTTGTATTTCATTTTCTCAAAAATTGAACAAATGTACACACAATGATTTTCAGATTACCTAACCAGTTCTACTGTACCTTTAGCCACAAAGGTATGTCTACAAGATTTACATTTAGAAATAATATAAAGATTATTTCAGATGGTCTGATTGTTTTAGAGGTTGACAAGGGACACAAAATGATTTTATATTCCTTAGATAATACTGATCTTTTGCTTAAATGCCTCTTTCTTCTTCTTTGCACATGGTTCCATAATTAAATTAGTTCATATCAAAAGATGCTTCATTAATTTATGGTCATTGGAATATGATTGTTATTACTGGAAACAGCTCTTTAAATAGATTTTGTGAATACATCGGAACCATAGTTTTACAATTCAGTCCATCAGTGAGCTTTCACAGTCAAACAATGAAACCATAGAAAAATACTTCTTCTTGAAGCTTTTGTCATTGAATAATAATAATAATAATAATAAATAATAATAATAATAATTGGACTCATATTGGACTACCATCAGAAAGCACTTTACAGAGGTAGGTTGGTTAACAAGGGGGTTAAGTGACTTGTTCAGGGTCACACAGTGAGTCAGTCAGTGGCAGAGGTGGGATTTGAACTGGTGATCTTCTGGTTAAAAGATCTGGACTTTAACCACTGGGCCACACTGCCTATTAGGTTTTTTTGTATTTCTAAATTCATCATAAATAAAAATAGCATAAAACTACAAGTGCATGTTTTACAGTCAGAGAAAGAACTCTGAATGCAATCACAGCCTAACCAGTACACATATTATTAAATTAAAGAAATGTCATCAGAGCCACATTTGAGATTACAACTAGTAGCTATATCTGTGGAGCATGAAAAGACAACGATGTAGTGGTAAACCTCTATTCATTAAAATATCAATTTTCTCATGATGTCAATCCAGATTAATTGGATTCTAAACGGGTGTACATTTTGTCTGAGGTAATCAGCTGGACTGAGCTAATCAATAGCAAAGCCAGCTGTGAAAGTTGGATTCAAAATACAGAGTAGCTGCTTTGTTTATAGGTCTCAACTTTTGTTTCATGTTGCTTGTTCAATCACTTAAATTGCATTGAAATTGAAGAGCACTGTGCTAATGAGGTAAACCGTTTCATTTCATAACATGCCAATGAACCTGCACTGGTAAAAGGAGGGAAAGAAAAAAGTATAGCTAAATACCTTCTAATATACATTTTCAAGAATAACAAGGGTCAGTCTCTCCCAAAACATAAAATGCTTGGATGATAGGAGAAGGATGGTTTGAGGATGGTTTAATAAAATTATAACCTTTGATTCGTCTCAGCCAAAAAAAAATTTGAGTGGAGTGGCCATTATCCCACGTCAATGACAGAAAAAGCCTAGAATTTGGGGTCTTTTAAATTTTAAAAAACATAATTCCATATGTAGTCACTGGCATCGCTACATTACATGGGACAGAAATAAAAAATACAACTGGTTTGCTGAAAATACATATCAGAACCAATCTACAGTGGCTCTCAAAAGTATTCACCCCCCTTGGACTTTTCCACATTTTATTGTGTTACAACATGGAATCAAAATGGATTTAATTAGTTTTTGCCACTGATCAACACAAAAAAAGTCCATAATGTAAAAGTGAAAAATACAATCTACAAATTGTTCTAAATTAATTACAAATACAAAATAGAAAATAATTGATTGTATAAGTATTCACTCCCTTGAGTCAATATTTGGTAGATGCACCTTTGGCAGCAATTACAGCCATGAGTTTATTTGGTTAAGTCTCTACCAGATTTGCACATCTGGACACTGCAATTTTTGGCCATTCTACTTTGCAAAATTGCTCAAGCTCCGTCAAGTTGGATGGGGACCTTTGGTGAACAGCAATTTTCAACTCTTCACACTGTTTAGCTCTTATAAACCAGCAATATGGTCTCCACAGTGCCAACACTGCTATCCACATCTCTTCCCAGTCTCTGTCACTGTTCATGTGGCTACTAGAGCTACATTTTTCGTGAATCACTTTTTAGCTTCTCATGTTCAGGTGGAACATGGTTGGTCACTTCAGGGCTGTACAGCACTAATAATACACTCATATCAGAAAACGATTCAGTACCGTCAGCCAATCAGCTTCCCACTTTAACGTCTCTTCACCAACTGTTTTCAATTGTAATTCAACTGCTATCCCCTAGATGTCCCTGCAGCCACTCCCGTTATAGTAATCGAATTCACAATTAAGAAATCAACACATTACGCTTTGACTAACAACAAAAACAATAAAAGCTAATTATGATGAGTATAAATGGTAATTGAATAAATTGATGCGTTAAAAGAAAAATCGAGAGCCCTAAACATGGAGTCAAAGACATTGCAATCAAAAAGCATTTCATTGCGCGAACGCACGCAACAATATCCACCTGGTGTTCCGTAAACCATCCATCCATCCATTATTATTAACCGCTTACTCCTTTACAGGGTCGCGATCCTAACCCGGCATACACAGGGCGCAAGGCGGGACTACATGTCAACAATAGACCGACATTTATCATCAGAAAACACAGAAAACGAAAGGCTGAGATTGACAGCTATGCGACGGCGTCCTCCAGTAAAAAACGTAAGGGGAATGAAAATTCTGAATGCCGACGAGATGTTTCGATTTGACAGAGGCATTTGTCTGTGCTAATATTTCGCTGAAAAAATGGATAATCCCAACTACGTGCATTTCTGAACAAACATGTAATAAATGCGGGAGCAATTCCTACAGCAGGTCAACTGAGAAGGGAATATCTACCCAAAATTGCTGAATTGCACAAGATGGAAATTGTACAACTGATAAAGATGTCTGACAGTGTATCTGTAGTTACTGACGAGTCTACAAATGCAAAAGATCAGTATGTTTGGCACATTTTGTTTGTTCTCCAAGGACTATCGAATACCTTCGAACTGAAAGTAATATTAGCCGATACAGTTAATCTGCACTCTGTGAATACCTCATCGGTGGCACAGGGCGTTGTGAAATGTTTAAATGCATCTGAAGTTAATTTTAATAATGGGACTGGATTTGTCTCTGATAATGCCAGTTACATGATCAAGGCATACAATGACATTCTTCAAGGTTTACTGCCAAATTCAGTACATTTGACTAGTAATGTCCACATAATAGCCCTTGCCAGCAATATCTGGGCAAATAATTTTCCGAAAGCAGACAAGCTGGTTGCAGCCGTTAAAAAAATGGTTTAAACGTTGCCCAAGCGGAAAACTACGTTTTAAAGACCACCTGACAGAAGCAATCCAACAATAAGGCTGTAATTTACCCATGAAGTTGCTACCTGAGCCATATATAACACGAGGGGGCACTTGGTATTCTACTGCTGAATATCATTTCAAATACAGCCTCAATCGAAATAACTTTGTATTATCCCAAACTATGCTGCAGCTAAATTGCTAGCTTATTGTATTTTAGACCGCCGCTGTCACTTTCAAACAGGTGCTTCCGACTCCAGCAGTGTACTAAACAGCAAAAATAATGATAATAATAATAATACAACAAATTATAAATATAAAAAAAAACGAACAAAAATTAAAGAAAACCACAGAGATAAAGTAACGGGAAATGGGAAAGAACTATGAGTTTTCAACTGGAAATGACAGGAAAAAATAAATCGCTAATGAGAAATAGTTAATAGTTTGTAAAAAAAAAAAAAAAAACATTTTCCGATTGGGTTATGTACACATATTTGTACAAAATGTCTTCTTGAATATATCAGAAAATATTTTCTGTCTCTTCAATATCACAATATATTAGTCTATGGTAAAAGCTGCTCTAACTAATGGTTTTAATAGGCATTGTGATCTAAGCACATAATGTGCAATCTTTGTGTCACTTCAAATTAAATTTGACATGCCCACTGAAAATGACCTATGACAAACATGCCAAGCTTACTAAGTTATGAATACAGCTGTAGCTAATTTAACACATCATATCTTTGGTTAAACTACCCAGCTATTTACCTGAGTGAATTTTTAAATCCAAACTGTTTTATTATGCATTCAATGTATTTGTATGTTTAAATTCTTGCTTGATTATCATTATTTTCCCTGATTTACAGATTACCTTCTGGTCACAAGTTTTCTTTCTTCAAACACTTGACAACCAGGATTTGAAGAAACGCTGCAGCGTGTGTTTATTATTTACAATAATAAAACAAAACAAAACCTAACCCCATCTCAGGCCCTGTCTAAACAGATGATATCCCTAACTAATAACGAGGCAGGCTAAGATTGTCACTTCGTCTCCAAAACCAAATCACAGTCCAAATACCTTTTCCAATAATTCATTATCCAGTTTCACCGTAATTATTAATAATCCGTTCGCTCGTCTTTCTCTCACTCTCACTCTCACTCTCACTCTCCAGTTCTCCAAACACAACTCCTACCATCACCCTTAACCAAACACTCACAAACACAAACATGTTAAATGGTAACCAATTACATTGTTAAACAACTGACAAATCATTCAATTGACTAATTAATTTGGACTGAAGCCAACCCTGACTCCAGTAACCTCTGCAGGATCCTAATGCCCCTATGTATGGTCTCGGCACAATAATAAGTATTTATTTTAAACCAGACTTATTAACTTTTTAGTTTCTCTTATTTAACACACAGTTATCATTTACAAATATATATATATATATATATATATATATATATATATATATATATATATATACAGTACTGTGCAAAAGTTTTAGGCAGGTGTGAAAAAATGCTGTAAAGTAAGAATGCTTTCAAAAATAGACATGTTAATAGATTATATTTATCAATTAACTAAATGCAAAGCGAGTGAACAGAAGAAAAATCTAAATCAAATCCATATTTGGTGTGACCACCCTTTGCCTTCAAAACAGCATCAGTTCTTCTACATGTCTATTTTTGAAAGCATTCTTACTTTACAGCATTTTTTCACACCTGCCTAAAACTTTTGCACAGTACAGTATGTGCTACTAATAATAATAATAATAATAATAATAATAATAATAATAATAATACCAGTACACCATTATGGTTACTAGTGAGCTTGTCCAATATAACTGTCCCTAGGTTTATTTCCATCTGTTTAATGGGGAGGTTCTTGCAGCTAGTTGGTTTTGCAGCATTCCACATGCAGGGGGGATGCAGAGGAGCCAATTACATAGTTTAGAGCCCCCTGTCTTGGCTCACTTCTTTCAGCTAGCAGTCTGACACCAATGTGCAGTACACTTGATTTCTGTTCCAGTATAATGTCAAGTGAGTGGTGCTGAAAGAGTGCAAGCTTGCTATTGTGGACAAACATTTCTTTGTGATGCACACAAGTATCTACTGTTACAATAGCTCTATAAAAATGAGTTACATTCTGATTGGCTGAGGTGTATATATATATTATAACCCAGCCGCCACTCACAGTCGTTCGTTATTTATTATTATTATTATTTATTTCTTAGCAGACGCCCTTATCCAGGGTGACTTACAATTGTTACAAGATATCACATTATACATTATTTCACATTATACAGATATCACATTATTTTACATACAATTACCCATTTATACAGTTGGGTTTTTACTGGAGCAATCTAGGTAAAGTACCTTGCTCAAGGGTACAACAGCAGTGTCCTCCACTGGGGATTGAACCCACAACCCTCCGGTCAAGAGTCCAGAGCCCTAACCACTACTCCACACTGCTGCCCTCGTTCATATATATATATATATATATATATATATAGTTTCAGTCTCATATATATATATATATATATATATATATATATATATATATATATATATATATATATATAAAAATACAAGACTGATTTAACGATGCTTTGATTATCAAATATTAACGAAAGTAAATATTTGTGTTACTAACGATACCCCTGTTAGACTAACCTTCATCTTAAATAGCTGTCAGGAATGCAGTTGTAACCTTTAATGGAATCTCCCATAGATTGCGTTGGATCGCTAATCAACCAGCGGGAGTGGGGTGTCGTTGTTTAAACTTCCTTTTCTGTACTGTTTAGTTGAGTTAATTCTTCCTTTCTTTATTATTTTAGTTTAGTTGTTGCACCTTTAAATTTTCCTTTATTTAGTTTTATTTTTAATAAAACTGTTCCTTTGTATTCACTAGAAACATTGTCTAGTCTGATTATTTCGATAAAGGTCGGGTTCTACATGACTTGAATTCAAAACAAGGTATTTTATTATTACAATTTAAACTAGTCCAAATACAAATATACCTTGCACACTACAGCAATGTCCAAACCTTGGGGAGCCACAGGGCGCTCAAGATGTGAGTACTGGTGGGGGGTTATTTAAATGGTCATGAAAAGCTGACTATCGAATCGTACTTTACACACAGTAACAGAACTTTGCAACACTACACTTGCACCAATCAACTAATACATGTCAGAAATAACTACTTGCAATGATACAATGTCTGATCGCCATTTAAGTGCATATCCACCGTGCCATCTTTGAGAGGCGTGCTGTAGGTACATTTCTTACTGTTGCCAAACAGGTTTTTTTTAAGCCCAAATAAAAACCTTTGACAGCTCGGTTTCTTCTGCCAATTTCCTGTGCCTGCATTGCTATTTTTTTTCTTAAAAATACTTAGTTTATCATATGAAAAATAAAGAAAATATAGACACATGCACTTACGTTTATCATGTACTTCTATAATAGAACCAAACTGTTTCTCATTTTAATACATACAGCAGCCCCTCTTAACTTCCCAAGACTTTCCATAATAAACTGGAGACAAAAATCAAGTGTTTTGCAAGATTAAAAAAAAAAAGCTGTGACACCAGGTCAAACTTAATAGGTTAATTAATCATATAACTTAATACAATACCTAAGCTAAAGTACATTGTGAACTTATTTAAATTAAATGAATACAAAAACTACTTTTACTTTCATGTTCCAATTACATGCTGCACAATTCCCAGCTAAATCTAGCGAAATTAATGCGATTTCCAACACTATTTATCCTAAAAAAATATATGTGTAAAACTGTAATATTCCAGAATAGGTTGTGAAGGCTTAATTTTGCTCCACTGAATTCATTATAAAGCAGAGGATGTTAAAACTTAATGATATACCTTTTATTATTTATTTCTTGCCCTTATCCAGGACGACTTACAATTGTTACAAGATATCACATTATTTTTACATACAATTACCCATTTATACAGTTGGGTTTTTACTGGAGCAATCTAAGTAAAGTACCTTGCTCAAGGGTACAGCAGCAGTGTCTCCCACCTGGGATTGAACACACGACCCTCCGGTCAAGAGTCCAGAGCCCTGACCACTACTCCACACTGCTGCACCTTTTCATGTGTGTATTTCAGGCAGAAACAGTACAAAAGTAGACCTCGCTTTTTTCTTTTTTTGTTGTATCCCCGCCATTGCAGTTTCTTTGCAGTAAACAAAGTGGCAAATTACACATTTTCATAAATTAATAGCATTACAGAGGTTTTTTTTTTTTTTTTTTTTTTTTTTTTAAGATGTGCACAAAGTGAAAACTGTCAAATTTAACTTAAATAAACTCTTCAAGAAATAAATGTGGAAAAGGGGGTGTTGCACAAAGAAAAAAAAACACAGTTTTGTTTTTCGTTTATTACTCTCCTCATAACAGAAAATAGGATCACAGCAAAACAAAACAGTGATCACAATACGTAACATTTACCTTGACAGTTTGACCGGTGTCCGGAAAGTGTGAAGCATTTTCGAGTGATGTGCATTACTGCACTGTATCCCCCGATTCTGAGTCACTTGCCAAATCTGAAACATCACTTTGTTGATGTTGTGTTAATACCACGTATCACTTGCCATTTTAGACACAGACGTGGATTTTTGCCTTCGAATTATTATGCAGCAATGTTTGTAAGAATATTCAGTTAGTTTCTCCACACTAAAGAAAATAATATTACTCCATACCGCGGTTTTCATATCGCACTAAGCTAAATAGGCGGAGATTTGTGACTCATGCCAAAATGAAATCTCATCAGAATGAAAGCTGGCCAATCAGCTGACTGAACAAAAAAAAACAAAAAAAAAACACAACAAATATCCTGTAGATAGCGGCGACATTAGAATCTTGCGTATCAGGAACCCTGCTTTTTATACTGTAAATCCTTAAATATTTGCGAGCCTTTTATAATGCGTTTCTCGCATGTGAAAAAAGAAGTAATCATTTTTGGCACGAATATCTTAGTGCTGTACATATAATGAAGTAATTTACTACTACCAGTGCAATAGGTTGCCAACATTTCTTGAGCAAAATAGGTTTTAAGGGTGTGATTTGATCAATATTCTGGTGGCAAATATTTATGGCTTTACAGTATTTTGTTTAAATATAGCCGATACAGCATAAGTAAATAACATAAATAAATAACAGAAAATGTTTTTGAAGTTCAAACCGCAAGTTATTTTCTTTCTTTTGTAGCATGTTTTGTAATTTATTTTCTGTAAATCACAGAATCGCCGTTCAGCAGTTTTTTCATTCAGCCATTTTATCTTGTTGTTTGGAGTGGAGGTGGAGGGTGTTCCATTGAAAAGGGGCGGGACTGACAGTGATGTGAGACTATTGGAGACAGATGGAGACTATTACCCAGTGGTGTAAGGATGTGAGGGCAATAGTTAAATCTATTTTTGCTCATATGATGAGGTTTCAACCAATCACAAGCCAGAATTTCCAAGCACTGACTTATACAGGTGCACCGATAATCGGTCGCCTATCGGCATGGGCAAGGGTTCCAATAATGGAGGTTTTACACAAAACAAAAGTATAGGTAAGGAATACATCTTACTGCTGCTTCTCTTTCACTTACTTTTCCTGTGAGTCTCTTTTTGTCATAACCAGTTTGTTCTAACTTTATTGTCAGTTCACCGGTCTCTCTATAGTAAACACAATTGTCCAAAACAAAACATAAAGGTGCAGTCCTCCAAATCCAAACTGATAAATAAATGTCTTACACATTAAATCCAACGGGGAACTGTGAGTAGAATATTAGTTATTCAGGTTGACTCCTAAATAACATTGATGGTTTAAGTTATAATATATTACTATTATTATTATTATTATTATTATTATTATTATTATTATTATTATTATACAATGTACTTCAAAATTACCTTTTGTAATTTTTGTTTATCTTGCTTAGTCTGCATTGGTTGCGGGTGTATTCGGCAGCATTTTGAAACAGCAATTGATTATTGTGCCGTCTTGTTAAGTAATAAATTCAGGTTTGTAATATTTTTTTTTTATTGTGCTGCATTTTAAGAAGTGTAAGGTTAAAGTAAGAATTTAATGAATGTTGTGGTAGTTGACATTGCATAGACTACATTTTTCTTTTCTTCTATACAGTATATGTAGAAGTTATAATACGCAATGTTTGACAGCAAGTGGCTATAAAAGTTAATATGACATTATATCTTTTTTTCTGTAGAAGTGCTTTTACTACTACAAATGCAAAATGTTATTTTTGTGTGACTGTTGTAAAACAAATATATAAATTGCTGTCAAGCACACAATATAAAACTATGTTATTTTTTGTATTAATTTTCTGAAGTAAATGCAACAAGTAAACAATACCTGTTCATTTGTCAAATACAACAAGTAAATGATATTTGTTCATTTTTTAACATTTATAATTATTAAACAGTTTAAATATTTGTCCTATGTCATGTTGTTGTAGTTTACAATACCTTAGCTGCAGTATGTATTATTATCAGTATCCAATCGGTATTGGACAATATGGGTAGATAACCATCGGCTATTGGTATCGGCCAAGAAAATCTTATCGGTGCACCCCTAATATATATATATATATATATATATATATATATATATATATATATATATATATATATATATATATATATATATATATTAGCAGATGCCCTTATCCAGGGCCACTTACTATATATATATATATATATATATATATATATATATATACACAGTGCCTTGCAAAAGTATGCAAACCCATATTACTGAATTACAAATGGTACATTGAAATTTCGTTCTGTTTGATATTTTATTTTAAAACACTGAAACTCAAAATCAATTATTGTAAGGTGACGTTGGTTTTATGTTGGGAAATATTTTTAAGAAAAATAAAAAACTGAAATATCTTGCTTGCATAAGTATTCAACCCCTGTGCTGTGGAAGCTCCCAGTTTACACCGATGAAAGAAATTGACCTAACGAGGACACAATTACCTTACCATTGGCCTCCACCTGTGAACCATTAAAGTTGCTGTCACATTTTCTGGATAAAAACCCCACTGTTGAAGGATCATTGGTCAGGCTGTGAATCTGAAGGAAAATGAAGACCAAAGAGCATTCTACAAAAGTTAGAGATAAAGTAATACAAATGCATAGATTAGTGAAAGGGTACAAAATAATATCTAAGTGTTTGGATATCCCAGTGAGCATAGTTGGATCAATAATCAGGAAGTGGAAGCTGCATCACACCACCCAAGCACTGCCAAGAAAAGTCTGTCCCTCAAAACTCAGCGTTCAAACAAGAAGAAGACTTGTGAGAAAAGCCACAGAGAGGCCAACAATCACTTTGAAGGAGCTACAGAGTTCAGTGGCTGGGAGTGGAGTAATGGTGCACCAGTCAACCATATCAAGAGCTCTGCATAACACTGGCCTGTATGGGAGGGTGGCAAGAAAGAAGCCATTACTCAAAAAGTACCATCTGAAAGCACGTCTGGAGTTTGCCAGAAAGCCTGAGAGTGACCCAGCTGCGATGTGGGAAAAGGTTTTGTGGTCAGATGAGACCAAGATAGAGCTTTTTGGCCAAAACTCAAAGCGCTATGTGTGGCGCAAACTAACACTGCCCATGCCTCAAGACACACCATCCCTACAGTGAAGTATGGTTGTGGCAGCATCATGCTGTGGGGATGCTTCTCATCAGCAGGGATTGGGCATCTTGTTAAAATTGAAGGAAGAATGGATGGAGCAAAATACAGGGAAATACTGCAAGAGAAACTGCTTCAGTCCGCTAAAAAACTGAAGCTTGGGAGGAATTTCACCTTTCAGCAAGACAATGATCCCAAGCACAAGGCCAAAGCAACACTGGAGTGGCTCATGAACAAAAAGGTGAATGTCCTACAGTGGCCTAGTCAAAGTCCTGATCTCAATCCCATTGAGAATCTGTGGCACTATTTGAAAATTGCGGTCGACAAGCGTCATCCAACCAACCTGAACAACCTGGAGCAAATCTGCCAAGAAGAATGGGCCAAAATCACTCCAACACTGTGTGCAAAGCTGGTACATACTTACCCCAAAAGACTTAAAGCTGTTATTGCAGCGAAAGGTGGCTCTACCAAATATTAATTTGTGGGGGTTGAATACTTATGCAAGCAAGATATTTCAGTTTTTTATTTTTCTTAAAAATATTTCCCAACATAAAACCAATGTCACCTTACAATAATTGATTTTGAGTTTTAGTGTTATAAAATAAAATATCAAACAGAATGAAATTTCAATGTACCATTTGTAATTCAGTAATATGAGAAAATTGGTCAGGGGCCTGAATACTTTTGCAAGGCACTGTATATATAGATAGATAGATAGATAGATAGATAGATAGATAGATAGATAGATAGATAGATAGATAGATACAGGCACTGCAGAGATGTTTCAGTCCATTTAGTCAGACACGAGGTGTTTCATCCCAAGAAAAGTTAATTAGAAAAGATGTTGCCACAACCGAAGAGAAAAGACAGCAACTCCTGCTAAATAAAAGTCTATATCCCAAAAGTGTCTTTCAATTATTCATACTTTATTCATTAAAACAAGGTAAAAACAGATATGGTGACGTGTTTCGACATGTTGTCTTCATCAGAGCATGAGAGACATGTTTGGGATACAGACTTTTATTTAGGGGGAGTTGCTGTAATTTTTCTTCGGTGGTGGCAACATCTAAGAACATAAGAACATAAGAAAGTTTACAAACAAGAGGAGGCCATTCAGCCCAACTTGCTCTTTTGGTTGTTAGTAGCTTATTGATCCCAGAATCTCATCAAGCAGCTTCTTGAAGGATCCCAGGGTGTCAGCTTCAACAACATTACTGGGGAGTTGGTTCCAGACCCTCACAATTCTCTGTGTAAAAAAGTGCATCCTATCTTTTGTTCTGAATGCCCCTTTATCTAATCTCCATTTGTAACCCCTGGTCCTTGTTTCTTTTTTCAGGTCAAAAAAGTCCCCTGGGTCGACATTGTCTATACCTTTTCCGATCTTGAATGTTCTGAATCAGATCGCCACGTAGTCTTCTTTGTTCAAGACTGAATAGATTCAATTCTTTTAGCCTGTCTGCATACGACATGCCTTGTAAACCCGGGATAATTCTGGTTGCTCTTCTTTGCACTCTTTCTAGAGCAGCAATATCATTTTTGTAACGAGGTGACTAGAACTGAACACAATATTCACAAGAAGTGTTATATATATTGTGAGATTAAGAGTGTCAAAGGGGTTAGAGACACAGAACGACTAGGAACTACAATTCCCAACAACGGGGCAAACATACCGTGCATGACGGGTAACAGCGGTAGCTTTAAAAAGCTGCGGGAATCAGCTAGAGGGGTGAGCGAGAACAGGTGCACACACGAGCCGTGGGACGGGAGAGTACCTAACCCAGACGAAAGTGGGCAGCGGCATTGGGAGCGAAATTGGGAAATTAACCCGTGGTAAATCAGAGGAATACAATTGTAGCACTCGTTTCTAAAACGGTACAGCGTAGTGGGACATTCCATTGAAGCAACCTTGCGGACTACCTTTGTCACCAGTCGGAGACAATCATTGTTTCTACAGCGGGACTGTGCACGGTGGTTTTACCTTGGAAACAACACGGCGGACTACAGGCTTCCCTGCATCGGAGCAACTCAGAGAACACTGACCGCTGTAGAGTGAGTACGCTGTGTTGTACTGTTGATATGGAAGTACGGGACTTGTGTGTATGTAAACAGAGTGCTTAAAGACTGTATCAAAAGCCCACGAACTGGGCAAGTGATTAACCCAGGAGAACTGTGTTCGGCTGGAAGAGTTGTGTACAAATTACGCAGGGACACAGAAAGGGTGATTTAAATGAAAACAACTTTATTGTATGTCCGGGGAACAGTGGAACCTGCAACAAAAGAGAGGCGAGAGTTAGAGAACGCTCAAGTGCTCACTGTTTTTCACCTGTATTAATTCTATTCTACACAGCAGTGTTATTACTTACCTTTACGAAAGGTTGGCCGGGTGTCGTGGCCGCACTATACCGCAAACAGGCTTCCGGGGCCGTCGGGATTACAAACCTGTGAGTAGGACAGGGACTACCACAACTCCACAGCGCCATCTGGTGGATGTCCGCGACAACCTGGAAAAGAGAAAGAAGCCACCATACCAAGCCACCAACAAAGAAACTTGGATACAGCAAGCCATCTCTTACCTGAGGGTTTCGTTCCACAAAAAGTCCTGGACTGTGTTTATTTGAGTTGTGTTATTATTTGTCTTGATAATTGGAACTTCTGTGTGTTCATTTGTAGAATATAAGAGGAAAAGGAAAATCATTAAAACCGAAATCTCCTTGGACCTGGGTCTCTGTCACGTTCTTCTGCACCAAAACAGGCACTACGTACACATCTCATACTTACGTGGACTTCACCAGTTCACATTTGGTGTCAGAAGTGGGATGTGTTAAGCCTGTAGTATCCATTACAGCACTCACCTGTCTGTTACCTGATTGCAGAAAATGGCTGATTTAGAAGCCCTGGTCCGTGTGATCATGAATGCCACGGCCGCACAACAGAACCTCGCAGCCATCCAACAGGAAACCAACCGGTTGCAGAACGAGCAGATACAGGAAGCAAAGAAGGAAAGGGTAGCCATTTTGCAACGGATGGAAGAACTGGTGAGCACTCCGGCTCCCTCGGCGGCCACCGCTTCTATACGGTCAACGCACGTATTGAATAAAATGACCAACGGCGATGACATTGAAGCATATCTCCTGGCCTTTGAAAGGACGGCAATTAGAGAAGGCTGGCCACGGGTGCAGTGGGCCGGTATATTATCAACCTTTTTAATTGGAGATGCCCAGAAAGCATACTTTGATTTGGCCACCGAGAAGGCCAACAATTACGATGTACTCAAGGCTGAAATCCTGGCCCGGGCCGGGATTACTACTGCTCTCCGAGCACAAAAGTACCACAGCTGGAGTTACAGCGGGTCCTTACCTCCCAGGTCCCAGCTGTTCGATTTGGTCCATCTGGCCAATAGATGGTTAAAACCCGAAGTGAACAACAGTCACACGGTCGTGGAATGGTTGGTAATGGATCGTTATCTCAGAGCACTACCCCCAACGATGAGGAAATGGGTTGGCCAGGGGAACCCTAGCACATTGGACGACTTCATTGCCTTAGTAGAGCGCCAACTAGCGGCTGAAGAGCTAGTGCGCCCTGGGGCCTCGGGTCATAAAGTGACGACCAGACCAGACAGTTGGAGACCACGTGTCCTAGACCCGAGGAGTAAGCCGCAGTCCACAGGAAATGAAGAGCGAGTACCTGTGGTGAAGGGACAGGGGGTCAACAGCAGCCGGGAGGGGATCGATTATTCTTTTTACCGCTGTTATAAGTGTAATCAAGTGGGTCATATAGCCAGGTTTTGCACACAAGGCGAGCCTATGCAGTGTAATATGGGGGATTATTTGTGTGGTAGTATAATAGTTCCAGGGAAAATAGAAAGAGGGGCGCCCTACCTCGCCCCAGTAGAAGTAAATGGACGTGAGGTCATGGCTCTCATTGATACAGGCAGTGCAATTACCTTGGTAGTGTCCAATTTGGTACCTACTTTCCGATTGAATTATGATCTCAGTACAGGGATTATGTGTATACATGGCGATACTAAACCTTACCCCACTGCTCTGGTTGATATAACTTACCAAGACCACGTGTGTAGCATGAGAGTGGGCGTGGTTAAAAGTTTGCCGCACTCAGTAATCCTGGGCAGAGATTATCCCAGGTTTAAAACCCTGGTGGACATTAACGGGAAATTGAGTCCTCCTGAGTTAAACACTGAGGAGGGCAATACCACCCCTGAGAGTCTATTAACCTTATTTCCCTTTACCGACAGCAGCCTGTTTGAAGGAACGAGACCCAGTAAGATTTATAAGTCGCGACGACAAAGACGGCTAGAAAAGGGGTATGGACCGCAAGGTGCACCAGTCCTAGTGGGGGAACAAAGGAGAGAAACAGGCACCCAGTGTACCGTCAGTGATATTATGGATACCACGGAGGAGGAAATAATGGATATAGGGGAGAGGGATGAAACAGAAAACTGGTATGAACCTTTTCAACCCTCAGCCCAGAATTTCGGAAGGGAACAAGCCCAAGACAGTACCTTAGTAAATATCCGGGACAGGGTTATATCGGTGAATGGGGTGCCAGTAGAGGGTGCTGTTGTGAATCCTAGGGAACACTTCATTATTAAGAATGATTTACTGTATCGCATTACTATGGTTAATGGCTCACAGGTGGAGCAGCTCTTGGTGCCCCAAGCATATCGTCTGACAGTCTTAAGGTTAGCCCACAATCATTTGTTTGGAGCACACTTAGGTAGTGAGAAAACGTTACAAAGGATTTGCCAACGGTTTTATTGGGTCGGTATTAACAAGATGGTGGAAAACTTTTGTAAATCCTGCCCTAAGTGTCAGAAAGCCAGTCCCAAATCACATTTTAGAGCTCCCCTCCAATCCATGCCTATCATTGAAGTCCCGTTCGAGCGGGTGGCCATGGATTTGATAGGACCCCTAAATAAGTCTGCTCGAGGGCATGAGTATGTTCTTGTGATTGTAGATTACGCTACCAGGTACCCAGAAGCGATTCCCTTACGAAATATGGCCTCTAAAACCATTGCAAAAGAGTTACTTCAAGTGTTTTCAAGAGTGGGAATACCCAAGGAGGTCCTTACAGACCAAGGGACCCCATTTACGAGTAGATTGATGAAAGAATTGTGCATTCTGCTGAAAATTAAACCAATTCGAACGTCAGTTTACCATCCTCAGACGGACGGACTGGTTGAGCGATTTAATAAAACCCTAAAATCTATGCTCCGAAAAGTAATCGCCAAAGATGGGAAGGACTGGGACTTGTTGCTACCTTACCTAATGTTTGCTGTTCGGGAAGTGCCCCAGTCTTCTACAGGTTTCTCCCCCTTTGAGCTACTATATGGACGCCAACCCCGGGGAATTCTAGACATTGCCAAGGAGACGTGGGAGGAACAGAACACCCTAGGTAAGAATGTAATTGATCACGTCATCCAAATGCAGAACAGGATAGATAGGGTCACACCCATTGTAACTAGCCACCTTCAGCAAGCACAACAACGACAAGCACGACAATATAACAAAACAGCTAAATTGCGACAGTTTAACCCAGGCGATCGGGTTATGGTGCTAGTGCCCACACCCGAGAGCAAACTGTTCACTCACTGGCAAGGACCATATGAAATTATTGAACAGGTAGGCGAGGTAAACTATAAGGTACACCAATTCGATAAACGGAAAAAGGAACAGATATATCATATTAACCTGTTAAAACCGTGGGTAGACAGAGAAGCATTAACGGTAGAGATCGACTCAACTCACGGTAGCTCAACGCCGTCCATAAATGAAGTACACATAGGGGAAGAGAATCAAACAGAATCTATCAATATCAACCCCGAGTTAGAGCCGGAGCAGAAAGAGGAAATACATCAGATGGTACGGCGTAACCAAGATGTGTTGTCCAAGACGCCCGGCCGAACTAGTGTCATACACCATCATATCATAACCCCACCCAGTGTTAAAGTCACACTTCGACCGTACCGTATACCTGAAGCGAAAAAAATAGACATTAGGAAAGAGATCACATTGATGCAAGAACTGGACGTAATCGAAGAATCTTACAGTCCATGGAGTAGTCCCATAGTTATGATTGCAAAGCCAAACGGTACATGGCGATTTTGCAATGATTTTCGACAGCTAAATAATGTATCGAAGTTCGATGCATACCCTATGCCCCGGGTAGATGAGCTGATAGAGAAACTCGGAAAGGCAGAATACTTAACCACCCTAGACCTCACCAAGGGATACTGGCAGATCCCGTTAACTCCAGAATCCCGAGAAAAAACAGCGTTTGCTACTCCGTGGGGTCTGTTTCAGTATAAAGTGATGCCTTTTGGGCTTCATGGGGCACCGGCAACATTTCAGCGCTTAATGGACAAAGTTTTAAGACCACACGTAGAATACGCTTCGGCCTATATAGACGACATTGTAATATATTCAGAATCGTGGGAAGGGCATGTACAGAAGGTAGAGGCAGTACTGAATAGTTTAAGAGAAGCAGGGTTAACAGCGAACCCAGAGAAATGCTTTGTCGGTTTAAAAGAGGCGAAGTATCTGGGGTATGTAGTAGGGGGAGGAAAAATTAAACCACAGGTTAATAAAATAGACGCAATAAAAAACTGGCCCACCCCGCAAACCAAAAAACAAGTGAGGGCGTTTTTAGGTTTGGCAGGGTATTATAGGAGGTTTGTGCCGGAGTTCTCCACTATTACGGCACCCTTATCGGATTTAACAAAGAAATCGGCTCCAGTGAAAGTCAAGTGGAGCGCAGCAGCAGAGACAGCATTTCAGACAGTTATAAAAATCTTGTGTAACGAACCAGTGTTAGCGGTGCCAGATTTTTCAAAAAGGTTTATTGTTCAGACAGACGCATCGGATGTTGGATTAGGGGCAGTCCTGTCACAAATGAAGGATGGAGTAGAACACCCCCTGATGTATCTGAGTAGGAAAATGCTGCCGAGAGAAAGACGGTATGCAGTGGTGGAGAAAGAGTGCTTGGCAGTGAAGTGGGCGATAGAATCACTTAAGTATTACCTATTGGGTAGGAAGTTTCTGTTGGTTGTGGACCATTCCCCCCTTAAATGGATGAAAGAGAACAAGGAGCGGAATGCTAGGGTAACAAGGTGGTTTTTAACATTACAGCCCTACAGGTTTGAAATTGAACATCGTAGGGGTAGTCAAAATGCAAATGTCGATGGGTTATCGAGGGTACACTGCTGGGGTGATAAAGTCGCTCAAACCAGTAGGTTAGAGCTGAGGAAAGGGATGTGTGAGATTAAGAGTGTCAAAGGGGTTAGAGACACAGAACGACTAGGAACTACAATTCCCAACAACGGGGCAAACATACCGTGCATGACGGGTAACAGCGGTAGCTTTAAAAAGCTGCGGGAATCAGCTAGAGGAGTGAGCGAGAACAGGTGCACACACGAGCCGTGGGACGGGAGAGTACCTAACCCAGACGAAAGTGGGCAGCGGCATTGGGAGCGAAATTGGGAAATTAACCCGTGGTAAATCAGAGGAATACAATTGTAGCACTCGTTTCTAAAACGGTACAGCGTAGTGGGACATTCCATTGAAGCAACCTTGCGGACTACCTTTGTCACCAGTCGGAGACAATCATTGTTTCTACAGCGGGACTGTGCACGGTGGTTTTACCTTGGAAACAACACGGCGGACTACAGGCTTCCCTGCATCGGAGCAACTCAGAGAACACTGACCGCTGTAGAGTGAGTACGCTGTGTTGTACTGTTGATATGGAAGTACGGGACTTGTGTGTATGTAAACAGAGTGCTTAAAGACTGTATCAAAAGCCCACGAACTGGGCAAGTGATTAACCCAGGAGAACTGTGTTCGGCTGGAAGAGTTGTGTACAAATTACGCAGGGACACAGAAAGGGTGATTTAAATGAAAACAACTTTATTGTATGTCCGGGGAACAGTGGAACCTGCAACAAAAGAGAGGCGAGAGTTAGAGAACGCTCAAGTGCTCACTGTTTTTCACCTGTATTAATTCTATTCTACACAGCAGTGTTATTACTTACCTTTACGAAAGGTTGGCCGGGTGTCGTGGCCGCACTATACCGCAAACAGGCTTCCGGGGCTGTCGGGATTACAAACCTGTGAGTAGGACAGGGACTACCACAACTCCACAGCGCCATCTGGTGGATGTCCGCGACAACCTGGAAAAGAGAAAGAAGCCACCATACCAAGCCACCAACAAAGAAACTTGGATACAGCAAGCCATCTCTTACCTGAGGGTTTCGTTCCACAAAAAGTCCTGGACTGTGTTTATTTGAGTTGTGTTATTATTTGTCTTGATAATTGGAACTTCTGTGTGTTCATTTGTAGAATATAAGAGGAAAAGGAAAATCATTAAAACCGAAATCTCCTTGGACCTGGGTCTCTGTCACGTTCTTCTGCACCAAAACAGGCACTACGTACACATCTCATACTTACGTGGACTTCACCAGTTCACAATATATATATATATTTCTTAATATATATATATATATATATATATATATAAATTATTGATAGAGCATCCTGAGCTGCTCTGAAAATAGCCACTTTCTAATCAATCTGTTTTAAAATATCTTCCAGTAAGTATGGCCATTGCACATTTTGTTCACATTAAATATATAATTTGAATTCTAAATTCAAACTATAAAACATTAAATAAAGTATCATCCCACCACTTACTCTGCTGCACCAAGTGGGAGGCCTGGAAATCATTAATCCAGTGTAGTTTAATTCATGAAGTCAAGTTGTTGGTCTTCAATGTATTGAAATACTGCTGCTTTATGACCTGTGTTATTTCCCTGTTTTATGGTTCCATTCACTATATTTTTCAGTCAAAGGAGGACTCCCCAAACACACATAGAAGAAAAAGGCAAATACTCACATTAATATTCTAAAACATTTAATTGAAAACATAACATATACTGCACCTCTATACACTTTGATTGAATGTCAGCTTAGAATATGAAAATAAAGCAGATGTTTATTTTCCAATTGACTCAATTTATAGCACAGCCCTGCAGTAGTAAAGCGATGTATGCAGTGCATTACAATTCATTTTATTAGATTTATACAGTTTAATGCCTTTTGTCAGTAGGCAAAAAGTAAACATGGTCAGATAAATAACTATTGAATCTATACATTAAAGATCAGAGGGAACGTGACTCTCCGATATGTCTGGGAAGAGATTTCCAGAAGGCATGGGACGTAACAACTAAAAGCCCTGCAACCCTTGGACATGAGCTGAAACCCAATGACTATATCAACCAGCATGAGCATAAAAGCTGTAGTTAACTTTCAGTGCTATTTGTGTTTCGCTTTATAACAAGTGAAAAGGCATTAAACAGAAAATAGGAGCCATGACCATACCAATATACAATATAACCAGTCCTGTGGTATAAATAGTGACCTTTCCTGAAGACTATTGTAAAGGAAATCACAAATGGATTTTGAACAAGTTAACTCTGGACAACTCAAATACTCAGGACACAGAACTGCATTCATACTGTCTTGAGTGGCTCTTTTGTCTTCTCCTGACAGGTTGGTAATTTGAGTAATTACTGCTTTCCTCTTGTACAGATTCCCATTGATTTTGTATCTGAGGAATAGAGGATTTTTTTCTCTCTGGAGTGTCTGGATTCATGGCTAACACACACCAACCCATATATCTTCCTGTATGACAAAGCATCTGCCAGTGATACTGAAGCTGCTGGCACTCTTCACATTTGCCCCAAAGCACATTACAGATGGCAGTGTCACCAGCTGTACTGAAAGCCTAATACCCACATGTTAGAAACTGGGGACATCTGCTGCCTTTTGTTGACTTTTTCTGGATGTATCAGGAGACCCTAGGAAGTCTTTATTTTGTGTTTTCTTTCGAAAATGAAGTGCAGTAAAGTTGGTGACAAAATAATCTCACCACTGGGTGGGGTGAAAGCGCAAATATTAGTGAAAATACATAACTGTTTTTGTTTTTGAAGTTGAAAGTAAGTGACATATTCTGAAAGCTTTCAAACAGGGTTATTACTATAGCTTTGATTTCATGACCATTTCTATTTCTTAAAATTGGTTTTCCTTGGTTGGTTAACTAATTTTCCCTATAAAAATCAAAGAAGATTGTGCTAATGACATGCACACACAAATTAGCTTTAAAACGGAGAGTATTGGTCCAAGTGAAGGCTTTATTATCGACCGCTGGTGATGCATATATCCCTGGCAAAGAGAGCATACTGTTGTGCGTCGTCCACATGTATATCATACTTGAAGGTTCGTCATCTATCTAACCGCTTGTTTTCACAGAACAGTACTGGACATGCACTGTAGGTGTATTTTATCACATTACTATGATGTGTTTTCACTTGAAATGTTCCAGAATAATTTCCTCTGCTGTTTTTTTGAATCAGGTGTTAGGCTGCAGGCTTTTGAAGAAGCTTGTTGATATGGGAATAAGACCATTTTAGATGTTCATTTCTCATTGAGAAATGTTTCCTCAGGATATTTTAATAAAGCATAATTTCCGGTTATGTATTTTACGGACTAAACATGCTTTCCTTCTTTATTGTGCAGAGGCAGGGGAGGTCTATCACTTTTAGAATTCAATGAACAAAATCTGAAAAAAAAAGATGCCACCATACTAGGTTATTGTTTTGCTTGGTTTGGTTGAAGTTGTTTTGGTGCAAACCTTTGCCTTTCAAGTTACCTGTAAGTTAAAAATACACTGTAAAATGGATAAATAAAATAACATGAACAGCTGAACAACATCACGACTGTGCAATATGAATTGTCTTACTACAGGCTATAGGCTCACCACCTCTGAAGATCAAAACGCATCTGACAGCATCAGATCTCTCATACTCTACATTCAGCATTTTTAAAAAAAAATGTTATCAGTCAAACACTAACAAAAACTAACTGGAACGGTATAACATTTTAAATGATAATCGATTTCTTTTATTTAAAATCTGAAAATCTCAATCTTTTCTGCCACGGTGATAGTGCCTGTAAAGCCCCATGCTGAAGCACAAGTACAAAATTTAGCCGAACTGCAAGTTCTTAACAACGAAGGGACTGTGTATGAAAAGATAAACAACCTAGGTTCAGATTTTCAAGAATACTGTATAAAAGTTGAATACATTACAGCAATTGCAGACGTCACAGTGTAGTATAATAATTCACTGAGCAGTTTTGTTCAGGTTGACTCCTGTCTGGGTTCAACTGATGCACTGAAACTCTGGAGAACTTAAATTGTTGAGAAGAGACGCAGGCAGCGGGTTTGGAGGATTATAAAATAAAGGTGCAGAACATGATTATTGTACAGTACTAGTGAAACAGTGATATCAAACGTGAACTTTACTTACCAAAGTCTATAAAACAACCCCCAAATTCTGTACTTTGACCCCATTCAATGGATTTGCACTAAAATGTGGATGTGTGGTCCCTTTGGTTAGATCTCTGGATGTGGGCCATTTCGTTTTGCTCAGATATGTGGATTCCAAGACCCAGATAATGAAAAAAAATATATAATAATCTGTGTTTTTTGCATTAACTCTTTAAATGTATTAAAACATCACAATGATTATTGTAAGCATTTATGTTTTATGCTTAATGGTAACTTCACATTCTTACGGCTTATTTACCACCCATTTTAACACTATAATTAAGTGCATCTCAATAAATGCTACAGCCCTAATCTTTTCCTGTTCCCATTAGTGTTACTACTGTGAACTTCTTTACATCTATAGGGCTTACTTTTCAGCAGGAGCATGTCTTAATATTGAGTGTATCAAATCCAATCCTACGGTGTATTGTGGGCAGCCCCAGTTGGTCCTGTTCTGAGATTTTCCCTCCTTTTCTTGTCAATAGAAGTTGTGCTGTTCCCCTGCTGGTGGCCTGAATCACCTCAATTTGTTCCAGCAATCAGCATGCAGCTGCTCAATGTGGGAGGAGTGTGGGCCACTAAACAGTGCAGCAGGTCTGACCTCAGACTGAATGCAACAGGTCAGTCCTTTTCTGTACGGCCATTCGAGCATGTGCAAACAGATATGCTTGAGTACAGAGTAGCCCAGTGATTTAAAGCATGTTTTCTTCATTCTCTTTCTTTAGAAAATGAAGCAGGAAACAAGAAAGACCTGCCACAATCTTAGCAGCATCTGTTGCCTTTCAGTGCAACCCTTATTATGAACAATATCTTTTCAAAGACACAGCACCAACAGTTTTACTTGAACAGAAAAAGAATGTAAAGTTATGTTCTTGTTTTCCCAACACAAACGGTTGGGTCCTTTCTTTGCCTGTCACTCTAAACGCTTTTCAGAGAACTTCTTGCTTTAGGTAATCGAGGGGAAACAAATTCTCATCTAATTATAAAGCTTAATAAACTCACTCAAAAGGGAATACTTATTTTTGTTTCCCTCAGGCATCCTTATCCCCATTCCCTATTCTTTCCACTTCTGAGAGTACTTGACAAGCTCAATGGCACATATAAACAAATCTTTTAACATATCTCCATACAGCACCTTGGGTATTTAACTGTTTTAATTTCTATGTCTGCAAGCACTTGTTGTTTAATTCAAAACACTTTAAATATACTTTTACAAATACTGCATACCAAATCAATATCAAATAGGACAATTTCATGCATTTTATTTTTTCCACTACCACAAACAATTACATTACATGCTTTAACATGTAGTGAATGTATATTTTTTGGTCTTGATCGAGGAATCTTTCACACCTTATGATTAGTTACCCTTATAAAAATTGTATCTTTAGTACTGAAAAAGTACTATAATTCACCTAATCATAAGAAGTGAATTTTTGACGATGCTAAAGTATATAATCACTAAGATGCTTCCTGGATTAAGGGAGTCTATGGTGCATGATCAAAGTCTTCCGGCTTCCTTACAGCTAACACTTTTCCATGAGTAGCAACAAAGGACACACACTGTTTCTCTGTCTCCTTATTCCTCAATAACACAAGTGCTTTTTGTTACTGGGGAGAAGAACCCTCTTATATGATCAAGGGAGTCACTTCAAGAGGTTGGAGCCAGCACCCTTACTGCTGGTCTTTCTGAAAACTTCCATGAATGCTTTATTGAAAAAATGATATCCTATATTTCACCCTTTGTCTGCAGCCTGACCCCAAAGAAGTCATTTTCTGTTGGAGAATTAGAATTCTGATCATGTACTGATGGGATAAACCCATATTATAGGATTTTGAAAAAAAAGACATTACTAACAAAAAGTAATCTGTGGTGTCTTGCAATTAGAGCTGCTCGATACCATTTGTGAACATGCTCCTTTTGAGCTCAGTGATAGTCTTATGGGGATTTGAGCTTGAAGTAAAAAAAAAACCATCTACACCCCTCTTACAGCATTTTACACTGTGGGGTTGGGTCATTAAATTAATTGATTCCCGCGCTTCAGGTCCATAATGATTACCTTTCCTCAATGTATACAAGTTAAAACATATAAGTGACCAATATCACTTGTCGTCTCAATCACAAACTGTTTCTTCCTCATTACATTGCTCGGGCAAACAGGACTTCAAGTTATTTAAGGCTACTTAAATCTATTGATTATCCCACCAAGTCACTTATTATTTAGACTTCGTAAGGAACAGCACTCCAGATAAGCTGTACTGCATGTATAACGGCACTAACACTTTGTAAAGGAAGGGGAAAGCACAGAGTCGTGTGGACGAAGGAGTGGATCCTGAATCATGAGGAGAGGAGCAGATCATCATCTTTTAAATGAGCTGCGCTTCAGATGCTCACAGAGTCTATCCTGATTGGCTAAAGGCCAAATGTTTCTCAAAGTAGAACGCTGGTCTACTCTGGGAAACGTGTTTCCTTGTTTCTGGAAACCCGAAAACATCCAGCATACATGAGGAAACATTTTATCAGGAAACATGTTTCCTTGTGTATGCTGGGCTTTACGCACCCAAAATACAGTTTACGCACATGGTGTTTAAATTGGAGAGTAAATTGCTCAATGACCCAAAACCTTATCTGGTGCACTGGTAAGGAATAATAAAAAAAATATTTTAAAAAGCTACATAAATAATTTTAGAAAAACATGCCTGTAATACAGTTGGAAATCCTCACATGGTGGTAAAACATACACATGCAAGAAATAAAGTAAATCCAGTACTGCAATACCATTTCACCAATGCTCAGTCATTCTGGCCTAAATATCGTCATAATCAACATAGATATAATCCATTCAATCTGAGATCATGTATTTTTCATTTATTAAAACAACACTGCCAGAAAGCAGACATACCTACAATAAGTTATTTTCCAGTATTATCCAGAAATAAAAGTCACATGAGTTTGCTATCCAAGAAAACAAAAATAAATGTATGTTATTAAGTTAATGAAAGAATGTGACATACATATGTGTTTTTAAACTATTTTCATTTTTAAATATTTTCTTTATTGTTCTTTTGTTGACTTTTTGTGCTTCATTTATTTATTTTATATTTTATTGAATGTGTTCTTTTTTTTTCAAACTGAAATATTTCCTGTGGTACTACTTAATCAAAAAAAACATTAAAAAAAAATAAAAAGTTACTTCTATTGCAGGCCTGCTCCAAACAACCCAGTTACCATGGCAACACGTTTACAAGCATCTCAGACTTCCTCCATGCAGCAAAAAGTATTTGTGCTGTACAGTTTATAGCGGTTTGGGTTTCAATTTGAGATACAAGCACCATACACGCCTTTTTATAAACAGTGCCAAAAGCTCGAAAAACATGCACCATCTCTAAACGGCAGGATCAAGGCTGTTTGAATTCCAGACAGATGTCTTTACTGCTGCTCTATTTGCAATGTATGAATTTGAAAGACCCCTATACAATGAACTACAATTAAAACAAACAGTGGTAAAGTACCCATTTACAAAACAAACAAACAAACCCTAATATGTAAACAGGTTTTCTATTCATATTTACATATCTTACTAATACATACTTTTTAAGAATGGATGTATTTGTTTGTTAGATAGATAGGTTCAGTTTTTCAATCATTTGTATTTGTAACTTAATTTCCTAAATATAAAGACACTTAACCTTTAGGTTTTTAGACTCCTACCCAGCACTGCATAAATTAATAACATTGGTATGCTTAAAATCAATGAACAGACTTCTCCAAAACTGGACCAGAATACAAGACAATTTGCACCTAGCACCATTAAGAACTGTTCTAGTGTATCAGTATGACTATGCAATTATTTCTTCAACTGGTTGCCCAGCATATTCTTTTTAACCACCAGTGCGTTATTCTCACAGCCCAAAGGGCAGTGTTTAATCAGAAACCTTGCCCCTTGGCCTGTGGGAATAGAACAGTCACTGTCTGTTATTTCCAGCACCACTGTAAGCAGATGCCCAGCATTAAAGCATTAACTTGTCCTTCTTTAACCATTGTTTGACTATGGCTTTGCATCATCTCATACATACTAAGCGCTTTGTTGACAGAGCCCTGTTTCAGTTTCAACCTCTCTCCACCTCAGCATGCTTGCTGTGATACTGTCCAGGAGTGAAATGACTGGTATACATCTTTGTTTTCTTTAGAACATCAGGTGATCACACGAAAAAAGAGACATGGTTGGAGGCACTGAGAGCTATAGTTCTGGAGAACACATGATTTTATAAGCGTTTTCTAATTCTTCCTCTAGTGCCCTAGCCACAGCTGTCACCTAGGGAGTTTGGGGGAGCTGGGTAGGCGTGGGTGATTTTTTATTTATTTATTTATTCTTTTTAATTTGCTAAATACCGTATTTAGGGCAATTCATGGAAGGTAAAATTATGAAGCAAGTTCAATTTTGATGAGTGTTATGAGGTTCCCTGCATGCCTCAGCAACCCACTTAAGAGCTTTCTTGACAAGCTAAAAAAAAAAAGAAAAAAGAAAAGAAAAAGAACAGAGAAAAGTCCTAAAGCTTGAAGCTTTGAAATGCAAATATGTCGCCACGAGATAGATTTGCTTCAACCCCGCCCCCTTTAAGCCTGCTCCTGGTTTTTTTTATTCTTTGTATTCGTAAAACTCAGTCTATATATACTGTCAAGTGGGAGTTCTGCTGTGGGTCTCTTGAAGAGCGCCTAGTCATCCCAGGGTGGTAAAGAATATATCTCTCGCCTCCTTTTTTTGTTAGTCTCAGTTGAAGTGGCATGATTTTCTCTCAGCAGTCCGGAGCTCTAGAGACCCTCGTTCACTGCGCTGTATGAACCTGCAAATTGTGCTGAATCTGCCCAAAGCAGCTGTAAGTGTAAGTTATCACTGGAGGAGCTAACAGCAGCTACACATATGACAGTGATACAGAAATCTGCTTAGGTAAATTCTGTGGAAGAATCCAAGTTTAAAGGACTGCAAGAGGGAGGTAAGAAATACATAATGTTCTTAAGTAAAGGTCGTACAATCTGATGTACAGTATATTTGCAGTGCCATAATCATCGTTTATTTGCGCCCAAAACGTGCTGTGCCTATTCTAAATGAATGCAAAATGTGTGAGATAGTATTCGTAGAGTAGTAAGTCAACAAAATGAATTGAAAGTCTAAGAGTCACCGCTGCTCAAAACCGAATCACATGGAAAAAGTTGTATTTGTCAAATGTTTGCAGCTATAACACTCCAGTATAGTAAATAACAGTAACAGAGCGAGTGTGATACCGGACATGAAATGTAACGGTAAGCGATTCCAAGCGTATGGTATTCAGTTAAATAAATAAATAAATAAATAAAGTCTGACTGCTTGAAATTTAAAACTCATTTAGCGTACAAAGGAAGCACCAATTCGTTTACTTTGAACAGTCGCATGTTTCTGCTTTCTAATGTTTCCGGTGCTGGTTTGGATGTTTGAAGTGTTGAAGTCCCTCATGTATTTAAATTAGTATTCATAGGATAAGGTTTGCTCTGCAGTGGCTGTTCTGTTTGATATTGACCCCTGGTCAGTCCGTGTTTCACTATAATGTAGTAGTCTACGAATATTGGTAGTGTGCAAGATCATTACGAAATCGTTTGTGATCTAGTCTAGTGGAACAGTTGTGGACTGAATACGGTTTAACCAGAATAGGTGTAGGTGCATTTTTTCTCGGGTTTTTAAATACCGGCACGACAATAATGTTTATATTTACTTATGTAGAAGAGTACTCACATAATAGTCTATATTGCTCCGGAATAAAGCAGACAGCTGCATTTGATAAAGCATCTCAAGTCGTCCGGAGATTTTGAGATGTTGGGTGAGCTTATTGACTATCATCGTTATACAGTTCTACTAGTGATGCAGTAGGTAACACATCAATTCTGCACTATAAAACAATCGATGCTTATATTTAATGATGGTAACTACTGTGATGTCGCATTCAGTCCTGATACAACCGCATTTTACAATAAATGCTTAATTCGTGGGTCTCTCTTGTTTAGTAAGGCTAATTTTAAGGGTTGATTTGCTATTGTGAATCGATTGGTTTATCTACCGTATAGAGGTCTGGCATTGAGAAGCGCATTGTTAATAATTCCAAACTGCACTGTGCAGTATATAGATAACTAGCAAGGGAACTGCAAACATTTCTTAACCCTGACAGATTTCTAAATACCTCTATTAAGTATTTCTGTCTGTTCGTAGATCTGAAAGTCAGTGTTTTTGTCCTGGTTTACGTGTACATTATAGTGAGGGTGTCTGGAAAGTTTAGAATTCTTGTCTGCCATCAGAATTATTTCCAAGATTTGACTTACTGCTATGTGATATTAATGCTAAATGTACACACTCTTCTAATTTTGAAGTTTCTTTTGATATATGTGGTGTGCTAGCAGCAACCTACACAGTGGCCCAAATAATACATTAAAGCCTAATTTTGTTTTCTGCCACTAGGTGGTGACATAGGCACTGGCCAAAGGAAATAACCCAACACTACAAGCTATCATTTATACCCCCAGATTGTCTTTGATATTGATCTCTGCAAGGGGGCCTTCCCAGCTACAAGGCGAAGCGGGGCAGTAGAGGAAAATACATATCACAGTTTTGTTAATGATTGCCACTGGTACAGTAGCCTTAAGTGCCTGGGGGAAGGTGAAAGAGTGGAGATGATGGGCTTTTCTGTCTTCACTCATTCTGAAAATATTTTTTAAAGTCTGTTGGATATGTATGCTTGGATTGGGTTTGAGAAATACAATAACTGAGGTACAAGTAATGCAAGTATAAATCGTAAGTCTTCATCTCTTTGCATGCATAAAAAACAATCTATCTACAGTGTATCTATCTATCTATCTGTCTATCTACAGTGTATCTATCTATCTATCTATCTGTCTATCTATCTACAGTGTATCTATCTATCTACAGTGTATCTATCTATCTACAGTGTATCTATCTATGTACAGTGTATCTATCTATCTATCTGTCTATCTACAGTGTATCTATCTATCTACAGTGTATCTATCTATCTACAGTGTGTCTATCTATCTACAGTGTATCTATCTATCTACAGTGTGTCTATCTATCTACAGTGTATCTATCAATCTACAGTGTATCTATCTATCTACAGTGTATCTATCAATCTACAGTGTATCTATCTACAGTGTATCTATCTATCTACAGTGTATCTATCTATCTACAGTGTATCTATCAATCTACAGTGTGTCTATCTACAGTGTATCTCTCTATCTACAGTGTATCTATCTATCTACAGTGTATCTATCTATCTACAGTGTATCTATCTATCTACAGTGTGTCTATCTATCTACAGTGTGTCTCTATCTACAGTGTATCTATCTATCTACAGTGTATCTATCTATCTACAGTGTGTCTATCTATCTACAGTGTATCTATCTATCTATCTGTATCTATCTATCTACAGTGTGTCTATCTATCTACAGTGTATCTATCTATCTACAGTGTATCTATCTATCTACAGTGTATCTATCTATCTACAGTGTGTCTATCTATCTACAGTGTATCTATCAATCTACAGTGTATCTATCTACAGTGTATCTATCTATCTACAGTGTGTCTCTATCTACAGTGTATCTATCTATCTACAGTGTATCTATCTATCTATCTGTATCTATCTATCTACAGTGTGTCTATCTATCTACAGTGTATCTATCTATCTACAGTGTGTCTATCTATCTACAGTGTGTCTATCTATCTACAGTGTATCTATCTATCTACAGTGTGTCTATCTATCTACAGTGTGTCTATCTATCTACAGTGTGTCTATCTATCTACAGTGTATCTATCTATCTACAGTGTATCTATCTATCTATCTGTATCTATCTATCTACAGTGTGTCTATCTATCTACAGTGTATCTATCTATCTACAGTGTATCTATCTATCTACAGTGTATCTATCTATCTACAGTGTGTCTATCTATCTACAGTGTATCTATCAATCTACAGTGTATCTATCTACAGTGTATCTATCTATCTACAGTGTGTCTCTATCTACAGTGTATCTATCTATCTACAGTGTATCTATCTATCTATCTGTATCTATCTATCTACAGTGTGTCTATCTATCTACAGTGTATCTATCTATCTACAGTGTGTCTATCTATCTACAGTGTGTCTATCTATCTACAGTGTATCTATCAATCTACAGTGTATCTATCTACAGTGTATCTATCTATCTAGTGTGTCTCTATCTACAGTGTATCTATCTATCTACAGTGTATCTATCTATCTATCTGTATCTATCTATCTACAGTGTGTCTATCTATCTACAGTGTATCTATCTATCTACAGTGTATCTATCTATCTACAGTGTATCTATCTATCTACAGTGTGTCTATCTATCTACAGTGTGTCTATCTATCTACAGTGTATCTATCTATCTACAGTGTGTCTATCTATCTACAGTGTATCTATCAATCTACAGTGTATCTATCTACAGTGTATCTATCTATCTACAGTGTGTCTATCTATCTACAGTGTATCTATCTATCTACAGTGTGTCTCTATCTACAGTGTATCTATCTATCTACAGTGTATCTATCTATCTACAGTGTGTCTATCTATCTAGTGTATCTATCTATCTACAGTGTATCTATCTACAGTGTATCTATCTATCTACAGTGTGTCTATCTATCTATCTGTATCTATCTATCTACAGTGTGTCTATCTATCTACAGTGTATCTATCTATCTACAGTGTATCTATCTACAGTGTGTCTATCTATCTACAGTGTATCTATCTATCTACAGTGTATCTATCTATCTATCTGTATCTATCTATCTACAGTGTATCTGTCTATCTACAGTGTGTCTATCTATCTACAGTGTATCTATCTACAGTGTATCTATCTATCTACAGTGTATCTATCTATCTACAGTGTGTCTATCTACAGTGTATCTATCTATCTACAGTGTGTCTCTATCTACAGTGTATCTATCAATCTACAGTGTATCTATCTATCTATCTGTATCTATCTATCTACAGTGTATCTATCTATCTACAGTGTGTCTATCTATCTACAGTGTGTCTATCTATCTACAGTGTGTCTATCTATCTACAGTGTATCTATCTATCTACAGTGTATCTATCTACAGTGTATCTATCTATCTACAGTGTATCTATCTATCTACAGTGTGTCTATCTATCTACAGTGTGTCTATCTATCTAGTGTATCTATCTATCTATCTATCTGTCTATCTATCTATCTACAGTGTATCTATCTATCTATCTGTATCTATCTATCTATCTATCTGTATCTATCTATCTATCTATCTGTCTATCTATCTATCTACAGTGTATCTATCTATCTATCTGTATCTATCTATCTATCTATCTGTATCTATCTATCTACAGTGTGTCTATCTATCTACAGTGTGTCTATCTATGTACAGTGTATCTATCTATCTACAGTGTGTCTATCTATCTACAGTGTGTCTATCTATGTACAGTGTGTCTATCTATCTACAGTGTGTCTATCTATCTACAGTGTATCTATCTATCTACAGTGTGTCTATCTACAGTGTATCTATCTATCTACAGTGTATCTATCTATCTACAGTGTATCTATCTACAGTGTATCTATCTATCTACAGTGTATCTATCTACAGTGTATCTATCTATCTACAGTGTGTCTATCTATCTAGTGTATCTATCTATGTACAGTGTATCTCTGTCTACAGTGTATCTATCTATCTACAGTGTATCTATCTATCTACAGTGTGTCTATCTATGTACAGTGTATCTATCTATGTTCAGTGTATCTATCTATGTACAGTGTGTCTATCTATGTACAGTGTGTCTATCTATCTATCTGTCTGTCTATCTATCTATCTATACACACACACATTTAGATATAGCAACAGGTCATATGTCATTTAAATTGCACCATTTTGATTGTAGATTAACAAGTCTCCTCTTCCAAGCCTCAATCAAAGGGAACTGTGCCCTGATATTAGGAGCTATTCTTGCAAGTAGGAGCTGATGCAGGTTATTAGAATAGTTCTAAAACATGTCTTGCTTTAAACCATTTTAAAATAAAACCTTTTGAAAGCTTGTATTGTTCTTATTTCATTGTGAGTGCCAAATAATTTAAGCAGTTTAAAATGACCATATTGCTTAAAAAAGAAAATCAATATAAAACAATATGGTTTATCCAAAATTTTTGGCATGACTTGAAGATTGCTGTCAATCAAAACTCCCTAAGGAACTTTGACAGAGCTTGAACAGTTTTGTAAAGAAGAATGGTCAAATATTGCCAAATCTAGGTGTGCAAAGTTGGTAGAGAACTATCCCTATAGGAAAGGGAGATTGTGTCCAACTAACCTGTTTGATTTGAGGATGCAACATTGACAATGGATAATTGCAAAGCATACGACATGGTTTATTTAGATTTCCAGAAAGCTTTTGACAAAGTCCCGCATAAAAGATTAATTCTCAAACTGAACACAGTAGGGATTCAAGGAAATGCATGCACATGGATTAGGGAGTGGTTAACATGTAGAAAACAGAAAGTACTGATTAAAGGAGAAAACTCAAAATGGAGCGAGGTAACCAGTGATGTACCACAGGGATCAGTATTAGGTCCTCTGCTATTCCTAATCTATATTAATGATTTAGATTCTGGTATAGTAAGCAAGCTTGTTAAATTTGCAGACGACACAAAAATAGTAGGCGTGGCAAACACTGTTGCAGCAGCAAAGGTCATTCAAAATTATCTAGACAGCATTTAGAACTGGGCAGACACATGGCAAATTACATTTAATATATTTTAGCTGACACAGGTCACACTAGCTTTTCTGTTATTTTAGCTGTTTTAGCTAGTTATCCCCTGTCGCGGCGTAGTGCACTGCAAAGAACTGCAACTAAATTTCGCCCTTCCCCCGGGTCTAGCACGTTCTCGACTGCATGTACTCTCGTTTTAACTAGCTTTAGGCATTTGAGGTAAGTAGCTGGACAGGGCTACAGTTAATTATTTTGATCCCAGCTGGGATAAAATAGTATTCCATTATTGTATTTATTGTTGGAAATGTTGAAAACCCAGGGTTCTCACCAGCACTATTGAGCGTAACGGGCCGTTACGTTGTTACCTGGAAAAATGGCGCTGTATTCAGGCAAAAAATAATAATAATCCTGTGAAACATTGTTGATTATTCCTTTATGTGAGAAATTGGTTTGCTTAAAATACTTGTTTTAGCTCCCAGTACTCTTCGATGGGTTGGTTGTGACAGCAAGTTCTTTAGTTTGGTGCGTGTAATGTATGCGACACGGAGACGAGATTGAACTTCACTGAACTTTATTAGCACATTCCCCCCTGTTGACGGGTGAGACTAGATCCTGGGTGTGCCCCTGATACACAGCTCTGTAACAACCAACACCACTGCAGATCTTTATTATTACACCAGAACGACGTTCCCTCGCAGACTTTCATTTAACATTTTTTAGCAACATTGGAAAAACTTTAGCCACTTAACAATACTGTAAACAAGTTATAAGTCCCGCATAAAAGATTAATTCTCAAACTGAAGGCAGTAGGGATTCAAGGAAATGAATGCACATGGATTAGGGAGTGGTTAACAGGTAGAAAACAGAAAGTACTGATTAGAGGAGAAACCTCAAAATGGAGCGAGGTAACCAGTGATGTACCAAAGGGATCAGTATTAGGTCCTCTGCTATTCCTAATCTACATTAATGATTTAGATTCTGGTATAGTAAGCAAGCTTGTTAAATTTGCAGACGACACAAAAATAGGAGGCGTGGCAAACACTGTTGCAGCAGCAAAGGTCATTCAAAATGATCTAGACAGCATTCAGAACTGGGCAGACACATGGCAAATGAAATTTAATAGAGAAATGTGTAAAGTATTGCATGCAGGAAATAAAAATGTGCATTATAAATATCATATGGGAGATACTGAAATACAGGAAGGAATCTATGAAAAAGATCTAGGCATTTATGTTGACTCAGAAATGTCTTCAACTAGACAATGTGGGGAAGCTATAAAAAAGGCCAACAAAATGCTCGGATATATAGTGAAAAGTGTTGAATTTAAATCAAGGGTAGTAATGTTAAAACTTTACAATGTATTAGTAAGACCTTATCTAGAATATTGTGTTCATTTCAGGTCACCTCGCTACAAAAAAGGATATTGCTACTCTAGAAAGAGTGCAAAGAACAGCGACCAGAATTATTCCTGGTTTAAAATGCATGTCGTATGCAGACAGGCTAAAATAATTGAATCTATTCAGTTTTGAACAAAGAAGACTACGCAGTGATCTGATTCAAGCATTCAAAATCCTAAAAGGTATTGACAATGTCGACCCAGGGGACTTTTTGCGACCTGAAAAAAGAAACAAGGACCAGGGTTCACAAATGGAGATTAGATAAAGGGGCATTCAGAACAGAAAATAGGAGGCACTTTTTACATAGAGAATTGTGGGAGTCTGGAACCAACTCTGGAGGAATTTTGTTGAAGCCGACACCCTGGGATCCTTCAAGAAGCTGCTTGATGAGATTCTGGGATCAATAAGCTACTAACAACCAAACAAGCAAGATGGGCCTAATGACCTTCTCTCGTTTGTAACGTTTCTTATATCTATTAAGTACTACTGACAAAAGAACATGGATGTTACTGCGTAAAAATTGTGCATTGGTAGTATTTTGTTATAATCTTTTTAGAGAATCTTTCTCAAAAAATTATTTTCCACATAATGTACAGATATGGCTAACTTTACAAAGTTGCCCACTAATGGTCACTGCTACACATCAGATAGAATGAAACATTTGCGCAGCTGTACAGTGAAGGGTTTATTATACCCATTTATCCAATTCATTGTCTTATTTTTTTTCTGTGTTTGTGTAAGGTGGGTTAAATATATTCATATGTTTTTTTAAATTATTTTTTACTAAAACCTTTTAATTACCTAAATTAGACCCTGATTAGATAATATCATACTGATTTAACTTTAATACAGAAAGAAATAAAGAAATGGCATGCTAAAACAGGAATCAGAGGGTAAGGAATTCCCTTGCAAGCAGTCTCTATGAGACCACGGCAATATAAGCAGAAGGCACAAAATAATTACTGTATAATAGAACAAGCTGTATGCAGACAGCCATGCTTTCCCCTCAGGCATGGTCAGGACTAATGAGAACTGACGGAAGCCGCATTACATGTGGTGTTAGAGGAAATACATCATGTAGGAGAATAATCTAAATTCTAAAAAGATTCCATGTCCTGAAATGTTGTGCTTCATGCTAAAAATGTACTCTTTGTTTCACAAATCATCCCTTTTAGTATGCTCATTTTATAAAATTATGACATGATGTAGTCTGTCAGGGATGGGTAAGCCTCAAAGGACTTTTTCAGTTTTGGTATTCAAGCACCAGCGGGCTGAGCAGTGCAAATCTCCCCTAGGTTAACAAAACATAACTTTCTTTCAATTGTTGCAACAATACTTAGACCAAATTTTTATTATTATTATTATTATTATTATTATTATTATTATTATTATTATTATTATTATTATTTATTTCTTAACAGACGCCCTTATCCAGGGCAACTTACAATTGTTACAAGATATCACATTATTTTTACATACAATTACATTATTTTGTACACATTATTTTGACATACAATTACCCATTTATACAGATGGGTTTTTACTGGAGCAATCTAGGTAAAGTACCTTGCTCACGGGTACAGCAGCAGTGTCCCCCACCTGGGACTGAACCCACGACCCTCCGGTCAAGAGTCCAGAGCCCTAACCACTACTCCACACTGCTGTCCATAACTGCATTAACAAATGCAGTTCTGTTTTTAAGGGAAGACTTTCTTTCATATTGGAATGTATTTAATGCCCTACAAAACAGTGTTCTCTGTATTTAATGATGCTATTAAGGAGGTTGTGTTAGAGGTAGGTTTGGCTTGTCCGCTGGTCTCACAAAGAGGCATAGCTGACATTGTCACACCACACAGGCATGCAGAGTTTATTTCTGAGCAGCACACAGGTAAACCATAGCTGGTCCTAACAATGTTAACAGCCGGGCGACAACACATGGTAGTGTAATAATACAAAAACTGAAAGAAAACACAGATATAAAATAAAAGGTTGCCATGAAAACAGCGGGGCACTGCTCATACTAAAAAAGTTTGCTGCAACTAATCCCTCACTCCTTCAGCGATTAAACCACAATCCCAGTATCACACACCCAGTGACTTGTGGTTGGAAACACTTAATTAAACTTTTAAGTTTAAGTTGTTGCTCTCAGCCCAAGGGTGTATCAAGGGCTGCTTGTCCTGCCGGACTCACCCACCAGACAGTCAAGGAACTGCAGCCAACCAATCCTCAGCTCCGATTCCCTGTAAACAAAACACAGCTGGTAGTGCGTAACAGGCGTGGCGTCTCTCTCTCCTGCATACACATGAGCCTGAGAAGCCAGTGATGGAACGCTGTCCCTGTTACACACCCTCCCCTTCAGAATGGCGCCAACAGTCCATTGGAATATCCTCCAACCCTGTGTCTTCCAGAGAGAAGAAGACTGCATTTTGGAGCTTTCCAGTTCGGTGGACAACCCTGAAGGTGTGCAGGGCCAGGTGCCAACTTGTGATCCTGGTGGTGTGTTCCACATCCGGTAGAGCCACTTCAAGGGGTCATGGTCCGCAACAAGGGTGAAGTGCCAGCCCAGGATTTAGAACTGAAGTGTTTCAATTGCCCATTTTAAGGCGAAACACTCCTTCTCGATGGTACTATAGTTTTTCTCGAGGGGAAGAAGCTTCGACTTGTTAGAGTTGGTCTCGAGTCAGTTCAAAGTTAATGTACACGGTCTTGGGTAGACCACCTGACCATTTACCACAGATGCAGCTGCCCCAGCACATTGCCGCATCCTTGCTCAAGCCTGAAGTCATGAGAGTGCTCTAAAAAATCGGCCCCTTTAGACTTTAAGCTCAGGGTTGCGCAGATCCAGAGAGGCCAGCCGGCTCCACTGGGTCTGCCCCGGAACCACCTCTTGGTTCCATCCTCAGTTACAGATGTCAGCTGATCATAACTGAGGAAAAACACTTGCAGGGATAAAATAAAGTTAAAGATTGGCTATTTATATAATAATAATAATAATAATAATAATAATAATAATAATAATAATAATAATAATAATAATACTAATACTAAAAACCTATTGTATTATAAATGTTATAAATGTATAGCCACAGCTGTGCTTCTTACAGCACTTGTTTAAAGTAAAAAATGGTGTTCATCAAGATTATTCACTGACAGCAGTTCTTGTCTTTCTTTCTGATAGGTGGCTATTACACCATTTTGCTTGTGAAGTCTGCAGCAGTGACCTCTTCCAATCCACGGCTCCTGACTCTAATTGTGCCATAAGCTTTCTCTGGAAACCAGAAAGCATTTAGGAAACAATATCAACATATTTTTCTTTTGTATTCTTTTTATTTTAACACTGAAACAAATGAAGCCAGGTGCAGCAGAAATCCATAATTTTCTGGAGACAATAATTATCCTCAGTTGTCTTTGTGGGATTGGTCTGTCTGAACTGTCAGGGTCCAATTCAAAGTCCTACCAAACAGAAGAGACCCCCCGAAGGGTGAAGCGCAGCTGGGTTTGGAATCAATTCTTTGTGTTGGAGGAGTACACAGGCGACGATCCACTCTATGTAGGAAAGGTAAGTACTGTTTGCCATTATTTAAGACCACAAACATTGAGATTTGTGGTGGGTATGTGTGTTTGGTGATGATGAATGAATAGGCTTTTATTTCGATATATACCATATGAATGTGCAGGACATACCTGTAAGGGTTTTTTTATGTTTGATCACAATATGTTAGCAAAAAACAAAAGCAAATGCAACTGCACTAGAAAAAAGGACAGGTTATAGTGGCTTGTCTCCCATAGTGTTACTTGGCCAAGTATGTTTGGTTTGATCTTAAAAAAAAATACTGTGGAAATATACCATGGTAAACTTTTATAAAGACCTTAAAAATGTTTATCATTTCCATGCTTCATGGATGCATTTCTTTTCTTTTAGAATGCTGGAATTCCCTGTTTGGTGTGTCATAGACTTGACTAATTTCTCACTTGTACTGCTGTATGGATTATCCCTATGGGCAGCATGTTTCTGATGGGGTTCTGTACAGCTTTGTTAGAGAATCTAATAATCTTTCTTACACACAATGAATGGGCCATGTTTTCAAAGTGCTTCCTCCATTCTTTAATTAAAGAGTAAGTAGTGGCGTTCAGAAAAAATATAGCATTATACGTCCCCACATGTTGCTACGAGTTTTTAAATAATGCACCTGTAATTTATAACTTTAAAGTCTGTTTCAAAGCTATTTTCAAAAAGGTCACTCTAGTGCACTGGGGTTTGAGATCTGTCCTCTAAATCACTGCAGGAAGAGTGATTTAAAAAAAAAAAAAAAAAAAACATAACAAGTGCTCTTGGATCATTATTGGATCATTATTGGATCATTATTGCTGTGTTACCTGTTTGACAATGTGGGCAACAATCCTGACACTATCAGTGCACTGGAGCGGCCATTTTGAAAAGAGCTTTAAATGTTTACGTGTAAAAAAAACTTATCAGGATGTTAACAATGAAAAGAGAAATGACATGTACATTATTTAAACAGTTGTAGCAACAAACACCTTGAGAGTGCGTAAGAGAATTTAGATTACTTGGTTTGATTTTAGTTCTGTAAAGAGGTTTTACGTCTTTCAGAAATGTCAGCTAATTGGAGTAAACGCTTTGAAAATATGACCCAATGGATCCTAATCAACTTTTACAAGGTTTAAGAAAATCTTAGGATGTAATAAATTGTCATAAAACACACTGTGGAAAATATAATCTTCCCGTTGTATATCACCATTAACCATTCATGAACTTGTTTGCAGACATCTTTAGTCAAAAATGTAAATTAAAAGTAGATGTTGTTGTAAAAAAAAAAAACGACTCTGTTTACAAGTAGTCATTATATGGTGGAACACGAGTAAAGTTCTGCAGTATAGTTAGCGTTTGATGACATGGTATTGGAAGCAGTGGTGTAGTCAGTGGTCAAGTCGCATTTTTCATGACTCGGACCCGGACTCGAGTCACGGCAGCAAAAGACTCGACCTTGTGTGACTCGGACTCGGACGCATTTGGGCTCCGTGACTCGGAGATATTAATGACGAGTCCTTTATTTATTTTCTATTACACAAATAATAGGAAACCTGTGCACAATAAAAACCCACCCAACAAAACATTATCCAATCACAGGTTAGCCCTGTTGTCTTTGGAGCCAATTATAGTAAGAATAAGAAATTGGAAGCAAGGTAGGTTGCATTGTACACACACCCCCACTCAAATCCAACTGGCTGTAAAACACACTCCCACACAAAACCCAGTTGCAGCTATCGCAGACCAAGTTTTTTTTTCCCTCTTTTGCATTAAGTTCTATAAGGAATAAATGATGTCAGCATGGTAAACAACTATGTTTTTAAGCACTGTAGAAATACATTTCTAAAACTGCATTCTTGAAAAATACGTAATTTAATTTTGAGTTTACTGAAAACAAAAACGAATGAAAAATAAGTCATATAAGTTATAATCATAGTTTTAGAGCTTCTTAATTCATATCAGAAAGTCGCTGTGTGATTAAATATTCTGTGTTTTGCTTCTAATCTCCACTCGTTCCCAACACACACCATCACTGTTTGCAAGCAACGTTCACCTGGCAAATTCAGTAGAAAATTGCCTACTGTCAAACAGCAGATATATCAGACTGATAGGACAGAAGGACTGACTGATAGCAAAAAAATGTACGACAGAATAACATAATACCACTTAATTTACCAAAATGAAAATTATTTATTAAGGATGCGGGAAAAACACATTTACAATACGCTGTGCAGCGTCAACCTAGAAATCAGTCTTGTGTGAACTTCCATGTTTTTGTTCCATTATGAACCTACACAAAGGGGAAATACCATGGGCGTCCAGGTTAACAGTGTTCACTTGCTCGCTGAACCCTCAGTCTCTTGTTAATGAATTGCGCTTACCTTCTGGTTGATGTGTGTTTCATTACCTCCTCTCACGTGACACTGGCATCTGTTTAACCCTTTGCGGTCCTATGTCGGACCTGGTCCGACATTGCAATTATTCCTGTCAGGTCCAATGTCGGACCCTGTCCGACATCATCAAAAAGATGCAAAAAACGGGTTTTTAGTCGTTTTTTCTCCAGAAAAAGCTGAGAAAACCGTTCAATGGCCGAGTGGGAGCGACAGGAGACGAGACAAACCAAAAAAAAAAAAAAAGGGCGTATCTCATGAATAGTCATACTTGCCCCTGGCATCTGATAATGGAGGCCATAAGGAAACAAGCTGGCTGCTGCTGAATCAGCGCTCAGAGAATATCACGGACATTTGCAGAACTTTTTTCAGATGTTATAGTAATAAAATAATGACTTGGATCGCATTATTGAGGCGTTTGGTGATAAAATGAGTGATCAGGAGATGATTGATCGGTATGTACGACTATTATTATTATTATTATTTATTTCTTAGCATATGTGAAAGCTATAGCGAATGAAAGGGTGGGGCGGGGCTGGAGATGCCTAGTGAGTGCTTTGTTGATATGCAGGGCATTTTAAACCCGTTTGACTGTGAAAAAAAAAAATACTTTTAAACAGCTCGTCTAAAATTAACTGCGCGTGTGAAAATAAAATTGACCTGACACGCCTGACACGCACTTAATAAATTGACTGCAAAGGGTTAATGGGCTGAAGCCGGGCTGTGCTCACTCAGAAATGTGCTTCTACCACTGAGGTTGGCCCCCTGGATCCCACCCCCTCACCTGCACCTGAGGTGTGAACACCCAAAAACTTTTTAGCCGCCACTGGGAAATACAAAAACATAATGTTTTTGTGTAAAAGAGAAAAGATAAAAAATACATGACCTGAAGTCAAATGAACTGAAGCACAATCTCGTAAATGCATCACTGTATTACAGACTTAATAAAAGTGCAAATGCAATGAAAGTGAAGCATCATGTTTCTGTTTTGCAAAACAAATAATACAAATAATACTAAATTTACTATTTACTAAACAATTTCCACTAAGAAAGCTGGGAAGCACCCATTCAAATAAGGTACATTATGCTGTTTTTGTCATTTACATTTTTTTTTTTATTGAATTTATCATATTTTCCAGTCTTTTACGTCGTTTTTAATGTATTTCTCCACCATTAAGAAAATAGTATGCAAATATTTATCATATGCAATACCTTGGGTCTTGTACATTTTTTTTACTTGTGCAACTTTGCGGTGGACTTCTCGTAACTTGTTTTTTTCTTTTTAGAGAAATTATTTGTCTGTTGCCAGTTTAAGTTGCAAAAAAATTATGTAAATGTACCTCTTTAGACAATACCTATCAGATCACAATTGATTGCACATTACATTAGTCTAGTTGTGGTACGCATACCACATTCTGACGATGTACCACTTTCTAAAACTACACCGGCTCTATAATCGAGATCGCAGCTTCTGTCAAAGTGAAAAACAACATCCACAAACTTGAACTTAAAGCTTATCTATAAACTTCAGGTACAACCAAACAGTATTCCAATTCCAATTCCAAAAGAAAAGAAGACAGTGACAGACAAGTTTAAAAAGGTATGCAAATAGAATAATCTAGATAGAAAAAATAAATTGAAAGTAATTGTTTGTATTTTTATTTTTTATTATTTGTGCATTTATCCTAAGGGATATCAGACAACGTTCATTAGGTAAACTGTTCCCCCACTACTACCACTAGTTGAATGAAAATTGATTTGACTCGGACTCGACGCTTGTGACTCGGACTCGAATGATAGTGACTCGGACTCAGACCCTGATGACTCGGACTCGGACTCGACACTATGACTCGGACTTGAATGATAGTGACTCGGACTCAGACCCTGATGATTCAGACTCGGACTCAACACTCGTGACTCGGACTCGAATGATAGTGACTCGGACTCGGACCCTGATGATTCAGACTCGGACTCGACACTTGTGACTCGGACTCGAATGATAGTGACTCGGACTCAGACCCTGATGACTCGGACTCGGACTCGACACTATGACTCGGACTTGAATGATAGTGACTCGGACTCGGACCCTGATGACTCGGACTCGGACTCGACACTCGTGACTCGGACTCGAATGATAGTCACTCGGACTCAGACCCTGATGACTCGGACTCGGACTCGACACTATGACTCGGACTTGAATGATAGTGACTCGGACTCGGACCCTGATGACTCGGACTCGGACTCGACACTATGACTCGGACTCGAATGATAGTGACTCGGACTCGGACCCTGATGACTCGGACTCGGACTCGACACTATGACTCGGACTCGAATGATAGTGACTCGGACTCGGACCCTGATGACTCGGACTCGGACTCGACACTCGTGACTCGGACTCGAATGATAGTCACTCGGACTCAGACCCTGATGACTCGGACTCGGACTCGACACTATGACTCGGACTTGAATGATAGTGACTCGGACTCGGACCCTGATGACTCGGACTCGGACTCGACACTATGACTCGGACTCGAATGATAGTGACTCGGACTCGGACCCTGATGATTCAGACTCGGACTCGACACTCGTGACTCGGACTCGAATGATAGTCACTCGGACTCAGACCCTGATGACTCGGACTCGGACTCGACACTATGACTCGGACTTGAATGATAGTGACTCGGACTCGGACCCTGATGACTCGGACTTGGACTCGACACTCGTGACTCGGACTCGAATGATAGTGACTCGGACTCGGACCCTGATGACTCGGACTCGACACTCGTGACTCGGACTCGAGTGATAGTGACTCGGACTCGGACCCTGATGACTCGGACTCGACACTCGTGACTCGGACTCGAATGATAGTGACTCGGACTCGGACCCTGATGACTCGGACTCGACACTCGTGACTCGGACTCGACACTCGTGACTCGGACTCGGACCCTGATGACTCGGACTCGGACTCGACACTCATGACTCGGACCCTGATGATTCAGACTCGGACTCGACACTCGTGACTCGGAATCGAATGATAGTGACTCGGACTCGGACCCTGATGACTCGGACTCGACACTCGTGACTCGGACTCGAGTGATAGTGACTCGGACTGACCTTGATGACTCGGACTCGACACTCTGATGATTCGGACTCAAGTAATAGTGACTCGGACTCGACACTTGTGACTCGGACTCGAGTGATAGTGACTCGGACTGACCTTGATGACTCGGACTCGACACTCGTGACTCGGACTCAAGTGATAGTGACTCGGACTGACCCTGATGACTCGGACTCGACACTCATGACTCGGACTGACCCTGATGACTCGGACTCGACACTCGTGACTCGGACTCAAGTGATAGTGACTCGGACTGACCTTGATGACTCGGACTCGACACTCGTGACTCGGACTGACCTTGATGACTCGGACTCGTGACTCGGACTCGAGTGATAGTGACTCGGACTGACCCTGATGACTCGGACTCGACACTCGTGACTCGGACCCTGATGACTCGGACTCGACACTCGTGACTCGGACTCAAGTGATAGTGACTCGGACTCAGACCCTGATGACTCGGACTCGACACTCGTGACTCGGACTCAAGTGAAAGTGACTCGGACTCAGACCCTGATGACTCGGACTCGACACTCGACACTCGTGACTCGGACTCAGACCCTGATGACTCGGACTCGACACTCGTGACTCGGACTCGAGTGATAGTGACTCAGACTGACCCTGATGACTCGGACTCGACACTCGTGACTCGGACTCGAGTGATAGTGACTCGGACTCGGACCCTGATGACTCGGACTCGACACTCGTGACTCGGACTCGAGTGATAGTGACTCGGACTGACCTTGATGACTCGGACTCAACACTCGTGACTCGGACTCGAGTGATAGTGACTCGGACTGACCTTGATGACTCGGACTCGACACTCGTGACTCGGACTCGAGTGATAGTGACTCGAACTGACCTTGATGACTCGGACTCGACACTCTGATGATTCGGACTCAAGTAATAGTGACTCGGACTCGGACCCTGATGACTCGGACTCGACACTCGTGACTCGGACTCGAGTGATAGTGACTCGGACTCGGACCCTGATGACTCGGACTCGACACTCGTGACTCGGACTCGAGTGATAGTGACTCGGACTGACCTTGATGACTCGGACTCGACACTCGTGACTCGGACTCGAGTGATAGTGACTCGGACTGACCTTGATGACTCGGACTCGACACTGATGATTCGGACTCAAGTAATAGTGACTCGGACTCGGACCCTGATGACTCGGACTCGACACTCGTGACTCGGACTCGAGTGATAGTGACTCGGACTGACCCTGATGACTCGGACTCAACACTCGTGACTCGGATTCGAGTGATAGTGACTCGGACTCGACACTTGTGACTCGGACTCGAGTGATAGTGACTCGGACTGACCTTGATGACTCGGACTCGACACTCGTGACTCGGACTCAAGTGATAGTGACTCGGACTGAACCTGATGACTCGGACTCGACACTCGTGACTCGGACTGACCCTGATGACTCGGACTCGACACTCGTGACTCGGACTCAAGTGATAGTGACTCGGACTGACCTTGATGACTCGGACTCGACACTCGTGACTCGGACTCGAGTGATAGTGACTCGGACTGACCTTGATGACTCGGACTCGACACTCGTGACTCGGACTCGAGTGATAGTGACTCGGACTGACCCTGATGACTCGGACTCGACACTCGTGACTCGGACCCTGATGACTCGGACTCGACACTCGTGACTCAGACTCAAGTGATAGTGACTCGGACTCAGACCCTGATGACTCGGACTCAACACTCGTGACTCGGACTCAAGTGATAGTGACTCGGACTCAGACCCTGATGACTCGGACTCGACACTCGACACTCGTGACTCGGACTCAGACCCTGATGACTCGGACTCGACACTCATGACTCGGACTCGAGTGATAGTGACTCAGACTGACCCTGATGACTCGGACTCGACACTCGTGACTCGGACTCGAGTGATAGTGACTCGGACTCGGACCCTGATGACTCGGACTCGACACTCGTGACTCGGACTCGAGTGATAGTGACTCGGACTGACCTTGATGACTCGGACTCGACACTCGTGACTCGGACTCGAGTGATAGTGACTCGGACTGACCTTGATGACTCGGACTCGACACTCGTGACTCGGACTCGAGTGATAGTGACTCGGACTGACCTTGATGACTCGGACTCGACACTCGTGACTCGGACTGACCTTGATGACTCGGACTCGACACTCGTGACTCGGACTCGACACTTGTGACTCGGACTCGATTGATAGTGACTCGGACCCTGATGATTCGGACAGACTCGACACTCGTGACTCGGAATCGAATGATAGTGACTCGGACCCTGATGATTCGGACAGACTCGACACTCGGACCCTTATGACTCGGACTCGACACTCGTGACTCGGACTCGAATGATAGTGACTCGGACCCTGATGATTCGGACAGACTCGACACTCGTGACTCGGACTCGAATGACTGATGATTCGGACAGACTCGACACTCGGACCCTGATGACTCGGACTCGAATGATAGTGACTCAGACTCGAATGATAGTGACTCGGACCCTGATGATTCGGACAGACTCGACACTCGTGACTCGGACTCGAATGACTGATGATTCGGACAGACTCGACACTCGGGACACTCTGATGACTCGGACTCGGACTCGACACTCGTGACTCGGACTCGGACCCTGATGACTCGGACTCGACACTCGTGACTCGGACTGACCTTGATGACTCGGACTCGACACTCGTGACTCGGACTCGACACTCGTGACTCGGACTCGGACCCTGATGACTCGGACTCGACACTCGTGACTCGGACTCGAGTGATAGTGACTCGGACCCTGATGATTCGGACAGACTCGACACTCGTGACTCGGACTCGAATGACTGATGATTCGGACAGACTCGACACTCGGGACACTCTGATGACTCGGACTCGGACTCGACACTCGTGACTCGGACTCGGACCCTGATGACTCGGACTCGACACTCGTGACTCGGACTGACCTTGATGACTCGGACTCGACACTCGTGACTCAGACTCGACACTCGTGACTCGGACTCGGACCCTGATGACTCGGACTCGGACTCGACACTCGTGACTCGGACTCGGACCCTGATGACTCGGACTCGACACTCGTGACTCGGACTCAGACCCTGATGATTCGGACAGACTCGACACTCGGGACACGGACTCAGACTTGTGGTTTAAGGACTGCTTCTCATATAAAGGATACAGAGTTTACTCTGTATCCTATATTATATCTATAAATTATATTTCTACAATAATGATGGTGGTAATACCACATTTCCACTTTTTTTTTTTTATACTATTCAGGAACATAGTTCTGACATAAATTGATTGGCTAGATCCCACTGAACAATTTAAAAGATCTGTCTTCATAACCTTATAATATAAATAATATAAATAAATGCTTGGGTATAGGATCCAAGGGGCCATGACCAGATCAAAACTCTTCTGTGTCAACATCTTTTAAAAAAGAATTCTAGCTGCCATTATTGCTGTATTTTAACACCTTAACCCTTTGCGGTCCATTTATTCAGCGCCTGTCAGGCGCATCAGGTCTAATTTATTTTCACACAAGCTGTTTATTTTACACACACTGTTTAACCCTTTGCGGTCCTATGTCGGACCTGGTCCGACATCGCAATTTTCATCATCAAAAAGATGCAAAAACAGGTCTCTAGTCGTTTTTTCTCCGGAAAAAAGCCGAGAAAACCATTCAATGGCTGAGTGAGACCGATAGGAGCTGAGAGAAGCCGAAAAAAGGGGCGTATCTCATGAATACTGATAGACCCAACACCACATAGATAACACGGACATACACAAACAAGATAGCTGCTTCCACATCCAGTGCTCAGACAATATCACAGACATTTGCAGAGCTTTTTGAGATGTTATAGAAATAAAATAACGACTTGGATCGCATTATTGAGGAGTTTTGAAGAGATGATTTATCGGTATGTACTATTATTACGAGTTATATAGCGAACGAGGGGTGGGGCGGTGCTGGAGATGCAGTACTGAGTGTCCTGTTGATATGCAGTGCCTTTTAAACCTGTTTTACTGTGAAAAAAATACTTTTAAACAGCGCGTCTATAATAAACTGCGCGTGTGAAAATAAATTGGACCTGACGCGCCTGACACGCGCTGAATAAATGGACCGCAAAGGGTTAAAAGTCATTTTATTCACAGTAAAACAGGTTTAAAAGGCATATGCATATCAACAGGACACTCAGTACTGCATCTCCAGCCCTCCTTGTTCACTGTATTTATCACATATCTCTTCATGGTAGTGCATACTGACAAATCATCTCGATTTATCACCAAACTCCTCAATAATGCGATCCAAGTCATTATTTTATTACTATAACATCTCAAAAAGCTTGGCAAATGTCCGCGATTTTCTTTAAGCGCTGGATGCGGAAACAGTTATCTTGTTTGTTTATGTTTGTGTTATGTCTGTGGTGAAGGGACTATGCGTATTGCTCAGATCCGCCTCCATTTTTTTTCGGCCTCTCTCAGCTATTGAAAGCTTTTCTCTGCAATTTCTGGAGAAAAAACGACTAGGGACCTGTCTATGAAGCCTTTTTGATGATGTCGGACAGGGTCCAACATCGGACCGGAAAGGAAAAATTGTAATGTCGGACCTGGTCCGACATAGGACCGCAAAGGGTTAATGCCAACAAATGTATTTTAAAATGGTGCATTCCAGCCATAAAAATGTAGGATGCAAATACCAAATGAGTGGTTCTGAACTAGGCACACCATGAAAAAAACGTTGGCGTTGCAATGGCCTCTGTCAACATCTAGGCAATGTGGGGAGGTGATTAAAATGACAGAAGAGAGGCCTTGGTAATACAGTAAAAATTGTGAAGTATAACTCAGTGAAAGCACACTTGGAATCCTGTGTTTGGTTTAGTATCCACACTACAAAAAGGACAATGTGGCTTTGAAGAGTAACTAGACTAATCCCAAGGCTACGTGGTATGACTTCTGAGAATAAGTTGAGGGAACAGAACCTATTTTACCAGGGGATAAATAAAAGGCTTTTTATAATCCTTAAAGGGGTCAACAAAGTCAGCCAAGTCGCCATTTCAAATTTAGTGCAGAGACAAGTAGTAGATCCATTTTAAATTTTAGTGGAGGCAGATTCAGGATGGTATATGGAATTGGTTGCCTGCCATGTTGTTGGAGTCCTTCAATAGTTGTCTGAAAGTGGTTCTTAGATCAAGTTTTTAGATGAGTATCGATAGGACAAATAATCTTATTTAGGAATTTAGCTGAAAATACAGAGAATTCTGCCCTGAGATTATATTTTTGCACGTCTCCCTACTTGGCATTGCAATGATACATTGAGAATCTGGAGTTATGATTACTCAGTGAAGACATATATTTTCTGTGACTCTTTGCGCAGTATAAGAGCAGTAAGTAACATTAATCAGTGAAGCGCAGTAAGTGGCTTATGCACTAATATGATGAGTTTGAAATGTTGTTCAAAGGATATCAGGCTTTACTCCCCAGCAAAACAGGCCAATACAGTTACATGGTGTTTTACATACACCTTTAAAATATTACAATTAGTAGATTGTGTTCCTTTCATGTTTCAAATGGAGCTTGAAATGGATTCCAATATTTAGATTAATTCATACTAATTACATTAGAAGTTCACTTTAACTGATGACTTTTTTTTTGTAACGCTTTTAAAAATTCTTTTGTATTCTGTCTTATCTGAAGAGAGTAAAATTGTATGCTACAGAATATGACAAATACATTATTTCTTTAGAATTTTTGACAGGTCTGACATTTGTGTGAGTTAACCTTGCCTTGCATTCATTTTTCACCAGCTTCACTCTGATGTTGACAAAGGAGGTGGCAACATCAAATATGTCCTGTCAGGCGAGGGGGCAACCTCTATCTTTATTATTGATGAAAATACAGGGGATATTCATGCTACAAAGAGGCTGGATCGTGAAGAGCAGGCCTATTACACCCTTCGGGCACAGGCCGTCGACCGGCTCACCAACAGGCCTGTTGAACCTGAATCGGAATTTGTTGTTAAAATACAGGACATTAACGACAATGAGCCAGTGTTTCTGGATGGGCCTTACACAGCTGGAGTTCCAGAAATGTCTCCAGTGGGTAAGTCAGAAAAATACTTTTTTAAATAAAAATTAAGTCAATTAAATTTTGTTTTTAAACTTCATAATAAGCAATGGAATTGATCTGCCATTTCTTTTGTTGTTGGAGTAAAAGCATTACATATATACAAGGGAAGGAAATGTATTCTTTTTGGAACCGGTGTAGGTGTGTTCAGTTGGTTGTGTTCAATGGTCAGATTAGGAGTTGCAAGTCAGACAGCAAAAATAACTACATTGCTAACTAAATTGCATGGAATATCAACAAGATGGAATGCACGACAGCACAAATCTCAGAAGGATGTGTTATCCTCTTTATGGTAGTGGAGTGACTTGCTATAAAATATGCTTGTATAGGTGGCAGGCATGTTGGTAAAGCAATATGGGAAAGTTTGGCATTGTTCCCAAAGTTGATTTTATCAGTATTGCAGGGGACTTCAGTCTTTTGTTTCTTACTTTTCAAGAACTCTTAACTCTGTTTTAAAATAAATCTGGTACAACAACTACCAACACTATTTAATTATCTTAGCTTAAAGAAAGGGTTTTTTAATTAAATAAAGGTTTTCTGTAGCTGTAAAATGTAATCACATTTCAGACTGTTGTCGTTTAGTTCTTGTGGGTCCAAGTGGCATGAAACAGCTGTACCTATTAAAGCAGAAGTTTCTGAGCAAAATTTTAATTTGATATTGGATGTTTGAAAGCTTACTCCTTTTAATACTACAATCCCCCAAAAATCTGTTTGAAGCATATGCTTGACAATATGCTTTTAGTGTTAGCTAGTTAGCCCATGGCCTACCTTTCCTTATTTGAATTTTTAAGACAAAGTGGTTTTTTTTTTAAATTTTCTTTTAACATATAGGCCTATAACTTGTTGAATTTAAACAGTGCAGGTAGAACACAGAAACAGATGTTTTAGTATGTATCTAAAAAACAAACAAAACACAGCAATAATGTATTATTATGTAATGGGTTTAGGTCATAATGCAAAAAATCTGTACTAAAAGTACTGTACATTATTAAATCTTAAAATCATAGCTCTTATGTATTCTGATTTTGAAGAGGCTGCCTATTACCCCATTTACTAAAGCACTGAATTGATATGTGAGAGTTAAAAGCGCATGATTTGAAGGTCATGGTTCTGTGCCCTGTTATTAAAATGATAATTTACACAATGATTTGGAATTGCAGGAACTTCAGTTGTTCAAGTGACAGCCACAGATGCTGATGACCCTACTTATGGAAACAGTGCCAGAGTTGTCTATAGCATTCTACAGGGACAGCCTTACTTCTCAGTGGAACCTAAGACAGGTAAACCCCCGATTCTCATACACCCTGAAAAAACATATAATGTGGCGTCCATTCCTTTCAGTTTTGCAAGTTCTGGTGAGAAATGGAGCAATACAATTGCTACATATACTCTTTAGTTTTACTCCACATTGTACAGCATAATAAATTTGGTTTGTAAAATAAATAGAATATACACTATGCCGACCTGCCATTTATGTATTTCTTTCATGTCCATTGGGACATCTGGTTTCAAATCAGAGTCCACTTTGTTTCAATCTGATGACAGCATATGGCTTTGGTTCAAAAAGGTGAACCTCAGACCGTTTTCTTATGGACAGCCAACATAATTGGTACCAGTTTAGTCTGAATACAATGGTGAGCAAACAGTATGTGCAAGGACAACGCCATTATGAAGGTCGGGGCTGAGCTGCTTCAGTGGGTCAATGAACAAATATCCATGTACTGCTGAAGAAGAAGCTGCAGTCTGATTAAACCTGACATTGACAGCATGCCAGTCGCAGATCTCCAGCACAGACATTTAGTAACTTAATGAGCACAAAATCACTGCGCCAGTCTTTGAGTGAATACGGAAAAATACTATTTTACCAGCAAAAAAAGCCATTTTGAGTCCTGGTAAACATTCTCAATTCAGAGAATCCACAGTCCAAAGATTAGCACAATAAAGCCAAATCAGTTGCTTAATTTTGTAAATAAGTCACTGCTGATATATCCTAAGGGCTCCATTTGCATTGATCAAAAATACACCCCAGGTTGAATTTAATTCGCTTAAGATCTACAGAATACACATTTGTCAAGAAAGAGAGACAGTACTTCCAAATGATAAGTTAATGTTAATAATATTAACATGCTGCAGTATCCCGTAATTATATTCAATTGGTGTCTGTTTATCATCTTAAAGTGTATCCATAATTTAACTTTATCTGCTTTTTACTTTATCAGAAAGACTGTCTGCTTAAGGGAGCTTCCCCCATCCTCCCCCGAAACCTGTTTGTCAGTTTATAACTGGCAGCAGCAGGAGGTTATAAACACCTTCAATTTCTGTACTAGCTCGGAAAGCAAAACACATTTAAAAAGAAGTTTTTATCTTTTATCTCAAATGGTGTTCCTGTTGTACTGCTTCTAATATTTCACAGGGCACCTCCATAAGCTGATATTTATCAAGATGAGGCTGATAACATTGGGAGGCACTATACCTCTAGGACGAAGAAGAAGATAAATCAGCAAATACATAAAGACAGCATTATAGGAATGACAGCCAGGCTAGTGAATTGGAGTTATAATGGGCCATTAGTTTATGTAACTGTCTATAGACTGTAGCTGTCTATGCTTTTTTTCAGGCATCATCAGAACTGCCCTTCCCAGCATGGATAGAGAAGCCAAGGATCAGTACCTTCTGGTCATTCAAGCAAAGGACATGGTAGGACAAATGGGAGGACTATCTGGAACAACCTCAGTCACTGTCACCCTCACTGATGTTAACGACAATCCACCACGCTTCGCACGCAGTAAGGGCCTTTAATACATTATGAATGCATGTCTGCACTTTTAAAAGTTCACTTGAAACAAAATGAAATAAAACATGCTGTTTTTTCACAGCCTCTGTGTTTTACATGTGAATAAATACAGTCACAACAGTACTGTGTAGAGTTAGAAATGTTGGTATTCTGAAACTAATTAGTGGCTGGTAGGAGTTCTATCATGAAATAAGTACACGAGGAGCGTCCAATCAATCAATCAATCAATCTTTATTTTATGTAGCACCTTTCATAGTGGAACAAAGAGCTTGAAACACAAACCATCAACATCAACTGGTTATAAAATGATGCAACAACTAATGTCTTTCCCTTTTTGCTACCATAAAAAATAGTTTTACATGGTGTACAGATAAATAAATGTCACAAATACATTTTACAGCCACGTAGCACGGAGATATTGATTAATCTAAAAGCAGTCACTAATAGTAACAAAATATATATTTGCCACAGGATATTACAAATTCGTTTTTTTTGGTTTAAGTATATAACAAAGTATACTGAAATAAGGAAGATTTCTAAATTGTATTTTATACATTATTGAGTTGAACTTGCTGTTTGTAATGTATAAAGTACACAAAGCAGGAACTCACATGGCCAGAACAGGGCAGTGTAATAGAGCTTATTTGTTGTTGAATTATCACATTTGTCAAAGGCATAGTGACAACAGGTTAAACATTTAGGAATTTTATAGTCTTTATCTAATACCAGAGTTGTTTTCAGTATGCTGTTATTCAATATGCTCATAAAACAACAGAATGTTCAGCTTATAATATATAAACAACCATGATATCTCAGAAGGGTGTATTTAGAAGTGTAGTTGTAACCATGGAAACATGTAATTATATCAGACCAGATCCAGCTACAATTGCTAATTGTAAAATCATGAACCACTGGTGTGTTATGGCTTGTGTAGTCTGCATACATAGTTGGGTCTTGTGTTCTTTTACCAAATAGTACTGCTAAATTGCTGCTAATGTATTAGTTGTGTACTACCTTAGACAGCTATCGTAGTAAAAGTAAGCAAGTAATTTAGTGGTACCCAGTACAAGTATTAACAGACTGTGGCAAAGTGCCCCGCCCCTGTGTGCATTTGTGTGTTCTGTGTATGTATGTATGCGTGCGTATGTTAATGTTGGTGTATAGATTGGTACACGGGATATAAACGGGTCTGTGTTTCACGTATGTTTAAAAAGTGTAGATTTATATTTAGGCACGAGGAGGGCACAAATCACTTCACGTGCTGGTTAAATGTAATATGTGAGCACGGGGTTGCACAGAATTAATTCACGTGCTGGGATTCAAGTGAATAATTAATTAGTAATTGAATCCCAGCACAATAGTATATATAGAGACACGTAGCATGCAGTCGGGGTTAGGTGTTCGGTGAGTGGAGAACGAGTGTGGAGAAGGAGAAATTAAATAATAAGAAAGAACGTAAATATAAAAGTGAATAACTGTCTCACTCACCGTGTTTCGTTTGTCTGTCTGTTTACTGTGTAGTCTGTTTTGTTTGTCTTTTTATTTTGGCGTGTAGTGCCGTGTCCCGTGTTTTTGTCTGTTAAACCCTTTTATTTTCTGTGCTGTTTTATTAAATGCTGAGCGAAACCATTCGCTCAGCTCCACCAAACTCCAAGTCTCTGTCGTTTGTGTTCCTGTTTCTGGTCTGACGCCACCCACTCCGGCCGTCTTTGTGACACAGACGTACTAGGCAGCACCAACTGTAGTACTTATAACGGTTTATATTACATTATTAATGCAGAACTCACGTTCTGATAGATTGTTTTAATTTCTCTTCCAGTTCAGAGAGGACTCATCTCAAATTGTATTAAAGATTACCTGTACTGTTTTTGTTAGCTTTTGTTTCAGTGGGAGGTTAACTGAGTCAATGTTATTCTTCTAATAATAATCTAGTCATTGCTAATGTTTACGAGGTACTGTGTATTAAAAAACACACACACACACACACACACACACACACACACACACACACACACACACACACACACAAATAAGTGGGTTGCTTTCAACTATATTAGATGCAATTATTTGTAAGTAGTTTTGGCAGACGTCAGTTTGTTAAATTGTTTTTGGGTTTGTCATCAGAATCAATATTTTATTAAAGCCTACCCTGACCACTGTCTCAGTGTAGCTTTTTGCTCTGCGGATCACAGCATGCTCAGGCTTGTGGGACTTGGAATAGGAAATACTTTTTCTACGGTAAATTAAAAAGCCATCAAAACAATTATGAGCTGGCAAACACTGTTCAGCAAATTAGCATTTTGAAAGAAAATAATACTTGCTGTGCCAAGGTATTGAACCAATGAGAAATATTTAAAAAAAATGAGTGTGCTGCTGAATTTCTGTATAATTAACATATTTGTGTTGAGCATAAAAGGGCATTTTTAATTAAGTTATGCTGGTTGGGATAAGGATTCAAGTGAAAATGTGTATATACAATTTACTTTAAACCAAGAATTCAAACTCCATTTGCAATTCTGTTTTTAACTAATAATCTATAATTATTTACACAACGATGTTTGGAAGCAAAAGGTTGACCGAGCTGCATTGCACATGCTTTCACTTGTGAATGTCCTGTTTATGTGAGAATTAAGCAAACCTTCCACGAATTCTGAAGTGCAAAAGCAAAACACTACAACAGTTTAATAAACAGGGACACCAGTTTGAAAATGGTCTCATCAATAACTATGTTGGACTTCACAGAATCCTATCAATACAATGTACCTGAGTCTTTGCCCGTGGTCTCAGTGGTTGCCAAGCTAAAAGCAGCAGATGCTGATGTGGGACCAAATGCTGAAATGGAATACAGGATTATAGACGGGGATGGCCTTGGGGTGTTCAGAGTTTCTACAGATAAAGAGACGCAGGAGGGAGTCATAACTCTTCAAAAGGTAAAGATAAACCAACGTGATACGGAAGAAATCATAATGAGACCATTTCTATGAACTGTAAGCAATAATATCATTATGTGTTGCATTAAAAAAAATACTAAATTAAAGAAATCTGATGGAACAGAGGGAGACTCTTATATGTTCCCCAACAATCCAGATATGGTATTGACATTATTGCATTTAGCATTATTGACTACAGTATACTAAAACAATCATCACATTTTATCAAGATTACACTAAAATAATGTTTATTATTATTATTATTATTATTATTATTATTATTATTATTATTATTATTATTATTATTATTATTATTAATAAATTAGTTACTGTTACGTTTCACATTAAGAAATGAATATTTGCTTTGGTCTCTTGTCTGATGAAAATGTTTCTGGCTGTAGATCAGACAATAACAACATTAAACACTGCTGCAAAACAATGTCAATTCCAGGAGCTATGGCAGTATTGTGTCTGTTTTATCTATGTAATTGCAGGAGCTATGGCAGTATTATGTCTGGGTTTTATCTATGTAACTCCAGGAGCTATGGCAGTATTGTGTCTGTTTTATCTATGTAATTCCAGGAGCTATGGCAGTATTGTGTCTGGGTTGTATCTATGTAATTGCAGGAGCTATGGCAGTATTGTGTCTGGGTTTTATCTATGTAATTCCAGGAGCTATGGCAGTATTGTGTCTGGGTTGTATCTATGTAATTGCAGGAGCTATGGCAGTATTGTGTCTGGGTTGTATCTATGTAATTGCAGGAGCTATGGCAGTATTGTGTCTGGGTTTTATCTGTGTAATTGCAGGAGCTATGGCAGTATTGTGTCTGGGTTGTATCTATGTAATTGCATGAGCTATGGCAGTATTGTGTCTGGGTTTTATCTATGTAATTGCAGGAGCTATGGCAGTATTGTGTCTGTTTTATCTATGTAATTCCAGGAGCTATGGCAGTATTGTGTCTGGGTTTTATCTATGTAATTGCAGGAGCTATGGCAGTATTGTGTCTGGGTTGTATCTATGTAATTGCATGAGCTATGGCAGTATTGTGTCTGGGTTTTATCTATGTAATTGCAGGAGCTATGGCAGTATTGTGTCTGGGTTTTATCTATGTAATTCCAGGAGCTATGGCAGTATTGTGTCTGGGTTGTATCTATGTAATTGCATGAGCTATGGCAGTATTGTGTCTGGGTTTTATCTATGTAATTCCAGGAGCTATGGCAGTATTGTGTCTGGGTTGTATCTATGTAATTGCAGGAGCTATGGCAGTATTGTGTCTGGGTTTTATCTATGTAATTGCAGGAGCTATGGCAGTATTGTGTCTGGGTTGTATCTATGTAATTCCAGGAGCTATGGCAGTATTGTGTCTGGGTTGTATCTATGTAATTCCAGGAGCTATGGCAGTATTGTGTCTGGGTTGTATCTATGTAATTGCATGAGCTATGGCAGTATTGTGTCTGGGTTGTATCTATGTAATTCCAGAAGCTATGGCAGTATTGTGTCTGGGTTGTATCTATGTAATTGCAGGAGCTATGGCAGTATTGTGTCTGGGTTGTATCTATGTAATTCCAGGAGCTATGGCAGTATTGTGTCTGGGTTGTATCTATGTAATTGCAGGAGCTATGGCAGTATTGTGTCTGGGTTTTATCTATGTAATTCCAGGAGCTATGGCAGTATTGTGTCTGGGTTGTATCTATGTAATTGCAGGAGCTATGGCAGTATTGTGTCTGGGTTTTATCTGTTTAATTGCAGGAGCTATGGCAGTATTGTGTCTGGGTTGTATCTATGTAATTGCAGGAGCTATGGCAGTATTGTGTCTGGGTTTTATCTATGTAATTCCAGGAGCTATGGCAGTATTGTGTCTGGGTTGTATCTATGTAATTGCAGGAGCTATGGCAGTATTGTGTCTGGGTTGTATCTATGTAATTGCAGGAGCTATGGCAGTATTGTGTCTGGGTTTTATCTATGTAATTGCAGGAGCTATGGCAGTATTGTGTCTGGGTTTTATCTATGTAATTGCAGGAGCTATGGCAGTATTGTGTCTGTTTTATCTGTATAATTGCAGGAGCTATGGCAGTATTGTGTCTGGGTTTTATCTATGTAATTCCAGGAGCTATGGCAGTATTGTGTCTGGGTTGTATCTATGTAATTGCAGGAGCTATGGCAGTATTGTGTCTGGGTTTTATCTATGTAATTGCAGGAGCTATGGCAGTATTGTGTCTGGGTTTTATCTGTGTAATTGCAGGAGCTATGGCAGTATTGTGTCTTGGTTTTAGCTATTTAATTCTGTCAGTCAGTGAAACCCTTTGCCATTATTTTTTATTATTAAAAACACCAATTTGAAATAATGTCAAGACATTTTAAAAAGTTTTTCTTAGAGCTTTATATATTGCAATACCTCTTCTAGTCATGCGTACTGTATTTTAATTGATTGTTACAAACATTAATTTTTGCATTTTTCAGAAGCTTGATTTTGAAACTAAAGCAAGCTATACCTTGAGAATAGACGCCACAAACAAAAACATCGACCCTCAGTTTTTGAGCCTGGGACCATTCAGTGACACAACAAATGTGAAGGTCATTGTGGAGGATGTGGATGAACCGCCTGTTTTCACTTCTCCAGTTAACAGAATGGTGGTTTCTGAGGCAGCTAAAGTTGGGACTATCATTGGAACTGTAGCTGCTCATGACCCTGACGCTTCCAACAGTCTAATTAGGTATACTGCTTTGAATCATATATATATATATATATATATATATATATATATATATATATATATATATATATATATATATATATATATATGCCTAGTTATCTATCTGCTTGGAATTTGTTCATTGGACATTAACATTTTTAACATGCCTGGAGGGAAAAAATAATAATTTGTACTAATAATATGGGTTTATTACTCATTAGTCAGTGAGTCACCAAACTTACAGAAGTTGAACTTCATGGGGGGTGGGGGTGGGGGTTAAGCCTGGTTTAATAAATGCTTCCTTGTGGTTAATCTGTTTTACTGTCTATTACAGGTATTCTATAGATCGTAATACTGACCTTGAGAGATTTTTTAACATTGATGCCACCACTGGTGTAATAAGTACTGCTAAGCAACTGGACAGAGAAATGAATGCAGTTCATAATATAACACTTCTGGCAATGGAAAGTCGTAAGTAAAAAATATAAATATATATACAGTATATATATATATATATATATATATATATATACCTGACTTTGCACTATGGTAGATTTAAATGATTCGCGGTCATTTGCATAAACATTAGAAACCAAAGGTATAATTTATTTTCAAACTTTATTTTGTCTTTTCACTTAATAACAAATCTAAATAAGCAGTGAATGGTTACTGGGTGAATCAACAGAGCACATGCATCAGTACCTGCATAATGAAATGAAGTGTGAGGAAAAAAAACCCAATACAGCAGTCGTACCGATTACTCACTCCCAGGGGTTTCTGAAGTTATTGAGATTTAATGGGCTGATGTTACTGGTAATATTAGAATGCTTTAAATTAAAATGTTTATAATAAATATTTTATGCAATTCTACTGCCTACTGCCCACTAGGAAAGCATCAATGAATCAAATAAGTTCATTACAATAGTGTGCACAGTATTTATATTACTGTACACAAAATCAAATACAAAAGCTGTGCATATTGGCAAAATGATTTGGCAGAGCTACACTATAACTTATATTATCACTGTTGTGAACTCTGTTTCTTTTACAGCTATTTATACTATTTCCAATGGTTAAATCTCATGTACCACCCAGTAAAAGAGATACAACTCAAGTGTTTGTGTCCTTTGTAAATAGTGATGGATATATTATTTAGTTGATTTAATTAGTTTCAATGTACTTAAAATCGTGGCATAGCTTTGGGGAGAAGTGAGAAAATGAAATGTTGATCTAGCTGTTGCTTGAGCTGCTGTTTTCAATGGCTTGCAGCAAATTAAGTAAATACATTCTTGTGTTCTCAAAGATTGCTCTAATGCCACAGACAAAACAAGCAGGTTAATGTATGCAGTATCTACCCTACCCTCTGGAAAAAAAAAAAAAAACATTTTAATTGGCAGTGCATTCCTTCTCCATCTCACATATTCTAGTATCTGCACATTTAATTGAACTATTATGGTTCTCTTGTTGATTTATATGTATTCATATATTTTACATACCGGTACTTATTTAATTTGTTTTCTTTGCTATTCATTCCTGTGTCATGAACTGTGTCACTGAGGATTGAAGTGCGTACACAAGCTTAAAAAATGTATACATCATAGCATAAAAAATGGCTTATAAAAATATATGTTTGTTTTGTTTTTGTTCACTTTCACAGAAGACCCATCGCAAGTTGGAAGAGGAATCGCTGTTATTTCTGTTTTGGATATCAATGACAATGCGCCAATGTTTGCAATAGAATATGAAACTTTTCTTTGTGAAAATGCTCAGTCTGGACAGGTATTCCATTTAACTCTTTTCTATAGATTAGATTATAATTTAAATTAGTTTATATATATGGCAAATTACTTATATCAAAATGAGTGTCTATTATCCTCATTGCACTGTATTGTTATTGTGTTCAGTAATGTTAATACGTGGGTCAATAAACCAACCCTGGGGGAAAACACCAGCAAGATGAATACAGTAAACGGTGGCAGGACATAGATCCACCATTGTTGAGATCATTAAAATAGACCCCCGAGTTTCTAACATAAATATGTGTTGACTGCACCTTATTGCATATTCTGAAAAAAATACAGTGAGAAACTGAGTGTTCATATGTATTGAAATTGCTTGATAAGAAATACGAACCAGTTGTTCCTAGTGTTGCATGGAGAACAATTTGTAGTATATATTTTTTTCTATTACATTTTATTTGTATTACTGTAGGTGTGTATAGGTGAATGCAATTTTTAATTCAATACAACATGTATTGCAAGTAGAGTCCTGAACTAGTCCATTTATGACAGTAATGATCTGTGTGCAAGGCCATTCTTGGAACGCTTCTGACAACTTCCAGGCTTGGATGAAAGCTCATGTTCTTGATTGGAGGGGGGGGGGGGGGGGCATTCAGCAGATTAAGAGGGTGTTCAGGAATGATGCATGGCTGATAAATTCAAATTTGATGGCTTTGCAGGGATTATTATGAGATTTTTAGAGGTTGATTTAACAAAAATATCACAAAGACAATCTGCTACAGTGCTCTGATGGAGTTTGAGCCTTTCTTATTCTGCCTACAGCCATTTAGGTGAGCAGTGGCTCAGTCCAGCTATTCTGAGGAAGCGTGGATCAGATTAAACTCCCCTAGTCATCAAGTTATCTGTATGATACTGACAGACATATTTCCTGTTTTTCTCAGGTTATCCAGACAATAAGTGCTGTTGACAAAGATGAGCCGCCCAATGGTCACAGATTTTACTTTGCTCTGACTCCTGAGGCAGCAAGCAATTTAAACTTTACCCTTCGAGACAACAAAGGTATGACTGTAATATTCATTCCAATAAAATAACTCTGCTGAACTGCCTTCCCTGACATGAAAGGGAAGGCATTATTCAGAGACATTTACTGCTGATTCTAAGCAGTTATGTTGCTAGTTGGACATTAATTTAGGTGCAATCAGTGCCTAAGTCATTTCTATACTTGAATTAGCTGTCATGACTGCAAAACTGTTCTTTAAATCACTGGGACACTAGAAGAAAAAAACAGAAGGGGCTTCAATCATTTTTAAGTACAGCTTTTGACATTCTGCATTTATACCACTTTATCTGAATTAGGGTGAACGGCAAAGCACATGCTTGCATTTTCAGATGCCTCACATTGTGCAAACAGACTGAGCTGTGAAAAATGAGCCTGTTAGGATTGAGCTTGTTGTTTTCATAAAGGTGACCACAGTAACACTGAATACATTAATGTAATAAATGATAGCTGATGATTACAGGGATGGTGCACATTTTTTATTGTTCTGTATGCCTAAGCTGTAAATCAACCTCTGTCTAGTGCAACAGTTATGTCACATTTTCAGCAGTGAAGTGGATTTAATATAAAAAAGCTACATTTTTAAATGAAACACTTTGCTAAAAAATGCATCAATAGGAATAATTCTAGTAACGCTATGGGATTAAAAAGAAAGACTACAAGGTCCCAGTTTTACTATTGCATTTTAAATTAATTATTGTTTTAAATCATAAAATGTACAGTATTAGTCAGACCCTCCAAATATCAGAGATGGCAGATAGTTATCAGCACCAATAAAAATCTTGTTTATTAAATCTGGTACTTAATAATAAGGTCTTATTGTATTTAATAACATGACCTTGCCTTAAGCCAGTAACACTAATGTATACATTATTAGCCTTGCATTCTCCATAGAATGTTTCTGTAAATACAATTTTTACACACAACATATTAACATATTCATATTTAAATAATTATTGTATTTTTTATGGGGTTTTTTTTGTGTTGATAATTGCTAAAAACAGCTTTTCTTTGTTTAGATAATACAGCCTCAATCCTGACCAAAAGAAATGGCTTTCGAAGACAAGATCAGTCCATTTACAAGTTGCCTATTTTTATTATGGATAGTGGCAGTCCATCCCTTAGCAGCACTAATACTCTGACGATTCGAGTCTGTGACTGTGATCCAGATGGGACAGCCCAATCATGCAATGCAGAAGCATACGTGTTACCAGCCGGACTCAGCACTGGTGCCCTTATAGCAATACTGGCTTGTGTTTTAACATTGCTAGGTATGTATCCTGTTTATACACTTTGAGTGTTTTACTTGTCCTTTCATTTTCTGTATAACACTGACAGTCATGCATCACTGTAACTTGCCATGTTTATAGGGTAGTATACAAGGGGTGCACTCTATACAAGAGGTGAACGTTATACAAGGGATTTAACTCAAGGCAGCTCAGTGCTGCGTGTTACACACAGGGAGAGCATTATATTCAGAGAATTACAGTAGAATAGTCGGGGCTAAGCATGTCCTTCACCAAGATAGACATTGCTGTGGGGTTGTATAGGTAAAGCAACTGCAGATTATTAGATAATAATGTGACTTTAGGGAAGAAGGGGGAATTGACAGCACCAAGAAACTGACCAAATGTACATTGTAAAAGATGAAACGTCTTCTTAAAGAGTGGTTGAAAATAGTGTTCCTAGAGCCAGAATATGGAACAGGATGAAAATTGATATAAGAAAAGAAACATAAGAGCCTTTTAACGGCAAATATGCTACGTTCGATACGACAGTGTATGTATTAAACTACAAAGGAGATTAACTGCAAGTGTGTTAATAATTAACAATGCATAAAAACACTGACAAGAACACAACATGCTTCAAGCAAATTGTAGGAATTACACCAGAACCTTCCATGATTAAAGCATAGCATGTTTATTAAATATAAGAAGTGTACAAATAAAAAACAGACACTGTATATTCCACATGTTATAAAAAAGATTTTCTCCAAAACTATAATAATAATAATAATAATAATAATAATAATAATAATAATAATAATAATAATAATAATAATCTCCACTGCAAAAGGTATAAGAATACACCGTCGGGGGGGGGGGGGTAGGTCCCTCACAGGAAACAGGTTGAGTTATCACTTCAAGCTTGTTTGGGCTCCTTCGCATTTATTCTGATACCTTTTACATGTTGGGATGATAAAGGTTCATATGATTTCAAAGTCTGTCAAATAGCAATAAGTTATTCTTGACCAGTACATACTGCCCTAGGGGTATGTCTGTGTTCTTATTACATCAGTGCATTGCAGATACCGAAGTCCACATTGGAAATAGAGATGTAGCTTGCTTATCTTTTTAATAAGCAGTTTGGATAACCTCACTTCCTATATTTGAGTTTCGACCCTTACTTTATATATGACCAAACTCCATTTACACAACTCCAGATTAGGAGGGGGGCATTCATTATTTAAAGACTTTTTATTTTTATATAACCATATGCAGTAAAAAATATACTCCCAAATGAACGAAACCTGCATATGCTCAGAAGCAATCAAAAGAATTTAGGAAAACAAGTTTCAGATGATGTCAGTTATCATAAAGATTAGTGTCTATTTTATGGCTTATTATTATAGAATTCATAACCCTCGGTATAGGTAGAGGATTTTTAAAGTCAGGAACAAGTGACAGAAGAAGACGAGACAAGGTCACAGGTCCCCCTAAATACTCTGATAAACTGCACACTACGTTTGATCCCATTTCCTTACCACTGCTATTTGAGTTTTTAAGCTAATCATGGAAAGAAAAAATAGAATTGTAATAGATGCACTGTAATCTAATATTTCAGTTTACAACCAGGTTTAGCAGAGCAAGGTGCATATTACTGTACAGTACATGGGGAAGCTCAGGACCTATTAAAGGATTTGAGATTAGCAGGGTGTCTTACCTCTTGCAATAGCAATTTTGTAATTCATAGTACCTGTATTTGTGCCATTCTATGGGAAGTTTAATACATGCGCCATGCATTATAACAACAAAAACTCCATTGCATTTTAAGTTTGTGCTTTAAATGGCCACCTTATAAGATGTACATTGCATGAAAACAACAGGGCAGTCTTATCTACACATTACAATAAGCTTCAAGTGGTATTCTATTAAGATAAACAAGAGGAAGAAAGAGGAAGAGAGAACAGCACTAAAGCTGGATATTCCACAAAACAAAACAAAAGAAATATGGACAAGTGACTGAAATTGTTAATGACCTGGGCACAGAACAGCACACCATAGATAAAGTTCAACGTAAATGTAATGATCTAAAACCCTTTTAAAATGGTATTCTAGTTTGGTCAAAAGGTCACATGAGTGCAGTCAATTGCAGCAGGGGATTTTTCATCAGCAAAAAATGTACCTGGATTTGTTGCTGCTTTTCGGGATAGTTTCAGTAACGTTGACTATTATTTTGGAAACCTTTTTGATCCCTTTTGAATATGTGTGTCAAACCAGTGGCATAGACATGCTTAACCATCCAGCTGCCCATTTATTTTGGCAATTTCCATGTTAAAAATTGTTTTCAAAACAAGTTTTGTAATATTTTTAAAAATACAGTTTTTATTGTTATTATGAAAAACATAAATATATTATTTCAGTAGAATTTAAATAACAAAATAACAACAGTTTATAATTGTAGCATTATAACAATATAGATCATAACATATTTTTTCATATGGTAGCATTATATAAGTATAAATAACTTTTTTTTTTTTTTTTTACAATCGCAGCATTATATAACAGTGTGGTAAAAAGTCATTGTGCATCATAGCACTTTTTAGAAAAAAATGTTGTGAGATAGATTTCATACTCTCGTCAATGCTAATGTCTTTATACATCACAAAACTTGTGTCACAAATTTCGAGTCACGCCACCTACTGTATCTTCCACAGTTTCAGGTACGGGTGTATACCCCAGTTATATGCATTATTATCTGTGAAGTGTAGGTGCAATAAATAAATAAATCGGTCATTTCGATCAGTACCAATCCTGACAAGGTTTCCTTACAACCCCCTGTAACACCAACAAAGAAATAAATCCCCTCATCTCATCCTCTGTAGATGCAGGTGTCATTTTTTGTCAAGCACATTTCTTAGGGACTGCTGCCAGTGAAAAACAAAACTGCAGACTATTGTACCATATAGTCTACTTATTTATTTACTGGAACATGTTGAAAAGACGTGTTAAACTTTGCAGATGTGCATATAACCCCTGCACGCTATTCTCACAAGAGTGACACATTTGGACTCGCTTGCGCTCCACGTGGAAATCGGGGGATAAGCTGCTGGGTGGTTTTGCATGACTTCTGGCAGTGAATCGAGATCATGCTTAAGCAGCTCCCAAAGGTGAAAAATAGTTTATTTGTCAAACTAGTAGAGTTGTATAACACTTTTATTCGATGCCTCCAGAAATGTAGTTCTAACTCAATTCAGTGGGGTTTATTTAAACAGTGAAATCCGATTTTTAATAATTGAAAATCATCTTTATATATTCAGTAATTATTTACAAATTCATATGAGCATAAATTTGCACAAGTCAATTACATGTTAATAGTCTTTAACAAGTTTAACGAAAATATTTGTGTAGTTTCCTGAGAAACATACTTGAAAGCAACAATACTTTACATAACCACTTACAACGTAGTATACATTTACACAGAAAACCATTATATAGTCTTACAACTTACACTCTTTTGAAAATAGAAAAATTGTGTAAAAGCACTCAAAAACACACTTACTCAACGGTAAGCACTATTAAGTTCCTTTGAAAATAGGGCCCAATGTCAGTCGACTCAAGTTAAAAACTTTTTCAAGCCTATCTTAGTCTTCACACATTCCCCTTATTTGTATCCCTTTATCTAAGTTCTTGTATCTTTCTTCTAATATGACATTAGTGACAGTAGTGATGGTAGTGCACTTGCTTATTTATTTTATCTGTTTTAGTGGAGTTATTGAGTTGTATTTCATTTTTTGAAAAATATTGAAATGGCTGTTCAAATTCCATAAACAGGAGACAGTGGCTTGGGTTCCATGAAGTTTAGAAACTCCAGATTCTCTCTCTAGTGCCGTGAGAATGTGACGTAGCACGCACATATCACACACATGGGTAAATTGCCTTTACATGCTAAAAAGCAATACAAATTGACTAAGGTGTTTTGTTTTTTGCATAGCACCGTTTGAAAGCCATGTCATATGTTCACGAGACTTCAGCAGTAAATATCTCATTTGTGACATAACCTTGCACAACTTTCTACTATAACTAAAGGCGTTACTGCTGAAAGTAGCCCAGGCAGGCTTCTTTGACCAAATAAAAAAAAAAAAATAATATATATATATATATATATATATATATATATATATATATATATATATATATATATATTAATTTATTTATTTTTTATTATGTAACACCATGTATTCAATTATTGCCATTTGCAGGTGACTCATAAAAGGACAGTGCTTTATAATGTAGTTATTTTAAAAGCAAAATAATTTACACTTTAAGCTTAGACTTTTCAGTCCCTTAGCTGTAAGATAAGATACAATTCCTGTTACTAGTCTTAAGTAGCATCTGTCATTAGTACCAAGAACAAAATAAATCACGTTTGTACCGCAAAATGTATTATATTACCATAGTTGGGAATTAGTGCCAGTGGTCTCATATGTTACTGATGTGTGGTACCGACCTCAACACCAGGATGGATGAGTACGAAAATCCCATACTGCTGTGTTTTAGTAAAAACTGTTTACGGATTACAATCTTTGCTTGTTCTCTAAACCAAGTATGAAGTATCTCTTGTGAAATATCAATTTGTTTTACAAAGGACAGATAGCTTCCATGGTCATTCTTAATTCTACTTTCAGAAGGACGTTCAGTAATTATATTTTTTTCGTAGTTTTGAAACAGGGAGAGAGAAAATGGAGATGCTTTTGAAATTGAGAGTGCCCCACAATGTAATGGGTCAATCATTTAGAAAGTAATTTAGTTTTTCTTTTTTCTAGTTTTGGTGCTGCTCATTGTCACAATGAGAAGGCGGAAGAAGGAACCACTAATATTTGATGAGGAGCGGGATATTCGAGAGAACATTGTCCGCTATGATGACGAAGGAGGAGGGGAAGAAGACACCGAGGCTTTCGATATGGCTGCTCTGAGGAACCTCAATGTCATACGAGACACCAAGACACGGAGAGACGTAACTCCTGAAATTCAGTTTTTCTCCAGGCCTTCATATAAAAGCATTCCAGACAATGTTATTTTTAGAGAGTTTATATGGGATAGACTAAAGGAAGCTGACATAGATCCCAGCGCTCCTCCCTATGACTCCCTGCAGACTTATGCTTTTGAAGGTAGCGGCTCTGTTGCAGAGTCACTCAGCTCCTTAGAGTCACTGAGCACAGACTCAGACCAGAATTATGATTACCTCAGTGACTGGGGACCTCGCTTCAAAAAGCTGGCAGACATGTACGGAAACAGCGAGGACAGTGTATTCTCTTAGCCTTGGAGCTAACTTTGAGAAGGCTTTAAGACATTTAGTTTGATGGTGTAAAGATATGAAGAAACAAAAAACAATTCTAACCTTTAAGGTTTGTGCATTTGTACCTTATTTGGAGTTTCCCAAGAGACTAAGTAAAATGAACAATTAACTATTTCAGTAACATTAGAATCTCAGTAATCTCTGATTAGATAACTGTTTTAGGCTAACCTGGGATAATGGCTCATGTGATAAGAGGCAAGGCACATGCTGCCTCAAAATCACAAAATGCTGCTGAGATGCTCATTCCACTGCCAAGCTAAATCTGAATACCTGTGTATTATTACAACAGTTTTTCCATATGTTTCTTGTTCTCCGCATGGCATCTAATGTTTTTTGGCTGTAGCAAATTACAGTACAAGTTCAGTTATGGTACTGCTTGTATGCTTTTATGGTTCTAGATGTATATGGATCCTTTAAAAAAGGAAAATGTAAAATGGACTTAACGTCAAAAGAGTGGTTTTCAGGTCAGTGTTTCTTAATAGGATCTGTATAATACAGGTCGAGTAAAGTATTTGCTCTTTTACTATGTAAAAGAGATTTTACAATTGCAATTTTAAAAGTGTCAGATAAAAACAGGTTCTAAACAGTGACAGCAGAATGTATTTATGCTTAGAAATGTATCTGCTGTCTGTTTAAGACTTAGTTAATCTTCTGATTAGTACAGGAGAGTTACCGTTGTTTTCGTCTCTGTTTAGCCCTGTTTTTCCACCGCCTGTATAATGTGTAAACATGTTGATATTGTCGACTTTTATATAAGGTAAATGAATCCTGGAAAGATGAAAGAATAGCGAGAGCACTAGAACAGTTATTATTTTTTTCAGAAAGCTGCAGACCATCATAGTGTATAATGAACTTGAATGAAACATCTGAACATTCCTTCTATAACAGACTAAACAGCCTTTACAGGATCATAACGGATGAGTCAACATATCGGTCCAAACCTACAAAACTTTATTACAACCACATCATGTCTTACATTGCAGTTTAAGGTTAAAAAGGGGGGATGATGGTGTATTTTGCAGAAAGACTGTATCATACATTGTTAGTTTATTTTCAGAGTTACAGTTAAAGAATCAGAATTATTCTGTGATGAAAAATAGTGAAAAATGCACACTGTTAATAAATTACAGCAACTTTTAATTTTTAGCCTCAGCACCATATTTATCAAACATTGTGTTTATAAATTTTATTGTTACTGAAAGTCATATTTAATGTTAGCATTAGGGAAAGGACTATCCCCTGTATACTAAACAAATAACATTTTAAATTTGGAAATATAATTTAGTAATTTCATTCAACTGCATAGGATATGAAAAGTGGTGACCAGAAATAATTTGGTTGGAAAGAGTTTCGAGAGGAATCTGGGAAGGCTGATTAAGTAAGAGGTACACAAGTTCCTTATCTTTCCTTAAATTCTTATCCAGATTGATATCTTATCCAGATTCCAATATCTGGAATGGTACTTAGTTTCACAGTGACCTGGACATCAGACTGCTGGAAAATTCATTTTCATTTGGAATTAAACTATTCAGGCTAACCGTTGTAAAAATGTCCCTTTAAAAAACAAACAAACAACAAATGTACTTGTAATTAACAGCGACCTGCCTGGGATTTGTATTGTATCAGTCCTATCACATTGTAGATCTCCATTACTCCAAGTGACCTTTAGTTTGTAAACAAAAGTTGATTCATGAAAAACCACCCAACAATTTTGTAAATCCATCTTCTTCCTAATGGTCTACCCCACTGCTTTTGCTTTCATTTGTACATTCTGAATTAAGAGTTTTGTAATAGAATTTTAAATATTGCTCAGGACATCAAGTCACGTGTATAATTTTAAATAAAAAAAAGCAGAAAAAAATAATGATGTGGTTCTGTTTCAGTGCAAAGAGCATCTTTTGATATACAAAATTGTAATTACTTTGTCAGCATTGTGTGATGCATGTACGATGATAGCAGAGACTGTTCCCACTGGGGAGAGCAAGACAAAATATTTCAACTTTTTAAACTTGAGGGGCAACTTTGCTGCACGCTAGTACTGAAACTTCTTGCTCTTGATCTCTTTCAAACTTCCCCAGAGTGGATACATTTTAAGGATGCCGGGAAGTTCAGGAAAAATCAGGGAAGTACAAAATCTGTGAATTGGGTGGAGTTTGGGAGTGGAGGATAACAACCAATGGCTAAACCGCTTGCCCTGTCCCCACTGAATAAACTAGCTGCTGTGTATTCCATTTGCTAAAGTAATAACAGATTAAAGTACATGTTACCATTCAAAATTAGTTCACTTTTGTTAAAAAAAACACAAGATAACAACACATTAAGAACAAAATACCGCAAACGTCTTGCGTTTCATTTTTCAAACTCAAAACTTGAGTCCTGTACATACCAAAACATGGAACAAGAGAAAGCCTATTTAGAAGCTTGAGTGCTTGACATTGATTGTAATGAAAACACATAACTTCTTATTAAAGCTACGGTACCACATTAGCTGCACAGTACATAGCACAGCATAATAAAATAACACCTCAAACATCAACCTAAATATTCTACATGTGTTTAATTCTAACAACTAATAACATTAATAAAACAATCTGAATAGTGCAACTGGTCCTGAATGCTGCTGCTGCAAGAATACTGAGAAGTACAAAACAAACGGAACATATTACATCTGTCTTGGAAAATTTGCATTGGATACCTTTCAAATATCAGATACTTTTAAAGATTCTTCTGTTGACCTTCAAGGCTCTCCGGGGAACTGGCCTTAAATATTTATCGGACTTGCTACATCCCTACATGTCAGCTGCGCTCTTCAAGCTCAGAGCTGCTGGCTGTTCCCTTGACCAGCTGGGAGGACAGAGTTTCTCCACCAGTGCTCATAAACTTTGGAACTCGTTGTCATTAGTTGTGAGAGGTTCTCATTCTCTGGAGAAATGTAAAGCACTGCTAAAGACACATTTGTTTTTCCTAGCTTTTGGTAATAGGGAGTTTTTTTTTTTATTAAGGTAAATAGTTTAGCAGTGTTTGTAAGCATGTTTTTATTTTAGTTATGCCATTGTACTTTGTTTTTGTATATATATATATATATATATATATATATATATATATATATATATATATTGTGGCACAGCAGGGAGGGGAATGAAATCCTCCCCGCAGTAAAATGTGTTAGTTTTGTTAATTGGGGAAGGGTTTTGTTAATTGATTTATTGTTTTAATTTGATTATTGTTTAAGTGTTAGTTATTCCCTGCACCTGGAAACAATTGTAAATTAGGACCAGGTGCAGGGTATTTAAAGAGGGCAGTTAATCTGCTCTAGGCGCGGCTGAGTAGAAGGAGGCAGATGAGGTGCTCTGCTTCCGAGCAGTCGTGAGGTAAAGAGTGTGCAATTTAAACCTGTTTGATTTTGTTTGTGGAGTTGTGTTTGGTGGGGAAACAGCTTAGCCGTCCCACTTATAGTCAGGGTGTTCCAGAAAGTTTAGTTAGTGCTCGTAAAGAGCTAGGTGTTTGTTTTGTGTTCGTTTTATTTGTGTGAATTAAAAATAGCGCGTCAGTGCTTTAAAAAAAATCCATTCCTGTGTGTTGGGTAGTGGTTTTAAAGGGGCAACGAACCTGTGTGGCAGCGGTCTTTTACAATATATATATATATATATATATATATATACACAGTACTGTGCAAAAGTTTTAGGCAGGTGTGAAAAAATGCTGTAAAATAAGAATGCTTTCAAAAATAGACATGTTAATAGTTTATATTTATGAATTAACAAAATGCAAAGTGAGTGAACAGAAGAAAAATCTACATCAAATCAATATTTGGTGTGACCACCCTTTGCCTTCAAAACAGCATCAATTCTTCTAGGTACACTTGCACACAGTTTTTGAAGGAACTCGGCAGATAGGTTGGCCCAAACATCTTGGAGAACTAACCACAGTTCTTCTGTGGATTTAGGCAGCCTCAGTTGCTTCTCTCTCTTCATGTAATCCCAGACAGACTCGATGATGTTGAGATCAGGGCTCTGTGGGGGCCATACCATCACTTCCAGGACTCCTTGTTCTTCTTTACGCTGAAGATAGTTCTTAATGACTTTCGCTGTATGTTTGGGGTCGTTGTCATGCTGCAGAATAAATCTGGGGCCAATCAGATGCCTCCCTGATGGTATTGCATGATGGATAAGTATCTGCCTGTACTTCTCAGCATTGAGGAGACCATTAATTCTGACCAAATCCCCAACTCCATTTGCAGAAATGCAGCCCCAAACTTGCAAGGAACCTCCACCATGCTTCACTGTTGCCTGCAGACACTCATTCGTGTACCGCTATCCAGCCCTTCGGCGAACAAACTGCCTTCTGCTACAGCCAAATATTTCAAATTTTGACTCATCAGTCCAGAGCACCTGCTGCCATTTTTCTGCACCCCAGTTCCTGTGTTTTCGTGCACAGTTGAGTCGCTTGGCCTTGTTTCCACGTTGGAGGTATGGCTTTTTGGCTGCAAGTCTTCCATGAAGGCCACTTCTGACCAGACTTCTCCGGACAGTAGATGGGTGTACCAGGGTCCCACTGTTTTCTGCCAATTCTGAGCTGATGGCACTGCTGGACATCTTCCGATTGCGAAGGGAAGTAAGCATGATGTGTCTTTTATCTGCTGCAGTAAGTTTCCTTGGCCGACCACTGCGTCTACGGTCCTCAACGTTGCCCGTTTCTTTGTGCTTCTTCAAAAGAGCTTGGACAGCACATCTGGAAACCCCTGTCTGCCTTGAAATTTCTGCCTGGGAGAGACCTTGCTGATGCAGTATAACTACCTTGTGTCTTGTTGCTGTGCTCAGTCTTGCCATGGTGTATGACTTTTGACAGTAAACTGTCTTCAGCAACCTCACCTTGTTAGCTGAGTTTGGCTGTTCCTCACCCAGTTTTATTCCTCCTACACAGCTGTTTCTGTTTCAGTATACATATTGAATTGATGATCATTAGCACCTGTTTGATATAATTGTTAAATCATACACCTGACTATATGCCTACAAAATCCCTGACTTTGTGCAAGTGTACCTAGAAGAATTGATGCTGTTTTGAAGGCAAAGGGTGGTCACACCAAATATGGATTTGATTTAGATTTTTCTTCTGTTCACTCACTTTGCATTTAGTTAATTGATAAATCTATTAACATGTCTATTTTTGAAAGCATTCTTACTTTACAGCATTTTTTCACACCTGCCTAAAACTTTTGCACAGTACTGTGTATATAATATTATATATATATATATATATATATATATATATATATATATATATATATATAGATATATATATATATATAGATATATAATATGCCATGAAAGGCACCATATAAAAATACAATAATTGACTGATTGATTCATTGATTGAAATATTGCAACCTGGCCAAAACAATAGAAAATACATTCCAACAATGTAGAATTGTTGCACTATTCAGATTATTTTATTAATATTATTATTTGTTAGAATTAAACACATGTAGAATATTTAGGTTGCTGTTTCACGTGTTATTTTATTCTGAATACAGCAAAAATGATGGTACTCTGTTGTGTACTGCACAGCTAATGCGGTAGTGTAGTTTAATTGGAAGAGTTAAATGAATGTTCTGCATCGCCATGATGGGGTCATTCTCAAGACAACCCCACCCCGACAACGAAAAGATGTCGGGGTTCTAAATATTTTAATTAACCTGAACCCGATGGGGTCGTCCTGATCTAAATGGGGGCGTATTTCGGATTGGGGTCCTAACATATAAATGCCTGTGTGTTTTAGGATATTGATTTTCTGTGTTGTCATTTATATATTGTTTTAGTTTTGTGTGATTGTGATTTGGTTAGATCTTTGCAGTCTTGTTTGTTTATTTTCCAACTTCCCCTACTTTTATTCATTCAGGGAAGTTATGGGGAAGTTTGCAATCTATATGCCAGAGATTGCCATTGCTATTGTTTTTCTAAGATAATTAAATATAGGATTTCATAAATTTAACAACATTTAAAAAAAAATCTAAATTTATTTCACTAGCTACATTTACACTCATTAAAATCAGGCAATTTAGTACAGTCACTCCTTGTATATAAGCAAAAGCCCTCTGTGCAGTGTTAAACACAATAATGCAAAATCTGGCCCCTGTGAAAAATATATATTTGTAAACCAATATGTTTTAAGGCTACATTTGGAGCCTTTGAAAGACTGCTACTACTATTTTAGGTCCCACTAATTATCAGTATCCATCAAAATAGAATTTGATAATTAGGTGAAGAAAAAAAAATCTTAAGTTAGATTTAATTCTTCAGTCATCCTGTACTTTACACATAGAGAGAGATTCATTAGTTCTCTCTCTCTCTCTCTCTCTCTCTCTCTCTCTCTCTCTCTCTCTCTCTCTCATTTCATTATTAAAATGCAGGGTTTCAAATTCACGCCTGTACCCAGACCTACGCATATAAACATGCTTAATTAGCCATTACCTGACTCCAGACAGCAGAATTTTCATTTCTGTGTCTAATTGCTCATCTTCCAATTTAATTGGTTCCTGATCTCTCCCAAAGTCCAGCATTTTGATTTGCTGATCTGTCCTACCTGTCGAGGTCCTATTGTGACTCTGCATCAGCAGTTGTGATGCATAGTTCACCCCCTAGTCTCTATAAGTAGCTTTGGATAAAAGTGTCTGATAAATGACTAAATAATACTAATAAAATAATGAATATGCCCCATATAATGGCAATAGACAAATAAATAGATTATTTTGAAGGTATGATGCTGTCTCATCACATTTCTTTCTCGTTTCTCTCGCTCCGGTCTCTCCTCTGAACAACCCACCCAGAGCAGAGAGAACTGCAGGCTTATATGCAGGTGATACACCTTCTACACAAGGTTTTTAAATTGTGGATGGAGATTCCCATCCACGCTGCCAAACAAAACCTACGGCTCTTCACCGTCACATTTAATAAATAAATAAATCATAACAATAACAACAACAGCAACAATAATAATAATAATAATAATAATAATAATAATAATAATAATAATAATAATAATAATAATAATAACACAACAAAACAAATACAAAATAATAAATTGCACAGGGGCGGGTAGGGGTACCCTGTTCTATAAATAAACAATACATTTATGGCAGGACTTTGCCCCGCACCCTTTTCTATCATATGTGGGCATATGATAGTAATGTTATGTGTATTAGAGAAACTGTTGGCGTGTGGTTGTTTTGTGTTTTCTGTTTGTTTAAAAGATAGGAGTTACAGAACCAGTCTTGCAAATCCCTTTATTACAGCTGGGTATTTAGTAGGGTTTGGGGTCTTTAACATAAAAGGAGAGGTCCTAGCAAGGTCGGGGGAGGTTATTGTAGAGCACAGTGTATTAACTCCAGTCGTTGTACTCCTGTTCAGTTGTTCGTCAACATGTTGTTTCAAATAAAAGTATCAAAAAAAGTATAACGCTTTGCACCTCATCTCTGTGTGAACCTGAATCTAGGGACAACCATACATGTGTTACCTGCTTTCCATGGAAGTAAAGGGGGCAGGGTGACAGAAGGAGAACATTATAAAGTACTTTAGAAACCATAAAAACTTTTTGCTTTTTTTTCAACAGAATTTATTTTTTTAAATTGTATTTCTTAGACAGGAAGTATTTATTATTATGTATTCTGCTTAGAGATACATGACCTGATGGACTATACAATACAAGACATTGTTTCATCTGAGTGATTACAATGCCAAATAAACGGTTATTCTCAGGGTCTTTATAACCACTAATGGACACTACTCTCGATTATTTTCTCAAAATAAATATTTATAAATAAAATAATAGTTTTATGCCATTATTATCAGGAAAAAAGTACCTGATAAATTTAGATCATGAAACATTATCTGCATAGTCACTTGTTTCTTGATATTTACAAATGCTGTAAAATCATATATATTAAAACACATGAGACAGAATACATGTTCTAATATAATTATAAGTCAGATACATCGGATTTACAGTGTTTTCACATTTTTTTTATTAATTCTAAAAAGGTTCCTGTGATGTTTTGTTTCTGCTTTTGTCCCTGTGCGCTGCTGGAAAATGTCTCTGCCCTTGAAATTAAAATGAAATGCCCGTCTCAGTGAAAAAAAAAAAAAAACAATCAGGCAGTGAAATTCAATCCCTCCTCTATCTAATGATATGCATTTGCAATATGTACTACAAAGTATGGTGGCCCAGTGAGTCAAAGAAATGAAGGGCGTTTTTTATTGTGTTTTCACGATCACAGGCCCAGAATGACACTTCAGTATGATTGTGTTTACATGATCACTGTCCTTAAAGGGTTAATAAAATCTTAAAACTCTACACGCTGAGCAACAGAACCGCGTTTAGACGGACGGCAGATTTGACTGCCTAGGTTTTAAAGTGTTCTGTGTGACAATGTCTTATGCACATTTCTATAATGTTCTAATCTACTTGTTACCTCTTTTATTCAACGGCATAACATCAGTTTTCATATGTATGCTGATGACACACAGCTTTACTTCACTGTAAAACCTTCTATGCCTAACTCCCTGGATGCCTTGCAAAGGTGTATGTCTGAAATTCAACTATGGACGAGTAGCTCAGTGAATAGAATTCAAAATAAATCTTTGCATGGTCTTCCTCCTCCCTGTCTCGCAGAGTTGGTTCAAAGATACACACCTGGCCAAAGCCTTCATTCTGTTGAGGCTGATCTCCTTGTGGTCCCTCCTAGTTGTACTAATACATCTGGCGCTAGGGCGTTTAGTCATATAGCCCCTTTGTTTTGGAATTCTCTCCTTACGGATATCAAAGGCATCTCATCCATATCCATGTTCAAATCGAAGATTCAAACCTTGTTATTTGATAGGGCTTGTGTTCTATGATGATATAAAGCGAACCGAGACATGCACCTGTATAGGGACACTATATAAATCTAAGTTTGATTGATTGATTGATTTTAAGTACAAATACATATCTATATGGTTGGAGATACACCCCTGTACATCTTGCATCTTTGCTCCAACCGGACGGGGGTCTGTAAAGCAGATCTGTGATTATACAGGGCTTGTCATGCATATTCATAAACCTGATCCTACGCAGGTAGCAGGTAGGACTGATGAACCAATCAAAATGCTGAACTTTGTAAGAAGAGTCGGTAACCAATGAAATATTCCTGATTGACAAGTTGGATTTTAGCAACCGATGTTATGAATTCAGAAGACATTTTGACAATCACAATAATGTTGAAAAAGATATTGCAAGAATACATACAACAAAGCGGAGAGCTAGGGAAAGTGATGTGTTGTGACACAACTGCAGAGTGTTTTTTTTTCTGGAGGGATGCATGACTATTCTTTTCTTAATTGGGGTGGACATTTTACGAAATGTCTGTTTACTGAGTAATTTGTGAAATTTGGAATGCTGAAACACCTATCTATTATCAGGTCTGTCAGATCCATCTTAAAATATATTTGAAGTTGTCTAAAGTTGAATCTATATTATCGATATGGGATCAACACAGAATATAATTTATCAATCACATTTGCAATGAAAAGTGTATTTCCACAATATTCAATATTTATATGGAACAAAAAGGTAAAAGCAGGTATTTGTAAAACCATTTCCTTGCTATGTGGGCTATTCCAGGTTATCTGTGAGCCAAAAGATGCATGCTATGCCTAATTAAGCAGAGGTGTCTAATTAAAATCACATTAAAAGCTGGAAAAACTCATACAGCTGTGATCTTAAATTATACCCAACATACAAATATGTGTAATTTGTATCAATTTTCTGTTGAAAAACATGATGAAATGTTTGCATTACAATGTGGGAAAGCTTTTAAACAACAATAAAAAAAGTTTAGACCAGTAGCTGCATTGAGACCAACATGTGGGTGTTCCTGGCAGAATAGCAGTATCTGTAAAATTCAACCACTGGAAAACACAACTCAGGTTGCAAGCAGGTTTTGACAAATCAAGCCCGCAGACATGGGCAAAGTATTGTCACAACCACAGAAACTTTCAACGCTGGAGAAGACACACATCTATAAATATAATAATAATAATAAATATAATAATAATAATAATAATAATAATAATAATAATAGGAATTAGCGTGGTTATATGATGAACTTTAGTTTACACCACCAAGTTGATGTAATCCTGTTACTATTACGCCAGTACATAGAATGAAGCGTTTCCTTTTTTGTTTCTATTTTTGTCCTTTATCCATCTCTGCATTTATGAACCATTGTTACATTGATTCTGAATGACCTTTAAAGAGGTGCCTCTCTGCGCATTTACAGCAGTTAACCTTCTTCTGTCATCAGACGTGACATTTTCAGGGGAAACAAAAAACCATGAATTCTGTTGTACATGCAAACTTTACATTTGCAACACAGGTGGGATAACTTGTGTTTGTGTTTTTAATGAATCACATGTTTTAGGGCCTTGCTTTGATCTACTCTCAGTGTTCTACCCATTTTTCTGTAGAACCCCCTTTCTACTGTATTTATGATATCTCATCAATAACAACAATACATTTTCATTCAAGGATACCATCTAAGGTATGCACTACATGACCTAATAAATCCAACAAGTAATTCTTAAAAGGAAACGTGTATTATGCTACCCATGATACTCTTTTGATCAGTTCACCCTACACCTAAGATTGTTTTAAAATGTAAGTTCATTTTGACTTACATAGCTTTGACCTCTGTCAATCTCTATGCTATAATCACAAACTGAGTCTGCTCTTAATTCACTCACAGATTTGTATTAGGTAATGAAGGATTATGTCAGCAAAAGGTTATGCTGTGTTTGTAGGCTGTAGCCACAGTAAGTGGTTTGAATTCTGTATCAGAGAAAGACTGAAACTGAACAGATTTATAAAGCAGCTATTTTACCACTGTACTCTACCCATTGTCTTTTAAGTCCTACCTATTACAAAAGCTATAATACAGGTCTGCTTTACAGGAAGACTGCTGGTGAGTTATCATCATTAGTCTATGTGGAATTTTATGAAATACATTACAGATTGTGATGTAGCGTCCCAGGCAAGGCTGGTCTGCGCCCTTTGAAATATTAGACCAAGACACAGGAAATGCAGTTTAGCGCTCTCTGCACACTTTTATTATATCAAAAACAAATAAACAAAACACAGGAACAAATAAACATTTTGAACAAAACACTACAAATACTAGAAAACAAAACTCCTCAAAATAAACAAACCTGTTTTTCACTCTATTCTCTCTCTTACACACTCAAACAAACACTCTTGTTCTCATTTGATACCATGTGGCCAGGTGTTGATTGACAATTAATCATTCAATCACCCCCTGGCCACATTCCACACTTTTCCACACAAGCAAATAATCATTCAATCAATCAATCAACAACCACGTGGCTGTGCAATCGTTACAGACTGGTCCTTCACCAAGATGGCCGCTGTCCCTCACGCACACACATGCATCCCCATGTGCAGACCCTACGCTCTGTCACACAGTTATACAGTGGGCAATGGTAGGTTGATTCATGCTCGTATGTGAGTGAAAGAGTTAACACCATACTAGTATATTTTTTATGCATTCAAATTAAATGGTATTATCAATTTTATCAAGCGTACATAGCGTGCTCTTTTTCAACCCCCCCCCCCAAAAAAAAAGGATAGACAAAAATGCTGACATCAGAAGCAGGTCCTGTTTTTTTAGAATGTAATTACTCACTATTGTGAATGTGAAAATGCGTGTGTGCGTGTGTGTGTGTGTGTGTGTGCGCTAGGGTTGCCACCTCATGACCTCAAAAATAAGGAACAGACCCTAACGCAACGCCACGCAACCCCCCCCCCCCACATTTTTATTTTGTTACTCTCACAGATATAGTAGACCTCTTAAAACATGATTATTAGTGAATGTATTTTAAGATATTTTGACAAATGAAAGCATCATAAGCTTTTTACGTTTTCTATTAGTCAAAAACATTTATTATATATAACATTAGTTCCAGGGCACTTTTGTAGATTCTTGGCAATTCAAACAAATGTCAGGATTTCACACACATTCATTACAAACAAATATCAATGAAAAACCTAGAACTATGTGGAATTAAAAGTTCCCTTTAAAATAAACACCACAAAGTTATTGCGCATTTCAAATTAAGCAGTGGACATCCCGATGAAATTTCTGCTGACAGGAAGTCACATGCCAGAATGAATTTGCTGCATAAAGCTAAAGATAAATAATTAGCAGCCATTAAGTTCTTTATTTTCTTGTCCGTGCATATTTTTGGTTGCTTCTTGCAGCAGCAAGGAGAGGTTTGTCCTCCATGATCAAGGAGTGGAAGTCTGCACACCCCACATCAAAACAGAGGCTCACAAGGAGCTCACTTTTGATTAGCTTTATTGAACACCTGTTTCGGCTGTCACTCCATTTGTTTTGCGATGGACACCATAGTTGACATGTTTGTTGTCGCCAGTAAAAGCTGAAACTGAGTTCAGAGATAATCCAAACCTCTCCAGCGAGCTGGTGATGCATTTCACAATGCCATCTGCAGATTCATCTGGATTTTCCACAAAATCAATCATTTTATTTGCTACACCATTCTAAGGAGTGAAGAACTGGACTGCAATAGGAAACATTTTCCTGTTCTCTTGGTTTGAGGCGCCCGTTTGTATGGAAAAGGAAAGTGGCTTCTCATTCCCATTGGTGGATGATAAGGTCTGGATGACATCAGCTACTGCTTTTGGGGCAAGGACATCCTTCACAAGTGACTCTGATTTTGTTCTCCCACAGATGTATGAAATCACTAAACATTTTCTGTGCCAGTTTCAAAGCACAGTCTGTACTGTTGTAGCTCAAGTTGTGCTACACTAAATACTTAATAGAAATAACATGAAATAGGCTAATAAACAACTGATTCTGTATTAAAATATGTATCTGGCAATTATTTTATCTTAAGTATTAAAATATGTGAGTATATAAATATTATTTCAATACATTTTAAATAATATATATATGATACAATACAATAATATAATACAATAATACAATAATAATGAATAAGGAATAAAACTTCACTCTAGCTACATTAAGTAATACTAGCTAGTTATTTCAATATTTAAATATTAATTGTGTAATGCAAATAATAACAGCAACACGTTCAATACATACTATTAAAATGCAAATATATAAATAGGCTACATCTTAGATTATAAGAACCCAGAAAATGATCAATACATTAAAATGCTATTTACATATCACACATCAAGAAAATACACTTAGAATGATGAACGGATTATGAGTGCACACACGTAAAGTATAAAGTCCATTTAAAACGTTAAGAGTAATGTTAGCTACTAATTGGTGGTGCGCTTTGAGTTGTGAGAGCGACCCAGAAAATGTATTTCGTAAACGATCAAAAGTCAAAACTACACAAGTACAACACTGTCCAATGCATAATTAATTAAAATAATTACACTTAAAGTCCACAAGAAAGCAAAAAAAGAGACCGGAAATCATATTACAGAAGAAAATCATAACTTCGTGCTCAGGTCCGTGAATGGCTAGAAATTGCGGTGGGTAACATTAGCTATCTAACATTAGCTAATTGTAATCGCTCTAGCTAGAGGAATAAATTATGCAAGGAGAAGTACAGTAGCCTGCCTACCTTATCAGCTTCAGATGATCTCTCTGGAACAAAGAACGATTGAATAGCCTGATTGGTTCTCCTTGTTCGACAGTTACGAGCATGGCCTTCTCCCGCTTCATGCTGTCTAAGGTCACAAACTCCACCATGAGAGATCGAAAATTCTTTTCTGCACACAGTGCATCGGGCTTTGAAAATATTGTCATGAACTTTGTTCACCCATGTAAAATCCTTCTCCCATTCGTCTCTATATTTTTGCATCCATTTTTTTTTTTTTTTTTTTTTGAGGTGTTACCGAATTTGCCATGGTGTCTGAAATCGGTCAGCTAGATTATGTTTCATAGCTACATAGCTGACAGCAGCACACACCACCCAATAGGATTTAGAATTGCCTCGCACTAGTCGATCCTTTTCGTGCAGTATGTGTAAAGTGAATAATTGTTAATCAAATGAACTACACCTCCCATAATTACCTGATAACTCTGATATGGATCCGGTTCTGGTAGGAAGTTGGTGCTTCACCAGAGACGGAGATCTCTGACTTCCCATGCATGAAAAAAACATTTGGCTCAGTAGTGCAAAATACAAAACAAATTGTGTTCCGTATCGATTTGAAACGGAACACAACATTTTAATTACCAATACGGGACGATTCCGTATTATACGGAATGGGTGGCAACCTTAGTGTGCGTGTGTGTGTGTGTTTTTGTAGTTACATGAAGAATTATTCTAGTTGCCCCTACCATATAGACAGTGGGGATATCAACAAATGTAAAGTTTGTATTGTTTCTTAGAGGGTAATGCTACACTTAGGCAAATTAGTACAAGTGTAGAGTTATACTAAAATGTTTTATTCAGTGATATGTTATTTCAGTTCCCTTAAATTGAGGTTCTATGAAGGTTTTTTTTTTATTTTATTTTGACTTCATTAAGCTGAATAACATGCATCTGATCCCTAAAATCTAGAAATGCATTGAGTCATCTGATTGTGCCTTTGTAGTTGTGTTAATAATTTAAAAACAAACCTTCCTCTATTTCAAATACTGCTTGTCAGCACCTCTGTCAACATCATGCTAATAACCTTTATATCCCCAGAATCTTAAACTGGTTTCTGAAAGTCACTAAGAATAAAATTTACTTAAAATGAAGCACAATACAAGGCTGTCTGCTTTATGGTTTATTTTATGTATCCATGAAACAAAAATAAATGATTGTTTTTAAAAAATGTATAGTTAAGAGATAATGGGATCTATTTACACACACTATTATTGTATATTTGGTGTTGCCTAAACAGTTACAAAATGTGATTAAAATATGGAAAGGTATTCAGAGGATGTCAGAGTGGCAACATTGATAGGAAATCATAAAACACACCCTAGAGGATGCGGTTTGACCCAGGCTGCACTATACATTAGTTTACGTTAGCAGCTAAGAAAGGAAACAATGAATGACTGAAAGAAGCCAATGGAAGGCTAAGCAGAGATAACTAAATACTTTCCTAGAACGTTGTAAGTTTAGTTTTTGTTTTATTTTCTACCAATTGAATGATATTAATTGTTTAATAAATTGATTTTTAAACTGAAGTGTGAACCTTTTAATGAAACCTTCTTGCAAAAATACAAACGTTCCAGTTGGCGTTGCCTTTTACTGATCTTCAGTTTACCCGTGCAGCATTATTATATATTATTAAGTATAATATATATATTTTTTTACATTACAACCTGACAAAGATAAAAAGTGTCTAAATCTTGGTCATGATAATATAAATGTTGTTTTCTAGCCAAAGTAAGAAACAATCTGATGTTGCTTTTATGTTACATTTGCAGTGTGGAGTAGTGGTTAGGGCTCTGGACTCTTGACCAGAGGGGTGTGGGTTCAATCCCTGGTGGGGGACACTGCTACCCTTGAGCAAGGTACTTTACCTAGATTACTCCAGTAAAAACCCAACTGTATAAATGGGTAATTGTACGTAAAAATAATGTGTAAAAAATCATGTAATTGTATTTAAAATTAATGTGATATCTTGAAACAATTGTAAGTTGCCCCGGATAAGGGTGTCTGCTAAGAAATAAATAATAATTTAGGTTTTATATAATTGTCACCATTTCGTTCTCCCATCAGGATATACAGACATGCTCAAATTTGTTGGTACCCGTACAGCTCATTGAAATAATGCTTTATTCCTCCTGAAAAGTGATGAAATTAAAAGCTATTTTATCATGTATACTTGCATGCCTTTGGTATGTCATAGAATAAAGCAAAGAAGCTGTGAAAATAGATGAATTATTGCTTATTCTAGAAAGATATTCTAAAATGGCCTGGACACATTTGTTGGTACCCCTTAGAAAAGATAATAAATAATTGGATTATAGTGATATTTCAAACCAATTAGTTTCTTTAATTAGTATCACACATGTCTCCAATCTTGTAATCAGTCATTCAGCCTATTTAAATGGAGAAAAGTAGTCACTGTGCTGTTTGGTATCATTGTGTGCACCACACTGAACATGGACCAGAGAAAGCAAAGGAGAGAGTTGTCTGAGGAGATCAGAAAGAAAATAATAGACAAGCATGGTAAAGGTAAAGGCTACAAGACCATCTCCAAGCAGCTTGATGTTCCTGTGACAACAGTTGCAAATATTATTAAGAAGTTTAAGGTCCATGGAACTGTAGCCAACCTCCCTGGGTGCGGCCGCAAGAGGAAAATCAACCCCAGATTGAACAGAAGGATAGTGCGAATGGTAGAAAAAGAACAAAGGATAACTGCCAAAGAGATACAAGCTGAACTCCAAGGTGAAGGTACGTCAGTTTCTGATCGCACCATCCGTCGCTTTTTGAGTGAAAGTGGGCTCCATGGAAGAAGACCCAGGAGGACTCCACTTTTGAAAGAAAAACATAAAAAAGCCAGACTGGAATTTGCTAAAATGCATATTGACAAGCCACAATCCTTCTGGGAGAATGTCCTTTGGACAGATGAGTCAAAACTAGAGCTTTTTGGCAAGTCACATCAGCTCTATGTTCACAGACGAAAAAATGAAGCTTTCAAAGAAAAGAACACCATACCTACAGTGAAACATGGAGGAGGCTCGGTTATGTTTTGGGGCTGCTTTGCTGCGCCTGGCACAGGGTGCCTTGAATCTGTGCAGGGCACAATGAAATCTCAAGACTATCAAGGCATTCTGGCGAGAAACGTACTGCCCAGGGTCAGAAAGCTCGGTCTCAGTCGCAGGACATGGGTCCTCCAACAGGATAATGACACAAAACACACAGCTAAAAGCACCCAAGAATGGATAAGAACAAAGCATTGGACTATTCTGAAGTGGCCTTCTATGAGTCCTGATCTGAATCCTATCGAACATCTATGGAAAGAGCTGAAACTTGCAGTCTGGAGAAGGAACCCATCAAACCTGAGACAGCTGGAGCAGTTTGCTCAGGAAGAGTGGGTCAAACTACCTGTTAACAGGTGCAGAAGTCTCATTGAGAGCTACAGAAAACGTTTGATTGCAGTGATTGCCTCTAAAGGTTGTGCAACAAAATATTCGGTTAGGGGTCCCATCATTTTTGTCCATGCCATTTTCATTTGTTTTATTATTTACAATATTATGTTGAATAAAAAATCAAAAGCAAAGTCTGATTTCTATTAAATATGGAATAAACAATGGTGGATGCCAATTATTTTTGTCAGTTTCAAGTTATTTCAGAGAAAATTGTGCATTCTTCGTTTTTTGTGGAGGGGTACCAACAAATTTGAGCACGTCTGTATATTTCATTTTTTTCCCAGATCAAAATGTTAGCATCAGTTACAGTTTAAAACATGATACATAAGAACATAAGAACATAAGAAAGTTTACAAAAACGAAAGGAGGCCATTCAGCCCATCTTGCTCGTTTGGTTGTTAGTAGCTTAATGATCCCAGAATCTCATCAAGCAGCTTCTTGAAGGATCCCAGGGTGTCAGCTTCAACAACATTACTGGGGAGTTGGTTCCAGACCCTCACAATTCTCTGTGTAAAAAAGTGCCTCCTATTTTCTGTTTTGAATGCCCCTTTATCTAATCTCCATTTGTGACCCCTGGTCCTTGTTTCTTTTTTCAGGTCAAAGTCCCCTCGGTCGACATTGTCTATACCTTTTAGGATTTTGAATGTTTGAATCAGATCGCCGCGTAGTCTTCTTTGTTCAATACTGAATAGATTCAATTATTTTAGCCTGTCTGCATACGGCATGCCTTTTAAACCTGGGATAATTCTGGTTGCTCTTCTTTACACTCTTTTTAGAGCAGCAATATCCTTTTTGTAACGAGATGACCAGAACTGAACACAATATTCTAGATGAGGTCTTACTAATGCATTGTAAAGTTTTAACATTACTTCCCTTGATTTAAATTCAACACTTCTCACAATATATCCGAGCATCTTGTTGGCCTTTTTATAGCTTCCCCACATTGTCTAGATGAAGACATTTCTGAGTCAACATAAACTCCTAGGTCTTTTTCATAGTTCCCTTCTTCAATTTCAGTATCTCCCATATGATATTTGTAATGCACATTTTTATTGCCTGCATGCAATACTTTACACTTTTCTCCATTAAATGTCATTTGCCATGTGTCTGCCCAGTTCTGAATGCTGTCTAGATCATTTTGAATGACCTTTGCTGCTGCAACAGTGTTTGCTACTCCTCCTATTTTTGTGTCGTCTGCAAATTTAACAAGTTTGCTTACTATACCAGAATCTAAATCATTAATGTAGATTAGGAATAGCAGAGGACCTAATACTAATCCCTGTGGTACACCACTGGTTACCTCGCTCCATTTTGAGGTTTCTTCTCTAATCAGTACTTTCTGTTTTCTACATGTTAACTAATCCATGTGCATGCATTTCCTTGAATCCCTACTGCGTTCAGTTTGAGAATTAATCTTTTATGCGGGACTTTGTCAAAAGCTTTCTGGAAATTTAAATAAACCATGTCGTATGCTTTGCAATTATCCATTGTCAATGTTGCATTCTCAAAAAAGTCAAGCGGGTTAGTTAGATATGATCTCCCTTTCCTAAAACCATGCTGACTGTCTCCCAGGATATTGTTACCATCTAGGTAATTTTCCATTTTAGATCTTATTATAGTTTCCATAAGTTTACATATAATAGAAGTCAGGCTTATTGGTCTGTAGTTACCTGGTTCAGTTTTGTCTCCCTTTTTGTGGATCGGTATTACGTTTGCTATTTTCCAGTCTATCGGTACTATCCCTGTGTCAAGAGACTGTTGCATGATCTTGGTTAGCGGTTTGTAGATAACTTCTTTCATTTCTTTGAGTACTTTTGGGAGGATCTCATCCGGCCCAGGGGATTTGTTTATTTTGAGAGCTCCTAGTCCCTTTAACACTTCTGCCTCTGTTATGCTAAAGTTATTTAAAATTGGATAGGAACAGGTCGACATGTGGGGCATGTTGTCCGTGTCCTCCTTTGTAAAAACCTATGAAAAGTAATCATTTAATATATTTGCTATTTTTTTTCTTCATCTATGATTTTGCCATTTGTGTCTCTTAGACATTTAACCTCTTTGATAATATTGGAAAAACATTTTGGAATTGGTTTTAGCCCCCTTAGCAATATTGATTTCTATCTCTCTCTTGGCCTTTCTAACTTCCTTTTTGACTTGTGTTTGCAGTTCCAAGTACTCTTTCTGTGTACTTTGTTTTTGGTCACTTTTAAACGCTCTGTAAAGTGCCTTTTTTCGCTGAATATTTTTTTTTAATTAATCTATTAAACCATTTTGGCCATTTTGTTTTAGATTTAGATTTGTCTACTTTTGGGATGTAATTGTTTTGCACCCCTCTAGAACTACATTTTTAAAAAACAGCCATCCTTTTTCTGTGGATGTTTTCTCTATTTTACTCCAATCTACTTCTGTTAGTCTCTGTTTCATACCTTCATAGTTTGCTTTTCTAAAATTGTAAACCTTAGCTTTAGTCATTACTTTTGGGGTTTTAAAAAATACTTCAAATGAGACCATGTTGTGATCTGAGTTTGCCAGTGGCTCTCTGACCTCTGTTTTAGTTATTCTGTCTTCGTTATCTGAAAAGACTGAATCAAGGCATGCCTCCCCTCTATTCGGTGCCTTGACAAATTACGTCAGGAAGCAGTCATTTGTCATTTCCACCATTTCAATTTCGTCCATCGTGCTCCCCACCGGGTTCTCCCATTTTATACAGGGGAAGTTGAAATCCCCCATTAGTATGGCTTCTCCTTTTTTACACACATTTCGAATGTCATTGTATAACAGATTATTTTGCTCGGCATCTGAATTTGGCATGCTCCAATTATTATGCCCTTTGACTTTTTGTCCATTATTCTGACCCATATTGATTCTGCATTGTTTCCTTTGTCCTGATTTAACACCTGGGCTTCAAGACTATTTCTTATGTATAGCGCTACCCCTCCACCTCTTCTGTCCTGCCTGTCTTTCCAAAAAAGTGTGTACCCACTAATATTACATTCGTCTCCATCACTCTCAGACAACCAAGTTTCTGTAACACCTATCACATTGTAGTTATTTGTTAGTGCAGTGACTTCAAGTTCTATCATTTTGTTTCTGAGACATCTGGCATTAAGATAAATACATTTAATAGTTGTCTTACCTGAGTTGTTGCCCTTGTTTTGATGTGGTCACCCCTCTGTTTTTTTTGTTTTCTCCCCCTTTCATTTCTAGTTTAAATGCTTCTGGACCTCCGCAAGGATCCTTTCTCCGAGTAGATTGGTTCCCTTTCTGTTTAAGTGCAGTCCGTCCCACCTGTAGAGATAGTCCTTTTTGTAGAATGTGCGCAATGTTCAAGAAAGGTGAAGCCTTCCTGTGTGCACAACGATTTTAGCCATGCATTTTGATTTTGTATTTCCAGCTGTCCATATGGTCCTTTGCAAAGCGCCGGCAGTATACCAGAAAATACTACAGTTTTGGTCTTGTCTTTTAATTTCCTTCCTAGCTCTCTGAATTTGTTTTGCAGGGATCTTGGTCTGTCTCTTCCAGTGTTGTTTGTACCGATGTGGGCGACTACTACTGGGTTGTCTCCTGTTCGTTCTTGGAACCTGTCCACGTTCTCAGTGAGGTGTTTGACTGAGGCTCCTGGAAGGCAGCACACTGTTGTAGTAAGGGTGTCCAAACTGGGATCTGAACTTGCTGTGTTTCTCAATATGGAGTCCCCAACAATCATGACCTCCCTTCTTTTTGCTGCCTGGCCAGCACTGTTTATAGGGTCCTGGATGTTGTTCCCTTCATTCTCTTGATGTTGGTTTTGGTCATCTAAATGTTGAAGTGGCTCAAATTTGTTGGATGTTTTGATTTCTGGTGGTTGTGTTTGACGAAGTTTCTTTTTTTCCCTGCTTCTGCCTATCTGAACCCAGCTGTTTCGACTCTCTTCCATCTCCCTGGTGGCTTTCAGTCTGCTATGGGTGCAGACTTCCATGAATTGTGGGTGTGTCAGCTCCTCAAGCTCCTGTTGCTGTCTTATTCCCTCCAGCTCCGTTTCTAACAGACTTACTCATTGAAGCAAGTCCTGGATCACGTGGCACTTTAAACAAACTTGGTTGAGCTCTGTTGGGTTTTCTCGGATTTCCCACATCATGCAGTTGTCACAAATTACTTGCTTGAAGACCATGTTTTATTTATTATTATTATTTATTTATTTATTTATTTATTTATTTATTTATTTTTTTGGAAGTTCAGGTTAACTTCTGCAGCTGTCAACCTGCTTCCAACTGCTTCTAACTGTGCTGTACTTGTCCACTCGTACTTCTCCCACGCTGTCGGCTCACTCGCTGTCGCTCTGAACACTGGCTGCCTTTTATTTGTTTCAGCTTGTGCTGCGGGCTCCGTCCCTCCCCCGTGTCTCAGAACGGCGCGGAATTTGAATCAGCTGCTCCAAGTTTCAACTTGTTATCAGCTTGTAGGGCAGCAGTGTGGAGTAGTGGTTAGGTCTCTGGACTCTTGACCGGAGGGTTGTGGGTTCAATCCCTGGTAGGGGACACTGCTGCTGTACCCTTGAGCAAGGTACTTTACCTAGATTGCTCCAGTAAAAACCCAACTGTATAAATGGGTAATTGTATGTAAAAAAATAATGTGATATCTTGTAACAATTGTAAGTCGCCCTGGATAAGGGTGTCTGCTAAGAAATAAATAATAATAATAATAATAATAATAATAATAATCAGAAAAAGCAGCTGTTAGATTTTAAGCTGCAATGTTTTCTGATTAAAGCAATTCCAAATTGGATTTAAAGATGTAATTCCTCCTTTCTGCTTCTAACTGTGCTGCGCTGTACTTGTCCACTCGTACTTCTCCCACGCTGTCGCCTCACTCGCTGTCGTTATGATTTGAAATGACACCATACAGTGTACAGCCAGAGTGTTTTTTAGGTTCTAAAGAAAAATGCACCACCTGGCAGTTCTTTGAGGGATCTTTCACAAATGTAGCTGATGCATGATTTTAAAAAAGAGGCAACTGACCGGTAACCTGCGGCACACTGCAGTATCACATACCACACCTATCGCAGTAATGGAGACGCTTTCCATGGAACCCTTTCTATTCACCCAGACCAAACCAAGCACATGTATAGCAGGTATTTCTACACTGCCATACAAGCTCTAGAGACCATCACAACTATTTAACGGCTGAGTACAAACTGATTGAGATGGGCAAATCCATTAATCTTTTGCATCCTACTCTTCCTCCCAAAGGTTCATTTTTTCTGCTGTAGGGAACTTTTCAACTACTGTCATATTATGTTGTTTATATTAATTAACAGCCATGCAGATTAGTTTAAGCCCACTTGAGGCTGCTTTATCTTCTGTGAAACTGTGAAATTACAAACTATGCCACATTGGCTATAAACAACATAAACACAGTTAATCTGATGGATAGCACGATCACTGCATTTAGAAGATTATCCCAACACATGTACCCTTCTAAAATAATTTTGCAGTTTGAAGTTGAATTTGTATTGCATTTTATGTACAAGTGCAAATTTCCTTTTTTTCTAAACCCACTGTTGGTTGAATGAGATCCCTTTGGATCCAATATATTAACTTAAAGTGGTTGAAGCTAACACAATATTTACATCTGTTATGCATTAATGATCTGCTATATATTTCCAAACCTAGCAGATTTTATATGCTACTGAAAGTGTACAGGATTCTAAACAGGATAAGACTGTGCCGAGCAATGAGTACAAACAAATATCGTAACGAGTATGGCCATTTTCTCTATTAAAAAATGCACTGAATCAGCTCCTAGTTCCTGTAGGGCAATATCAAAACTATACAGCCAATCCATGTGGGAAGCAATACGTCAGACTTCGAAGTCAGAAAAGCATCATATAATCCATCATAATCTCAGTGGAGGACAGTGAAAGCAAACCTGCGGTCATCACATTTTTACATACTTGTCATCATGAAAAAGGATTTCCCAAGGATATACAGTACTTTCTGTATATAAAGTTAAAAAAAGTATATTGTCCTGTAAGAGAACTGTGTACATCAGTCAAGAGTCTATGGAGACTAAGCCTATGTGTAATTGTGCCATGCTTTCCAAGGTCTACAGTATTGCTATTGGCTAATGTAGCATCAAAATCGGTGGGATGCTGTGTGTATTCCATCTGCAATCACCCTCTGTCTGTCAAGTTTTACTGTATTTCTATTGGCTACTGTGACAAAGTGCCCGACCCTGTGTGTATTTTGTGTTTTATGTGTTGTATGTTGCGTGCGTGTGTTAATGTTGGTGTATAGTCATTGGTACACGGGATATAAATGGGTGTGTGCAGCAGGAGTATTTAAATTGTATAATTATATTTAGGCACGGGATTGCACTATCACTTCACGTGCATTTAAAGTATAATATGTGAGCACGGGGTTGCACGTAATTCATTCACATGCTGGGATTCAAGTGAATAATTAATTAGTAATTGAATCCCAGCACAACAGTATATATAGATGCACATTTCTTTCACTCAGGGTTGGGTGTTCAGTGAGTGGAGAACGGGATTGGAGACGGAGGTAATAATAATAATAATAATAATAATAATAGTTAAACGTATCTGCTCACCGTGTTTGTCTGTCTAGTCCGTTTTGTTTGTCTGTTTATTTTGGCTCAAGTGCCGTGTCCTGTTTTTTGTGTTTAAAACCTTTTATTTTCTGTTCTGTTTATTTATTAAATGCTGAGCGAAAGCATTCGCTCAGCTTCACCAAACTCTACCTCTCGTTTTGTTTATTTATTTCCTGGCTCTGGTCTGACGCCACCCACTCCGGCCGTCTTTGTGACAGCTACACAATGCAAGCTTGCAGCTAGCCTCTGCCACTCAGAATTAGACTTAATTTTGACGTATCTGTTGACAGGCAGGTTTTGGGTCACATGTGGCTACTCCCTTAAAGGGTACCTGTAATGGTAGTGAATACAGAATCATTTCAATAGAAAACATGTGACTGAAAACTTCTGACACAATTTAAAACCCCTGCTCATCCAATTTACAATATAAAAGCATTACAACAACGTTAAGCTTCATGCCTTGGGTCTCTCATGTGGCGCACAGGATATGACGTCGGGTTGTTGATTTCCCTATTTCCGAACACAGCTAACAAAATTATTTGCGACGGCATTTATCTGATTATTATGGATGAAAAAAGTCCAATAGAAGGGTACTTATATGAAGCGTTGAGGTCCGACTACCCCAGGTTAACTTTGTCAGGCAGCGATAGTGAATATTCAGACGAGGATAAGAGGACGAGTGTGCAACCAGCCTAATCCGAACCATGAAGGCTCCAAATACTTGGTGCACTTGTAGTAAATGTGTTTTATGGAAACACTGCTGCAATAACTTTTGTCTATGTGTCAATTATTTTTATACAAAATCTCCATACAATGCACATTTAAAGTAAAATCACTCTAGATTTGTACTTTAAAGTACATAGCCTACACAGAACAAATCACTGTGTACTGTAGCTGGTCGAGACACTGTTGTTATTATTATTATTATTATTATTATTATTATTATTATTATTATTATTATTATTATTATCAGTAGTAGCCCTTTACAGCCCTATAAATTCTATTAGAACTCCTAGCCTTATAGCCTTATGTAGGCTACCTAGTACGAAGGTTTATTAACCTGAAACTAAGAGAAAGGGAGAGGTACCAGCCTCAATACCTAAAAGAGAAAGGAGGAAACACACAAACAGGCAGTTTCAACCTAAAAATACAGTAATTGTAATCGGTAAAAAATTAGAAAAAACACTTGTTTCAGTACAACAGATACTAATGAGCAATAATATCACACCAGTCAGAGTAAAATTGCAGCAGAGAGAAAATTATAATTTCTAGAGTGAGAACAGAGCCTACGCATATACGTGAAAACAGTGAAAAACGGAAGTGTAACAATTTCCAAACTGGAAAATGATAATAAAGAGAAAGCAGAATACTAGTTTTTTATACTGCTTTTTATAATTCATACAAGTGTTTTTTTCAAGCTTTTGTAAAGGGCTACAACTGATCAAATATAAAGTACATCAAAGTGTGCAATAAAAAGCCTGTAATACTACTATCTAGGGCTTCGGGTGACATTGACCTTTGGTTTCGTCATTTATCTTGCCCACTTTGATGTAGTTTATTCCTTTTTGTTAATAAATACAATTGAGTCATATAATTGTGCTAAACCAGGGGTTCTCAAACTCGTTCCTGGAGGCCCCCTATGTCTGCTGGTTTTCATTCCAACCCTATGCCGTGTGACGTTTTCTTCTTGTTGTGGACAAATATTGTTGGCATCGCATCAGGTTTTAGCCTCATCTTGTATTCATACCCCAGAAGCTCTGCCTGCACGTTCCTTTCGTAGCATTCAGGTTCAAAGTGGTCCTCACATATGAAATAACTTCGACCAAATGGAAAGGTTGTCAGTGTATGCCCTGTTCCCAAATTATGTAGTCATTGTTTTTGCTATGATCGCCTGTTCTGAATTAATAGGCTTTGGCACACAAAATAGCCTTTTCATCTTATTTTTACTGTTATTATTCAAAAGCTGTTAAAAAGCTTTGCACTCCACCATGTCGCATGCTATGGGTTTTCACCGCTGTATCCCATAAACCAATGCGCGCAACTTTTTGACCTATTAGAGAAATCAACGACTTGACGTCATGTTGCTGCCTGAAAGGCTCCGATATGTGTTACTTGACCCAGAAAGTGGACAAATAAATTAAAAACTTTGCTAAATGCACAACTTGTTGACCAAATCAGTGCAGCAAGAAGCATTTATTGGATATGCGGAGCACAAAGAGAGCTTTGTTATTTTTGGGTACAGGTACCCTTTAAGTTTCAATTCCCGTACAGTACGTTGTAGATTTTTTTTTTAATTGATACGCCATTTTCCTCACTTTCAATTGAGGAAAAAATAACAATGAAAAATAACAATAAAGGTTGTCCAAAGCCTAAATTGGACCTTCTTCAACAGGGAGGACCAAAACAAAATTCCCTTTTTAATCGCAGTTTGGCTTTTCAAAAGGTCTCTTCATCGTCCAAATATTTTTTCTACAAATTACATCACTGTAGAGTTTTTCTTGTACTATTAATATTAACACAGGGTTCAGTATTAGGTCCTCTGCTCTTCCTAATCTACATTAACCCTTTGCGGTCCAATGTTGGACCAGGTCTGACATTACAATTTTCTCTTTCCATCAAAAAGACATAAAACACAGGTCTCTAGTCATTTTTTCTCCGGAAAAATCCAAGAAAACCATTCAATGGCCGAGTGAGACTGATAGGAGCCGAGAGAAGCCGAAAAAAAGGGGGATATAAACAAACAAGACAGCTGCTTCTGCATCCAGCGCTCAAAGAATATCACAGACATTTGCAGAGCTTTTTGAGATGTTATAGTAATAAAATAATGACTTGGATCACATTATTGAGGAGTTTGGTGATAAAACAAGTGATCAGGAAATGATTTATTGGTATGCACGACTATGAAGAGGTATGTGGAAAATACAGCGAACAAGGGGTAGGGCGGGGCTGGAGATGCAGTACTGAGTGTCCTGTTGATATGCAGTGCCAACTGAAATGCAGTTGATATGCAGTGTTTTAAACCTGTTTTACTGTGAAAAAAATACTTTTAAACTGAAATAAACTGCACATGTGAAAATAAATTGGACCTGACGCACCCCATATTAGTTGCTTTAAAAATGAAATATCAAATTAATAGAAAACCATGGTGGGATGTCCAAAAATGATTTACACTGTCATTTATTTGGTTTCGTCATTTATCTTGCCCACTTTGATGTAGTTTATTCCTTTTTGTTAATAAATACAATTGAGTCATATAATTGTGCTAAACCAGGGGTTCTCAAACTCGTTCCTGGAGGCCCCCTGTGTCTGCTGGTTTTCATTCCAACCCTATGCTGTGTGACGTTTTCTTCTTGTTGTGGACAAATATTGTTGGCATCGCATCGGGTTTTAGCCTCGTCTTGTATTCATACCCCAGAAGCTCTGCCTGCATGTTCCTTTCGTAGCATTCAGGTTCAAAGTGGTCCTCACATACGAAATAACTTCGACCGAATGGAAAGGTTGTCAGTGTATGCCCTGTTCCCAAATTATGTAGTCATTGTTTTTGCTATGATCGCCTGTTCTGAATTAATAGGCTTTGGCACACAAAATAGCTTTTTCATCTTATTTTTACTGTTATTATTCAAAAGCTGTTAAAAAGCTTTGCACTCCACCATGTCGCATGCTATGGGTTTTCACCGCTGTATCCCATAAACCAATGCGCGCAACTTTTTGACCTATTAGAGAAATCAACGACTTGACGTCATGTTGCTGCCTGAAAGGCTTCGATATGTGTTACTTGACCCAGAAAGTGGACAAATAAATTAAAAACATTGCTAAATGCACAACTTGTTGACCAAATCAGTGCAGCAAGAAGCATTTATTGGATATGCGGAGCACAAAGAGAGCTTTGTTATTTTTGGGTACAGGTACCCTTTAAGTTTCAATTCCCGTACAGTACGTTGTAGATTTTTTTTTTAATTGATACGCCATTTTCCTCACTTTCAATTGAGGAAAAAATAACAATAAAAAATAACAATAAAGGTTGTCCAAAGCCTAAATTGGACCTTCTTCAACAGGGAGGACCAAAACAAAATTCCCTTTTTAATCGCAGTTTGGCTTTTCAAAACGTCTCTTCATCGTCCAAATATTTTTTCTACAAATTACATCACTGTAGAGTTTTTCTTGTACTATTAATATTAACACAGGGTTCAGTATTAGGTCCTCTGCTCTTCCTAATCTACATTAACCCTTTGCGGTCCAATGTTGGACCAGGTCTGACATTACAATTTTCTCTTTCCAGTCTGATGTCGGACCCTGTCCGACATCATCAAAAAGACATAAAACACAGGTCTCTAGTCATTTTTTCTCCGGAAAAATCCAAGAAAACCATTCAATGGCCGAGTGAGACTGATAGGAGCCGAGAGAAGCCGAAAAAAAGGGGGATATAAACAAACAAGACAGCTGCTTCTGCATCCAGCGCTCAAAGAATATCACAGACATTTGCAGAGCTTTTTGAGATGTTATAGTAATAAAATAATGACTTGGATCACATTATTGAGGAGTTTGGTGATAAAACAAGTGATCAGGAAATGATTTATTGGTATGCACGACTATGAAGAGGTATGTGGAAAATACAGCGAACAAGGGGTAGGGCGGGGCTGGAGATGCAGTACTGAGTGTCCTGTTGATATGCAGTGCCAACTGAAATGCAGTTGATATGCAGTGTTTTAAACCTGTTTTACTGTGAAAAAAATACTTTTAAACTGAAATAAACTGCACATGTGAAAATAAATTGGACCTGACGCACCCCATATTAGTTGCTTTAAAAATGAAATATCAAATTAATAGAAAACCATGGTGGGATGTCCAAAAATGATTTACACTGTCATTTATTTGGTTTCGTCATTTATCTTGCCCACTTTGATGTAGTTTATTCCTTTTTGTTAATAAATACAATTGAGTCATATAATTGTGCTAAACCAGGGGTTCTCAAACTCGTTCCTGGAGGCCCCCTGTGTCTGCTGGTTTTCATTCCAACCCTATGCTGTGTGACGTTTTCTTCTTGTTGTGGACAAATATTGTTGGCATTGCATCGGGTTTTAGCCTCGTCTTGTATTCATACCCCAGAAGCTCTGCCTGCATGTTCCTTTCGTAGCATTCAGGTTCAAAGTGGTCCTCACATACGAAATAACTTCGACCGAATGGAAAGGTTGTCAGTGTATGCCCTGTTCCCAAATTATGTAGTCATTGTTTTTGCTATGATCGCCTGTTCTGAATTAATAGGCTTTGGCACACAAAATAGCCTTTTCATCTTATTTTTACTGTTATTATTCAAAAGCTGTTAAAAAGCTTTGCACTCCACCATGTCGCATGCTATGGGTTTTCACCGCTGTATCCCATAAACCAATGCGCGCAACTTTTTGACCCATTAGAGAAATCAACGACTTGACGTCATGTTGCTGCCTGAAAGGCTTCGATATGTGTTACTTGACCCAGAAAGTGGACAAATAAATTAAAAACATTGCTAAATGCACAACTTGTTGACCAAATCAGTGCAGCAAGAAGCATTTATTGGATATGCGGAGCACAAAGAGAGCTTTGTTATTTTTGGGTACAGGTACCCTTTAAGTTTCAATTCCCGTACAGTACGTTGTAGATTTTTTTTTTAATTGATACGCCATTTTCCTCACTTTCAATTGAGGAAAAAATAACAATGAAAAATAACAATAAAGGTTGTCCAAAGCCTAAATTGGACCTTCTTCAACAGGGAGGACCAAAACAAAATTCCCTTTTTAATCGCAGTTTGGCTTTTCAAAAGGTCTCTTCATCGTCCAAATATTTTTTCTACAAATTACATCACTGTAGAGTTTTTCTTGTACTATTAATATTAACACAGGGTTCAGTATTAGGTCCTCTGCTCTTCCTAATCTACATTAACCCTTTGCGGTCCAATGTTGGACCAGGTCTGACATTACAATTTTCTCTTTCCATCAAAAAGACATAAAACACAGGTCTCTAGTCATTTTTTCTCCGGAAGAATCCAAGAAAACCATTCAATGGCCGAGTGAGACTGATAGGAGCCGAGAGAAGCCGAAAAAAAGGGGGATATAAACAAACAAGACAGCTGCTTCTGCATCCAGCGCTCAAAGAATATCACAGACATTTGCAGAGCTTTTTGAGATGTTATAGTAATAAAATAATGACTTGGATCACATTATTGAGGAGTTTGGTGATAAAACAAGTGATCAGGAGATGATTTATCGGTATGCACGACTATGAAGAGGTATGTGGAAAATACAGCGAACAAGGGGTGGGGCGGGGCTGGAGATGCAGTACTGAGTGTCCTGTTCATATGCAATGCCAACTGAAATGCAGTTGATATGCAGTGTTTTAAACCTGTTTTACTGTGAAAAAAATACTTTTAAACTGAAGTAAACTGCACATGTGAAAATAAATTGGACCTGACGCGCCCCATATTAGTTGCTTTAAAAATGCTTTTATAGCTTGCTCCTTGTTTCACACCCCAATCAACTAGATGTTAAATAATGGAGCTTATTAGATGCTTTTGCTCCTCTTTTCGAATTGAAAATTGCACTGAGATATTGAGATGGAAAGAAGCAAAGGTATAAAAAAGTGGAGCAAGTTTGTAATTGGGCAGCATTCTCTTCTTAGGTTGATGATCAGTCCTCATGAGTCAGACTGAGTTGTGTGAAGTTTATGTGAAGAGCATTGAGGAACATGTCATGGAATCACATTATGTGTTTCCTGTGCAAGTAAGTACACTATTATATCATGGCAAATTAGATTGCTCTGCCCCTTCATGACAAGGGAGAGTTTTATCATAAATGGCTTGCCAAGGTGCATGTGAATCATCATAAAGGCACATCTTATTATTTCAAACTGTATGGGCGTGTTGCTTTGTCCACTGAGAGCTACATTTCACATGTGACCTGAGCCACATTTTAACTAAGACCTTTACACGTGAAGGCATAAAAGGCTAGTGAATTAGTTTGATGCAATTATTGAAATGTCAATGAGGTTTATTATTTTTAATTATGTAAAGAAAACTGTGGAAAAGGTTTCCCCAACGAATATAAGTGGTAACTGCAGCCTTTTACCCTTTTGTCATTATAAATGTATGGGTACAGTAATTGACTGTTGCACTTGCACAATTAATGTAAGCAATGAATGGTCCTTGTGCAGGATTGCGGCATGATGCAGCATGTCAAGAAAATCCCTAGGATCGGCATCTTTCCCCCTCATTACTCAGTAATCAACACCACTAGTGCATTATGCAAATTTTATGGGAGATTTTAAGAAATGAAAGTCAGCAATCTGTGCGGGAAACGATAAACATATTTTATTTTATTTATTTATTTATTTTTTTGTAGCTGGTTTATTTCACAGCCCATTTAAATGAAAAAAGTTGTCCTTAGGATAAAAATAACTGGTTTGATTTACCTCTTGCATGTTGCTACACTTTACAATTGGAATTGTTCTGCTGCAAAGAAAATAAATTGCAGAAGAGGTTGAAGGTAACAGCTAACTTTAGCAGAGGAATAAGCATTTAAAAAAAGCAAATGTGAAATAATCAATTAGGCTATTTACATAACCATGCCACTAAGGGCATACCAGGTTGGGAAACAAAGGTTTATGGGCTGTATGTATCACATTGTTTGCTGCAATTTCATTCATTTTGATTTCATAATTACTCTTCTCGAACACCCACCCAAAACACACACCCAGACATGTTTATATACAAGGGGCCATCTCTGAATTAACACCCAATTAATCAATTCGGAGACGGACATGAGTTTAGTGGGATGGGGCTTTAACCCCATCCATGCTGCCAAACAATAACAAACAAAAACACTGTGTTTTAAATAAATACAAAGTACATTTAAATCATACAATAACATCACCTGTTCAAACACCAAAACAATACAGTATTTACAATACATTTACAAGCAAGGCTTTGCCTTACCCCCTAATTATGTGCAGGCCTTTTCTTCTGCCCAGCCACACACTCAAAAATAGTTTATATTAATTGCAGTACTTTCAACAAAAGCTCAACAAATCTGACACACATGCTCGGTACCTGTGGAATGGAACTTATACTAACGTTAAATAGTGCTGGTGAAAGTAGCATGCTGCTAATACAAAAACAAAATGATCAGGGTTTATGCAGAAGGGTAAGGACGGTATATACCACATTGGTAAAATATTGCCAGAGTTATCTGAATACTTTAATACTTGACCCGCCGCGGTTATACTCATACCTGGGAAATTTTGACATGACATAATTAAAGTCTGCATGTAACTAACTGGTTTTTTGACACATTTTTTCAATTTGATATTAGAAGCGGGCTACCTTTTAAAGAAATCTCTTCCTTTTCTCAAACTTATTTTTCTTCTCAGAAGCTTTATAAAGCCTGTCGCACTCGATGACTGTACCTCTGTCACATATGCCATTATTGTCGCTTAACCCTTTAAAGTTCAAGGGGCATATGTGTCCCACAAATAAAACGATGCTAACTTTCCTATTTTTGCAAAGAGCTGCACGAAACAGGGTTTCAATTTTTCTGAGAGGTTGGATCTGGTCATCCAAATTGTCAGTTTCTTTGTGAAACTTCAGTCACTCTCAAATGTATTTTACGAAGAAAGCGTTTGAACAACCACTCATTTCCTTAAAGAATAAGTAGCGGGGTTATGATTAATACCTTGGTAATAAAGTAGCAAAACAAAGTGGACCATGCATGGATAACACTATCCCAGAGTTGGACTTTGTTTTCAATAAAGGGCTTATTAGGAGGATGTTGGTCACTAGGAAAGAGTTTTGCAGCCCCTATTCTGAAGTGATGGTTTAATTGTCATCAATTAAGAGCATATTAGAAGCATATAGGTAATTAATAAAGGGTTTTGCAGCCTCTATTCTGAAGTAAAGGCTTATTTTACATTACTTAAGAACTTATTAGCAGCATTGTCATTAATACAGTTTTGATCTAGAAAATAATGCACAAAGAAGCAACGATCACCAGGGTATCTTTAATCAGTTGTGCAACCTGTATACTGAAGTGAAGACTCAAAGCACCCCATGAAGCTCTTACCCACATTAATGAACCTCACAAAAAATAAAAAATAAGTTAAAAAGAAACAGACAAAATCCTTTTAATTAGGACTTTATTAAAACTGTTAAAACTTGTAACACATTGCTATATAATTATTTCCCAGTAAAACATATAATCTTAAATTGGAAATATTTTTTCCAAAAAAGGTCAGATACAGTCTGCATTCCTAAACAGATACAGCACCAAGTGGTGCAATGTATAATGTATCTTTTTCTAAGGCCATCAGCAATCTCTTGTAAAGGGATAACATTTGCAGTAACATTGGAAATATACTATTTATTATTATTATCATTATAGAAATGTGGATTTTTAATGTGATTTCTAACATGATTTTCAGCTTTAACATCACAAATTAACATTAACAGTTAGGGCCCTATGAAAATCGTTTTATTATTTTCTGATTAGAGTTTTTACCGTTTTAAAAAAATGTAATTAGGTTGATTTCATTGAACTTACGTACACAGCAGGCACAGCGACCTCAGCCAATCGGGTATCAGACGTGTGAAAAAGCATGAGCCACACTTAAACAGTATGCGGAACTTCTTGTAACAGGTGTGTTAGCAAAGTTAATCAAAGTTTGGCAAATGTTTCTGTAGCCTTCATTATCCCAGATAATCAGAGGCCAAAACTCAGTCACAGTGACATAAGTAGGTCACAGTGACAAAGATTTGGATACCCCCAAGTACTTATGCTAATGAATGAACAATCCTCAAGATATACTGTAGTTAAAACAAACAGTCTACCCTGTATCCGGGGAGAAGTGTAAATGGAAATCTTACTGAAGATGTAATGAGTTAACAAAATTAATTTGAATACCACCCTCAATAGAACACATTAACAACATGAAACAGCAGATGATCAGGGGTGAAAATGTGATTGGAAATGGATTTTCACTGCTCCCCTTATCATTGTTTGGAGGAACGTTTCTGTTACAGGTATTGTTGCTACAGTTTTAAAATGAATGTTCTTACCTCTGCCATTAAATAACCATAGGAATAAATAACCAATTTGGAGGAGGTACGAGCACGTCACAGGTTTGCAAGTCTTCAAAATCTTTATAAAATGATTTGAAAATCTGAGCCAGAAATGCCAGGTTTCAGCTGGTACTATCCCAGGTATGAGTCCCTGTAAGGGCATGACATCTGCAAATATAAATACAAGCAATGAGTCCTCTGCACACCCCAAGTTCAGTGAAGAGTTAATTCATTCAGTGAACTTTATTTCATTGAGATGTAACTGTTAAGCGCCGATAAGTTACCTGTGCCAACAGGGACCTAACAGGAAAATATGACGATAACCCAAAAATCAACCGAATAACATTGATTTATAGTTGTGCAAAATGAAGCCAATCATACATTGGTCTAGATAAGAATTAATAACAAAGACACATATAGCTTTTCAAACCCACTAATATATTTTAAGTGGAATTCTCATATGCAGTGTTACATTCTATCACACTGTCATTTTTAAAGTCATTGAAAACTGATCAAATGGCAGTGAAAGCTCAATTTAAAGTGAGCTTGCTTTGCAACCTCAAAATAGGATCGAATCCTGCCAAATTTTTTTTTTTGTAGTAATGAAATTTCTTATTTCAAATGTATCACTCATATCATAGTAATCATAGTTCAGCCCCCTCCCTTACTCCTTTAGTTTAATTTGATAAATCAGGTCATTTTTCATCATGTTAGTACTGAGAGTGTGCATTTTATATTATTCAGCTTAACCTCCCCATATTGTTTTGGATTTAGCCCACAAATAGCATTAATTGTCATGACTGTGTAGCCTGTGTAACAAGATGCATGCTAATTACCTGTGGTGCAGCTGATTGGAACATTGCATCTGGATTTTCAAGGTTGTGCCCCCTTTGGTGTCTCTCTGTTTACTTGTAATCCTAAACAGTTAATTTAAATGTATTTATGTATGCAACCTAGATTTATGAAATTGCTACAAGGCTTTTCTGCCCGAACAGTAACAGTAACTGAACTGAGTGGTCCCATTAAGAGGAATGTGCATCTGCTGATTGTGCACATAGCAGGCACTAGCCTTATAGAGGTGTGGATGGCGCTAGTTACAACAGGTCATGTACGCAAGGAATAAGTGCTATGTGGAAAATTGGTATAGTGGTGTGTGGCAGAGTGGTTGCAGTGACGTCACGGACCAGGAAGGAGCAACACAAAAACAAAGGCGTTTGCGCTCCGCTTTTAATAATAAATCAAATAATAAACAAAACACTTACACAAAACAAAAGGGCTCGATGGCCAAAATAAACTAACAAATAAATACCGTGTGGTACAGCGGTAGCAGTTGCTTCGGGTGTATTCTCTCACTCTATAGTACTCCCGTCTCTGGCTCAAATGGAAATGCCCCGATTAGCCTGGAGCGGGTTCTTTTAAGCTGTGGCTGGAGCCTTAATTAATTATCAATAAAACAATTACCTTGTTGAGGCTCCAGCCAAATTCACACAGGTTTTTAAATTAAAAACAAACAACAAAAACACGGCTATAATAATAATAATAATAATAATAATAATAATCATAATAATAATAATACTAATACAGGGGCGGGGTGTACCCCGTCACATGGTGTTATTTTGTTTCTTCCAAATTGCTTATGTATTCTAAGTTGTGCTATTGATTGATGCTCCTGTGTCTTTTTTGCGAACATTAAGAGTTTATTCACACATTATCAACACTGAATATATTGAGAAAGACTTTTAGTTAAAACATGTGCCATTACTCATTAGGTTCCTTTTAGTAATTCTATGTTTTTAAAAGCATTCTATTAGCTAGTAATACCTATGTTGGTCCTTGTCAAACAACTACTATATTACATAACTATACAACAGAATACTAACAGGTTAATAAAAAAAGAAAGCCTATGAAATACATGACTGAGTTGTTGGTTTATGGTTTAATAACTTTATTAGATGACTTTTTTTCTAAGTGAAGGAATCATGTGAATGAATTGAAGTGAAGATTTGTGTATAATCAAGGCTGTAAAAAACAAAATTAAGAAAATTCTCATAAAGAGCTCTGCCAGCTGGCTTGCTTTACATGCAACAATAGAAAAAGCCTCTCCTTTTAGCCTTGTTATTTTGATAGTACCGTAATTTTCATATGGTTACCAAACCCCCTCGTATGGTTATTAATTCTTATTTGGTAGACACTTGCCAGTGTATACTCCTTAGTTGTTATGTAAGAATTGCTTGGTATGGCCTTTTTATTAATAGAAAGTTGCATTAAGTTACATCACAACAGGAACTTCAAAGAGGAAGCCCAATAAACATAAGAATGAGACTTCCACCCTTTTCTGCAATGAGATGTCATGTGTTGTCACTGTACTGACTTCATCCTCTATAAATTAGAAGAAAAAACAATGTGTTAGGAATAACTCCTTCCACTTCAGAAAACCAGACCATGCATTGTTTGCACAACCCCCTATTTGTTGTAAATATAGATCACTGTGCACAAAAACGTATCATACTCGAGATGTACTCTCAAAAATGTAAAGATTCATTCACATAAACCATAAATCAAACATGACAGAACCATTCAAAATGATGTGTTTACTAGGGAACATAACAGAACACAGTTGCTGACAGATATGTATTATGAAAGAAAGCACATCATCCAAAATAAATACTATACTGATGAAATTACAGAATATGACTACGATTTCTTTAAAAAAAAAGACATTTTATTTTGTAGAATTTGATCATTAGCAAATATTTAAACACTTGCAATCCAGAACTGCTGTGCAACTTTTGAACATTTACTCTGTGAAATATTTTACATGACATTTAATATAAAAATGTGGTTAGACAATCTGGAAACATTAACATTGCCAGAAAAACAGATGATGACAATTTTATGTAATGTTTTTCTAATCTATGATAACCAGGGCAATAAATAAGCCAAGGCAGCAATCCCCACCCTTACAATCTGACTAGAGCCTCTGCGGAAAGGCCCTGCCCCTTTATATCAATGTCACTAACTGGAAAACAGCAATGCAAAGATGAGATAGTCGGCTTCCCACAACAGTGGGCTGAGGGAGCTCAACCCACTACACAGACTCAAGCACACATTCATGGTGACTACACAAACACACACAAATAGCCACCAAACACTTGCATGGCACGCAGACAAACACTGGGGAACACATGCAAAAGGAGGGGAAACAGATGCATTTCAACTATTTATAGAAAACCATTTTAACAACAAGAGTTGTCCCACTATTTACATAAGGTCTTCGGCTGCCCGATCAGCCTTGGCTTGCTGCGCTGTCCACTCCAGTAGATAATGATGCAGCGAGCACACCATCCGATTCGTTACAATATCATTTCAAACACAGCTTCATATATTCACAGGTATACAGGTCAGGCCTTCACAATGTCTGTCAAAATAAAAATATTTTTTATCTTTCCATTTTATTATTATTATTTATTTCTTAGCAGACGCCCTTATCCAGGGCGACTTACAATTGTTACAAGATATCACATTATACATTATTTCACATTATACAGATATCACATTATACATTATTTCACATACAATTACCCATTTATACAGTTGGGTTTTTACTGGAGCAATCTAGGTAAAGCACCTTGCTCAAGGGTACAACAGCAGTGTCCCCCACTGGGGATTGAACCCACAACCCTCCGGTCAAGAGTCCAGAGCCCTAACCACTACTCCACACTGCTGCCTTTTTGGATGCTGTGCAAATGTTTACACATGTTGCGTCGATGCATTTGGTAACAAATTTATTCTGAAATTGTTTTTTCCTGGTGTGCTTTCAGTAGTATCTATGAATCATAAATTGTTCCAGTCTGCATTTCATAATTATCCTTTAAAAGCTGTAATTAAAGGAAGTGTTACCAGCTGACTGCTTAAGCGTTTCAATTAAATTTGATTGCAGGTCAGCCATTCCCATCTCTTGATGGATATAATGATTTTGATATACTTTAGTAAGAAGCACACTCATGTGGCTAAGACAAATATGAATATGAAAATGGCCTGTAACTAATCATTTCAATACATTTTCAGTAAAGTAATGATATAAATCAGGGACACCAAAACTACGAGTCGCAGCTATACTTGGTTTGGCCTGCGGAAGGTTAGCCTACAAATTCATTATAAAAACTGACATTCAACAATAAAATGTGTCCAGTTTCTAATATGTTAGCGGTTCAAATACTTCACAAGTCCCAGATTTATAAGTCACAGATTGCTTTTGATTTATTTTAATGATATCAGTCCCCTGGAGTTAACTGCAAATGGACTCGTCCTTGAAGTGGAGGTCACGTGTGCTCAGGGTGTGAGGAAGTACTGATGATGTGAATTGCGTTGTTGCATTGTTAGAGGCAATATTGTGAAAATGGAAAAAAAGAAGCTGTTGCTGTACAATGTGAGACGACATTATGAAACCAAACATGCATCGTCATACTCCAAGTATACAGGCGACACACATAAAGAGAAAGCCAAAGAACTGAAAATGACGTTATGTGCCCGACAAGATGTACTTACAAGAGGCTCTCATATGCAAGAGATCGTGTTCCACTCCAAGATCTACACATACATAGATTCAGACAAATACCCAGAAATAAGAAAGCACGCTCAGAGGATGCTGTCCCTTTTTAGAAGTACATATATTTCCAAACACATTTTTAGCTTGATGAAACTCAACAAGCAATGACTCAGAGGAAATCTTAGCGATTCCCACTTGCAGGATGTGTAGCAGTTGTTGTAATGTTCTTTGGTCACTCTGTATATAGTGTCTCTAACTATGGCTGGGACCAAATCAAAACTTTGACAACCCGCTAATCGCACTGAACAAAACTGTATTTAATAGCGTTTTATTTTCATAAGTAGAAGAAATAAGAGCGATAATGACGATAACATGACTGGATAACTGCATCCAGAAGTGGAGAAAAATATTAGATAAAAGGAACAGTTTCATACATCACACTGACTGGTATCTATCAGTCTCTTAACATTTTGAATGAGTTGCACTGTTTTTATTTCAGTGCTTTTTTATTCCTTTTCTAAAAGTATTGAAATATACTGTAAATGATAAAAAGCCTTGAAGAAATTATACAGTTGAATATAAGGTGCCTTAAATGAGAACAAGTTGTTTTTATTTCTTTGTTATTTATTGAAATGTCTTGCAGAATTAGTACTGAAGCAAACACTTAGTACAGTAAAAATATACCTTTAAACTGCAAATGAAAGTAGTAGTAATATAGTTTTAAACCTGGTACATTAAATTGGTATGGGTAAGGCAGTGACATTTTTGTCCCTCCGATTCAGTATAGAAATGTAAATGGCCTGTCAGGCATGAAGGTTTGGGCACCCCTGATATAAATGATCACCCCTGAAGTACGCTGCAGAGACTCTAGGGTGATTTTAGGGTAAACTAGGATTAAAAGTACAGTATATACACTGTGATATATAGAGATCATTTTAGAATCTCCCTAACATGTCAAGTCTTATTAACATAACATCTGCTCTGTTCTCGTTTTTTGTTTTCATGCAGTGTTTTTTATGATACATTTAGTCCTAGAGTGATGGGACCAAAGTTTTTACTTTATCTACTGAGAATTTATAGAACAGTAAACAGCAGTGTGAGCTTTTCCACACTGCCTTTTCAATTATCCTCTTCTCTGCATGCTCTGCTAAATCAATTTCCAGCCCATACCTATCCAATTCTAGGCCTTGCAAAATATTGTGTACAAAGATGACAAATTATGGTAATTATGATGGTGTTTTTTTGATGTGAGCCTATATCCATTCTTTTGACAGGTGGAATCTCTCTGCCATTCATTTTATCTGCCCTGCCATCCTGTCCTTCAGTGATGTAAATACAGTGGATCAGCTTAAGCAAACCAAAGCAAGCAACCAAATTAGTGAGGCACCTTGCAAGAGCTACAATGTTGTGCCCTACACAGAAACACGCACAACTAGGCCACTCTTGTCTAAACTTTTGAACAAAGTATCAGTTCAACCCACCCGGGTTTGTTTAGGGTAAAAATCGTGCTGTCTTTCCTGTGTGTGTGTGTGTGTGTGTGTGTGTGTCTATATATATATATATATATATATATATATATATATATATATATATATATATATATATATATATATATATATATATATATGTACAGTTGTAGTAAAAAGTTTATTTAAATACTCTTTCTAGAAATTTCTTAAAAACAAATAATTATAGGAAAAATCTTTTGTAGCAAAAGTTTTGCTTTTGTGGATGAGGAAAACAAGTTACAAGAAATAGATGTCTACAATTATTTATTTCATCAATTTTTTGGCAAAACTCCAAAAATGCTAATTCAAAAGTATTCCTACCCTGGCAAGGAAAATGAAATTAATAGCGAGTTGAGGCACCTTCAGCAATAATAACTTATTTTAAACGATTCAGGATATTTGTCAATGAGCTTTTGGCATGATTCTTTAGTGATTTTTGACCATTCTTCAATGCAAAATTGTTCCAGTTCATTCAAATTCCGAGGACTTCTCTTGTGCACAGTCTTCTTCAACTCATACCAAAGATTCTCAATCAGATTTAGATCAGGACTTTGAGTAAGCCATTCCAGAACCTTAATTTTATTTTTTAACCATTCTGAAGTAGATTTTGATGTGTGTTTTGGATCGTTTTTGTGTTGGAAGGTCCAGTTGTGCTTTAAACCAAGTTTTGTAGCGGAGGGTTTCAGATGATTGGCCAATATCTTTTGGTATGCTATGGAATCCATTTTACCATGTATTGGAACTAAATTTCCTGTGCCATTAGAGGAAAACAGACCCATAGAAGGATATTACCACCTCCATGCCAATCCATGCTTGACAGTAGGTATGGTGTTCTTTTCTTTGTATGCCTCACCAGACTTTCTCCAAAGATAACGACTATCAGTGTGACCAAATAGCTCAATTTTGACCAGAACTCATATCCATCATGCAAATGCTGTTTTCCTTGGCCTGCGACCATTGAGACCTTTACCATGCAATACTCGACCTATGGTTGAAATGGAAACCCCAGTCCCACTTGTAGCCAATTCACTTGGAATATCTTTGGCAGTCAATCTCGGATTGTTATTAACCTTCCTCACAATTATTCTACTTGTTCTTGGTGAAAGAACCTTCTTTCTTCCAGACCGAGGGAGCATTGTGACAGTACCATGAGTTTTGTAATTCTTAATAATAGAAACAATAGTTGAAATTGGGATACTTAAATGCTTGGAAATCTTCTTGTATCCTCCAGCTTTATGGCAATGTTCTGCCTAAGGTCCTCAGATAGCTCTTTAATTTTTCCCATATTGACTTATTGGTAATGACAGCAATCATCCTATGCCTAACCCTTTTATAATCTAAGAATGTTCACCTACAATCCAGCATTTTCTAGACGTTTCTAGAATTAGGTACTGCATTATCATTTTGAAATGTCTAGCACCTTGTAGGAAACACTATCATAGAATCAAAGGGTATGAATACTTTTGAATTAGCATTTTTGGAGTTAAAATATGCTTAAATAAATAATTGTAGATATCTATTTCTTGTAACTTTTTTCCTCGTCCACAAAAGCAAAATTTTGGCTATAAAAGATTTCTGCTAAAATTCTTTGTTTTTGAGAAATTTCTAGAAATTCTAAATTTCCATTGGGGTATGTAAACTTTTGAATACAACTATATATATATATATATATACACACACAGCAGCAGTGTGGGTTCAATCCCAGGTGGAGGACACTGCTGCTGTACCCTTGAGCAAGGTACTTTACCTAGATTGCTCCAGTAAAAACCCAACTGTATAAAAGGGTAATTGTCTGTAAAAATGATGTGATATCTTGTAACAATTGTAAGTCGCCCTGGATAAGGGCATCTGCTAAGAAATATATATATATATATATATATATATATATATATATATATATATATATATATATATATAAATGTAAGGTACGGTTCTATGGTTCCCATGACAGTCTCAGGTAGTATTGATGAATTATTTTGACTGTTAAACCTAGCTAAAGCTGTTCCGTCTAGAGTATATTTTTCAATAACTATTTTGCTTCTGTTACATCAATAACTAATCGATGTTACTGTTTTCATAAACTGTGTGGTTTTATTTTTAAACTACTGTTGTCATTTACATAAGAACATAAGAAAGTTTACAAACGAGAGGAGGCCATTCAGCCCATCTTGCTCGTTTGGTGGTTAGTAGCTTAATGATCCCAGAATCTCATCAAAAAGCTTCTTGAAGGATCCCAGGGTGTCAGCTTCAACAACATTACTGGGGAGTTGGTTCCAGACCCTCACAATTCTCTGTGTAAAAAAGTGCCTCCTATTTTCTGTTCTGAATGCCCCTTTATCTAATCTCCATTTGTGACCCCTGCTTCTTGTTTCTTTTTTCAGGTCAAAGAAGTCCCCTGGTTGACATTGTCTATACCTTTTAGGATTTTGAATTATTAAATCAGATCACCGCGTAGTCTTCTTTGTTCAAGACTGAATAGATTCAATTCTTTTAGCCTGCCTGCATACAACATGCCTTTTAAACGCAGGATAATTCTTGTTGCTGTTCTTTGCACTCTTTCTAGAGCAGCAATATCCTTTTTGTAACGAGGTGACCAGAATTGAACACAATATTCTAGGTGAGGTCTTACTAATGCATTGTAGAGTTTTAACATTACTTCTCTTGATTTAAATTCAACACTTCTCACAATATATCCGAGCACCTTGTTGGCCTTTTTTATAGCTTCCACACATTGTCTAGATGAAGACATTTCTGAGTCAACATAAACTCCTAGGTCTTTTTCATAGTTCCCTTCTTCAATTTCACTATCTCCCATATGATATTTATAATGCACATTTTTATTGCCCGCATGCAATACTTTACACTTTTCTCTATTAAATTTCATTTGCCATGTGTCTGCCCAATTCTGAATGCTGTCTAGATCATTTTGAATGACCTTTGCTGCTTCAACAGTGTTTGCCACTCCTCCTATTTTTGTGTCGTCTGCAAAATTAACGAGTTTGCTTACTATACCAGAATCTAAATCATTAATGTAGATTAGGAATAGCAAATGACCTAATACTAATCCCTGTGGTACACCACTGGTTACCTCACTCCATTTTGAGGTTTCTCCTCTAATCAGTACTTTCTGTTTTCTACCTGTTAACCACTCCCTAATCCATGTGCATGCATTTCCTTGAATCCCTACTGCGTTCAGTTTGAGAATTAATCTTTTATGCGGGACTTTGTCAAAAGCTTTCTGGAAATCTAAATAAACCATGTTGTATGCTTTGAAGTTATCCATTTTCAATGTTGCATCCTCAAAAAAGTCAAGTAGGTTAGTTAGACACGATCTCCCTTTCCTAAATCCATGCTGGCTGTCTCCCAGGATTTTGTTACCATATAGGTAATTTTCCATTTTGGATCTTATTATAGTTTCCATAAGTTTACATATAATAGAAGTCAGGCTTATTGGTCTGTAGTTACCTGGATCGGTTTTGTCTCCCTTTTTGTGGATCGGTATTACATTTGCTATTTTCCAGTCTGTCGGTACAACCCCTGTGTCAAGAGACTGTTGCATGATCTTGGTTAGCGGTTTGTAAATAACTTCTTTCATTTCTTTGAGTACTATTGGGAGGATCTCATCTGGCCCAGAGGATTTGTTTATTTTAAGAGCTCCTAGTCCCTTTAATACTTCTGCCTCTGTTATGCTAAAGTTATTTAAAATTGGATAGGAACAGGTCGACATGTGGGGCATGTTGTCCGTGCCCTCCTTTGTAAAAACCTGTGAAAAGTAATCATTTAATATATTTGCTATTTTTTTTCTTCATCTATGATTTTGCCATTTGTGTCTCTTAGACATTTAACCTCCTCTTTGATAATATTGGAAAAACATTTTGGAATTTGTTTTAGCCCCCTTAGCAATATTGATTTCTATCTCTCTCTTGGCCTTTCTAACTTCCTTTTTGACTTGTATTTGCAGTTCCAAGTACTCTTTCTGTGTACTTTGTTTTTGGTCACTTTTAAACGCTCTGTAAAGTGCCTTTTTTCGCTGAATATATTTTTTTTAATTGATCTATTAAACCATTTTGGCCATTTTGTTTTAGATTTAGATTTGTCTACTTTTGGGATGTAATTGTTTTGCACCTCTAGTACTACATTATTAAAAAACAGCCATCCTTTTTCTGTGGATGTTTTCTCTATTTTACTCCAATCTACTTCTGTTAGTCTCCGTTTCATACCTTCATAGTTTGCTTTTCTAAAACTGTAAACCTTAGCTTTAGTCATTACTTTTGGGGTTTTAAAAAATATTTCAAATGAGACCATGTTGTGGTCTGAGTTTGCCAATGGCTCTCTGACCTCTGTTTTAGTTATTCTTTCTTCATTATTTGAAAAGACTAAATCAATGCATGCCTCCCCTCTAGTCGGTGCCTTGACAAATTGTGTTAGGAAGCAGTCATTTGTCATTTCCACCATTTCAATTTCGTCCGTCGTGCCCCCATCGGGTTTTCTCATTTTATATGGGGGAAGTTGAAATCCCCCATTAGTATGGCTTCTCCTTTTCTACACGCATTTCGAATGTCATTGTATAACAGATTATTTTGCTCAGCGTCTGAATTTGGCGGTATATAGCATGCTCCTATTATTATGCCCTTTGAATTTTTGTCCATTATTCTGACCCTGTGGCAATGTGCCCCGCCCCTGTGTGCATTTGTGTGTTATATGTTGTATGTTGCGTGCGTGTGTTAATGTTGGTGTATAGTCATTGGTACACGGGATATAAACGGGTCTGTGTTTCACGTGTGATTTAAAAAGGTAGATTTGTATTTAGGCACGAGGAGGGCACAAATCACTTCACGTGCTGGTTAAATGTAATATGTGAGCACGGGGTTGCACAGAATTAATTCACGTGCTGGGATTCAAGTGAATAATTAATTAGTAATTGAATCCCAGCACAACAGTATATATAGAGACACGTAGCATTCACTCAGGGTTGGGTGTTCAAGAGTGGAGAACAGGTGAGAGAGAAGGAGAAATAAAAATAACAATTGCTACAGCGTGCTGGAAGTGCCAGCACGGTACTTGTTTAACGTTCGTCCACTTGTTTTGTATGTTAGTGCGTTTTGTTTACCTGTTTATTTTGGCTCCAGTGCCGTGTCCTGTGTTTTTGTCTGTTCCAACCTTTTATTTTCTGTTCTGTTATTAAATGCTGAGCGCGGTCACGTGCTCAGCTTAACCAAAATCCCAAATCTCTGTCTGTGTATTTCCTGCATCTGGTCTGACGCCACCCACTCCGGCCGTCTTTGTGACAGACCCATATTGATTCTGCATTGTTTTCTTTGTCCTGATTTAACACCTGGGCTTCAAGACTATTTCTTATGTATAGCGCTACCCCTCCGCCTCTTCTGTCCTGCCTGTCTTTCCTATACAGTGTGTACCCACTAATATTATATTCGTCTCCATCACTCTCAGACAACCAAGTTTCTGTAACACCTATCACATCGTAGTTACTTGTTAGTGCAGTAGCTTCAAGTTCTAACATTTTGTTTCTGAGACTTCTAGCATTAAGATAAATACATTTAATAGTGGTCTTACCTGAGTTGTTGCCCTTGTTTTGATGTGGTCTCCCTTCTGTTTTTTTTGTTTTCTCCCTTCTTCCTTTCTAGTTTAAATGATTCTGGACCTCCTCAAGGATCCTTTCTCCGAGTAGATTGGTTCCCTTTCTGTTTAAGTGCAGTCCGTCCCACCTGTATAGATAGTCCTTGTTGTAGAATGTGCTCCAATGTTCAAGAAAAGTGAAGCCTTCCTGTGTGCACCACGATTTCAGCCATGCATTTTGATTTTGTATTTCCAGCTGTCCATATGGTCCTTTGCAAGACGCTGGCAGTATCCCAGAAAATACCACAGTTTTGGTCTTGTCTTTTAATTTCCTTCCTAGCTCTCTGAATTTGTTTTGCAGGGATCTTGGTCTGTCTCTTCCAATGTTGTTTGTACCGATGTGGACAACTACTATCGGGTCGTCTCCTGTTCGTTCTAGGAGCCTGTCCACGTTCTCAGTGATGTGCGTGACAGCTTCCTGGAAGGCAGCACACTGTTGTAGTAAGGGGGTCCAAACTGCGAACTGAACTTGCTGTGTTTCTCAATATGGAGTCCCCAACAATCATGACCTCCCTTCTTTTTGCTGCCTGGCCAGCACTGTTTATAGGGTCCTGGATGTTGTTTCTTTCATTCTCTTGATGTTGATTTTGGTCATCTAAATGTTGAAGTGGCTCAAATTTGTTGGATGTCTGGATTTCTGGTGGTTGTGTTTGACGAAGTTTCTTTTTTTCCCTGCTTCTGCCTATCTGAACCCAGCTGTTTCGACTCTCTTCCCTCTCCCTGGTGGCTTTCAGTCTGCTAGTGGTGCAGACTTCCATGAATTGTGGGTGTTTCAGCTCCTCAAGCTCCTGTTGCTGTCTCATTTCCTCCAGCTCCTTTTCTAGCAGGCTTAATCGCTGAAGCAAGTCCTGGATCGTGCGGCACTTTACACAAACTTGGTTGAGCTCTGTTGGGTTTTCTCGGATTTCCTACGTCATGCAGTTGTCACAGATTACTGGCTTGAAGACCATTTTTTTAAGTTTAGTTTAGCTTCTGCATCTGTCAACCTGCTTTCAACTGCTTCTAACTGCGTTGTACTTGTCAACTCGTACTTCTCCCACGATGTCGCTTCCACATTTGTCTCTGCTATTCACTATTAATTAATACAAGGCTTGGTGTATTTGATATAACTATAAATAAATAATACCACAACCCTACAGTACGACTGCTACCACTTATCTTGCTATTTCCTATCTATCAATCTCCCTACTTGGAGCTTGGCTCCAGTTGTTTGTAGACTGTCTGATGAGGACCCTATCCTGCTGTGCAGCAGGCTGATGCAGAGTGCTGTGCTGGGCCCCTAGCAACCAAGCAAGCAAGTTCAATCTAAAACTGCTAAAACACATCTCAAATAACTACATATACTTGCATTCAACACTGTTTTATTACAATATTCTGTATGTGGAGACTATAAAATAGGTCAGGACCTAAAAGCAAAAGGCTATGACTGGGACCAAACCCAAACTTTGACAACCCGCTAATCGCACTTAACAAAACTGTATTTAATAGCGTGTCACAAAGACGGCCGGAGTGGGTGGCGTCAGACCAGAAGCAGGGAGTAAACAGACAGAGACTTGGGGTTTTGGTGGAGCTGAGCGAACAAACACGGTGAGTACAAACAAAACACTTATTATATTTACGCTCTTAATGATTTACTCCTTCTCTCTCACCCGTTCTCCACTCTCTGAACACCTAACCCCGAGTGACTAAAAATGTGCCTATTTATACTGTTGTGCTGGGATTCAATTACTAATTAATTATTCACTTGAATCCCAGCACGTGAATTAATTCTGTGCAACCCCGTGTTCACATATTATATTTTAAATGCACGTGCGTGATGTGCAATCCCGTGCCTAAATATAAATCTACACTTTTTAAATACACGTGAAACACAGACCCGTTTATATCCCGTGTACCAATGACTATACACCAACATTTACACACGCAACATACAACACATAACACACAATTGCACACAGGGGCGGGGCACATTGCCACATAGCGTTATCTTTTTTTTTGTAAGTATCTTATTTCTTCTACTCATAAAAGAAAACGCTATTAAATACAGTTTTGTTAAGTGCGATTAGCTGGTTGTCAAAGTTTGGATTTGGTCCCAGCTTATATTGCCTTATGTCACTAACAGAAAAGTTGAAACCCAAGCTAAAATTCATCTACATCTAAACACCTCAATTAAAAAAATAATTGAACATTCTAAACAGGCACTAAATTTAAACTAAAAAACAAACAAAAACAAAAAAAAAAACAGTTTTTCCTATATTTTATAAATGTGTGTGATTTTAGAATATTACTGACTACACTATATGCTGGGAGTTTGAAGCAATTTGACAAATGTGTGTTTATATAAATAAGCTGTTTACAGTTTTAGGTACAACAGTAATTGCTAATGCTTATATCCTATAATGGTATTTATTGAATGTGATTATTATTTATGCAAATACGCAGCTAAAATATGGAGTTTCAGAATGCTTATTTAAATATATTTCATTGTGAATGTTCATTTTAGCATCATGTACTTTACAGAAATGGTTTACATAGCCTGCGTTTCTAGAAGTAAAACTAGAACAGAAAATGGAGGTAAAACAAATACCCCACATGTACTTCATTGAATTGAAGCTGCAGCAGAATTCTGCACAACAGTTTAATACAGTATCAGTTAGACTAGAACTCTAAATTATTTTTACAGATCAATGACTGTAAAAATGACTGTAACCATTGTGTGTGTGTGTGGGAGAGCCTGCTTTTTGGACATATATGCCAAGGTCACCAAGTCTTTATATCAACATAAACCACATTTTTCTGTTTTGTAATACAAAAAGGGCAATGTGATGTTTTATTCCAAGTTCCCTGGGAACCTTTTTAGATTTTTGTTCATTATCAGCAACAATTGTACCCTTGTAAATGTGTGTTTCTTTTGTACATTTCTGAACGTTTGAAGTCTGCTTCCTGACTGACACCCTTCTGAATTGTGAAAAGGACGTTTGTAGCCTGAAGTAATTTAAGATCTTAAAAGACAAGTCACATTATATCGTACACTCTTTCAAAGGTGGCATAGAGCAGAGGTTATCATTGGGTATAATACATAATTGCTAATTGTTTGCCTTCAATTCTAGAGACCCAGCTTTACCAACAAGTACTGACACTGTAATAAATCAATGGCAGGAGAAAACAGCTGAGCCCCTGGATGGGCAAATCCATAATAGATTTAGGTAGAAAGATACTGAAAATGGGAGGACAGAGCAAAGGCACTATTAGATTACAATAACAAGATGCCTTGAGATTATACATTTAAAAAAAGTGGACACTGTTTATGGATTTGTAATTTTTTTTTAATAATATCAAGCCCCGATATGCTCATCCACAGATACAATACAGTTACATGGTCATTATCCTATCAGATGCAAAAAAGGGGGATTTCACGTTGACTACAAAGGGTTTATTCCAGTAGTGCCAAAACAAAAAAACTGAGAGCTAAGAGCTGTCTCTCTACATACGGGCTACCATGACAAAAAAAAATACCTATATCCAGTCTCTGTATTTTAGATTTTTATAGTCCATTTAGCCAAGTTTAAAAGAAAGGGGAGATCATTTTGTAGGCATGTGACAGAGAGCAAATGAATCCTAGTCAACAATCTCCCTCCCGATCTGTGAGAGCTCTTTATAACAGTACTGGTTGGTCTGGCAGTTCATTCCAGGGTCAGTCGGAAGCCAGCCATCCAGGAAGGAGGCCGAGTCACAATGCCTGAAGTCATTGCCCTAAAGATTGGAGGAGACGTGACTGAACTAGCTATTGCAGGGGGCGTGACTAAGGGTATAATTGGGGATGTGACGATGTAATCTGTTCCTTTGATGTGGTTATGAGAATGACCAAGAAAGGAAATGGGCTGTGATAAGCATATCGTGAGTGTTAAGTGTTTTGTTTGTTTGTAAAACGAACTGTATGTGTTTGTCACTACTAGACGGCTAACACTAAGCCGGGAGCAGTTGCTAAAGGGCCAGCACCAACTGTTATTGTATTTCACCACACCTGCACTAAGAGCACTCACTGTCAGGAGACGTGACCGTGCCTGTGTTGTGTGTCTTTATAATTGTATTATTATTTCGGGACTGAACCCTGTGGTTTAGTTACTGGCGATACACGTCGTTGTGTAGAGCCAGTACTATTATTTCCGGTCACCAGACCAGGCTTAAAAGAATGAAGACTTGTTTGGACTAAGAACTCTGTTTGTTTGTCTTTGATGGAGCACTGCATCACCACTACACCTGCGCTACTGCCAACCGCTTGTTCACAGGGCACCATTTTTTTCATCAATTGCCAGTAGAAACGCCTGCTCACTCCCACCCTCACTTTGAACTGCATATCACACTACTGAACAAATGTGATCCAAAATGTTGTCCAATAAAAAGGTAGTTTCCTAACTTCCCCTTTCAGTTAAACCACACAACCACCCAGTTTGCACAGCAGAAGGCTGACCATTCAGAATACAATATGGAAACAACACATACAGAAATTATGCAAAGAGTTCAATTTGCCTGTTTTTTAAACCAAACACCTTGTCATTTTGACTTGAGGCTGTGGAAAGTTTAATCGATTGGCGATACACTAAAGGGAGAGCATAATTCCTCCGTCAGAAGTTTGCATATCAAGCTATGCCCTGCTAGGAGCAGATTGTTGGCATTAGATCACAATAACAGGATGCACTGAGATAATACATGTGAAAAGTGAACAGTGATTATGTTCTAAGAACAAATATTGTCAGCATCTGGTCCAAGACTGACCATTGTTCATAGAAATTACATCCAACATTGTAGCAGTGTGGAGTAGTGTGGAGTAGTGGTTAGGGCTCTGGACTCTTGACCGGAGGGTCGTGGGTTCAATACCCGGTGGAGGACACTGCTGCTGTACCCTTGAGCAAGGTACTTTACCCAGATTGCTCCAGTAAAAACCCAGCTGTATAAATGGATAATTGTATGTAAAAAATAATGTAATTGAATGTACAAAATAATGTGATATCTTGTAACAATTGTAAGTCGCCCTGGATAAGGGCGTCTGCTAAGAAATAAATAATAATAATAATAATAACATCGAACGACCCGCTGATCTCGAGTAGAAACCAATGCTGGTTATTAAAATTAACCATTAAACCAAACATCTTTAACAAAATCTGAATTCAAGTGTTTTTCATTTCCGATATATATATATTTTTTTTACTTGAACCTATTTTCATTATTATTGCTGTTTGCTCCTATTAGTCAGAGCAACATGGATAGCTGATTGTGTGATCCAGAGCAAAACCAGGCAGTGATCAATTAAGCATAGTCAATTTTGGCATGCGAGCAAGTGAGAAGCGTATTACCGTACACAGAATGGAGCACAGCCTTTGAAAGTTAGCCTGCTAATGTTTATTTATTTATTTATTTATTTTGAGCTATCTAGTGACTTTGAAGGGGGTATTTATAAATTACTCTAGAAGGAAGTGACATTTGATTGCCAGGACAACAGCAAGCCTATTACATAGACAGTTTTTTTTTGACTGAATCTATTTGATATAAGCAAGACGATTGAATTGAATGCTGATAAGTGGGGCTTAAAGTTTACTTCACATGCTGATCAATAAAACATGCCTGTCATTAATGAAGCTGCTTACATTTTCTTTAATTTGCTGCAGATTTCAAGGTTCATTCAGTAGAAGCTGGTGGCATTTATGAAATGTAAGGGAATGGCTAATGATGTAAAGTATAAAAACCAATAGAGTCTGACCTATTAGTCTAAACCTATAGATCAAAGTGATGAAACAAGCACCACTTCAGAAAGACAAGAAACAAAGCTGCATTTTCACACTAGGGACATTGCAAACACCGTCAAGGACTGTATACTTCAAAACATTGTAAACCTGGTAAAAAGACAACATGGAATTGTTAACTAAACAACAAAATAGATAACATTGCAAAATACACTGTAAAGGGGGCTGGGTAGGATGTTAGCAGAGTAAATGAGATAGTAAATAAGCATAGTGCCGAATGCTGTTCACAGTAATTTCAAATGAAAGGGTGCACATTTCCTGAGGAATGTGCTTACGGTATTGTGGCAAATTAAACAAGTAAAGCTCAATACAAGTACTTTTATTACAAATTCTAAGAGTGTAAGGGAAACAGGAAGAATATCTTAAATTACATTTGAATTAAAGCGGTCTTAGCAATGGCTGTGGCGTTTGTTGCTGGTGCCTGACCAGTACCATGTTGGTGAGGGGCAAAGGGGATAGTGGATATCATTGTGGTAAGTTCCCTACTACCATAATCCTGATAATAGGCCATGCTTAAGAGAGTTACTAAATGGAGGGGAGAGGCTAGGGGTCAGCACTAGATGCCCTGGTATGGCTAATTCCAGAACATCTTATTGAATGATTATTTGTATATATCAAAGACCCTCTCTTTTTATAACAATTCAGGTGTCCTATTTTTTGCAGAGCCCAAGTGTCTAAGACAAAATAAATTGTTCCTAATTACAGTACTTATGCCAGGGCTTCAGTTAAACACATCTACAAAACCCAAGTATCCAAATTAAAGTGTTAGAAAAAATGCTGTGTATACCAAATATAGGGCGACTGTGTATGTGCCTGACAGGTAATGTAGACATCTATTAAACCAAATGTAGGAATTTCCTCTGTCCAAGCAGTGAATGCCCTCAGAGAGGTGTGAGGTTTCGACAGGGGAAAGGCAGATGAAATATTTAGTACATCCCATGACATTATTAGTCCTTTTCTTGCTATGTGTCAAAAAAATCTGCCTCTTTCAATTTTATGTATGCAACTATTATCCTGAAATATGCAAAAGAGTTCCACCTGGTCTTTGAAAATACTTCATGCAAATAATTCTATTTCCATTATCTAATAATCTGCCAGAACATTCTCTGCCAAAGGGTTGTCATAGCATATAAAAGCCATTGTCAGAATGTAGATATTTGACAAACACATACACAATTTCAAGGCTGTGATAAAAATGAGGAACAAAAGAGGTAGATAATTGGAAGGCAATGAAAAAGAGATACCTAGGAGATGACTTGACTGTAATATATCTCAAGTTTAGATATAAAAAAGCAGTCTACATTGACAGCAATCATTGTTCAGCCTGTCATCACCAAAGTCAGCATTTTTATCACTTCACTGCCGATACATCATAAATAACACATCTTAAACCCCACTGAAATGGAAAATAGGCAGCCAGGAGCTACACTGTTTGTTAACGAGCAAGTCTGTGGTTTAGCCTTCTGATCAAGCATCAAATAAATCAGATGTCTAACAAGTACAGCAGCAGTTTTAACAAACTAGTGACAGTTTAAACAGATTCAAGCAAAACTGAAAGAAACCTACTGCATTCCACTGCATTGTATTCACAGTATATGGATTCTGTATGTTCATTTAATGATCTAAAAGTGAATAATCTTCAAAGCCTTTTTTAACATTGTTTTCTAAGTAAATTTACTTGTGTATGCCACACATCTGAAACAAGTAGACACATTAAAAGGGTCTTCAGTGCATACCAGATAATGTACAGGTTAATATACTGTAAATAAACTGCATGCCTTTATAAGGAAGTTCAAATGTAATAGTTTGGGGGAAAAGATGACAAAAAATAGACAAAAAAGACGACAAAAAATAGAAGGAGAATTGATGTCACTGCTAAGAGTCAAAATATTTACAATTAAACCGTCTGGTACTTTGAAGTTGAAGCTTTGTGTTTTGTTGTCTTTCAAGTGAACTTAATCCTCCAAAGACCATACCATGAAAATGAATCTTTTAATATGTTAAGATGATTTATATGAACGCTTTTAATTACCAAGGTGCAGATGTCATTTTTTCCTGGCCCAAAATGCATATAGACAAGAACTTAAAACATATCCTTTAATAACTTGACCATATAAACAAGCTTTCAATGGCTATGTTTAGAAGCCAAAATGGTACGATCTCTTCCAATTCAAACACTTAATTTATTTTGTAGGAAGTGCAAGACAAAAAACAGTACCACAGGAAGAATGGTTCCAGTGTGTTTTGACTTGATAAACAGCGTACTGTACGATTCCTAACGATACATAAAGTAGGAACAACTTGAAATATTCTTCTTTTTTTAAAGGTGCAGGCACACAGTCATATTAGAACATAAGAACATAAGAACATAAGAAAGTTTACAAACGAGAGGAGGCTATTCGGCCCATCTTGCTCGTTTGGTTGTTAGTAGCTTTTTGATCCCAGAATCTCATCAAGCACTTCTTGAAGGATCCCAGGGTGTCAGCTTCAACAACATTACTGGGGAGTTGGTTCCAGACCCTCACAATTCTTTGTGTAAAAAAGTGCCTCCTATTTTCTGTTTTGAATGCCCCTTTATCTAATCTCCATTTGTGACCCCTGGTCCTTGTTTCTTTTTTCAGGTCGTAAAAGTCCCCTTGGTCGACATTGTCTATACCTTTTAGAATTTTGAATGCTTGAATCAGATTACCGCGTAGTCTTCTTTGTTCAAGACTGAATAGATTCAATTCTTTTAGCCTGTCTGCATATGACATGCCTTTTAAACCCGGGATAATTCTGGTTGCTCTTCTTTGCACTCTTTCTAGAGCAGCAATATCCTTTTTTTTAACAAGGTGACCAGAACTGAACACAATATTCTAGATGAGGTTTTACTAATGCATTGTAAAGTTTTAACATTACTTCCCTTGATTTAAATTCAGCACTTCTCACAATATATCCAAGCATCTTGTTGGCCTTTTTTATATTTCTTTTTATTTTTTTTTATTTATTTATTTCTTAGCAGACGCCCTTATCCAGGCCGACTTACAATTGTTACAAGATATCACATTATACATTATTTCACATTATTTTTACATACAATTACCCATTTATACAGTTGGGTTTTTACTGGAGCAATCTAGGTAAAGTACCTTGCTCAAGGGTACAACAGCAGTGTCCCCCACTGGGGATTGAACCCACAACCCTCCGGTTAAGAGTCCAGAGCCCTAACCACAACTCCACACTGCCTCCTTTCTAGTCTGCAATGTGAGTGTGAAAGCCTGTTCTTTGTGATGCCAGGGAACAGTGATTGTAGAAATAAACCTTATTAAACTGTGAGAGTATACTATAAATACATATACACTATAGCTTCCCCACATTGTCTAGATGAAGACATTTCCGAGTCAACATAAACTCCTAGGTCTTATTCATAGAGTCCTTCTTCAATTTCAGTATCTCCCATATGATATTTATAATGCACATTATTATTTCCTGCGTGCAGCACTTTACACTTTTCTTTATTAAATGTCATTTGCCATGTGTCTGCCCAGTTCTGAATGCTGTCTAGATCATTTTGAATGACCTTTGCTGCTGCAGCAGTGTATATGTATTTATAGTATACTCTCACAGTTTAATAAGGTTTGTTTCTACAATCACTGTTCCCTGGCATCACAAAGAACAGGCTTGCACACTCACATTGCAGACTAGAAAGGTGCTGCCATTTCCACTGTGCTAACATTTTACTGTAGGGCAGGGTCAAATTGAACCTTGGTGGAAATATGCATAAATGCTTTGTATTTAAATTTTGGTTCTGACAATTATCTCTGAGGTTGTTTGAGGTTGAGTTTGATGGTTCCTGTTCAGTTTGTAGACCATGTACACATTTTAACTGTCTTTTAAATACTGCTTATCCACTGTTTACTCATATCATGATTACACTGCATGTCCTCCAGCATCCACCGGTATTTGTTTTAAAAAAAACGAGTGGTGCGTTACATTTATAATTAGTTTCTAATGGCATGATCAACTCCAATGATGCAATTAATATTGATTACCAAAATCAATGAAAACTGTGCAGTGGAGTGACTGAGAACATTGTTTTAGTTCAACTATTTGACAACCAACAAACCAAACAAAAACTTGTGTTCTCACTTGACAGAACGACATTATCTTAGGCGTAGCTCACATTTGCAGTTTAATCAGAAATGTATCAATTCATCACGTAAGTTTCATAGAGTGATCAGAATGTGCTGTACACAAATCAGAAGCCCAAGCTGAATAAACTGGAGGACTATCATTAAACAAATTGTGACATTATTAGTGTCACTGCCTGTATAATATACAATAAATGTGTACAGAAGTCACACATTCAACAATAGAAACAACTCTAGAAATGTAAGTCAAACTTACTGAGAGACATGAACTGAACTAAACAATATGTGGTACAACATTTGGTACATACTATGTAAACAAGGAAGACTGAATTTAAAGACACTGCAGCACAAAACATGTTTTTTTTTTTTTAACATCATAAAGAACTCAAAATATATCTTACCTTTGTTAATATAAAAAGCCCTGTCCTATACAGGACGATATATTATTATTATTTTTTTTACTTTAAACAGAATGTATAAGCAGTGCATATGGTACCGGTTGTGGACTGAGTCCTGCTTCTAGGCTGGCAATCCTCGCTAAGTGCTCAACATGCGTGACGCAGTCACATACAAGCTTGTCTGGCTGTACGTTGTTTTCAGTATTTTACCAACACGACTGCTCTATCCACCAAATGTTTGTCTTTCTATTGATTTTCTTAATTTTTCCGGCACCATTGCAGTATCCGGCAAGTTTTTGCCTCTACTGATTCTCATTATTTTACCGGTATTGCACCGAGGATAACTAGAGGTCTTCTCCTCTGCTGTATTAATGTTTTGTTTGTGTTTTTTGCTTGTTTTTCTTTTATTTTTTTACGCATTACTGTTCTTGTATACTGAGTAAAAACACATTTGAGACTATATTGGTGTATGTATCAGTTTCAAACTTGAACTAATTCATCTCACAATGCTGCTGCTTCTTTGGAGCCTGCAGGCTATTAAACAGCACTGATTATACCTGTTACTGCTCTGCATTATTCATGAGTTGGGGACTAGAACATCTTCAAACAGCCTGTCATTTTCTCTTATCTTCCATCAGAACAACCATATGCTGTTCCAACAGAGCGGAAATATTAGGGCAGCATTGTAGTAAGCAAACTCACACAGTTAGACATTGTACCCTGGGCTTACCAAACTAATTGACCAATTTTAGTAAGGCTCTGAGGAGACACTCTTATGCCTGTTCTCTCTGTGGAATCCCAGTGGGAACATCTTGTAACCTCTTGGAAGAATGTATGAAGAGTGTGAATCCGATAAAGACTGTGTACATTGATATACATTGAGGGCAGCAGTGTGGAGTAGTGGTTAGGGCTCTGGACTCTTGACCGGAGGGTCGTGGGTTCAATCCCAGGTGGGGACACTGCTGCTGTACCCTTGAGCAAGGTACTTTACCTATGATTTCCATTACACGAGAGTAGATGTTAAAACTTCATGCTGATTTGAACTCGGCTCTCGCCAAGATAAGCACCAACTAAGACGTAGCTTTACAGTAAACTAATGTGATCCATATGTGTCTCCATCCATTTACGTTTCCTTCCATATGATGATGTAGATATCCTTCTGTCTGGTGTTAATGGCTGAAGTGTAATGCTGGCTCCAGGGATCAGCTTATTTTTCCTCCCTGGCTCATCAGCACACACAACGGCTGCGATGCTGGCTCCGAGGATCAAACACAGTGCGGCCTCCCCAGCGCATCAGCATGACAACCGTCTGGATTGAGTTAAGTAGGGTACATCTCTGGGGTCTTCAAGTGGGCACCTTCCATCCTCAGTGTTTCGTCAACTAGCCCACGACACCTCAAGAGGGCTCGACGGTGATTCTGGCGTCCCAGCATCACCCCCCTCCGTCCCCCACTCAACTCAGCCCAGCTTACTTACCTGTACATCAGCGTTTCTTTCTTTCTATTGTGCTTGAGATCCCCAGCCAGAATCTTTCCGTCTCAACCACAGCCAGTTGCTGCTCCTCTCTGCTGCTTCAGATAAGTTCTTCACTGTGCGACACAACTCTTGGCCACTGAATCCGACGTCTCTGAGAAACCGGGTTGTAGAGTGTGCCACAAATCCTCGACAACCCACTTCCACTGGGTAAACCCGGACTCTCCATCCTCGCTGTTCCGCTTCAGTGGCTAGTTGAGCATACCGCAGTTTCTTCCTCTCATACGCCTCATCTACAGCATCCTCCCATGGCACTGTTAACTCTATCAGGTGAACAAGGCGTGCTGATCCAGACCACAAGACAATATCTGGTCGAAGGTTAGTGGTGGTAATCTCAGGTGGAAAAATAAGCCGTTGACCAACATCTGCCAGCATTTTCCAGTCTCTAGCAGCTTCCAGCATTTGTCGCGTGACTCTACTAATGTAATTTCCAGTCTGACCTTGGCGCACTTAAACTCCTCGGTTAGAGCGGAGACTGGTAGCCGCAGTATTTCTTTACCATAAAGTCCCACTCTGCTGAGGCAGCATGGAACTCCCAACCATTTCCTGATGTATGAACTGATTAAAGCTTCCAGCTTCTCTACTGTTGTCAAAGAAACCTCGTACACAGTCAGTGGCCACTGCAACCTCGGCAGTAGACCAAACTGAAAGCACCAGAGTTTTAGTTTGCCTGGTAGAGCACAGCTGTCTATGCTCTTCAACCCTTCCACTGCTTGTTGTCTAACTTCTCCCACACGAACTGTGTCCTTTAGATCCCCGTTGTACCATCTCCCAAGACTCTTCACTGGCTTCTCAGACACTGTTGGTATTGCCTCACCATTAATGAAGAATGTTTTATCTACTACTTTGCCTTTAATTATAGAGATGCTCCTTGATTTAGTGGGCTTGAATTGCATTCGTGCCCATTCAATGTTATTGGTTAATTTGCCCAATAACCGATTAGTGCAGGCTACTGTTGTAGTCATGGTTGTCATGTCATCCATGTATGCTCTAATTGGTGGTAGTCGCATTCCAGAAGCCAAGCGCTCTCCTCCTACTACCCATTTTGATGCCCTAATGATTACTTCCATTGCCATGGTAAAAGCCAGTGGAGAAATAGTGCATTCTGCCATTATGCCAACCTCTAGGCATTGCCATGTGGTGCTGAATTCTGAAGTTGAAAAACTAAATTGCAAATCTCCAAAGTAGGCTTTCACTAAATTTGTTATTGTCATCGGAAAACTGAAAAAATCAAATGCTGCCCAAAGAAGTTCCTGTGGCACTGAACCATATGCATTAGCCAAATCCAGGAATGTCACATGGAGCTCCTTCCTCTCCTTTTTAGCTGATTGAATTTGTTGCCAGATCACATTGATGTGTTCTAAGCATCCTGGGAAACCTGGAATGCCTGCTTTTTGTATTGAAGTGTCAATGAAGCAGTTCTTTAATAGGTAAGTTGACAATCTCTGAGCAATAATGCTGAAGAAAATCTTGCCTTCTACGTTTAATAGGGAAATGGGACGAAACTGACTGATGCTTGTAGAATCTTTTTCTTTAGGTATAAAGACTCCACCTGCTCGGCGCCATGCTCTTGGTACAACCTGTTTTTCCCATGCCACTTTCATCAATTTCCACAGAATTCGTAGAACTCCTGAAGCACTCTTGTACACTCTGTACGGAACTCCATTAGGCCCTGGAGATGATGAAGCCCTTGCTTTTTTCACAGCTTGCTCTACTTCTTTCCACTTAGGTACACAGTCCTCCATTTGGTATTCTGGTGGATTGATAGGTGGGATGTCTGACGGAATTGACATAGGCTCCTGCCTTTTTGAATCTGTATGTGTTTCCTCCAAATATCTCTCCAGCTCAACCTTAGATGCTTTTAATGTGCCATTCTTCTCACTGGTGAATAACTTCTTTACAAATTTGAATGGGTCTTTATAAAAGTTAGCTCTCGCACGCTCCTTCTTTTTGTAGCGTTTCCGTAGGCGCTCAGCTCTGCACAATGTTGCAAGCTTATCTTTTATGACCCTTTGTAAGAGATTGAGTCCCTCCTTCTGACTTTGTTCTGCTCTTCTCCATTGCTTCCTCAGCTGTCTCCTTTCTCTCACTAAGCGTTCAAGCTCCTGCTGCTGTCTAGACTTTCCAGGAATAGTTTGTACTTTTTCCTTCCTTTTTTCAACTCCAAACCTCTCACTTCCATATGCGTAGATGATGTCCCCAAATTTATCCAGCTTCTTTTCAACTGTTCCACTTAATCTTTCCAATGCAAAGCAGAGATCTGTGTTTACTGTGTCCCATGCAGTTTTCTCACAAGCTCTTGGCCATTTAACTCCAGGCTTGTGCCCGTTGAGGTTCTTTTCTCTCTTATGCTGGTTTGTCTGATCGGGTTCACAAGGATCATTAGGTTCATCACTAACTGTGTCCATGCAAGTCCTCCTCACGTCTATGACAGGGGTGCTGATATCCTGCGAACTGTGGTTTGCTTCCTGTCGCTGGATTTCAATTGACTGACTTGACTGACTTCGTAAGAAGTACTGATCAATGCGAGGCCCTTGTCCCTTCTCCCTCAAGCATTTCATTCTCCCTTGATGAATCTTCAAACCCCTGACCGTTGTCGCCTTGCTCCAGCCGCAGACACAAACCTGGAGTTCCATGTCTTTGCTAACTGCAGATCTTGAACTAGACTTTTGTGAAGTACTCTCCATACTCATATCCGTTTCCGTTCCTAAGTCGTTAACCGTGTTGTCCAACGTTGAGTCATCTTCTGCCCCCGCTATCGCAGACTCTAGGGGTATTTTTCTCTTTAATTTCTTAGAAGCCTTGGGCGGGTGTCTCCAGCATCCTGTAAACACAGAGCTGGATACTGCCGACAACGGTAGCTAACCTTTACCAGCCCCAATGGGGTCTCTTTCCTCCTGAAAGCTGTCTCTCCAGGCTGTCACAAGGTCTTTCCCTTGTTGCCAGCTAGATTGCTCCAGTAAAAACCCAACTGTATAAATGGGTAATTGTATGTAAAAATAATGTGATATCTTGTAATAATTGTAAGTCACCCTGGATAAGGGTGTCTGCTAAGAAATAAATAATAATAATAATAATAATATACAAATATTCTAACAGTTCCAAGCTTCAGCATTTGAACAATAGCAACTCCATCAAGGACAATAGCCAAGACTCAAGTGACATCCCTGGTAAAAGTAATCAAGAGGCTCATTGTACTCATATGGGAGGACCAGTACTTGCTATGGATGTGGCCTGGAATAAGCTGTTTGCCAAGCAGGGTGGATCTGTGGAAGGAATATCACTAACACATGCCAAGCGCTCACCCACAGTCAGTCCTTATCTCCTCTGTTTCTGTAAGAGTGAATGCAATTAGTGAAATACAGTGTCTCATAATTTCTTTGCATGCTGCAGATCACATTATTACTTGATGATAATACCCTCTGTCATGTTTATTTTATGTGATAAGTTATAATAGTTGTTTGTTTAAAACTTGTAGAAAAATGTAGATGTGAGTTATACTGGCTGCTATATTACTGCTTCCCTTTCCAAAAGCTTAAGTCCCCATTAGATCATCACAACTGTCACATAAAAAGTGATATAAAACAATGTAATCCAAACTTTTTTGAATATTTTGTTTATATTTAAACACTTTTGTGGTTTATCAACTGCTTTTGAGAGTTTGCTATTCACAAAGCTGTCCTTGAAATTTATTCAGAATTCATCATTATATTATTGTTGTTTCCTATGATTGCAGTTGCTGTCTATCAGCATCTCCTCTGTGAGAAATGTATTAGCATATCATTATTATCCTTACCTAGTTTTCACAAGTGATTTATGAAATCTCTCATTCAGAAAATTAGGAGTCCCGTGTGTTGTCACTTGCCGCTAGCTCAAACTGCTACCAAAAAGCTCTACAACACAGTATACAATAAGTATACCATCAAAATCATTGTTATTCATTTTTATTATAAAATAAAATAAAAACACTGTACACATTGAAAACAAAGCATATTCTGACAGAAGCAAAGTTTTTAAAAAATGTAATCTGTTCTGGCAACTTAGGTATTGAATAAAGGTATTTAATAAATACTATACACCACATTTCAATGTTTCTGGTCAATTTTCATTTTGGGGCATCTCCAGTGTATAATGTAATGCTTTCAGATAATGCTGACTGAACAAACTTACGAGCCCAGGTAACTAATTAAAGCTCATAGCACTTGAACCATACTCATTTTAGCTTTAAATAGTTCCACTTAAAAATATGCAGTGGGTTGAATTTAACAGTGGAAAATATTTTAAGATATACCACCCACTCGATATATCGCGGGTGTTGGGGTCCAATATAAATCCTCTACGCAAGCCGATTTTTCATTTTTTGTATAAAAAGCAGCACACTGTTTTAATTCGTACTGCAGAGAGTAATTGCTTCTCATCAACTTAAGTCTCCAATTAATTTCATCAGTCTTCCTGTCCTTTCTCAAATGCGCAAACTCGCTGCATTGAAAGAATCCATTCCCAACATAGGAGGCTTGTTGCTAGGGAGCTGACGTCACTGCACTGTGACTTTTGCTAGTGCATTGCTGCCACAAGTGAACACCACGTTGGCTAAAATAAAAACCGCTTCAGCAAGTAGATATTTAATTTGCTTTGTGTTATTGTGCAATGCGTGTGTATATGATAACAGTATGATATTAATGCGTTGTTTTTAATTGTTTTGTATATTTTTGTTTGTGATGTGCAGTACAAAATAAAATGAACAGTAATTCTAAGTGAAATTGCATACCTGGTATGTAAAAATGAGGAGCCAACTCCAGGGCCGCGATGTATCAGAATCCGCAGTATAGCGAGGGCAGATATAACAAGGGGTGGGTAATTATCAGTATTTTCTCAGAGAGAACCTGATTTTTAAATAGACAAGCATGGTAAAGGTAAAGGCTACAAGACCATCTCCAAGCAGCTTGATGTTCCTGTGACAACAGTTGCAAATATTATTAAGAAGTTTAAGGTCCATGGAACTGTAGCCAACCTCCCTGGGCGCGGCCGCAAGAGGAAAATCGACCCCAGAGTGAACAGAAGAATAGTGCGAATGGTAGAAAAAGAACCAAGGATAACTGCCAAAGAGATACAAGCTGAACTCCAAGGTGAAGGTATGTCAGTTTCTGATCGCACCATCCGTCGCTTTTTGAGCGAAAGTGGGCTCCATGGAAGAAGACCCAGGAAGACTCCACTTTTGACAGAAAAACATAAAAAAGCCAGACTGGAATTTGCTAAAATGCATATTGACAAGCCACAATCCTTCTGGGAGAATGTCCTTTGGACAGATGAGTCAAAACTGGAGCTTTTTGGCAAGTCACATCAGCTCTATGTTCACAGACGAAAAAATGAAGCTTTCAAAGAAAAGAACACCATACCTACAGTGAAACATGGAGGAGGCTCGGTTATGTTTTGGGGCTGCTTTGCTGCGCCTGGCACAGGGTGCCTTGAATCTGTGCAGGGCACAATGAAATCTCAAGACTATCAAGGAATTCTGGAGCGAAACGTACTGCCCAGTGTCAGAAAGCTCTGTCTCAGTCGCAGGACATGGGTCCTCCAACAGTATAATGACACAAAACACACAGCTAAAAGCACCCAATAATGGATAAGAACAAAAGATTGGACTATTCTGAAGTGGCCTTCTATGAGTTCTGATCTGAATCCTATCAAACATCTATGGAAAGAGCTGAAACTTGCAGTCTGGAGAAGGCACCCATCAAACCTGAGACAGCTGGAGCAGTTTGCTCAGGAAGAGTGGGCCAAACTACCTGTTAACAGGTGCAGAAGTCTCATTGAGAGCTACAGAAAACGTTTGATAGCAGAGATTGCCTCTAAAGGTTGTGCAACAAAATATTAGGTTAGCGGTACCATCATTTTTGTCCATGCCATTTTCATTTGTTTTATTATTTACAATATTATGTTGAATAAAAAATCAAAAGCAAAGTCTGACTTCTATTAAATATGGAATAAACAATGGTGGTTCAGAGAAAATTGTGCATTCTTCATTTTTTGTGGAGGGGTACCAACAAATTTATGCACGTCTGTATATATATATATATATATATATATATATATATATATATATATATATATACAGTATATATATATATATATAAACACTGCTGTGCAAACGTCTTACTCTGATGCATTATGAACATCAATAATTTACTCAAAGCCTCTGCTAGTGTTTTCTACTATTATAACAACCTTGATTTGCATACAGAAGGACACACATTGAGTGAAATAGCTTGCATCACTTGATTTTCAAGGTGTGGTATACAAAGCATAATCAACAAATACAGAGAAACATCATCTGTAATTGACAACCAGGACCGGAAGCTGTCTAACAAGGATGACCAATACTTGAAGATAATATTCTTAAAGAATAGAAAGAAGACAATTGTTGAATTGACAGCAGAACTGGCAGAAGGCACAGGTGTCGTTGTCCATCCATCAACAGTCCAAAGCACCTTTGACCATTGTTCCATAGTCCAATTTCTGTGTTCTTGTGCATATTTTAGCCTTTTAGTCTTCCCCTTTCTTAACAGAGGTATTCTTACTGCAACACATCCTTTAAGTCCTGATTTCAAGAGTGACCTTCATACTGTTGATTTGAAAGACACCTACAGTAATAGAATCATGCATAGAACATAAAAACTACCTATTTGTCCACAAAGGTACTCGTTGTGTTTATTTTTTATTTATATTGTGTGGAAACCTTTACTTGTGGCTTTTATTTTGTGTTTGAGAAATGTATTTATTATTTTGTTACTTTTGTTTGAAAAAAGCGCAGTTTTGCCCCTACAATATCTTTTGTTTGTGTACTTCTTCCTGGTCTGATGTCATCCCACATGCCAGCCTGTCACAAGGACATTTCATGACAGTGGTGGCATGATGTTATGTACCGCATGTAATGTTCCTGTGGAATACAAATGAAAAGCAAGCTGAAACAAACATATTTAAAGCGCTTTACATAAACAGAAGCTACACACCATTAAATCTGCAGTAGGAAAGACAGCTATATGAAACGGTGCATGGGCAGTTTTCTGTAAAAGACAAAAGACCAAATGCAGAACAGAAGTTTACCGCCTAAGAGTCTTCCTTTACAACATACTGTTTCAGAACTGCAGAAAACTCTAACTGTAAGTTTTAATGTAAAGTAACATTTAATCTTGTTAATAGCTAAAAGCAATAGTCTTTATATTGAGCATGTTGATGTAGCTAAAACTATTATTATTATTATTATTTGTTTATTTAGCAGACGCCTTTATCCAAAGCGACTTACAGAGACTAGGGTGTGTGAACTATGCATCAGCTGCAGAGTCACTTACAATTATGTCTCACCCGAAAGACGGAGCTCAAGGAGGTTAAGTGACTTGCTCAGGGTCACACAATGAGTCAGTGGCTGAGATGGGATTTGAACCGGGGACCTTCTGGTTACAAGCCCTTTTCTTTAACCACTGGACCACAAAGCCTCCAAAACTACATTATTTGGTGACCTTTCTGTGAATTCTTTTTTGTTTGTTTTTTTACTGCACCTCACTTGTGAAATGTGTTAAAAATGACAGTGCCAAAATCGTAGCCTTAGTCATTGTTCTTGGGTTTCATGTCTGGTATACATCAATTAACTCTAATTCATGCCACCGGAGCCTAAAAAAACACACACATGTACAGGGCTGGCATCATTGCCTGTTGGCAGTTCCAGGCTTCCTGCTGTTCCACATTCTGGTTCACTGTTAAATCCCAATATTTTCCCTTCAGTAATTCTGCTTCCTGAATGATATGACAGGTTGGGTTTTTGAAAGATAACTGGGTATTAACACATGTACTGTCCAGTATAAGTTATTTAGGCAAAAAAGGACACTCCATGAAATTAAACAGTGTGCTTTCTGTACCAAGTATTTTTTAAAACCTTGTTTATAAGGATTCAAATAAGAGGGGCGAAGGTCGGCAAGAGGACCATCATTAAGAAATGCTCTCTTCATAACATAGCTTGTGCGTTCAAAACGGGACCACAATTTGTTTTTCGAAAAATGAAGAAGCCTTTTATTTCCATCTTTACAGTTGAATGATGATTTTTCCAATCAATAACTGGCCTTCTCAAGCAAGCAGGTATGGGTATGACATCCCACAAACTGAGACTCCACTTGTATACATTCCGTGATCTCTTTTTATCACAGCACAGCGACTGCATTTCACACATTGATGAGGCAAATTGAAACACAGTCAGGAAAAAACTTAACTTACTATTGTTTGTTTGACACTGTTGTTTTGTCTGTGTAAATATAATTAGCGTATGCCTGATTAATTAAGCTATATAGCAGCTATAATAGCAGTTAATATTTTGTAATACTGCTAAATCAGTCAAATGTTATCAACTTTTAGTAATTAATAATATATTCCCAAACGACTTGGCTTTTTGGCTATATATATATATATATATATATATATATATATATATATATATATATATATATATATATATATATATATATATATATATAACAATTCCTATGAGGTACAGCATTTAGAATTTAGAAACCCTGGAATATTTTCTTCTAGCCCACTCCAATTAACCTTATTCTCCTAATGAGCTTTGCTACGAATCCCTGTGGACAAAAGTGGAAACTAGACCTTAGACAAAACTTCATTTATAAATGCCCCTACCTGGGAGAGCACTTGCCTCGACCTAGTCTTCTCAAATAACCAACACAGGGTGAAATAATGGAACCACTGGGAACAAGCGACTACAACATGATCACATTTTATGTCTACTGGATAAGCAAAACTGCAACATTCAAAACTCTGATCAATAACTTACGGAAGATCAACTTTGAAGGAATTAGACAAAGCCTACATAACACACACTGGGTCAAGACAATGAAGGAGAAGCTGTGGAAGGGGGGTGGACAAAACTCAGAGACATCATGCTAGTAATGCAAGACCTTTTCATCTCAAAGACTTTAGTCCAAACTAAACAAGCAAAATGGTTTAATCGATCCATTAAGCAAAGCATCAGGAAGAAGAGGGAGATCTACCGAGCATACAAAAAAGACAACAGCAAAGCAAAACAGACATGCATAAAGAGATAGAACACATTGCTTCAGACCTTAAATAAAACAGTTCTTCCAGTACCACAACCGCAAAATACAGCTTCCATATTTAAAAACTGAGATAACGCAGAACCAGGAAACTACAAACTCATCAGCCTCGCCTCCATGACCTGTAAAATAATGCAATCCATCTGTGACAGAAATATAATGAATCTTGGTTGTAAATCTCCCCCCCCGACCTGTGAGGGTGCTAAACAGCGAGGACCTAGTTCTTTGGACGGGCTGGCCTGACAGTTCTTTCCCTGGGTCAGGAAGTCAGTCAGTCTGGAAGAAGGCGAGACTCTGTTGCAGGAACGTATTGACCCAGAAGGGAAACAATGTAGCAGCCACTAAAGGCAGCTGCATTCGTTTTCCAAGGGGTCACGCGTGACAGCATATAAGGGGGACGGAGAATCGTAATTGGTTCCTTCACTTTTGTTACAAAACATAACTCGGAAGGACCTGTGCAGCATTTGTAAAAATCGTGAGTGTTTGTTTGTCTTGTCTATTATTGTTGATTGTGTTTTATAGACGACTAACACGTTCTGGAGCTGTTGCTAAGGGCCAGCATAAGACCCAGAACAGCACTGCACTATTGTCACTCATGAAACTATATCACCCACCACAAGCACTACAGCACACACCCAGGACTGGTGACCGTGTATGTATATTGTGGGAGAGATACCTGTGTTTATTGTTTGGGACTGCAACCCGTTATTATTTAACCCCGTGCATTACACATTGCTGTGTATTGCCGGGGATCATTGTTTTGGTCACCAGACCTGGGTTACAAAAATAAAATACCCTTTTTCCATACCGGATTACAATCTCTGTCTGTGTTATTCCTGCACTGCATCACCTGTGCACCTGTTCACAATCAACCACTTTGCCACACCATCATAATAGGGAAACTAGGGGTGTATCTGTATAGAAAAGGCATCATAAGAGTCAGGCAAGTGCGCTACTGTCTGGCAAACATCTGCAAGGATGGAGAGGCCTATGACATCATATAGTTGGACTTCCAAAAATCCTTTGGCAACGTGCCGCATGGATGGCTAATCGATAAGCTGCAATCTGATTAAAACACAGAAAGCATCTAGCTGGGACCATGTACTCACAGAAAGCATCTAGCTGGGACCATGTACTCACAGTGGGGTGCCATATGGATTTGTGCATGGATTCCTGTTTTTTCTAATCTACATCAAATTTCAAGTTTTTCTAATTATCAAATGTTCAGATGACACAAAGCTTAGGGAGTGGCTAACATGCTTACAGTCACCTAGGAGATCCAAGAGGATTTAGAATGCATACAGAACTGGGCAGACATGTGGCAAATTCAATTCTCTGTCAACAAATGTAAAGTGGTAAATGCTGGTCACAAAATTGTAACATCAAAATACCAAATGGAGCGTATAGAACTAGAAAAGACTACCAAGAGAAAGACCCTGGTGTTGTAATAGACTCAGCGCTATCAGCAAACACACAGTGCAAGGAAGCAATCAAAAAGGCAAACAGAATGCTTTAGCCAAAAGTGTAGACTGCAAAGCCAGTGGGTTATGATTACATTGTATAATGCACTGGTGCATTGCTTATTTGAACCCCATGAAATTGAGCGTCACTTAGTATTCATGTCAAGTGTTAGTATGCCCCATTAAATAAATAAAAAAATAATAATCTAATTTAAATATGAGCCACACATACTTACTGTATTATATAAATATGTTGCATATTATGTGACTATAAAAACATACCAGTAGCTAAATATTGGTAATACGCTTTTCTCCTTGCATTCAGAAAGGTTTTAGGTTTCATATCTTTAAATAGCTTGATACACCTCTTCATAACTAACAATTTACAGAAGGCCTGGAACATTTCTTGAAGCCTCCAAGTGTAACTCCTGTAGGACAAAGTTCAGTATATCCTCATTGCTTCTCTGTAATAGTACCAGAAAGGCAGATACTCAGGTTGATTTTATCATGCCATTTGTAGCATTTGTGATTTCCTCTGAGGTGATAGTGTGATCTAAATCGTTTTCCCATGTTCAGAATTGGAAATTATATGAGAAACTGTCTCCCTTTCTTTAGTTTAGAGCTCTACTGTTGAACTGGATTTTCTGATTGATATATTTTGTGGGTGTGGGTAATCTACCATAATTTAAACACATTTTCAAAAAAATATAAACTATATTGAGCTAAAAAAAAAGAAAAAAAAAAGCTTTATGATCAGACAATATCAATGATGACTAAAAAACTGTATAGAAAAACTGTATAGAAAAAAGCACCCAAACTCATATATTTTCTAGAAAAAGTATTTTTAAAATTTTAAACTATGCCTTACATTAGCTATATTTCAGTTGTGTTTTCTAGTAAATACTGATGCCCTTTGACTTTGATTATGATTATGAAATAGGCTTTTGTTTGCCGTGCTAAGATTCTTGAGAAATACTGGGGATGTGTTGTGCATGTTGTATAATTACAACAGATTTTACTACCACTGTAAATGTATTTGATTAAACAAATTTATTAATCACTTTCTTTTTTTTACTTTTCATCAATTCGGCATCTGTTTAAGAATAAAAAATGGGCATGGTATGTATTTTTATATTCAGCATCTTTCAGCTTTTTAGTTAAATGAGTATTATTATTTGTTGTTGTTCATATTCAAAATACACCATGGCACTGGATGAGGCATAGAACCCCAAATTGTACAGAATTTTCTTAAATTCCTATTTTGAAAGCCTTTGATTACTGTAGATTAAACAATAGCACAAAAATAATCCTACCAACAAGTTTTTAGGTTTACTTTAGATTGTCACTAAAATTACTGATGGGATACATTAAATTGACATGTCATTGGCATGCAATTGACACATCATAATAATAATGCAGTCACCATAAAAACTATTTGTAACAGAACCTGTTATAATAATTCATTTATATGACCAGATTTTAGGAACACTGTGCATGCTGAAACCAATAATGGTTTCACTGAATCCCAACAAAGATTTTAAAGAAGGAACAATAGAAGAATAAAAGAAAATTCAATGAGTAACAAAGAGCATTTTTTAATCCTTCTGTGCTAAATGTTTTGTATTTTGTAACAGTTATTCAAAGCACATTAAAAAACTGCAGAATTCCCTGAACCTATGCAAAAAGCAATAACTAGAGCAATAAACAAATGCAGTGAAACCTGATGGCCTCTTGACATGTGCTGCCTTCTGTCACTGTCAATAATAGCAATCCTGGGGAGGTTGTTCTAATAAGTTGCTAACCCTCTTCAATGAGTTAAAGATGCAAAGCACTGCCCTGTTTTTTTGTGATAATTCTTTTTTATTTGTTGTCTTTGCTCTCGGTATGGGTGATGAGCAGCCTTGTTGCTGTGTTTATTCTTTCCCTGTAGTTCATGACATTTACAAGGGTCTCCTGTGATTACTATAGTTCCAGGTCTCTGGCTCCTTTAAGCTATTCTCTATGATGATTGCAAGAAGCCAATAATATCCTAATTCAATGTAGACCGAATGCAGTGGCATACAGGTGTTGTCTAATGGTTGCAGCTTCCAGATGCTCGTTGTTTGAAGCCAGTATTAGACAAACAATGATCCAATATGATTCTGCCTAGAAATAAACAAGGACTTATTGTAAAGCACAGTGTTGCTGAGATATTGTTAAGCGCCTTTTATGTGCAAAGCCCATATTTTTGTTAATTAGACAAGACAAACACACATTTTAAAATGTTATTTTGTATTAGCAACATTTTAGGTTAATTTTAGTTTTATAGGAAATATTGTAGTTCCAATATTTTAACATAAGTATTCTTCACGGTAGACTGAACACATATTATCAGAATTGTGAAGTATTTACCATATGTGTCACCTTAAGTAGAGATAGTCTTGTAAATGGCATTTAACTGAAAATGCATGTATAGCAGTGGCAATCCCTTTATATCCTATATGTAAAGCCCCATGCAAATGAAGTCGAATGAAACTGGCTCAGTGTGCATTAGTCACATCACAAAACTATCTCAGAATGTGTTACATGACATGACAGTCTCAGTGTAATTTGCATTTTGAAGGAGAAAAATACAAAGTAACCTGTTGGGAAATCCTGCTTGAGAGGTATGCCATTTTACATTAGTCATTCAATTTTACAAACTTCTGTTTTTTAAATAATTCACAACCTTTTCAAGTTGTCAATAAACTAGGCTTTTGACACTCCTTTCCACCTTCCAGTGTAAAAAATATAAATGATTCCACAAGAGAGAGAACTGAGGGAGAAATGGTGTATCACTTCTAAAATGATGAAACTGTGCGTCTATGTGTGTATAATGCATTCGTTTCCAGTAATTTTTTTGGATAACTCTTTACAGTGTCCTGCTACTTACCTGCTACAGTATAGTATTTAAAAATATATGATTTTGTTATTTTTTCTGTCTTCAGGTAATTGCAAAAAAGGCGTGTCTTTCATACACTGTAGGCTATCACACACAGCTCCTTTTAGAGTGTTGAGAGTTGCAGGGGAAAATAATTGACTTAGACCTACAAATCCATTTCTTAGCCCTTTGTAGTCAATTTCCAAGTATAGGATGCGCATCTACAGTACCGTATGTGCGTAGTGTAATACATCAGTTTCCAGCACTGCATTTGATCACTGCATTATTTACATTACCATGATAATTACTTCCTGCAATTCATTATTGAAAAAATACAATTGTATTCCACGAGTTGCAAAAAGGTGTTTCTAATAGGCTACCACCATTGCACAGCCCTTGTTGACTTGTAGAATTGATACCTGAGAGAGTGTGCCCCCATTTGCAGGACTATCTAGAATCGATGCCTGAGAGAGTGTGCCCCCATCTGCAGGACTATGTAGAATCGATGCCTGAGAGAGTGTGCCCCCATCTGCAGGACTATGTAGAATCGATGCCTGAGAGAGTGTGCCCCCATCTGCAGGACTATGTAGAATCGATGCCTGAGAGAGTGTGCCCCAATCTGCAGGACTTTCAGAACAGTGGCATTTGGGTTGCCATTTTTTGTGCACCATGATTTTTTTTCGATGAGAACACTAAAGCTGCTTTTCTATGCGCCATGTGAATTCATATTGAAGTAAAGGTATGTGCTGACCATTTTTTTAAACAAGATTTTCCCAGTACAATTGAATATTTATTCGTGTAGTCTACATTTGTGTTTGTGACAATTTAAAGGCATTTACTGTTGATAGCACCATTTTGTTTTTAAATACACGCTCACCCCTTAAAAAATGTATTTCTGAATTAATAACACCATGTAACAATTTTTTTTTTTTTTTTGGTTCCTGGGTAGTAAGTGTTATTTCCTAATTGCTTATGCCTCAAAAGTATAGAAAATGGCTATTATTCCCCACAAACTTTGCTTTTGTGACCAGGACAGTGATATTTTGAAATTTACCTATTTTCCAGAACATTCCAGATAGATTCAGTGCTGAGTAAACTTGGAGTAACTTCTAGAACTTTCTAGAACTTTCCAGTAATATAAATAGTAGTATAAATACAGGGGCCTTAAGCCCACCAGTTCAGTTTAGTTCCAGCTGCCTAAGTGGATACATATCTGCATTTTTCTGAGATGGCATCAAGGTCATAGGAGACTTCAAAATGGTGGCATTCCTGATGGGTCTCCAAGGCGGTTTTACCAAGTTTCCCTGCTATCTTTGCCTTTGGGACAGCAGGGACACCAAGGCGCACTACCACAGGCGGGACTAGCCACAGCGGACCGAGTTCTCTGTGGGGAGGAACAACGTCAAGTGGGAGCCACTGGTGGACCCCCGGAAGGTGCTGATGCCACCACTGCACATCAAATTGGGCCTTATGAAACAATTTGTCAGAGCTCTAGATAAGGAGTCGGCAGCCTTCAAGTACCTTCAAGACTTCTTCCCTAAGCTGTCTGAGGCAAAGGTCAAAGCCGGTGTCTTCGTCGGACCACAGATAAAGAAGATCCTGGAGTGCAATGAATTCCCCAAGAAGCTCACTAGTAAGGAGAAAGCGGCTTGGAACAGTTTTGTCGCAGTGGTTCGGGGCTTCCTGGGCAATCACAAGGCCGAAAACTATGTGGAGCTGGTTGAGACTCTGGTGAAGAACTACGGCACAGTGGGCTGTAGGATGTCCCTCAAAGTCCATATCCTTGATGCTCATCTTGATAAATTCAAGGAGAACATGGGAGCGTACTCGGAGGAGCAAGGCAAGCGCTTCCACCAGGATATACTGGACTTTGAACGCCGCTACCAAGGACAGTATAACAAGAACATGATGGGAGACTACATTTGGGGGCTGATTCGTGAAAGTGATTTACAGTATAATCGTAAATCTCGAAAAACTACTCACTTCTAAATCTTTTGTAGTCATTTTTGTATTACTTTAGTATAAATACATGTTAATTTGGATTCATATGTTGTTTTTTTCTGACTTTATGTGAACGAAAAGACACAAATTCGCCCGTTTTCTCATTGGAAATAGGTAAATTTCAAAATATCACTGTCCTGGTCACAAAAGCAAAGTTTGTGGGGAATAATAGCCATTTTCTATACTTTTGAGGCATAAGTAATTAGGAAATAACACTTACTACCCAGGAACAAAAATTGTGTTACATAGTGTAATATAAACCAGCTTTGAGTGTCTTTGCTGCGCTTATGTTTGTGGGGTGCATTTGCACCCCTTTCCACCTTCCATGTGACCTCAGTTATTGCCGCTGACAAAGGGTTAACAAAATGCAGCTTCCTGATTCAGTGTCCTGCTCTTTCTTCATCTGCTGCAGAAATTGGCACTGCATGGCAAAATAAATACATTAAAATCACTGATTGGCTTACTAGAAGATGTGTCACGTGATCTGTCTCTAGGTCATTTTTATATGATGTGAGAATGAGCTAATTTAAGAAAAGTGAAAATTACAACTACACTGGAAAAACTACTGATACCCCCCCAGAGCACATAAGTCCACCAGTATCGGCAGAGTTGGGGACCCTGTTAACACCTGTGGAAACACCACCAGAGAAATCTATGTTATTTATTTAAAATATTCAAACAGCAGAAGCTCATTTAAATAACCTTTCTCATTATTAGGGGTGTCCATAGAGACAATACATGCAGAAACAGAAGTGCAAAATCAAACTAATATATCAATGTGAAGCTTGTGATGTAGCCCAGGGACTACAGGAATAGTTCTGCAAAGAGGAATGATCTTGAATAAACTGTTAACAAATAATGTCTCTGCTTCCGCAAACATATTACACTTGCAGCTGACTTTGCAATGTGCTTGTGAGAATACAACGCATCAAAAGATTACAGCGTGAACGACGACTACATTTATAATGCATTGTGGATAGCAGAGATACCATTTATGATAAGCTCAGATCATGTTTTTCCAGCAACACAAAGAACATCATGTTTGAATCAGATTTCTGAGCTCCCCTAATTAATTTTAATCATTATGTTTTAAATATTAATAAAATACAGAACTGTATTTAGTTACTCTTTAATAATTAACAGTGTACTGTGGGTGTGAGATAAAATCAGAGCATGTTGATGCTATTCACACTGATATTATTTTTATTTGGTGAAATTACATTTATCTGGACATTATTTTTCAGGAGTTTTGTCACTAATCACTGACAATAAGATTTCCTGTCCCTGATGGGGTTAAATAGACTCCAAACTAGTCTCCATGAGTCGCTCTCCTGGTAGAGGCATGGCTTGTGTAGTGAGCAAGGTGGGTCATACAGTTAGAGAAGAATATATTTGCGTGCAAAGTTGCATTGGCTTTAGCACTCCTCCAGGTTAGGGTGCTATTAATTGTCAGGAACTTTTTCTCTTCATTGTGCTACAGCAGCTTCCACTGGCCAGCTGCTTTAGCAGGGCTGTCCTTTGTAGAGGCCAATATCCACTCCCAAGCTCTTTGGTATAAAGAGGCAATTGGCCTACCTTCAGAACTTCAAAGCTTTTGTGGAGTGTAATTGGACACAATACACTGGGGAGAAAATCAGGGGTAATACAACTAGAAATGCTTAATTATAAAAAACTAGAGACGTGCCAAGGAGCCATTATTGATATTCTACAAAAGGCAGCAAACTCACTCAATTTTAGCCTATATACATACACCCACCGTAATGCCCCAAATTTTGGAAAATTAACAAACACTGCAGCAACACTGAAAAGAAAAGTAGTCTTAAAATGTTACAAGAAATTGTTCTGTCAACAAGAAAAGCTGTGGCATAAACCATATACCCTGACCCTTTGAGAGAAATTAAGGTTAATATTTTGTTTTATTTTTTGTTAAGGCTCTCAAGCAGGCAAATAATCTAAGTGTACTGAGAAGACGAGTGAAAGCCTTGTACATCTTGCTTGTTATCCAAGCAAGCTTTGAAAGGAACAGTTGTAGCTAAGAAACACACTTAACCACTTCAACTCCAGATGTAAAAATGAAACCCCTTCCCAGGTACCAGATTTTGAAAATAATAATAATAACACTATGTAACACAATTTTTGTTCCTGGGTAGTAAGTGTTATTTCCTAATTGCTTATGCCTCAAAAGTATAGAAAATGGCTATTATTCCCCACAAACTTTGCTTTTGTGACCAGGACAGTGATATTTTGAAATTTACCTATTTCCAATGAGAAAACGGGCGAATTTGTGTCTTTTCGTTCACATAAAGTCAGAAAAAAACAACATATGAATCCAAATTAACATGTATTTATACTAAAGTAATACAAAAATGACTACAAAAGATTTAGAAGTGAGTAGTTTTTCGAGATTTACGATTATACTGTAAATCACTTTCACGAATCAGCCCCCAAATGTAGTCTCCCATCATGTTCTCATTATACTGTCCTTGGTAGCGGCGTTCAAAGTCCAGTATATCCTGGTGGAAGCGCTCGCCTTGCTCCTCCGAGTACGCTCCCATATTCTCCTTGAATTTATCAAGATGAGCATCAAGGATATGGACTTTGAGGGACATCCTACAGCCCATTGTGCCGTAGTTCTTCACAAGAGTCTCAACCAGCTCCACATAGTTTTCGGCCTTGTGATTGCCCAGGAAGCCCCGAACCACTGCGACAAAACTGTTCCAAGCCGCTTTCTCCTTACTAGTGAGCTTCTTGGGGAATTCATTGCACTCCAGGATCTTCTTTATCTGTGGTCCGACGAAGACACCGGCTTTGACCTTTGCCTCAGACAGCTTAGGGAAGAAGTCTTGAAGGTACTTGAAGGCTGCCGACTCCTTATCTAGAGCTCTGACAAATTGTTTCATAAGGCCCAATTTGATGTGCAGTGGTGGCATCAGCACCTTCCGGGGGTCCCAGCCGTACTCATCATACTTCAAGGCGTCCAGCAAGGTCTTGATGCTGTTGTAATACTCTATGAGGTGCACCGAGTGAGCCAGGGGAAGAGACGGGTACTTGTTACCATTATGGAGCAGCACGGCTTTGAGGCTCCTGGATGAGCTGTCAATGAAGGACAGTATAACGAGAACATGATGGGAGACTACATTTGGGGGCTGATTCGTGAAAGTGATTTACAGTATAATTGTAAATCTCGAAAAACTACTCACTTCTAAATCTTTTGTAGTCATTTTTGTATTACTTTAGTATAAATACATGTTAATTTGGATTCATATGTTGTTTTTTTCTGACTTTATGTGAACGAAAAGACACAAATTCGCCCGTTTTCTCATTGGAAATAGGTAAATTTCAAAATATCACTGTCCTGGTCACAAAAGCAAAGTTTGTGGGGAATAATAGCCATTTTCTATACTTTTGAGGCATAAGCAATTAGGAAATAACACTTACTACCCAGGAACCAAAAAAAAAAAAAATTGTTACACGGTGTAATAATTCTAACTGTGCAGACTGTGGCAGAGGGGTAATGAGAGAATTGATAGCCAGTTAACCCCTTGGCCATGATAGAAAAGACCTGCTGCTTTAGCTTCAAGTGGTGGGTATACAGAGGAATGAGAGCGAGAGGAGAGAGGTAATCTGAAAAGAAAACGAAACTAAACTAAAATAAATCTGTGTCAGTGAAGGCTGCTGCCCAGCCTGACCGATTTATGTATTGTTGTGTTCGAGATTTGTTTTGTTTAAATATTTATTTTCGCTATGTGAGCAAGTGTTTTTGTTAAACCTTTTATTTTTTTTTGTCATTTAAAAATAAAACGGTGCAAGCGCCTTTGCACCGTAACTGCAGTACTTACCTGGTGTCAGTTTTTTCCTTCCTGCTTCTGGCCTGACGTCACCACTCATCCATCCCTGCCACAGTAGCCATAGATGAATTTACTTACTGTCACTTTCTGTAAATTATTGAAAATTATTTCTGGCACTATTTTTCATTCTAATATTCACTAGACAGTTGTTTAACCAGTTTGATAGTAAAGACAAAATGCATGCCTAATTTTTATGTTTGTTTTTTTTCTGTACAGTCTGTTAAGTACCACTTAGGGTCTCTTTATCCATAGACTTGACCTGATTTCAAGCATTTTTTTTTACATAAAAAATAATGTCCTATCGAGTAAAACACTCTTTTTTTGTATTATTCATACTAAAAGTAAAAGATACTTGTACGATCTGATTATTCTGCACACCCGTAATCTTTACATGTCTTAGCATAATAAACAAGTAATGATACACGCTTGTACACTAGTCTAGACATTTAGGTAGAAAATGATAAAATAGTTATATGCAAAAACAAACAACTATTAAAATATATAAATAGAAATTAAAAAAAAAAAAACTACAAACAACAACAACATTACTAAATTACTATTAATTAAAAAAAAAATGTGAACAGGTCACAATTATTTATTAGGTTTAAATAGTTACAATTCAGTGGTGGGTCATGAGGGGGATGTATTTACAAACTGCAATTGCTGTGGATGCAAGTCATGAATGTTTATGAATTGCTCAATACCCTGATGTTGAGGATGCCTTGATTTTGTGGTTTAAAAATGGCTGTGATCAGAATGGGACATGCAGGTTTCAAGTGCAGTTCATTTACAGTGTATACATTTTAAAAGTTCACTTTCAGATGTATTTTCAGTAAAACACACAGTACTTTTACATTTCTAAAACTTTTCATTGTTCTGTAATTGAGAAATTTGACAAATGAATGTATTACTGTGATACAAACCATTAATCCGACAGCTACACAAATTACATGTGTTGAGTCTATTCCCTCAGAAAGCCTTTCACACGCATAGCTACATGCATTGATTCAATGACAGAGAAGAATAAACCCTCCTTGGGAATCATTCTTAAACAATATTGCATTTCTAAAAATACAAGGGTGCAATTAGAACTTCTTAGAAATATGCATTCTGGATGCATGGCTGGAAGCCATGCAATTTGTTAATCTTGTATTTTATTTTAAACTTTGAAAAATACTTTAAACAAAACTAGTCTTCTGCCTGTTATGTACCTGTGAACTGCTGTCGAATACCAAATGAAAATAACAAAACTGGAATTGAATATACCACCATGACATTCAATAAAAAGAAATCACATATCACATCACTGATCTGGTTTAGCTTTTATAGATATCTTCTCTTCATGGCAGATTTCTTGCCATGTGTACAGATATTTGAATCAGATAGTAACTTAAGTTTTGACTTTGTCTCAGAAATCAGTTTCCACAGGATCACCCATTTTACAAGTTTATTAAGTATGTCCTTCCTGTATCTGGGGCCCATTTGATTGCATAGGAGAGCTTGTTGTTCTCCAGCACCTGAACCAGGTCAATTTCAGAGCAGCAGTGAAGTGATTATGATGTGACAGACAAGCTTGCCTGTGGGAATCAGCCTGACTTCAGTTAATTCAATAGAAAGGCAGCAAGCATCTTTCTTTTGAAAAGGAACTGTAAAGTCATGCAGTTTCCTGACAGGAACCTGAGGAAATAACAAGATGAATGTGTGTAATCGCAGTACCGCTCTTCAGAAATCAGCTTGGCATAAATTATTTTACAAAAACACTTATTAAGAAAGAGGTTTTGCTTGTCAATTATTCCCTTCAAGAAATGTCCCTTTGGAAACTAACAAAATAAGCACTGACAAAAGTGAAATAGGCAGTGCTAAAATAATTTCAAATCAAGTCTTTATTATTTATGATAGACTGCTGAGGATCTTTTAGCCAAGGAGTGCAGTAGTTTTGCATGCTGTATGCCACAGCACATCACAAGGAAAACCCATTAGTATATTACGTTTCTACAGTGCTTTATTCTCAATATTGGTATGGTCAACATCATCTACTTTAAAAGAAATCATACTTGAGGCACGGAATTAGCTTTTTAGGATCCCATAGAAAGTCAACACAAATTTGATGCTGTATATCACCAATAATAAAGAATAAATCATATTACACACATAGAATAAAAAATAAAAATCCAATAACAACCTTGAAATATATTGTCTGTTAAAGGATGACTGTTGTGTGTCTGCAAGCTTGAGTGCCATGAAGTTGTCAAACAAAGTGCATTCCAGTTTGAACTTGCACAGTGCAATGTCATATTGCAAAATGATCCAGTCCTGTGTGTGCCAAATCATTGCCAGAAGCTCACGGGACAGAGAAAAATACCATTCATTTACTATGAACATTATCTTCTTGCATCGGTTTCTGGGCTCATAATGTAAGTAAGAGACGGTACTGATCTTAAAGAGAATAAGAAGGATCAACAATGAACTATATATTATATAGTCATACCATGTTTCAGCTTTCAGCATAACAGACTCAGCTATAGGCTGAGGGTTTAAAAGTCACAGGCATTAATAATAATGCATTACTGCAAAACATTTGTCACACAGGGATCAAGATTTATTTATGTATTTATTTAAATTGTAATTTTTGTAATGAGATACCTCAGCATTAGTAGCATGTGCCCCTGTGACGGGTGCCCGCCCCGTTTTATGTATATGTATTTTCTTTTGTATTATCATTATTATTATTATTGTATTGTGTTTATATACGGGCGGACGAAAACCGTCTTATTGTTTATTATTTGAGACCGGCGAAAAAAAAAGCTGGTCTAATAAATGTGTAGTTGGCATGGATGGGGTTAAATCCCTATCCCTATAAACCTTGTGGGAATGTAGCTGGAGCCTTAATAAGGTAATTGTTTGATTAATGGGTAATTAAGGTTCCAGCCACAGAATATAAAAGGACCCACTCTGGGCTCATACAGAGTGGAGAACGAAGGTAGACAGAGAGCGAGAGCAAATGCTACCAAGATTGTGAGATACAGTGGTACTCATTTTTGTAAACATAGTTAGTGTTTGTTTAGTTCTGGCCAATGTGCCCTTTTCTTTTGTGTTTTGTCAAAGTGTTTTGTTTTATTATTTAATACATATGCGGCTACGGCCGTTTCAGCCCCATACCTCTGGTGGTTTGTGTGTGCTGCTTCCTGGATGCTGACGTCACCACCCGCACCACTCAAGCCATCTTTGCCACAGCCCCCCAGTTGATTTGATGGGTTGTCACACAAATTGTTCAGATCTATTGGAACTATACTATAACAAAGCTGCTTTCTGATTTATTTAGCCAGGGCATCCTTGTAAAAAACCAAATGCCTGCTTGATTTCATGTGGAGAAGGCCTGTTCTAGATTTTATATTTCCTCTGCTTGTTTTTTGGAGAAAAAAAACTTAAAAAAAAAAAAAAACTGTCATAAAAGGAAAATCATGACAACTGTACAGAGGTCCAAAAAGAGATGCCTTTCCAGCCTGGCTAATTTAGATTTAAGTACATCTGATAAATATGTAAACTTAGGGGCACCTTACATACCTTTATACAGGCAATCACTGACTCAGTCTCATTGTATTTATTCTCGTTGTCACATCGGATAATAGGAGAATATTCCCTTTAAACTGTAGCTTTGTCTCCAGGAAGCAATTAGTATTGGCAATCGGAAGGAGGAAGGGGGGGGGGGGGGGGGGGGGGGGTATTTACAAGCTGCAATTGCAGTGGCCAGTCACTGGAAAGGATGGTACTGTGCAGGGCAGAGATGAGCATGTTGCACGACTATTCACCATTAGTACTGTGCATTCTTTCCTCATCCCATTCCAAAAAGAGCCAAATTGTCTAATTAACCTTATTTTTTAAATGGCACAGTAAATAAAACTCGTATTTGTTGAAAATGTTGATCCTTAGTAAATGTTAAGTAGTATATTAATTAAGTAAAAATAATCCAGAAAAATCTGTAGGCAACAGTAAAATGAAATTGTGGACTTAGTTGTACATTACATACTGTATTACATTCTATAGCATGTGTGTTATACTATTTGCCAAATTCCTCCTCACCAGACTTTAAAGTAAATTTAGAATTCCATACCAAAGGGGCTTATTATCGCTGTTGTTGTAGTCCGTTATGGGTCAAATTTCAAAGGACCATAAAAAATGCTAGGAGCTACTGTGAGTACTGAGTAGTTCAGCTCATACATCCCCACGATAATCAGCATATCACAGCATATCCTCTTTGTCAAATGTTAAACATTACTAAAGGGTTTAAAATGATAAATCATACATTCATTTTACTCCTTGAATTGTAAATGCCCACCACATAAACCTTCACAATTAAATATACTCAAGAAGAAGAAGAAGAAGAAGAAGAAGAAGAAGAAGAAGCTCAGTTTGATGGAAACCCCTGTCTTTGTTATGGTCGGCATTAACAAAATCAGTGCCAGGGTATAACAGGTCTTCATCAGGTATACTATACTGCATTTAATCAGCTGAGTGCAGCATCTGAACAATGGGTGTCACAATCTGCTGATGAAGGCTTTTAACTGAAAAAGTGATCCATATGCAGATGAAGTGTTGATTGATTTGCATTTGCAAAACAATGAGTCTTTAAAAATGATAGTTACTTCCAAACAAGAAGAAATACATTAACCCACACACACCAGTATGTGCATCAGCATGCCGTTATAAGTATCAATGACAGATGCCATGAAGACTGAACTATTTTAAAAAATATAAATAAATATATACTGTTGCTATTTGACCCCAACCTAATAAATTACCTGAACTAGTACTATCACAATACAGAATCCTAATGTGGACACACAGATGTATGTAGCCAGTGTTGTTTTCCCTTATTCAGCAGGTCATTTCTACATTATGGGTGATCCGGTCGTTAAGCTATTACTTACACAGGTCCTTTGAAAAGGTGGTCCAAACTGAATGCACTAAATGTCACACTTCAAAATGAAAGATTGATTACTTGTTTACAGGCTATAATGCTATATAAGCTAAGTACAAAATACCAGTGCCTCTCTGAAGCTTGAAGAAATGACTTGGATCTTTACTGAGAAAACTTCATTAAGAGAGTTTTTTTTATACTGAGAGGGGACATCTTAATTGATTACTTCCATTTTAAGAGACTGTCAAGTTAATAAATTGTAATGGTCCCCCCTGATTAATTAGCTAAGGCTGGGATACGGAAGTGGTGTGGTCTGATGTGCCAGGTGGTATTGTGTTGGGAGTTTGGGATCCTGTATGTCAATAGGTAAGTAAGTAGGTAGGGTTGTCAATATTAAAGTGAAGTGGTCTGGACAAGGTCCAGAAGAGAAGCAGAATTACGAGAATGGTCAGCTTGAAGCCGTGCTCAAAGGCCTAGTTATTATTATTATTATTTATTTCTTAGCAGACGCCCTTATCCAGGGTGACTTACAATTGTTACAAGATATCACATTATTTTTACATACAATTACATTCTTTTTTACATACAATTCCTCATTTATACAGCTGGGTTTTTACTGGAGCAATCTAGGTAAAGTACCTTGCTCAAGGGTACAGCAGCAGTGTCCCCCACCAGGGATTGAACCCACAACCCTCCGGTCAAGAGTCCAGAGCCCTAACCACTACTCCACACTGCTACCCTATAGTTATGTAGGGAAGGTTGGGTCCACTCTGATACTGTTTAGGCATTTTAGTAGTTCCATTCTTGAATAAGATGTTTCTTTAGTGTGTATATCCAGAGCTAAAAAAAAAATAAAAATCATATGAGCAGTGTGTACCAGTGGCAGCCTGTCATAAAGGCTAAGATTACATGTCATTTTGTAAAATAACAATAAAAAAGTATATACAAAAAGAATCGCAGCGCAATAACCATACTGATACTGTTAACACCGTGTATCGGGGGTCGCCTGCTTCATACATTTTCAAACCTTACATCACCCTTTCCAAGTTCTACTGTATTACTATTGGCTAACATGACATAATCTCACCCATTCTGTGGATAGTTATCTGTAGCCTCACAATGGGCTGGGATTCTGTATTTATTCCATGCCCTTCTGTAACCTTAAATCATCCTCTTTCAAGTTTAACTCTATTTTATTGGCTAGCACAATATATAACCCATTTTGAGGCTAGCCTCCACCACTCATCATTTTTCTTAATCTTGACAGTCTGTTACTAGGCTGGATATGGGGTCATGTGTGGCTACTCCCTTTTGAAATCCATACAATACACTAGTTGGTGCATATGGAGGCTGAGCAAGTCACTTAACCTCCTTGTGCTCCGTCTTTCGGGTGTTGTAAATGACTCCCCAGTAATGTTGTTGAAGCTGACACTCTGGGATCCTTCAAGAAGCTGCTTGATGAGATTCTGGGATCAATAAACTACTAACAACCAAACGAGCAAGATGGGCCAAATGACCTCCTCTCGTTTGTAAACTTTCTTATGTTCTTATTTCTCCAGACCCAAAAATGTTTTTTCACTGATTTCAACTGACCAAAACTAATATTAAATAAAGATATGCGAGTCAGAAATAATAAATACAAGACATGAATAATATTGAAAGCAGTTTGTCTTTGTTTTTAATTATTCTTCCTTAAATGTTTCCACTTAGATGTATGTTCATTTTTGTAAGTTGCAGTGAATACTTTTTTTATTGTAATGCTTCTGATATAAACATTATTTACTTTTGATTTCAACACTAATCTGATGCTGATGTATTTAATTCAAAAGAAAGTGTAAAATATCAAATAATCTGATGAGAAAAATGACAGTTAATCTTCTCGACCTTTAGCACAGCCCATTAACACAATCTGCTACCACCTGCCTTGTAATTAATGTGCTAATGCAGCTGTGGAGTTCAGCATGTGCCTTTCCTCAGAGTCACTCCACAGAATTGCTGCAGTATTTTTTTTTTTTAAATTCCCAATTAGTGGGCCGCCCCTAACGTAGCTTCTCATTACTCAAAGAAAATTGGTTTTAAATTTCACATCCATCAAAGGCTAAGTAATCTAGAGTCTATACGAGAATATTAAGCTATAGCATACCCTCAAACTAATTTTGCCTCTTGCTGCAGAAAAACTGATTTTAAATGAGTAGCAACACATCTCGCATTGAACTGTATCTCATTGTTATTTAAATCTCTTGTTTTTACCCACACGAGATACCGACTGTACCTATTTTTAAACACATTTTCAAGCTACCATGCATAAAGAAAATGGTTGTTATTTTGAAATCTTTATTATTGTTTATTTACTAGTTATATGGGGCTTCTGATGTTTATTGGGATCGGATGGTTATTAATGCAAACAGCTGAAGTGTGAGAAGACCACTTAAAGAAGATTGCAAGTCTGCAAGATGTATGTATTATTCTTATTATTATGTACTTGTATTTGTGGGGATTTAAGGTGTGTATTATGAGGAGGAGGTGATTGTGTACAGTACACAGTAAAGTATGATGAGATCAATCAGAGAAGACAGCAAATCTGCAAGGCTTCAAATGTAGTTACAGTGCTACCCCATTATAACGCGGTTGTCGGGGTCCGTAATTGGAGACGGCGTTATTTGTGTTTCGCCTTACAACGAATATTGGCATTTTTGTTCCTGAAATGATTTACAATAACCAAATTAATATTGTAGTGTACCGTGGAAAATGAACGAAGGAGACACACATAATTTGCAGGTACTCGAATCCACGGTTTATTGGGACGATTATTCCCGGCCCGTCAGCCTGGGCCACACCAAAAACAACAAACATTGTTGCAGATTCGCACAGCAGCTTGCCTGACTCAGCTGTCAGCTCTGTCTGTATTGATGTGGGCTTTCATGTCCATACCCTAGATATGTGTTATCCAAATCTCTATTGTAATCCTATCATTCCTTGGAGAACTGCCGTCTGGCTGTCTACGTGAGCATATAACAACATAAGAACACAAGAAAGGTTACAAATGAGAGGAGGCCATTTGGCCCATCTTGCTCGTTTGGTTGTTAGTAGCTTATTGAATCCAGAATCTCATCAGCCAGCTTCTTGAAGGATCCCAGGGTGTCAGCTTCAACAACATTACGGGGGAGTTGGTTGCAGACTCCCACAATTCAGAAAAAAGTGCCTCCTATTTTCTGTTCTGAATGCCCCTGCAGCTAATCTCCATTTGTGAACTCTGGTCCTTGTTTCTTTTTTCAAGTCGAAAAAGTCCCCTGGGTCGACATTGTCAATACCTTTTAGAATTTTGAATTCTTGAATCATATCACAGCGTAGTCTTCTTTGTTCAAGACTAAATAGATTCAATTATTTTAGCCTGTCTGCATATGACATGCCTTTTAAACCCAGGATAATTCTGGTCGCTCTTTGCACTCTTTCTAGAGCAGCAATATCCCTTTATAGCAAGCTGACCAGAACTGAACACAATATTCTAGATGAGGTCTTACTAATGCATTGTAAAGTTTTAACATTACTTCCCTTGATTTAAATTGAACACTTTTCACTACATATAGTGTGCTGCTATAATATTACTATTACAAGAATTTTTCGAGAAATTTTTATATTTTTGCATTTTGATTTGAGAGCAACTACAGATATATATACCTTGGCATCAGAAATTTAGAATGACTTCACTGAAAACACCATTGCCTGCTTCAAGCTAAACATAAAACAGTACATGGACAAGCAGCTGTTTCAGACAAAAGCATGGTGGCACTGGACACAATACATGTCAAACAAACCCATCAATTTGGGATCAAGTTTTGGCTGGCATCGGACCCTACTCCTACCTGTGCAAAGATGAAACTCGCCCAGCTCGTCAGAGACTGGGTGACAATGTGGTACTTAGGCTGATGTAACCGTACTTAGGAAAAAGGATGAATGTTACCATTGACAATTTTTTGGATTTCACTGTAATTAGCAAAACAGTTGAAGAAAAAAAAAACAGCTTGGTAAACAGTAAACAAAGCAAGACGAGAGTTTCCACCATCTGCACAAAACTGCAAAGAGTCAGGGAAAAGCAGCTCAACCTGGATACAGTACGCAGCCATCAAGTGACACATGCAACAGAAAACAACGCCAGGTAACTAAATGCAGTAAAAATAAAACTGATATCAATGCCCAGTGTGAAAGAGCAGTGGCAAATACACATGATACGCTGATAAGCGTTACATCTGTGTGGATTGTGCTAATATGGGGGCTACTTTGAAGTATGTTTCCCTGAATGCGCATTCACGTTACTCAATGTGAATGGAGTTATTTTCTTTTTTAATGTTATTTTTTATAAACAATTACTTTGTTTTTACAATTTTGTATGTACATATACCAGTTTACAGCTGTTTACACAATATTTTCTTTTTAAATGTTTATTTTATTATAGTTTTTCATTTTTTAAGTCATGTGCTAATTTTGAAAATAAAGCCTTTTAAGTTTATTTTTGCCATGCAAATGTTAAACATCATGTTCATAAATAAAACTTTTGAGTTGTATTTGATAGTTTGTGTTTCATTTTTACATCGAAGCTGTTTAAAATGTACCCGTCAAAATAGCATAAACCCGGCGGTTCTATTATTAAAGTTTACACCACTCTTATTTAAAATGTATATTTTTATAATACATGTTGTAAACTGTAAATTAATAACACAGAATCCAAGGTCGTTTGTACACTCTTGTATTGTTTCGTACTTGTTTTGTAAGACTAACATTACTTTTAGAAAAGAAATACAGTGCAAGCATGGGAGCTTTATAAGTACTATATGTCCCAGTTTCAACTTAAATGGGTTTAAATACGGTAATGTAAAACAACAATAAAACCCAACGTTTAAGTCAAATTGCATTATGGGGGAAATGGGGGTGTTATAACCAATTCCGCACTATGACGGGTCGTGTTATAACGGGGTAGTACTGTATTTGGAGGTTTCAGGTGTTTATTGCCAATAATCTATTGCTTATTGATTTCTTCAACTACATACTGTTGATGTGTTTTGTTTCATGGTTACCCTTCCTCATTTGACTTGATTAACTTTAATGCTGCTCTGAAAAACATAGATTTGTATTAAAAAAAATAATAAAACGTTTTAATACATACTCCTCATACGTCTTTACTGGAAGTAATTTTGTGTTTTAAATTATATGCACTTAGTGCTGCCGATCTTCGGAATATCCACATATGTTTCAAACTCAAAACAAGGAGAAAAATGCACTTAAAAATATGAAATTAGCTGGAATAAATGACTTCATACAGGTATGCAATATTATTGAAGAAACACGTTTTTGTTTGTTAGAAACCGGTATGCCATGCAGAACCCTTAGTCCCTGAAATAATCATTTTGACACAAGATATGATGTAAATTTAGCCAAACTTGTACTGGTCCTTTATGCTGGTTTTCAGTGCACAGTTTCAGAAAGAGACACTGCACCCCTCTTTGTTGACGCCGACACGGATTTCAAGGCACATGTTAAGAGTTCACATGGAAAACTTCCAATTATTTTTAGGCTCAGCTCACCGATACCACCCCTGCGTTGACTCAGGAGGGCGAAGACGAACACACGCTGTCCTCCGAAGCGTGTGCCGTCAGCCGACCGCTTTTTTTCAAACTGCGGACTCACCATGCAGCCACCCAAGAGCTACAGCATCGGAGGACAACGCAGCTCTCAGGCAGCTTACAGGCAAGCCCGCAGGCGCCCGGCCAGACTACAGGGGTCGCTGGTGCGCGGTGAGCCGAGGACACCCTGGTCGATCTAATCCTCCCTTCCCCGGGCAGTGCTCAGCCAATTGAGCGTCGCCCCCTGGAAGCTCCCGTCCTCGGTTGGCAAAGGAATAGCCTGGACTGGAACTCACGACGTCCAGACTATAGGGCACATCCTGCACTCCACGTGGAGCGCCTTTACTGGATGCGCCACTCGGGAGCCCCTCTTTCTCCACTTCTGAATGCTTCCCGTGTTTCTCAGCGATTCTTTCTCCACTTCTGAATGCTTCCCGTGTTTCTCAGCGATTCTTTCTCCACTTCTGAATGGTTCCAGTGTTTCTTTTTTCAGTGTGCGTATTGTTTACTCCTGCAATTCCCTTGCTGAAGTCCAAAAAACATGGCCAATTTCCTGTGCCACCTTGTTCTCGCTCCTGCCCAACTCGACTCCTCTCTGTAGTTTTGGTTCCAGTTTTATAGCAGTCTGTCAATTGATGCAGAGTGGCACGCACCGGTGGCAATTGAAGTCTGGATCCTAGGAAAGGTACGTGACTGATTGTGCCCAATTATTAATTAGTGAAATAAGCAAAAGAATAAACAATATGCACACATATTCTTAACAATACATTAATCAAAAATAAATCACAGAGCAAAATTAAAAAAAAAAAAAATCTTAATTATAACAATTTACACAAAAGAACACACACCTGCACACAATAATTATAAATTATATACCACCCCACACTCTAAATTAGTCCAAGATATTTCTTTGTACTCATTCCGCCTGCACTAGAAGACTGGCTCTACCTCCGCTACGCTCCCCTGCCTCCCGAGCCCGCTCCTTCTCCACCCTTGCTCCGCAGTGGTGGAACGACCTTCCTACAGATGTCAGGACTGCCCAGTCCCTGACCACATTCAGGTGCCTCCTTAAGACTCACCTCTTCAAACAGCACCTGTAGAACTCCTCTGTTGTATCCTGGGACACTATCACCCTTCATTTAAATATGCTTTATTTTGCTCTTATCTGCCCCCTATTTTACTGCATTTAATCCTGTAACTCAGGATATTGTAATCTGCCAAGTGTTTAACCTATAGTATTTTGTACTTAATCATATCCTGATGTAACTATCACTATTTAATCATATCCTGATGTAACTTTCACTATTATCTGCTGTATTATTGAATTGTGGTTTGTCACACTTGAAAAAATTATTGTATTTCTTGTTCTTATTGTATGACTTATATTGTAACACTTGAATGTATTTGTATTTGCTTGCGATTGTAAGTCGCCCTGGATAAGGGCGTCTGCTAAGAAATAAATAATAATAATAATAATTGCTCGACGGGACAGGCCTACTTGATTCTTATGGTCACTGAGACAGGATAGCATCACGGCCCAAGCTGTTACTGGCAGGAAGAGAGACTCGGAGACAAGAAGCTGCAAGAAGCTGCATGCAAGCGCTGCTGCACACATTTAATTCACAAAACAACAAACTAAACACTGGAACAAATAAACAGGCACAAGGGCCAAAATAAAGATTCAAACAAAACAATATTATGTCCACATCCACGTCCACGTCCACCAAACTCCCTTCACCAGACAAAGGATTTCTCCTTCCTTTTATACATGTGGCCACACCCCAATTAACACCAATTACCTAACTGGGGAATGAACACACATGTGATTGCTGACAGCAACAGATTTAACCCCATCCCTACTAACCTTACATTCCCACACACACTATTTACAGTAGCAGGGGTTTTGCCTTGCCACAGTCACATTGACCAGTGAGGAAGGTAACTGCATACAATATGTATGTAGTTTTAACAAAAAATGTAATGGAATTTGTAGTCGTGATAGCCTATTGGCACAACCTTTGCCCAGCACATTAGCAAATCGTGTTTGTTCTTCAGGGGAATATTCAGGGAAACATTTAACAAATAATTACATTTAATCATTCTTGGAGATAGAAAAAAAAAGAATGACAAGTAGAATGCCCCAGTTGCTCTCGTCGTAAATGATTAGCTAAGTAAATCTGGAATGTATCTGTAATATCATTCTCAAGTCTTACAAAGTTCTTGTAAACACCCTTTTTAACCCTGTCTACCCCAGAACGCCTGTGAATGCCCGTCCTGTAAATTACCAGAACGCCCGCCAACGCTCGTGGTTTTTATTTTAGGTGCTGCAGTAATAATTATTGCATCAACATATTCAAATCACTCTTCCATATACACAGAAGGGATTCACTTATGACCTGGAAATGGAAATAACGTATGTTCACGTTTTAACTTTTGAAGCTATCTATGTTTGAAGTATACCAAAAAAAAAGATGGATGCGCTTAAAAAAGTGTTGTTTTTTTTTTCTGTGGAGACTGTTGCTGTCCCGAATCATCTCAATCAGTTTCGAAGCTACTATAAAGTAGGTCACACTTGTCACAAGTGGTGGAAGTATGTATTCTGGGGAATGCTGAACATAGCAATAATAAATGCCTACATCATCTGGCCTCTTCTAAGAAGACCTCTGCCAAGGAATCAACGTCGAAGGCTTTCAAACTTGCCCTGCTACACAAGTTAGCAGATGGCCATTATATCACCTATAATTCATAGGCGATATAAGTGGACTCACTGTGCTTTTCCATCTATCTTTATTTGGCTGTGGTATGCAGCATAGGAGGCTACTAATGCATCTTAAATACTAAGCTGTCTTTATAAGTTATTATATTTTTAATTTGAGCTGCTCTAAAAGGAACAAAGTGCTTTATCTTATGTAATATACAACTGAATTCATGTTTGGAATGTTAACATTCCAAAAAACTTCTGTAAATTATTGTGATGAGCAGATATAGGTATTTGTTCATTATTCACACATAGCTTGCACTGTGCTGTGGGTTTTTGTGAAGTAAATACATGTAATCAAATCTATAATGGATTCACATATTGCAGTATAACATGATTTAGTATCCCAATAAAATTCAATTGATCGGTAGCTGCCTTGTCATATATTAATAGTTAAAAAGTGCTGCTGCTTGGAGGGGTTTGACTTGATATGTGAGTTATATGCAGCTTAAGTGCAAAACTATGAGGACAAGAAGACATTGCAGTTGTATGGATCTCTAAGCACCCACTGGACCATGCACTGTACGTACAGTATGTATATATGTGTATATGTAAGTAATAACTGATTTAAATCTACACTATATTTTTCTAGTTTTTCAGTTGAAATACATTCCAGAATACTTTGTGGTGATATTGTATTCTAATTAGCAGCAACAGTACATATGTTGAACACCTATACAGGAATGTGGAAGCTGTTTGTGATGCAAACTTTTTGACTTTTTGGTGACAGTTATATCCTAGGTTATTTATAATTAAACATCCCCAGTAGGATGTTTAATTTACATATCAGAACTGCTACTAACTCATTTTCCATTTCAGCTAGGAACTTTATATTTATATTAGTGACCTTATGAATCACATATATATCATATTTTTTGTTTGGTATTAAAAATCATATGAGAAGATATTTACCAATACAGAGGTCAATGCAAGGATCACAAATATGAGTAGATCAGGTGAACCCTTGACTGTTTGTCCTGCTGCTGTTTGATAGATAAACAGCTTGTAACAAACACTGATGAATTTTAATAGACAAAGCTCCCAGATGAAATACCAAGGTATTTCACACATTCAAACAGTAAATGGAAAAACTGTGAATAACACCTCTTTCCAAAATAGTATTCATATTCTGTATATTTCAAAATGCAAGCAGTGTTGTGCCATTAACATACACAATTCCATGTTGTCCTTCATTAAAATAATTAGCAGTTGCGTTAATGATTGGTCATTACGTAACATTAACAGAACATTTATTTTATCTCATAATAGTAAGTTGCATTTGTCTAATTCATATCCAAATTACCTCAATGTATTAGAAATATGTCTATATGATGAAAGGGAATACCTTTAATAGTTTGTTTAAATTATACTCTGTTTTCATGCAATAATTTCCAAACTTCTCTGACACACTCCTTCATTCAGTAGCATATGGGTAACTGAGCAGGGATAATTGCTGATGTACAGTAAAATCTTTGTTTACAGTTGCTTGAACAGGGCGGTCAGCTGCTGCTAACAGCAATTAAACCCTTAAGTACTGTAACAAGGCAGGGAGGGGGTTAATATCCTCCCTGCCAGAAACATGTATTTGTCTATTTGTTTAATTGTTGAATTTGTATTTTATTTATTGTAAATACCAATTGTAAATAACAGCCAGGTGCAGGGTATTTAAAGAAAGCAGCCAGTCAGTTCAGGGCTGCTGCTGTGTGAAGGAGCCTGATTGAAGGTGTGCTCAATTGTAAATAATCAAAAGTATTGTGTAAAGCCTTTTTGTCATTTATAAATAACTGTCTGTTTTGTTTTTAACAGGTAAACAGCTTAGCTGTCCTGTTTGGTAGTCCGGGTGTTCCTGTGTTAGTTAGTGCTCCAAAACGGAGTTAGGTTTTTGTTTAGTTTTCGTTTATTTTGTAGTATTAAAAATAGCGTGTAAGTGCTTCAAAACTTCAATTTCTCTGTGTCCTGGGTCACTTTTAAAGGGGCAACGAACCGCGGAGAGGAAGCCCCGGGTTACAGTACATAAAATGACAGAGAGACACCATGAATTAGTAGCCACCTGCCCAAAATAAATTCAGATCCTTTGCCACTGGTTATTTATGATTTCTAGGTACTTCAATGAAACAAACTTGTTCTTTATTTTTTGGAAATCAGATTAGTTTATGTGTGAGAAAAAAACAAAACCTGTGATCTATGTTCTGCTATATAATGCACAGGCATTTTGTAACTGAGATCTACTGCAACTTAAAAAAATCAATTACCCTCTCAGACAGTTTTGACAATTATAAAGATGTGCTGCTTTTCACATTTGCATTTGGTCCCACCGCCCCCCCAGGTATCTAGTAATCTAAAAGATTTTTTGCTGCTTGCATCATTTATTTTATGTCTGCAATACATTTCGGTATTGATTAGTGTGAATACTGTATAGGTGCATACCATTACCTTAACAAAGTTATCCCCTGGGGGGCATTATACTTCCTCTGCTTGAATTTAATACATATATTCATTAATATTAAAGGGGGAATACACAATTCTTAATGACGCTAAAATACAAAGATAAATGAATCCGAATGCCACTCATAATGAGTGACCATTAAAGGAGTGCCAACTGAAACAATTTTAAAATCCATTTTGCAGCTTTATCTCCCATGAGTTGAAGATATTTAGATTCTTTGGTAGCTTTATACTTCAACTGGGGATGTAGTGATTTTTTATGTACAACACTCTAGATCTGTGGTTCTCATCTCTTGCCCTTCGTTCTAGGCCAGGAATGTGTTCCAATCAGGTCCTAAATTCGTTAACTGACCCCTTTGCTTCTTCAATTAGCTGCTTTAGCACCAGGGACGAGATTCAATCTAAAGCTAAGGTGGTGTGCTTCCTGAAGCTGTGAATTTTATGCGGCTGTCTGGTTTGCAGTTTCTCTTACACAGAATCAAATTCAACAATTCCTGAAATTAAGCGTCACAAAATGAGACGGGAGATAAAAGTATTTTACCTTTTGGGAAGAAACTGAAGTTTCAATTTCCATGAATCAGACCAACTTTTTTAGAAATAAAAGAAAGGGCTGGATCCGCACAAACACCCACGTTGAGAGCATGAAGGAAGAAAACATATATTTTTGATTTTATTAACTGAAGCACCTTGCCCAGATAATTAAGTATTGAGAAGCATAAAGAAGTATACTATCCTTTTACTGTTTGTGTGGGTAGGCTATAGACTAGATTGTTTTTACTCAGTTGAATAATATTTGTTTTTGCATCACTGTACTTTACTCAAATAATGGTTGAAACATTCTAATATTGAAATAAAAAATAATAAATAAATATATATAAACACAAAAATGTAATGTATTTCTATCTATGTTTACACAAAACCTGTCTAATGTGGCATCACTTGGGACCAGAAAATTGTCCCAATGAGTGAGCTGCTTTACAGATACTGCAAAATCTAACATACCCTGCAATTCAAGGATTGTATTAATTTCAATTTGACTTTTTTCATTATGTAAACAAGGATTGGACTGCAGATGTACCACACCAGACATATTTACCCAATGATTTCCATTACACGAGAGTAGATGTTAAAACTTCATGCGGATTTGAACTCGACTCTCACCAAGATAAGCACCAACTAAGACGTAGCTTTACAGTAAACTAATGTGATCCATATGTGTCTCCATCCATTTGCACTTCCTTCCATATGATAATGTAGATATCCTTCTGTCTGGTGTTAATGGCTGAAGTGTAATGCTGGCTCCAGGGATCAGCTTATTTTGCCTCCCTGGCGCATCAGCACACACAACGGCTGCGATGCTGGCTCCGGGGATCAACCACAGTGCGGCCTCCCCAGCGCATCAGCATGACAACCGTCTGGATTGAGCTAAGTAGGGTACATCTCTGGGGTCTTCAAGTGGGCACCTTCCATCAGTGTTTCGTCGACTAGCCCACGACACCTCAAGAGGGCTCAACAGTGATTCTGGCGTCCCAGCATCACCCCCCCTCCGTCCCCCACTCAACTCAGCCCAGCTTACTTACCTGAACATCAGCGTTTCTTTCTTTCTATTGTGCTTGAGATCCCCAGCCAGAAACTTTCCGTCTCAACCACAGCCAGTTGCTGCTCCTCTCTGCTGCTTCAGATAAGTTCTTCACTGTGCGACGCAACTCTTGGCCACTGAATCCGACGTCTCTGAGAAACCGGGTTGTAGAGTGTGCCACAAGTCCTCGACAACCCACCTCCAATGGGTAAACCCGGACTCTCCATCCTCGCTGTTCCGCTTCAGTGGCTAGTTGAGCATACTGCAGTTTCTTCCTCTCATACGCCTCATCTACAGCATCCTCCCATGGCACTGTTAACTCTACCAGGTGAACAAGGCGTGCTGATCCAGACCACAAGACAATATCTGGTCGAAGGTTAGTGGTGGCAATCTCAGGTGGAAAAATAAGCCGTTGACCAACATCTGCCAGCATTTTCCAGTCTCTAGCAGCTTCCAGTTGTCCTGGGCGAGGATTGGTTTTAACACCTTTTTTTGGTGGTTGCTCTCCTGGGCGGAGGAATGTTGTCTTTTGTGTGTAATGTTTTGATGGAACAGATGGCAACTTATTGGTCATGTTACGCTTGTCTTCCAATGCTAAGGCCAAACATCGCAGCACTTGGTCATGGCGCCAAGTAAACCATCCTTGGCTAAGAGCCACCTTACATCCTGTCAAAATGTGCCTTAATGTTGCAGGTGATGAACACAAGGGACATGAGGGATCCTCTCCTACCCAGAGGTTTAGGTTCTGTGGTGATGGGAGAACATCATATGTTGACCTGATGAGGAAACCGATCCTGCTATGTTCCATTGGCCATAGGTCTTTCCAGCCAATCTTGCGTTGTTCCACACTCCCATCTCATCCATCCTCCCTGCTTGGCCTGGGAAATGGCCTTTATACACCTCATCCTCTCCTCCTGCTTTTGCACCTCGTTGACTACCAGCTTCCTCCTTTGAGCTGGGGCTGCCTTGTGCCATGTAGGAGGAGCTGAACTGAGACCAAGACCCCCTCTTCCATGCTGAACTTGCCCCATGATATCACCAATTCGAAGGGCAGCCTTTGCATCTTCCACAGCTTTCTTTGCCGCCCACTTTCTTCCAGTTTTCAACACAGGTGCTGCCTCCCTTACGCATTTGTCGCGTGACTCTACTAATGTCATTTCCAGTCTGACCTTGGCGCACTTAAACTTCTCGGTTAGAGCGGAGACTGGTAGCTGCAGTATTCCTTTACCATAAAGTATATAGTTGACTTTAAACATAGAAAAGAAAAATGACAAGACTTACCAGACAAGACTTACAAATCATGCCAGATTCCAGAATACACAGTTTCCGGATTTAAGAGGTTATCACACATGGTTTATGATGTGTGCTGCTTACACATGTATAGTCTATTGCTGTTTTTGGTGTGCTATAATGCCCATTTTATATTGTGTTTATATGTTGTGTTTTTCTTCTTGAATCTTCAAGTGTGCTATATGACATCAGCTTTGAATCTCCAAGGACCCCAACAAATGCAGGTTCTACAATTCTTGAATGAATGTTTTTGTATACAACATTTAATGGTACACCTCCTACAATGTGCCACCTTATAGAAGCCGCAAAATACCCTTTGTACAGTGACTTGAATTTTTGTTTTCATGCCAAGCATTTATCCCGCATTAACTAAGGGGGCCCACAGAATTTAGATTTAATCAAGCCCCTGGTAGGAAAAAAAAAATATATGGTCTGAATTTCGACTGGATTTAAGGGGCACAGTTAGGAACCGGTGCTCTAGATCTTCCTGATATATAATGCAGTCCTTTGCAGTCGGTCATCCAGTAGCACAATGAGATACTGGTACACACAAAAAACATCTCAGGTAATAAATTAGAACCTGGAGAAATTAAACCATGCAAATAATTCACTTACACCACACACAAATTACATTCTGAAAATTAACAAAAGAAAGCAAGAAGATGAAAGGAGGTTTTAAACATGGAATGCACACCTACACTGCTTAAAGCAACTGAAAACAAAACCATAGGATGCAAATAGGACCTAATTAATTCGAGTCATGCATTACAAACCATGTTCCAAATGCAATACATTGGTGAAACAAGGAAGTTCATTTCCACCAGATTCTTTCAGAAAAGGTACAATTGCAAAACTCCGGTCTCACAGCATGATCATTCATTTAAACAGCATTTGTCTATTTCTGTCCTCTGCCCCACCAGGACAACTGACGATTTTAAATGATAAGAACCATAATTTATTGCATGACATCCCTCTACCAAAAAAATTCCTGACCAATTCTAATTTTATTTGTATCTCATTCTTTATTTTCTTTTCTCTATGCCTTCTTTTTCTTCTTTAATTACATTCCCCCCCCCCCCCCATGTTTACTAGTTCTGCAGCAGACATTTACAACTCTGCCATGTTATGTACATAATGCATACATAAATACTTTTCCAACTGAGACGTGACATAAAGCATTATTCTTTTCTGTAATGCATTTGTGGAATTCTAATGATCTTCCTTCCCAGATGATAATGTTATAACACAGATGATGCTTGTTGTCATGATCAGGGAAATACTCTAAACCTCTTATTTTTTATTACAGTAGGCATACAGCAGACATCTATTAAAGATGATTACCCAGTTAATTATATTCATTTGCTATAGATACAATGACGTAAAACATATTCATATACAGTATGTGATTGTTTTTTTAAATATAATATTGCTGATTAATTAGTACGTAAGACATGTTATGTCAGTGCCCAAGCATCATCCTCAATACAATAACTTACCAGTAAATGCATTACTAGATCTCATGATCTACTTAGTATTCTATATCTGAGGTTACTGAACCTAATTAGACATTAATGAAAGCACTTCAAAGGTCCTTCTGTTATTAATGATGTACACCTCCCACAAGTCCCATTGACATTGTTTTTATTAACACACATGGTTTTTAACATCTGCCTAAAAATGTATATGCCAGTATTAACACAATCTGTCATTTGGGTTTTTTGACTAACACTGTATTGATAGATTAACAAATATATATATATATATATATATATATATTTTTTTAAATCATAAGTGTGCACAGTACAAATTATTATTTGACTGAATCATTTGGGGTGATCAGGTCTTGTCACTTCAGAAAACATGACACCTTGTCATTCCACCTGGTAAAGTTCACAATTTAACTTAGAATTATTAATTTATCTTTTAAGCACTGGTAATGGCAGTTTACATCCGTTTTTCTTGATATCTAAATTGTCACAGTGTTGTCAATATTAATTAATTATACTAAAAGAAAAACAGGCATGTCAGTTTTTGAAGCCTTATGGCAAAGTCCAATCATTCTTTCCAGTGAAAGACCTTATTGTACATTTTATTGGATTGCTTTCGGTGGAATATCTCCCCAGGCACTTTGTAATAAGGTAAAAGTGTCCTAATAAAAATAACAGTTGTACAATATTGCAGCCATCAAATGATTTGAATACCTATTTAAACAAAGAAGCAAATCATAGCTTATAACAAGGGCTTCAAAATGAAGATCCATCAAGTTAAAACAATTCCCTTTAAAGTGATAACGCATCAACAGGGCTGGTGAGAGCCGTCATGGGCCCCGGGGAAAGATTGGTATGTCCCACTGCTGACTTAACAACTTACTTAACATTGAAAAACATACTTTTAGCATAAACTACATTTTAATGGTGTTGCTATACACTATTTTATTTATCTTGTGCCAAAAATAAACCACTCATCTCTGCTCTTAACTAATAGCCTGTATTGGTAAATATATTTGTATTTTAAGCAATATAACTGATCATTCTCTAATTGTGTTTACCACCAGCTGAAGAAAGTACTTTATTTATTTTACACAATACAATTTTTCTAACTAACTGCTGCACTACTTTGTTGTGAGCAAATGATAGATCTTAATAATAGAATAATTCATACTGTGGTATATATTGTGCAACTTTAGGGTTCTTTTAAAGTTTTTAAAAGTCTTTAAAAAATACATGAAATTGCTATGCCTTTTATTCAGCTTTCTGGTGTAGTAAAATATGAAATGCGGAAGCTCAAATCATTGTGTGAAAGGAAGTGTTTGACAGCGCCTGGATACACAATCATTACACAACAGAAGCACATCGGCTCGGTGTGCAGTATGGGAATTTTTCTTTTTAATGTGGTGGTGGGAACGCAAAGGGTCTTGTGAAGGGCTAGCTGTTTTAAAATATTTTATATATATTAAAAAAAAAAAAAGAGTGCTCCCCCGCCCTCTTGGTGGGCCTGCGAAATTGTTCAGGTTGCAACTCCATACAGTAATAATTGATATTAGCGAAAGTCCAAGGGATTTCTCACTGTAGGTACTCCTCACTGTAGGAACTAATGAGTGCTTCAGTGTTTTACCTGCTCTAAAGGTAAACTGATTCCAAGTGAAAGTATGTCATGGCCCTACTGAAAATATTATATTTATTTACAATGAAGACATGACATTGTGACTTCACAATTGATAGAGTAGCAGGACAAATGTTACAAATGGTTAGACTTAGACAAGGATAGCATTAATAAAGCAATTGGAGGAGAATAGAGTTTTCATATCCTAGAGCAATCTGGGAAGATTGGGAAATGAGAAACTGTTAACCTTGCAACCACAGCGTGTGTTTATGTTGAGAAGAAGAAACATGTTCCTCTCTTATTCTACAGTACAATGATGTTCCAAACTTCCAAATTCAATAACATTTCTTTCTCAGTTCATGGAGCAATGTGGTTATTCCACAAATGAAGAAGACAAATGAAGGGTTGGTTACTGCCATATAGTCACAGCACCATGTTTATGTATTTTTTTATAACAAGTACAATTCATGGAGTGGGAGCCAGGCTACCTGTAGTGACGTTGCCTGACTTCTCGGAGAGCCGCCTGCAGTTAGGACCAAGCCCTCGGCAGGACGAGGTCCGCGTCGTGGTGAAGTCACCGCCAAAGTTAGGTGAGACCGCGTCGTGGTGAGGCAACTTACAAGGCTGGGTGCATGGCACCCTCAGGGACATGGAGTTAGTAAAGATTGAAAACATAGAGAAAAGGGGTCCCCATCTCTGGGGGGACCTGACATACACAAGGGGTTCCCGTCTCTTGGGGGATCCGACATAGGAAAGAGGGTTCCCCGTCTTTTGGGGGCCTCGTACATAAATAGAGGCTCGAGAATCTGAAAAGAAGGAAGAAAAGGGAACTCTGGCTCGGAGAGCTGCCCTCGATGAGGTGATGTGACAAGGAGCGTGAGGATCTGAGCTGCAAATCTCCCTCCCGACCCAAGAGGGCGCTAAGCAGAGGTACTTGCACGCCTGTACAGAGACGGGCCGGCTTGGAGAGAGGGGCGGAAAAGGAAGTCGGCCATCTTAGTGCAGGGCGGAATGACCATATTAGGGGACAAGATTACTGTGATCAGCTGTGCTGCATTAGACAACTGGCAGGTGTGCCGAGTTGCACTGATAATGGGATGGAGTCTCCTAGTATATAAGGGCTGTCATTTTGTAAGTGCAGGGCCTTTGAGGTAACACTGAACCTGGGTTGCTGAGCCGTGTGTTTGTTTGTGTTCTACATGTTGTTGATTTGTTTATTGTCAGGACTGGGGTCAGAGTGATCCCTGATGCCAAGGAGCTGCCACACTACTGCCAGCACTTTCACCTTGGACATCACACACCCCGCACGACTGACAGGACACTTCAGCACCTGAGCACCTGCACTTTCACCTTGGACATCACCCACCTCGCACAACTGGACTGGACACTTCAGCACCTGAGCACCTGAACTTTCCACCACCCCGAAAGCTGAGAGGGACTCGCTCTATTGGGACCTATGATTTATATTTTTGTTGCTTTGGACTGTGTTCCCCTTTAATAAAGTACACCCTCTACCATTGTTATATTGGAGTATTTGCACCTGTATCAGTGACTCTGTGACGTCTGTTCCATCCCCACACCCACCGCACCGTCACAGGTGAATTATAGACTTTCAAAGCTGGGATACAGATACACCCCCAGAGAACCTGAAACGAGAAGAGAGCCTTGTGTTACAAAGGAAGAGCTCTGACAGCGAGGTTTGGCAAGAATAAGCTTAGCTCCTTAGATTGCGAGGGTAGTGATAGATCATGAGATGCTAAAAGGTTGGCTTTGGCCAGGGGGTCCCCTCTGACTCGCAGAGGTAAAGGAAGCGGAGCTTAACCAAGGGTTGGAGAAAGTGAGATCACTAACCCCCCAAAGGATGGACCCCCGGCTCCTCGCTAAAGATCCCTACTAGTGTAGACAAACAAAAGAACCACCAATGCATATACAAAAAGGAAAGAAAGAAATAACCACATTCTGGACAATACTAGCAATATGAGCAATAGACTGTTGTGCAGAAGATATCTCAGATGGGGAAGAACGTATGTATGATTCAACTGCTGATGAGGTCCAGCGCCCTATATTTTGAATTAGATGCTGGTTAATCTTTGCTCTTGCTGCTGATGTGGCTGCCCGATTCTGAATGAATGAGGAGTATAGAGTTGCAGGGGAAGTCCTGCTCTGGAAGCCAACATGGACAGATGGGATGTGAACCAATGTCTGGATATAACAGTCTGGCTTGAGTCGATGAACAGGGGATCAGAATTTGAAATAAAGTGGGAATCTAAGCATGAGATCAATGCAGCGAATACCCAACATAGGAAAGCTGCCACTAGAAAGAACTGTATATTCTGAGCGTCTTAAAAAAAAAAATGCAGTTAGACATATAGTTTCCATTGTTAGGTCATCAAATGTAGAGAAGCAGCCTTGATGGAGGACTGAAATCAAATTGTTCAGAATATCTATAGAGATAGGCAGACGAGAAGGAGAAGCGGTCAGAGAGCTCTTAGAGATTCCATGCAGGAGGAGAAGAACAGCTGGTATTGATAGGAGAGTTGAGAAGGTATTAGACATCAAGCGAAACTGGTATTCCTGACAGTTAGGATTTGATTGTAGCCAGTGCAAGATGTAAAGAGTCCTTTGCATGCACTATGAATGCCATAATCCAGTCCTGTTTGAAAGAGGTCAGATTAATCCTGTTTTGTGAACAAATTCAGAAAATGAGGTGTCCGTAAATAAAGCCAGATCGTGCTGTGCTAAAATGAAATCCTCACAGAACAGAGGCTGTTCCAAATGCTGTATAAGAGCAGACCACATTTTAATGTATTGATATGAATTGAGAAGTATCCAGCATAAAGCCTTTGAGAGAGCAGCAAATAATTCCGGCTGCTGCAGCCAAAAGTTAACTGAGTAGAAAAATAGAATTTATTTTCCCAGCATCATGGCCAAACCTGTTTTCCTGCAAAATAGGTGTTTCCCACGGGTCCATGGCACCGAGTTTTATTTTTTTACACTTTTTCAAACTCACGGTTGATGAGTTCTTGTCGACTTTGATTCATGTTTGTATAGTAAATTAAAAGCAGACAGCAAAAGCTTTCTGTCAGTGTAGGCCCTTAGACATACAGTGCCTTGCGAAAGTATTCGGCCCCCTTGAACTTTGCGACCTTTTGCCACATTTCAGGCTTCAAACATAAAGATATGAAACTGTAATTTTTTGTGAAGAATCAACAACAAGTGGGACACAATCATGAAGTGGAACGAAATTTATTGGATATTTCAAACTTTTTTAACAAATAAAAAACTGAAAAATTGGGCGTGCAAAATTATTCAGCCCCCTTAAGTTAATACTTTGTAGCGCCACCTTTTGCTGCGATTACAGCTGTAAGTCGCTTGGGGTATGTCTCTATCAGTTTTGCACATCGAGAGACTGAAATTTTTGCCCATTCCTCCTTGCAAAACAGCTCGAGCTCAGTGAGGTTGGATGGAGAGCATTTGTGAACAGCAGTTTTCAGTTCTTTCCACAGATTCTCGATTGGATTCAGGTCTGGACTTTGACTTGGCCATTCTAACACCTGGATATGTTTATTTGTGAACCATTCCATTGTAGATTTTGCTTTATGTTTTGGATCATTGTCTTGTTGGAAGACAAATCTACGTCCCAGTCTCAGGTCTTTTGCAGACTCCATCAGGTTTTCTTCCAGAATGGTCCTGTATTTGGCTCCATCCATCTTCCCATCAATTTTAACCATCTTCCCTGTCCCTGCTGAAGAAAAGCAGGCCCAAACCATGATGCTGCCACCACCATGTTTGACAGTGGGGATGGTGTGTTCAGGGTGATGAGCTGTGTTGCTTTTACGCCAAACATAACGTTTTGCATTGTTGCCAAAAAGTTCGATTTTGGTTTCATCTGACCAGAGCACCTTCTTCCACATGTTTGGTGTGTCTCCCAGGTGGCTTGTGGCAAACTGTAAACGACACTTTTTATGGATATCTTTAAGAAATGGCTTTCTTCTTGCCACTCTTCCATAAAGGCCAGATTTGTGCAGTATACGACTGATTGTTGTCCTATGGACAGAGTCTCCCACCTCAGCTGTAGATCTCTGCAGTTCATCCAGAGTGATCATGGGCCTCTTGGCTGCATCTCTGATCAGTCTTCTCCTTGTATGAGCTGAAAGTTTAGAGGGACGGCCAGGTCTTGGTAGATTTGCAGTGGTCTGATACTCCTTCCATTTCAATATTATCGCTTGCACAGTGCTCCTTGGGATGTTTAAAGCTTGGGAAATCTTTTTGTATCCAAATCCGGCTTTAAACTTCTCCACAACAGTATCTCGGACCTGCCTGGTGTGTTTCTTGTTCTTCATGATGCTCTCTGCGCTTTAAACGGACCTCTGAGACTATCACAGTGCAGGTGCATTTATACGGAGACTTGATTACACACAGGTGGATTCTATTTATCATCATTAGTCATTTAGGTCACCATTGGATCATTCAGAGATCCTCACTGAACTTCTGGAGAGAGTTTGCTGCACTGAAAGTAAAGGGGCTGAATAATTTTGCACGCCCAATTTTTCAGTTTTTTATTTGTTAAAAAAGTTTGAAATATCCAATAAATTTCGTTCCACTTCATGATTGTGTCCCACTTGTTGTTGATTCTTCACAAAAAATTACAGTTTCATATCTTTATGTTTGAAGCCTGAAATGTGGCAAAAGGTCGCAAAGTTCAAGGGGGCCGAATACTTTCGCAAGGCACTGTATGACATACAGAAGGGTGTTTTTTCGTTTTATTTCCTTTACTCAAAGATTTCAAAACCTAAACCAATCAGGGCCAAGCTAAGACTTACACTATTGGTTGTTGAATGTGTCTATAATATAATGTCATTTAAACCAAGAGCCAATCATGGTCAAAATTTTAGATATTAGGGCGTTAACATTACACGCGCTTGGTGACAAGCTTGTCATTTTCGAACAGTTGGCTGTGATACAGCGGTGATGAGCTGCAGAGAGAGATTCGAGTCAGACACCAGCATTCTGACAGTGAACAGTAAGCGGGAGCAGCAGATCAGTAATTATTGTACGGAATTAGGAATAGAGTTAGTTATTAATTCTACTAAAAATGTAAATAATAAAATAGATGTACAGATTTTGAGCAATGGAGTTATGCACGAAATATATGTATTTGCCGTTGCTAGACAAAATGATAGACCCTTGAAATATGCGTTTTGTGATATTTTAAATCACAACTTCATCGTTAATTTAAAAAATCAAGAAGAACTTAAATTTTCAACAAAGAATTGTCCAGAACGTTAGGAAATTAATTGAAAAAAGAAATAAAATGCGTGAAATTAAGCAGGAAGCTTAGACAAACTGCCTTTCGCTGCACCACGGGGAGAAAACACGCTAGTACAGTAGTTGGTAGAATAGGTAAACAGATAAAAACTATAGATAATGGGGAGCGCTTTATTTTGAGTGTCGTAAATAAGTATTTAATTAACATGCAATTGACCGTTGAAGTTTAGTTACATGTTAATAAACAGTCAATAGATATGACATGCTTGTGTGTGTGTGTGCTTAAATTATGTTTTGTGGTTCCACTTCGACAGTGTTAAAACACACACATAATTGCGCTCTGGCTCCTACACATGAAATGTATGGCATTTAACAACAACAAAAGAAAGAAACTTTACCAAAGTGTGTGATTAAAATCTAGCATACAATTTTCTGCACTTTATAGTGGTATGCTCGGTATGCTCAACTAGCCACTGAAGCGGAACAGCGAGGATGGAGAGTTCGGGTTTACCCAGTGGAAGTGGGTTGTCGAGGATTTGTGGCACACTCTACAACCCGGTTTCTCAGAGACGTCGGATTCAGTGGCCAAGAGTTGCGTCGCACAGTGAAGAACTTATCTGAAACAGCAGAGAGGAGCAGCAACTGGCTGTGGTTGAGACGGAAAGATTCTGGCTGGGGACAGGTAAGTAAGCTGGGCTGAGTTGAGTGGGGGACGGAGGGGGGTGATGCTGGGACGCCAGAATCACCGTCGAGCCCTCTTGAGGTGTCGTGGGCTAGTCGACGAAACACTGAGGATGGAAGGTGCCCACTTGAAAACCCCAGAGATGTACCCTACTTAGCTCAATCCAGACGGTTGTCATGCTGATGCGCTGGGGAGGCCGCACTTTGGTTGATCCCCGGAGCCAGCATCGCAGCCGTTGTGTGTGCTGATGCGCCAGGGAGGCAAAATAAGCTGATCCCTGGAGCCAGCATTACACTTCAGCCATTAACACCAGACAGAAGGATATCTACATCATCATATGGAAGGAAACGTAAATGGATGGAGACACATATGGATCACATTAGTTTACTGTAAAGCTACGTCTTAGTTGGTGCTTATCTTGGCGAGAGCCGAGTTCAAATCAGCATGAAGTTTTAACATCTACTCTCGTGTAATGGAAATCATGAAGATCTGGATACGTCCAGTGACTGCTGTGAATAGTGCAGCTGGCAACAAGGGAAAGACCTTGTGACAGCCTGGAGAGACAGCTGACAGGAGGAAAGAGACCCCATTGGGGCTGGTAAGGGTTAGCTACCCTTGTCGGCAGTATCCAGCTCTGTGTTTACAGGATGCTGGAGACACCCGCCCAAGGCTTCTAAGAAATTAAAGAGAAAAATACCCCTAGAGTCTGCGAGAGCGGGGGCGGAAGATGACTCAACGTTGGACAACACGGTTAACGACTTAGGAACGGAAACGGATATGAGTATGGAGAGTACTTCACAAAAGACTAGTTCAAGATCTGCAGTTAATAAAGACATGGAACTCCAGGTTTGTGTCTGCGGCTGGAGCAAGGCGACAACGGTCAGGGGTTTGAAGATTCATCAAGGGAGAATGAAATGCTTGAGGGAGAAGGGACAAGGGCCTCGCATTGATCAGTACTTCTTACGAAGTCAGTCAAGTCAGTCGAATGAAATCCAGCGACAGGAAGCAAACCACAGTTCGCAGGATATCAGCACCCCTGTCATAGATGTGAGGAGGACTTGCATGGACACAGTTAGTGATGAACCTAATGATCCTTGTGAACCCGGTCAGACAAACCAGCATAAGAGAGAAAAGAACCTCAACGGGCACAAGCCTGGAGTTAAATGGCCAAGAGCTTGTGAGAAAACTGCATGGGACACAGTAAACACAGATCTCTGCGTTGCATTGGAAAGATTAAGTGGAACAGTTGAAAAGAAGCTGGATAAATTTGGGGACATCATCTACGCATATGGAAGTGAGAGGTTTGGAGTTGAAAATAGGAAGGAAAAAGTACAAACTATTCCTGGAAAGTCTAGACGGCAGCAAGAGATTGAACGCTTAGTTAGAGAAAGGAGACAGCTGAGGAACCAATGGAGAAGAGCAGAACAAAGTCAGAAGGAGGGACTCAATCTCTTACAAAGGGTCATAAAAGATAAGCTTGCAACATTGCGCAGAGCTGAGCGCCTACGGAAACGCTACAAAAAGAAGGAGCGTGCGAGAGCTAACTTTTATAAAGAGCCATTCAAATTTGTAAAGAAGTTATTCACCAGTGAGAAGAATGGCACACTAAAAGCATCTAAGGTTGAGCTGGAGAGATATTTGGAGGAAACACATACAGATTCAAAAAGGCAGGAGCCTATGTCAATTCCGTCAGACATCCCACCTATCAATCCACCAGAATACCAAATGGAGGACTGTGCACCTAAGTGGAAAGAAATAGAGCAAGCTGTGAAAAAAGCAAGGGCTTCATCATCTCCAGGGCCTAATGGAGTTCCGTACAGAGTGTACAAGAGTGCTTCAGGAGTTCTACGAATTCTGTGGAAATTGATGAAAGTGGCATGGGAAAAACAGGTTGTACCAAGAGCATGGCGCCGAGCAGGTGGAGTCTTTATACCTAAAGAAAAAGATTCTACAAGCATCAGTCAGTTTCGTCCCATTTCCCTATTAAACGTAGAAGGCAAGATTTTCTTCAGCATTATTGCTCAGAGATTGTCAGCTTACCTATTAAAGAACTGCTTCATTGACACTTCAATACAAAAAGCGGGCATTCCAGGTTTCCCAGGTTGCTTAGAACACATCAATGTGATCTGGCAACAAATTCAATCAGCTAAAAAGGAGAGGAAGGAGCTCCATGTGACATTCCTGGATTTGGCTAATGCATATGGTTCAGTGCCACATGAACTACTTTGGGCAGCATTTGATTTTTTCAGTGTACCGATGACAATAACAAATTTAGTGAAAGCCTATTTTGGAGATTTGCAATTCAGTTTTTCAACTTCAGAATTCAGCACTACATGGCAATGCCTAGAGGTTGGAATAATGGCAGGATGCACCATTTCTCCACTGGCTTTTACCATGGCAATGGAAGTAATCATTAGGGCATCAAAATGGGTAGTAGGAGGAGAGCGCTTGGCTTCTGGAATGCGACTACCACCAATTCGAGCATACATGGATGACATGACAACCATGACTACAACAGTAGCCTGCACTAATCGATTATTGGGCAAATTAACCAATAACATTGAATGGGCACGAATGCAATTCAAGCCCACTAAATCAAGGAGCATCTCTATAATTAAAGGCAAAGTAGTAGATAAAACATTCTTCATTAATGGTGAGGCAATACCAACAGTGTCTGAGAAGCCAGTGAAGAGTCTTGGGAGATGGTACGACGGGGATCTAAAGGACACAGTTCGTGTGGGAGAAGTTAGACAACAAGCAGTGGAAGGGTTGAAGAGCATAGACAGCTGCGCTCTACCAGGTAAACTAAAACTCTGGTGCTTTCAGTTTGGTCTACTGCCAAGGTTGCTGTGGCCACTGACTGTGTACGAGGTTTCTTTGACAACAGTAGAGAAGCTGGAAGCTTTAATCAGTTCATACATCAGGAAATGGTTGGGAGTTCCACGCTGCCTCAGCAGAGTGGGACTTTATGGTAAAGGAATACTGCAGCTACCAGTCTCTGCTCTAACCGAGGAGTTTAAGTGCGCCAAGGTCAGATTGGAAATGACTTTAGTAGAGTCACGCGATAAATGCGTAAGGGAGGCAGCACCTGTGTTGAAAACTGGAAGAAAGTGGGCGGCAAAGAAAGCTGTGGAAGATGCAAAGGCTGCCCTTCGAATTGGTGATATCATGGGGCAAGTTCAGCATGGAAGAGGGGGTCTTGGTTTCAGTTCAACTCCTCCTACATGGCACAAGGCGGCCCCAGCTCAAAGGAGGAAGCTGGTAGTCAACGAGGTGCAAAAGCAGGAGGAGAGGATGAGGTGTATAAAGGCCATTTCCCAGGCCAAGCAGGGAGAATGGATGAGATGGGAGAGTGTGGAACAACGCAAGATTGGCTGGAAAGACCTATGGTCAATGGAACAGAGCAGGATCAGTTTCCTCATCAGGTCAACATATGATGTTCTCCCATCACCACAGAACCTAAACCTCTGGGTAGGAGAGGATCCCTCATGTCCTTTGTGTTCATCACCTGCAACATTAAGGCACATTTTGACAGGATGTAAGGTGGCTCTTAGCCAAGGACGGTTTACTTGGCGCCATGACCAGGTGCTGCGATGTTTGGCCTTAGCATTGGAAGACAAGCGTAACATGACCAATAAGTTGTCACCTGTTCCATCAAAACATTACACACAAAAGACAACATTCCTCCGCCCAGGAGAGCAACCACCAAGAAAAGGTGTTAAAACCAATTCTCACCCAGGACAACTGGAAGCTGCTAGAGACTGGAAAATGCTGGCAGATGTTGGTCAACGGCTTATTTTTCCACCTGAGATTGCCACCACTAACCTTCGACCAGATATTGTCTTGTGGTCTGGATCAGCACGCCTTGTTCACCTGGTAGAGTTAACAGTGCCATGGGAGGATGCTGTAGATGAGGCGTATGAGAGGAAGAAACTGCGGTATGCTCAACTAGCCACTGAAGCGGAACAGCGAGGATGGAGAGTTCGGGTTTACCCAGTGGAAGTGGGTTGTCGAGGATTTGTGGCACACTCTACAACCCGGTTTCTCAGAGACGTCGGATTCAGTGGCCAAGAGTTGCGTCGCACAGTGAAGAACTTATCTGAAACAGCAGAGAGGAGCAGCAACTGGCTGTGGTTGAGACGGAAAGATTCTGGCTGGGGACAGGTAAGTAAGCTGGGCTGAGTTGAGTGGGGGACGGAGGGGGGTGATGCTGGGACGCCAGAATCACCGTCGAGCCCTCTTGAGGTGTCGTGGGCTAGTCGACGAAACACTGAGGATGGAAGGTGCCCACTTGAAAACCCCAGAGATGTACCCTACTTAGCTCAATCCAGACGGTTGTCATGCTGATGCGCTGGGGAGGCCGCACTTTGGTTGATCCCCGGAGCCAGCATCGCAGCCGTTGTGTGTGCTGATGCGCCAGGGAGGCAAAATAAGCTGATCCCTGGAGCCAGCATTACACTTCAGCCATTAACACCAGACAGAAGGATATCTACATCATCATATGGAAGGAAACGTAAATGGATGGAGACACATATGGATCACATTAGTTTACTGTAAAGCTACGTCTTAGTTGGTGCTTATCTTGGCGAGAGCCGAGTTCAAATCAGCATGAAGTTTTAACATCTACTCTCGTGTAATGGAAATCATTAATTAATCTAGAGTCAAATAACATTGCTTACAGCATTCATTTATCTTGAATATTTAATACAGTTTATTTTTCAGGTTTTTCAGAATCCTTCTACAAGAAAGTGCCCACATACTGTAGATAACAACAGTTTGTGTGTTAGTGTAATACAAGTATGATTGTAAAATGCATGGTAGGTAATTGGTATAATTAGTGTACACTATCATCAATAATTTGGCTGTAATTCTGTTTATATAATACCTTATCATATTTCTAAAAAAATATTCATATTCAATTGGATAAGTCTTCACTCCCCTGAAGTAATACTTAGTGGAAGCACCTTTGGCAGCAATTACAGCTGTGAGTCTGTTGGGATAGGTCTCTACCAACTTTGTACACCTAGATTTGGCAATATTTGACCATTCTTCTTTACAAAACTGTTCAAGCTCTGTCAAGTTCCTTGGGGAGCGTTGATGGACAGCAATCTTCAAGTCATGCCACAAATTTTCAATTAGATTTAGGTCGGGGCTCTGACTGGGCCACTCAAGGACATTTACCTTTTTGTTCCATAGCCACTCCAGTGTAGATTTGGCTGTGTGCTTTGGGTCGTTGTCATGCTGAAAGGTGAACTTCTGTCCCAGTTTCAGCTTTCTTGCAGAGGGCAGCAGATTTTCCTCAAGGACCTCTCTGTACTTGCTCCATTCATTTTCCCTTCTATCCTGACAAGTGCCCCAGTCCCCACTTAGATAGTATTGAGTGGCACAAGTCCCCACTTGGATAGCGCAGAACGATTCTCATACTGTTTTTTATATTAAATGTATATCTTTCAGGTTTCAAAATATGAATTTCTTTCTCCATTTTGATTTTTTTGTATATAGGCACATATAATTAAATGAATGTATTTTAAAATGATATGTTATGTAAATATTATAATTTAGATATTAAATATGATATTTATATATTTATATTTAGTATGATAAAAAATTAGCAGTTAATGAAAATCTTTCATCGAAATAATCTTATTATAATTAGTTTAACTGAAACAATATTGAAACTGTGTTTCCCATTATCTTTTAAAAGTATTTAAATCTCATAATAATTTACAAGCATACTGTAATCTAGAGCAAAGAGTTATAATTTAGATTTGTTAATAACAGACATGAATGAAAATTGATGAGTAGATTAATAATTATTAATACTGAGATAGTTTGGAGTCCCCACTTGGATAGTGTGAAACGACGCTCACACAGGGCTGGGTGTGTTTGTGCAATATAAATACACTATGCTAGTACATTGTAGGTAATTGGTATAAAATAGTTATAGTAATTAGGCTGCTAACTGTGCTTTCAATTTTCTATCAGTATTAAATGTCACCAGGTTCCTAATCCTTTATATAAATACCCCTCACATTATAGTTCCACTTAGATAGTATTGAGCGACACAAGTCCCCACTTGCATAGTACATTTGCAAAGATTCTGTAATCTAGAGTAAAGAATTAGAACTTCAGAACTACGAAATGCTGAATTGTAAGAAAGAGGAAGATGAATATGCAACATGTCTGTGTAATGGTTGTGAACAGCAGGACACTCTGGCTGCGGCTCAGACACAGTCCTACTGCAGGCTGTGCAGGACCCCACTTTGTAGCGTAAACGTGGTTTAAGTCCCCACTTGGTGGTTTATTTTTTAAATATATTTTTTTCTAATTTAAACAAATATTATCAATGTTGAGCTTAAAACGTAATTTTCTATATATATATATATTTGGTTTAAAGAAAATGTTGGGAAGTCATGGTGTCCACTTAGCTGATGGAGAGTCATAGACCCCACTTGGTAGCCGTGTATGTGTGTGTGTGTGTGTCATTAGACTGCCGTTTGAGCTCATATTTCCTGTGTAGGTTGAGTATTTCTTCTTAGGCTTGGTAGTTTTAACATGTAACTAAACTTCAGCAAATGGCCAATTGCATATTAATTAAATACTTATTTTATTTATTTTAACCATTGTTGTTTTAAACTACTCAACTGCAAAAAATAGCATGATGCCAAATTAAATAATATTATGCTTTAAATATATCAACTTTATATAAATTACAAAGTTGCAATTGTGTAACAATTTACAGATTAATATATTAATAAATTAAAAAAGATAAAAATGTATTATTTATATACAAATAATCACATGACATGCTTTATCAGTGGCAAATGCACTTAGCCAATCATGTTCTTTACAAATTCTTAACACGTAAAACATTATTATGGTGACTTTTGACCCCTAAACAAATACTATAACACATATTGCAAAACTGGAATAGTTATAATTTCTTAACAGACAAATAAAAACACTTTTAAAGATGCTATAATGTGTTATGTTTTGATACATTATAAACAAACCTGTGCATTTAAAAATGACCCCTATCCATTTTTTGCTTACGGATTTACTGCAGACACGTGCCTTCTGGGCGGTCGTGACAGAGGGGAGAGATGCGTTTTTAGGGGCAGGCTGTTGCATTAAAAGAAAAACTAACTTTAAATTTAAAAAACACAACCAAGCTTGGAGTGAACTTTTTCTTTAAAAAGTTAATTTTTTAATTTTTTTTTTATTTGGAAAGCTAAAGTCAGTAGAGTGTTATACTTAAATCCAAGCTGGCCGCTCGAAAAAAAAAAAAGCATTTTTACACGTTTTAAATCATTTTTTTCTATTTTAATTTTACATAGTTTAAGTAAAAACTGTTAATTAATAACCTATTATTTTTGTTTGTTGTTGAAATCTAAAACTACATTTGACCATCCTACTTGAATAGCAGAATGGAGGTTTTTGCTTTGGGAGGGAGGGATTTGACTGAGTCTGGTTGAAAATCCGTTTTTTAGTCTGTCAATTAAATAGTTGCCGAAGATTTTGTCTGGATGATTCAGAAGTTGTTGTTTTAAATTGGGAATATTTATAGGAGTGGAGACTATGAGTATTAGAGAAAGTCACTTTGGAGCTACTGGGCAGATGGCTTTTGAATGAGCGTCCCCACAGAAACTGCACATAAGCATGTTCTTACATGGCCTCATTGAGCAGATACCGAAGTTTAAATTATTGCATATTTGCTTTCCTCCAGCATATCTGATTCTTCACCCCAATCTGTCTTCTCTTGTGGATTGCTCAGGTGGGGCCAAAGAATGGATGGAGATAGTGATCGAGGTTCTGTTAGAATAACGCAGAGGAGTGATGCAGATTGCTGATCTAGAGGAGGTTGAGGCTATGGCAGCTTTCGGGCAAAGAGAAGTTGAGAGGCTGGTAGAACCACAGACCCCGCAAGCATTGGCTCTGAGACTGCTGAAAATCCTGTTGAATAGGTCTAAATCAGGTTGTGCCCAGTCAATTATATGGTTATCTGTTTCTAAAATAGCTGCTGCTTTTGCTGAAAATTATTTTTGGTAATCGAAAAACATGGTCCCTTATCTGATAGATTTTGTCTGCGGTTTGGGTTTACTGAACATAGCACATCTCTGTATATAGCAAAGGCAAGGACAAATACAGTAATTATTAGTTTATTTAGCAGACGCCTTTATCCAAGGCGACTTACAGAGACTAGGGTGTGTGAACTGTGCATCAGCTACAGAGTCACTTACAATTACGTCTCACCCAAAAGACGGAGCACAAGGAGGTTAAGTGACTTGCTCAGGGTCACACAATGAGTCAGTGGCTGAGGGGGATTTGAACCGAGGACCTCCTGGTTACAAGCCCATTTCTTTACCCACTGGACCACACAGCCTCCTGTCTGCCTGGGGTCTCTGGATTTCAGCGTGACTGATACATCTCTGCAATCCACCACTGATACATCTCTGCAATCCACCACTCTATGGTCCAGAAACTCGGATGTAGCCATCAATAGAGAAACCAGATTAACGTCCTTTCCTTCAATTGTGCTGCGCCAAATCTGCTGGGATATTGAGTGACGGCAGGCAGTGGTTGAGGCATGGGAACCATATGCTGTTGCAGATGCAAGGTTGTAGACTGGAGGCTCTACTGTAGGGACCAGGGTTGGTGTAATTGATGGTAGCTGCTGTGGCGGCAGCTGAGTTCACTGCAGGAATGGAGGAAAATACTGTAACTGTGGAACCTTGCTTCTCTCGCTTGATATTGGACACCCGCTTATCCAAATTGCTGAGTTACTGACTGAGGATAAGGTATCCACGAATGGTTGCATGAATGCTTTTAAACTTAAACCTTAACAGCTGGAATCAGCAATTTACTTTGTTACATCAGGTTTTGCATCTGCTTAGCAACTGGAGTTCAGTTGCTAGATTTGACTAAGATATAGATGTTGATTCCAAAATGAGATACAGTCTGATAAAAAATAAAAGCTATTCACATTATCATTTGATGGGAAAAATAATTTATGTTTCACTCCTTATAACTTGGTTTATATATTGTAGTGCAAGTTATACTCACACGCTCTGTAGAAATATTAAAGACATGCATTAGAATTTATGCTTCGCCAACCTTCGAGGGGACAGAAAGATATTACATTGATAACTACAAAATTTGATTAAAGGAACAACCTACAGCAGGAGGCTATTTTATTGCCTTCCACTGAATCTACTGTCTCTACAGTTTGAACTGAAAGTTTCCCTGCTAATTATTGTGTCATAACAAGGATCAACGTAGCACTGCATGTATACCTAAAGACCCTGCCTGCATATTCTGTTTCTTCTAGATGCTGGTTTCACACTGTGGTTCCATGGCTTTTAAGCAGTATAATTCATTCCACAAGCTTGTTTTTAACATGAAATCAATGGAAATATATAGCCCTGTTTCTACATATTGTTTTATAGACTTAATTCAAAACCCAGACAGAATCGTGTTCTCAGTGTACCTGCTGAAACTCCATCATCTTACTTTAGATATTTCCCAATCCTATTATGAGCTATTACAAGTTAGGAAAATGGATATCAATTACTGTAATTAAATTACAGTCATTAATTTTACCAGTTATTTGCTTGTAATTGCAGTACATATAATTGGACCACATATACTTCAATTCAGTTCTCAAGATATATTTAAGATACATGTACTGTACAAATTATTAATGTCACATAGACATTACAGGGCAGCAGTGTGGAGTAGTGGTTAGGGCTCTGGACTCTTGACCGGAGGGTCGTGGGTTTAATCCCAGATGGAGGACATTGCTGCTGTACCCTTGAGCAAAGTACTTTACCTAGATTGCTCCAGTAAAAATCCAACTCATACATGGGTAATTGTATGTAAAAATAATGTGTAAAAAAAAAAAAATATGACATTGCCAGATAAATTAACTGTACAATTGTTGAATAGTCCGTGTAGTGTAGAGTCGTACTCGAAACTTGTTGTTGGAGGCGGGGCGTCATTCAAGCTGGCAGGGAGTGGATTGGCTGGTGCAGAAAGATCTGAAACAGGGTTGGCAGTTTGACTGGCTGGTGTTGAGGGAGGATGTTGTTTGGATCCAGCTAATGACAGAATTGTGGACCAGTCGTGTCTTTTCTGTTGATTTGCTGTCCAGTAGCTGTGAATTGAACCTTCATTAAGGTGTCCTGTCACAGACATGATTTTCTTTGTCTCTAGACCAGCGTCAGAAAGTATCAATCAGTGAGTTTACATGAGCATAAAAATTCTGATATTTTTCGGAAAACTAATTCCGATATCAAAAGTCATGTAAACACAGTTTTCGGAAAATGTATCAGAATATTCCTTAGGTCAGTTTTTGGAAAACAGCACCTAGAAATTTCCGATTCAATTCCGAAAACGAACCAAATTTATATCATATAAATGCACTTTTCGGAAAACTTATTCTGATAGCGTACTGCATATATGCAAACTTTGACCTTCATTCCTACACGTGGTTTTAGAAAACAGAGAAAATAATAATAATATGTAGTCAGTCTGCATGGATCAATTTGCTCCGTTGAATTGTATTTTGTCATATACTTGTACTTGCTAGAACCAAAGTCATTATATTTTATTTTGCCCAATTGTATTAATACTTGTGCTGTGATACTTGAAATGTATTTTTGTTTACGACTGTAAGTCGCCTTGGATAAGGACGTCTGCTAAGAAATTAATAATAATAATAATAAGTTAGGGATAAAGTAATATTTGTCCGTATGTATTTTTTGAATAGCCCATACTGAAGCAGCACATGTTTTCCAGCTTTAAAATTACGTGATAATTTAAAATAACGTCTGCAAAAGAAACTGGTAATATAGAACAGGATGAGCTGTTGGAAAGGCTGATTGCACATTGTGGGGGATCTGAATAGAGGTATAGGATAGTAATCTTTGAATTTAAGACCTGACACTTCGATAAAGCACTTGTTATTGGATTGGTCGTTCTATCGCAGAAAAAATGTCAGGTCTGTTCAAATCATACTTAGGGTACTACAGTACTTTGCATGCGAAAATATCCTGCGTTTTCCGAAAACTTCAATCCATGTATACAGTTGAATTCTAATTAGACATTCTATCGTTAATCATGTAAACACAGAAAAGTGACGTTTTAAGAAAAAATAAGTTTTCTGATTCAGTTTTCCGAAAACACTTTGTCATGTAAACGTACTGAATGTTTAAGTAGCTTTTCATGTTATGAGATTAGTTGTTGATTAGAATGTTAATGGGAAAAAGCCAGTATTTATGCGCGGATTGATTTAAAATTTAATTCACAGTTAAGCAGTTCAACGTCCCAGTGGGCATCTATGCAAAATAGAAGCCCGCTAGATCTGGAAGCTGATTGGCTGTTCGCACTCAATCGTTTTCTAATATGTGAGAGAGTGCGGTGACATGAAACTGAGTGTGAGACTTGAAATGTCTGCAGACGGTCAGATGACAGACAGACCCCAGGTAATGATACACTCAATAACTTGTGGTAAACTTAATCACAATAGGAAACCGTGATCCCTGGGTAGATGCACATGAAACATAAGCCCTGGTGTACACCTTTAAACTCTGCAGGCTGCTGTAGCTCTTTTAGAGTACCTGAAAGCAGGCATTAATGTTATGGATCATGAGCAATTTACTGAATCTTGGGAGGCTATATCTATACATGCATGCCCTATGTTTGATTTATAAGTCCTGGCATGGTCTGTGACATACTATTGCATTTTCTTAAAATGTTTAAAAGCTCCAAATAAGTTTAATTAGTGTTAGCTAATTAATGCATTGCCATGCACTAACAGCAACTAAATATAATTTAGTATTTATTATTAAAACAGTCCAAAGTCTTTTTTTTTTAATAGTATTCAGAACACAATCTGGACCATGGGGATATATTAAATGAAATTAGATCTGCCACTATGCATTTATGAGAAACTGCAAAATAATGTAAAATAGATTCTAAATGAAAAAAAAAAATCCATTTGAAAGTTTATTCTTACCCTTCATTGTTTTGAAGGACAATCTATCAAAGCACTTCTGTTATTGATGTAATTTATGTTTAAACTGAATATTTGAAAATGTTGCATGTTTCATCATGGGTGATATTTTTAATATACGTATGTGACAGAGACAAAATTATTGCTGGTGATAAATCTCCCTCCCGACCTGTGAGGGTGCTGTGTAAAGGGAACAGAGTGCCCTGGATGGGATGGCCTGACAATTCATTCCCAGGGTTAGGTGGAAGTTGGCCATCTAAAAAGGGGGCGGAGCTACGGAACACCAAGTCATCGCCCCAGAAGGGAAGCTTTCTATTGGAGGAGAAACGGTTGCACTCGTTAACCAAGGGGGCATAACTGACGGTATATAAGGGGACATAGCAAGGTGATCTGTTCCTTTGTTATGGTTAAGGTCAAACCGCTAAAGGACAAGTGAAACAAAACCATGAGTGTTTTGTTTGTTTGTTTCGTCTAACTGCTGTATTTGTTATTTGTTAGATGGCTAACACAATCCGGAGCTGTCGCTACGGGCCAGCACAAACCCGGATAACCAGCACTATTGTTCATGGGTCAATTGTGTTTGCACCACTAGCACTAATAGCACTCACCCTGGACTTGGACTCGTGTTTGTGTATTATTATTATTATTATTATTATTATTATTATTATTATTATTATTTATGTCTTAGCAGACGTCCTTATCCAGGGCGACTTACAATCGTAAGCAAATACATTTCAAGTGTTACAATACAAGTAATACAATAAGAGCAAGAAATACAATAACTTTTGTTCAAGTGTGACAAACCACAATTCAATAATACAGCAGATAATAGTGAGAGTTATATCAGGATATGATTAAATAGTGATAGTTACATCAGGATATGATTAAATACAAAATACTACAGGTTAAACACTTGGCAGATTACAGTATTCTGAAGTACAGGATTAAATGCAGTAAAATAGGGGGCAGATAAGAGCAAAATAAGGCACATTTAAATGAAGGGTGATAGTGTCCCAGGATACAAACAGAGGAGTTCTACAGGTGCTGTTTGAAGAGGTGAGTCTTAAGGAGGTGCCGGAATGTGGTCAGGGACTGGGTAGTCCTGACATCTGTAGGAAGGTCATTCCACCACTGCGGAGCAAGGGTGGAGAAGGAGCGGGCTCGGGAGGCAGGGGAGCGTAGCGGAGGTAGAGCCAGTCTTCTAGTGCAGGCGGAGCGGAGAGGTCAAGTGGGGGTGTAGGGAGAGATGAGGGTCTGGAGGTAGCTGGGTGCAGTCTGGTCAAGGCATCTGTAGGCTAGTACAAGAGTCTTGAACTGGATGCGAGCGGTGATCGGGAGCCAGTGGAGCGAGCAGAGTAGTGGAGTAGCGTGGGCGAAGCGAGGCAGAGAGAACACCAGGCGGTCAGCAGAGTTCTGGATGAGCTGGAGCGGACGGGTGGCGGACACAGGGAGGCCAGCCAGGAGGGAGTTGCAGTAGTCTAGGCGGGAGAGTACCAGGGCCTGGACCAGGAGCTGGGTAGCATAGTTGGTGAGGAAGGGTCGGATTCTTCGGATGTTGCTCAGGAAGAATCGGCAAGTGCGTGCCAGAGTGGAGATGTGCTGGGAATAAGAGAGGCAGGGGTCCAGGGTGACTCCAAGGTTCTTAGCGGAGGAAGAGGGAGAGAGTGTGGTAGATTCCAGAGGAACAGAGATAGAGAGATCAGAGGAGGGGAGGAGGAGGGAAAGAAAAGGAGGTCAGATTTAGAGAGGTTGAGTTTGAGGTGATAGCAGGAGGAAACAGCAGACAGACAGGTAGAGATACGGGAGGAGATGGTGGAGTCAGAGGTGGGGAAGGATGCGATGAGGGGGCCCAGGGAGCGGGTGTAGAGAGAGAACAGGAGAGGACCCAAGACTGACCCTTGGGGGACTCCAGTTAAGAGAGAGTGAGGTGTGGAGATTGCTCAACGCCAGGTTACCTGGTAAGTGTGGTTGGAGAGGTAGGAGGAGAACCAGGCCAGAGCAGTGCCAGAGATCCCCAGGTCAGCAAGAGATGATAGTAGAATAGAGTGATCAACAGTGTCAAAGGCAGCAGAGAGGTCGAGGAGAATTAGGACAGAGGAGAGAGAGGCAGCTCGGGCACACTTAAGTGAGTTGGTGACAGACAGGAGGGCGGTTTCAGTGGATTGAGCAGAGCGGAAGCCAGATTGGAGAGGGTCAAGCAGAGAGTGGTTGGACAGGAAAGCAGAGAGCTGGCGGTGTACAGTCCACTCGAGGGTTTTGGAGAGGAAGGGTAGGAGGGAGACAGGACGGTAGCTCTGGAGGGAGGTGGGGTCGAGGGTAGGTTTTTTGAGGAGGGGAGTGATAGAGGCTTTTTTGAAGGCAGAGGGAAAGATACCAGAAAGTAGAGAGGTGTTGAGGAGGGAGGAGATGAAGGGGAGTAGAGCAGGAGCAGCAGCTTGAAAGAGGTGAGTGGGGAGGGGGTCCAAGGCACACGTGGTGGGTTTGTGACCCTGGAGCAGGGAGGAGAGGTCAGAGTCTGAGAGGGGCAAGAAGGTGGAGAAGGAGGGCGAGTTAGTAGGGGATGTAGTGGGTGTAGGGGTTGGAGCAGGAGGGGGTGCGGGGGAGGGAGGGTGTTAAAGAGTTTGCGGATATCTGAGATTTTAGAAGAGAAGAAGGAGGCAAAGTCATCAGGGGAGATAGAGGAGGGAGGAGGAGGGGGGAGGGTTTAGGAGGGAGGAGAAGGTAGAGAATAGTTTACGTGGGTTGTTAGTGGAGGCTTGGGTTACAGATTGGAAATAAGCACATTTAGCAGAGGAGAGAGTAGAGGAGAAGGAGGAGAGGAGAGTGCGGTAAAGGTCTAGGGCAGCAGGGAGTTTAGTTCTCTTCCATTTCTTTTCAGCAGATCGCAGTGTGATTCTTGCCGAGCGGAGTGCAGAGGAGAGCCAGGGATGGGGAGGGGAGGGGCGAGCAGGTCGGGAGGTGAGGGGACAGAGGGAGTCGAGGGAGGAGGTGAGTGAGCAGAAGAGGGTGGAGGTAGCAGAGTCTACGGAGAGTTGTGAAAAGGAGTCGATAGGAGGGAGGTGAGAGAGAGCAGTGGAGGCAAGGACAGAGGGGGAGAGAGATCGGAGGTTACGACGAGAGGTGACAGTGGGGGTAGGAGGAGCAGGGAGAGGGGGGAGAGACAGAGAAAAAGAGATGAAATAGTGATCAGAGAGGTCCAGGGGGGTGACAGAGACAGAGCAGTACACAGTTCACCAGTACTGTGTTGTTTGTCATTATCTTGAACACTGCATCATGTTTACACTTGCATACTGCAACCCACATTGCCACAACATATAAGAATCATTTCCATGGATGCTCGATTTTCCAACATGTGGAATATATTTGACTTTATTAATGATTCAAAGGAATGAACCAAAATTACACATTTCTCAAATTATAAATTTATTTCCAAAAAAAATGAAGTGTCACAATTATTGGCACCCTCCCCTTGCAAGGATAACGGCACTGAGTCTTTTTCATTGGGAGGGATCTTAGACCATTTCTCCATACAGAATCTTTCCAGATCCTTCATATCCTTCGGTCTGCGCTTATGGACTGCCCTCTTCAACTCAAACCATAGGTTTTCAATGGGCTTCAAGTCCGGAGACTGAGATGGCCATTGCAAAATATTGATTTTGTGGTCAATTAACCATTTCTTTGTGGATTTTGATGTGTGCTTGGGGTCATTGTCTTGCTGGAAGATCCACTTGCAGCCAAGTTTCAGCCTCCTGGCAGAGGCAACCAGGTTTTTGGCTAAAATGTTCTGGTACTGGGTAGAGTTCCTGATCTTAACAAGGGCCCCAGGACCAGTGGAAGCAAAACAGCCCCATAACATCAAAGATCCATCACCATATTTTACAGTAGGTGTGAGGTTCTTTTCTGCACACGCATCCTTCTTTCGACGCCAAACCCACCGCTGGTGTGCGTGGCCAAAGAGCTCTATTTTCGTCTCATTTCGTCGCACCCGGTTTCAATCAAAGTGCCAATGCCGTTTAGCAAACTCCAGGCGCTTATGTTTGTTGGTTGCTCTCAATAAAGGCTTTTTTTCTGGCAACCCTTCCAAATAGCCTTTTGGCATGGAGGTGGCGTCTAATTGTAGATTTGGAGACTTGGTGACCCCGAGATGCAACCAAGTTCTGTAATTCTCCAACTGTGGCCCTTGGATTTCCCTTTGCCTCCCGAACCATCTGCCTCACTGTGCATGGGAGCAAGATACACTTGTGTCCTCTACCAGGCAAATGTATTAGAATAAAAGAATATGGTTGCCCCATATATTTGAGCATAAAATATAGCTCATTACCTGTGTTGTGTATATATATATATATATATATATATATATATATATATATATATATATATATATAATTTTTTTTTTTCTTAAGCTGGGTTATATAATTAAAAACAGGGTGTTGCTGAAATATCACAACGGCTGTGGGCGTTATGAGGCACAACAACATAGGCAGAGTGCATCTTAACCTCACACTGCAGTGATATTTCACCACAACATCGTGGCTTACCATAATTCATTTATAAAACGTAATTTAGCACTGTTAATTACAAGCATACTAATTAGGCATTTACAAACTTGATAACGATTTTCATTGGTGTGTCCTTCCACTCTTTTATAAAGCTAAGCGGCACACTGTGTGTGTGTGTGTGAGATAATATATTTATTATTTTACAAATATTAAAAACTATTGATCCCATGTGTATTTTTAATAGAATACAATTCTACTGGAGAATATTGGATTAGTTATGAAGAATAGCTGCTGAAAATGTGATTGCTGTAATGCTATTGAAAGAGGACAGTGCAGATGTTTGTGCAGAGTATGCTTTTTTTGCCCCAGGTCATTTCCAGTGTGGATAAAGGACTGTTTGAGTTTGGTTGGTTAGCTGTCGCTTTCAGTAAGCATATGCAACTTTGTATGTGTTTCTTCATGGCTCGCTTGTGACCCGTTATGGACATTATTTACCGTGTTTCAAGCCCAATATTTAATTGGGATACAGTATTGATGAACAGAGATCGTTTTTCAGAGCAAGACAGGTTTGCGTGGCACAGTGCAGTGAGTACGTGATTACCCTGTGACTCACGTAAATTGCGTAACCAGGTTGAACTCTTCAAGAAGGAGGTTGCAAAGAAAGTTGGTGTCAACATCGCAGGTGCCTCACCCTGTGATAAGATGTGATTTCATTCTTTTTAATTTCATGTAGAAATAAAAAACAGCGTTTAATTTTGTTTAGGGATAAAAAAAACAACAACAATTGACTCGTATTTTAAATTATGTATTTAAAATTTAATCATAATGTGATGTGATTTTATTCTTTTTCTTTTCATTTAGAAACCAAAAAGTGTGACTAATGTTGCTTCGCGTTCCATTGGGACAGCCGATTATTTGGGATATTTTTACTTCTCCCGAGGCGTCCCGATAAAGTGGTGCCAATTGTACATCATTGTAATAGGAGGGGTGCAAGGAGTTCCTGTTTTTCAATTTTCCCATCTCCTTTTTGTTCTTATTTACCTGTTAGCGGATTCATATTTCATTATCTATATTTTGTGATGGGGTTCCAGCCATAGTGATTGTAGGTGATATTACATCAAAGAAGTCAATAAGATCTTGTAGGTAATGTTTCTCAACAAAAATAGTTTATTACGCAGAAAACAGAAATGAAATGAAATGAGTTTATTGTTACTCAACATGGTCTTATAAAGATATCTTGTATGAATAAAGACACTATTTATATCATTGTTTACATAAATACTGAATAGCGATGCCAATGATTTTATTTATAGGTATCAATTCATTCATTCAAACCTTTATTTAACCAGGTATAGACATTGAGAACAAGTTCTCATTTAAAATGCCGACCTGGACAAGAGGCAACATAAATACAACAGACAATAACACATAGACAGTTAGGAACATTACAGCAACACGAAATCAATAAAAAACAAACAAAAACCTAATAAAATCCGTGTCTGCTTTGACAAGCACACGAAAGAGAGAAAAGAGCTTCAAGTCTAGAAAAGAAAGCACCCTCTGAGATAAAACCAGGGAGTTTAAGCCTTGATTGTAACTCATTCCAGTCGTGAGCAGCTGCATATTGGAATGAGTTATGCCCAAGAGCAGTAAAAACACGAGGGACAATTAAACTAATCAAATTGCTGAATCGAAGGTTGTAATAGGAGACCAATATAGTGAACAATTTGCTTAAATAGAGGGGTGATTTCCCGATTAGGGTTTTATAAATGAGCCTGTACCAATGACATGGCCGACGTGTTTGAAGTGAGGGCTCAGTCATCAATCTATGACTACACCAAATGGTAATAAAGTGAGGTTAATGAAAATTGTACATTTATTTTATTTATGCATACTTAACTGATCATAAGCCTTTACTGTATGAAAAATGTTTATAGTTACACCAATAAATCTGTATAATGCAAATTAATCAATTGTCAGTAGTTAACTGATCATTTCACTTTGCATGCTAGTAGATTATTCATATCTTGAAATATGAAAGAGATCAATGGAGAGCTACTATAAGTACAGGTAGTATGTGTATTTGATTATGTGCAGGTATAAATATCCTTACAATTAATGTAAATAAATACAGGCGTCCTTAAAATCATTTTTTTTTTGTTTTCTTGTCTTTTAAATAAGTTATTATGTATGTTATATGTACATCTATATGTGTTTGTAAATACGGTATAGATATGTCTTTGAATTGCTTGGTGGCCAACATCCTCTTCTGGCCCACAGGGCTGCTGATGGATTTAAAGGACACCAGTGGAATTGCAATGCTTCCAGGCTGCTATGCATGCTTTCTGCAGTAACAATGTGTTCCACCCCCCCACCCCACTCTATATTTATACTCTGTCTATAACGCGTTAATAGACAAATTATTATGATTTATAAAACGCTACCAAATGAGCTCTAGCATACCCTAATCCTGTGATTTTCAAACTTTTTAGGCCCCGTACCCTTTTCCATAAAAATCTAGTCTACCGCATACCCCCATCTGAGGTCATAATATACCTATGAAAACAGAAAAAAATGTATTTTCTAATACTAGGCTTAAGTACTTACTGATGTCAACTGAAATATATATTTTTAAAAAATGCTTACCTACCAATGTGATGGACGTGCCTGCTTTTTATCACAGATTTCAGTAAAACTACACCCTGATTAATAGACAATGCACAAATAGGACTTCAAGTTACAAAAAAATTTAAGAGGGTCATTAAAAAAAATAAACAAGCCTCGATTTGCTGGCTCAGAAGGCACACAGGGAAGGAGGAGGGGCTAGAGTTCAGCCAATTACTGTTCATGGAAAACTGCTGTTAAACTAATTAATTAAATTAAATTAAGTTAAAACTAAAAATGCTATGTAAAATGATTTCAAAATCCAGACCAATAAGTATGGCAACACGAGTCCAAAAACAGGTTATGCTTTTGAAAAACTGAACCTAATTAAAACAAAATCAGAAAGCAATTCTCAACAAAAGTTGTGCATTTCTTCCAACAAATGCAGAAGTGTAGAGAGCAAACAAACGGGGCATTTTGCATAAAAGCAATTTAAAATTTAAAAATACAGGCATTTAAAAAAAAAAAAAAATCAGGTAGCATGAGGGACTGTGTGAATATTGAATAACACATTGAATATGTGTGTGTGTTTTTTTTATTTATTTAACTTGAATGTTATTTTCTAACACGTGAGCTGGGCTTTTGAAATGCTATGTGTGTCTTGTGCAGTATCGAATCCAGCTAGAATAAGCACATTGTTTTGAAGTGAATATTTCCAAAAGCTAAATTTGATGAAAGTAACAAGGTGACATTTGTATCATGCAGTCAAAAATGACTTTTAGCAAAATGCTTCCATGTTAGTGTTCAGTGCAGTCGTCTGTTCATGTGAATCAGCTGCTAGACAGCTTTTTGATGGGCACTCGCTGTATGATATGAACACACTCAATAGGTCTGGAGTAGGGAATCCAATTCCAGACACTTCCCAGTCCCAGGAGTTAGGGATTTATTTATTTATTTATTTTTTAATCCTGCAATTCCATTTTTGTAATAATAATAATAATAATAATAATAATAATAATACCGTGAGAAAAAAAAGTTCTATATAAAAAAGGTGTCCCTTCTTTAAGAGACTTTTAGTTTCCTTATTGTTTTATTTATTTTTTCTTAAGTGGAAGCAGCTTTCCCTCTAGCTTCATTTTTTCAACCCTCTCCTTTGTCTCATCATCCATCACCTCCAAACACCTCTTGGCAAACTGTAAGAGTTTCTCCTTCCATGGACCAAAAGATGCAATTTGTTTATATTTTGATGGGTCAACTATTGCAAGCTCTGCAATTGCAGCTGTTGACACAATTGTGTTTCGCTCAACCCTCAGATGTTGGAATGTGCTTTCCTTTTCTTTTTGGCCAGTGGCATAGTTGTATCAAGGTTGGAGTCTGCAGAAGCAATCGCTCAATCCTATTATATTTGCTTACTACTTCTTTGTGTTCATTTATCTTTGCCAGGAAGTTGTAAATCTTGAATTTCGGCGTTACAAATCTATTTATAATGAGATGCAAATGCTGATCTCTCCAGTATAATGAGCAGTGATTTATGCTGTTCAAACTTCCGGTGATATTATGGTGGTTGTTCACAAAAAAAAAAGAGTTGTTTAGTACATGGAACGCAAAAATTCTACGAAGGATGGAGGCTACGAATTTGCAGTATTCACGAACATGTAAGTAGTATTAGTACATAGAGCCCATAATGTGTTTTTTTATTTGTTTTATTTTATTTATTTATTTATTTATTTATTTATTTATTTATGTCTGGTATCAATAAGGGATGTGTTACAATATAATGATGACAAATAACGCAGCTGTTCGCAGAATTTGTGAAATCCACATATTGTCCCCCTGTACTCTGACAAGTGATTAATTAAAGTGTCCCAAGCAACCTCATGCACAAAGCACTGGCAAAATGTGTCCCAAGCAACCTCATGCACAAAGCACTGGCAAAATGTGTCCCAAGCAACCTCATGCACAAAGCACTGGCAAAATGTGTCCCAAGCAACCTCATGCACAAAGCACTGGCAAAATGTGTCCCAAGCAACCCCATGCACAAAGCACTGGCAAAATGTGTCCCAAGCAACCTCATGCACAAAGCACTGGCAAAATGTGTCCCAAGCAACCCCATGCACAAAGCACTGGCAAAATGTGTCCCAAGCAACCTCATGCACAAAGCACTGGCAAAATGTGTCCCAAGCAACCCCATGCACAAAGCACTGGCAAAATGTGTCCCAAGCAACCTCATGCACAAAGCACTGGCAAAATGTGTCCCAAGCAACCCCATGCACAAAGCACTGGCAAAATGTGTCCCAAGCAACCCCATGCACAAAGCACTAGCAAAATGTGTCCCAAGCTATAAACAAATGAACTAACATCTTCACAATGTGTTTCGGCTTTGCTTTTGTTTATCTAGTCAAATAATCAAATGATTATTCTAAGTTATTAATATTGTGGGGGGCTATAGCAGGAATGTCCAGAGAGCTCTTCAAAGGTTACCAAAACAATCAGACATTATTTAATAAAATCCTTAAATATCATCATTTGTAGCTCGATACATGGTGTATGGTTACACTTACTTTAAAACCAAAGTTAAATATTATGTCATTTTAGGAAATAAAACGCTATTTAGAAATATTCTTAAATATTCAGACTCCTCTTGAAGTAGGTTTGGGGCTATGGTGACAACTCAATACATATTTGTCCTCTGTTTCAAATGCATTATATTAATCTTGTAGTACACAACTAAGAATTGCAAAGGAGCAATCAAATGAATAAATACAGTACTGTACTTAAATTAACAGCAAACATACTGAGGTTATTTTTGTATCAATATGCTGTGGGCAAATCCCATAAAGTGAGAAACACAGAAGTCTACATACTGTATTAAAATAATATTTTAAAAAGGAAGAAAGCAGAAAAACTGCAGTCCTGTAAATAATAAACATGTTGGTATTTATTTTGTGTAAAGCATATCATTGAAAATACAGGCACATTAATTTTGCTGAAATCAAATGTTGAATGATTGCTGAAGAGATGCATTGGGTAAAGTCAGTGATGACAATAATTGCTTTTCTTTCATTTTATTTTAATTGGGTTAGCATTTAGCATTAATGTACCACTGCAAGTTATAGTAATAAAATAAAATAAAAATACATTAAATTAAATAAATAAAAAATATATATATATATATAAAAAAGGAAAACATAAACAACCTTTAATGAAGGCAGTATTCATCTTCATGGTAGTTTGATACTGACCAAGCTATGCTGATTTCCGAAGTAATATTCTGTCAGGTGGTGCAATCGGCATAGATTTGCAGTATAGATACATACAGATACTATACTTCAAGTGAAACAAATAGGGACAACAGAATTGTGTTTCTTATATTTTTTAATGGAGTATTAGATTGTAATTACTTTTAAAACACTGTGCAGGTTGCAAGTGCAAGTTGTTTTTTTTATTTATAGTAACTCAGACAGATTGACAGGACTAGTCCATTTGCAACCTTATAAGCAAAAATCCAGATCCCACCAGAATTCTAGCATACTTGTAGCATACGTCTTAGACGGTATAAGGAGAGGTTAGGGGTATTTCGAATATGGGCTTTACAGAGTTACTCCTTTGACATAACTCGGTTATATGAATACCCAGGTCATTAACACTTTACTTAGGTACCCTTTAAGAACGACTGCATTAGCATACAGTGCCAACAGGGAACACTGCATAATGATATAACCTTTAAGAACGTAACTGTAAAATCTGCAGACTATAACCAGCTGTAGTATTTTGAACAAATTATAAATTGCAACCACACATTATAATTAATAATATATATATATATATATATATATATATATATATATATATATATATATATATATATATATATATATATATATATACATGAATGAAGGGTATATTTGCATCCTGAGCCATTCGAAAAGAAAGTGACAATACCACAGTAGTGACGTCAAAAAGTGATAATTCCTCTAGAGGAAAATATACTTGAACTTTGACCCATTTGACTCTGAGACCATCACTTTCAATTCAAACACAAAATGTCTTGTTTTCAATCACTCGACAACACCCACAGTACAGAAATGTTCAATGATCAATAAAATGAGAATATGTTAAAAAGAAAAAAAAAATATGTAAAACTGGCACATTCGTATCTCAGAGAAACTAAATGGATAACAACATAGAACATCTGTACAGCACTTTAAAAAAAATAAATAACAAAAAAAATAAACCCTGAACTCTAATGCTGAACCTCATCTTCTTTAATATTAGCATCACAAGGGTATCCATGTATTATAAAAAATAATAGATGTGCCTCTTCAGTGAGTTACAGGGAAACAATTCCATCTCGGATTTCTGTGACAGTTTATAAATTATTTGACCTTCGGTCTCGTAATTTATGACGTCACAGAAACCCTGGATGAAATTATTTTCCTATAACTCACTGATATATATATATATATATATATATATATATATATATATATATATATATATATTTGTGGGGAAGTGAGGGCTAATAAGTATGTCAGTCTGAGGCTGACAAGATCTATGTTCCCCTGTTAAGGTGAAAAACTTGTAGTTCATGATAGGCGTCATGGCCGAAGTGGCTGGGGAAACTACATTTCCCAGAAGCCTTTAGGGCTGATGGTATTCAGCCAGAAAAGGGAAAAACACCTGTCTAATTGGGTAGATAGGGTGTAAATTGACTGAGTGTTTGCAATTATCTGTACTATATAAACTGTCCTTTTGTTCTTAGTGTAAGAAGGGAGGTGGTAGGAGTGCTGAATGTGGAGAATGTAAGTACAGAGGGATTAAAATAATTGATAAACTGGATTTGAGACAGGGAAACAGCTTAGCTGTCCTGTGTGAGTTAGGGACTTCAATACAGTGGAGTTAGTATCTTCAAGTGAAGACAGGCTTTTGGTTTGTTCTGTTTATAGGATTTTGGTTCAAATATTTACTTTGTTCCTGTGTTTTGTTTTATTTTGTGAGAATAAAAGTGCGCCAAGGCACTGAACGATAACTCTGTCTGTGGGTGTTGCTGTTCCTGCCGCTAGTCAGTCTTGACTGCCCGCCACATTACCACTATATATATATATATATATATATACACACACACACACACACACACACCCACATACACACAGGTCGAGCAATCAGTCAGACTCTTTTTTATTTTCAACAGTATCTTACACATTTGGAAATGTAAAATGTTCTCCATCATAATTTTTCTATAGCAAGACACATAAGACATAATGTGTATTTTTCTTTGGTAGGTTACTATTTTGTTAGAATCTATAAACTCACAAAACAATGATTGAAGGTTACCAATATGCATCTCCCTTTTCATCCTCTTCCTGGGTTATAAATCACAGGAGCTCATCCACACCTGGAATTTGAAAATATGTTTCTTCAATGACTTAACCAGAAATCCAAACTGTGGCAGGTTACTTAACTGAAGAAAGGCATGTGTAACTGTTGACGTGATAAACAGCATGCTGTACCAGTCACTTTGTGAGATTGTAGGGACAACAAGAATAATATAACTGCGACAAAAACACAAACATGTTTCATTCCAAAATCCCTGACTTGTCTTAAAGGTGCAGACATGCTTTTTTTCAAAATGTTTTGTGATGCTTGACAGGGTGATTTATTAGTATGTGTTTAAAATAACTCTTGTAGTTTTAATAAAGTATATTTAAAGGGTCACTATCCTGACATTACAAGAAACATATTAAATTAAACAATCAGTTTTCAGATTTTTTTTACCCCTGTAAAATCTATGAAGGTAATTATGGGCTGTTAGGCCTGCTATGTAATTAAGGTGTGGCTATGCTAATATTTCATAGAGCACGCATCATAAGAACGTACTAATAATTAAACATGTATTGCATTAAAAAGGCTGTTTAAAACGACTTTGTATGATTTTATAATGATATTACAGAAACTTTCCAATCACTCGTAGGCATTCATGTCTACTGCAGATTTACTGCAGAATCACTACACTGTAACATGAACTTCATAAAAAGTGTGTCCGATAAAACATGTACGATTCTCAACTTCAAATCAATTAATTTTCAAAGAAAGACCATAACTACTATAATTATTATAAAAGAAGTATGTTGGATTAAAATATTTTTCAACAGTGGGATTTGATGCTGTGATCTTAAGGACTGTAAGCTAAGGGTTTATTGCTTGATGTAAACGGAGAGCTCAGTTTATTGCTGAGATTTCAGTTATTTATCAGATGTTTTGAAATTCCTGAGAATGTACTTTTGACAATCATGGGGAAGCACTGATGTAGCCCTGTGCCCTGAGAATCAGATTAGTTTAGGCTAATGTTTGCTTATTGAATCTGCAACCTCAAAAATGCACAAAAAAAACATTTTCCAAAATGTATTTCTGATGAGAAACTGTCACCTTGAAAATAATTAGATTACTGTGGTTTTACTAAAGCAAGGACAGGGAGACTGAATTTAAAGACAAATAAAATCACACAAAGACACACACAAAATGGTTGTTTTACGAGACAGAGAAGATCCCAAAAAACACAACAAAGTCTGAAATCCAACACACAAAACACCTTTAAATAAATATTCAGTGGTATTTTTTCATCTTTGAAAAATGAAAATACAACTAATTCCACGGTCGAGCACAAACTGCAGGATTAGCCTTAAAAGGTCCTGATTACCTGCTATAATTATAATAATCTTTATTTTTATATAGCGCCTTTCATAGTGAACCACCATCGCAAAGCTCTTTACAAGTATAAGACTAGGGTGTGTGAACTATGCATCAGCTGCAGAGTCACTTACAACAACTTCTCACCCGAAAGACGGAGCACAAGGAGGTTAAGTGACTTGCTCAGGGTCACACAATGAGTCAGTGGCTGAGCTAGGATTTGAACCAGGGACCTTCTGGTTACAAGCCTGCTATCAGCCTACACAGCTATCAACTAAAAATTATTATTACTATTTTTTTTAAGTATATTGTATTTTAATAAATAGAAAAATTGTTAAGAAATCGCTTTTTTCAAGTATATTATATCTGAAAAGAGTTTTTCTGAGCCGAACTTTCCGTCTGCCTGACCTGCTCACTCACACAACACAGATTACGAATACTTGTTTGTACTCAGACACACACACCCCTACATATATATATATATATATATATATATATATATATATATACACACACACACATACACACACACACTCACACACAGAGTAAACAAATGTGGATAGAAAAGACAAACATTAAACCAAAATGTTTTTCCTTTAATAATATAACATTTCCCAACATAAATAAAATAAAATAAATAAGTGTATCAACCAGTAAATAAGATTTATGAGTTTAACACACAAGAACTTGCCACAAAGTGTGCATTTTACTGATTAGGATGAAAGCTGTGCAAAAAAGTAATGTGATGCTATCAAGCATAGGGTATAAATCACAAAGCATGACATACTGTGCTTTATCACAAAGTGTTGCACCTCATAAAAGCTGTTGATTCTATTAAGCATACAGTGGTTGTATAGTAAAACAATATTGTAGTCAGTAATTCTCAGATCAGCCTGATAGTAATGTTTATCTATAGCTTATTATGAATGTACAGTACACTGTCGTAATATTACAGAATCGCGTAACACTAAAACATCATTGTTATTTCCACATTAATCTTGTTCATGTAATTAGAAACCATTTAAGAGGTTAATTGAAGGACTGCACATTGCTTCTTATTAGTTTTGCATAGTTTCACACAAAAAAGGCTGCAAATAACATAGGCTTTGAAAAAAATTGGTGCCACTCTTAATGCTTTACAAACCAAAACAGAAACATATCATAATGCCAGCACCATTTTAAAATCGGATTACATGTAGTGCAACTGTAATAGATGTAGTTAGTAAACTGTACATGTTAGAAAAAGCAAGTGGGTGCTGCAGCAATAAGACCACCAAGTTTAAATATTTGATCTTGGTAATTGAAATAGTTTAGGAAAACAGATACATGAATTATTTAGCTGATTAACTAAATTCAGGGAATACTGGTTTAAAGATCTAATGAAGGTTAGTGTTTTACACATGCATTTCCTGAGGAAGACACGCCAGCAACATCGGAGTTGGTGTTTTAGGCTTGAATTGACTACATGACTAATATAGAGCTTTGCTTGTTTTGTTTAGGTTTAGGTCTTAGTCACTTTCCAGCCTAAAAATCTCTGTCTTTTACACCATTTTCATACATGGATGACAGTCTTTTGAAACGTGGTCCCCAGTCACTCAGGTATTCATAGTTTTGATCTGTGTCTGTGCTGTCTGATTCCAGGGAGCTGAGAGACCCAGCCACTGATCCATCTCCCTCAAATGCATAGGTCTGTAAGGAGTTATAGGGTGGAGCACAAGGATCTGTATCAGCCTCATGCAGTCTTTCCAAAATAAACTCCCTGAAAACATCATCATCAGGTCCAATTCTAAGAGACTGTCTTAAAGACATTCGGATAAGTGCAGTCATATCATTCCTTGGTGTTGGTTCTTTCCTTTTACTGTGAGATCTTAAAGTTACTACGTCAAATGCCTTCGTGTCCTGTTCCACACCGTCATCCTCATACCTCACAACATTCTCTGTGACTTCTTCCCATTTCTCAGAATTCACCTTCCCCTTCTTATAGCGCCTTACTGCCAGTATAAGTAATACAAGGACTGCAATAGAAAATGTTAAGGTTTGAACTTTATCAAAATGTTAAGCTTTGAATTTGATCTACGTTAAATAAAAAATGTATACCAATAACACATCACTTACTAACCTAATATTAATACATCTCTCTATTTAATAACAAATTATGGGGGTAATAAATGGTGAGGCCTGGTGACCGTTTGAATTGTGTCTCATGTGCTAGTAAATTACACCATGGTTGCCTTTTCTTTAAAAGGTTACATTTGGTTCAGGAATTTCAGAAAACCCCTTTGCAGTAAACACCTGCATTAAGAGAACAATTGTTGCCAAACTCTATAAATAGAGTTTTGTAATTATTTCAGTAATAACAATAATTCACTTCATACATACTATTACAGCATAATTGTAGAATAATCTACTGGGCACTGTATAGTGGATTGAATGGGCTTGATCAGTTGAAAGTATGCAATGTGACATACGTGTTCTTCAGGGTTCTATTCCGAGTGCTTTATATATTATTATTATTATTATTTGTTTATTTATCAGACGCCTTTATCCATGGCGACTTACAGAGACTCGGGTGTGTGAACTATGCATCAGCTGCAGAGTCACTTACAATTACATCTCACCCGAAAGACGGAGCACAAGGGGGTTAAGTGACTTGCTCAAGGTCACACAATGAGTCAGTGGCTGAGGTGGGATTTGAACCGGGGACCTTCTGGTTACAAGCCCTTTTCTTTAACCACTGGACCACACAGCCTCCTATAGTATTAGTATTAGCGTTTGCTCTGCGCATTGCTCGTGCAGAAAAATGTACCCCTAATTTTTTTTAGCTTTATAACTTTCTGCTTGTTTTTCAATGCTTAAACTATTTCTCAGTTTTAGCCATGAAGCTGGCAAGGTTGTTGTATGATGTTGGCACTTTACTGCAGTTCATTCTGAAACAAAAGGTTACCCTAAAAACACACATCAATAGATTAAGCCCACTCAACCTGTTAATGTACAGATGGTAACATGACTGGCAGCAGAAATAGCAACCCAGACACAGAAACTGCAGTTCAGCACTTCCTGCACACTTTTAATAACACAAAACAAACAGGAACAAAATAATAGTTTGAACAAAGCACTACACACAAAACTCAGCACCCAAGCACAGCTATCACGGTACCTTTCGCTTTTACTCTGTTTCGCTCTCCTTCTCCTCCTCCTTCTCCTACACAACCCACCCCAAATATTCTTTTTCTGCTGATTAAAGGAAGTTTGCCAAATTTAAGGAAGCACATGCCATTTAATAGCAGATGATGAGCGCCCTTCTATAATATCATCTAGATACATCCCCATTTTCCAGTAGTCTGAATATATTGTATTATGTTTCTTTCCCTTTTTGTTTTCCTTTTCCCTCCTTCAATACACTATGTATTACTTTATTATCCACCTCTAATGCATTAAACTGATTTACTAACACCTCTCTTTGTTGTTTTAATTTACTGCATCCCAAAATAATGTTGTAGTTTCCAACCTTTGACAATCTCCCCATAATCCATCTACATGTTTCCCTATTCTAAAAAGATGCTGACTCTACGCCATATGTCCAATTCTCAATCTATTCATTTACAGTTTCTTCCGCCCTGTTCAATTCCCCTCTAAATGTTCCACTCCCTAATCTAACCTTTGACTATATCATAATAAGACCTTCCCTCAGGATTGTGTTCCCATTTGCCATGATTTTTTGTTTATTTATAGCATTTACCCCAAACATTCATTCCTTTGTTCTCTTTACAGGGTGTGACTGGGGGTTATTGACAACCAATCATTCCACACTTTTCAATCAAACAATCACACAGTTCAACTCTTACACAATCCCCACACCAATTAAACCATTACATTCACCTGTGGCTGTGGAGAGGCAGCAACAAAACACACTTTTCTTAGTGTGCAAGCCTCTGCCTGCCCACATCCTCCCCCTACTCTGCCACAGTACAATAACTTTGTAACAATATTAATTGAGTGAATTATTGTTTAATTACAAAACTATATATATATATATAAATTTATGCTTTTGGCAAAAGTCGTAGTTTTTATAGGAAGTGTTGTTGACTTATGACGGGTATTGTATGTTTACAGTAAAAAAAAAAGTGCTTCTTGATGTGGGATGTTTTGGCATAGAGACGTTAAAAGCTGCACAGTATTACATGATTAATACGAGCTTGGTTAACAAAGCATGGGAGGCAAAGACACACCAGCATTTTAAGCAACAGTGCAGTTAAACTAACCATTTTATAAGATGATTTTGCTCAATTTGGTAGGCATAACTTCAAACTTAACGTTAATGGGGACTATTATGAAAAACACTTGCTAATTTGAAATTTAAATTTGGCAAGGAATACAAAAATATCATTACCAGAATTTGTATATGATAATCCCATGTTTAAAGTAGATCTCAGCACGCTTTGTTCAAAACTATTTCCCTTAAACCGAATTGTCACAGGTCCATTCTCCTCCAGTTGCTAGTAAAAGTAATTGTACAGTTTTCTTATACCTGGGGTTTGCTGAATTACAGAGATGAGCATAGTGTTAACTTACCTAGTGTTATTAGGAAACATGACAAGATGGCAATCAGGGCACCGGGGCTGATACCAACATAAAGAGCGAAGGCTTCAACCCCACCAGAGCTACAGCTGCCATCCGGATAACAGTCGCACACTCTGATGGTAAGGGTGTTGGTACTGCTGAGCGCTGGGTCTCCATTGTCCGTAATGACAATTGGTAGGTGAAAAAAAACCTGTTCCTGCCTGCTAAACGCAATTTTTCTTGTGAGAACTCCAGCAGTGTTATCTAAAATATTAAACAGCATTAAATAAATGACACGTACATATTATACATTTACACATACAGAAATCAAAGAATAATATAACACATTAAGCCTTAGTGTTTTATCCATTTAACTGATAGATGAAGATCATTATCTAGGGACTGTACTGATGCTGCAGGCAAGGATAAAATAAACTATTTTTGATGTGTATTTCCAAATTGTAAGTTTTGTAACTCAAGTAGTACAAACTTGACTTTGAATTGAAGTTCTACCTTTATATAAACTGCCCATCTTTCTTACCTTGGTTATCTCTTACAGTGAAATTAGTGTTCATGCTGATTTTAGTTGCCAGTGTAAAATAGAAGTGATGGCCTTCCACTGGATCATCTTTATCTGTTGCACTGATTGTTTGAATTAGCTGTAAAAAAAAAAAAAACAATAATTAAAAAATGAATAAATCCTTGATAAAGACCCTACAATTCCCAGTTCACTGAACGGGGGCAATGTGTGCGAAAGGTCAGATAGGATTGTGCTTGAGAGGTTTGTATAGATTTGGCTGGCGGTCCCCTTTCATCTCGCTGAGGAGGTGAGGCCAAGCCTCCACGGTGGGGTGGGGAGCTTTGCGTGCCTTGAGAGGGAGATGCAGTTGCAGAGGTGGTGATGGGGAGGAATGGTGCGTTGAAAAGCGCTTGCTCCTGCCCACGGAACCACCACAGAGTACAACAGAACCAGCTGCAGTATATTCATATTTTGATATTATTTATTTGGTAATATTATTGTTCTTTAATCATCAATAATAGTCATTTATATTGCAAAAAAAAAAACCTACCTGTCCTGGTTTTGCAGTTTCACATACATAAGGTCTGTAGCGTTTTGAAAATTCTGGTGCATTGTCATTAATGTCTAGAACTCGTATAAATACTGGTACTCTGGATATAAACCCATTCTTTTCTGTAAAAAAAAAATATATATATATATTTTTATATTTTTTACAAAAACATTATACTATAAACTGCATTATTATAGGTTTTATTTTAAAGTAAGCCCCAATTTAATTAAACAATCCACATATTCCCTCTATCTACTTTATACTCAGCATAGGTGAAGTCAAACCAGCATAATGCTTCATTGGTTTACTTTGACTCTATAGCCTTTGAGAAACCGTAAGGATATAATTTTCCGTGTACAGTATATTAGCATTGTCAGTTCAAAATAACTATTTGTATCAGTGAGGGAATGTTCACTTTTGATACAAATTTCAGTTTATACTTACTTTCTTCAGATGCTGAAACAGTTAAATTGTGCCAAGATGCTGTCTCTCGGTCCAAAGGTTTTGCAATCATGATTGTTCCATTGTGTGCAGCTATTTTAAACATTCTTTTTAAATCAGTGTTTTGATCGATATGATACCTGTAGGTTTGACAGCAAAGGATACTATTTATTATTTCAAAATATATCTTACATTTTAGTGTTTTGCAAATTAATTGTATAGAATAATCACAATAATTGTACAGAATAATCACAAAGTTTTCTCATCATAATCATACAATATAATTATATTGCTGAAATTATAAACATGTTATATTTATGCTAGAATAATTCATATTTACAGGTATGGTATATAAAGTTTATGCAGTAATATAAACACACATATTTGATTATTAAACAGCTTAGAATGTAATATACTGATATAAATATCCCTTTAATTGTGGCCCCATATTATATGTTTAAAATGCTCTTTATTTTAATTTCTAGATTTTTTTATTTTCTTGAATTTTTCAGTACAACATCTCGCTGGGCTTACCCACGCACAGGATTTAGGGTGTGTGTTTAATCTTGTGTGGCACTTGCCAGCTCTAGCCTTTAGACATTTAAGCACTTTGTATTGTGTGCCAGTGCGAGTAATGTATTTGGAGACAATTGTGTCAAACAAGCAGCTTAATAATAAAGGTTAAGAAACATTTAGAAATTAGAAACTGACAAACTAACACAGTAACTAGTTGAATGAACTAAGTTGCAAGGCATCTAGAGAGCACTAAGGGCCTCATTTACAAAAGGGCACTAAACATTATGGTGCAACATAATTGCAATTAGTGTGCAGCACGGTCATGATTTCCATATTTACTATTGTAATTGTTTTAATTATCGTGTGGCATAGTGGGCATATTATGGCACACACTGATTTTATTGTGCCACACTATGGTAATCAGAATGAATATGTGATTTGTATGGTAATGCATGATGATGTATTTAAATGAGGCACCTTGCTCTGAATAATGAGATGAGCTTTATTCACACCGTATTTACTAAAGGGTGATAACTGTAGTGTGTACCTTAAAGTGAGCGATAATTAGTTTGTTTGGAATCCAGGCTTTAACCACTGATAGGAGCACTATTTAAACCTAGGGCTGGAATGTATCTGGCATCATGGAGGCATTCCATTAACGTTTTCAATTTTCAGTGAAAATTACCTGTAAATGTTATATTAAGCGTGAATAAATGTGAATGAATGTTGTAATTTCTTAGAATTTTTTTTTACAGTTCATTACATTGGTACAAATAATAGAGTGGTAAAATTAAAACATTGGACCAAAGGTATTATAATTTAAAACAACTTCCTCCACTAGAATGTCTAACTCCTCTGCGTGCAGTTTTAGTTTGCATTGCCTCTGCCTGTCCCCTGAGGGGGGCTGTGTCTGTTGATCGCTCATTTTCAGTCACCTCCACCTTTCACAATAAGCCACTGACCAAAAATTACACCTGGACTGTTGGGGCTTTTTATATCACAGTGGTTACGGGCAAGTCTTGTACATTATCGTACACATTAAATTATCGCTCACAATATATGTAGTGTGCACACTATAGCATGTAAATTAGCCAAATAGTGTGCATGTAAATTAATGTGTTCTCTGTTAGTAAATGGGACAGTAAATTTAGATTTATGGTGCACGTTAGGCTCACTACTTGATATGCATGTCACAGCTACATTTAGTGCCCTTTCATAAACGAGGCCCTCGGGCTCTAATGGAGTCTAAAAGGAAACACGTCTATTCCCTTAAGGCAAATATTTCACAAAGCAATATGAAGGATATTGACCTGAAGCTCACTGAGATGAGCATCAGATAGAAATATATAAGAATGGCCTCAATGAGAATAAAAAGAAAGATACCTAATGGGATTATTTGCTACATCTTGGTCTCTTGCTGTGACTGCACCAACAAATGTTCCGGTGCTTGAGTTTTCAAGTATCTCCAACAAATACTCAAGAGCAGTGAAAACTGGAGGCTCGTCAACATCTTCTACAGTGATCTTTATATCAGTCAAGTCTTTGAATTGGTTAAGATTGACAATCCGAGGATCAATGTGTTTGTTGATGGCGACTGCTCTAATGCTGAACCGTCTTTTACTCTCATAATCCAAGTGCTGTAAAAGAGTGAAAAGCAGATTTGTATTAAAATGCATGCTGTGTTTCCAGACGTGCAATAAATCATTAGTTGAATCAGATTTCTTAAAAGATATCAAAAAGCAATACCACAATTTTCAGACTATTATGCGTGCCCTTTTAAAAAATGTAGAAGCATTGTATATATACTGTAGGATGAACTCATATGCAGTACAAGGCATGCAGTGTACTTCAGCAAAGTTTACTCCGAGAACATTAATCCATTTGTTTTACAGTTGTCAGTAAAAGCTGAAGTAACACCCAAACCTTTATTTGTGTTGAAAAAACACAACTAAAACCAAAATATTTTATATTGGGATTGTCTGAGTTTATATCACATGTAGAGTTTCTGCATAATTGATACATTGATAATATAGTACAGTAGTCAGACATGTTGGCAGACAGATAGGTTGTTTGGTTTAAAAAACAAAATCGCACAAACAAACATTTATAGTGCTCAATTTATTTAAAATATATGAATCATTGGGCTGAAAAAATTGTGTGTTCTACTGCCTACATTTTTTTTCTTTTGACATGTCAGACTTTCTTTGCAAAAGCAACTCGACAAATTCAGAATCTTGCATTCCTAACCACTCGAGTCCATCAGTGTTTCTGAAAGATTCTTGCCCTTTTCCAACCTCTCAAGCACAGTTAGTTTAAACTCTGTAGAGTACGTGCCCTCCTTTAATCATGTACTTCATTTTAGTAATTAGTGTATCTAGCGGTACACTTAATTAGATATTATTGGGAGATATACGTTGTGTCTGGCATATCCGAATGTGCAGCATATCGGTGTCTGTATTAGCGAGGGACTCCTGTATACGTAAACACAGTTTAAAGTACGATTGATCCTACATATTGTAGCAACCTCGGTTAACCCAGGCAGGCGCATCACACAGGGCGAGGCAATCCACACACAGGCAGAGGGCAGGCACGAACCTAGGACCTCTCACACTAAAGTATAGCGCTGATACCACTGTACAAAAGAGCCGGCTCCTTTGCACAGAGCGTATATCGGGCTTATGTCTTCGTGTGTGATTACGTCACCTACCAGCCCTGCTGCTGTCTCCCCCCGTGCACACTACACTCTCCCCTGCCAGCCTCAAGTCCGTCCCGGACTTGCTCACCAGGCTACAGTCCGATGAGTGCGTGCCGGGGTACCTGCGTCCACTTCTGACACCAATGTAGCGATCTCAGTTAACGCAGGCAGGCGCATCACACAGGGCGAGGCAATCCACACGCAGGCGGAGGGTGGGCGAGAACCTGGAACTGGCTCTTTTGTACAGTGGTATCGGCGCTATGCTTTAATGCAAGGGTCCTGGGTTCGCGCCCGCCCTCCATCTGTGTGTGTATTGTCAGCTGACAGCAAAGAAAGAGATCTGAGGAAGAGAGTTATGGAGACAGGGCAGCAAACTTTACAAAACTAAATCTGGGTCAGACTGCAATACTTGGTATCAGTAGGCACTGTAACATTTGTTCAAGTTTATCTTTGTTATGAAAAGATTTGAGATGTGTAAATATATATTGTTGTGCTCTCATTAAAGTTATTTATATCCAAAATAACAACATTTTAATGACCTACTCCATGTTCATGTGAATGTCAAGATGATCTGTCCGTACTGCAGTTTGTGTTAAAATGTAAATACTTTATATTAATACAATAATCCAGTATTTTACGACAATCACCAACGTTTCTTTTTTTTAATTTATTTATTGCACCTTTGTAATAGTGGCTTGATGCATGAATCTGTTAACTGCATATTCCATATTGGTGTACCGTAATAACTGATGATAACTAATACAGAGAATTTTTTTTTTTTTTTGAGTGGAAAAAGAAAAAAATAATGTTTTTTACTTATAAACCAGTTTTTAAAGTTAACAATATTATTTTTCATTACAATTCAATAAAACACAACTCTTAATCCAATGCACACAAAAAATGGAAAAAAAATATATAAGCCTGTAGATTTACTGTTTTTTGTTGTTTGCTGCTTCTGCAGTGTACATAAGTTCAATGAAATCAACCTAATTACATATTTTTTTTAAACGGTAAAAACTCTAATCAGAAAATAATAAAACGATTTTCACAGGGTCCTAACCGTTAATGTTAATTTGTGATGTTAAAGCTGAAAATCATGTTAGAAATCACATTAAAAATCCACATTTCTATAATGCTAATAATACTGAATACGGAAGAAAAAAAAAATAGTACTTTGTTTAAATGTCCAATGTTATTGCAAATGTTATCCCTTTACAAGAGATTGCTGATGGACGTAGTAAAAAAAAAAAAAAGATACATTATACACTGCAGCAGGTGGTGCTGTATCTGTTTAGGAATGCAGACTGTATCTGACCTTTTTTGGAAAACAATATTTCCAATTTAAGATTGTGTGTTTTACTGGGAAAATAATTATATAGCAATTTTTAACAGTTCTTTCAAAATAAACCAAATAAATTCCTAATTAAATGGATTTTGTCTGTTTCTTTTTTACTTCAACTTATTGGTATTTTTTTTTTGCCAGGTTCATTAATGTGAGTAAGAGCATCACGGGGTGCCTGGAGTCTTCACTTCAGTGTACAGGTTGCACAACTGATTAAAGATGACCTGGTGATAATTGCTTCTTTGTGCATTCTTTGTTAGATCAAAACTGTATTAATGACATATGTTGCTAATAAGTTCTTAAGTAATGTAAAATAAACCTTTACTTCAGAATAGGGGCTGCAAAACTCTTTACTAGAGGCCAACATCCTCCTAATAAGCCCTTTATTGGAAACAAAGTCCACCTCTGGGATAGAGTGTTATCCATGCATGGTCCACTTTGTTTTGCTGGTTTAGGACCACAGTATTAATCATATAAAAGCAGCTAGTAGGACCTAGTATGGCCAAGAGCAGTCTTCACTTCAATGTAAGGCATGCAAATCCTTTGTTAATGTCCAGTAACCTGTTAGTAAGGCATATTTGAGAATAAGCATAATAAGTACCTAATTAATTAGTCTAATTAGTCACAAATATGTACATAATAAATGCCTAATATGTAGTGCTTAAAATAAAGTGTTACCAAGAGGGGTTATATTAAATTGCTCAGTTATGCGCACAATGCGTGGGTTGTGTGCAATACATAGGTTATGCATTATAGTCTGAAAATGATGGTACATTATTGTATTAGTATAAAGCATTGTATCTTAGCAAGCGGTTTAGTGAAGTACAGTACAGACATTAAACATACAATCACTTCCAATCATAGGGTTTTATACTACATACATGTCGTTTTAGAGCAGATATTCTATTTAGTTATTTCAGGATACACAAATATTTAAAATAAGTCATACTATTGCTTGTACTAATAAGGTATATCAGTAAGAAATATGTGGTAGAAACAAATGTGGCATTGTTTTCATCTACTAGGGGTGTTGAAGGGGAAGAGGTTAATGGATACTCTGATGTACCAGATTTACTTGAAGAAACAGAAAAAAGGGAATCCAACAAGAATAACGCATTAGTTAAGATAACTCTGATATTTCACTGCCATACTAAAGTTCCAGGTTTAATAATATGAGCATTAATGTGTTTCAAACAAGTTACGTGGATGTTTTTAATCCACTACATCATTTAACAATACTATAATAATAATAATTTTAAAAATGGTGGTTTCTCTCACCTTATTTAGTATAAGTATCCCTTCCTGAGTGTCAGGGTCAGTCGTAATGTCAAACACATCTGAACTGTCTATTTCCTCAATGGTGTAATTCATTTCTGCGTTCTCTCCTATATCACTGTCATCAGCCATGATCCGACCAATCACTGTACCAATCGCTGCAGACTCAGGAACTGAAAAGTGGTATAGCTCTGCAAACACATATGCAGTATTCAATTGTAACTCTAGAAAGTTTTACAGGACAAATACCAGCCTCGCTTTAAATTACTGATACAGAAGATATTTATAATGAAGGCAGCTCTCGCTGCTGTACTCCTCGCGGTGGAGGTGGCGGAGGCAGAGGCAGCTCTCGCTGCTGTGCTCCTCGCGGTGGAGGTGGCGGAGGCAGAGGCAGCTCTCGCTGCTGTGCTCCTCGCGGTGGAGGTGGTGGAGGCAGAGGCAGCTCTCGCTGCTGTGCTCCTCGCGGTGGAGGTGGCGGAGGCAGAGGCAGCTCCCGCTGCTCTGCTCCTGCTGGTGGAAGCGGTGGAGGTGGCGGAGGCAGAGGCAGCAGGTAGTTTTTCTCCAACTAGCTTTTACTACATGCTGGCACCTGCTTATTTATTTATTCTCTTCAACACTTGATAACCACAAAGCAGCAGGTACCTGGTACAGTTATCTTCAATCATTTGCAAGTAAATAATGAATAAATACATCACTAACATGAGTCTGAAAGTATACCAAATGTATTACCACAGTTGTGTTTTTTCTGTACCACAGTACCATTTTTGCTTTTGGTGATTCAACAAATATGTTCTACTCACTCTGTTGGAATTTTGGACCGTTGTCATTGATATCAGCCAAGTTGACCGTCACAGTTGTTGTTGCAGAGAACCCTCCCTGCTGTCCTACCATATCTTTCACCTGTATGATCACCAAATGTTGCTCCTTTGCCTCTCTGTCCATATCAGGTAAGGAAGTAAAAATAATACCTAGAAAAGTCAAAAAATGCATATGCATTCATTCACTGTCCAGAACTTTTCTAGTTTTTGATGCATAACATTGTGTAAACACGTGGGACAACTAGTAATATAAAATAACAAGCAATGTATGGAATGTGCTTAACTTGACGTGAATGTAGCGTTGCATTGCCTTAGCAATGTTTGTTGTAATTTAGGAGTAAACAAATAGATATTTTGTATTGCAGTAGACTCATTTGCAGTTCATTTGATTATTCATTTAAAGGAAGAGACTTGAGAAATATATATTGTACCCATTATTTAATACATTGCCTATATTACCCAGAACTTCAGTGACTGCATGTAAAAATGGTCAAACAATCTGGCATCTAAGGTTCAAATTAATATAATTCGTAATGAATGGCCATAATGACCACAACACACATGTTTTAAAAACCTTTAGAAAATGCATAAATCATTGTTGTACAAAACACCTACCAGTATATATAACCTTGCCACGTATTATAGTAGAAAGCTTATGTAACAGGGCAGAGCCTGGGCGCAGACCAGCTACCCTGTGCATCACAACAGCGTCTAAACCACAATGCAAAAGAGTCAGCCTTGTTTGCATCTGTGGTTTTAGAGCCTTTAACCTTATCTCACTGCAGAGGACTGGACAGAATCCGTAACAGCAGTGTATCACACAACACTGCTTGTTACACTCTTCCTCCCTTTAACCTCAGCAATAGGCTGCAGCTAATCTATCAGATCAGGGTCATGGCACCAGTGTAACAGGGTGTAGACTGGGCACGAACCGGTGACCCTGCACACCACAAGCAAGCATCTTAACCACAAGGCAAAAGAGCTGGGCTCATTTGCATCTGTGGTTTTAGAGCAGTGGTTCTCAATCTGTGGTCCGCCGGCTCCCTTCAGATGGTCCGTGAAAAGTTTACATAATTTTGGAAAGAAAGCAGCAGTATAGTTTATAGATCCCATTGCAAACCCAAAATTAGAGACCTTAAAAACTCAGCTACAGAAGCAGGAAGAAAATGGATACATGGAGAATATCTCCAAGTTAAAAAAAGGTCTAAACTCTCTGTCATTCTTTACTAGGGAGCTTTCATGTATTGCGCTCACATACACTCAACACAGCAGCTTGTAAAGTAAGGGATAACACACAACAGGGCGTGCTGAGTGTCTTCAACTAAACAAAGCCGTATGTTAATGCAACAAAACGCACAAACTCTGGAGTGTGTTATCCCGCTTATAAATATCATTCCACTTTGGAGAAAAAATAGTCCCTCATACAAGGTTCTATTTGTTGTAAACATTAAACTGGAGGTTTTCAATGTTTCCATGTATTGTAGTTAATTAAATTGAATGAAGCTTCCATGCTTGTCTCAGTCGCTCCGTAAACAGAGCTGACAAATTACCAATTGTGTATTTTTGTTGATAATGAAAAGATATAGAAAAGGAGGCAAAGACAAAGTTCACTGTCTACGCATTACAAAAATATATTATTGGGATTTCTAAATGCTTGGTCACTAACAGGCTATCATTGCAGTTTATGTCAGCACTGTTTACAGAGCAATTGAGACCAGCACAGAGGCTGACAACAAAATTGAGCCGAATTACGCACTGAAGCATAAAATCTTTGTGTTATGAAAAATAAATCTGTGTTATGAAAAGTAAACTAGAAACGTTCTTTAGAACCTCAATTTTAAAATAACTTTGCTCACAGTAACAGGCCCACCCGTCGCATTAAAACAAGGAAAGGTAAGTCTACGGTTATTCTTAATATTAAAGCTATACTGTTTATTGTGTGGTCTGCCGAGATAAAAAAAAAATAATCAGATGGTTGCGAACAAAAAAGTTTGAGAACCACATCCCATCTCAGGAAGGTTACCTGACTAATCATTAGAAGTTCAAGGTAAATCTAGATTTGAAAGTGTTGATTTTAAGAAAATAATGAAGGCTCTGCCATGTGGTAGTTGACCTTGACTTTGGTTAACTCCCTCACCTTCAGCTTGGGACACATTACCCCAGTCAACTACCACACGGTAGAGCCTTCATTAATGGGCACTATCGTTTAAATAGTGTGTCTTTCAGATTTGTTGGTTTCTCTGATTGATCTCATTATACTTATCTGATACTTTACTATGTACTGTACACCCCCCCACCCCCCCCATCCTAATAATACCAAAAATAGCTAGTAAATAAATTATAATAAATAAATACATCTTGAAGATTTGCAATCTATTCAATGCGGTCGCCACTTCAACTGTGTATGTTAATCACTGAGTGATTCTAAAACCTGTCTTCTCTTGTACAAGGTGTGAGCACCTGTTTTGAGTGAAAGGTGTATGTGGCAGAGATAGAAACCTTAATTTATTTGCGGTTTTTCCAGTGATGATGGGAATGAGAATGTATATTGGGAGCCCAGCTATCAAGATTATACAAGCGAGACGATCTTTGGGATACAAATTGAACATTTGTGAAACTGCAACACATATTGTAATTACTGTAATGTGTTTTAAAGCATATAAAACCAATAGAACATATTATTAGCAGATCTGTGTAAGGCCTGTGTGAAGAAGTTCATTGCACTGAAGGTCAGGCCGACCAGCTGAAAGTTCCAAATCTCCCTTATCAGGCAAAAGCATCTTTTTTAATTAGACTCAGAGCCTGAAAACATTCTGATCCAGCGAAAGCAGAATGGCAAACTCTATGGAACAGAGTCAATACGCCAGAAGCAATCAAACTAGGTTTGATTATAGTAAGAAAAAACACAAGTATTTAAATAAATAAGAAACCTAATATAATAACATTAAGTAAATGTGTGAGCAGTCCTATGTTTTAATATTCAAGGTTGCATTTGCTGCCAAGCAGGTGTCTAATCAAAAATTAACCTCTTGCCTTCTGTGTATATCAATGAAGTAAAATAAAATTACAATAAGAGATTGCTATATTGAAGTATCTGAATCAGAAATACATGTTATAAAATAATTTAAACTTTTATACAAGTAAAATAATTATTGTTGAAAGAACATATTAAAAGTTTATTATAACAGAAGAGCTGATCTGCTTGACATATGATGTGTGTGTGTGTATATATATATTCTTTTGAAAAGTCCAGTATAACAGTAAAAAATAAGTATTATAGAGTCTGTGTAATTCTGTGTAAAGAGAGCGCACTGGCTTGAGATCACACTGACCAATGAGCTGAGGTTTCCCTTATTTAAGAGCTGCTGCTGCAGAAGCCTTTAACCTTGGCAGAAGCAGGCATCGCATTTAATTAGCTTGAAAATTGAGCCATCATTTTTAAAGAATTAAACACAGAGGGTAGCTATTGCAATTTAGCAAAAACAAAAAAGTAACCCTTTTTTAGACAGTTCCTGTGCTAACTGTAAATATATTCTCACCTTGGTAAATTCTACGTGCATTCTTTGTAAAGTACCCAGGAGTTGATAGCTGCTAGGTCCAACACATTGTAAAACACCTGAACAGGCCACCGTCGGGAGCCAGCTTTCACTGAATACTTCTGTGCCATCTGATCCAAAACATCAACTCCATATATTGTTGTGCTGTAAAACTCCACGGTCTCTGGTATTTATTTTCACTAGTCCTGATGCTAACTGACTGACCAAAACTAATCTAATTACAGTAAACACATTGCGGACTGGTAAATAAAAATAATAAAGTAGAATACCGTTCTGTATAATCACAATCAAAATTGTTTTCTGTGTGGCCGTCAATGTGACTGCTCCCGGGGCTTTTACATATAATGTAACATATCTCCTTTATTTCTGCACTCCCGTGTTTCATGTGTTACACGACTGGAGAAAATTACATTTTAAAACCAAAAAGCATTTAAATGAATCAATTCAAGAATTAGTTCAGTTTCTGTCTTCAGCTATACAAAAAGTCTTGTGGACATTACAATATCAATTAAACTAAAGAATATAAATAAACAGAATGAGGCACCCTGGATTTTAAAAATTGTTCCTGAACACTTTTGTAGCGCCGGCATCTACATTTTCTACATAAAGAATATAAATGTTTCATTTATATAAAGGTTTTTCTACAATAAAAAACAGAGGAACTTAAGTTTAAGTTTGAAATAAGAGAATATAGTGCAGACTGTATTTAATGACTTTATGATTTCCATTACACGAGAGTAGATGTTAAAACTTCATGCTGATTTGAACTCGGCTCTCGCCAAGATAAGCACCAACTAAGACGTAGCTTTACAGTAAACTAATGTGATCCATATGTGTCTCCATCCATTTACGTTTCCTTCCATATGATGATGTAGATATCCTTCTGTCTGGTGTTAATGGCTGAAGTGTAATGCTGGCTCCAGGGAACAGCTTATTTTGCCTCCCTGGCGCATCAGCACACACAACGGCTGCGATGCTGGCTCCGGGGATCAACCACAGTGCGGCCTCCCCAGCGCATCAGCATGACAACCGTCTGGATTGAGCTAAGTAGGGTACATCTCTGGGGTTTTCAAGTGGGCACCTTCCATCCTCAGTGTTTCGTCGACTAGCCCACGACACCTCAAGAGGCCTCGACGGTGATTCTGGCGTCCCAGCATCACCCCCCTCCGTCCCCCACTCAACTCAGCCCAGCTTACTTACCTGTACATCAGCGTTTCTTTCTTTCTATTGTGCTTGAGATCCCCAGCCAGAATCTTTCCGTCTCAACCACAGCCAGTTGCTGCTCCTCTCTGCTGCTTCAGATAAGTTCTTCACTGTGCGACGCAACTCTTGGCCACTGAATCCGACGTCTCTGAGAAACCGGGTTGTAGAGTGTGCCACAAATCCTCGACAACCCAATTCCACTGGGTAAACCCGAACTCTCCATCCTCGCTGTTCCGCTTCAGTGGCTAGTTGAGCATACCGCAGTTTCTTCCTCTAACACGCCTCATCTACAGCATCCTCCCATGGCACTGTTAACTCTACCAGGTGAACAAGGCGTGCTGATCCAGACCACAAGACAATATCTGGTCGAAGGTTAGTGGTGGCAATCTCAGGTGGAAAAATAAGCCGTTGACCAACATCTGCCAGCATTTTCCAGTCTCTAGCAGCTTCCACTTGTCCTGGGCGAGGATTGGTTTTAACTGCTTTTCTTGGTGGTTGCTCTCCTGGGCGGAGGAATGTTGTCTTTTGTGTGTAATGTTTTGATGGAACAGGTGACAACTTATTGGTCATGTTACGCTTGTCTTCCAATGCTAAGGCCAAACATCGCAGCACCTGGTCATGGCGCCAAGTAAACCATCCTTGGCTAAGAGCCACCTTACATCCTGTCAAAATGTGCCTTAATGTTGCAGGTGATGAACACAAAGGACATGAGGGATCCTCTCCTACCCAGAGGTTTAGGTTCTGTGGTGATGGGAGAACATCATATGTTGACCTGATGAGGAAAGTGATCCTGCTCTGTTCCATTGACCATAGGTCTTGCCAGCCAATCTTGCGTTGTTCCACACTCGCCCATCTCATCCATTCTCCCTGCTTGGCCTGGGAAATGGCCTTTATACACCTCATCCACTGGCACTGAACCATATGCATTAGCCAAATCCAGGAATGTCACATGGAGCTCCTTCCTCTCCTTTTTAGCTGATTGAATTTGTTGCCAGATCACATTGATGTGTTCTAAGCAACCTGGGGAACCTGGAATGCCCGCTTTTTGTATTGAAGTGTCAATGAAGCAGTTCTTTAATAGGTAAGCTGACAATCTCTGAGCAATAATGCTGAAGAAAATCTTGCCTTCTACGTTTAATAGGGAAATGGGACGAAACTGACTGATGCTTGTAGAATCTTATTCTTTAGGTATAAAGACTCCACCTGCTCGGCGCCATGCTCTTGGTACAACCTGTTTTTCCCATGCCACTTTCATCAATTTCCACAGAATTCGTAGAACTCCTGAAGCACTCTTGTACACTCTGTACGGAACTCCATTAGGCCCTGGAGATGATGAAGCCCATGCTTTTTTCACAGCTTGCTCTATTTCTTTCCACTCAGGTGCACAGTCCTCCATTTGGTATTCTGGTGGATTGATAGGTGGGATGTCTGACGGAATTGACAAAGGCTCCTGCCTACATACTCTGTATGTGTTTCCTCCAAATATCTCTCCAGCTCAACCTCAGATGCTTTTAGTGTGCCATTCTTCTCACTGGTGAATAACTTCTTTACAAATTTGAATGGGTCTTTATAAAAGTTAGCTCTCGCACACTCCTTCTTTTTGTAGCGTTTCCGTAGGCGCTCAGCTCTGCGCAATGTTGCAAGCTTATCTTTTATGACCCTTTGTAAGAGATTGAGTCCCTCCTTCTGACTTTGTTCTTAGTATACAGTGAACCGATTGATGGAAAATAACTAATTTTCTGACCTCGTTCTTACCTGTCTGAAGTAAGAGCGGTGCTGGGCATGAAAAAATAGGATCAGCCATTTTGAATCCAAGGCCTTTCTATAATGAGCAAAATTAACTTCCGAAATACCTTTTGGTTCCAGAATTATTATTATTATTATTATTTGTTTATTTAGCAGACGCCTTTATCCAAGGTGACTTACAGAGACTAGGGTGTGTGAACTATGCATCAGCTGCAGAGTCACTTACAATTACGTCTCACCCGAAAGACGGAGCACAAGGAGGTTAAGTGACTTGCTCAGGGTCACACAACGAGTCAGTGGCTGAGGTGGGATTTGAACCGGGGACCTCCTGGTTACAAGCTCTTTTCTTTAACCACTGGACCCACATAGCCTCCTATAGAATAGTTGGAACATGAGTTTTGTGCACCCCTGTAGTAATCACCGGTCATTTCAAGTGAAGGCACAATAATTTAGCAATATTAAAGTTCAACATAAAATATATTTTTGTATTAAAATAAGAAAAAAAGTGGATTTAATAAATTATTTTCAAGAGGCAATGTTTTTCTTTGCAAGTTAAAATTTAATTCTCAACCAATTGGATGCTGCAGAGAAATATGACCTCCAAGGAATAACATAGACTGCATGTCTCCTGTACAATGGTACAGCAATATTGCCTCAGATGACTTGGCTACTTTAAAATGAATTTAAAATGTAATAATGTGCATGTGACAGGATGGTCAAGTGGAGACGTCAGGCCAGAAGCAGGGAGGAAACCAAACAAGTACTGCAGCGCAAAAACACGCTGCAGCGCCATTTATTTTTAACAAACAAAAATAAATAAAATATTTTAACCAAAAAACACTGCTCACCGAGCAAAATAAAAAGATAAACAGAAACAAATCACAAACACAAAACCCAGGTCAAGCTGAGCAAATTACTTTCACTGATCCTGTATATATTTTAATTTTACCTTAAAACTTCTCTCTTGCTCCGCCGTCATATTTATAAATAAATAAAACATAATAATAATAATAATAATAATAATAATAATAATAATAATAATAATAATAATAATAATAATAATACAAAACAAATACAAAATAATAAATTGCACAGGGGCGGAAGGGTACCCCGTTCTATAAATAAATAAATACATGTGCAAGGCTCCTCGCCGTGTTACAGTGCATAATAAAATCTATTTTTTTTTTACTTTGTAGGGGTGTTTTAAATGTTATATGGTGCTGAATGTAATAAAAGGAGAAAATATAGAATAGTCATGAAGTTATACAATAGGCAAAAATATAAAGGGATTGTAAACCAAGTTTACAAGGTAATTGTTACAAGGTAGTTGTTCTTTATCATCTGAAAAATCATTACAGTTTCTCTGAAAGAGAACAACATATTTATCCATGTCAGCCTTGAAGGTGAGGTCCCTTAGCAAACCTGACTTTTTGACAGAAGCAGGATTTTCTGGCTTGCTATGAATTGTAGCACCATTTAAACAGGACTTGAATACCGACTATTTAGGCATCTCTTTGTTTTATAACATTTAATGACTCAATAAGCCATATTTTCAAAGTCTTTCGTTCATTTATATTATATCAAAAGACAAAATGATACTTTAGTTTTACAAAATGAGAAACAAACACCTGTTATGTTCCCAATCTATGAGTTTATCATGCAGTGTATTAAAAAAATAGTGTCACTATTGTAAATACCTTTCTTTCTTTTTAAGAATGTAATTCTTCAGGAGAATGTCATTTTCTTTTTTAAAAATAATTTTACATTCCTTTATTGAATCTCTGACCTTGTGTGCGACTACATTTAACCTCATAGTCAATAATGAAAGCATTGCTGCTTCTGCATGTGTTTTTTTCTTTTCTTTAAACCATTTGAAATACTTTAGATTTGTAATTAAAAGCGCATTTCTGTGCACGTACCTGTCTTTGGTTCTACAGAGAAGTAAGGCTGTCCCTGTAGAATGCTATAGATTAATCTTGCACTGTTCCCATGGGTGGGATCGTCAGCATCTGTGGCTGTCACTTGTATGACGGAAGTTTCTGTGTGGAATAGTAAGACAAGTTATACCAGTAACATTAGCGTAATCATGTATTAACATCTACAAAAGTAAATAATTATGAAAACCCAATGTGTGTCTCATCTGGTTGAACTCATTAATGCACATGCTAGTACAACAGAGCAACACACTTGTCTGATTACAAACTGCTAAAGTGTACGGGATATTACAGTATGTGTGTATATGTATAAACTACTGGTATAATATAAACCTCCAAAAATAGGTCATTTTGCCCTCTAAAGTCATAGACTAGAAACTCCATTTAAACTGTGACATAAATTTGAAGCAGCCAAAGCAACTGAAGCAGTCACCTATCAGGTATAGACTTCTCTATTGGGCATTAATGCTTAATTATCAATTGTAACTCACAAAAATACCAACATTCACAAAGTTCGAACTCATGAGTACGCTTTCAAACAACAACAACAAAAAACATATAATGAAACTGTTTAATAGTAAAATACAGTTTTGTATGTATGTTCAGTGCCAACACTACTGAAAAACCTACCATATATACAAATTATACTATACTATTGTACAGGGATTCCTTTGTAATAATTTGATGATGATTTGTAATAATTTTAATAATAATAATAATTATTATTATTATTATTATTATTATTATTATTATTATTATTATTATTATTATTATTATTCAGATAAACTTCAGTGTTTTACAGTCTTATTATACATGGGTTGTGTGAGACACCAGTACATGAACACTATCAATACCAAAACAAACAAGAATGGCCTGCATATTTAAAATGTTGTCCACAGAAGACTGGGATACATTTGTAGAAGAGCAGCAAGTATTCTTAGAAAAACAAGTGACATACATAGAAAGAAATGACATCCCTTTTCAATTTCTTTAAATAAACACTGCTAGTTTTACAATTTCTAGAATAGAATTACAACCTTGTTATGCTGAGTTGGGTGTAGATTATTCCTTATTATTATTATTATTATTATTATTATTATTATTATTATTATTATTATTATTACACTTACCAACTTCACACATTTCAGGGATGCTGGCAACATAGGGTCCATTTTGGAATTGCGGTTTATTGTCATTGATGTCCTGAACTTTAATAATGAATTCAGATTCTGGTTCCACTGGCTGCATGGTCAACCTGTTTATGGCCTGGGCACGCATTGTGTAGAATGCTTTCTCTTCTCGATCCAGTTTCTTCATAGTATAGATAAAGCCTGTATCTTCATCAATTCTAAAAACTTCTCCTGCTCCCTCTCCTAACAGTATATACTTTATGGAAAAGTTTCCTTTGTCATCATCAGATTTGAGCTATGTGAAACAAAAATGTAAACATTAAAGGCTTTATTGTCAAAGATATTTACTCTAAACGCCAGATCGTAAATATGCACCCAATAAAGTTTCCAAATTTTAAGTAAACAACTTAAGCGACTACATTTCAAATTCTTTATCATTATTTTTGTTTTTTTTTCCTTTCAGACAAAAGCAATGTTAATGATGATTTGGAGTAAATAGCTTTGATAATCTAGCGCTACATTAAGTAAGGATACATGAAAAACATTGTAGATGACAAGCTAAGCAACATAAAGATATATAACATATTAAATGTTGGGAACAATAAGAGGTGAATGTGTGCTTTGTGGCTCACCACTTGATAGCACAGCACAGGCCATATTTTTAAGCAATGCAAAGGAGAACCTTCAGAGAGGAAAACAGCTAAGCACAATTATTTTGATATTGATTGTGTTTCTTTGGTTAAAATATATCAGTATACAGTGTAGCAAAACATGTCAAATAAAATAAATGATCACTGATCACTAAGGGGTAGACTGTACTCCATTGGGATAAAGCCTAGATGGACAGCACTGGAGATCCTCACTGGATTACATCAACCCCTTATTAGGGGTAATCCGGGTATTGCAACAAATACTTTGTGTGATGGATACAGTCCCAGGTATTTGCCCTGTGCTGTAAAATGTTCCAACTGTGACTTTTACCGGGGTATATGTCGATCAAATTGGCCCATAAGCCTCTTATCATCTCTGCAGCAGAAAATACCTGGCCAACACAAAGTGGTCCTGGGTCCTCTTCAGGAACAAATAATTGGTTCCATTTCCATCCACGTCTTATACGTCGGTGAGATACATGCTGTTCTTGTTGTGTGGGCTTTTTGATTTGCAGATGTTGTCTTGCATTAGTTTCTTTTGGGAAGCAATGCCCCAGCATGGAGAAAGCAATTAGCATGGGTAGCCAAGTGTAACAGTTCATTGTTCTGTTTTTATTTTGTTAATATCTGGTTCCAGCCAATATACTGAAAGGAACACAGTTGCCACAGAGATATTAAAATATTTCTCAATGTCAAAGGGAAAGACTGATAATGTACTTATGCTCCCAAATGCTGTCAGATGTTAACAATGACGCCTTTAATTCTTGCATCTCTTCTTACTCCTGAAGAATAAAAAAAAATAGTGTAAATTATGTGGATTAAGAAAACTACATTTTAATGCAGTGTTAAATGTCAAACATTCTTAGAAGTATAAATACTGTATAAACAGTAAAAAACCCCGGGGCACCAAATTAGACTTTGGTTAAAATCGGTGTTACTCAGTTAATAGTTTCCTGAAACTAAATTATTTATTCCTCTAGCTGTAGATCAGGGGTGTACAATCATGGTTCCGGAAGGCCATTCCACTCCAGGTTTAACAAGTAAAATCATGTACCGGTAATTGCCTACTTCAGAGTCTAGATGGAGGTTTGATTGGTTCAATTAAACCATTTAGGACAGGGTTGGACTGGGAGGGACAACTTTGGACACCTCTGGTCTAGATTCTATGTACATTTGTCAAGATTGTACTTGACCTTTAGTTAAAAAATAGGGGAAAGAGCTATGGCCAGAGCTATGGCCAGAGAAATACATTCTAAATGCTTAATTTATAAGTTTGGAAATAACCTTTATTACGATTGTGACAGGGAATATTTATAGGTCTGATAGTTTCACAAAAAAAAAAAAAGTTTACCATCATGCATACAAGTTTTCCCTTACTCTGATGCATTGCAGTGCTTTTTGGATGCAGTTTGAACAGAAAGCCATAGAGCATCACCCTGCTGTTGCAAAGCAAACACATTCTCAGCCTCAGAATCTTGGAGGACTGGGCGGGACCAACACAAACACCTCTCACGTATTACTCCCACCTTAGAGTAAAACAAAAATAAAAATAGCAATTGTTGCTCAGCAACCGGAAATCAACACAGAAAAAAGAAGCATGGATTGTATTCTCGTTCAATCCTGTGATTTATGCAACTACCATACAGAATTGCAACCTCTATTAAAATGACAAGCATACTGCTATCAAGAAAAAAAAAAAGTTTTTTACTATTGTATATATTATACTTCTGCAGTAAGTTGCCATTATGCAATATTAAAATATTTATAACAAGAGGAAGGGCAATCTGTCTGTCTCTGCCAATCACATGCTACATGGTGAACAGAATAACTGACTTCATTTTGTACAGATCTTCACGGCACTTATATCATACACGCCTAGCTTTGTTTCAAATTGATTTGCCTGTAATCCGATATATTAATACTGTACATAGATTTTAAACAGTACCTGTACTCTTTCACGTTCTTAATAACTGAATCAAACTGTAATATTGGTACCACAAGAGTACCTTTGTGGCACAATTAGTTGACAGCAATGCTTGCTGAGTGTCTGAAGTGCAGTACAGGAACAGTATGCCACTGGTCTGTAAAACACATGTAAATATATATTTTTATTTTTCACATGCATAAATGTAATTAGCATACTACAGGTAGTTAATAAAAAAGTGTGCATATGATTTTGGCACTGAACAAACGCATGTATACACTTAAAGAAATTTGATGCACATTTTTTCTAGCATAAGGTGTAGGCTACATAAAATCATAAGTTTATAAATAAAGAGAACCACTTTTTTTGCTTGAAAACGAGGAACGTGTTTTGTATCAGAATCTACTAATACAGTCTACCTGCATGTCAGAGATGGAAAGTCACATTAGACTGTATACAGCTGATGCTGCAACTCACAGAGAATTTACACAGTAAAGAAATGGATCAGTTACTCTATTGTACAACCTGTAATTTATTAAACATATTGCTTGAAAGAAAAGCACAGTTCCTTAACAAAAATAATAACAAACGGGTCTTTTATTTCGTTTTTAGAACTGTAGTTACATATATCACATGTATTTTTTTCAGTGATAAGCTCGAGTTATTTCCTTTCCGGACTGAAAAAAGAAAATCAAAGTAACCCTTCTGTTTGCCAGGGGAAAAAAATGTGAAGCAATGATCGGAATTTATTAAAGTCTGAATTTTGTCTTGATACAATCTATTCGTAGCTGAAGTTATGAAATGCCTAAAGAATGTAAGATGTGTTGGTGGTCCTACAGAATGATTTTAAGAACGAATAGTTAATGCATTTTCTCCTCTATTTCCTACCTCTCTTAGTAGGGTAATGACTGGCTTACAAAGGCCAAGTGCAACCCAGTGAAGGAAATAAATGCTACTTACAGCTGTACCACACAGTGTCCGTCAATGAATTTAACTGGTTCATCTGATTCCATGTCCTCAGCAATTACATGTTTTATAAAACAGACAAGGGAAAATATGGGCTGAAAGGCCCTGTTTTCAACTGTCAATTTAACTGATGGCACAAATTATCCTTTTGTGAGCAGAGCTTTTCAGTGGATTCAAAGCTAGAGTCTTCTGTGGTGTCCGTGCATAACAGAATGAGAAAATCAGTCTTTACTAGGTCAGAACAACACAGCTATGATTGGGATAATGTTGACTCCAGATCAACTGAAATAAATCAACACAACCACTATTTCAAGCAGCATCATTATTTTTACCTTGTAAAGTCATCCTGCATGTAATTAACAAAATAACACCACTTTCAGTAGTTCGGGACAAACACCAATCACAAAATGTTTTAGTACAAATATTTATTGTAGAGAATGCGGAGTATGCGATTTAACAGAAAAGTATGCTGTATATACACATTCATTTGGCATCAAACCTAACTTGGTTTGAGGATTCGCTGCCTGGCCAACTGGACGAGGCTGAGACCCCCATTTGATAAAACATAAAAACTGTTATTAAGAAAGGTGGAGATGGGGAGGTGGTGGGTTACGATGAAATCAAAACGCAACTGAGAGATAAGTGAAGAGGGTATTTATAGTGCTAACAATTTAAATTAGCTAACGTGTAAATTGAATGATTCAATTTGGTGATGCGGAGATTGGTGTATGACCCTCCTCCCGAACTTTAATTATAAATTTCATTTCAGTAGTTTGGGACAAACACCAATCACAAAATGTTTTAGTACAAACATTTATTGTAGAGAATGCGGAGTATGCGATTTAACAGAAAAGTATGCTGTATATACACATTCATTTGGCATCAAACCTAACTTGGTTTGAGGGTTCGCTGCCTGGCCAACTGGACGAGGCTGAGACCCCCAAAAAGAACAAGCCGGTCTCAATGCCACAATTAGAATTGAATATAGCCCACTTGAAGGTTTAGCCAACCTTTAACAAATGATCATCAGCACGCAGGAGAGGAAAACAAAACCCATTTTTGGGAAATAAACCTCTGGGAATCCATGGCTGATTCGATTGCCCTTCCTCCAGGCAGGCTACTAACACTTAAGAGCACATTTCTGTAAAAGCATTTTTAGGCTCCATAATATTTGTTATAATGTAAACTTGGTAAGCACTGGAGGATCAACAACCTAACCGTTTGATAAGAGAGTCTGGAACTCAGTGGGGAAAAAGCTGCTACGATTCTGAAGGAAGGACCGGAAAACTGCTCAGCTGCGAATCCGGACCTGGAAATAAATCAGGTGAAAAGGTGAAAGAAGAACAAATGTTGGGTGACGATTGTTCAGTTTTCATTAATAAACAGCGGGCCTGAGGGTGATGCGCCCTGAGAAAGATGGAGATGGACAAGAGAGAAAGGGGTCATATGGGCCAACATGGGAGTTTAATTTATAAACAAAATTGAAAAGCTTTCTCTAATCTTCCTGGTCCGTTTTACTTCTTTTGAGCAGGAAGGAAAGGGTATCAGATGAGGGGATTGCTAGGTCAGAGATTAAGGGGTGAATCTGGGGGTTGAATTTGAGAGCGATGTAGACCCCCAGCACCTATGGGAACCCAAGAAGGCTAAGAGAAAGAGCTGTAAGGTTTTATCTAAAACAGGTAGGAGTAGCTGGAGCAGATGAGAGGCACCAAGAGAGTACGTTGATGGCAATAGGTAGGCAAGCAGGAGGAGAAAGAGATTCTGATTGTTGAAGCCCTTTCAGGATTAGTGAAATTTGTGAGTTGCAGAGTGTAGAGCTGGGACACTGAAATTGAGTTGAGTTTGTAGAAAAACTTGATGCCGGAAATTCAAATCTTATAGCTCTGTTCTTAAGGGACATAAAATAGGATGACGCTACGGGCACTGAAAATGATGGAAAGGAATGTTGAATGCAAAGTGAAATTTTAAAGCAATTCCAGGATGACCAGTACATTTGCAGTGAGCGGGGAGTGATGCTGAGAAGAGTTGTTTCTTGAGCCTGCAGAAATCAGGGAATGCAGCAGGTGGCTCACATGAATGTCAGGTCTGAAAAATGAGGAATCTGAGTTTGCAGGAGGTCGTCTTCGGAAGCCAATGCTCTGAATCTCTGCGTTTGGAAACAAGAAAGAGAATCGATTATATTCAGGTGCCTGAGAATGTGTTGAGCTCTGAAAATGAACTGATGAGTAACAGATAAACAGGTAATCCTTCTGAATATTCTCATTATATGGTGGGAGAATGAACGATCTTGTTAAAGATTTAGACTGTAGGTGAATTATGTGAGTGGAGAAGAATGGATTTTGAGCCCAGGAAGACCCCCAAAAGGAGTGCGGCTACAGCAAATGGACACATTTTGCGCAATGACGAGGAGTGATCGGTTATAGGAATAATGCTGAATTCGTTGGGCCATGGAGCAGAAAACCAATTTTCCCTTGTAGTATCCTCCAAAGCCAAGAGAGGGAGCTGCATCTTTGAACGGTTGAATGTCTTTGTGCAGCAGGAGACAGTTGTCGTAAAAGAAAGTACTGCCATTCCTTTCTTTTAGTAGGAGCTCCCACAGGCGGAGTTCCTTGCGAAAAAAAAGGAACCATACCATGAGTATGACATCATTGAGGGAAATCGACAGAAAGGATCAAATAGAGAGAAGGTAGGAGATAAAAGCTCTGCCTCGAGGATTTATCCATATTGCATACAAATTGCAAAGCATATGACATGGTTTATTTAAATTTCCAGAAAGCTTTTGACAAAGTCCCACATAAAAGATTAATTTCACAAACTGAACGCAGTAGGGATTCGAGGAAATGCATGCACGTTTATTAGGGAGTAGTTAACATGTAGAAAACAGAAGGCCTCCAGAGTATGCAGTATTGCGGCCCTGACTGATATTCAAAGAAATGGGAACGGTTTTGAAAGTGTTTGAATAAACTGTCGATAAGCTGAAAGAAGAAAAGCATCTCACAGAGAAGAGACCACTATGGGGTCGTGCTGGACGCCCATGGGAGGTCACTGCAGGGGCCTGCTGACTGCCTGCAGTGAAGGGAGGGTAACCTAAAAGGTTACATTTGGAAGACCGCGGAGGTAAGGAATAGAAGGGGGCTGTGGGGCCCTGTTGAAGCTCGCAGCTGGTAGAAAACCGTTTGACAGAGAAGGGAGCACTATGGGGGCCTGCTGGACGCCCATAGTGGCCAGCGAGGTCACTGCAGGGGCCTGCTGGACGCCTGCAGTGAGGGGAGGTAACCAGAAAGGTTATAGTTGGAGGTGAAGGGAGCACTATGGGGGCCTGCTGGACGCCCATAGTGGCCAGCGAGGTCACTGCAGGGGCCTGCAGTGATGGGGGGTGGGGAACGCGGGAGCAGCCGCTCCCAACTGTAATTACTGATTAGAGGAGACATCAAAATGGAGCGAGGTAACCAGTGGTGTACTACAGGGATCAGTATTAGGTCCTCTGCTATTCCTAATCTACATAATGATTTAGATTATGGCATAGTAAGCAGACTTGTTAAATTTGCACACAACACAAAAATAGGAGGAGTGGCAAACACTGTCGCAGCAGCGAAGGTCATTCAAAATGATCTAAACAGCATTCAGAACTGGGCAAGCACATGGCAAATGACATTTAATAGAGAAGTGTAAAGTACTGCACACAGGCAAGAAAAATGTGCATTATAAATATCATATGGCAGATACTGAAATTGAAGGAATCTTTGAAAAAAACCTAGGAGTTTATGTTGACTCAGATATGTCTTCACCTAGACAATGTGGGGAAGCTGTAAAAAAGCCAACAAGATGCTCGGATATATTGTGAAAAGTTTTGAATTTAAAATCAAGGGAAGTAATGTTAAAAATGTACAATGCATTAGTAAGACCTCACCTAGAATACTGTGTTCAGTTCTGGACACTTCATTAAAAAAAAAGGATATTGGTGCTCCAGAAAGAGTGCAAAGAACAGCGACCAGAATTGTCCCGGATTTAAAAGACATGTCGTATGCAGACAGGCCAAAAGAAAAGAAGCTATTCAGACTTGAACAAAGACTACGCGGTGATCTGATTCAAGCATTCAAAATCCTAAAAGGTATTGACAAAGTCAACCCAGGAGACTTTTTGAACCAGGACCAGGGGTCACAAATGGAAATTAGACAAAGGGGCATTCAGAACAGAAAATAGGAGGCACTTTTTTTTACACAGAGAATTGTGAGGGTGTGGAACCAACTTAGTAATGTTGAAGCCGACACCCTGGGATCCTTCAAGAAGCTTATTGATGATACTCTGAGATCAATAAGCTACTAACAACCAAACGAGCAAGATGGGCTGAATGGCATCCTCTTGTTTGCAAATCCTCCCATGCTCCCATGTAGTTTAAATGGCCTAGGAGGGACAGAAGATTGCGTTTCGTAGGAGGGGGACCGGACAGAAAAGTGGAAATATAAAAAATACAATCCCCTGAGGACAGGCTCAATGGGCATGATTTTAAATATGTTTGATATATTGGCTTTAGCCAGTCATGCGTTTCCCAGCAATTTTGATTAAGAATATGGCGTGGTCGATTTGCATATTGCAGGGAGCAATCTTCGTGAGGGACTGTTGTTGCTGGGTGTGATGGAGTTACGGTGAGCAGAAATGAAGGAAGTTACAGGCGGAATAGCACAGGTTCCTTCAATGAAGTTATTACAAATCTGGCAAAACAATCTCTGGATACAAATGCTCAAAACTGCCGATGAGCAGAAAGAAAAGCATTTCACAGAGAAAGGATCACTATGAGGGCCTGCTGGATGCCCATAGTGGCCAAAGAGGTCACTGCAGGGGCCTGCTGGACGCCTGCAGTGAGGGAAGGGAACCAGAAAGGTTATAGTTGGAGGTGAAGGGAGCACTATGGGGGCCTGCTGGACGCCCATAGTGGCCAAAGAGGTTATTGCAGGGGCCTGCTGGACGCCTGCACAGAGGGAATGGAACCAGAAAGGTTATAGTTGGAGGTGAAGGGAGCACTATGGGGGCCTGCTGGACGCCCATAGTGGCCAAAGAGGTTATTGCAGGGGCCTGCTGGACGCCTGCATTGAGGGAAGGGAACCAGAAAGGTTATAGTTGGAGGTGAAGGGAGCACTATGGGGGCCTGCTGGACGCCCATAGTGGCCAAAGAGGTTATTGCAGGGGCCTGCTGGACGCCTGCAGTGAGGGGAGGTAACCTGAAAGGTTAGTTGGAGCCAGAATGCTCAGGAACTGCTAAATGAGCCTTTGATTGACAGGTGCGATGGTCCTGCTTTCGGATTTTTCCGGTAGTAGACGCGCTTCGTGGAGATGCAGTCGGTGCGGGCGAGGTGTTTCAAGTCCGCTTATAGTACACGGAAATTGGGCTAGCTTCTTGAGTCGCGGGTTGGAATTTGTAAAAACACCCATACTGACATGGGTTGGGCTTGTTTTGTCGTGAGACTTGGCAACACTGGGTAAAGCAACGATCAGTGCTGACGTCATAGCGCTGCGACGGGAAGGATGAAATAAAGTAAACAAATTCTCCTTACGTGCTGTAGATTTGAATGGGATGTTGTTGCTACGAAGATAAAGCTGGAGCCGGGAGATCGTCCAGTCTCTGATTTCAGGAGTTGCGGAGGAATGAGTGGCCAGGCGGGAGCTACAGCAGACAGGAGAAGCAGACATCTGGGCAGAGAAGTTTGGAGTGGTAATACCGCCGACCGAAGTTGTCGTGGAGTTGGCCCGGGAAGGGCTGGTTGAACTGGTTGCGTGGATCTCGGCTCCGGGGAAACAGCAAACAGATCATCATCCGTCGAAACGGAATAATCCAGAATGCAGACCATGATGCGTGCATGTACGATGAAATCAAAACGCAACTGAGAGATAAGTGAAGAGGGTATTTATAGTGCTAACAATTTAAATTAGCTAACGTGTAAATTGCACAATTAACACCTGTTGAAAATATGATTGTTAATCAAATAATCAAATTAATGCATAAAATTATTCTTCTACTAAAAAAAAAAAGCCAACAGGACAGTTAGCTATTTCAGCATATAATTAAGAAATTGTATTGGTTTAAAAGCTATTTAGATAATTGTAGTCTTTTTTTTCTTAGTCTCCCCAAGTTCTATTTAACCACATTTAACCAGATCGATTGTATAACACTCAAACTATATACAATATAAAAGTTGTATTGTTTAATTGCATACAGGAATGAAACAGGATCACGGCTCTGTGGCGGAGTGTCCCGCCCCTATTTATTATTATTTGTATTTTTGTTTGCGGCGCGGGTAAAAGCGCCGCGTCTTTTATTATTATTTAAAAACCCCGTGAGGATGCATGGCTGATCAGCTACTGATTATTTAAATAGCTGACAGTCATGCATCCTTACCAAACGCGTGCAGACTCTGGCCGGGGGATAATAAGATAATTACCAACTAGTTAAATCCCTCGGCCAGAGTATATAAACCTGCAGCTCTCTGCATTTGGGGTTGAGAGTGTAGAGGAGAGTACGGGAGAGCGGAGAGAGGAGAGAGAAAGCCACATTTGGAAAACAATTGCTAAAACGTGCTGGATTACCCAGCACATCACTTACTTGTTTGTTTGTTCATTCGTTTGGCCCTCGTGCCCTTTTGTTTTGTGTTTTGTTGGTTTGTTTAATATTTTGTTTGTTAATAAATACGCTGAGTGCTACTGCACTCAGCTTCACCCGCCCATCCACTGTTTGGAGTCAGTTACTTCCTGGTCCGTGACGTCATCCACCACACCACTGCGAGCCAGACTGCCACATATGGTGTCCTGCGTGGGACAAAACAAACGCCTCCAATAGCCGGACCAGGAAAGAAAAGCTCGTTTTTTTTTTTTTTTTTTTTTTTTTTTTTCAAAGTGTTTTTTGTGTGTTTTTTGGGGAAGAAAAAAAAAAAAAAAATAAATAAATATGGGAAGAAGCGGACGGAGGAAGCAGCAGCTACAGCAGCGTGGGGCCGGTCGCAGGTCCCACTGTAGCTCAACCATGCTGGACGTCTGCCCCACCTGCTTGAAAGGTGAGGAGTGGTGCTTCGCTGTTGGGGAGGTGGGTCACATAGCACCCGACCAACCCCCTCCATGGCAGGAGAAAGAGGAGCCAGAGCGTCCAGTAAGGGAGGACCTGCATCCTCCAAAGAGGACGAATGCACTCTGTGACTGGCTGGTGGAGCCGGGGAGGGATTATGAGGAAGCCCTCCCTGCAGTGATCAACCTCCTGTGGGCAAGAGATGGGGAGCGCTGGGAGGCCTGGGAACAGCAACACCACCCAGCTTCCCTCCCAGACATCGCAGCCATGGTGTTCAACTACCTGGCTGCGGATATGGGAGAGACCCTGCTGCTGCCATCTCCAGCACAAAAGGGAGAGGAGCCATCGCTACCGTCTCCACCAGCAGAGGGAGAGGAGCCATCGCTGCCGTCTCCAGCGTCAGAGGGAGAGGAGCCATCGCTGCCGTCTCCAGCGCCAGAGGGAGAGGAGCCATCGCTGCCGTCTCCAGCATCAGAGGGAGAGGAGCCATCGCTACCGTCTCCAGCATCAGAGGGAGAGGAGCCATCGCTACCGTCTCCAGCATCAGAGGGAGAGGAGCCATCGCTGCCATCTCCAGCATCAGAGGGAGAGGAGCCATCGCTACCGTCTCCAGCATCAGAGGGAGAGGAGCCATCGCTACCGTCTCCACCAGCAGAGGGAGAATGCCTGCTGGTTTCGCCTCCACAGCCTGGGGAGGAGCCCAAACGTCCTACGCCCGAGTGGGAGGAGCCCGAACGTCCTACGCCCGAGTGGGAGGAGCCCGAACGTCCTACGCCCGAGTGGGAGGAGCCCGAACGTCCTACGCCTGAGTGGGAGGAGCCCGAACGTCCTACGCCCGAGTGGGAGGAGCCCGAACGTCCTACGCCCGAGTGGGAGGAGCCCGAACGTCCTACGCCCAAGAGGGGGGAGTCGGTGCATCCACAGCCCAAGAGGGAGGAGTCGGTGCGTCCACAGCCCAAGAGGGAGGAGTCGGTGCGTCCACAGCCCAAAGAGGGGGGAGTCGGTGCGTCCATAGCCCAAGAGGTGGAAGTCTGCGCTTCCACAGCCTTAGGACCCAAGCTGCAGTCCCAAGAGCCAGAAGGGGAGGAGTTACAGGCTCAACCCCCTGAATTTTTCTGGGGGGGAGAAGGGCAGGATGCTGGTGTTCCCCAGCAGCCTCTATTTATGCTGCTGAAGGGAGCACAGCACACACCAGCCCAGCCGCCACAGCAGAGGGAGCCAGAACCGCCACAGCCTCCCTCTGAGTGGCCAGCATCCGCCCCATCGCCTCTGCCTCCACCACCACCAGGAGCAGAGCAGCAGGAGCTGCTTCTGTCTCCACCATCACCAGGAGCAGAGCAGCAAGAGCTGCCTCTGCCTCCGCCACCTCCACCAGCAGAGGGTGAATGCCTGCTGGTTCCACATCCACCGTCGTGGGAGGACTGCTTGCCCCTCCCACCTCCACCAGCAGAGGGTGAATGCCTGCTGGTTCCGCCTCCACCGTCGTGGGAGGACTGCTTGCCCCCACCTCCACCAGCAGAGGGTGAATGCCTGCTGGTTCTGCCTCAACCGTCGTGGGAGGACTGCTTGCCCCTCCCACCTCCACCAGCAGAGGGTGAATACCTGCTGGTTCCGCCTCAGCCGCCGTGGGAGGACTGCTTGCCACTCCCAGCTCCACCAGCAGAGGGTAAATACCTGCTGGTTCCGTCTCAGCCGCTGTGGGAGGACTGCTTTCCCCTCCCACCATTGCCATGGCCTGGGGATGGCTGTTCTGCATCGCCTGGGGCTGCCTTTTGTTCTCTACAGGACACAGGGTACGAGGGAGAAGTGGAGCTCCCGCTGCCGCCTCCATGGCCAGGGGCTCCCCTCCCGAGTTCGCCTCCCGAGGGTCCGCTGCGGCTGCCGTCGCCTTCCGAGGGTCCGCCGCTGCTGCCGTCGCCTTCCGAGGGTCCGCCGCTGCTGCCGTCGCCTTCCGAGGGTCCGCCGCTGCTGCCGTCGCCTTCCGAGGGTCCGCCGCTGCTGCCGTCGCCTTCCGAGGGTCCGCCGCTGCTGCCGTCGCCTTCCGAGGGTCCGCCGCTGCTGCCGTCGCCTTCCGAGGGTCCGCCGCTGCTGCCGTCGCCTTCCGAGGGTCCGCTGCTGCTGCCGTCGCCTGGGGTCGCCAGGGATCCTGCTTCGCCTGGGGTCGTCGAGGGTCCGGCTTCGCCTAGGGTCGCCGGGGATCCTGCTTTGCCTGGGGTCGCCAGGGATCCTGCTTCGCCTGGGGTCGTCGAGGGTCCGGCTTCACCTGGGGTCGCCAGGGATCCTGCTTCGCCTGGGGTCGCTACACGATGGCCGGAGCTCCATGAAAGGGAGCTGCCAGAAATGAAGAAAGGGGGGGAGGTCAGGAGACCAGCTCCCCCAGCCGCACTTTCGCGGCTGGAGATCATGTGGTCGGAGCCCCACGGAGGGGAACTGCCAGAAATGAAGAAGGGGGGAGAGGTCAGGAGACCAGCTCCCCCAGCCGCACTTTCGCGGCAGGATAGAGTGTGGCGGGAGCCCCGGAAGAGGGAGCTGCCGGCCACGAAGAATGGGGGGGTGCCAGAGATTCCACCATGGCCACCCCCCAGAAGTAACTTGCTTCCCCCTCTTCCGGGACTTTAAGACTGAGGGGGGAGGTGGCCGTTGGGGCCATGTGTGCTGCGCACAAGGGGGGGCATGTGTGGCGGAGTGTCCCGCCCCTATTTATTATTATTTGTATTTTTGTTTGCGGCGCGGGTAAAAGCGCCGCGTCTTTTATTATTATTTAAAAACCCCGTGAGGATGCATGGCTGATCAGCTACTGATTATTTAAATAGCTGACAGTCATGCATCCTTACCAAACGCGTGCAGACTCTGGCCGGGGGATAATAAGATAATTACCAACTAGTTAAATCCCTCGGCCAGAGTATATAAACCTGCAGCTCTCTGCATTTGGGGTTGAGAGTGTAGAGGAGAGTACGGGAGAGCGGAGAGAGGAGAGAGAAAGCCACATTTGGAAAACAATTGCTAAAACGTGCTGGATTACCCAGCACATCACTTACTTGTTTGTTTGTTCATTCGTTTGGCCCTCGTGCCCTTTTGTTTTGTGTTTTGTTGGTTTGTTTAATATTTTGTTTGTTAATAAATACGCTGAGTGCTACTGCACTCAGCTTCACCCGCCCATCCACTGTTTGGAGTCAGTTACTTCCTGGTCCGTGACGCCATCCACCACACCACTGCGAGCCAGACTGCCACAGGCTCACATTCTTCTGAAGACATGAGAAGTTCAGTTAAATAAACTATGAGAAACATTTCCACTTTTGGGCACTCCTTTTTCTCCTTCAATACTATATTTTGGTGATAATGCACATTTTTGTGACTCAAGTCAATAAGAGTGAAATGAGAGGGGGGCTCTTCCTGTGGAGTAAATTCCATTATCTAAATGACTGAAAAATCCATGGCAAAGAGGAAGCTTGGCTACAAATCTAAATAGCATGAGTGCAACTGCAATTATTTATTTATTTACCATCTATCTATCTATCTATCTATCTATATATATATATATATATATTGTAAACGGACTCACCCACTCGGGTTCGTTGCCCCTTTAAAAATACGACCCAACACACGAGAAATGGAGTTTTTAAGCGCAGTCGCGCTATATTTTTAATAAACACAAAAGTAAAACAAAGTTCACAAAATAAACACCTAGCTCTTCTGAGCACTAACTACACACGCAGGAACCTAACTACCACAGGACGGCTAAGCCGTTTCCCTGTTCCACACGAACTTAACCACACGGGTTTGCACTATACCTTTTTCTCGGGACTGCCAGGAAGCAGAGCACTCCTTTCTGCCTCCTTCCATTCAGCAGCCCTGTGCAGACAATCTGCACGTCTTAAATACCCCGGTGCGGGTGATAATTAATCAATAAACAAATTAACAAAACAATAAAACAATTAAACAAAATGTGCACTTCTTTTGCAGGGAGGTATTAACCCCCTCCCTGCTGTCTCTCACAACCCTCTATCTCACAATATATATATATATATATATATATATATATATATATATATATATGTATATCTATCTATCTATCTATCTATCTATCTATATATATATATATATATATATATATATATATATATATATATATATATGGACTGGAGAGGTGAGCTATAGTGGAAAATTATTGACCCGAGGGAAGTCTGTTGTTACTGTCAGGGGGTTATAATGCACCCTGGAGGTAACATTAGTTTAATTTTCCACTATGGCTGAGTCTGCAGTACATATTTAATATATGAATCAGTCAAGAAAATATGTGAGGCAAGGTTGGATAGTAAATACGACTTTTATATATTTTGTTTAAATATAGCTGATACAGCATAATTAAATACATAAATAACACAATAAATAACAGAAAATGCGCCCGTCATATTTGTTTACATCGTTTACATCACCATTTTAGTGTTTGGTGAGCATCTTTCTTTTGTAGTATGTCTTGTAATTAATTTGTTAAGTCACAGAATCGGTGTTCACCCATTTTCTCTTGTTGTGAGGAGTGAAGATGGAAGGTGTTCCTTTGAAAAGGGGTAGGACTGACAGTGATGTGATGAACCAATCACATGACAGATGGAGGCTATTGCCTGGTAGTGTAAGGATGTTAGGATAAAAGTTTAATCTATTTTCCTCCTACAGTATTGCTAACCACACCTCTGCAGAAATCATGAGACAAACTCTTAGAAATCAAGAGATGTTTGCGCTTCTTTGAGTTTTCCGCCATGACTAACATATATCTTTCGAAAAGCGAGAAATCCCAAGATCCAACAGTAACACGGCAGGGAGGGGGTAAATATCCTCCCTGCCAAAAACATAATTGTTTCATTAGTTAATTATGACCTGCACCTGGCTATTGTTGTAAATTAGAGCCAGGTGCAGGGTATATAAAGAGAGCAGCCAGTCCTTTCAGGGCTGCTGTGTGGAGGGCTCGGTTGATGGTGTTTTCAACCGTAATGAAAAAAAGGTAAAGTGAAAAGCCTTTTTGTGTTGTCTGAAAATTGTGTTTGTTTAGTTTCATTTTATGCCAGTATAATTAAAAGCGAGCATCAGCGCGTATTCTTTCAAATTCTGTGTGTTGAGTCGTGACTGGGAAGGGAAAAGAACCCAAGTGAGCCTGTGTGGCGAGTCTCTGGGTCACAATATATATATATATATATATATATATATATATATATATATATATATATATATATATTTTTTTTTTTTCTAGAAGCATCTATTAGCTTATGAATATCAGCTTTAGGTTCTAGTCTATTTGTAAACCCATTTCATTTTGCTTAAGGTATTTTTTAACACATACTTTGCAATACATTATTTAATATCATATGGCATGTATGTTTAACAGCCTACCTTGTATGCCATGAAATCTCTATTTGTTTGCTCTACAAATGTTCCATATTTGAACGGAATTCTGTGGAAGCTATGGGTTACCCAGGTTTGTACAGTACAGTGTAGTATTACATTACACACATAATTGAACAACTTACTATGTCATCATTCATTGGGCATGTCTGACCATTTCCAGGGTGGGCTCTTTACTGGAGCTGTGTTTTTCCAGTAGTTTCTAGCTGAACCTTGGTTAAGCAGTGTGTACAAAGATAATCAATAGAGTTGCATCAGCAGCTGATGCTCTATGAAGGTTAGTACATTGGCAGAAAATGTGCTTAGTCTTTGTTACTACTTGGCATTGACATGTTATTGTTATTTGTGTCTCTTTATTATCTAGCACTATCACCTTGAAACTAAATAATCAAATGGAATATCAAAGTAGTCTGAGTCCAATAAAAAAGATTTTCTTTGTATTTACCTTTACTTAAAAATAAAATCTGCTTATTTTTTGTTCTTACTTTTAAGTGTTTGAAAGCCTTATAGACAGATCTATTTAATTCTGAGATACCTCATGTGGGATGTCATTTGTAGCTATCCTTTCTTATAGTAATACCAACTCCTGAATGTCGTGGATGGCAATATTGATTAGGTACTTACTTTGAAAAGGCCCACATGTTTGCACACATAAAAAGTAAATAAATAATAACCATAAAAAATACTCAACATAAATCAAATAAAAAGAATCTTACTAGGCAACAAGGAATCATAGCTAATTAACAATCCTTGAAAATGATCGAATGATTGGTTTCCAATAAGAATAAATTCCTTACCTTAATCTGAACAGGTTCTCTTTGGTACCAGGAATAAAAACCAAAAGGTTCATAAGATCGTGGAGCTGAGAAATGATCCCCAATGTTAGGCAATACAATGTTGTTTCTGAAAGCTGACTATATGGTATGCCTCCACACCCCTAAATCTCTCTTTTTCTGGATCTCTGAGTAAGAAGGAACAAACACAGGGACCTTTGTTCCAAATGACATTAGGCTACTGATGGTTATTCAGGGCCTTCATTATGATGCAGACAGCCTGGGCATAGAAGTACAAATAGATGTTTTGTTCCGCATGAGAACAATACAGTACTTATTGAAAACAAGTCGGGGTAGCAAGGAGGCAGTCCATCTTATGAAAAACAAATTGCAAGTGAATAGGGCATGCCATCCATTTTGAGATTAGTTAGGAGGGACAAATTATTAATTTAGGACCATCTCTAAAGTTACATGAAAGAGATGAATTTCCTGTGCTCTACAGCAATTGATTTATCAATGTATTTCTGTTTAAGGAGGCAGTGGCTATATACACTGACAGGAAACTGATATGTAAATGTTTCATGTGCTTGGTAAATACATAATTACACTGATTTAAAATGAATTATCTTAATATTTATTATACTAATTTAGTATCGGGACTAGAAGGTAATTATAGTTTCTATGATGATTTGTGAAGAACCAAAATTAACTAAGTAATTGGCTAAGATCTATTTGTCACAGTTGGGGTAGTACCATATACAGACGTGCTCAAATTTGTTGGTACCCTTCCACAAAAAACGAAGAATGCACAATTTTCTCTGAAATAACTTGAAACTGACAAAAGTAATTGGCATCCACCATTGTTTATTCCTTATTTAATAGAAATCAGACTTTGCTTTTGATTTTTTATTCAACATAATATTGTAAATAATAAAACAAATGAAAATGGCAAGGACAAAAATGATGGGACCCCTAACCGAATATTTTGTTGCACAACCTTTAGAGGCAATCACTGCAATCAAACGTTTTCTGTAGCTCTCAATGAGACTTCTGCACCTGTTAACAGGTAGTTTGGCCCACTCTTCCTGAGCAAACTGCTCCAGCTGTCTCAGGTTTGATGGGTGCCTTCTTCAGACTGCAAGTTTCAGCTCTTTCCATAGATGTTCGATAGGATTTAGATCAGGACTCATAGAAGGCCACTTCAGAATAGTCCAATGTTTTGTTCTTATCCATTCTTGGGTGCTTTTAGCTGTGTGTTTTGGGTCATTATCCTGTTGGAGGACCCATGACCTGCGACTGAGACAGAGCTTTCTGACACTGGGCAGTACGTTTCGCTCCAGAATGTTTTGATAGTCTTGAGATTTTATTGTGCCCTGCACAGATTCAAGGCACCCTGTGCCAGGCGCAGCAAAGCAGCCCCAAAACATAACCGAGCCTCCTCCATGTTTCACTGTAGGTATGGTGTTCTTTTCTTTGAAAGCTTCATTTTTTCGTCAGTGAACATAGAGCTGATGTGACTTGCCAAAAAGCTGCAGTTTTGACTCATCTGTCCAAAGAACATTCTCCCAGAAGGATTGTGGCTCGTCAATATGCATTTTAGCAAATTCCAGTCTGGCTTTTTTATGTTTTTCTGTCAAAAGTGGAGTCTTCCTGGGTCTTCTTCCATGGAGCCCACTTTCGCTCAAAAAGCGACGGATGGTGCGATCAGAAACTGATGTACCTTGGAGTTCACCTTGGAGTTCAGCTTGTATCTCTTTGGCAGTTATCCTTGGTTCTTTTTCTACCATTCGCACTATCCTTCTGTTTAATCTGGGGTCGATTTTCCTCTTGCGGCCGCTCCCAGGGAGGTTGGCTACAGTTCCATGGACCTTAAACTTCTTAATAACATTTGCAACTGTTGTCACAGGAACATCAAGCTGCTTGAAGATGGTCTTGTAGCCTTTACCTTTACCATACTTGTCTATTATTTTCTTTCTGATCTCCTCAGACAACTCTCTCCTTTGCTTTCTCTGGTCCATGTTCAGCGTGGTGCACACAATGATACCAAACAGCACAGTGACTACTTTTATCCATTTAAATAGGCTGAATGACTGATTACAAGATTGGAGACATGTGTGATACTAATTAAAAAACGAATTAGTTTGAAATATCACTATAATCCAATTATTTATTATCTTTTCTAAGGGGTACCAACAAATGTGTCCAGGCCATTTTAGAATATCTTTGTAGAAAAAGCAATAATTCATCTCTTTTCACAGCTTCTTTGCTTTATTCTATGACTTACCAAAGGCATGCAAGTATATATGATAAAATAGCTTTTAATTTCATCACTTTTCAGGAGGAATGAAGCATTATTTCAATGAGCTGTAAGGGTACCAACAAATTTGAGCACGTCTGTATATATATTTTTTTTAATGATTACATTTTATTTAACACGAACATATTTGTCATATTTTTGTCATATTTTCCCTTTGATGGGTTCTGGGGAATGTAGAATCGAATAATTATTTAAACACACTAAACTGCAAAGGAAATATGAGAGCTTTCCTATTTATGACCTGTTATAAGACCGATGAAAAGAGGCAGAGGAAAACATAAGCAAAGTGGTAGACAATGCAGTTTTATGTATTAAATAGCTTAATGGAATGAATCAAATACTGGTAACTTGTCAGAAGAATTTTTTTTTTTTTAAGTAAAAGACTTAAATATGTTAATCATATAGATCAGAGGTTTTCAACCGGGGGTACGTGTACTCCTGGGGGTACTTCTAAGGGTCATAGGGGGTACGCAGGATGACTGAGAAATGCACAACAAAATAAAAATAATGATCTTGAATTTTTTTTTAACGGTATTATATATTATCTCTAAACCACTGAGCATTATTTTGTTTTTGTTAAGCAGCTCAAAGTGAACCACAGATGAGAAAAAACAAAAAAAAACACAGAATCTATCACGTCCGCACTTTCCACCTGTATGCATGTGTCATTTCGATTGAGTGGATTTCCACTTTGATTATTGGTGGGTGAAGCAGTCGTCTGGCAAATGTGCCTATGCAGAGCACTCTGTGGTGCTCATGAACTTTACAGTTTTAACTTGTATCAGTGAAGCACAATGTTTCTGCATTTTTATAGGAGTATAAATGCTCCAGTAAACATAAATAATAATCACAATAATCATACTTTAAAGGTTTTTGTTTTATTTATTAGGCATGGCTGCATTTTAATAACAGCAATAGCGACTGGTTGAATTTGTTTTCGGTGTTTGAAATGGATACATTTCTTACTTGCAAAAGAAAAGTGAAGGAAGAAAACAAAGTCAAAGTGCAAAGCAGAAAGTTGTAGAAAGTTATACAGAGTCCCTTTGTGGCTTTAATACATTTTTTTTATCAATGTTAGTTATTATAGTTTCATCTTGAGGTTCATGTTTTTGATATTGTAAACATTTTAAATGGCACACAGTTATGCTGAGATGAGAAGCAAATGGTAATGTGATAAACATTTACAGTGCAGACTATTTTGTATTTATAATTATTTTGCTGAATAGAAAGCAAATACCAGTGTTTCCAAAGATATTCTTAAATCTGTGTCTTAATTCTGTCTATCCAGACATGTAATTCAGTGTTAAGAATTAAGTCTACTGTTTCATATTCTGTCTAAACCAGCAGTATGTCAGTCCCAGACTGTTGTGAAAAATTTAATTATATATTAAATAAAACGGGAAAAAACAAATGTGTTAATCAGATTATTCTGCTTTGTATTGCAACTGTGGTTTAAGCGAAAATTGTAAAAGGGTACTTTAGGTGAAACCTCCCGACAGAAAGAGTACAGTTTCAAAAAATGTTCGAAGAGACTAGGGTGTGTGAACTATGCATCAGCTGCAGAGTCACTTACAATTACTTACAATTACAAGTGACTTGCTCAGGATCACACAATGAGTTAGTGGCTGAGGTGGGATTTGAACCGGGGACCTCGTGGTTACAAGCCCATTTCTTTAACCACTGGACCACACAGCCTTCTTAACAATTGACATCACAGAGTGTGGTTGGTTATACCGTCTCATCAGGTTTGAAATTGCTGTCTGTGAGCTCCCGATGGCGAGCCACAGTACGCTGCCCTAGTCCAGCCTCCAACATGCCGATTGCTTGAAGGCACTACTCTCTTGACAGACGTGGCATATTAGTGTTTTTCTTTATTGCTTTTATTCAAGCTTGCAATTCAACAGCTGAAATCACCCCATATCCAGTGTCCAATAAACTGTCTCACTAATTAGATGATTAAGTGCATATGCTTCAGTTATAGTCACTCAAGCGTGTCATGGTCAAGGATGAATGATCGAGTGGTTAAAAAGAAACCAAAAACATTTCAATGTCCATCATTTATATACCTTTTTGTTTAAAATAAATGTGTTCTAATAGTGATGTTTCTTTTGATGCTTGGTATATAATTTAATTTCCAGATGGTATAGTAGTCATCTCCCTTTTCCCAATGTCACGCCAGGCCCCTGAATTAGTATAGATCCTGTCTACACGATTGGATTTGTCATTACCTGGAATTAGAGATGTACCGTGAATTAGGTTACATTCCAGTCAGAAGATGCAGTCTGATTGTCGTTCTAAAATAATACACTACTCCAAAAAATTAAAAGGAACAAACATTAAATGTAGCAGAAATAACACCACGAACAATCAAAAAAGTTGTCAAGGCATTTGCCAGGTAGACCTTTTACATATTCTTCAATAAATTATGACAGCTGTTGAGATACATTTTGCACTGGATGTGGCCCTTAAAAAGCAAGGAGGTCAACCACACCATGCCATGGCAGATATCTATACAATATGGCATTGCACAAGTCAAACTCTCCATGCTGCTAAATCAATAAAGACTTATCTTACAGTCCTCAAGTATTGTAGCAATCTTGACAAGACGCCATCTACTGGGTGTGTAGAAGAAACCCAAGGCACGTAGCTCAAGGAAATTCAGCTCTATTAGGCAGCACCCACCAGCTTTACAACCTGACTAGAGACTCTGGGAGACCCTGCCACTTGCTCGTTTGGTTGTTAGTAGCTTATTGATCCCAGAATCTCATCAAGCAGCTTCTTGAAGGATCCCAGGGTGTCGGCTTCAACAACATTACTGGGGAGTGCCTCCTGTTTTCTGTTCTGAATGCCCCTTTATCTAATCTCCATTTGTGACCCCTGGTCCTTGTTTCTTTTTTCAGGTCAAAAAAGTCCCCTGGGTCGACATTGTCTATACCTTTTAGGATTCTGAATGCTTGAATCTGGTCACCGCGTAGTCTTCTTTGTTCAAGACTGAAAAGATTCAATTATTTTAGACTATCTGCATACGACATGCCTTTTAAACCCGGGATAATTCTGGTTGCTCTTCTTTGCACTCTTTCTAGAGCACCAATATCCTTTTTGTAACAAGGTGAGCATCTTGTTGGCCTTTTTTATACCTTCCCCACATTGTCTAGATGAAGACAATTCTGAGTCAACATAAACTCCTAGGTCTTTTTCATAGATTCCTTCTTCAATTTCAGTATCTCCCATATGATATTTATAATGCACATTTTTATTGCCTGTGTGCAGTACCTTACACTTTTCTCTATTAAATGTCATTTGGTCAGTTTTGAATGCTGTCTAGATAATTTTGAATGACCTTTGCTGCTGCAACAGTGTTTGCCACTCCTCCTATTTTTGTGTCATCTGCAAATTTAACAGTTTGCTTACTATACCAGAATCTAAATCATTAATGTAGATTAGGAATAGCAGAGGACCTAATACTGATCCCTGTGGTACACCACTGGTTACCTCGCTCCATTTTGAGGTTTCTCCTCTTATCAGTACTTTATGTTTTCTACATGTTAACCACTCCCTAATCCATGTGCATGCATTTCCTTGAATCCCTACTGCGTTCAGTTTGAGAATTAATCTTTTATGCGGGACTTTGTCAAAAGCTTTCTGGAAATCTAAATAAACCATGTCGTATGCTTTGCAGTTATCCATTTTCAATGTTGCATCCTCAAAAAAGTCAAGCTGGTTAGTTAGACACGATCTCCCTTTCCTAAAACCATGCTGACTGTCTCCCAGGATATTGTTATCATATAGGTAATTTTCCATTTTGGATCTTATTATAGTTTCCATAAGTTTACATATAATAGAAGTCAGGCTTACTGGTCTGTAGTTACCTGGTTCTGTTTTGTCTCCCTTTTTGTGGATCGGTATTACATTTGCAATCTTCCAGTCTGTCGGTACAACCCCTGTGTCAAGAGACTGTTGCATGATCTTGGTTAGCAGTTTGTAAATAACTTCTTTAATTTATTTGAGTGCTATTGGGAGGATCTCATCCAGCCCAGGGGATTTGTTTATTTTAAGAGTTCCTAGTCCCATTAAAACTTCTGCCTCTGTTATGCTAAAGTTATTTAAAACTGGATAGGAACAGGTCGACATGTGGGGCATGTTGTCCGTGCCCTCTTTTGTTGTCCAGTTGTCCATCCTTTGATAACTGGTTACAGCAACATAAAGCCAAGATCAACAGCTTCCGACAACAGCAGGCTGAGGGAGCTTAGCCCACTACACAGGTTCACACTCTCAGTCATGGTGACCCCCCCCACCCACCCACCCACACACAACTTTTGCAAAGTCCAAAACACGGCAATATGGCGATTGGCCCTTTAAATGCAAACAAAAGAACACAGTACAAAATTCAAACAAAAACCTAGCTCTCTCTGATTTCTCTCATTTAGTCCCTGACTATAAAAGGAAAGAGCTAATTCCTGTTCCCGTCTTTCTTAAACCAAAAGGCTATTTTTAGTTTTACCTTTGTATATCCAGTTTAGCTACCAATACACTTTGGTTTCCTTCAGCAGTGTTTACAACCACACCCCATGGAAACACCACCAACCAAGGACTGTTTGAACTGGTCTTTTATACCCTTATTAGTTAACTGTAACCAGCTGTATAAATAACTCATTTGTTATACCCAAGTGGCCTCATTAAACCATTGTCTTCTGGGAGATGTAGTTTTCTGTCCCTCTGTCTCCACTGCACCTGCAGTGGTACATGGGGTATACACTCCTAGCGATACGGGGGCCTTTAGATCTCCCTTCAGCTATTCTACCCCATACATTACCACAGCTATGAGGGAATCTTAATGGAAACTTTTAACAAACAATTACCTTTAACCATCCTTGGAGATAAAAAAAATAAAGCAGCGATGATAAGTACATCTGCTGTAAATCCGGATGGCCATGATTAGGTAAAGAAAATGGGAACGTCTCTGCAATATCAGTTGGCACTTAGAAGTTTGTTGTAAACCCATGTCAAAGTAAAAAAGGACAGGCTGATGTGCCAACTCTAGTTTTGTAGACAATGGAATTCATTCAGCCTCCACCTGCAGGCATGTTACAATATGATTTCAAAAGTAGTTAAGTTTTACATTTAGATTAGATATACTGACAAGTATCCCTTTAAAATGAGATATCTGTGGTTTACCACTGTGTACAGTAATGGAGAATTTGTTGGCATTTACTTTTGAAAGAACTTGTGTGTGCAAGCAAGTGAGAAGGGAGTCATCTTCAAAATTAAAACATGCACAATTCTTTTCACACGACAGTTTTGATGAAAAAAAAACACCTTAAATATCAAACAACTCTTCACCTGCAAGTGGGTCAGCTGAAATGATGGCACTAAAATAAGTAATCTACAGCATGTGTACACCTGGCCCTTGATACTGTACCTGATCTGGACAAGCAAAAACACAATATTCCATGAAAAAGCTGTTCTGAAAAATGGGGAGCTGACATCTCGATAGATTTATTGTCAGGGTCAATAGAACTACAATAAATTCTGCTCTCAGATTAACATTTCCTTCCATTAAAAAAAAAGATGATATCCTTTTGTTACCTGTACATACAAGAGCTAAGGGCACATATTTGAACAATACACAATGATATTTACACAGATCCAGCCATATATTCCCATTATTTGATATGAGCAAACATATTTCTTTGGCCCCTGTTCATCACAAACTTCATTCACTTCAAGGCTCCTATCAATGCTGGTACAGTTGCAGCAAGGTAAGTGAATGTGCTTTGCCAGGACTTGTGTGTGACACTTAAAATCTACCTGCATTGGGTGCCCTATTTCAGCTTTGTTTGCTACAGTATATTGAGAGAGGACCATATACAATCATGATTATGGAGCCACTTAATTGTTATACAATACTTCCATCCTGTATTACACAGATTATCTTCTGACAACAAGCACAAAGACAGTGTTTTTAATGTCCCCCTGAAGTAATAGCCACTGAGCTCTGATTTGATATCATGTCTTGTATTAAATCACAGGTAGAGCACTCAGACACTTCCAGTCAGCATTAACAAAGGGGTTATTGAAGGTCTGCGGCAGGTTTACTTCTGTATTAATTGCAGTCCTGTCACGCACCTGAAAAAGTGGATGTCAGCAAATGCAAATTAAGTGTTTCTCCCTGAAAAAGGAGGAGTACCCATATGCAGATAAAGTGTTTCTGCTCAAAATTTGATTGAAATAAATGCTATCGTGCAGGAGAAAGGTGGAGCCCTATGAGATGCTCAACCAATTTTGTTGATAATTCTTCTTTTGTCAGAGATATCTCTTAATTGCATAATTCAACATCCTTGATTGTGCATTAAGGTGCATTGAGGTAAAGCAGCAATCCTGCATCCTGATTGGCTGAGCCACTCTCCAACATTCCATAAGTTTTCAAAATAAGTCTTATTTTACGAAAACAAGTTTACAATCAGTATGTTTACATGACAATGCGTTTTCGTAAAACTAATGTTTTCGGAAAACTGAATCAGAAAACTGATTTTCTTAAAACGTCACTTTTCTGTGTTTACATGATTAACGATAGAAAGTCTAATTATAATTCAACTGTATACATGGATTGAAGTTTTCAGGAAAACGCAGGATATTTTCGCATGCAAAGTACTGTAGTAGCCTAAGTACGATTTGAACAGACCGGACATTTCTGCGACAGAACGGAGACCAATCCAATATAGTGCTTTATCGAAGTGTCAGGTCTCAAAATTCAAAGATTACTATCCTATACCTCTATTCAGATTCCCCACAATGTGCAATCAGCCTTTCCAACAGCTCATCCTGTTCTATATTACCAGTTTCTTTTGCAGACATTATTTTAAATTCTCACGTCATTTTAAAGCTGGAAAACATTTGCTGCTTCAGTATTAACAAATACATACAGACTTTAACAAATGTATTACTTTATCCCTAACTAGATAAATGGATGCATGCAGACTGAATACAGATGATTATTATTATTTTATGTCAAAGTTTGCACGTGTGCAGTACACTATCGGAATAATTTTTCTGAAAAGTGCGTTTACATGATATACATTTGGTTCGTTTTCGGAATTGAATCGGAAATTTTTGGTGCTGTTTTCTGAAAACTGACTCGGAATATTCCGATACATTTTCCGAAAACTGTGTTTACATGACTTTTGATATCGGAATTCTTATGCTCATGTAAACGCACTGAATGACAGCTTTAGCATGTATTTAAAAGTAGATTTTTATAGCGTTCACACAACTAACACAACACACATCAATAAACACTAATGTAAGTATCATGTTCTCATGTCCTATCTTCATTTTCTTGTTTTAAATCCTTTAAAAAGTCTATTATCAAACATTTTAGAAAGTAAACACATATAAATCTCCCGACACTTGAGGGTTCACTTGAAGTCATACGTTATAAAGCAATGTCATCTGAAAAAAAAAAAACCTTCTGAACATTTCTGCTATAAAAAAAAAAAAACTGAATGTCTCTGAATGTACCGTCCCTAAAGGAGACAGCTCTCTGCATGTATCACATTTAATAAGGCTGAACAATGTCAAAAAGACAGCTAAATGGGTCCATCAGTCGGTAATCAAACAACCACATGCAGATGACTGTTTATCTGCATCAACAGAAATTATGGTCAAACTGACTTGCCGGTTTGGTGCAGAATGTATGCATAATTCTATTGAACTGTGAGAGACCACCTCAATTCTGGTATGACTGCTGCAATAAGTGGGATATGTATGAAGTGGATTTACATACAGTAAGCAAAATCCTTGAATGCTTTATTTTAAATATATCAAGTCAGTTCAGGGAATATGATTTTAATAATAAAATGTATCCTATGTATAATGGCACCTATTGGACCCAGTACAAAGTAATGTTTTCATTATAAGAATATGCCAACATGTACATGACCTGATTTTGAAAATTAAAGTAAAACTATTGAATTCATAGATAAGTTAAATGTTAATCAAGAAGGATAGGAACTCTTGCCCCAGACGGCCTCCTGCTGCCTCACTAATGCATCTGTACTTTCCTTCAAATTCTCAAGGTTTACTCAAACCAATGATACACACTTATCTGTTTTTAATCTATATTTGAAACTCAGAATAACATTTGCAAAATCACTGTACCTGCAAACTCTACTAATCATTACTTAATTTATGCAACCTTTTGCAGAACGTTACCCAGTCATCTTCTGTTATTTAAGTACTAATGGTACTGTTCTTGGATTCCAATTCCTGCATTAAGCTGGTCTCCAACCAAATAAATATCAAGTTCCTTATCATAGCATAATGTTAATTATTGGTGGATGTTGCTTAAGCGGTAGTGCCCATCGATGAAGGCTCTACTGTATAGCAGTTGACCACGACTGGTTATGTGTTCCGAGCAGAAGGCGAGTGCTCTAACGAAAGTCAGCTACCACCCGGTAGAGCCTTCATCGACGGGCACTATTGCAATTAGAAAACAGTTTTTCTCATTATTTTCTTTAAAAAAACACTTTCTACCCTACATTTACCGTATGTAATAATTAATTTGGTACCCTTCCACTGAGAAAAGTTCCAAACATTTTCGTAAAGGATCACATACATAATTAGAGAAAAGAAACAAATACCTTTAATAAATAAACTTTTTTACTTGTCAGAGCTGCTTATAGTTTACCTGGACAGTGCCAGATATCTGAACAGAGGAATATTATTAAACTGTCCGTGCTTCGATTTGTTGTTGTTGAAAGATGTCTGAGCTCCAGTTTGGCTGACAGGCTGTGATTGGATGACTAGGCAGTTGCAGGTATTCCGTGTCTCGGTTTGTTGTTGTTGAAAGATGTCTGAGCTCCAGTTTGGCTGACAGGCTGTGATTGGATGACTAGGCAGTTGCAGGTATTCCGTGTCTCGGTTTGTCGTTGTTGAAAGAGGCGGAGCTCCAGTTTGGCTGACAGGCTGTGATTGGATGACTAGGCAGTTGCAGGTATTCCGTGTCTCGGTTTGTTGCTGTTGAAAGATGTCTGAGCTCCAGTTTGGCTGACAGGCTGTGATTGGATGACTAGGCAGTTGCAGGTATTTCGTGTCTCGGTTTGTTGTTGTTGAAAGATGTCTGAGCTCCAGTTTGGCTGACAGGCTGTGATTGGATGACTAGGCAGTTGCAGGTACAAGACTGGTTGTTTTTGTCTGTGCAAAGTATTGATTTGCTGGTTTTGGTGGATAATAAAATTAAGTTGGACCAATTATGTCTTTGTTTAGTATTTGCTTTTCAATAGATGTGAACTAAGCTTTCAATACAGCAAATGAAAAAGCTGGAACTTGCACAGATTGATTTTAAATTTAATTCACATATGATGTGGTGAAGTTCCAGTGCGCATCTACTGTGTATATGCTGATGATACTGAATCATTTTCTAATACATTAGTTTTCCGTGAGAGAGGGCATCCTTTTAGACCTGATTCTCTTGAGGATTTCTCCCCTCCATGCTTGAGGCCATTGATGACATGACAGTGACATGTGGAATTACATAAAGTTATATAGAATACTCTCCTGGCCACCTGTCACTTACATTATTGTTGATAATACAGTATATTCAGTAAAACTAAACGTACGTTATACGATTAGACAATCATTTATACAAAGTGTCTTTTTAGTCAGAAGAAGTTCAAATACAGAAGACACTTCTGTATTAGACGTTTTTCTACTCTAATAATCATGAACAGGGTGATCCAGGGCTACTTTTAATATTTATTAGACTTGGTTCAGCACCAGCTGACCACAGCAGTAAACCCTTGGTGAATAGGCCAAGCTGCAGTCTCAGAAGTGATATACATTAAGTTTTAATTTTACAAAAGGGTGCTTACAATATAGTTTGACTAAATGGAGATCAAATAGTGCAACAAGTCTGGATATTAACACATTGGTAATATACATTAACAATAAAACAAAATACAGAAAGCTGATAGGATTTGTTTTTTAATGTGGAACCCCTGAAAAAGGAAATGTAGAAAATGACTGCAGCTTTAGTATAAACTTCAGTGGTATATTAATCTACCTTGAAAAGTTCAAAACAAAATAAATAGATTTCATAGATCTGTCTGTTGCTGGGACTAATATATATATATATATATATATATATATATACATATATATATATAATTAATTACATTCTAAATCTCACCTCTTCTTTGGGGAACATATGCTATGTGACAAAACACCCTGCCCCTCCAACATACAAACTAGCCAGCAGCAATTAGTTGGTTCAAGCAATAAACCCTGAATACTATAAGAAATGACATTCTGCTTATGAAAGCCCTGAATCTGAAGGCAATAGAGTATATTCAATACAGAACAACAAAAAAAACTTCAAACAGGGGGATAGGGTTTTATGACATGAAAGGTTCTATCAGACAGTGCTCGGCAAACAGTAGCAGATGTCACTGGTATAAAGCTACTGTTTTCCCTCAGCCTGTGAATGTTTTCAAAAGCATGCCTCCGAAAAGCTAAGATGTTTTTCTGCTTCAACCAATCTGTTTGTGAATGCTTGGATGGCCCTGTAGAATAAAAGGGCTGAACCTCCACATTCAATAGAAGGTCACAATAATGATGTGTTTGTGGGGGTCAGACTTTATGTACACCACAGCATCTGGTGGTGATTGCCAGGGCAAATTGAAAGAATTCAAGCAAGAGAAGAGAAAAACTCTTTCTCATGCAAATCATTAACAGGGTGCTCTAGGGTTACTTACAGCGTAAAAGTAGATTTGCTACAGTAGTTTACAAGACAAAACTTGTAAACTACAACAAAAGTAAAGACAGATAAAGTTGAAAAAATCCTCCTTAGAAGAAGGATACACAGTGATTATGTCACAAATGACCAAAGTTTTAATTGTTTTATTAACTGGTGGTTGTATTGTATACTGGTTTAGTTGCACTATTTATTGTATTTTTTTACACTGTGTGTTTTATTGATTTTTATACCCAAAGGGAGACCCCAATAATGGGTTACATGTATGTGTATTATGTACCCAAAAGGTGCAAGTCATCAGCACCTCTTGATTAGTTCCCCTATATAACTGGAACCAAAAGAAAAGGAAGGAAAACGCATGGGGGAACACATTGGAACTGGACCGTGGACATTTTGGACAAGGAAGGAAGGAAGGAAGGAAGGAAGGAAGGAAGGAACAAACGAACCCAGGATAATTCTGGTCGCACTTCTTTGCACTCTTTCTAAAGCAGCAATATCCTTTTTGTAACGAGGTGACAAGAACTGAACACAATATTCTAGATGAGGTCTTATTAATGCATTGTAAAGTTTTAACATTACTTCCCTTGATTGAAATTATAACACTTCTCACAATATATCCAAGCATCTTGTTGGCCTTTTTTTATAGCTTCCCCACATTGTCTAGATGAAGACAATTCTGAGTCAACATAAACTCCTAAGTCTCTTTCATAGATTCCTTCTTCAATTTCAGTATCTCCCATATGATATTTGTAATGCACATTTTTATTGCCTGTGTGCAGTACCTTACACTTTTCTCTATTAAATGTCATTTGCCATGTGTCTGCCCAGTTCTGAATGCTGTATAGATAATTTTGAATGACCTTTGCTGCTGCAACAGAGTTTGCCACTCCTCCTATTGTTGTGTCATCTGCAGATTTAACAAGTTTTCTTACTATTCCAGAATCTAAATCATTAATGTAGATTAGGAATAGCAGAGGACCTAATACTGATCCCTGTGGTACACCACTGGTTACCTCGCTCCATTTTGAGGTTTATCCTCTAATCAGTACTTTCTGTTTTCTACATGTTAACCACTCCCTAATCCATGTGCAGGCATTTCCTTGAATCCCTACTACATTCAGTTTGAGAATTAATCTTTTATGCAGGACTTTGTCAAAAGCTTTCTGGAAATCTAAATAAACCATGTCCTATGCTTTGCAACTATCCATTGTCGATGTTGCATCCTCAAAAAAATCAAGCAGGTTAGTTAGACATGGTCTCCCTTTCCTAAAACCATGCTGACTGTCTCCCAGGATACTGTTACCATATAGGTAATTTCCCATTTTGGACCTTATTATAGTTTCCATAAGTTTACATATAATAGAAGTCAGGCTTATTGGTCTGTAGTTACCTGGTTCGGTTTTGTCTCCCTTTTTGTGGCTCGGTATTACATTTGCAATTCTCCAGTCTGTCGGTACAACCCCTGTGTCAAGAGATCATGTTGCATGATCTTGGTTAGCGGTTTGTAAATAACTTCTTTCATTTCTTTGAGTACTATTGGGAGGATCTCATCCGGCCCAGGGGATTTATTTTAAGAGCTCCTAGTCCCTTTAACACTTCTGCCTCTGTTATGCTAAAGTTATTTAAAACTGGATAGGAACAGGTCGACATGAGGGGCATGTTGTCCGTATCCTCCTTTGTGAAAAGTAATCATTTTATATATTTGCTTTTTTTTCTTCGTCTATGATTTTGCCATTCGTGTCTCTTAGACATTTAACCTCCTCTTTGAATGTTCTCTTGCTGTTATAATATTGGAAAAATATTTTGGAATTGGTTTTAGCCCCCTTAGCAATATTGATTTCTATCTCTCTCTTGGCCTTTCTAACTTCCTTTTTGACTGGCGTTTGCAGTTCCAAGTACTCTTTCTGTGTACTTTGTTTTTGGTCCCTTTTAAACGCTCTGTAAAGTGCCTTTTTCCGCTGAATATTTTTATTTGCGTTAGGAAGCAGTCATTTGTCATTTCCACCATTTCAATTTCGTCCATCGTGCCCCCATCGGGTTTTCCCATTTTATACAGGGGAAGTTGAAATCCCCCATTAGTATGGCTTCTCCTTTTCTACATGCATTTCGAATGTCATTGTATAACAGATTATTTTGCTCAGCGTCTGAATTTGGCGGTCTATAGCATGCTCCTATTATTATGCCCTTTGAATTTGTGTCCATTATTCTGACCCATATTGATTCTGCATTGTTTTCTTTGTCCTGATTTAACACCTGGGCTTCAAGACTATTTCTTATGTATAGCGCTACCCCTCTGCCTCTTCTGTCCTGCCTGTCTTTCCTATATAGTGTGTACCCACTAATATTATATTCGTCTCCATCACTCTCAGACAACCAAGTTTCTGTAACACCTATCACATCGTAGTGACTTGTTAGTGCAGTAGCTTCAAGTTCTAACATTTTGTTTCTGAGACTTCTAGCATTAAGATAAATACAGTTAATAGTGGTCTTACCTGAGTTGTTGCCCTTGTTTTGATGTGGTCTTCCTTCTGTTTTTTTGTTTTCTCCCCTCTTCCTTTCTTGTTTAAATGCTTCTGGACCTCCTGAAGGATCCTTTCTCCAAGTAGATTGATTCCCTTTCTGTTTAAGTGCAGTCCGTCCCATCTGTATAGATAGTCCTTGTTGTAGAATGTGCTCCAATGTTCAAGAAAGGTGAAGCCTTCCTGTGTGCACCACGATTTTAGCCATGCATTTTGATTTTGTATTTCCAGCTGTCCATATGGTCCTTTGCAAGGCGCCGGCAGTATCCCAGAAAATACCACAGTTTTGGTCTTGTCTTTTAATTTCCTTCCTAGCTCTCTGAATCTGTTTTGCAGGGATCTTGGTCTGTCTCTTCCAATGTTGTTTGTACCGATGTGGATGACTACTACCGGGTCGTCTCCTGTTCGTTCTCGGAGCCTGTCCACATTCTCAGTGATGTGCTTGACTGAGGCTCCTGGAAGGCAGCACACTAGTAAGGGGGTCCAAACTGCGAACTGAACTTGTTGTGTTTCTCAATATGGAGTCCCCAACAATCATGACCTCCCTTCTTTTTCTGTGCTTACTCCTGCATTAAGATATAACAATAAGCTGTCATTTTACCATATACTGGATAGCTGGTATACGACAGTCCAAATTTATAACATTGTACTAAATAAATAAAATTGTAAAATCTTAATTTTCAAGCACTTAAGGGCAACGATGTGCACTGACCTTTTTATGTGAACATTGTGGCAGTATCTCCATAGTAGCCAACATACATGGCAGCTTACTGTACATCTACTTGAGTACTCAAGAAGACAGATACAACAGATACATAATAGCACCTAAAACATCATCCATCAGCAGCAGCAGTATAAAAGAAGTGTGTCTTTCTAAAAGACGTGAGTTTTAATACCACAATTGTACCAACGATATTTGAGACAATTGAGAGTCTCACAAACGTTCAGGAAGGTGACAACTTTACTTAATAAAAATATTCTAAAGAACAACGCTGTATCGTGAATATATACAAATTACAAATACAGTATATGTATTGGGCCAGGAAAAGAACATATAAACTGACCATACTTTGATATTTAACTGGGCTACTCTTTGCCTTTTTCCTATCATGTTTTTTTTCTTCTTTTCTGAATCCATCTCCCTTTTTTCCTCCCCTACGCTGATGTGTAAATGCCTGCACACTATTTACATAACTAACTTACTTTTAACTTTAAAAAGGAGTAAGGAGTAATTAATTCTCCACTATCATGTGTCATTTCACACTCGGAAAGCCGCAGCACGTTATAATATTGGAAAAACATTTTGGAATTGGTTTTAGGCCCCTTAGCAATGTTCATTTCTGTCTCTCTCTTGGTCTTTCTAACTTCCTTTATGACTTGCGTTTGCAATTCCAAGTACTCTTTCTGTGTACTTTGTTTTTGGTCCATTGTAAACGTTATGTAAAGTACCTTTTTCACTGAATATTTTTTTTAATTGATCTATTAAACCATTTTGGCCATTTTGTTTTAGATTTAGATGTGTCTACTTTTGGGATGCAATTTTTTTGCGCCACTAGTACATTTAAAAAAAAATAGCCACCCTTTTTCTGTGGATGTTTTCTTTATTTTACTCCAATCTACTTCTATTAGTCTCTGTTTCATACCTTCATAGTTTGCTTCTTTAAAATTGTAAACCTTAGCTTTAGTCATTACTTTTTGGTTTTTAAAAAATCACTTCAAATGAGACCATGTTGTGGTCTGAGTTTGCCAATAGTTCTCTGACCTCTGTTTTAGTTATTATGTCTTCGTTATTTGAAAAGACTAAATCAAAGCATGCCTCCCCTCTAGTCGGTGCCTTGGCAAATTTGCATTAGGAAGCAGTCATTTGTCATTTCCACCATTTCAATTTCGTCCGTTGTGCTCCCCTCCGGGTTTTCCCATTTTATATGGCGGAAGTTGAAATCCCCCATTAGTATGGCTTCTCCTTTTCTACACGCATTTCGAATGTCATTGTATAACAGATTATTTTGCTCAGCGTCTGAATTTGGCGGTCTATAGCATGCTCCTATTATTATGCCCTTTGAATTTTTGTCCATTATTCTGACCCGTATTGATTCTGCGTTGTTTTCTTCATCCAGATTTAACACCTGGGCTTCAAGACTATTTTTTATGTATAGCAGTACCCCTCCACATCTTCTGTCTTTCCTATACCGTGTATACTCACTAATATTAGGAGGTTGTGTGGTCCAGTGGTTAAAGAAAAGGGCTTGTAATCATGAGATCCCCGGTTCAAATCCCACCTCTGCCACTGACTCACTCTGTGACCCTGAGCAAGTCACTTAACCTCCTTGTGCTCCGTCTTTCGGGTGAGACGTAGTTGTAAGTGATTCTGCAGCTGATGCATAGTTCACACACCCTAGTCTCTGTAAGTCGCCTTGGATAAAGGCATCTGCTAAATAAACAAATAATAATAATATTATATTCGTCTCCATCACTCAAACAACCACGTTTCTGTAACACCTATCACATAGTAGTTACTTGTTAGTGCAGTAGCTTCAAGTTCTAACATTTTGTTTCTGAGACTTCAAGCATTTTAGATAAATACATTTAATGGCTGTCTTACCTGAGTTGTTGCCCTTGTTTTGATGTGGTCTCCCTTCTGTTTTTTTGTTTTCTCCCCCCTTTCCTTTCTAGTTTAAATGCTTCTGAACCTCCTCAAGGATCCTTTCTCCGAGTAGATTGGTTCCCTTTTTGTTTAAGTGCAGTCTGTCCCGCCTATATAGATAGTCCTTGTTGTAGAATGTGCTCCAATCTTCAAGAGTGTGTGTTTATTTTTAACATCATTTTTACTTCTCTCTTTAAATATGTATTAATTCTAATTAACATTAGTTTATATAAACTTATATTTATATTATCATGTGATGCTGGCCCTGAGGATCAGCCTTGATTTGGCCTCCCCAACGCATTGGCATGCACAACTTTTGAATGAATTTTGTTTATTTATTTGTTATATATTTATTGGATATATTTAATTAGTTAATTCTTTTCTGTTGTCCCGCTGGCATAATTGTGTTCCATCTATTTATCCATTTACGTTGTTTTATTCTTCTATATGTCGCATTGTCTAATTTCTAATACTCCAAACGTTACATCGTGTATGTTATGTCCTTGACAGGTGAAGTGCTGTTTTATTGGTTCACTAATTCTTATTTCTAATTAATGAAAGGTGGTTCTGAGTTATTTTATATAATGTTGTTCCAGTCTCTCCAACATATTTTATTTATGCATGGACCTCTCAGAACTACATTTCCCATCATCCTCCTGCTCGCATATGTAACAGACGGATTTACCAGTGAGCAGGATGATAGGAAATTTAGTTCTGAGTGGTCCATGCGGGTACATGGGAAGCCATCTTGAGGCAGGGAATGCAATTTAAAAGTTTAAAAATGTGGTCAAAATGTAAAAAAAAAAATAATAATAAAACAATACACACACCTGCTGTACCCTTGAGCAAGGTACTTTACCTAGATTGCTCCAGTAAAAACCCAACTGTATAAATGGGTAATTGTATGTAAAAAATAATGTGATATTTTGTAACAATTGTAAGTCGCCCTGGATAAGGGTGTCAGCTAAGAAACCTTATGTAAACAGTTGTAGCAACACATGGGAACATGTAACACAATAAAATAAAAAGATCCTTATGTACACTTTTAACTTGTGCAGTAAAATGAATAGGCTTGCGAACACAAATCATTCTTCTACATTTATCATTACCTGTTAAGTCCACTATTGTCCACACACCTTTTTGACTTTGATGTAATTGATTGCGTAAAAATGTGCTGCGAAGACATGTTGGCGACCAGTTTCTGCAGTTAAACTTCCCACACAACACAAACCTTCTCTCCTGTGTATGTGGGTAGGTCGTGTGAGAAGCCCAGACCCAATGAGAAACTATCGTCATCTATGCAGCTTTGTGGTGAGGTTTCCATATTATTACATGCTGTTAACCATTCATGCTGATAACCATACTCTATATCCCACTTTCTACTTGGAATGCTGTGTGAGTGGTCAAATTAGTCACAAGAGCTTCCACCCACACACGCCACCACCCACCTCTGCCAGGCAAGTGGTCAACATTTTGTATTTCATGTCTTGAAACCTCAAGTCGGCAGCAATACTAGAACCAGGAGCTAGATAAAACAAAATAAAAAATTAACAAAAACACAAAGACTGTATATAGTATGTGGAGAATATAGCTGTAGCTCTGAGCAATATTAACAGTGTGCACATCTCCACATTTTCTTTAAATATTTTGCTCTAAACAATCCAAACTAACCTTCACTCTAAACCAACTCTTTACATTATATATAAAAGGCACACATTTTGATATGTTAAAAATTTATCATGTTGCATCCTGGTGTGATCTTTAATATTAGCCAAATAATAATTCTATAAATATGTACTTTTAATAGAGATTGAGGATAGATGAGTTAAGGATTTTTATGAACATGGAATTCCTGACATTGGACAATCAGTGGCTTGTTCTAATCATGGAATTGAATACCACCCATTCAAAGAGGAGTACATGAATGTGTAAATGGCCTTATTGACTTGCCTTTAGTCATTGCTATGGAAACATTGAATAAACAACCTAGATCAGATTTTGCAGTACAAAATCTCTCTATATGGTCCTTTATACAAAGCAATGGGAAATAATGTTGTGTATGATACTGTACTTCAAAAAGCATGCAGCAGCAGGGTTCAAGATTTAACATGTTGGGAGAAGTGTAACAACATATTAACCACTCCCAAAAGAACAAGTGCGTCAGTGACATCATCCCCTGCCATGGTTGTCAGCTCTAAATTAGAGCTATCAGTATGATGAAAAAGTTACACCCCCCCCCCCCCCCATATCCCTAGGATGTGATATTATACATTTGTTATTGTTTATTCTAATCTTTTTTTTTGTATTCTTTTTATAAACACGTAAAATATGAAATGTTTACCTTTTTGACATCCTGCCGTTTACACTTATTATTTAATTGTTATAATTTATAGATTCAATGTTTATCGCTTTGATTAATGTCTAATTTTTTATCCCTAATTATGTTCTACAACATTCAAATAATGAAGCCGCTACATCACTTTCAGAATTGTGTGGTGTGTTGGGCTCTTGTTCATTCTGCTGCTTCTCATATACTGGCTGCAGAGGCCAGTGCAGCAAGTCTGTGACGTATTCCCACCCCTGTCACTCCAGTACAACACTGGCTAATAATTTACAAAGGTATGTCTTCCTGATACATCACACTAACCAATCATGTACTTTTTGAGCGTTTGATTGGTGGTTAGGGCTTTGAAATCCTGCCTACATTATTTTTTCTGATTGTCAGCTTTGCTGTCAATGGGGTCTGTAAAAAGCTTAAAGGGTATTATATTTATTTTAAAGCTTTTGTGATGTGTAACATAATCTGGACCTGGTGGCTGGGTCAGAATATGGAGACCAGAGCTGAAAATTACTGTGCCACAGTCGTGACACCGCAGCTAAGTCACAAAATTGATTGTGACGCTTGTCTTGCAAACAAACTGTTATACAATAAAAGCCACTAAGCAACAAAAATAAGTGTGCTTAGGTGAATTGTACAACCAAAGGAACCAATGTTTTGTGAGATTGTTATTATATTTTGATACATGGTTATACTCTTAATATAACAGGTTTCATTATCTTTTACAATTTGTAGTGGCTTTAGATCTCTTTTAAAAATGACTGCATTGATAATATGCCCACACTGTCCTTCTAAGAGGATCACGCTCTGTTTCGCCCACCCTAGTATTATGCCTTGAATAGTGAAAACTGTGAAGTGTTGTGGGTATTATACTATGGATACTGCAGCAAAAGAAGAAAAATATATTCCATTCTTCATATTCTTTTATGAAAATAATGTATAGTGTCCCCATTATTCACATCACGTGTACAATTCACAGTGCTGTTCACTGATTAAATATAATATATACAATAGTTGACCCTAATATGATGTGAGACAGTCATCTGAAATTTCTTTGTATGGTATAGTTTGTACCATTTTTTGAGAGGGGGAAAAAAATAGTTTAATTAGTCAGATAACATTAGGCATTATTTTTTGGTTTTATTTGATAACAAACTAATATCTTGCACACACACACACACACACACACGTTTTATATCAATGAAATATAAACACAGCTTTCAAACCTAATATAAAACTGTGGCAGGATGGCTCTGTGGATGAGGTCAGACCTGGAAGAAGCAGCTCACACACAGACAGACTGGGGTATGAATGTGCGGCGTCTGCACTTTTACTATAAACAAACAAAATAAAAGGTTTGAACAAACAAAACACAGTTGGAAAGCAACATGACTCACTGGCCAAAACAGACAAACAGATCACTAAAACAAGTGTCGTTGAACACACTACCCAAAAAGAGCTGAAGCAGGTCCTAATATATCAGGTGGCTAGGAGTTAATGACATAATTGACAATCGATTAACTCCAAGCCACCTTCTAAATTCTGCACAAGAAGGCAGGGAGAGGAAGTTAACCCTCTCCCTGCCGAATCAAACTATAATAATGATGGATGGCTATCACCCGTCTAGATAAATACAATCCACACATCAAAACAATACCGGCAATACATTGGCATTTACACACAAATGGAAACAAAATATACAACCGACGGTAATAAGCCAATACACAGATATTATTCACACAAAACAAACAGACAATTATAATGAAAAACAAAAATAATAATACAGTGCACATATATCTAGGGGTTGTGCACCCCGTCACAAAAAAGAAACTGCTTTAAATAGGTTTAATTTTGAATTATAAAAAATATTCCAAAGTGACCTCAGAAGCTACTGCAATAAGATATTTAAATTTAGCAGCCATCTTAAGCTGATACTGCCACAGCTGAGGTGGTCAGATTTTTAAAAAGGGCAATGCTTTTGGAAATTAAACACCTTTATTTAACACCGTTGCAAGATCAGCAGCCACATTGGATTAAACTGAAGTCTTTAAAATGATAACAGTTAAACCTGTCAGCTCCTGTAATATGCTGAAAAGCCAAGTTTCCTTTTAAAGTAATGAAGGACATGGAATTAGCCAGAAACAGCCCAATATACTTTGTTATTTGTTTAGTAACTTTCTACAAGACACAAATTAAATCAAATTAAATCTAAAGTACATGCCCCACCTTAGCTAAGGCAGTATAAATGTTGATATTAAAGCAACAAATTCGAAATGCCGATCAACTGTTTGGTATTAAAATAAAAATTCAAGGCGCCTCACAGAGGGTATTTTGCAGGGGGTTGTAATTAAACGTGTTATAAAACATGTTACTTCAATCATTGTTTGTTTGTTTGTTTATACCTGGTTTTAGTTATTAGTGGACATTGAATACCATTTTTTGTTCACTATTACATGAGAAACATGCACTGGTCAGATTTCCTTTTCGTGAAGAGAACTTTTGTCTACCAATAATAGGAGGCTGTGTGGTCCAGTGGTTAAAGAAAAGGGCTTGTAACCAGGAAGGTCCCCGGTCAAATCCCCCACCTCATCCTCTGACTCATTGTGTGACCCTGAGCAAGTCACTTAACCTCCTTGTGCTCCGTCTTTCAGGTGAGACATAATTGTAAGTGACTCTGCAGCTGATGCATAGTTCACACACCCTAGTCTCTGTAAGTCGCCTTGGATAAAGGCGTCTGCTAAATAAACAAATAATAACCAAGGAAATGTGCTACTGGTCTTATATCTACTATCAATGACATTTTTAAATAGAATTGATTTTATTAATCAGATATCTGAAAACACAGTTCTGAAGTTATTCTTATATGGCGCACCTGAAGATTCTTATTATTTATTTCTTAGCAGAAGAAGATTCACGTTTTAAAAAATAGTAACAAAACATATAAACAAAATATACACTTGGCAGTGTACCATTCCGATGTACACCAAAGTACAATATACTTAAAGGGTACATCAGTACTACATAAAAAATAAAACATAAACTGTCCCACTTTGCTGTTCTGAAAGTATTTGGTCATTGTATAATAATCTGTATGCGTCCAAACATTTGCAAAATGCCACACTGCCAAAATCATTCTTCTGGAGAATCTCTTCTGAGCCAAAAAACTCGACTTCCGCATGTACTGTCAGATATACTGGCGCATGCCAATGAAGCGTTGTGTAAGCAATATTACCTCTGCGTGGAAACACACTAGTCTGCGTGACAAGCATGGTCTGTCTAACTTTCCATACGGAAGGAACTTGTACCTGCTTTCGTTTTGTGTAGTAGACGTCTTTCACACTGTACATGTTTCCTTCACATGTTGAATTTTGATTTATTATTCTGATTAATGTTGCATTCAATAAAAAATAAAAAAAGTCTGTGCTGTGTAAGTGGTTGCGGGGAAAAGAGACAAGACAGAGTTGTTCTCATTTCCAACTAATGAAGGGACCTACCCACAATTATAGCAGCACTGTGTTATTTCAATATAGTCCCCAAAGTCTTAGATATAGCTCCAGCTGATTCGGAATGTTTGCAGAATGGACAAATCAATAAACTAGCAAATGAGATTCGGGAAACCATGTATTTCCTTTTGGAATGAGGTATTTGAGGATGATCCGACCTAAAATAATAAATATTGCATTTTTTCATCCTTCGTATTTGTTTTTCATTTGCATTTCCTGACACAATACATGCACAATCATCTACACACCGTTGAGTGGGAAAGTCAAAGTCGGCCACAAATTCCATCTCCCTGTTTCTGAACAATCTGATGTTGAAATATTGTCTGGCATTATTTCAGACGTTCCTTGCATACAGTCACACTGTGTTGCTGAGGAAAATTAGAATTGAAACTGTTAATGACAGAATTAAATCCTGGTTGAAGGGTGAAGGAGAGATCTAATTTTGCTTGTAGTAGGTCGTGAATGCAGACCAGCGGGTTGTGTAGAAGGAGCAGGTGGATGGAGCAAGAGCAACGGACAAGTAACCCTGAGCGGAAGTGTGGAGATTGCAAAAGAATTCATTTATTTGAATATAACTGAGGAACGGGAGTTGGCAGTGTTACAGTCGGTTCCGCCTAATCGGGATGCTGATAATCGGAATTGCTGCTTAAATGGGATACAACTCTGGGAGACAGTTTTTACCAATGCTATTTATGTTGTTTAATTAGGACATCACTTTGTTTAATTGGGATACAGTATTTTCAAATGATGAACGGAGATCGCTTTTCCGAGCAAGACAGGCCGCGTAGCACAGTGCAGTGAGTACGTGATTACTCTGTAACTTGTGTAAATTGCATAAACCACGTTGAACTCTTGAAGAAGAAGGAGTCTCCTGTGGTTTCTCAGGTTGCTATTGCAAAGAAAGTTAGCGTGTCAACATCGCAGGTGCAATTAATTTTGTTTAGGAATAAAAAACAAAACATTGAGTCATAGTTTAAATTATGTATTTAACATTTAATCATAATGTGATGTGATTTAATTATTTTTCTTTTCATTAAGAATAAAAAAGTGTGACTAAGGTTGTTTCAACTACCTCTCATTTAATTGGGACAGCTGCTTATTCAGGATATTTTTCCTTCTCCCAAGGCATCCCGATTAAGCGGCGTGGCTGTATTCGTGAAACTTGGAAGGAATTGGGCTAGCAGGATAAAGTTGTTGGTAACAGAAATCCAGACCAGCCGGTCGAGGAGCTGCATGATAAGAGTGTTGCTGATGGGATTAGAAGTCGTAAGTTGAGTTGATTGTCATTTAGAGGAAAGCGATGGAACAAGAATTGGCATTGCCGCAGAAACTGCACTGCACCGCAGAAACTGCACTGCACCGCAGAAACGGCACTATTTGACTGAGCAGAAGGAAGAATTTTAATTATTACACTACAGATTGCCCCCAGAGAATTTAATAAGTCTTCCATGGGTACCTGTGATATTCAGAAAAAAATAGTGCAGCTGTAACTGACAGGCAGGTCGACAGTATCAAACAAATAAGAGACCACTTCCTGATGGTAGTGGGGGTAAACTTCACTCTTGTTCCCATGTTGTCTAATGCAGGTTTACAGTCCAGGGAAATTGTGTTTGGTTATTGGTCTTCGGTGTGAAAACAGCTTTTGTAATTACTGGTCCGCTTCTCTTGAAAACGCAAAGCCTGGAGTAGGATCCTTTCCTACTCAAAGACTACACCTCGATCAATGGCCTGTCATTCAGAAGCTCCTCCCTTGACATCAGCCCCAAGTGCCAGTGCAGTGGCTGGCTGTTCCGTGAATCCTCCCTCAGATATTGGGAAATCAGTCTGCCTTCAATTTCAAAATGCCATTTCATCTAAAACATTTTACAATAAGGCAATGCTCAATTTAACGTTCCTGGCAAATAAAAAAAAAAGTTTTAAAACATATCCAAATGAAAATAAAAAGCTACTTTTTGTAATTATTTTTAATAACAACAACGTTAGTCATTTTGTAAGCCAAATAATCCACTCTGCTTTGCATCGTGCCTTACTGCGCACCCAGGGTAAGAATTGTTTTATTGCACACCCTGTCGTCAGTTATTTCTTACATAACTCTCTTGTCTGCATGGTATTTAGTTTATAATTCTGTCGTGTTTCTGTTTTTTTATAATTACATCATTTATAATTACACCAAGATGCTGTATTGGTTTTTATTTTACTTTTCATGTTTCCTATGTATTCTCTAAAGTACTTAACAAATCATGTACATTTTAAATTATTACAAAAAGGTAGACACTAAAACAATAACACTATTACATTCACTGTTATTTTATGGCATGCAACTTTTGCCCTCGTACTCTGCACATATGTATTGCCAATGTAATGGCTCCCTTTTAGTTTTTATACCTTGGTTATTACTGTAAAGGAAATCACGCTGGACTTCACAGGTACATTGATTTTAAGTAGGGTAATCATGCCAATTTCCAGGTTAGAAAGGTTCTGGTTTGTAGAGTGGTTACACCGCTTAATTGAAACACTCAGCCAGCTCAATAATGTAGCATAAATCAGAAATCTACCCAGATCATCACTGACTAGGTTATTTGGCTGGTCTACTTCCAAGCTGAAAATTGACCACAATTCAGGAGCCAGAATTCTTAACTAAAGAAGCTCTCTGGGAACATAGCTCGAGTTTGGATTTAAAACCACTGACACTTCCTCAGATACTGGATCAATTGCTTTTAGCACAGCATGGGGTGATCTTCTCACTGATCTGGTGCCTGTATGCATACAGCATTACTCCACCTCACAGTTCAATTAAGTAAATGTGTGATGCAGGGTTAATTGGCACTACGAATAAACTTGACAGTAATGACACAAATTGACTACTTTGTCAGTACACTGATTATTCGTGTTTTATATGACATTTATATGTAGCACACCTTTTTAGATATTAATGGAAAATGTATTTGGTGGAGTGAAAATAAATAACATTGAAGAATCAAAATTGAAGTCCACAGGGGTAAGCAAACCTTGGCAGCTGAGCTGAAAAATAATACCCTGCCAGGGGCTACAGTAGCTCTGGGCAATCAAACTGAGATAAAATCTTGCACTTCAAATGGGAAAGAGGAGGAGGTGAAAAATCGCTCACAGCAAGGCTTTTTTTAATGCCAGCAAGCACAAAGTGCAAGAAAGAAAATGTTTTTAGAAAGTAAACATCCATGGTTGTTGTTTCCTTTTATCCGCAAGGAAATCTTGTTTTTCTTATAAAAAAAAATTGCTTCAGGTAAAACCATTCCAAGGTATGAGCCCCAGGATTTTCTGACAGCCATAGAAATATCTATCTGTATTTATAGAATATATTATGAATGATACTCTGCCAATAGAATCTGCTGGACCAAAGAACATTGACTGTCTTATGTTGTGTTTTATTTATTTATTTATTTTGTTTTTATTATTATTATTAGAGGTCGGTATTAAGTTCTAAATAACTTTAAACAACTGAAATACTTACAAAATTATAATCCATATAATGAAAACAAGTAAGATGTTTTGTGTTTTAGAAAATGGCGGCTATATTTCTAAATAAAACAATGGAGCTTTGGTATGTTACATAAATCAATGATTTCTGCAATAAATATATAAATAGTAAAGAAGCAAGCTATAGGAAAGAAAGAATACTGACTCTCTTGTGTTTGTTTACATTACAGTAATCTGTAATGGGGACTGCCATCCGTAACATTATGGTCATTATTCAAATTATGAAGAAAGTAGATGTTACGCTCAATAAGTCTATAGTATTTGACTTCTGAGTATCCAATACAGTACTTTAAATGCTGAGAACCAAGTCTGTGTTAAATCTCTGCTTATGACTTCAAGGTTGACATACTGAGAAGGGAAAAAAATCATTCTTGAAGGCAAATCCTCAGTGATTTTCATTATGAAAAAGCTTTCCTTACCTGAAAATGTTTTCTTGTTGTGTTTTTGTATTCTCTTGTTTTCCCCTATTGGTGGACTGCCTCCAGACAGGCTACCTCATTTCTATAATTTCTTTAAAAAATGAAGAAAAAGTGCCCAGGGAAGATAGGGAAACAACTGCAATACCTTTCATAGATACTGTTTTAACTTAAAGACATGGTACTCACTCTTTAAACCTTTTTAAACCTAAAAAGGAACATTTCGAGTAACTATGCAGGAAAATAATATATTCAAACTGCAGTATACAAAATAATCTTGAATTTCTAACAAAGAAAAATGTACTCAGTAGACATATGTTTTCCCAGCAGATTTGTTGCTTCTAAAGACAAAGTATAGGCACTATATTGCACTGGCAGAAGGATACATAAAATAAAACTTAATTTAAAGTTTAAAATCTTATTGTTTTTTGTGTTTGTTTTCCTTTTATAAAATAAGCAGAGAGCTATTTTATAAATGCAATAACCCACCCCAGGGTGTGTGGTAAGACATATCTTACCACATTTCTGGGTGGTTGAAGGTTTACCCACAACAGGGTGTGCGGTAAGCCTTCAAATACCCAGAAATGCAGCAAGATATGTCTTATCACAGTATGTACTTACGTTAATTATTACAACAATTTTAAATATACATTTAATTTAACTATTTAACTCACCCACATTTCTGTCTGTCACACTTTCCATGGCGAATATGAGAATTGTATTGATTTTGCACCAATGCCCAAACTTTTATTTTGTTATTCACCGTAGCCTCCTATATAAGCAGGGGCGTGTCCGCCACCCCAGCTAGCAACCCAATATTTACCCTCAGACTGACTGACTGGAATCGCCCCTCCCCCCATGTGTCCCTTACCAAGATTATTGTCTTTAAATATTTTTCTTAATATTTTTAATGGATGCAGTTGTCATAGAACTTGAAGAGAAACAAACTTTGTGTATGTATTTTGTTTAAATAGACATTGTCCATATAGTCCAATCAGATGACGTGTGGAGGACAGAGGGGGTGGGTTTAAGTGGTACTGGTAGTTTGACATACAGCACACCAGACCACTCATGGCGACTGTGAAGTTGATCTTCCAATTATCCAGGCAAATGGAGGCAGAGCAGAAGAACCCAAGGTAAATTTGGCTTTTTGATAATTAAAAATAATAAACACTTAGTTCAAATAAAAAAAGATAACAGCAATCATATTACATAAAAGCAGAGGTGTGTTAAACATACAACACATGTAAAAGTGAAGTGTTGTGTCCGTCAGTAGTACTATTGTAAAGGTTCATACAAGTTTATTTATAAATCCATGGTACCTAACCTATAATGATGCACGAGGATATATGCGTCTTTTTAACCGTATTTTAAATGTCAAATAAATGATTGAAAGAGCCTATATAAATAATGTTCTCATTTTTGGAAGTGGATAATTAAGAGCAGGCAGGAGGTGAATTGAAAATAATGAATGAAAGGCTTATTTTTAAAATAAAAACGCCAGTGTTTTTTGACCTAAAATAATATATGTACCTGTTATTACAGAACACACTCCTAATGGATGAATGCCTTATTTGCCAAGATCTTCCTGAAATGAAATATTATTGCCTTCTCCTGTCTCCTTCTTCTTCATCATAATAATATTAGTAATAGAGACTTGAGTCATGTTCCATACACATGTACCATCTAAGGTGTTTAAAATAGTTAATTGTCACTATAAGAGTATTATTCAAATCATTTTGTTCCTGTACAAAATGTGCTCCTCCACTTACTCCATATTAGCCTCAGGCCAGCTATTTTTCCAAAAAGCTATGAAAATCCCCCTGTATACATGCATGTAGGTTATGAGTTAATATGACTATAGTTATAATATAGTGGTATTTTTGTAGGTTCAAGGTGTGATCAAGCCATCAGTGAGACCAGACAGACAGAGGGTACAGCTGAGAGAGAGGGAGAGAGGACAGTACGAAAGCATACAAAATAAAACTGTACGGCATGAGGAGGTTCTTGGTGCCAAAAGAAATGAGCAAAGATTCTGCATTCACCTCTTTAGGTGAATGCAGTCAGAGGCAGAAAAAGAGAAGTAGAGAGAAGATTTCAGACAATGAATCATGTCCTTCTGATGCAGAATTACTGGAGGATATTATTGAGACCCCCAGTGATTCTGCAAGTGATGTTCTTTTGGACAGTGATGATGAAACTGTTTCATCTGGACCAGCAGTGGTTCCCCCACCGGATACTGAGGCTCCTGTTGCAACCGGACTACAGGGTACATTTTATCATATTTTTAACATTAAAATAATTAAACAAAATAACATATTTACGTATTCATACATTCTTATGTTTTGCATACTGTATTGATGCATGGTGATTAACATTATTATTATTCTCTCTCTATATTGTGACCATAGATGTGGGCTGGTCATGAATGGAAAATATGTGGGTCCTAGCATATTACGGTATACAGGGGCACTGGAAAGTGCCGGATTGAGCAGGGAAAGACTACATCTCCCAGAGACAATGCGGGAATTGTAGTTAACAGGGCCTACAAAATGGCAGCCAACAAAGAAACTACAAGGGCCAGGAGTGCATAGGGTTTAATTGAAATGTAAACCAGCACAGCTGCAGGTGTTTAAGAGGTGTTAGTTTTGTAAGTGGCTGGACTGGTGGTTACGGTTAGACTTTGTGGAAAAAGGAGAAGTTGGAAAAAGACAAAAAGAATACGGTGTAACAAGTTTAAAACTGTTAAGTAGCTCAGCTACCCAGTGGATAAGATAGACAAAGGGGGGAGAGTGAAGTCAGATCTCCAAACGGAGATAGGTGTTTTGTTTTTGTTTTCTACAAATAAATATACAGGCAGTGTCCTGTTTTATTTAATTTCTGTGGTCCTGTGGGTCTAGTTTCCACCAAAAAGACGGTGAAGATGGTCCTGCAAGTGGCAGACTTACCCCGGTGTGTCACTATATATATATATATATATATATATATATATATATATATATATATATATATATATATGTGGATTATCCACACCCTTAATACACTGTAACTGGTTTTAGCAAAATAAATGTGTACATTCAGTATCTGTTACACAAATAAATGAAAACATGAACATTTAAGACTATCAGTATTGGACATCGCAAAAACATACCTGTCCAAAATAATTGCATATTTTTCTAAAAACACGATGTTCACATTTATTCACACCCTGTAAATTAAAATGCAATTATTTTGGATATGAAATCAGAATGCCATGGCCTGGCAATGGGACCCTGGAAAGAATACCAGAGGATGGCAGATAGTAACACCTCCGTGTTGCAGCTGATCAACGAACGCTACAAGAAAAAGATACAAGAGAACAGGCAGTATATCAAGACGATTGCAGAAGTGCTCCTTTTAACTGCAACGCAAAACATTGCTCAGCGAGGACACTGTGAGTCCAAAAAGTCTAAAAATAAAGGAAACTTTCTGGAAATTCTACATTTGGTTGGAAAGCAAAATCCATTAGTTGAAAGAAAGCTTTTGGAACATGATGGGAGACTACATTTGGGGGCTGATTCGTGAAAGTGATTTACAGTATAATCGTAAATCTCGAAAAACTACTCACTTCTAAATCTTTTGTAGTTATTTTTGTATTACTTTAGTATAAATACATGTTAATTTGGATTCATATGTTGTTTTTTTCTGACTTTATGTGAACAAAAATACACATTCGCCCGTTTTCTCATTGGAAATAGGTAAATTTCAAAATATCACTGTCCTAGTCACAAAAGCAAAGTTTGTGGGGAATAATAGCCATTTTCTATACTTTTGAGGCATAAGCAATTAGGAAATAACACTTACTACCCAGGAACCGAAAAAAAGGGCTACTTTGATTATGTATTGGTTCCTAGGCAACTAGGTGTTTTTATGTTTTGTTACAAGTGCTTCGTTTCATGTGTCGTGTTTCTTTTTAATTGATTGATTTATTTGTGATTGATTTGGATAATTTATTTGCTTTTATAAACTGCCTCTTTGTTTGAGACGAGGCGAGAGAGGAAGGACCGACAGGTGCGGGGGACCTGAGATTCGGTGTGCTGCTGTAGATGAGTGTTCTGGAGACGCGCTGTTTCTGCGGTGTTAAAGCCGTGCGAGTGTATTCCAAAAGTAAAGTGTCCGGTAATTCGAGAGCTAGCCTGTTGAATAAAGCTCCGAGACGTGTGGTTAAATCCTGGTCTCATAAGTTTTGTTTTGTTAGATTAAAAGTGTTCCAGCAGCAGGTAAAAATCCCCACACCTTTCGGTTTTGTTTACGAATGCTACACCGCTGTGTCCTTCTCCTCTCGTCTGGTTTAAACGGGGGGAACGTCTTTGTCTTAATCACACTTCGCTGGCCAGCAATTACGGGTGGGGGAGGTATTGTTTCTTTATTTGTTAAAGCAGGTCAGTCAGTTTTTGTGTCTTGTCCTCGGCGCACTGAAAGGTAATTGGTTGTTTGTTATTTTATTTTTATGATGATTGGTGTGTTGTAGACACGGTAGTTAAGTGATTTATATTTTATTACGTTTTTGCTAGTTTTCTGAGTGTGTTTGTGTAATGAGTTGTTGTTGATATTTTGATTATTATTATTATTATTATTATTATTATTATTATTATTATTATTATTATTATTAGTGTGCTTTGGTTGGTGGTTAATCGGTGTGGTTGAGGGCAGTAGCCACCTGATTGACCTGCTAATTAAGTAATGTAATTTTCATTGTGTTTCCTTTTGTTTAACATTGCAGTTCTGCCAGTCTATTAACAACTAATTAACCCCCAATTTATGTTATTGCCCTTTTATTTTGCTGCTAAACCTGAACTTTCCTGCTAATTGTCTTAAATATAACTAAACTTGTATTTTACTGTTAAACTGTTCTAATGTAGTTAAACCTGGTATATTGCTGCTAACGTTCCCTAATACTGTTAAACCCTGTGTGTATTAACAATCTGGCTTTTGTTGTAGAACCCTTGCTGGGAAGAGCTGTTTCCAACCATCTACCACTCTTAATGAGAAGTGAAATCGCTGCTATATGTTGGTCTAATACCCCATGCTTTTAAATATACTGTGGCTATTGGCTGACTATTTAATTTCCCCTCCCCTTGTTTTTAGTAAAACTTTAATGCATTGTATTGTATAGTTATTTAAACTGATTTATGTAAACCCTAGATCATTGTATCAAAGTTTTGTGAACTTTTATTCTGCCTCGGCCATTCTGTTGTCATTCCCGGTCACTTCGCCTCTAGTCCAACCTTTTAATTTAGTTTAGTAGTGCCCCCCTAGTGGTGGTGTTGGGACCCCTATTCGGTGTCACTGGGTGGCTGCTACACCATCACAACAAGTATCAAGAAAAGAACTCCATGTCCAACTTCAAGACTTGAAGGATCAGTAGTGATGTCTACAGTTGGGGAGCGAAAGGATGGGAGTAACAAGGGCACTTTCAGAACACAACTATTCTACCCTATTCTTGACACCATGATCGGGGAAATGGAACGTAGATTTTCAAAGAAAAACAGCCACATCATGAAGGGAATACATGCACCGAGTCCTAATAGTGAAGACTTTTTGGAGAAAGATGTTGTAAATCCACTAGCAGAAACATATGGTTCAGATATAGAAGATCTCAGCCATGAGCTACATCAGGCCCATCGAATCTTGGATCACAAAGTTAAGAGTGGCATGTAGAAGCCATCCAGTTTGCTTGAGTTCACAAGATTTCTGAAACCATTTGAGGAGGTTTTTCATGAACTCTTTCGTTTATGTAAAATTGCAGTAACAATACCTGTAAGCAGTGCTGCTTGTGAGCGTAGCTTCTCCACACTGAAGATTGTGAAAAACCACTTATGTTCTGTAATGGGAGACAACCGACAGAGCAACCTTGGAGGCAATCTGAACGTTCAAAATCCCTGGACATGAATGACTGTAGATCTTTTGCAAGGTACCAGAAAAACAGAAGTATCCAGTTGTTTTAAAATCAAGCTACTGCTGTTTTTGTTATTGATTTGATAACTCTGATTAAGAGAGCATTAATTCCAAAGACCCTCCAGTGATGTCAACATGTATTAAAGGGGAAAGATTCAAATGTTTTGCAATCATGTTGCTCCAATGCTGAGATTTAATCTTTTTTCTCATAAATGTCTTGAATATGAAAGGAGTTTCCACCTTCAAGCTGTTTCTTACTTGGCTTTTAGATTGAAAGTTGAATCAGAGTTGCTAAATCTCTTTGCTTCCTAATTCCAGGTAAAATCATGCAAGATTGTAAAATATGTTGGTTCCATCTGTATCCTTACTATAGCTGGGGGTGGGGTAGGGATACCTGAGTCCGGGACCTATCCAGAATGATCCAGCTGCAGTCTCCCTCTAGAATAGTGAGGCTGCAGTACCAACTGGGGTTAGGTTAGGGATGATCCCAGCAGTAGGAATAGTTTTATTGGGCATGCTTTGGGGGTTGGTCACACGGGTTGCTCAAGGGATTAAGTGAAGAGGGAAGCCCAGGTTAGGCCCAGTGGGAAGTGGTAGGCATATATAGGGCAGGGCTGCCATTTTTAGGGTTTTCAACAGCTCAGTAGGTCTTGTTTGTATGAAGAGAATTAATAATAAAATATTATTCTTACCTGCAAATATGTTTTCCTTGTGATTTTTGGAAAACCTGCTTCCATACAATACTATACTATTAACCCTTTGCAGTCCTATGTCGGACCTGGTCCGACATTGCAATTATTCCTATCAGGTCCAATGTCGGACTCTGTCCGACATCATCAAAATGACGCAAAAAACGGATTTCTAGTCGTTTTTTCTCCAGAAAAAGCCAAAAAAAAAAAAAAAGAAAAAAGGGGCGTATCTCATGAATAGTCATACTTGGCCCTGGCATCAGATAACGACGGCCATAATGAAACAAGCTGGCTGTGACTGCATCAGCGCTCAGAGAATATCACGGACATTTGCAGAGCTTTTTTCAGATGTTATAGTAATAAAATAATGACTTGGATTGCATTATTGAGGCCTTTGGTGATCAAATGAGTGATCAGGAGATGATTGATCGGTATGTACGACTGTTATTATTATTATGGTGTTCTCTCTGCCTCGCTTCGCCCACGCTACTCCACTACTCCGCTTACTCCACTGGCTCCCGATCATCGCTCGCATCCAGTTCAAGACTCTTGTACTAGCCTACAGATGCCTTGACCAGACTGCACCCAGCTACCTTCAGACTCTCATCTCTCCCTACACCCCCACTCGACCTCTCCGCTCCGCCTGCACTAGAAGACTGGCTCTACCTCCGCTACGCTCCCCTGCCTCCAGAGCCCGCTCCTTCTCCACCCTTGCTCCGCAGTGGTGGAACGACCTTCCTACAGATGTCAGGACTGCCCAGTCCCTGACCACATTCCGGCGCCTCCTTAAGACTCACCTCTTCAAACAGCACCTGTAGAACTCCTCTGTTGTATCCTGGGACACTATCACCCTTCATTTAAATGTGCTTTATTTTGCTCTTATCTGCCCCCTATTTTACTGCATTTAATCCTGTACTTCAGAATACTGTAATCTGCCAAGTGTTTAACCTGTAGTATTTTGTACTTAATCATATCCTGATGTAACTATCACTATTTAATCATATCCTGATGTAACTATCACTATTTAATCATATCCTGATGTAACTATCACTATTATCTGCTGTATTATTGAATTGTGGTTTGTCACACTTGAACAAAAATTATTGTATTTCTTGCTCTTATTGTATTACTTGTATTGTAACACTTGAATGTATTTGTATTTGCTTGCCTGGATAAGGGCGTCTGCTAAGAAATAAATAATAATAATAATAATAATAATAATAATATTTATTTCTTAGCATATGTGAAAGCTATAGCGAGCGAAAGGGTGGGGCGCGGCTGGAGATGCCTAGTGAGTGCTTTGTTGATATGCAGGGCCTTTTAAACCTGTTTGACTGTGGAAAAAAATACTTTTAAACAGCGCGTCTAAAATTAACTGCGTGTGTGAAAATAAATTGGACCTGACGCGCCTGACACGCACTTAATAAATGGACTGCAAAAGGTTAAACTCAGAAGAGCTGATTGCAAACATAAACAGAGGCATATGAAAGTGGAAAACAAGTTCAAATTACATATTAAACTATTTAACTGCATTAAACAAACACAAAATTGTGCCGGGCCATGACAAGGTTGTATGATGAACACTGTCATGCCCACTTATTTCTCACTGCAAGTCACCGAAGAAAACTTGGCATTTGTGTACTAGCGAATTGCATCATCTTAGACATGATTATGCAAGTCACAAATTCCTGGTTCGGCCCTTGATGATATAGTACAACAAATCCCAAGCCAGGGTTGTGACAACCCTTAGAAATGTTGGGGCTCGGAATCCTAAAAGCTCACATAAATTCCAGTAAATGACATTGAAAAGGACATTCAGTGCTGGTATCATGTTGTAGTGTTACTAAGGAGGAACTTACGCAAAGACAGTAACAGTCTATTAGGAGTCCTGCTTACCATGTGCCCTGAGCACTAGAAGCTGCCCATCTTAATATCCTTCTGTACTTAGCATGTCTTAGAATCAATTAACCATCTCAGGTTTGCACTCATGTACAAGCAACTGAAAACATCCCTTCATCCCAAATAGAACAGCTTAAATAAACAGATCACATCTCAGACCCCCTCCCACAGCTTGCTACCTACATATTAGGCCTATTAGCATATGCAAGGCCAGTAAACAGTCATCCCTCTGTCCCAGTAATCAACAATAAGAGTGCTTGGCACAACCTCCTCAGCTGGCTGACAACAATTCACTTGTCAAAAAGCATATGTTTTCAGATCTGGTTCTATTTGTTCTATTGTTATTGAAAAATATGTTTTGCCAATTAACCAGAGTAAGATGAAAAGCTACCCATTGGTGACATGTCTCACTGGTGATCTCCTTCTGCCTGTCAAAATGCCTGTAACACAAGAACAGAGCCATTGATTTTATTCTGTAGAATAATGATGTGATCACCCAGACTGATAAAACTATCCTTAGGGAACACATTAGAGCCACTTTCAAAATGTACTTTCATAAGAATTGTGAAGTCTTCTGCAGTGTTTGCAAGCAGTGTTTGAAACCAAAATCTGTAAATCTTGTTGTGGTTCAGACTGTCTCTACATGGGGTGCTTAAATCAAATACAAACTGAAATTGTTTCTCATACTTATGCAAGGAGGTATATAATTAAGACATATGAAAGACCCTGAGAATTTCCAAAAGATTAAATGTAACCATTTACCAGGTGCAGGGGCTTTCCCCTAGTTAATCAAGTCAATCTATCAATTAACCTCCCTATTTAAGCCCTGGGTCAAACACTCATTCTCTGTCTGTTTTGTGTTTTCGTATTGTCATGCAGCGCCTCCCACTGCACCCCTGCAGTCCAGAGGAAAGAAAAGCTACTTACCGAGAAAAGCTTCTTGCTGAGCTTAAGCATCCATCATGACAGCAGTGTACGCCACTCCTGCTGCGCTCTGCAGACCAACGAGAATAGCAGCTTCTTGCCGAGTGTAAACAGAAATGTCTCCTTCAAAAGCTGTTTGCTGAGCGTAATCAGGAATTCTGTGTTAGTGAGAAAATTTGATATTGGTAGTGAGATTTTTTTTTTTTTACAGAAAATGATTCTGCTGTTTGTCTGATGCTTGTTTGCTTCCACCTCTGGGTGAGCTCCAGTGATGGTGTCTGTGGTGGTGCACGCGTTGAGTCATGGAATGGCACGACTGAATCATGGGATTGTTTGTCCTATCCTGCTTGCTTTATGTTTTTAGGTTCAGGCTCCAGAATTAGTAGCAACGCATTCAGTCATACCAAAATAGGGCAGCAGTGTGGAGTAGTGGTTAGAGCTCTGGACTCTTGACCGGAGGGTTGTGGTTTTCAATCCCAGGTGAGGGACACTGCTGCTGTACCCTGAGCAAGGTACTTTACCTAGATTGCGCCAGTAAAAACCCAACTGTATAAATGGGTAATTGTATGAAAAAATAATGTGTAAAAAATAATGTAATTGTATGTAAAAATAATGTGATATCTTGAAACAATTGTAAGTCGCCCTGGATAAGGGTGTCTGCTAAGAAATAAATAATAATAAAATATTTCATTACAGCCACGCCCCTTACGCTCACGACAGTGTTCATTCTGTCTACATTAATTATGGAGTGGCAGTGCTTTGTTACCCACACTTCCTGAGTGGGCTCCAATAATGGCAACTGTAGAGATAAGCGCATTGACTCATGGGATCGCCCGACTAAACCATGGGATTGATTGTCCTATCCATGCTTTTGCCGCGCTCCCCTGGCACTGCAGCTGCCAAATTTTTCACACTCATGTCATCTCGTTCTATCTTATAATGCTCCCCATGCAACATTCTTTCTCTCCTTCAGCAACAGCCATAAATTCCCAACTGAAGCTGTAAGCTACAAGCTCACTGTCACAAACCCAGCTCACTGTCACAAGTCAAGCAGTTGCCAGTTTCAGCCACTAGAGGTCGCCCTTGTCCAAAGAGTAAAATTCTCCATTCATGTCAGATTTTGACGGTCAGTTATTTTAAATATATTCATTTTTATTTTCTATTTTGATGTAGTATCTGTTCTTTTGTCCAGGATTTCATTTTTGTTCTTGTTCACGCATAATCCTTGTTTACACATAAGATAACCTACCAATTCAGCGGTCTGATATTCAACTAAATTCATCTATTTGTAATGTCATCACGTCCAAGCAATCTCATCATGTCCACTCAAGTCTACACGGCTGCTGTATTCGCTCCTATTATGTCTTCACTCCTCCTACTAAACCAGCCGGTCTGCCTTCTGCCTCGCTTCATCCACCTGCTCCTCTTACGAAACGGCAAGCAAAATCAGGTATCCCCTTCCCTCTTCAGCCAGGAAGTCATTCTATTGTTTGTCATTCATGCAACGACAAGCTGTACTTCCCCCTGGGAACTCTCAAATATATCCCCCTCCCATTCCTTTGTATAGGCACAGCAAATTCACCAGCCAAAGTAAGCATTAACCAGTACCTTATCAGATATTAGTCACTCGCTGATATCTATTCAGCGAAACAGAATATTGCTAGTATGCCCAGTTTCCTCCCAATGAAAAGGGGGTGTTTTTCCTCTCCGCTGAGCAGGTGAGATTAGTCCTTATTAATAATGAATACAAAAATAAATCCTCCAGTATTGATTGTCTCTTACTAACCTATGTTTCTTTATTAACCATTGTTGTTATTTAAAAAAAATAATTGCATTGGTGGCGCAGATGCAGGGAGCCGGGGGTCCTCTTTTGGGGGGCAAGTGACATCACTTCCCAAGCTTAGGTGTTCCTTGTTAGTCAGGGCGACTTCTAGTCTTCTCAAATGTATCGTCTATCCTTTTCTTCATTTTCCCATTGGGAGAAGTAACGCTTGTTTCCCAGCATTGGAGGCTGATCGGTTCGGTCTCATTTCTGTGAGGACTGTTCTCCGAGAGCCAAGGGAAAACTTAAAGTGTCAAGCACATAGTTCCTTTCAAGTCGCATGGCTTAATCCTTGCAGCCCTTGCTCTTGTTCCTTGAATAATGGCTGAGGAACTTTTTGGCCCAAAGAGGTCAGTTTTTTATTTAAAACGGCTCTGGGCTGTGGTCTGTATTGCCATTATGAGCCATAATAAAGTTTTACAGGGAAGAGAAACAGGAAACACATGACTTTACCCTTGCCGTATTTTGTGGTGTCCATGGCACAGCAATACATATTTTTTTCTTTAAAATCCCAGGGTTTTCTCCCCAACTTGGAATCGCCAATTATTATTTTTATCCCGGTTTTATAGTGCCGGAGGACAACACAGATCTGAATGGCTCCATTGCAGACCCGCAGGCGCCCTATCAACCACAGGGGTCGCTGGTGTTGTCGCGGATTGCCCTGCCGATGTAAGCCCGTCCTACCCAGGGCGGCGCTCAGCCAATTGTGCGCCGACCCTAGGAAACCCCGGTCACGGTCGGCAATGACATAGCCTGGATTCGAACCTGCAATCTCCAGGCTATAGGGTGCATCCTGCACTCCACATGGAGCTGTTTTACTGGATGTGCCACTCTGGAGCCCCACAGCAATATATTTTTATTTCACAACTTGTACCATTTACAAACAGACAGATAATTTCTCTTATAAACATTGTAGCAGTGTCCAAATCATGCTTCCTCCTGTAACAATGTTGTTGCTGTGATTTAAATATCTTATGCAATGTGGAAACAGAAAACAATCATTGTGCAAAAGGATCTGGAACCATTATCTGGATACACGCTGTCAGATTCCACATACCTTTTTATGCTCTGAGTACACTCTTAAAGTCAGGGGAGACATTTAACGAGGACATAGAGATGTTTTGGACCCCTGTAAGTGGATTGTTCATGCACTGACTTACAATATATCGCAGACCCATTCAAATTTGAAGTTTTAACAAATCAGAGCAGTATTAGTACTCATTCAGTTTATTAAATGCTTAAAAATGGATTGAGTGGTTACAGACCACGTCGGATCCCAGCTAATAGGCAATCTGGGTGATCCAGTGCCTTTACAAATTTAAGCATTAACACTTCAATACAATTATGGTTATCACATGTTTTGCCCTTAGGCCAGACATGCAAAACGCTAAAACGCCCACCTCTAAATCCTAAAGCATCCAATATGTCACTCTCTAAAGCTAAAATATAATTCATATCACTATAGCAATGCTTCAATATAAGTGAGATATAAATTCAAGATGATGCTTACCTCACAATATATGGAAGTGTAGTGTAGAATATAAGTAAAGACAAGAGCTGTCTTCGAAGGCAAAGGCTTCTGAATATGACCAAACAGCAACCAGCTTTTCAAAGATCTTCAGAGAAAGCACCAAACAGCTTGTGTTACCAAGTTGAATGATACCTTACTGGAGTCTTGCCTCTGCTTTTATAGAACCTTTCCTCCACTTGGTTCGTCAGAAGACTTAATTAACCCTTTGCGGTCCATTTATTAATCGCGCGTCAGGCACGCCAGGAATAATTAATTTTCACACGCGCAGTTAATTTTATACGCGCTGTTTAAAAGTATTTTTTTTCACAGTCAAACGGGTTTAAATGGCCCTGCATATCAACAAAGCACACACTAGGCATCTCCAGCCCCTCCCCAGCCTTTTGTTTGCTATAGCGTTCAGCTGTGTAAGAAATAAATAATAATAATAATAATAGTCGTACATACCGATCGATCATCTCCAGATCACTCGTTTTATCACCAAACTCCTCAATAATGCGATCAAAGTCATTATTTTATTACTATAACATCTGAAAAAAGCTCTGCAAATGTCCATGATAGTCTCAGTGCGCTGACGCACTTAGCCAGCTTGTTTATTATGGACGCCCATTATCTGATACCTGATACCATGTATGACTATTCATGAAATACGCCTTTTTTTTTTTTTTTTTTTTTTTTTTCCGACTTGTCTCGGCTCCTGTCGCTACCACTCGGCAATTGAATGGTTTTCTCGGCTTTTTCCGGAGAAAAAACGACTAAACACCCGTTTATTGCGTTGCTATAATGATGTCGGACCCAGTCCGACAAAGGACCTGTGAGGAATAATTGCAATGTCGGACCCAGTCCGACAATGGACCGCAAAGGGTTAAATCTAAACATTTTGTCTGTTTTGGCAGCTCTTATCTTTAAGTGAGTAATATATTTAAAAAGTCCTGGCAACTCCTAAAAAATAAAAAATAATAATTTGATATGATCTCGTGTTATCTGCCTTTCTAATCTCTAAACTATATGAGGTAATCCTCAGACTGATAACATATTTTCCGATACCACAAAGTTCTTATTACTTATTAAAATACAAATATATAGAGAGAGATGTTTATATAATATATAACACCAGATCTGTTTAATTATTCCAGCCTTGGTCTAAAATATATTTCCTTCTAAACAGTAAAAATCCACTTCTCAGTTTGTTTTGATAAACTTGTTTCTTTTCATTTACAAGTGTGTGTTCAACAGACTTGGCTTCTCTAGCTAAAAATTCCCTTCTCCAGTAGTAATTGGACATTTTATAGATAAAGACTCAAAGAGGCCCACTTTCTCACCAGAGTTACTTCTTAATTAATAAAAAACTCTACTGTAAGCACTTTCCCAAATTCATTGCCTGAAATCATGCCTTGGCCAGACTTAAGAAACTGCCCACACCGGTACGTCCACTGATAAGAATAATATTCTACAAATAAGCTCTTTTTTGAGGTAATGAGAGTAAGATCATGTTCTTGTAACATAAGGTACCTTTAGTTAATTAATATAAAATATTGTATATTAACTGATATATAAAAGACGATTAAATGACCTTGGATCTAAGACAGCGACTGACCAGTAAATCCCGCTTTGGATGCCAAGATTCATTTTTCTTTATCTGCTAATGTCCAAGGTTGCCTCACTCATGCAGGCAGGTCGAGGGGCCTTTTTCAGTAAGTCTACTGATAAGGGCTTGTAGCTTCGTGCATTTACCAATGGTTTTTAATTAGGTCACAATTTGCACTGAATTGTCTCATTTTTAGACTTAACAGTTTTCTGTTACAGTAAAACTTAAACATTTATTTTAGTGCAGATATTCTATTTCAATTTACCCAAACATATTTTCTCTTCACGGGTTGTTTTTCTTTTACTAGATTGCAATACCTAGGAGGCTCTGTTTTGGCTTAACACTAGAACCGCCATGCGGGTCAGTTTGACCCATTTTGCAATTAAAATGTTAATTACTCTTCGTTTGTAAATCGTATGCGTATGTCCGTTTTTGACTTTTCCTAAATATATGAATTAAATATCCTGACTGTGAGAATAGCCAGAATCGCAAAAATGATAAAGTTATAAACAGTTCTAACTAGAACAGCCATGTGGGTCAATGTGACCCATGCATTACAATACATGTCTTTTTTTTAAATATAACATAAGATATTCTATTATTTTTGTAAATGCAGCAAACAAGACACGCCTCCTCCTAGCACACATGTTTTTTATGTTTTATTTCAAACCTTTGTTTGTAGACTGACTACGATAGAGAGATTGCTATGATTGTGGATTTGTCAAGATGCCATCTCAGTGAAAACCTAGTTTTGTTCCACAAATGCAACTGGGAATATATCAGAAGGAAATATTTAATCTTTAAGTAGTCATTTTGATTGAAATACGGCAAGCTGCACTCACATGCATACAGCAAACTGAAATGACAGGTAGGATAACAACTTATGTGCCTAATATGAAACATATTTTATATATTCTTTTTGTACAAACAAACCTGTAAAACATTTCAGTTTACTTTAAGGAAATACTTTAAGGAAAAACTACAGGTTTTTAACCGCGGCTCGTTGCTCCCTCTAGTGGTGGGAGCCCCGAGAAACAGGCACTGCTCTATACCCTTTCCTACACACTGTGGGACGGCTCAGTCCCACTAAACTCACTATCTACAATAGTAATACAGAAAATAACCAGTGCGTGGCTTGCTTGCACCACCGGGTCTGTATGCCTCGTGCTGGAGTTGCCACACTGTCTCCCCGAGTCGCTGCTCCAGAGTTTCCAGTTTCCCTTCCAAGTCTCAGGATTCTGCTGTGAAGTCACGCTCCACTATACTTCCTGTATACAAAACAGTGCCTTTTTATTCATTCATTCACCCCATGTAGTCCCACCCCCCAGCCAATTACAGAGCGTCAGCTGATTTCTTCACAGCTGACTCCTGTCAACAAGACATTGCCTGACAGCGTGGGAAGACACGGGGTGTACGGACCGCATGCACCTGACGGCCGGTCCAGATCCCTCCCCTCTCACAAGGTTTGTATGTACCAGTTTACACAATACAGCACAGCTCCTGGATGCAGGCACAGTCAGCTGGCAGACGCGTTTCTTTTGAAATGTGTATTTCTTATATTTTTTCACTGTTTGTAGTTGTGCTGTATATGCACTCATTTGAAAAATAAAGCCTTTTGTATTTAATTTCCCATTTAAATAGTGTTTCTGTGCAATTTTTAGATGTGATGTTCATTAATAAAACTTTTCAGTTGTATCCTATAGTTTGTCTTTCATTTTCATAACAAAGCAGTTTAAAAATATATGGTTCAAAGTGACCCACATAGCGGTTCTAGATAGTTCGAAAATCCGGTGGTTCTAATGTTAAAAACTACTTCCTAATTAAAGTTACTTTTTTCTGATAAGAACTGGACTGTGAACGCATTCTAGTTAATTAAATGAGATGCTCATTTCTGCCTTTCCTCCCAAAGTTATAGGCCTTTGTACCGGCAGCTCTCAGATAAGGAAAGCTAGTACTTTCCACAGGTGTGTACCAGTCAGCATGACCTCAACTCAATGAGTTCCCTCCACACAGACTTAACCAAATCCAATAATAACAGTTTTCTACTGTTATACTAGAATATTCACCTATAAGCTTAATAAAGATTATATCATAACATTAACCTGAACAGTGCGCTTTAATAATTTGTTTACAACATACAGTTCATGTCAAGCAGATCAGCTCGATTCAACAAGAATCCAACAAGATTCAAATTCCCTTTCTTGTCCAGCTCTGTGTGTCTCTGTAAAGACTACGACTGGCTTAGGCAACCAGCTTTTCGCATCACAGATATGGGTCACAATAGCCTTCATTTCACTTGGTACCTGCACTTGAACACGGTTGGCAGGGGCGCCTTTCTTACACTCCAGTTTCCTCAAATGAGCCCATCTAACCAAGTGACCAGTTTCACAACCAACACACTTGGTTCTTCTCACATTGTTTGGATCAACATTTAAATGTGAGCATGATATCCCTTCAGGGCTACAACATTCAAATAGAATCCGACAATGCTTGACCATGTGGCTGCAGGCCGGGCAGGGTTTTGACCCCATCATCAGGGACTGATGCTTAGGCCCTCTGTTCAGAATCAGTCTCTCTCCAGAAGCAATGGTTCTAGTGAGAACTGTTTCTTTCATGCATTTCAATTTGATCACTATGGGCAATTTTACAAGGTATCCCCTCCATCCAAAACACAGCAGTAGGCCAGTACTCGCTGTTTGTCATGTCACTGGATTTCAAACCTATCATCTCATCCATATCATCATAGGGAAACGCATCATAGCTGAATCTGGTTCCATCAAAGAGCCATGCACCAACACAGCTGCCTTCCACTGAAAAGAAACTAGTTTCTTAGAACACAGGAAGAACAGATCAGAATCGCCTGTGACAATGCTGATGTTTATAAAATAAAATCTTTTTCTACTAGCAAAAACTGAGAAATTTATTCCCCAGGTGATTTGGTCATGTAGTCCCCCATGATGTGTGAATAAAAAAAAATCTAAATAACCGGGACTAATGTGTATATATATATATATATATATATATATATATATATATATATATATATATATATATATATATTATATACAGAATATATATATATATATATTGTGACAGAAAAAGGGCCCTTTAAGGAAATCGGGCAGTGTAAGAACTACAGCAGAAAAAACTACAGGTACCAGAATGCCCAGCGCCGCAATTACAAAAAGGGTGGGGCCAGGGAGTATTTAAGGAAGTGCACAGAAGAGCCAGGGGTGTTGCCGTGGGAAGACAGCCCTGACTCTGATGGGAGACTCGCCGCTATTGAAGCCTGTAAGAGGATTACCGGTGCTGGAGAGGAGCAGTATTAGAGAGTAGTTTGAGCAACACACGGCCCGAGCGAGACCGATCACTGTGTGTTTATAAGTAGAAATTTGTGCAAGAACTGTGCTGTTTATCGTGACGCAGGGGGTCGGTATAATTACTGCTAGGTTTAATATGTAATGACAGTATACTCCCGGTTTGGAGATAGACAACCAAGAAAGGAGACCATTGTGTGGTATAACCATTTATTTGTTACAATGAACACTTGGGAAAAGGAGACCATTGTGTGTTATAATCTTTTATTTGTTACAATGAACACTTGGGAAAAGGAGACCATTGTGTGTTATAATCTTTTATTGTTTACAACTGGACACTTGGGAAGAGGGAATATTTGTATCAAACGATACCAGACTGTGCTGAGGTGGTTGTCAAAGCAACAGGGCCATCCTCCACTGTACCTGGAGGGGGAGCCAATTCCCCGACTTTCCTGTACTCCACTGTTCCTGGAGGGGGAGCCATTTCCCCAACTTACCTGTGCCCTAATGTTCCTGGAGGGGGCGACAGTTCACCAAACTACCTGTGTTACCCAGTGTTGGAAAACATGGAACAAGTATTGAATAGCAGTTTGCTACGCATGAGGAATGACAGGGCTGTATTCATGTTATTTTTCTGAAAAGTGATTTAACATTGGATAGAAAAAACTGTTAGTTCCAAAAATGCAAGCACTGCTGTAATAGATGGAGGCTGGCTATATACTCTGGGTATATAGATACTTGCACTGCATTGACTCCGAGCAAGCAAGAAATAATAGCAGCTTCATTGAGCAATGGATGGTAGCAGAGAGCTGAGAAAAACACCAAGTTAACGTATATTTAACTATATTTAAACAACCGCACATTAGAAGTAAATTGAAGGCAATATGGTAGAGAAGTTACCCTGAAGTTATGACAACTGAAAAGGATTCTTTTGTGTCAAAGCAAATGACTGGTCAGCAGCACAAGGTTGTACAAACAAGTCCTTTGACCTCCAGCCCTGACATGAAAGACGTTTGCCCTTCGGGGAGTCCACTGTGGGGTATAAAACTAATTAAACAGGTTTTTGCTTAGAATATACAGCTGGTTTATGAGGGGGTCATAAAGCTAGTCTTCAGGGGGATCTGGAAGGAGCCAGACACTTCAAAGGGGCTGATAAGAGATTTGTAGATTTGTATAAACTAAATCAAGAGAAACTTGTTTTTTCCTGATTGGAGTGCACATGGTACATAGTGACCGGAATAATGCATTGTCCCTTTGCCATTGGTTGAGTGTTATAGGAAGAGGAGGAGAGAGACACCTATGCAGAAGGGTATTTAATGTCATGTAAAAGATGTAACAACTGGTAATCGGTTCAATACTTGGACTGGTTTCCCTGCATGTATGAAATAAACTTAACACTGATTAAGAAATGGCGTCTGTGCAGTTTCTTAAGAAACATCGATACTCACGTTACTCAGTTACATCACCCAGTCACAGGATCAAGAGAGGTGATCAGCCGGCGGAAGAACGCTAAGACGAAACTGGGAATCGCGTGTTTAAAGCTCTAGAATAGAGAGGGATGAAGAAGTGAGTTAGTTAATGTCCGCACAGGACTAGGGACTATTAACTGACAATTGTAAATAACTTGTAAATAAAAATCAACTCACTGTGTATTTCCAGTCTCGTCTAAATTACGCCAACTAGTGGCAAAAATATTGCTGTGATATGGACAACATGGGATACAAAGTAAAGTTTTTTCTAAATGCTGCAGGGAATTCTGTAACACTTTAAACATTAACTTTTTTATTTATTTATTTTTTTTAATTTAGTCATTGCCAGTTTTTATTATTTTCTCCCAATTTAGAATGGCCAATTATTTTTTTAATCTCAGCTCACCGCTACCACCCCTGCGCTGACTCGGGAGGGCAAAGACGAACACACACTGTCCTCCAAAGCGTGTGCTGTCAGCTAACCGCTTTTTTTCACACTGCGGACTCACCATGCAGCCACCCAAGAGCTACAGCGTCGGAGGACAACGCAGCTCTCGGGCAGCTTACAGGCAAGCCCGCAGGTGCCCGGCCAGACTACAGTGGTCGCTGGTGCCCGGTGAGCCGAGGACACCCTGGCCGACCTAACCCTCCCTCCCCCCGGGCGACGCTCGGCCAATTGTGCGCCGCCCCCTGGGAGCTCCCGTCCACGGTTGGCTGTGGAATAGCCTGGACTCGAACTCGCGACATCCAGACTATAGGGCGCATCCTGCACTCCACGTGGAGTGCCTTTACTGGATGCGCCACTCAGGAGCCCCCCTTTAAACATTAACTTAAAATGGTATATTCAGAAAAGGCAGCCATGGTATTAGGATGTGATATATGTTCAGTGTTGCGCTCAATAATATCTCTGAAAAACATCACTTTTTTCACAAGTACATTATAATTACTATTATTATTATTAAAACATTTTACTTTGTAATTGTAATCTTCTGTCACCTTAACTATTGAGGCTAATCTGCAGTGGCAGATGTTGACACTGACAAATTTGTGCTGGCTCCCAAGCATTTTTAATGTGACATTCTTAAGCTCTCCATTAACATTTTCAGCATTTGCATGGAGATCACGCCCTCTTATAAATCAAACATTTAAACAATGCATTAGCTGTCCACACATCTGCTCCATGTGCCTCCATTCCGATGCACATGTATTTCCTTGCCAGTGCTGAGTGCTGATTAAAACTTCAAATTCAGTGGGGGAAGTTTGACCTTTGTGTTTCAATACCCATGACTCACACCTTTTTGCCAATTAACTACATACATATTTAGTCAATCATGGTAAGTTTGAATGCAAGAGACAGAAAAGGCATGCATCAAGTGTTATACTACAGTAGCATTTATCTTTTTACATGCTTTTTACTGTTTTTCCTTTTCACCTTTTTATTTATTCAATACATTTCAATATGTAGAGAGTAAGTAGCTTCAAATTACTCACAAGCTGTCTAGTGAATCTAGTAAATAACGTTTAATTTGTAATTGTCATCAATACACAGTAGCTGTTCACTAGACTGCACTGCGTTTCTAACTGATGCATTTCTTACATCCAATGCTATGGTTCAGATGAGTCAACCACTCTCACATTTGCTATAAATGCAAGGTGCAGGTGTGTTGTCAGTGTGATTCTTGACATCCTATATATTGTCTTCTGAAACACTACGCCAAGCCTGCATGGTAAATAATAATGGTTAACCATTGTTGATTTAAATAGAGCTAAATCATCTTCCAAGAAGCAAAGGAATTTGCTTTGATAAAAGCTTTTAGTAATTGATTTTTACATTAGCCTAGCAGACATAAACTGCATGCGGCTTGTGATGTTTGTTCTGCACCCACATTCACATTGTCATAGAAGGATAACATGTCACCCTTCATTACACATACAAAGATAAAGTACTGAAGCCGCTGAACAATAACACTATGTAACACAATTTTTGTTCCTGGGTAGTAAGTGTTATTTCCTAATTGCTTATGCCTCAAAAGTATAGAAAATGGCTATTATTCCCCACAAACTTTGCTTTTGTGACCAGGACAGTGATATTTTGAAATGTACCTATTTCCAATGAGAAAACTGGCAAATTTGTGTCTTTTCGTTCACATAAAGTCAGAAAAAAGCAACATTTGAATCCAAATTAACATGTATTTATACTAAAGTAATACAAAAATGACTACAAAAGATTTAGAAGTGAGTAGTTTTTCAAGATTTACGAATATACTGTAAATCACTTTCACGAATCAGCCCCCAAATGTAGTCTCCCATCATGTTCTCGTTATACTGTCCTTGGTAGCGGCGTTCAAAGTCCAGTATATCCTGGTGGAAGCGCTCGCCTTGCTCCTCCGAGTACGCTCCCATGTTCTCCTTGAATTTATCAAGATGAGCATCAAGGATATGGACTTTGAGGGACATCCTACAACCCATTGTGCTGTAGTTCTTCACCAGAGTCTCAACCAGCTCCACATAGTTTTCGGCCTTGTGATTGCCCAGGAAGCCCCGAACCACTGCGACAAAGCTGTTTCAAGCCACTTTCTCCTTACTAGTGAGCTTCTTGGGGAATTCATTGCACTCCAGGATCTTCTTTATCTGTGGTCCGACGAAGACACCGGCTTTGACCTTTGCCTCAGACAGCTTAGGGAAGAAGTCTTGAAGGTACTTGAAGGCTGCCGACTCCTTATCTAGAGCTCTGACAAATTGTTTCATAAGGCCCAATTTGATGTGCAGTGGTGGCATCAGCACCTTCCGGGGGTCCCAGCCGTACTCATCATACTTCAAGGCGTCCAGCAAGGTCTTGATGCTGTTGTAATCCTCTTTGAGGTGCACCTGTATTGATCTTCTGGTTTTTTTTTTTTTTTTAATATATCAAAATCTCACACAAACTATTTTTTAAACAAATTCTGGCAAGATGGTACATCAGTGCAAGGCAAAATATGTTTTGATATTTCTTATTTCTATCAATTATGTAATTTCTGGTGGACTCAGACTTAGTTTTCTGCCTTCGAATACCTATAAAGGAATTTTCATTCAAATATTCTGATATTTGCTCTAGCACTAATGTGCAGGATATTTTACTGTTTATCTTTTAGCAATGCTGCCCATCAGATGAACATAATGACAGCAAATAACCTGTCAATATACCTTTGCACATTTGGTGAAGGAAATAACATGAACATGCAAAATAGCAAGTATATAAACTATCCAATATAGCGTAACAGGTTAGTAGTGGCCATACTACTTAAATTTGCTCTCTAATATAGACCAAATTTTCTGGGTTTAAGAAATAAGGTCAGAGACAGAAAACATAAGGTAAAAAGCCAAACTAGCTTTAATTAAAACTCTTTTTAAGGCAGACAAGTAGGACAATTCAGCCCTAAATAGCAGCATTACATCTGCTTTTATGATAAATAAAATAGTATTTAATAAATAATTATTCGGCAGGATGCCGTTGTATTTGAAACTGAAATGAAGACAAGTGATGCCATCTGATCCTCAGAACACACCTGTTTCTTAAAAGGACTTAAAGAGAGCCTCAGTCCTGCCACACTTTGAATCTGCATGTTGTATTTTCTCTTATTAGTATAACAGCTCTGACCACCATTTTACTGACATACACTGTATCAATCTCTATCACTTGTCTGCTGTACTGTAGGTCAAAGACACGGATGATTCAAGCATTCAATAGATGATGAGCTTTAATTAAAACTGTCATGCATCCAGGTTAATAAATGATGTCAGTTGTAGAGGTTAAAATCTGACAGTCGTTGTAACTAAAGGTCAGCAGGACCATCTTTGCTGAACCGATCGCTCTGTACACATGCAAGGCCATTAGCTATTTAATATCTACCGTAGCTGTGGCTGGTTAGAGAGAAGTTGACGTGTGTTATGTGTGCCTATCCTAAAAATGCAGTGAAGGTGTAAGATGCATTTACTGGCCAGATGGACACAATTGATAATGATCGTACTCAATTTTGAGATCATAACTATAACAGAATCCCAGGAAAACAAGGATACTACGAGAAAAGAAAGTCATTGTCATTATTATTGTACTGGTATATATGAATTCTACAAACTACAGTATTAAGATGTATTTCACGATAAAACAAATGCTTTACATTAGTACATATTTCCTGTTTAACACTTTTGTTGCCAATCCCTTTATCACAGCAATGCCATTTTACTAATAAATACTTTTCTTTTCCAAACCCATAGTTTGCAATCAGGACCAAAAAAAAATCCCTTGGGAATTAAGGTCATTTCAACAGTAAATGTTAAATGTCAAAGAATTAATGTGACAAAGTCCTTACACTAATGAAAGCTGAAGAATGATGTCATCCTTAAACGCCTTGGAGGTGTGATTGATAATCAGTTGATTTCTAGTGCACTACTTCAGCCCTGTCCAGAATGCTGAAGAGGATAGTTTTTTTAAGGGTAACTAACCACATTCAATATATTACTAAAAACATGCAAGGGCATTGATCCTTATGTACAATGGGAACTGTAAATCAGTGGTCATTTTGCATTCATTAAACATTCAGTCTTATTTTATTTTTTATAGGCTTTCAAAACACATTCCAAGCCACCCCATAAAAAGCAAAAATGGCCATAAGCCCTATAAACCTGTACAATATATTAATCACTTGTATTTATTTAAAACAGAACAACTTGCATACTTAATGGAACATACACACAATAAAAAATAAATGACAAAATCAATGATGGTTTCCTCTAAGTACTTACTGTAGGTGCTAAAAATAGATACATTCTGTGGATTCTGTGTAGAACTGTAAATGAATGTGTTTGAGGCAGTGTGCCAGGTTGGCCGAGTAGTGACGTTCCCAGACCAGACAGCTGACAGAGAGACACAGGCACTGCAAAACAAAGCGAAATTAAAGGGTTAAACAAAAACAAATCTTGAACACAAATCCAGCACTAGTAGCAATTGCTTTTTCTTTTTACTTTGTTTCATTTTTCCCGTCTCTCTCTCTCTCTCTCTCTCTCTCTCTCTCTCTCTCTCTCTCTCTCTCTCTCATTGACTCTCACTATATTTTTATTTACTATTTCTAACTCAAGTCAAACAAAACTCCACACAGGGTGAAAGTCGACAACAAACAAAATATATTGGCACTTTTAGTTTTTTTTGTTAACACATATTTACTCTTTTAAAATGTTTTATACCTTGTGGGGACCTCCTCACAAGTCATTTTTTCCTGCATTTTCTATACTTTTGAGGACATTTTCTCAAATGTTGTGCTCTCTAGTATAGAAATACCTGTCACACACACGTTCCTCCTCTCAAACACAGAAACAGACAGGTTTATATACTCATGGCCATCTCCGAATCAACACCCAATTGATTAATTTGGAGACGGACACATTCTGCACAAGAGTTTTAGTTTGCATCGCTGACACTCAGTAATCACTGACTATGCATTCTCACGAGCTGTCTGTCAGAGACGAGCTGCTAACACCGCCTCTGCCAGACCACATTCAAACCAATAATGACAAAGAAAAACATTGCATTTTAAATCAGCACAAAATGCATTCAAAATCATACAACAACAACACAACTAGTTTAAATAATATTAAGCAATACATTTTAAATCCTAACAACACATTTACCTGTGCCAAAGAAACACAACACATTTTATCAGCAGGGCTTGGCCCTGCACCCTCCAATTCATTCTAATCACTGAAATACTGATACGGTTTCATTATTTTTGGTCTACCTATACAGTATAATTATCTTCATCCAGTCTTCCAACAGATGTATTTATAGAGCACACTACCAAGACAGTTGCTTGTTTATACCAAACTATTTTAATGGACACTCTATCTGGGAATTACTGTATCACACAGCAGGAAATGTGTCATAAGTAGCCATAGGTTCCATCATCCCTGATTAATAGAGGTAATATTGGTGCTTGTAATAAAACCAATGTCAACCAATTGAGAACAACCAAAGTGGGTCAGTAGATGTAGTGCCACTTTTCTCAACTTCTTATCATCCTGTATCCAAACACAAAACACAAGGTACTGTACATGGTCAGTGTCAGGATGCTGAGAACATGTATGTGTATTTTATAGAAAAGGTAAGAATCCTTCATGTTGCTTAATACCAAGCTGGTTCATCATCATTTTATTCATGAGTGGCAAAGCAGGGCTCACTTCCTGAGCGCCACAAACACATTTTTGCAACATTGTCAGTTTTAGCCTTGTCCACTTCTGAGTCCAAATGGTAATGTGTCCTCTGCAAACCCCTACTATTTACAATAGCATGTTTACATACCTGTCCCTTAATTGTGTTGTCAAAATTCCAAATTTAGGTTATATGATGATTACTACGACTCTGTTGGCCAGGGTGAACCTAAATTAGACTTCCCTTTAAATTTAACACTAGTTAGAGAAGATGGAAAATACGGAACATTCTAAATGATTCTGATTGTGTGCAATTATAGCAGCAATGTTACAGTGTGGAGTAGTGGTTAGGGCTCTGGACTCTTGACCGGAGGGTTGTGGGTTCAGTCCCATCTGGGGGACACTGCTGCTGTACCCTTGAGCAAGGTACTTCACCTAGATTGCTCCAGTAAAAACCCAACTGTATAAATGGATAATTGTATGTAAAAATAATGTGTAAAAAATAATGTAATTGTATGTAAAAATAATGTGATATCTTGTAACAATTGTAAGTAGCCCTGGATAAGGATGTCTGCAAATAAATAATAATAATAATAATAATAATAATAATAAAAATAATAATAATAATAATAATAATAATAATAATAATAATAATAATAATTTATTTCTCCTCAATTTAGGTTATTCTAATCAATTTACTATAATTGTGCATGTTTGCATGATGACGGTACAAATTAAAATGCTAACAAAAACTCATGCTGTAATGTTAAATTATTCCCTGATATAAAAAAAAAAAGCTTTTACAAAGGCTAGTATAACAGATGCAAGAAGTAACAATACTGAACATATAAGAGTTGCCCAGTTGAAACTGTGAACAGATAACCAGTGCGGCCATCTGGATTCTGGTTTTTCAAGTATGGCCATGTTATTGACATAAACAACATTACAAACAGCACCACTCGTCGGTAGACGTCAGGAGAAAATAATGTGTTTTAATCAGAGCGCAAGGAGGGAGCTACTTCAGTTTGTTAACACTGACTGCCATCAAGCACTCTTTCTTATTTTAATGTGTACAGTTCCTGGTTGATATTGTTGGTTGTTAGCCATTTTACGCAATTTTATAAGTTAGTGTCCAATCTTGTTGCGTCCAGTGTTGTCATTTTCATATACAGTACTTAAACTTGCAGTCAATTTTCAAATTGAGGAGTGATCTATTTAAAGGGAAATATTGATGAACATGTACATCTGACAGCCCAAAGTACAATTTTTCAGCCCTTGCCAAAAAAAAACCATACTGTATATATATTTTTTAATATATGTATTGTCATTTATATACAGTTATACAGTTCTGAAATTGATGCATTCATCTGTCTTGTCATAATTATCAGCACAAAGGAATTGCTCTTCTTAGCATGTTGTGTACTCAGAATAATACAGCAAATTTTGATTGATTCTCTTTAATAAAGACACATGCAATCATCACTTGTCACCCTTCAGGATTCTGATAAAGTTGCACAAAGCAAATTCGTGTCAAGGTGGCAATATACTGTTGTCAGCTTCTGTGGTAATATAAAGTAACAAGGTGAAAGAAACAAATGTACAATGTACTAATAACTGCCTGCTGGATTTAATTTTAAAGACATTAACCATAAAAACAGATATCTTTTATTTTCTTCTTGAAGCTTTGTTAAAACTGGTGGGCTTCTTTCCTGCTTGATTTTGTTAAGCAAAAGGTTGCCTTGTTTTTGCCAGCTGCTCCTGTCAGTATAAATGTTTAAGGACCTCTATATGTTATCTGTGTCTGTCAGAAAGTCACTGTAACTTACCTATCTGACAGCCACTTTAGGTGCTGTCATCTATTGCTTGTTAATATCAGTCAATCTATTGCTTGGAATCTCAAATACAAAATGGCAATCGGTTGTCATTCCCAGCGACAGCGTGTGGAAGCGACATCGTGGAAGAAGTACAGTCATGGACAAGTACAACGCAGTTAGAAGCAAAAAGGAGGAATTACATCTTTAAATTAAATCTGGAGCTGCTTTAATCAGAAAACAATGCAGCTTAAAGCCTTACAGCTGCATGTATTTTTCTGATAAGAAGCTGAAACTCGGAGCAGCTGATTCAAATTCTGCGGCATTCTGAGACACGGGGGAGGGGCGGAGCCCGTAGCACAAACAAACAAAAGGCAGGCAGTCTTCCCAGCGTCAGCGTGTGGAAGCGACATCGTGGGAGAAGTGCGAGTGGACAAGTACAACGCAGTTAGAAGCAGTTGGAAGCAGGTTGACAGCTGCAGAAACTAAACTAAACTTCCAAAAAAAAAAGGTCTTCAAGCCAGTAATCTGTGACAACTGCATGATGTGGGAAATCCGAGAAAACCCAACAGAGCTCAACCAAGTTTGTGTAAAGTGCCGCACGATCCAGGACTTGCTCCAACGAGTAAGTCTGCAAGAAAAGGAGCTGGAGGAAATGAGACAGCAACAGGAGCTTGAGGAGCTGACACACCCACAATTCATGGAAGTCTGCACCCCTAGCAGACTGAAAGCCACCACGGAGATGGAAGAGAGTCGAAACAGCTGGGTTCAGATAGGCAGAAGCAGGGGAAAAAAGAAACTTCGTCAAACACAACCACCAGAATCCAGACATCCAACAAATTTGAGCCACTTTAACATTTAGATGACCAAAACCAACATCAAGAGAATGAAAGAAACAACATCCAGGACCCTATAAACAGTGCTGGCCAGGCAGCAAAAAGAAGGGAGGTCATGATTGTTGGGGACTCCATATTGAGAAACACAGCAAGTTCAGACCCTCTTACTACAACAGTGTGCTGCCTTCCAGGAGCCTCAGTCAAACACATCACTGAGAACGTGGACAGGCTCCTAGAACGAACAAGAGAAAACCCGGTAGTAGTCGTCCACATCACTACAAACAACATTTGAAGAAACAGACCAAGATACCTGCAAAACAAATTCAGAGCTAGGAAGGAAATTAAAAGACAAGACCAAAACTGTGGTATTTTCTGGGAAACTGCCAGCACCTTGCAAAGGACCATATGGACAGCTGGAAATACAAAATCAAAATGCATGGCTGAAATCGTGGTGCACACAGGAAGGCTTCAACTTTCTTGAACATTGGAGCACGTTCTACAACAAGAACTATCTATATAGGTGGGACGGACTGCACTTAAACAGAAAGGGAACCAATCTACTCATAGAAAGGATCCCTGAGGAGGCCCAGAAGCATTTAAACTAGAAAGGAAGGGGGGAGAAAACAAAAAGAAAACAGAAGGCAGACCACATCAAAACAAGGGCAACAACTCAGGTAAGACAGCTATTAAATGTATTTATCTAAATGCTAGAAGTCTCAGAAACAAAATGTTAGAACTAGAAGCTAATGCACTAACAAATAACTACGATGTGATAGGTGTTACAGAAACTTGGTTGTCTGAGAGTGATGGAGACGAATATAATATTAGTGGGTACACACTGTATAGGAAAGACAGGCAGGACAGAAGAGGCGGAGGGGTAGCACTATACATAAGAAATAGTCTTGAAACCCAGGTGTTAAATCAGGACAAAGAAAACAATGCAGAATCAATATGGGTCAAAACAATGGACAAAAATTCAAAGGGCATAATAATAGGAGAATGCTATGGACCGCCAAATTCAGACGCTGAGCAAAATAATCTGTTATAAAAGGACATTCGTAATGCGTGTGAAAAGGAGAAGCCATACTAATGGGGGATTTCAACTTCCCCCGTATAAAATGGGAGAACCCGGTGGGGAGTACGACGGATGAAATTGAAATGGTGGAAATGACAAATGTCTGTTTCCTAACGCAATTTGTCAAGGCACCGACTAGAGGGGAGGCATGCCTTGATTTAGTCTTTTCAAATAATGAAGACAGAATAACTAAAACAGAGGTCAGAGAGCCATTGGCAAACTCAGACCACAACATGGTCTCATTTGAAATATTTTTTAAAACCCCCAAAGTAATGACTAAAGCTAAGGTTTACAGTTTTAGAAAAGCAAACTATGAATGTATGAAACAGAGACTAACAGAAGTAGATTGGTGTAAAATAGAGAAAACATCCACAGAAAAAGGATGGCTGTTTTTTAACAGCAGTGTGGAGTAGTGGTTAGGGCTCTGGTCTCTTGACCGGAGGGTTGTGGGTTCAATCCTTAGTGGGGGACACTGCTGCTGTACCCTTGAGCAAGGTACTTTACCTAGATTGCTCCAGTAAAAACCCAACTGTATAAATGGGTAATTGTATGTAAAAAATAATGTGATATCTTGTAAGTCGCCCTGGATAAGGGCGTCTGCTAAGAAATAAATAATAATTAATAATAATAATAATTAAAAAATGTAGTACTAGAGGGGCAAAACAATTACATCTCAAAATTAGACAAATCTAAATCTAAAACAAAATGGTTTAATAGATCAATTAAAAAATAAAATCAGCGAAAATAAACACTTTACAGAGCATTTAAAAGGGACCAAAAACAAAGTACACAGAAAGAGTACTTGGAACTGCAAACACAAGTCAAAAAGGAAGTTAGAAAGGCCAAGAGAGAGATAGAAATCAATATTGCTAAGGGGGCTAAAACCAATTCCAAAATGTTTTTCCAATATTATAACAGCAAGAGAACATTCAAAGAGGAGGTTAAATGTCTAAGAGACACAAATGGCAAAATCATAGATGAAGAAAAAAATAGCAAATATATTAAATGATTACTTTTCACAGGTTTTTACAAAGGAGGACACAGACAACATGCCCCACATGTCGACCTGTTCCTATCCAGTTTTAAATAACTTTAGCATAACAGAGGCAGAAGTGTTAAAGGGACTAGGAGCTCTTAAAATAAACAAATCCCCTGGGCTGGATGAGATCCTCCCAATAGTACTCAAAGAAATGAAAGAAGTTATTTAGAAACCGCTAACCAAGATCATGCAACAGTCTCTTGACACAGGGGTTGTACCGACAGACTGGAAAATAGCAAACGTAATACCGATCCACAAAAAGGGAGACAAAACTGAACCAGGTAACTACAGACCAATAAGCCTCACTTCTATTATATGTAAACTTATAGAAACTATAATAAGATCCAAAATGGAAAATTACCTATATGGTAACAATATCCTGGAAGCCAGTCAATATGGTTTTAGGAAAGGGAGATCATGTCTAACTAACCTACTAGACTTTTTTGAGGATGCAACAATGAAAATGGATAATTGCAAAGCATATGACATGGTTTATTTCGATTTCCAGAAAGCTTTTGACAAAGTCCCGCATAAAAGATTAATTCTCAAACTGAATGCAGTAGGGATTCAAGGAAATGCATGCACATGGATTAGGGAGTTGTTAACATGTAGAAAAAAGAAAGTACTGATTAGAGGAGAAACCTCAAAATGGAGCGAGGTAACCAGTGGTGTACCACAGGGATCAGTATTAAGTCCTCTGCTATTCCTAATCTACATTAATGATTTAGATTCTGGTATAGTAAGCAAAATTGTTAAATTTGCAGACGACACAAAAATAGGAGGAGTGGCAAACGCTGTTGCAGCAGCAAAGGTCATTCAAAAGAGGCAGCATTCAGAACTGGGCAGACACATGGCAAATGAAATTTGATAGAGAAAAATGTAAAGTATTGCATTCAGGCAATAAAAATGTGCATTATAAATATCATATGGGAGATACTGAAATTGAAGAAGGGAACTATGAAAAAGATCTAGGAGTTTATGTTGACTCAGAAATGTCTTCATCTAGACAATGTGGGGAAGCTATAAAAAAGGCCAACAAGATGCTCGGATATATTGTGAGAAGTGTTGATTTTAAATCAAGGGAAGTTATGTTAAAACTTTACAATGCATTAGTGAGACCTCATCTAGAATATTGTGTTCAGTTCTGGTCACCTCGTTATAAAAAGGATATTGCTGCTCTAGAAAAAATGCAAAGAAGAGCAACCAGAATTATCCCAGGCTTAAAAGGCATGTCATATGCAGACAGGCTAAAAGAATTGAATCTATTCAGTCTTGAACAAAGAAGACTACGCGGCGATCTGATTCAAGCAGACCCATGGGACTTCTTTGACCTGAAAAAAGAAACAAGGACCAGGGGTCACAAATGGAGATTAGATAAAGGGGCATTCAGAACAGAAAATAGGAGGCACTTTTTTACACAGAGAATTGTGAGGGTCTGGAACCAACTCCCCAGTAATGTTGTTGAAGCTGACACCCTGGGATCCTTCAAGAAGCTGCTTGATGAGATTCTGGGATCAATAAGCTACTAACAACCAAATGAGCAAGATGGCCTCTCGTTTGTAAACTTTCTTATGTTCTTATGTTCTTATGTTCTTAAGACATGGATCTCTGCTGCACCTCTAGGGTTATGAAACTTACTTACACACACACACATATATATATATATATATATATATATATATATATATATATATATATACAGACGTGCTCAAATTTGTTGGTACCCTTACAGCTCATTGAAATAATGCTTCATTCCTCCTTAGAAGTGATGAAATTAAAAGCTATTTTATCATGTACACTTGCATGCCTTTGGTATGTCATAGAATAAAGCAAATAAGCTGTGAAAAGAGATGAATTATTGCTGATTCTACAAAGATATTCTAAAATGGCCTGGACACATTTGTTGGTACCCCTTAGAAAAGATAATAAATAATTGGATTATAGTGATATTTCAAACTAATTCATTTCTTTAATTAGTATCACACATGTCTCCAATCTTGTAATCAGTCATTCAGCCTATTTAAATGGAGAAAAGTAGTCACTGTGCTGTTTGGTATCATTGTGTGCACCACACTGAACATGGACCAGAGAAAGCAAAGGAGAGAGCTGTCTGAGGAGATCAGAAAGAAAATAATAGACAAGCATGGTAAAGGTAAAGGCTACAAGACCATCTCCAAGCAACTTGATGTTCCTGTGACAACAGTTGCAAATATTATTAAGAAGTTTAAGGTCCATGGAACTGTAGCCAACCTCCCTGGGCACGGCCGCAAGAGGAAAATCGACTCCAGAGTGAACAGAAGGATAGTGCGAATGGTAGAAAAAGAACCAAGGATAACTGCCAAAGAGATACAAGCTGAACTCCAAGGTGAAGGCACGTCAGTTTCTGTCGCTTTTTGAGCAAAAGTGGGCTCCATGGAAGAAGGAGGGCTCCACTTTTGAAAGAAAAACATAAAAAAGCCAGACTGGAATTAGCTAAAATGCATATTGACAAGCCACAATCCTTCTGGGAGAATGTCCTTTGGACAGATGAGTCAAAACTGGAGCTTTTTGGCAAGTCACATCAGCTCTATGTTCACAAATGAAAAAATGAAGCTTTCAAAGAAAAGAACACCATACCTACAGTGAAACATGGAGGAGGCTCGGTTATGTTTTGGGGCTGCTTTGCTGCACCTGGCACATGGTGCCTTAAATCTGTGCAGGGCACAATGAAATCTCAAGACTATCAAGGCATTCTGGAGCAAAACGTACTGCCCAGTGTCAGAAAGCTCTGTCTCAGTCGCAGGTCATGGGTCCTCCAACAGGATAATGACCCAAAACACACAGCTAAAAGCACCCAAGAATGGATAAGAGCAAAACACTGGACTATTCTGAAGTGGCCTTCTATGAGTCCTGATCTGAATCCTATCGAACATCTATGGAAAGAGCTGAAACTTGCAGTATGGAGAAGGCACCCATCAAACCTGAGACAGCTGGAGCAGTTTGCTCAGGAAGAGTGGGCCAAACTACCTGTTAACAGGTGCAGAAGTCTCATTGAGAGCTACAGAAAACGTTTGATTGCAGTGATTGCCTCTAAAGGTTGTGCAACAAAATATTAGGTTAGCGGTCCCATCATTTTTGTCCATGTCATTTTCATTTGTTTTCTTATTTACAATATTATGTTGAATAAAAAATCAAAAGCAAAGTCTGATTTCTATTAAATATGGAATAAACAATGGCGGATGCCAATTACTTTTGTCAGTTTCAAGTTATTTCAGAGAAAATTGTGCATTCTTCGTTTTTTGTGGAGGGGTACCAACAAATTTGAGCACGTCTGTATATATATATATATATATATATATGTCCAAGAATGTGAAAGCTCCATCCTCATTTATAGCAAGAGCAAGAGCAGGTTTACAGCCTTTAATGAGAGTGAACATGGACAGGCCAAATACATCACTTAAAATACTAAGTGTTGTTCTAATTTTGGAGATTTCAGCCTAAGATACCCATTGACCATTTGGGTTATCCAAATCATTTACCACAATGTTACGTTCATATTTTTTCCCCAAATATGAGCTATTCTTGACCATTGTGACTTCAATTACCAATAATAAGCAGATCAAAGCTTTATTCTGAATGATCCCTTGGTATAAAACCATGCTGTTTGCTTCAGTGGACTGTTTTAATTGGGGGTGGATTTTAAAAATATGCTTATTAATTTATCTGTATTAAAGGAATGCTAATCAATGATTCCAAATCCATTTACCAAGAAGCAGCAGTAACTTTCCTTCTAAAGCATTGTCTTTGAATTAAACATATAGGGTATGCATGCAGTATACAGGAAGCTAGAGGTTATAACACTTGTAATAATAGGCAAGAAAATACACTTTTTAAAAACCTTGGTTTGCACTACATCCATGTTGTAGATGCATTGCAAAAGGAACATTTAATTAAACATATTTTAATCTGTTGTTCATTTCTGCTAATTGTATTTGAATTGCTAATCCTGATGGACAATTGACTAGAGGGATACTGGTAAAGGAAGATCATCTCGTAATAAGATTAGAATTAAATGTATTATCTCCATATTGTCCTTTATGTGTTTTTTAGATAGCAAGGATATAGACCTCTGGAGATTTTGGATCTTCATCTTTTTCCTAGGGCAGAAGCGAAACTGGGATCAAGCAATGCTTCTCAGAATGTGTTATTGTTGGTGTCCTGGGTAAGCTACTCTCTTTGAATAATTCATACATGATTATCATTTCATACCAGCTGTGTGCAGGCTTCAGAAGCAGACTGTTTATAATGCTGCTGCTGCATATACTGTACTTCTGTGCAGTGGGGTGCTCATAACTTCTGTTGTCATTCACACACTGTATGTACTGTATACACACACACACACACAAACACACACACACGCACACATGGTATCCTTCAACAAGTAATATACTGCATAAATTAATTGGTATGCTTGAATACCCCATCTTCAGATAAATGCAAAACATTTTAATGAGACATATGTCTCACATTTCAGTGCTTCCCCTAAACATTTATCTATTACTGCCAATACAGAATGACAGGGAAATAGTATCATGACTGGAAATTCAGTGTGGTACCAGTTTTGACAATGACAAATGAAAAAAAATATACGGTATAGAGTAGTATACCAAAGTGTCCAAAAATATATATTTCCACCAGGTAAGGTTAATTATATACAAATATATGGTAACACTTTACATTAAGGCCCATATTCATAAAACTTACTGTTGGATATGTAACACTTTAATGCATAACCAATAAGGGTTAATTCTGTGTTACGTTGTATAATATAAATTATTATTATTTTATTTCTCAGCAGACGCCCTATCCAGGGCGACTTACAATTGTTACAAGATATCACATTATTTTTTACGTACAATTACCCATTTATACAGTTGGGTTTTTACTGGAGCAATCTAGGTAAAGTACCTTGCTCAGGGGTACAGCAGCAGTGTCCTCCACCTGGAATTGAACCCATGACCCTCCGGTCAAGAGTCCAGAGCCCTAACCACTAGTCCACACTGCTGCTCCAAAGGCCAAATGACTGCCAAATAAGGTAAAAGGGCACTAAATGTAATTGACACTACCATATTCTGTTTTATTATTTGTATTTATCAGCCAGGACTCTTATCTGATCACATTTCAATAGATCGCCGAAGTCTGTAGCCCTTACATGGTGTCTTGTAATCTGAGCTGTCTATTGTACTTCAATCTACCTTGTACTTCAATCAGGAGTGTCAGTCAGCAGGTACGGTATCTCCTGTGATTTATTTTTTAGATATTTAGGTTTACTTAGGTTACTAAATATGTCAAAACTAAACACAATAAAATTGTGAGTCTGCAGCCTTTAGTTTACATGGCTTCTTGCCTGAGCTATGAAAATGAGTCGCCAAACGTATGACTGCTGATCAATGCTTAGATTTACTACAGAATTTATCTGAAAGTGAATCTGGAGACAAAAAAGCTGTTGCCACTGACAGAAAACTTACTGTCTCCTTTATCGTGCCAGTAATAATGTTTAACATGACAATATTTCATCAGGTGATGCATAAGCTCCATTTACCGTCAAAAAACATCACTCATCGCAACGTCAGAATAACGTGTCCTTAGAGACCAATTTTCTCATTCGCATATTATTCGACTGATTCATAAATCTATTGTGCCATTAATTGACCCTTACCGGCATTATAATTAACACGTGCCTCAGACTAGGCGTAGAATGAGATGCGTCTTAACTGTATAATTTCATAGCAACAATAAATAATAAAAAAATATATATGTTTAATTATCCAATAATTACATAATTTAGTATTTAGTATTTTGTTATTTGTAACGTATACATTAAATTGCATTGTTAACTCATCTGAACAGGATAGACTACTTACTGATTAGAAAACATAAATCACGTTTGTCGCCCACGTGAGAAGACCACGCAGATCTGAGCTGCGACAGACGTGTTCCGTAGCTGTAACGTGATGGTGTAAACAGACGGTGTATGCCACTGATGTCACATGTAAGTGGGGTCACGGTTCATTGTATACATCTGACAATTGGTTAGATAAAATCCCTTGTGACAGTAAATCACATCTAAACCCATTACTGGACAATAAAATAACCAGGCAGAAGTTTTATAAATCATGTGGCCGGAAATTACGCCATTTTTTATGAATATGGCCCAGTGTGTTAAAAATTGTCATAAAATGAGTGGCACTGGGGTGACTTCAATGAGAAATACAGGGGTGTAAAGGGGTTAATATGTGCCACCTATCTAGTACTATAGTACAAAAGTTTATGGCAGGCATATTCATTCATAAAGCTACAGATTAGCTTAATTGACAATCACTCTGCACATTGTACTCAAGGACCAAAACTTTCCCTTGATTGTGGACTGTGACCCAGTTCCTGATTCTAAGCCTTTCACTTGGTTTGTCACACTTTAAGGAAGTTAATCACTTTTTGGTAGGAAGTCTATAGGACTGCTTATTTCCCATTTTTGAGGAACTTAGCTTTTGAATTAGGCACTATAATTCTTTTAAGGATTGGCACTCAGTGGACACATTCTTAGAGACTTTCATCACTTGTGCATACTTATAACATTTAATTTTAAATAGTTATACCTATTTAACACCATCTTCATTTTGTGTTGTACTTATTTACCTAACTACTGGATAATGTAAGAGAATCAGGTGGGCACAGTGCTTTTTTCCTTGGGAAGGTAGAGAGATGTTTCTAACGCTGAAATTGCTGTCCTTCAGAGAAATAACCCTCAATACCATTTGACAATCAGGATAAATATACAACCTTATAAGAATATTCGCTTTGATATGTAGTGTATCTTCCAAATTATTTCTTTTAGAAAAAAGGGTTTTTTACCCCACCCCAATGACAACATTTGTTGTAGAATCACTTTCTTAGCCATTAAAGTACAAAAACTGTATGATTCGCTTATCTCTTACATCGTTATATCTGTCTAGTCGTTGTTCTAGGACTCTTTAGTCTTAATGTACTGGACTTGTCCTTGTCTTGCATTGCAGTGTACAATGGACAACATCATGTGGTTACATACTGAGCCTCATCCACTAAATGGTGGTAAATGACCAGAATTACCGCATGGCAGGGGGAAGCCACACTGCACGGAAAAATGAAGCAGTGGCCGCTCTATTCACTAAGCTAATTATATGTGTCACACCTGCAAAGTATTATTATTATTATTATTATTATTATTATTATTATTATTATTATTATTATTATTATTATTATTATTATTATTGTGTTGTCACTGTTTTCTTGTTTTGCTTTCACTTTATTATGAGTTTGAGATTGACACTGTATTCATTATTTTATTGATTTACTTTGAGCATGTTGATGTGGATTTGTTGTGTGTTTTTAAGGCACTATTTGCAGGTGGACTAATGAACTGATGAGCCTCAGCTGAACAACTGATCATCTTGTTAATTATGGGCTGTGCTGCTAACTAGCTGCCGGTTATTTATACCAACCCATTTGGCTAAAGAAAGGAGAACACAGGAGAGAGAACACCAGAGAGAGAACACAGGAGGGAGAACACCAGAGAGAGAACACTGGAGAGAGAACACAGGAGAGAGAACACTGGAAAGCCAGACACTTTGTAAAAGGCCACTTTTATATCATGGAGAGCATCTGTCTCCCTTGGATAATAGATATACTTCCCGGTGTGTTTCAACAGGACATTCAGTACCTGCTGTAAACACCGGGAACACGTGTGTTGGGATGTCCCACCAATTGCTGACACAGTTGTGTGAAACGACCCAGATGCTAAATAATGCAGTGTGCACAGCAATGTCACTAGACCTGGCACTGCATGACTCCTATCTGTAAGTGGCTCAAGATCAGATATGACTAGACCTGGCACTGCATGACTCCTATCTGTAAGTGGCTCTAGATCATATATGACTAGACCTGGCGCTGCATGACTCCTATCTGTAAGTGGCTCTGGATCAGATATGACTAGACCTGGCACTGCATGACTCCTATCTGTAAGTGGCTCTGGATCAGATATGACTAGACCCGGCACTGCATGACTCCTATCTATAAGTGGATCTAGATCAGATAGGACTAGACCTGGTGCTACATGACTCCTATCCGTGAGTGGCTCTAGATCAGATATGACCAGACCTGGCACTGCATGAGTCCTATCTGTAAGTTGCTCTTGATCAGATATGACTAGACCTGGCACTGCATGACTCCTATCAGTAAGAGCTCTAGATCAGATTTGATCTCCTCATATAAGGCTAGTATGATCTCTGTACTCAACCTGTATCTAGTTATTACCTCCTCCTCACACAACCCTAGTAATGTCTGCCTGGTCGGAAATACTCTCACCCTGACTCTTCTCGCTCTCCTGTGCAGCTCTTGTGCTCTCATTTGCACTCTTCTCCTGGTTCTGTGACACCACCTGGTTTCAATAAGCAGTACTTTTAACACACACTGAGGCACCTAGTAAAGTTAGCGCCCTTAAGAGATTATGGCTTGCATATCAAATACCTATATATACTCAAAGAACATGTTCCTTGAGCCCCCCTCACCCCTCCCCCTTTTCCAATCTTTCGGTACCAATATAACTATGCACAGTAGCTTGCATATTTATCTTGGCACCCAATGACTTATAGGCCTGCCAAAAAAAATTTACCCCCTTTTTGCGATACTGGTTTCCTAGGGCATATTTTTTGGGTGGTGGGTCTGTAGCAGAACCAATATTTTTTTTTTTTTAACTGGTGTGAGAGTATTTTCCATTAAAATTTTTGAAATAATGTTAAATCATTTGTTTCATGCAAAAAGAGTGAACCGCTTTGCAACCTCCATCGGCTATGTTCGATTGCCCTTGTGGTCTTTGGATAGCTGCCATCAGCCATGGGTAGCTTACTCTATTGGCCCCTTCTTACCTATGTAACTACAGCATTCCGTCATTAAATAGCAGTGTGGAGTAGTGGTTATTTATTTATTTATTATTTATTTCTTAGCAGACGTCCTTATCCAGGGTGACTTACAATTGTTACAAGATTAAACAGCACCAAACTTTCTATAGAGACAGTTAAGCCCTTTGCGAACCTGCCAGACTTTTACGTACACACGTTGCATACACAGCTTCGATTGGTGTTGCAGCTGTCACTCTCTCACACACCCACAAGCTATCAAGGTATTCTTTAGTAATTATGAAGTAAACGAAAGCCAGAACAGCTTTAGTTTAAAGAACAGTTGGACTATCAGCATTAGTCTACAGACAGAAGGAGAAAATTATCTAGATAGATGACATGTGCCCATAACCACAAGTCAAGCTTCCCTGCAAAGGAGGATCCTGTTTAGGTTACGCCTGATAGGCCAGACAAGCTTATGAAGAAGCTAATAAAAACAGACAGGCAGGCGATGGGAAAGTTAAAAGGGAAATACAAGGAAAAAAGAAATTGATTAATTACTATAAAGTTGGCTGGTAATCTTAGTGAGAAGGTCAGAGATCATGTAATTGCCATAACTGTCACTTATGTAAGTGAAAATGAGTATCAGATCATAGAAGGGCACAGATGGCATGGGAGTACAATGCTAGAGGGAAGGAAATGTGAAGGAGGAGCTGGCTTTTCATTTTTGAAGTCTACTGTGAAATACATTTCCTCCTTATGTGGAGGGATGGCATTATGTCTAGTCTTGCTTTACCCATTGGTACAGGTAGTGGACAAAAAAATGGAAACACCCATGTAAAGTCACTTAATAGGGCGTTGGGCCACTATGGTATCCTGCTCTATGGAGTTCTCGGCGGACCGTTTTTGATGAAACTGGCTGCTTGCGCCCCAGGTTGAAATTTGCAGTCAATTGATCTACAGTTGCTCGCCTGTTTTGCCTTGCATTTCAAATTAATGCACAGATATCATGATCCTGGATAATGCGCTTCCACCCACTGTTGCCCTTTGCTGATGATGTCTTTCCCTCGTAGTTCCATGCTGACATCACCTTAGACACCGTTGCTCATGAAACATAAGAACATAAGAGAGTTTACAAACGAGAGGAGGCCATTCAGCCCATCTTGCTCATTTGGTTGTTAGTAGCTTATTGATCCCAGAATCTCATCAAGTAGCTTCTTGAAGGATCCCAGGGTGTCAGCTTCAACAACATTACTGGGAAGTTGGTTCCAGACCCTCACAATTCTCTGTGTAAAAAAGTGACTGCTATTTTCTGTTCTGAATGCCCCTTTATCTAATCTCCATTTGTGACCCCTGGTCCTTGTTTCATTTTTCAGGTCGAAAAAGTCCCCTGGGTCGACATTGTCTATACCTTTTAGGATTTTGAATGCTTGAATCAGAACACCGCATAGTCTTCTTTGTTTAAGACTGAGTAGATTCAATTCTTTTAGCCTGTCTGCATACAACATGCCTTTTAAACCCAGGATAATTCTGGTTGCTCTTCTTTGCACTCCTTCTACAGCAGCAATATCCTTTTTGTTACAAGGTTACCAGAACTGAACACAATATTCTAGATGAGTTCTTACTAATGCATTGTAAAGTTTTAACATTACTTCTCTTGATTTAAATTCAACACTTCTCACAATATATCCGAGCATCTTGTTGGCCTTTTTTATAGCTTCCCCACATTGTCTAGATGAAGACATTTCCGAGTCAACATAAACTTCTAGGTCTTTTTCATAGATTCCTTCTTCAATTTCAGTATCTCCCATATGATATTTATAATGCACATTTTTATTGCCTGTGTGCAGTACCTTACACTTTTTTCTATTAAATGTCATTTGCCATGTGTCTACCCAGTTCTGAATACTGTCTAGATCATTTTGAATGACCTTTGCTGCTGCAACAGTGTTTGCCACTCCTCCTATTTTTGTGTCGTCTGCAAATTTAACAAGTTTGCTTACTATACCAGAGTCTAAATCATTAATGTAGATTAGGAATAACAGAGTACCTAATACTGATCCCTGTGGTACACCACCAGTTACCTCGCTCCATTTTGAGGTTTCTCCTCTAATCAGTACTTTCTGAGATTAACTTGTTTCCTGGTTTAATTTAAGACTAAATAATTTTCTTTGATTTTATAAGGTTTAAATAACACTGGACTTTTAAATGCCATCTGGGTAAATACATTCACAGCGGAGATGGCCTTCCCTTGATTTCATTGAACTGTCGCTTTCAAGAATTTAATTCATCATGAAGCTGGCTCATCCACTCACGAACATCCCTCACTGAAAGTGTATTATTAGAAAGTGGCATGATGTCACAAAAGGCTGCACTGTTACCTTCAATCCAAGAACTGAATGCAGATATGAATGTTTACCAGTCAGGAGCAGTGTGGAGGCTGTAGTTTCTTAACATGAGCCAGTGGAAAAGCAGGTATGTATAGGGGGATAGATGTACAGCTGATCTTTACAAGAATTAAGGCTGGGGTGTGTAATAATGGAGTGAAATATGTGTGAGTAGGTACAATATGTCATTGCAACGCAATACAAAAACAACCAGAGATAAATAATAATGTAGCGTGCACGGGGGAAGGCAGCAGTAGGGCTGGTAGGTGACGTAATCACACACAAAGACATAAGCCTGATATACGCTCCTTGCAAGGGAGCCGGCTCTCTTGTAGAGCAGTATTGGCGCTTTGCTTTAGTGTGAGAGGTCCCGGGTTCGTGCCCACCCTCTGCCTGTGTGTGGATTGCCTCGCCCTGTGTGATGCGCCTGCCTGTGGGAACCAGGATTGTTACAATAATATACTTTTCAAAGTAAGTTTATAGATTAACAGTTTGCAAGCTTAAAGGTGACATCCTTAATATTTATTTTATTTTAGTTTTAGACTTGTGTAACTGTTAAGGAAACAAAAAATATTTCACAAACTACTGTATAACTTATTTATGTAAGTTTTGCAGCAATCTGATGTTTGTGGAACCAGCTTTTTTCATGTTTCCATTCTTCTAAAACAAATCTTATAATAATATAATAATTTATTTCTTAGCAGACGCCCTTATCCAGGGCGACTTACAATTGTTACAAGATATCACATTATTTTTACATACAATTACCCATTTATACAGTTGGGTTTTTACTGGAGCAATCTAGGTAAAGTACCTTGCTCAAGGGTACAGCAGCAGTGTCCCCACCGGGGATTGAACCCATGACCCTCCAGTCAAGAGTCCAGAGCCCTAACCACTACTCCACAGGTTTCGAGAATTTACTTCAACTCTGTAGGTAGTCACTCAAGCCTGGTGCTGTCGGCAGCCCACAGCAATAATACAGCTATGCTAATTTAATACATTTTGTGATACAAATGTGACGTTTTTGTCCTTGGTAGGTACCCATGATACATGCTACTTAAGGCTAGTGTACAGTGAATTGCATCTTATTGCTAAGGGACATAAAAGTCTAGGCTTAAAGCAATTAGCTATCCGATGACCAAACAGGAACATAACATATATATATATGTTATGTGGCTTTGTGATGTATGGCTTTGTGATGTATTTATTTATGTATTGCACAAAGGGCTACCGTTTTTATTTGTAGTAGCTTCAGTATTTTTTATAACCTAGCTGAGCCAACTGGCAATAATTTAAAATGTTAAATAAATGGTGTCACATATAAAATACATTAAAAAAAAACTAAATGAAGCGATCTCTAAACCCCTGGTAGTGTATGCTTTTTTTATATATTTATATATATATATATATATATATATATATATATATATATATATATATATATATATATATAACAGGATGATATATTATTGCTTTTCTTTTCAACAGAATGTATCATGAAACAGATGTTGACTGATTATATATTAGATAGATATATTGTTTTTGCATGTGTACAGCATATCATACAGCATAAGTGGGTCATTTTGTACTTATAGTTTTTCTGTTTTTTGATTTTCAAAATATATACATTTTTATTATTAATGAGTCATTTAGCAGACGCTTTTATCCAAAGCGATGTATAGAGACTAGGGGGTGAACTATGCATCAACAACTGCTGCTGCAGAGTCATTTGCAATAGGACCTTGGTTTTACGTCTCATCCGAAGATATAATAATATACCGTGCAACTGGAAAACAGGCTACATGACACATATATTTTTGGGACCTTCAATGGTCACTTGAATTTAGCACATTGAACTCTCATATCATTCCCTTAAGCTTCTTGATTTAGTTTTTTCTTCTGGAATTACACAACTTTTAGTCTATTTTTTTACCAAAGCTTGTGTTCTGTACACACTGTGAAAGTGTATGCATGAAAATCATGTAGATTCCATTTGAATGAATAAATTACACTTAAAAGCCCAGCATTCCCTGATTTTTTATGGCCATCATATGAAATAAAAAAGCGATGGCAATAAAATTGGAGTCTGTGCAGAGGCATACAATGGGTAGTTAATTGCAATCTCCTTTTTCTGCTTTAAATTTAAACTTCCCTTTGTTTGTGCCTGTTTAATGAGTATTTTGGGAGACAGCCATCATGTTGTTAATTATATGGAAGTCAGAATGTAATTAATTCTTTTGGCTGTAAATGCTGCCAGTTAATCGATTTGTGATTTAACATAGATAGTTCACTTCTGCATTCATTCAGTTTCAGATTCCTCTTTTAATTCCACTGGATTGCTTTGGGAAGTCATTGTTTCCAAATCAATTTAAAGTACCTTCCTGGATTTTAGTCAGCTGTTAATAAATGGAAAAACCTTTAGGTTGCGGATAACCAAATTCTAATCTCAAAAAAGTGTTCCCTATTTAAAGAGCTTGATCCCTTGTGTCTTACTATGCCAACTATATTGTACCCAATGTATATGTAGTTCGGGAAACCCGTCTCAAACAAAAGGACAGGACTGCAAACAGGATCACAAATACGTATAGTGTAATAATTGTCTGCGTAATGCATGTAAAACAATTTGCAAAAAAAAAAGACTTTTAAAACAAAAAAGTAATATCAGAAATCTGTAATGTGAAGTAAATCGGAAAAATAACAAAAGAAGAACATCTACAAACCCGGCTGAAAAATTCCAGAGACGTGTAAAAAATATTTATCGGCCTCTTACTGGGAAAAAAGCAGGAAAATAAAATTCCGGACAAGTAGTTTTTATTTATTTATTTTTCCTATGTTTGTTCTGTTGCTAGAAAGAGACTCCAGGTATAACTGAATTGCAGAAGTCTAGCACATACACAGAAACATTTTAAAAAATGTTTACGTCCCACCCCTATCACTTCTGACTACTGTGGGAAACACTGATTTTCTATTGGTTACAAAGAAACTCAGAAATGGCTGCCAAGAGAGCCTTTGGAATTAAGGATAATTGTCAATTGGTTAACTGTCTGCTTGGCTTAGCCAAGAGCTTGGTGATGGGTGGTATAGAGAAGTAAGGAAGCAGAAGAAAGAAAAAGAAACCAAAATGGGAGTAAGAGATCTAGTGTTTGTTCTACACAAAGTACTGTTTACGTAGTGCTCCAGCTGAGTGCTAGGTTTATTTTGTTTGTTTTATTAGCGGTTGTTTCACCACCGCAGTGTAATAAAAATAAAACCAACACCGGTTTAAAACTGTAAATCAAGACTCCAGCCTGATGATTTAAACTGTCCTCGGCCACTCTGTTGCATTACAATTGGCAAAAGCGTGCCATCAGCAGTTTAAATACAGTATACAGATGTCAATTGTGCTCAATCACTGAGGACAATACATCAAAATGTCCTTGTGGGTAAGCCGCTTGTTATATGATCACGATTGATATGTTTACTCAAGGCTTCAGAATCCTATTTTACTACAGTATACTTGAGAAGCGATCGTCTCGTGAGGGTGTCTAGTTTAACTGCCATGCAGTGTTACGTGTAATGGCCTTTGAATTAAAATGCCATTACAGTACAGTATTTTACTGTCAGGACTGCCACTGCATTTAAGCATCTGTGGCTTACTTATTTTTAGTTGTAATGAAAATCTCACAGTTTTTCATCGTGGAGATGCAAAGCTCTGCAATTCCCCCTCCTCCTCACCTCACCGTAATCCCACTCCCTCTACATGCATATCACACAATTACACTGATGTACTCAGTATGTAGTCAATGAATGTGTATTCACTTTATTGAAACAGATGTTCACTAACAGAGAACACAAAAAAACATACCTGCACAATGCAGTGGCGCAATCATGTTTGTTTACAAACAATGCAGTGTTTCCCCTGCATCATCGCACTATCCACGCTGTGTACGTGCCTAATCACATAATATGTGATCAAATTCAAATGTATTGGCTGTACACATCATTGCACTTGATCAAGTACTGTATTGCATGTAGTCATTTTCCCCCGAAATGATTCTTATAAGCAGATTGCTTGACTCTTACAAGCAGATTATTTTACATTGGTTAGTATAGGAATGATTTTGCCCCAGTGGTTTTGATCACTACATGTGGTTGATTCTTATATCAGTGATTCTTATAAATGGACTGCACTGTATTTGTGGGAGCTTCTCATTGACTCTCACTATATTTGTATTTACTATTTCTAACTCTAGTCAGACAAAACTCCACACACGGTGAAAGTCGACAACAAACTAAATCTTTTGGCACTTTTTTTCTGAAGGCATATTTAGTTCTTGAAAGGTGTTTTACAAAGTGGGGACATCCCCACGGTGTTGTTTTTTTAGGAGTTACTATCATTTTGGGGAAATGTTCTCAAATTTTGTCCGTACATTGATAGTAATACCTGCCCACACACACACACGCATACATACATACACACATAGATATCTACATACATATCCGCGCGGTATTAATTGGTTTGTATATAATGTCTGTGCCAATATCTTTTGAATACAAGACCTGTCAGCCCCAGTAATACACATGTGGTTAACATATATTTAGCCTTCAGGGCATAAAATGCAAAAAACAAAAGCACCCATCTCTAAATCCTACAACATACAATATATCACTCTACACAGCTAAAATATAAATCCTTAAATATATACCTTATAGCAATGCATCCAATGTAAACAAGATATAAATTCAAATATATGCTTACCTTCCAGTATATGGAAGTGTAGTGTAGGACATATTGAAAAATAAGAACTGTCTTCAAAAGGCAGAGCCCCTCAGAGCATGGACCACGTCAGCTTGCAAGATCAAGTTCAATGGTATCGAATGAGGTCTTGCTCAGGGCTTATATAGGATTTTCCCTCCATTGAATACATCAGGAGTCCCAATTAAATCTGATCATCAATCTGCCTTGACAGTACTTATCTTTGAGTTAATTATATTTTTATAGAAGGATCCGGTCAACTTTTTTAAAACTAATTGGAGCTATATAACAACATTCAAAATTAATTGAATATAACTTATTTCCAAAAATATTGGAAAATGATCTCATGGTTCTCATTTTCAACCCCTCCTTTCCCTAAAATTTAGGTGAACCAAAGTTCACAGGATCCTTACTATAATACAATACAATAGAAGTTTATATGTGTGTGTGGCAATGTGCCCCGCCCCTGTGTGCAATTGTGTGTTATGTGTTGTATGTTGCGTGTGTAAATGTTGGTGTATAGTCATTGGTACACGGGATATAAACGGGTCTGTGTTTCACGTGTATTTAAAAGTGTATATTTGTATTTAGGCACGGGATTGCACATCACGCACGTGCATTTAAAATATAATATGTGAACACGGGGTTTCACGTAATGAATTCACGTGCTGGGATTCAAGTGAGTAATTAATTAGTAATTGAATCCCAGCACAACAGTATAAATAGATGCACGTTTAGTCACTCGTGGGTTAGGTGTTCGGTGAGTGGAGAACGAGTGTGGAGAAGGAGAAATTAAATAATAAGAAAGAACGTAAATATAAAAGTGAATAACTGTCTCACTCACCGTGTTTCGTTTGTCTGTCTGTGCACTGTCTGTTTACTGTGTAGTCCGTTTTGTTTGTCTTTTTATTTTGGCGTGTAGTGCCATGTCCCGTGTTTTTGTGTTTCAAACCTTTTATTTTCTGTTTATTAAATGCTGAGCGCGATCACGCTCCCAGCTTATACCAAACCACATCTCTCTGTTTATTGTGTTCCAGTTTCTGGTCTGACGCCACCCACTCCGGCCGTCTTTGTGACACGTGGTGTCCTGCGTGGGATCGACAGCGCCTCCAGGACTCAGGCCAGAGCAGGAACCGCAGTTTTGGATTTAAAAAAAAAATAAAATAAAAAAAAAATGGCAGAAGACGCCATCAAAGTGCGGGACTGGATGCTGGAAAATGCTGGGCTGGAGACCCAGTCTATACCAGTAGTCGTCCAGTTCCTGCAGTTTATGGATAGGGAACGATGGGAGGCTTATGCAAGGGAACAGACCGTAAGTACCTGGGAGGAAGGTGTGGGTTTGGTCCTCAGCTACCTGGAGGCAATTATAAGTGGAACAGCAGCCCAGGTAGCAGTCCCACCAGCAGAGGAAGAATGCCTGCTGTCCCCGTCTCCACCAGCAGAGGAAGAATGCCTGCTGGTTTTGCCTCCACAGCCCAAGCGGGAGGAGCCTGAGCGTCCACAGCCCAAGCGGGAGGAGCCCGAACGTCCTACGCCTGAGTGGGAGGAGCCCGAACGTCCTACGCCTGAGTGGGAGGAGCCCGAACGTCCTACGCCTGAGTGGGAGGAGCCCGAACGTCCTACGCCTGAGTGGGAGGAGCCCGAACGTCCTACGCCTGAGTGGGAGGAGCCCGAACGTCCTACGCCTGAGTGGGGGGAGCCCGAACGTCCACAGCCCAAAAGGGAGGAGTCGGTGCGTCCACAGCCCAACAGGGAGAGTCGGTGCGTCCACAGCCCAACAGGGAGGAGTCGGTGCGTCCACAGCCCAACAGGGAGGAGTCGGGGCGTCCACAGCCAAAAAGGGAGGAGTCGGGGCGTCCACAGCCCGAAGAGAGGGAAGTCGGGGTTTCCACAGCCCTAGGACCCAAGCTGCCAGCAGAGGGAGAATGCCTGCTGGTCCCACCTCCACCAGCAGAGGGTGAATGCCTGCTGGTTCCACCTCCACCGCAGTGGGAGGACCACTTGCCCCTCCCACCTCCACCAGCAGAGGGTGAATACCTGCTGGTTCCACCTCCACCGCAGTGGGAGGACTGCTGGCCCCTCCCACCTCCACCAGCAGAGGGTGAATACCTGCTGGTTCCACCACCTCCAGGAGCAGAGGAGCAGGAGCTGCCTCTGCCTCCACCACCTCCAGGAGCAGAGGAGCAGGAGCTGCCTCTGCCTCCACCACTGCCAGGAGCAGAGGAGCTGGAGCTGCCTCTGCTTCCACCACCGCCAGGAGCAGAGGAGCTGGAGCTGCCTCTGCCTCCACCACCACCAGGAGCAGAGGAGCTGGAGCTGCCTCTGCTTCCGCCACCGCCCGGAGCAGAGGAGCAGGAGCTGCCTCTGCTGCCCGTACCTCCACAGGGAGTACGGTGGCCGGAGCCCCAGAAAGGGGAGCTGCCGGCCACGAAGAAGGGGGACGAGGTCTGGAGACCACTTTCCCCAGCAGCAGTTTCGCTGCAGGAGTTCTTGTGGCCGGAGCTCCACAGGAGGGAGCTGCCGGCTACGAAGAAGGGGGAGGTCGGGGGACCACCTGCCCCCGCAGCTTTTTCGCTGCAGGACGGGACCAACAGGCTGTCAGCCGTGCCACTACCGGCAGGGGTGCTGACAGCATGGCCAGCCATGGGCCCACTGAAGCCTCCCTTCCCAGCCCGAGACTTTGTCCTGGACTGCTGGATTTTTAAGGGGGGAGGTGGCCGTTGAGGCCATGTGTGCTGCGCACAAGGGGGGGTATATGTGGCAATGTGCCCCGCCCCTGTGTGCAATTGTCTGTTTACTGTGTAGTCCGTTTTGTTTGTCTTTTTATTTTGGCGTGTAGTGCCGTGTCCCGTGTTTTTGTGTTTCAAACCTTTTATTTTCTGTTTATTAAATGCTGAGCGCGATCACGCGCCCAGCTTATACCAAACCACATCTCTCTGTTTATTGTGTTCCTGTTTCTGGTCTGACGCCACCCACTCCGGCCGTCTTTGTGACAGTGTGTCATATATATATATATATATATATATATATATATATATAACATCAATGTTTTGTATGATTATATTACCCTGGGTCTGCAATATATCCACTCTGAGTAGCATGTCTTGTCAACTTTTCAGATTAGTTTACTTTCATATACAGTCTGTGTGTTATTGGACACAGACTGTAGGGGTTTATCACAAGCCTTTGAATAAAAACCACTAAGCATACAGTGGACAGTTCAGTTATTTTCATTTAAATTTAAGCTATAATGAAGATGCTAAATATAATAGCCTTATTTAACTATGCCATGCTTGGACTAAGCCTGACTTCTGTTTCTAAAAATTCGCCTGCACAAGCAGGTTTTAGACACCCTGTTTACTTGCCAAGGCTAGTGTTTTAATTAATATGAAACTCAACTGTCAGCACTTTTCCAAATTCATTCATGAAGTCATTTTTTAGCTCACAAACATTAAAGTCGCTACCTGTCTTATAAGAACTGATACTGTAGACAATGTTTCTAATTTAAATTAAATGCTTGCTTCGGATGCCAAGTTTACATTAATTTCTATGATATAATGAAGAGAGTTAATTTTGCTCATTATAGAAAGACCTTGGATTAAAAATTGCTGCCGACAAGGAACTCTCACTTCGACTGCCAAAAAGAACTTTCAAGGTCTATCACCACTGCTGCAAGCATGTAAAGGCGGGGCCAACAAATCCATTATTTTTCCTTAGTAAGTCTACTGTGTACTAAAGTTATTAAATACAGTTTACACTTTATTGTCATATTCAAACCTAACAGTTCCTTTTTTATTGCAGTAAAAACATTTCCATTCTTTAGTTTAATTGATATTGTAATGTCTAAAAGACGTTTTGTTTAGTTGGAGACAGAAACTGAACTAATTCTTAAATTGATTAAATTAAATGAACATTATCTCAAATGTGTCAACAATATGTTTACAATATTGTCAATGCCATGCTTCTGTTATTATAAACTTTTAACTTAAAATGGCGTTATAAGATGTATTTCTAATTCAGTTACTTCAGTATAACAGTCGCTCCTGGAAATTGTAATATTATTTTACTCCATTGATCTTTTAAGCTTTTAGTGGAAGGTCCAGTTATTTACATCTAAATACAGGCTAACATTAATATATTAGAATGCAATAGTATTATTCTGACTGAACTAAGTTTGACCTATTTTTCTGTTCATACAAAATCCAGTTGAAGCATGTTTAATATGAAACACTTGCATAAGCATTTTCTAATACTTATTATTTTAGACCAAATTTTAGCTTAACTCAGTAAACCGTCCTATGCTTTTTGTTCCCATTTCTTCTTGCCAGGTTCTAATTAATTTCTGTGATATACAGAATTTTTTTTATTTTAATGTAAACTCCTACCTTCTATTATCCAAAAGGTATTTCGTTCATTAATATTAACAAGATCACTCATTATAGAGAGGATCTTAGCTTTTAAATCGCTGACCATCAAAAATCCGTGATTCATCAGCCAAAACCAATGAGTCATCTCCAACACTGCTTTTACTACAGGCAGTTAAGGACGAGATCACAAAATTAGTTGTATTCCTTCAGCAAGTTTTTTTTTATTGTATTGTCTTGCTTTTTTTCAAATAGAACATTCTAATAGCTGTATTATTGCAGTCTTTCTCGAATATTTACTTTTAACTCAGGGACTCCTTTTCAGATCAAGTCTTAATACTTATTTCAAATAAGATACATGACTGTTAATCCATTTAAACTATATATTTGTTTAACACTTAAGAAACATAGCTGCAATCTTTAAATTAAGCTTACTACGTTTTTAAATAAGATACTTGACTGTCAGTCTGTTCTTGAACTAGTTTAAACTGTGTACTGGTTTTCTAAGTCTTTTAGTTTCCACATTAAAATATTTTTCTCATCACACTAGAATGTGCTAACAAGGTCTGGCACTTGAGTCAAAGAGTTGCCTTTATCTGATTTTAAGAGCTTCCCAAGGGCAGGTCAGCCCAACCTCTCTCTGCAGGTTTCCTCACAGGCTGCATACAAAAGCTACCTACAATATTTTCTACTGGGTATACAGACCTATTTGAAAAGAGTACATACAGTGTTAATATAATTATTGACAAAGAATATATCATATTATTTCAATCAATACATGTTAGTTTAAATCATCCAATTCATCTCTAACAAATCAGCCCATTCCCAATAAGATTCAAATTCTCCTCCTGGCTCAGCTCGAAGTGGCTCTGCTAATAATATTTTCTACTGGTTTTATATTCTTTAAAACACATTACAGTCATTATAATATGTGTTGCAGTTTCACAAATGTTCAATTTGTATCCCAAAGATCGTCCTGCTTCCAGTAGCGGTGACAGTCTTTAAAAGAATAATACTTGCAAAAACTTAAATTTAATTTGGACCACCATCACAAAGCGCTTTACAAGATGCAGTAACAACAAGAAAATCCATAATACTTTAAATACAGAGAAATGCATAATACATGATATACAGTAAAAAAAAAAAAGCATAACACATTAAATACAGTGGAAAGTGCATAATACATGATAGTAGCATAATACATGAAATAGTAGCAATAACACAGCAGCTAATAGCAGATATCATGCTTAAAGGGCATGGAAAACAAGAGAGAACAGGTGGGTCTTGAGAGTTGATTTAAAGCAAGTGACGGTGGGAGCATTACGCACCAAAGCTGGGAGAGAGTTCCAGAGAGTCGGAGCCATGAAGCTAAATGAGCGTTCTCCAAGTGTGGTGCACTTTTGCTTGGGGATAACAAGCAGGCCAGAGTTGGAGGACCTCAGCTTGTGGGCAGTGACATAGCAGGTCAGCAGGTTGAGGAGGTACTCAGGACCTGTATGATGAAGTGTATTGTAGATGAGCAGGAGAGTTTTGAAAATAATCCTGAACTTTACAGGTAGCCAGTGCAGTTGGGCAAGACGGGAAGTGATGTGATCATGTTTTCTACATCTGGTAAGGATCCTGGCAGTGGCATTCTAGACTAGCTGCAGTCGGTTTATGGTTCGTGCCGGGAGATAACCATATAGAGAGTTGCAGTAGTCGAGTCGGGAGGAGACAAATGCATGACAAAGTATCTCCACATCTGGGAGGGAAAGGTAGGGACGGACTTTGGAGATGTTTCGAAGATGGTATAAAGAAGATTTGACCACGGAGGAGATGTGGGCAGGGGAGGTTGCTGTCAAGAAAGCTTTGTACTGTGGGGGACAGGCAGCAGCAAACAGTTTCCAAGGTTCAGGGCAGCTATATTTAGATTCTTAAGTTGAGTTTTAGATCCTACTAGAAGGAGTTCAGATTTGCTAGTGTTCAGCTGAAGAAAACTGGCAGACATCCAGGCCTTGATGTCTTGAATGCAAGACGAGAGCCGGACCATGGTAGAGGGGCTACCAGGGTCGAGTTTTAAGTAGAGCTGGGTGTTGTCAGCATAGGAGTGAATCATGAGACTGTGTTGTCATATGAGGTGACCCAAGGGAAGCATGTAGATATTGAAGAGAAGGAGCCCAAGAACAGATCCTTGGTGACTGGGTTTGCAACACCACTGCGTCCAGCATAGAAAACAGACTGCATGCGTCCGGATAGGTAAGAGGACATCCAGGAGAGACAGGTTCCAGAGATCCCAGCATACTTCTGAATGTGGTCAAGAAGATGTCATGATCTATGGTATCAAAAGCAGCTGTTAGGTCAAGGAGAACAAGCACAGCGGGAGCACCAGCATCAGCATTGAGCAGGAGATCATTCACAATCCGGAGCAGAGCAGTTTCAGTATTATGATGCAGCCGGAAACCAGACTGTAGAGAGTCAAGCAGATTGTTGTCCATGAGATGCAACCCTTTCGAGAGTTTTTGAGAGAAAAGGGAGATTGGAGATGGGACGGAAATTAGATAAGTCAGCTGGGTCAAGGGAGGGTTTTTTGAGTACTGGCATAACTCTGGCAAGCTTAAGGGCAGCAGGAACCGAGCGAGAACAAAAAAGGGACGTGCCAGAACCGCTTGTGACAATGCTAAAATACATACAAAAGTAGATGTCAACAGAAATAAATTCCAACCAATATAGATAGATAGCTTACCCCTGCCCCATCCGTCCGATTTTTACCCATACGCCAGATAATCGTAAATCAACATTTAATACATGAAGTTATCTAAATAAATGTACATGTTGCAGGACAAAATGCACAATTTTAACCCTTTGCGGTCCTATGTCAGACCTGGTCCGATATTGCAATTATTCCTATCCGGTCCAATGTCGGACTCTGTCCAACATCATCAAAAAGACGCAAAAAACGGGTTTCTAGTCGTTTTTTCTCCTGAAAAAGCCGTAATGACTTGGATCTCATTATTGAGGCGTTTGGTGATCAAATGAGTGATCAGAAGATGATTGATCGGTTTGTACGACTATTATTATTATTATGATTTATTTATTAGCATAGGTGAAAGCTATAGCGAACGAAAGGGTGGGGCGGGGCTGGAGATGCCTAGTGAGTGCTTTGTTGATATGCAGGGCCTTTTAAACCCGTTTGACTGTGGAAAAAAATACTTTTAAACAGCGCGTCTAAAATTAACTGCACATGTGAAAATAAAATTGGACCTGACGCGCACTTAATAAATGGACTGCAAAAACCCTTTGCAGTCCATTTATTAAGTGCATGTCAGGCACATCAGGTCCAGTTTATTTTCACACGCGCAGTTAATTTTAGTTAATTTTAGAGAGAACACCAGGCGAGCAGCGGAGTCCTGGATGAGCTGGAGCGGATGGGTCGCGGATGCAGGGAGGCCAGCCAGGAGGGAGTTGCAGTAGTCTAGGCGGGAGAGTACCAGGGCCTGGACCAGGAGCTGGGTGGCGTAGTTGGCGAGGAAGGGTCGGATTCTTCATATGTTGCTCAGGAAGAATCGGCAAGTGCGTGCCAGAGTGGAGATGTGCTGGGAATAAGAGAGGCAGGGGTCCAGGGTGACTCTGAAGTTCTTAGCTGAGGAGGAGGGAGAGAGTGTGCTAGATTCCAGAGGAATGGAGATAGAGAGATCAGAGGAGGGGGAGTAGGAAGAGGAGGGAAAGAAAAGGAGGTCAGATTTAGAGAGGTTGAGTTTGAGGTGATGCGAGTGCATCCAGGAGGAGATAGCAGACAGACAGATAGAGATACGGGAGGGGTTGGTGGAGTCAGAGGTGGGGAAGGAGAGGAAAATCTGAGCATCATCAGCATAGAAATGGTATGAGAAACCATAGGATGCGATGAGGGGGCCCAGGGAGCGGGTGTAGAGAGAGAACAGGAGAGGACCCAAGACTGACCCTTGGGGGACTCCTGTTAAGAGAGGGTGAGGTGTGGAGGTTGCTCCACGCCAGGTTACCTGGTAAGTGCGGTTGGAGAGGTAGGAGGAGAACCAGGCCAGAGCAGTGCCAGAGATCCCCAGGTCAGCAAGAGATGATAGTAGAATAGAATGATCAACAGTGTCAAAGGCAGCAGAGAGGTCGAGGAGAATTAGGACAGAGAAGAGAGAGGCAGCTCGGGCACACTTACTCGGGCACACGTACTGTTGTGACAGAGACAGAATGATTCTTGGTGATAAATCTCCATCCCGACCTGTGAGGGTGCTGTGTAAAGGGAACAGAGTGCCCTGGACTGGATGGCCAGACAATTCATTCCCAGGGTTAGGTGGAAGTCGGCCATCTAGAAAGGGGGCGGAGCTACAGTACACCAAGCCATCAGCCCGGAAGGGAAGTGATGTGGCAGCCGCGGATTGGAGAAGCGGTTGCAATCTTTTACCAAGGGGGCATGATTGACGGTACTTAAGTGGACGTAGCGAGGTGATCTGTTCCTTTGTTATCGTTAACACTAACCCGTAAGGAGAACCGTGTTATATATTGTGAGTGTTTTGTTTGTTTTTGTCGTGTCTAATTATATACTTGTTTGTTGTTATTAGATGGCTAACACGATCCGAAGTTGTATTTGCACCATGAGCACTACAGCACTCACTTTGGATTTGTGACCGTGTTTGTGTATTGTGTGTGTGTATTTATTATTTCGGGACTGAGCCCCGTGGTTTCACTGAGCAATATGCATTGTTGTGTCATATTTGCAATTTCACTTACATTGAGATTCTATATCTTGTGGTAACATAGACTATACAGTTAGCATAAACAAATGTCAACAAATGGTCCCATTCCCAGCACAGAACACAGCCTGTTGTGTCTGGCTGATTTCGAAGTCAGACTCAATGCAGAAGCAGCACAACCTGCTTTGTTTAATTGAAATCCCAGACCTAAAATAGGAAATCCCACAGCACTAGCTATAACTACACTGCACATGGGGTGTACTTGGAAGCCACCATCTCCCACGCCAACAATAAAATCTCATACATAAAACACTGAATCGTAAGCTATGCAGTAATACAGAAGAAACTGGTAAGAATTTTCACTTCAGATTACAGTACATTAACTTTGAATTCTAATCTTGTTTTTCTGCTTCATGAGTCATTGTAAACACTCAATAGATATGCAGAACAGATTTCATGTAAGATTACAGTTCGGATCTAACCCCCCATTACACTTTATCATTGTAAATTAAACTGTTTAAAATGTTTTAAGGGATGTGTAAGGGGTGTGAGAATCCGCAGTGAGAGATTGAGAGAGACAGGGGGTTGCAGTTGCAAACACCCCACAGGCAGCCAAGTTTATTCAGTTATTTACAGTTTTGCACAACTCAGGTGGCAGTGGCAGAAAGATGACTGTGCAGAGTTGTTTGCTAGTGTCTCTGTGGCATATACCAACAATGGTAGAGAGCAGGGGCGCATATACACAAGCAAACTGTAAAGAAAAAGAAATACAAAACACGGAGCAAACATGCAGCTACGAAATAAAAGTTCACCAACAACCGGCTCAATGCTGCTCCCACTAAAAGGGAAGTCCCGCTGCAGGAACCGTCTCCTGGCACCCCCTTGGTTGGGATGAAGAATCACGTAAACTATTTCCTATTCTTTGATACTTAAAACCATGACCCTGGTTCCACACAAGGTGGTCAAATGGTTCCTCAGCCTGGAGGTGTGTCAGTGACTCCCTTTTATCACAAGATGCTCTGCCCGAGACTCACAAACGGGCCCCTCGGGGATCCACAGCTGTCTAATCTCGGGCTGCCATTCCCTGTCAACAAACACAGCCAGCAAGCAAGTCTCTGCAGAGTGTATATCTCCTTTTTAAATGTTTCAATAACAGCAACAAAAAATAAATAAATACAGACTCACATTATTTCCATGTGCCTTCCCTCATGCTGTTTAGATTAAACAGTGCTTTTAAAAGTGAAATGACATACCACATATACTTAGGAGTAAAAGTATTTATCGGCAGGTATTCAATAAATCCATTCATTAATATGTTGATTTCAAAACAAGAAAATATGTCCTTCCCTCAATTTTACAATTGGGTACCAATCAATAGCAATTATCTTCTGCATTGAGTGTTTTAAATGCTGAATGGAAGCAAATTTTCCTCTCATCCAGGGTACTGACATTTTTATTGTCATACTGCAGTATCAAGGCTGTAAACTGACAATGAAATACTGTTTTTTTAAAGTATATTCTGTAATGGAAGAATGGTGTTTTGGTTTGTTCAAAGACTGCTTCACTGATGGTCTCTCCTCATTCCCCCCTGGGGTGGCCCTCTAGAGATTAACAGTCATCACTGCCCTATTGACATATTGCAGGGGTTTTCAACCAGGAGTACCCCTGGGGATACTTCAAAGCCCCTTTCACACTGGCATGCTCTATCCAGGTCAGGACCCGGTGTCATTTGGGTCGGCTACATGATTTCACACTACTTTTTGAAGAAGCAGAGTTGACCTGGGCTTCAGAAGCAAGTACACAATGCGTGTACACAATACCCTGGAAGCAGCAACGTTCACATGACCACCTTATCATCTGTTCAGCCTTTCAAAATGAATCGTCAGCCCAAATGTTAATTAGACCAAATGTTTCTTCATCCCTGCTACAGTCTGGCTCATGGTGTGTCTCAATCAACAGAAATATGTCTATACAGAATAAACAGAAATGTTCCTTGCGGAAGTGAAACCTTCACGCAGGCGTGGCTGTTTGTTACTTTGTCTGCTTATGAACGGCCGTCATGGATTTTGTCTCGCTCAACCCAATTCAAAGTGTGTCAACACACATCCTGAGGTGGGTCGCTGCCAGGTACATGGTTTCACACTTCGCGGGATTGTGACCCGGCTAGCCAGAGCCTGGCAAGACCTGGGTAGGAGTGCCAGTGTGAAAGGGTGCCAGTGTGAAAAGAGTCATAGGGGGTATGCAGGATGACTCAGAAAAGCAAAAATAAAAATGAAAGTAAAGATCTTGAATTTAATTGAACAGTATTATATATGTTCTAAACCACTATGCAGAAATATTTTTGTTTACCCGCAGTGTGGAGTAGTGGTTAGGGCTCTGGACTCTTGACCGGAGGGTCGTGGGTTCAATCCCTGGTAGGGGACACTGCTGCTGTACCCTTGAGCAAGGTACTTTACCTAGATTGCTCCAGTAAAAACCCAACTGTATAAATGGGTAATTGTATGTAAAAAATAATGTGATATCTTGTAACAATTGTAAGTCGCCCTGGATAAGGGCGTCTGCTAAGAAATAAATAATAATAATAAAGTTTACAGTCTGATTTATAGTTTTAAAATGATCATCCATCTGTATGCATGCATGATTTCGAGTGAGCTGGTTATTAAGCGCGGCTGTATTTTAGTAACAGCAAAAGTGGCTGGTTGAATTCTTTTTGGTGTTTGATGGAGTACAGATTATCCTGTGTATTATTTCTCAGGTCAAAAATTGATACATTTCTTATTTGCAAAAGAAAAATGAAGGAAAACACAAAAGAGACTACAAAAAGTGCAGTGACAGAAAGTTAACCCTTTGGATCATTTTTATGTTGGCTTTAATACAAAGTTGATCATTGTTAGTTATTATAGGTTAATGTTTTTGATGTTGTAAACATTTTAAATAGCACACATAATTACGCTGAAGTGTTAAAAAATGGTACAGTGCAGATTATTTTGGATTATTTATAATACCTTTCCTAAACAGAAAGTGAATATGTGTGTTTCCGAAGAGATTCCCAAATACTGTGTTTTGATTCTGTGCATCCAAAGACAGTTTGTCAGTCCCAAACTTGTGTCATAAATTATATATACAGTATATATATAAAAGACTTGCTGAAATGTTCAGACAGAAGGTACAGTTTTTAAAAAATATTGAAAACCACTGCTCTATTGAGTTTGGTGTGTGGATTCTGGTGGCCTTGGAAGATGTCTGAAGTCTCTACCATGCTCCTCAAACTATACACACACAATTTTGACCCAGTGGGTGGGTGCATTATTGTCTCAAAAATAACCATTTCCATCGGGACACAACTGCAGCATTGTTGGGTGGACCTGATCCATAACAATGCTTAAGTATGGCATTCTTCTGACCTTTCAATCATTGATGGACCCTGGGAATACCAGGAGAACATGCCCCACATACAGCCTCCATGTACTCCCAGACAATGATGCACTCAAATGCTTAAAAGGAACATATGTGCTCATTCATGTTTGGCTGAAAAACAAAATCCCAACTGAATCTACAAATGTTTTCAATGTAAGTTTACACTAAATTAAAATGTTTTCTTGTTTAGTATAAAAGTATAGTGTTACATTATATATGTAACATCTACTTGTCTTGACAACATTTAAAAGGATATGAATAACATTTCCTGTCTTCAAAGAATGAATTTGTGTCTAACAATGTGCAGGATCATGGAGAGAAGGAATTGTCTCTTCATGCATTTTATTCATTAATGACACATTTTTAAATTGCATTTGACACTGTTTGCAGACTATTTTAAATGTAGGTTATAGGAGATATCAATGTAGTTTATATATATATATATATATATATATATATATATATATATATATATATATATATATATATAGTAACAAAGTGCATGGCACTGTCATCGAAGGAAGATATATAGGGCCGCATATAAGGCACAGCCTGTATCCTATGTAAGAAATTGTGGAAGGAAAATGTAGTCCTGATGGTTTAAGCCGACCAGCCAAACTACATTTCCCAGAAAACTTGGACTAGAATGGGCCAGTCTGCAATTACCCAGGGTTGAGTAATTGGTTTCACCTGTATTAAAAGTTTGATATTTAAGCAGGGCTAAAAACCCTGTTCAGGTCTCTCTCGTTGGGTGCTAGACAGAAGCTGAGGTGTTGAAAGGTCCTCCTGGAAATGTCTATAAAGGTAACCATTATATATATTGAATCCATATAATAGTTTTTGTTTTTGTTTTTGAAGAAGCCGGTAAGCAGCTTAGCTGCCCGGTTGTTAGATAGTGAACCATCACGGTTTAGTTAGTAACTCCAAGACGGAGCTAGGCTTTTGTTTTGTTTGTTTGCTGTTTTGTTAAAGTTTTGATGTGGCTAAAAGTCCTGAATAAGACTGACACTCTGTCCAACAGCGCCAGAGTTGTCACATATGGTGGAGAATGCGGGCAAACCCCTGAATTTGTCTGTGTGTAGAAGAAGGAACTACAAAACATGGAAGAGTATTTAAAAGCTCTGATGCAGGGCACAGCAGCACTACAACAAATGGCTGCAGCCCAACAAGATGTGAATCAGCTGCTCAGGGAAGAGCAAAAACGTACTGCACAAGAGCAACAACGTACTGCACTTGCCACTCAGCAACAGATCCAGGCGCTGGCCGAAAAGCTTGATGCAGTTGCAAGTGGAATACAAAGGGGATCCCCGTCCATCAGAGCCAGTCATTATCTGCAAAAAGTGACCAAATACTGCTGATGTGGAAGCGTATTTGAGGGCCTTTGAACGGACTGCAGAGAGGGAGAACTGGCCAAGGACACAGTTGGCTGGTTTGCTGGCTCTGTTTTTGAGTGGGGACTCCCAGAAGGCTTATCGTGATCTAGACCAGGAACAAGCCAATGATTACTCCAAACTGAAGGTGGAGATATTAGCTAGGTTGGGAGTTGCCACTGCTGTCCGAGCCCAGAGGTTCCACGTGTGGGTATATCAGCCTGACAAGCCCACCAGGTCCCAAATGTTCGACCTGATACACTCAGGTCGAACACGCTAAAAAGTGGCTACAGCCAGAGGTCCGTTTTGCCGCCCAGATGGTGGAGACACTCGTCATGGATCACTTCTTGAGAGGACTGCCCCCACCTTTGACCAGCTTGTTGCTCTTGTGGAACGGTACACTGCAACTGGCGAACTTCTACGGTCTGTGGGAGCCGAGCGGACCCAGGCCCCGAAGACCCGAAGCCCCAACACATCCGGTAAGACTGTTCTTGGGTCAGGGGAAGCTGAAGAGCAGCCCAGGGCTGTGAAGGGGACTGGGGTGAAAAAAAATCAGGGAGTTGGCATATGAAGCCAGACAGGGGTAATCGGTGGACTCCTGAGAGACCACCAAAGTGTTTTAGGTGCCATGAAATAGGACATACAGCACCTAATTGCCCCACTCAGGATGAGCCTATGCAGTGTAATGTGGGGAAGACTGGGGGAAATTATTCCTTATTAACATATACTGAGGTAACTGTTTTAATGGGGGTACAAAATGGTTTTAAGCATTTGTGTCCTGTAACCATTGAAGGAAATGAGACCAAAACTCTTCTCGATTCGGGGAGCATGGTAACCCTAGTGGCTGCGCATTTAGTAGTTCCCTCTTAATTGGATCGGTCTCAAGACCTCAGTATTACGTGTGTGCATTGTGAGACCCGCCCATATCCCACCAGCATAGTCCACATTCAGACCAGTGCTGGGTCTGTGGAATTCCGGGTGGGCATAGTGCCCAAATTACCATACCATGTAATATTGGGACGGGACTTCCTGAACTTCTTAGAGTTGTGGGAAAATAAAGGTGAATTGGACCCGCCCAACAACACTGAAGTAACCAAAATTGAGTTACAGAGTGAGGAGATCGGGGTCATATTTCCGAGTTGTATGGGGAAACAGTAACCCCTGGTGAGAAGGGGAAAGAAAGAATTAAAATAAAAACTCCAGCTAACGTTTTGTTAGGTGAAGAACATGGGAGGTACACCCCAGGTACCTCCCATAGCCTTGAAGCAGAGACTGAAACTGAAATAGGTATGTTAGATACAAATCGGGAAAATTTTGCTACCGCACAGTTAAGGGACCCCACATTAAGCCACGCCAGAGACAGAATAAAAGTAATAAATGGAACTCCTGTAACCCCGGAGGCTCCCTTATCTTACCCTCACTTCATATTAAAAAATGATTTGCTGTATCGAGTAGAGAAAATAGGGGAGGATATAATCAAACAGTTATTGGTCCCACGACCCTATAGGCGTACCGTCCTGTATTTAGCCCACGGTCATGTTCTTGGAGGGCATTTGGGAATAAAAAAAACAAAAGACAGAGTACTTAGAAGGTTTTCTCACAAATGCAAGACCGAATTGCCACAGTTATGCCGATTGTGCGAGAGCATATGAGGGAAGCACAGGAGGCTCAGAGACACTCCTACAATCGTGCAGCTAAAGTTAGAGTTTTCCAGCCTGGGGATAGGGTTTTGGTACTGGTTCCCACAGTGGAAAGTAAGTTTTTAGCCACTTGGAGAGGGCCATATGATATAATCGATAAAGTGGGTGAGGTTAACTATAAAGTGAGGCAGCCGGGTAGAAGAAAACCCGAAATGATCTATCATGTAAACTTGCTAAAGGCATGGAAGGACAGAGAAGCGTTTGTATCAATAAGAGCTGTTCATCCTCCAGATTTTAGCAACCCTGAGCCCAAGGTAAAAATCGCAGAAACTCTGTCTTTCTCTCAGAAGCAGGAAGTCATGGCATTGATTTTTAAAAACCGTGATGTTTTCTCAGAGAAACCAGGGAAAACTGACGTGACAAAACATGACATTGTGACTGAGCCGAGGTTGAAAGTAAATTTAAAGCCTTATCGTGTACCGGAGGCCCACAGAAAAGCTATACAGGACGAAGTAAACAAAATGCTTGACTTAGGAGTGATCGAGGAGTCGCATAGCGAGTGGTCCAGTCCAATTGTTCTGGTGCCTAAGCCAGACGGTTCCCTCAGGTTTTGTAACGACTATCTGGCTGTAAACAAGGTCTCAATGTTTGATGCCTACCCGATGCCCAGAGTTGACGAGTTGATAGAATGCTTGGGACACGCCTGATACCTGACAACCCTAGATTTAACCAAAGGGTATTGGCAGGTACCACTCACTGACCGGGCCAAAGAGAAAACGGCATTTACGACTCCAGAGGGTTTGTTTCAATACACTGTGTTACCTTTCGGTCTGCATGGCGCTCCCGCAACGTTTCAACGTTTAATGGATAGGATGTTAAAACCACATAAAGGTTATGCCGCTGCCTATCTAGACGATGTAGTAATTAATATACAGCGGTGACTGGGACACTCATATTGAAAAGGTACAGGCTGTATTAGACTCTATAAAAATCTCCGGACTAATCGCTAATCCAACCAAGTGTACAATTGGTTTGGAGGAAGCAATATACCTGGGTTACACAATTGGGCGAGGAGTAATAAAACCTCAAGTCAGCAAGCTAGAGGCCATTAGGAAGTGGCCTACACCAGTAAATAAAAAACAGGTCAGAGCGTTTTTGGGGTTAACCGGCTATAACAGGCGGTTTATATCTGATTTTGCAACTATTGCTGCACCGCTCACAGATTTGAGGAAAGCAAAAGGACCGCTAATGGTAAAGTGGAGTGCAGAAGCAGAGACTGCGTTTCAAGCACTTAAAACCGCTTTGTGTGCACAATCTGTTTTAATAACGCCAGATTTCTCAAAAAGATTTCTGGTACAAACCAATGCCTCAGAAGTCGGGCTAGGGGCAGTGTTGTACCAAGTGATTGAGGGTGAGGAGCACCCAGTTCTGCTACTGAGTAGGAAACTAAGTTCACAGGAATTAAACTATGCGGTCATAGAGAAAGAATGCTTGGCTATTAAGTGGGCCCTAGAAACACTTAAATACTATCTCTTAGGGAGATAATTCACTTTAATCACGGGCCATGCCCCCTCACGTGGATGCACCACAAAAAAGAAAAGAATGCAAGGGTGACCCGATGGTTTTTAAGCTTACAACCATTCAATTTTATCATTGAACACAGAGCCGGGGCCAAGCAGGGAAACACCGATGGGCGCTCTAGAGTTCACTGCTTGTTGTCCAGTGTCACTCAGCACCTCAAGTCTGATCTGGGGAGGGGGATGTGTGACAAAGTGCATGGCACTGTCATTGAAGGAAGATATATAGGGCCGCGTATAAGACACAGCCTGTATCCTATGTAAGAAATTGTGGAAGGAAAATGTAGTCCTGATGGTATAAGCATTTCCCAGAATACTTGGACTAGAATGGGCCAGTCTGCAATTACCCAGGGTTGAGTAATTGGTTTCACCTGTATTAAAAGGTTGACATTTAAGCAGGGCTAAAAACCCTGTTCAGGTCTCTCTCGTTGGGTGCTAGACAGAAGCTGAGGTGTTGAAAGGTCCTCCTGGAAATGTCTATAAAGGTAACCATTATATATATTGAATCCATATAAGAGTTTTTATTTTGTTTTTGAAGAAGCCGGTAAGCAGCTTAGCTGCCCGGTTGTTAGATAGTGAACCATCACGGTTTAGTTAGTAACTCCAAGACAGAGCTAGGCTTTTGTTTTGTTTGTTTGCTGTTTTGTTAAAATTTTGTGAATAAAGATACAGGCACTGACCTGTTTAAACAACAAATACTACGATTGACATCTTCTTTTACACTAGAGGACGGGGCCAGAGTTGTCGCTATATATATATATATATATATATATATATATATATATATATATATATATATATACAGTACTGAGCAAAAGTTTTAGGCAGTAAAGTAAGAATGCTTTCAAAAATAGACATGTTAATAGATTATATTTATCAATTAACTAAATGCAAAGTGAGTGAACAGAAGAAAAATCTAAATCAAATCCATATTTAGTGTGACCACCCTTTGCCTTCAAAACAGCATCATTTCTTCTAGGTACACTTGCACAAAGTCAGGGATTTTGTAGGCATATAGTCAGGTGTATGATTAAACAATTATACCAAACAGGTGCTAATGATCATCAATTCAATATGTAGGTTGAAACACAATCATTAACTGAAACAGAAACAGCTGTGTAGGAATAAAACTGGGTGAGGAACAGCCAAACTCAGCTAACAAGGTGAGGTTGCTGAAGAAAGTTTACTGTCAAAAGTCATACACCATGGCAAGACTGAGCACAGCAACAAGACACAAGGTAGTTATACTGCATCAGCAAGGTCTCTCCCAGGCAGAAATTTCAAGGCAGACAGGGGTTTCCAGATGTGCTGTCCAAGCTCTTTTGAAGAAGCACAAAGAAACGTTGAGGACCGTAGACGCAGTGGTCGGCCAAGGAAACTTACTGCAGCAGATGAAAGACACATCATGCTTACTTCCCTTTGCAATCGGAAGATGTCCAGCAGTGCCATCAGCTCAGAATTGGCAGAAAATAGTGGGACCCTGGTACACCCATATACTGTCCGGAGAAGTCTGGTCAAAAGTGGCCTTCATGGAAGACTTGCAGCCAAAAAGCCATACCTCCGACGTGGAAACAAGGCCAAGCGACTCAACTATGCACGAAAACACAGGAACTGGGGTGCAGAAAAATGGTAGCAGGTGCTCTGGACTGATGAGTCAAAATTTGAAATATTTGGCTGTAGCAGAAAGCAGTTTGTTCGCCGAAGGGCTGGAAAGCGGTACACGAATGAGTGTCTGCAGGCAACAGTGAAGCATGGTGGAGGTTCCTTGCAAGTTTGGGGCTGCATTTCTGCAAATGGAGTTGGGGATTTGGTCAGAATTAATGGTCTCCTCAATGCTGAGAAGTACAGGCAGATACTTATCCATCATGCAATACCATCAGGGAGGCATCTGATTGGCCCCAAATTTATTCTGCAGCATGACAACGACCCCAAACATATAGCGAAAGTCATTAAGAACTATCTTCAGCGTAAAGAAGAACAAGCAGTCCTGGAAGTGATGGTATGGCCCCCACAGAGCCCTGATCTCAACATCATCGAGTCTGTCTGGGATTACATGAAGAGAGAGAAGCAACTGAGGCTGCCTAAATCCACAGAAGAACTGTGGTTAATTCTCCAAGATGTTTGGGCCAACCGACCTGCCGAGTTCCTTCAAAAACTGTGTGCAAGTGTACCTAGAAGAATTGATGCTGTTTTGAAGGCAAAGGGTTCACTCACTTTGCATTTTGTTAATTGATAAATATAAACTATTAACATGTCTATTTGAAAGCATTCTTACTTTACAGCATTTTTTCACACCTGCCTAAAACTTTTGCACAGTACTGTATATATAAACCACAGGGATCAATCCCAAAATAATAAACACAGTCTTTAACCCTTTGCGGTCCATTGTCGGACTGGGTCCGACATTGCAATTATTCCTCACAGGTCCTTTGTCGGACTGGGTCCGACATCATTATAGCAACGCAATAAACGGGTGTTTAGTCGTTTTTTCTCCGTAAAAAGCCGAGAAAACCATTCAATTGCCGAGTGGGAGCGACAGGAGCCGAGACAAGTCGGAAAAAAAAAAAAAAAAAAGGCGTATTTCATGAATAGTCATACATGGTATCAGGTATCAGATAATGGGGCGTTCATAGTAAACAAGCTGGCTGAGTGCGACAGAGCACTGAGACTATCATGGACATTTGCAGAGCTTTTTTCAGATGTTATAGTAATAAAATAATGACTTGGATCGCATTATTGAGGAGTTTGGTGATAAAACGAGTGATCCGGAGATGATCGATCGGTATGTACGACTATTATTATTATTATTATTTATTTCTTACATAGCTGAACGCTATAGCAAACGAAAGGGTGGGGCGGGGCTGGAGATGCCTAGTGAGTGCTTTGTTGATATGCAGGGCCATTTAAACCCGTTTGACTGTGAAAAAAAATACTTTTAAACAGCGCGTATAAAATTAACTGCGCGTGTGAAAATTAATTAGACCTGGCGTGCCTGACGCGCGATTAATAAATGGTCCGCAAAGGGTTAATACACACACAATATACAAACACAGTCACAAGTCCAAAGTGAGTGCTGTAGTGCTTGTGGTGCAAATACAATTAATCGTGAAACAAGTGCAGTGTTGTCCGAATTTTGTGCTGGCCTGTGGGGACAGCTCCGGATCGTGTTAGCCATAAGAACATAAGAACATAAGAACATAAGAAAGTTTACAAACGAGAGGAGGCCATTCAGCTCATCTTGCTCGTTTGGTTGTTAGTAGCTTACTGATCCCAGAATCTCATCAAGCAGCTTCTTGAAGGATCCCAGGGTGTCCGCTTCAACAACATTACTGGGGAGTTGGTTCCAGACCCTCACAATGTGTAAAAAAGTGCCTCCTATTTTCTATATTGTGCTCATGGTATTGACATATTTTCATTGACGCCAGAGACCTTGTAATTGCTTACAGTACTGTATTTGTCACAGTCACTAGTGAAGAGATGATGTTATGATCAGTGTATAGTTTTTTGACCTGTGAAAAATTGATGGTTTGGCTACTGAAGGTTATGTTTCTGAATAAATGCATGCAACATTTTATTTTGCTTTTAATGCTTTCTGTCGCTTAAAACTGAATGTTAATTAATCCCTAATGAAACATGAAGGTAAAAAGTGAGCTGTTTGGCCACAGGGGTCTTCAGATGTTACACATCACATGCACTGTGATCACTGTACAGAGCAATTATGTCAAATACAATCACACTGATGAACTCATTTGACGAGACACATAACATGACATTTCCCCATACAAAAGGTTTAGTATTACATTGAGGCATTCCTATAATGCAGGGTGTCCATTAAGTCTTGTTGAGTTTCAAATGCTTGACATGACTTAACATCCTAATGTCAAAGCTTTAGTTTTTAGGCACCTATAAATTACCTGCGCCAACAAGGACCTGAGGAGAAAATATAACTGATAACCAAAAAATCCAGTGAATGACTCTGGTTTATCTAAATCTAAACCAATCATAATGTAGACCAAAATGAATAACACAGACTACTTGGATCGATAAGCCCAAATAAATTCATTAAGTATATAGAAACTTCTTGGCATACAATATGCCAATAAGCACCCTGTAGAGGTAAGGACCCCCAAATGGTTTAAAATTACATTACAACACATAACTTTACCCATTTTATTATATTTTTATATATAATATATCTACTGCTGAGGTTGCTGTGGCCACTGACTGTGTACGAGGTTTCTTTGACAACAGTAGAGAAGCTGGAAGCTTTAATCAGTTCATACATCAGGAAATGGTTGGGAGTTCCACGCTGCATCAGCAGAGTGGGACTTTATGGTAAAGGAATACTGCAGCTACCAGTCTCTGCTCTAACCGAGGAGTTTAAGTGCGCCAAGGTCAGACTGGAAATGACATCAGTAGAGTCACGCGATAAATGCGTAAGGGAGGCAGCACCTGTGTTGAAAACTGGAAGAAAGTGGGCGGCAAAGAAAGCTGTGGAAGATGCAAAGGCTGCCCTTCGAATTGGTGATATCATGGGGCAAGTTCAGCATTGAAGAGGGGGTCTTGGTCTCAGTTCATCTCCTCCTACATGGCACAAGGCAGCCCCAGCTCAAAGGAGGAAGCTGGTAGTCAAAGAGGTGCAAAAGCAGGAGGAGAGGATGAGGTGTATAAAGGCCATTTCCCAGGCCAAGCAGGGAGAATGGATGAGATGGGAGAGTGTGGAACAACGCAAGATTGGCTGGCAAGACCTATGGTCAGTGGAACAGAGCAGGATCAGTTTCCTCATCAGATCAACATATGATGTTCTACCATCACCACAGAACCTAAACCTCTGGGTAGGAGAGGATCCCTCATGTCCTTTGTGTTCATCACCTGCAACATTAAGGCACATTTTGACAGGATGTAAGGTGGCTCTTAGCCAAGGACGGTTTACTTGGCGCCATGACCAGGTGCTGCGATGTTTGGCCTTAGCATTGGAAGACAAGCGTAACATGACCAATAAGTTGTCACCTGTTCCATCAAAACATTATACACAAAAGACAACATTCCTCCGCCCAGGAGAGCAACCACCAAGAAAAGGTGTTAAAACCAATCCTCGCCCAGGACAACTGGAAGCTGCTAGAGACTGGAAAATGCTGGCAGATGTTGGTCAACGGCTTATTTTTCCACCTGAGATTGCCACCACTAACCTTCGACCAGATATTGTCTTGTGGTCTGGATCAGCACGCCTTGTTCACCTGGTAGAGTTAACAGTGCCATGGGAGGATGCTGTAGATGAGGCGTATGAGAGGAAGAAACTGCGGTATGCTCAACTAGCCACTGAAGCGGAACAGCGAGGATGGAGAGTTCGGGTTTACCCAGTGGAAGTGGGTTGTCGAGGATTTGTGGCACACTCTACAACCCGGTTTCTCAGAGACGTCGGATTCAGTGGCCAAGAGTTGCGTCGCACAGTGAAGAACTTATCTGAAGCAGCAGAGAGGAACAGCAACTGGCTGTGGATGAGACGGAAAGATTCTGGCTGGGGATCTCAAGCACAATAGAAAGAAAGAAACGCTGATGTACAAGTAAGTAAGCTGGGCTGAGTTGAGTGGGGGACTGTGGCGGAGTGTCCCGCCCCTATTTATTATTATTTGTATTTTTTTCCAAAAAAAAAAAAATAAACACAAAAATACTTTTTGAAAAAAACAAAAAAAAACGTCCTTATCCTTTCCTGGTCCGGCTGTTGGAGGCGTTGTTTGTCCCACTTCTGACACCATATGTGTCAGTCTGGCTGGCAGTGGTGAGTGTGATGATGTCACGGACCAGGAAGTTACTGACACAAAAACAGTGGATGGGCGGGTGAAGCTGAATGCTCATGCACTCAGCGTATTTAATAAACAAAACAAAAACAAGATTTAAACAAAACAACAAAACAAAAGGGCACGAGGGCCAAACGAATGAACAAACAAACAAGTAAGTGATGTGCTGGGTAATCCAGCACGTTTTAGCAATTGTTTTTTAAATGTTACTCGCTCTCTCCGCTCCCCGTACTCTCCTCTGTACCCCAACCTCGAGTGCAGAGAGCTGCAGGTTTATATACTCTGGCCGAGGGATTAACTAGTTGTTAATTATCTTATTATCCCTCGGCCAGAGTCTGCACGCGTTTGGTAAGGATGCATGACTGTCAGCTAGTTAAATAATCAGTAGCTGATCAGCCATGCATCCTCACGGGGTTTTTAAATATAATAATAAAAGACAAACAAAAATACAAATAATAATAAATAGGGGTGGGACACTCCGCCACAGGGACGGAGGGGGGTGATGCTGGGATGCCAGAATCACCGTCGAGCCCTCTTGAGGTGTCGTGGGCTAGTCGACGAAACACTGAGGATGGAAGGTGCCCACTTGAAAACCCCAGAGATGTACCCAACTTAGCTCAATCCAGACGGTTGTCATGCTGATGGGCTGGGGAGGCCGCACTTTGGTTGATCCCCGGAGCCAGCATCGCAGCCGTTGTGTGTGCTGATGCGCCAGGGAGGCAAAATAAGCTGATCCCTGGAGCCAGCATTACACTTCAGCCATTAACACCAGACAGAAGGATATCTACATCATCATATGGAAGGAAACGTAAATGGATGGAGACACATATGGATCACATTAGTTTACTGTAAAGCTACGTCTTAGTTGGTGCTTATCTTGGCGAGAGCCGAGTTCAAATCAGCATGAAGTTTTAACATCTACTCTCATGTAATGGAAATCATTTATGCTGATAAGCGCCATGTT